>NC_139219.1:18883595-20251095 GCF_055691185.1 Crinia signifera
TTATGCTGGCTCCATCATACATGGGGGAGAAGCGGTATAGTGCACATAACGTGCGCTGATACCCCTTCTCCCCCATAACGATCTTTCATACATCTGCCCCATTGTGTCTCATCAATAAGAGTGTCTGATTGTCAGATCTTGCTAATAAGAAATAATTGTTGCAGTCTGTTATTGAAAAACAGTAACTGTTACAATAAGTATTACACGTAACAGTGTAAACTGTTTAATGTATCATTTTAAATATCACTAAACATTATAAACAGAAGTGTTTTAAATCCTGCACCTAAAGAACAGAGTGTAATGCATTGTTACTGAAATTACTGGAGCATTCAGTAAAGAGTTTGTTGGACATTAGAAGACACATTGGTGCACTATTCTATTAAAGGCAAACAAAAGGGATTTACCCTGTTTTTTTTTCACAAAGTTTCTTTTCCTGATCACGTCAATTACAGAGCATTCTCTCCCACAAAAATAAAAATAAAAAAATAAAAACACGTTCCGGAGAAAACACCATATTCACAATTGAAAACCACGAAAATGGGTCATTTATCAGGGATTTTTTCTCTCGCCAAAGTCAGCCACTTTGCACTAGGACAAGCTCGTACTCTCTTTTACTAAGCTAAAGTAAATTAATAAACCACTCTAAGACATCCTGACATAATTTTAACTAGATCGGAGCATCTTCACAGTTTTCGTCATTTTCACCAAAAAAGTGAAACTTTAGGCCTCTTGCCAGAACAGAAGATGTTGACTCAGATCAAAAAGCTTTTGCACATTTCTTATTCAAGTCAAGTCACAACTTTTCCACACTAGCCGATTTTGAATTTCTCAATTTCAGTTTTTTCACTCCGCCCTAATGTCCATGTCGACATTTGGGTAAAAAAAAAACTGTGAAAAAAGCCCCATATCGACCTTTTGACTGCCGACCTTGCCCATGTCGCCCTAATGCTTGTGTCGACCTAGACCCATGTCGACCCAATGCTTGTCGACCTAGTTGGTGTAGATCTAACAACCCACACCCCTGAAAACAACTGCTGGGATTTTTCTTTCTATTACTGTCAATGAATAGACAACAAACGTTACCAATGTGGTGCTATAATCGTGTCTTGGCATTCGGTATGATTGCACCCCTGTAGTATTTTGCCTTTGGCGTATTTTGGCATCATCTATAGTGTAGGACGAGTCTGTTACTTTCCATCGGATGAAATATTTGGCTCAGCATTTGGCGGAGTGGTGTAGTGCCAATAATCTCTTTCTCAATGCAAGTAAGACAAAAGAGATAGTGGTAGATTTCCGTAGGAAAAAACCTTCCCCAGTTATGCCGGTACAGATTAATGGGACAAATGTTGACCAAGTTTCTAATTTAAAATTCTTAGGCACCTACATTTCTGAGGATTTAACATGGTCAACTAACATAAAATGCTTGGTAAAAAAGGCCCATCAACGCCTTTTTTTTCCTCAGAATGCTGAAAAAACAGCAATTGTCACTACGAATTTTGGTTAACTTCTACCGTTGTGCAGTGGATAGCATTCTGACTAGTTGTATCTCCGTCTGGTATGGGAATTGTCCTGTTGCAGAACGGAAGTCAATCCAGAGGGTAATTAAATTGGCCCAACGGATAATGGGAACTACTCTCCCCTCTGCTGATGATATTCAGCGGAAGCGGTGTCTGCGTAGGGCGCATAATATTTTAAAAGATGGTACCCACCCGGCTAATGGGTTGTTTTGTATTACTGCCTTCGGGTAGACGGTTTAGCTGCTTAAGGAGTAGGACCAGTAGGATGAAGAATAGTTTCTTTCCCAGGGCCATTTTAGAATTAAATGCTAGTTTGGGTCAGGGGGGGAGGGTAATTGGGATTTAAGTTTTAGGGTAAATTACCTGTGGATCATTTTGTATTTTACTATATGTATGTATTTGGATGGATGCTAAACTGAATTTTGTCACCCTAATTGGGGTGATGTATCTAATCTAATCTAAATCTAATCTAATATGGACCCCGTTATTCCAGGAATGGTGTCCAGGTGTGTATAAAATGGGCTTGGTCCATTCTATATACAAACTCCGTGTAGAGAATCTTTAGGACACTGACACACTTGAGCCAACCATAAACAGTAATAACATCATTGTGAGGTCACTGGCTCTGTTAATTAGGATGTAAGGAATAAGACAGACATCAAGGTTGTTCCAGTGATTAAATACACAACCAATAATTAGCGTGTGAGAAGCTATGAATGTATAGGTGATGTGTCACTTTATGCTGTGTGGAAGTCGAGTTGCACACACGCCATTTTAGGATAGTATGGCCGCCATTTTGGTTCGCAGAGTTGCGCAAATAAAGTTTCCATACCCGAGTATGTGTGACAAAGTGGACCAGAAGAGTAGCCATACTATCACACATAAATTCATAATAACATACTTACACTAAATGAAATATAGTTAAAGGTCTAGAACGCCACACATAGCTTAGTTAGCCCTGCATACATCTGTCTGTATCATGTTTAGTACCGTTCCGTTCCGTTTCTTATGCGTAGTATTCCGGTCATTGCGAATATTTCGCAATATACACGGCCCGATAGTTATGGACATAAGCCATATTCCAGAGACAGTTTCTGTTGAAAGTATGTAACAAAGGAATCTAGATGAAACCGGTTCTTATCACTGCTGACGCTGAAACCATCAAACAAAGGACTCTTAAAGTTCACTCCCCTGGACCTAGCCAAACCAGGTGTATCATTTTACCCCCCAATCACAGCTGACCTGACATACGACCTCTGACCAATGAGAACGGCCTTTGACCTCCCCCTTCTGACCCTATAAGATAGGCAACCCAGAGCAGCCAAAGTCTCTTCGGCACATCTACCTTTCCCTGACTTTCTACCGGGCTATAGTTCATCCCTGAACGATAGCGAGCTCTGACCGGACTGCGCTTCGCATATTTGATGAGACGGTAACGGTTGCATTAACGGTATTTATCCTTATTTGTATTGTTGGCTGATTGTGTCTTGTATCTGTTTCCTTCCCCCTAGCAGAGCCTGATTATAGTATTTTATTGTTAGTCTATTGTATTACCTGTTAAACCTGTATTTTCTATTCCTGTAACCCCCTTTTGTTCATTAGGGACTTAAATACAACCTTTTTGCGGAGTTCTTATCTCCTTACTTCTATACTGTGGTTTGTGTCTGTTATTCGCATTTTGCGATAAAAGGTATATTACGGACACTGTCCTTAAAGGTATATTCGCAGATTAGAGACAAAGTACTGCGAAGGGATCTCTTATTAAGGTATCGGTTCTTGGTGTATAATATACAATAAAGGTACGCTACGCTGCGCTACGTTTTGTTCGCACGTAGTTAGGTATAAAAGGTACGTAGGTTGCGGACATAATACGTAACCTGCGCTTTTCACTTACTGTCTCTCTGGTCATATTTAATCGCCATTAACAGCTGTCACTCTGTAACGAGTATTACTCAGTTCTTCCCCATTAGAGGCAATCTACCAAGTCCAACAGGGATCCAAGTGGTCGCACTATTAAGTGCACCCCCAATCTGAAGATTTGTGGCTGAGGACAACGCCTCAGATCATCAATGTAACCATCGATGTTTGTGGGCACCGGCCAGCTTGTGCAAGCTGAAGTTTTGAATCTGAACATCTCAGTCCAGGAACTCTGCATCCAACGTTCTGGATACCGTCCCGCAGGGGTCTCTGAGCATCGGCATAAGACCATTGCACATGCACAGAACGGGTGATGTGCAGGCCCCCCAAACATCGTCTTTCGTACGCAAAGCATCGGGACTTGTTTACAAATATGAATCCGGTCCCATGTTATTAAATTATATTTTATACTATATCACAGTTATCCTTGCTAATTGTTGACCTACCAGTGACCACCTCAAAGGCCTCTAAAGTCCCATACACACGGGGCGACTTTCAGCTGAAAGCAGCTCCGATTACTCGTATTACCAGCAGATGAGTAAGGGATTGGACGGCTTTCGCTAGTGTCCCAATATGGAAAACCATCCACCCTGGGGGAAATCACTAAAACGGACAAAAAACGCTTGCTATGTACGTACCAGGCGTTTTACAGCCCAGCGATTTTCCCCATCATCGTTACCCATACACGTTGGGCAAAAACGCCTAGTGCGTACGGACCTAAAGGTCTGTTATTTCCTAGTTTTAAGTTTGTTCTCTTCTCACAAATGCCCAGATCTATCTCCCAGCAGCCTTCTGGCACTGACGAATGAAGAGGACATCAGTTGGTCATATCTAATTAGCCAGTTTTTTTGTGGCAAAAATGTAACACCCCTATTGTGGCCAATTTCTAATTAATGTGGCGGTGCGTGCTCCCAAATATTGCGGCTTCCAACTGAGACGGAAATGCGGCCAATCGTTTTACTTATGAAAAGCCGCATTAAATAATGAACGAAATGAGGAAATCAGCCTGTACTGTACCGTAAGAAAATATGCAGCTAGAAATCGGATAACATTACAGAGATCTATGATGTTCAAAAGCAAAACATGTGGTGCTCCTTATAGCTTTTAAATGGCTGATATTTATATATATATATTTTAGTAGCAGGTTAAACATTATAGGAATTTAAATAAACGCTCATTATATTTAGGGGAGTGTAAACTGTCTATTAGATGATTTTATTTTTAGTTTTTTAAATCCCTTTACAAAAACAAAAAAAAAGGTCTGTACACCTGTAACTCCCACCTTCAATGTTAGTAACACATGCACCCCATACCTGTACCATATCTTTTAACCCATCATACTGTGATAATTATTACCAAACCCCTGTCATAACTACTGTATACAGGTTTTCTCAGACTTTACATCTGTTCTTTAGCTGTGGTAGATTCACTTAAAATTTTCATAGCTAACTGACTAGAATACAGTCAGGCCAGGTTCTCCTGTGTCAAACTGAATAAGCCCCAATGAATACAAGAAAATGTGGTGTATTAATTATACCCCTTTCACACTGCACAAATAACCCGGGTCTGACCCGGGTCCAGCAACCCGCCATTAAGACCCAGGTTAAAAGAAGGGTTTTACTCGGGTCAGAACCGGGTTTCTGGGCAGTGTGAACGTATGACCCCGGGAGGAAGCAGCGTCAGCTCCAAGCACTGCCCCCTCATCCCCATGTGACATCAGCGACCCGGCTTATTGGTATACAAGGTGGTATAATTAAAGCATTTGTCCTTCAGTATCCAGATGATAGATTGACTCTGGGTAGACAGGCCTGGAAAAGGTCGACATGAATTTCTGTACAAAATTATGAGCCGACAGGCAGTATTTCATACCCTACCATCCACTACGGCGTGGAGGGAGAAATGAATAGTAAGCCCGAAGCATGGCGAGCGTAGCGAGGGGACGTGGTACAATTAGACGGTGTCCATGCCGACGTAGACACCCAAAAAAACATGAAAAACTCATGTCACCCATATGACTGTAGACCCAGACATTGTAGATCTAATGTACCATAACAGCTCCGATAAATCTTATGCTCCGCGGCCTCACAGCCAATAGCATAACAGGAGTATTATGTAATAGTAACAGTGCTAGGCTGATGGGATAGGACACAATAACTGTGCAGCAACACATCTTCCAGTGCACTCACTACCCTGGCACAGATGTGTGGTCATTGCTGGAACATGGCACACATATCTCATATGGCAAACATACACCGGTTAATGACTAGGCAACAGTTTATCTACCTTTTAAATGTTAAACATTAGTAAGTGCTGCAGACATGTCTTGGATGGGGAAGATGGGAACACATGAAAAGGCTCCCAGATGCCTTCACTCCTCCAGGCCCAGATCCAGAGAGGACACTCAAGACACTGGGAACATCCACCAAACTGGCAAGTCTTTTTCCTAGCCACTAATGTGTGCCGGGCATGAAAGTGACAGGCGCGACATAGTGTCCTCTGCCGCATTAGGTACGAATCTGCAAATACAAACCTGCGGCTGGTACGAAGTGTGATAAAGTCACAAAACGGAAGCAATAAACCTGTCTGACAGCTGCTCAGTGCAGGACAACACAAATAGCTCATTGCTGTACAACGCATTCATATTCTACTGATGTGGGTGCTAGCTACATCTTGCCATATTTCTCTGCGTTTACACCACAAATAAATATTGGGGTTGATTCAATTCAGCAAGCTGCTAAGTCCGACAAAAGGATATCTGCAGAAACCTGACAAAACTATCGGTCAGTGATCACTTGCCGGACCAAATAACTCCTTTGTGTGCTCAAAACAGAAAGTGAAAACAATTTTTGCAGGGACACTGATTGGTTTAAAGCTTGCTGGATATGGAGAGGGGGAGGTGTGAAGACAGAGATTGGAGGTAGGAGCAGATAGGGACTGGGGATGGAGAGTTAGTGGGCTAAAAACTGTCACAGCTCAAAGTGAAAGTACATTGCAGAAGCAGTCATTTTGAATGGCTTAATGTCAATATAAACATATATACTATGGGGTATATTCAATTGATGCCGGATCCTTTCCGAAATTCCTTTGACGGAATGGATCCGTCATCCATTATTCAATGCAGCGGGCAAATCCGGATGTCGGATTGATGCTCACCCGGACGGCGCAGGGACCAGGTGAGTGCGGCGGTGGGAGGCATCAGGAGCCGGGTGAGCTGCTCTCAACCGGCTCGGCGGCGGGAGGATACAAGAGGCGATGGACAGGAGGACGGCGTAGTATAAGCTGCTGCTGCTCACCCGGCGCTGTCCTCCCTGCCTCAATCCAACATCTTTTCATGTCTGACTGAGTTTGCCGGAAACATGAGCAATACCTTTCGGTTTCGGCTGCGTTTCCGTCAAGAGCAGGTGGATTAACGGCTATTACGTCAATCCACCTGATTTTCAGCTGGTCAGAAGTATTCCAAGTTGCCAAAAAAAAAAAAAGGCATTGAATAGATCGGAACCCCTTGTGACCTATTCATGTCGGAAAACTGCCGTCTTTTCGGCAAGACGGCAGTTTTGACATCAATTGAATATCCCCCCTAAATGAGGCTGAAGGCTCAGAAATAAAATGCCACAATAACTAGCGGCAACAAACTGAACATCCGACTACAAACATGAAGCACATATATTGCTGTGGGATCGATACTGTATACAGCACTCAGAAGAGGGCACTTTGGCTATTTCAAGTGCTAAATCAATCTCTATAGAAAAATAAGACCAATTATTAAGAGAAACCGGCAAACCAAAATAATAACAACTCAAAATATAAGTTATATAAACTATTATACAACGTCATAATTTTTTTTTAAAATAGGGTTATATGCGCATAACTGCATGCAGCAAAACCGCTAATATAGATAATGTACCGTTAGCGGGTATTTCACGGTTAGTCATTAGTTTACCGGAAAATAAAACAACCAGAACTGAGGCTGACACTTTGGGGCTGATTCTGACCGGATTGCTGGGCTGCGACTCTTCAAAGTCTAGCGATCATGGAAACGCCGCCCCACCACGGTCTACCCCCGCCCCGGTTTATGGCTACGAATACGTTGGCACACAGGGGGGGGGGGGACCATTGGCAATCACTCAAGTCCAGAATTACTCAGCGCTGCGATGGCCACGGGGAGAAGGAGGCCGCCTCTGACGTCAGCGGCCCTCCCTCCCAAAGGCTGAGCAACGCCTGCGGTTTCCGGGACGCTCGGGGGAAAATGCTGCCGTGCCGCCCCCAAATGCCTGATGCCTGTCACTCAATGCGCGAACGGCCAGCGATGGCTAGCTATCACTGGCTCTGATCACACGGACGGTTTGCGAGTGTACGATAGCAATCGGCTCTGAATCAGGCTCTTTGTCACATGCTCATATTGAAGAGATAAAAAGATAACGAGTTAGATAATGATGTAATCTCACATCCTTCCATAATACAATACATATGCAGAGTATATAAAATCTATATGCATTAACCCCGTGAGTGGTGAGTTTTTCTGCGGCAGGACAAACCTACCAGGGCAGGACTGCCCCAGAAGATCCCCCCCCACCCCATCGTCAGCCCACTCCCCACCCCAGATCGTCGGGGTTCCCATTCCGCTGGCCCACACAGCAGTGAACAGGCAGCAGGCTCGGTGCAGTCCGAACTACAGAGCAGCCTCGGACTTTCCCCGGCGGGTCCTGCTCACTGCAGTGAATGGTGGTGGGGGAAGCGGCAGGGGAGCTCCAGCTAGTGATTGCCTGTGCAAAAGGGCCGCAAGTGGTGCAAAGCTGGAGGCACCACTGGCGCACACCTACATACTGACCTGATCACAAAGCAGATTTTATCTCAAATGGACAAAACCATGGTGGGGCAGATGTAACATGTGTAGAGAGAGTTACATATGAGGGGGAGTCAATTTGTTTCTGTGCAGGGTAAATACTGGCTGCTTTATTCTACTGCAATTTGTATTTCACTTTGAACACACCCCACCCAAATCTAACTCTGCACAGGTTACATCTGCCCCACCTGCTGTGCAGCATGGTTTTGGGCTTTTGAGATCAAATCTACTTTGTGATCAGGTTGGAATTAGGCTCTATGGGCCCGATTCAGACACAATCGCTGGATTGCAATTTCGCAGCCCAAGCTGCGCATGGTACGCAGTGCACATGCGCGAGCCATCCAACTGAAAGCTAGCCTTTGCTCACTGCTCGCAGGGCGACTGACCCCCTGTGGGTGTTTGGGGGGTGGTAACGCAGCGTTTTCTGGGAGTTGTGTTTCTGCGTTTCTCTGAGAAGTACTTTTGTGTACTTTAATTATGTTTAGTCTAAAATTGATTTGAAACAAATCATATCAAAGCCTAATAAACTTTGTATCGTTACTGCTAGAAAGCAATAAAACATGGTGATCGCGGCTTCTAATACAGAGCAATGTTTCATTAAAAAGTGAATGAAAAAAAAAATAGCTTTAAACCAAAAAAAAAAACTGATTTTTTTTTTTTTATTATTTAAACGGTTTCTTTTTTTTTTCTACCTTGGACAGAACTTTCTTGCAAGTTCTGTTCTGGAACGAGTAGAACGACACATTTTTGCGAAAATAATAATGAGAATTTTCGCGATGCGACTCACTATGCAACCTCATTAAAAATGTGGATTGTGAGAAGTCTGCCCCTTCCTCTTAGCAATTACTATACATAAGTAGGTATCTATCTCACTGGGGGTAATTCAGACCTGAACACATGCCATACAGTACGCAAGCGTGAGGCCGTCCTGCGATGAAAGACTACTTTTTTTTTGACTGCTGGCTGTACGCCAGGTGATTGACAGGAAGTAGGCGCCTGGGGGGGGGGGGGGGGGGGGGGGGGTCACCGGCCGTTTCATGGGAGTGCCAAGAAAAACGCAGGCGTGCCGGTAAAAACACTGGGACTGTCAGGGAGAACGCAGAGATGCCTAAGCATGGCTGATGTATGGGGCCCATTAGTCTCTGGCTAGTCTGAGATTCCTATGACTGGTTCCCAGTGTAATGGGCCCCATACATCAGCAATCACAATTTATGGATTTTCAGATATAGGGATATTTTGGCCAGATAAATGGATTTTACAATCTATCTGACTTTGCCCACACATTACAGATTTATTTCAGTGATCGGCAGATTTTTCCATCTAAAGATTGCATCTTCATATCTGGAAATTGCCCAATCGATTGTCATTTCAGCTGTTCATAATGTAAATAGATGAAGAAGACGAATTGGGAATGCCCACACATATAAAAAAGATCTGCAGATAATACCAGATTATAAACATGTTTAAAAATCTGATTAAGCAATCGATTGGCGATTTTGATTGGGATTGCCAAAAGGGGGAGCCCACACATCTAAAATTAATTGTGGCAATCATCTCCATATCTGAAAATTGTCACAATTAATTGCTGATGTATGGAGCCCATAACAATCATTAGACGTTGGGCAGTTTTGAACATATTTGCCCGGCTTGCGAATAGATTTGCAGCCACACACATCCATTTGCACAACGTTCACATTAGTTCGCAATGCAGGATTTCACTCTGGCCGGGGGGGCCTCTACATGAATGCTGGCCGCGCGATCAGGGCTGAATTACCCACCATGATGTGGCGTGGATCACTGTATGCCTTGTGTATCCTGTAACTAACCTGTTACATAGATACTAAATCACAGCAGGAATTATACTACTAAATAAAGGCTATGACAAGTCAGTCATTTATAACGCCCATGTGCCATCCCAGGAATGGATCAGTACAAATAGAAATGCCAAGATCCCTCTGAGGAGAACCCTGCATCTCCCATTCTAAGTAATGATCAAACAATGAGCATTTATGTACATAGTGCACGAACAGTATTCCGCAGCACAATACAGAGAGTCTGGCCAGGCACAGCAGTCCCTTCCCCAGTGCAGCACAATACAGAGATAGCCTGGCCAGTCACAGCACTCCCTTCCCCAGTGCAGCACATTACAGAGACAGCCTGGCCAGTCACAGCAGTCCCTTCCCCAGTGCAGCACAATACAGAGACAGCCTGGCCAGTCACAGCAGTCCCTTCCCCAGTGCAGCACAATACAGAGACAGCCTGGCCAGTCACAGCAGTCCCTTCCCCAGTGCAGCACAATACAGAGACAGCCTGGCCAGTCACAGCAGTCCCTTCCCCAGTGCAGCACAATACAGAGACAGCCTGGCCAGTCACAGCAGTCCCTTCCCCAGTGCAGCACAATACAGAGATAGCCTGGCCAGTCACAGCACTCCCTTCCCCAGTGCAGCACATTACAGAGACAGCCTCGCCAGGCACAGCAGTCCCTTCCCCAGTGCAGCACAATACAGAGACAGCCTGGCCAGTCACAGCAGTCCCTTCCCCAGTGCAGCACAATACAGAGATAGCCTGGCCAGTCACAGCACTCCCTTCCCCAGTGCAGCACATTACAGAGACAGCCTCGCCAGGCACAGCAGTCCCTTCCCCAGTGCAGCACAATACAGAGAGAGCCTGGCCAGTCACACCAGTCCCTACCCCTGTGCAGCACAATACAGAGACAGTCTGGCCAGGCACAGCAGTCCCTTCCCCAGTGCAGCACAATACAGAGAGAGCCTGGCCAGTCACAGCAGTCCCTACCCCTGTGCAGCACAATACAGAGACAGTCTGGCCAGGCACAGCAGTCCCTTACCCAGTGCAGCACAATACAGAGAGAGCCTGGCCAGTCACAGCAGTCCCTACCCCTGTGCAGCACAATACAGAGACAGCCTGGCCAGGCACAGCAGTCCCTTCCCCAGTGCAGCACAATACAGAGACAGCCTGGCCAGGCACAGCAGTCCCTTCCCCAGTGCAGCACAATACAGAGACAGCTGCGCCAGTCACAGCAGTCCCTTCCCCAGTGCAGCACAATACAGAGACAGCCGCGCCAGTCACAGCAGTCCCTTCCCCAGTGCAGCACAATACAGAGACAGCCTGGCCAGGCACAGCAGTCCCTTCCCCAGTGCAGCACAATACAGAGACAGCCTGGCCAGTCACAGCAGTCCCTTCCCCAGTGCAGCACAATACAGAGACAGCCTGGCCAGTCACAGCAGTCCCTTCCCCAGTGCAGCACAATACAGAGACAGCCTGGCCAGGCACAGCAGTGCCTTTCCCAGTGCAGCACAATACAGAGACAGCCTGGCCAGTCACAGCATTCCCTTCCCCAGTGCAGCACAATACAGAGACAGCCTGGACAGACACATCAGTCCCTTCCCCTGTGCAGCACAATACAGAGAGCGCCTGGCCAGTCACAGCAGTCCCTTCCCCAGTGCAGCTTAACATCTTCCCTACGGCATCCATGCACTCATATACACTAGGCCCTGGGTGAGGTCATTAGGTCAACAGTAGTCGACAGGCTACAACTGAAAAAGGTTGACATGCTTCATGTCCTCGGGTGAAAAGGTCGACACAAGCAATGAGTCGACATGAGTTTTTCATGATTTATTTCTTCAAAAACCGACTTGTGCATACTTTACCACCCCAGGGGTCATACGGGAAGAATATGAGTGTGCCGAGCGAGGGGACGCGGTACACTTATACGGCGTCCATATCGACCGACACCTACAAAAACGTGAAAAACTCAGGTCAACCTTTTCATGGCGATTTCAACGGCCGAAATCGGATGTGTGTAATGTCCCCCTCAGACCAGACCCAGAGGTCGGACCTGCCCCGTTCGGCCTCTGATATGGGACCCACACCTTCCCAGCGGCGGAGAGCAGGGTCACATATGGGACGGGCCGCATGCGATTCTGCCGCCCGGGAAAGTACTGGGTGGCTCAATGGGGTTGGGTGACCCATGCACTGCTGTGATACATCGCAATAGTTTATAGGCACCTCAAATCTTGTCGACCTTGTGACCCACATTCCTAGGGCCATTTTATGCCATAAACCAAGGTAAGATTGTGGAAGGAAACCCAGCAAAAACACAAAGTCCACGCAGGCAAGGCCTCGTGGGAATCTAACCCCAGAAATCAGTGCTGTGAGGCAACAATCGGCCATTCCTCTATTTATGCACAACAACAACAACAACAACAACAACAACAACACAGGCCTACAGAATACATTGAAAAAGATATACATTTCCATTCACCAAGCAGAAAAGACTTAAAACAGAATTCTATTTCATCTAGATTTCTAATTTGTTTTATTTTTAGCATTCAGCCTGCGCCCAGTACCATGGAGGATGCCATGTCTGATTGCTTGTGACTCCCACCCCTGCCTCAGCGCACTGGGGGCACAGAGTGGTTCTAGAGAGCTCGGTTATGGGTGAGAATGTCAAGAACTGCAAGAGGCTTGGACAGCAAACTGATTTTTTTTAAACCGTTTTGTGGGCGGTTATCTCCCATTGCACTAATCTCAGCGACAAGTAAAATCAAGCTTTTCATCAATAAAAGATCAATAGATAATTGTCACAAAAACAAAATCCAATAATAAAACGGTAAGAGGCGCAGGTCAAGGATTGGAGGGACCGGTACTTGTCTAGGATATGGGAATCTCTCAGATATGTCAGTTCAGTTATTATTATTATTAATAAAACTACCTATGAGACCCCCTGGAAAGTTTGGCAGGCACAGGGTAACCACCAGCATGACTGGAACAAAATCACAAGTGGCAGAGATCTCCCAAATCTTACAAGATAAAAAACAGTCAGTCAGCTACTGAAATAAGAAGACCTCTAATTCCCAGGAACCTTAAGCCCCATACACACTAGGTAATATTGTTAACTATCGCACAGAATGGGGCTTCTCAATATCGACACTATACCGCTCACATTGCACTGGCAATATCGGTCGGGCGCGGACAATATGGTTAACTACTGTATATCGGCCGTGGTTGTGTAGTGTGTATGGAGCTTTTGAAAGTTATTTTTGCAAGCATTTTTTCCCCCAGCAAATAACCTTGTCATATCCTCAGCAAAACAACTTGTCATATACAAACAAAGTATAAAAAAAAGAAAAACACAACAGCATGATGACAAATGATACAATGTAAACAAAATAGTCTCATTCACAAGGACTCTCAAACTATCTCTTATATATTTGGCTACATCTGTCAATCATCTGCGGCTGTAATGCTGGGCGGGGTCACACACCACCCAGCCTGCAAAATCGTAGCCAAATATATAACAGAAGAAGAGAACCCTGCATGCCACACACCTATGCCCACCTAACCCCCGCAATAACGCACACCTTCAAACACCAGCAATGCACCAAAAGCCACCAGCACGGTCCCGGTCCCTGTGCCCCGGCTCCTGTGCTCAGGGCAGTCAGTGTCGCGTCACAAACAAACTCTCGCGGGAACACGCTCAGCACACACACACTGTGCTGAGAAAGCCGTGCGCCCGCTGACTCCTGCTGCTAACCCTGCGCTGAGCCCTGCAAGAGCGCCCGCTGCCTCCGGCTGCCAACCCTGTGCTCAGCCCCCCAATCACACTTTCGCAGGCGCCCGCTGCCTTACACTCTCTCCTGGCAGCACAGCCTGCCTGCGCCCGCCCCCAGCGCTCAGCCCCCCAATCACACTTTAGCCTGTGCCTGCTGCCTTACACTCGCTCCTGGCAGCACAGCCTGACCGGGGCCCGCAGCCTGCCACCCCGCTAGCCTGCACACGCCGCCTGGCACAACCTTACGCACAAACAACTACTGTGGCTGATGCATGCCACCCCCGGCCACCTGAGCCAGCTGCCTGCCACCCCCTCCTGCCTCACAACTACTGTGGCCGATGCCTGCCACCATTGCCCGCCGTGGACACCAACAGGACACTCATTTGGCCAGGCCAGCACTATACCACCAATGGATAAAGCAAGGATTATACTCACGATAATACCTTTTCTTCGGAATACTTCATGGCAGCCATTACATTGGGTTCATCCCTCTCTCCTCTCCAATTAGACAGGTAGTTTTTTTCCCTTAGGATCCAGCCCCCTCCTCTATATAATCTGGCACCTCCCCACAGACCGTAGTCTTTGACTGTCTCCGTCCTGATCCTAGGGAAAAAACACAAACAGGGAGTGCCAACAAACTTTTGGGCTGCCATGAAGTATTCCGAAGAAAAGGTATTATCGTGAGTATAATCCTTGCTTTCTCCTTCATACTTCATGGCAGCCATTACATTGGGATGTACCAAAGCAGTAGGGTGGGTTATACTATACCTCAGGCCAAGACTTGTCTAAGAACTTCACTTCCAAAGCTTGAGCCCGCGACATCCAATGCATAATGCTTAGAGAAGGTATGCAAGGAAGACCAGGTGGCTGCTTGACAAATTTCTTTAGCCGAAACTTTGGCCTCTCTCGCCCAAGAAACCGCCATTGCCCTTGTCGAGTGAGCCTTAATGCCCTCAGGAACTTCACGACCCACCTTCTTGTAAGTAAATGCAATTACTTCCTTTAGCCACCTTGACATTGATTGCTTTGATGGAGCCAATCCTTTCTTTGCCCCCTGGGGAATCACGAATAATGCTTCTGACTTCCTGAACCCCGCCGTCCTGTGTAGATAAATCTTGATAGCTCTCAAGACATCTAGGGTATGCAATTTTTCCTCTTTCTTCGTCAGAGGATTTTGGAAAAAACAAGGCAAAACTATTTCTTGACTTAAATTAACTGAGGAAACCACCTTGGGTAGAAAGGCCGGCCTAGTCCTCAGCACTACCCGATCCGGGAAAATCTTCAAATACTGTTCCTTGATGCACAGAGCATGAATCTCTCCCACTCTTTTTGCTGAAGTTATTGCAACTAAAAATAACATCTTCCATGTTAGAAACTTTAACTTCGCTCTGTCCACTGGCTCAAACGGAGCCTCCATTAGTCCATTCAAAACCAAATTAAGATCCCACTGGGGGATTATTGACCTAACTCTAGGCCGGATCTTCTTGAGAGCCTGACAAAACCTTTTAACTAAGCTATGTTCTGCTAGTTTCTTGTCTAGCAGCGCACTCAGCGCCGAAATCTGGACCTTGAGTGTTGAAGCCGACAGCCCTTTGTTAAGCCCATCACAAAGAAACTGTAACACTTGAGGAATGTTTGCTTTAGGAAAGGTGAACTTGCCCTTGGACCAATTTGCGAACACCCGCCATATTCTGTAATAGATCTCTGACGATACCTTCTTTCTCGCTTGGAGAAGTACTTCAATGACTTCTGGGGATAAATTCTTGTCTTTTAGTTGCCGCCTTTCAATTTCCAGGCCGCTAAATTCAATCTGTGAGGCTCTAGGCAATAAACTGGGCCCTGCTTGAGCAGATCCTGAGTCACTGGAAGAAACACTGGACCCGCAATCGCCATGCTCTCTAACATGGGGAACCAAGCCCTCCTGGGCCAGTAGGGAAGGATAGCTATGACTTGGACCCCCTCCGTTCTGACTTTCCACAATGTCCTGTGAATGAGGGAAATTGGAGGGAACACATACCCCAGGTGAAACTCCCAACTCTGCGATAGGGCGTCCACTCCGCTCGACCCCCAAGCCGGGTACCGTGAGTAGAACTGTGGCAACTTCTTGTTGACTGCTGAAGCCATGAGGTCCACCTCTGGTTGACCGAATTGCTCTACTATTTCCTGAAACACTGAGTCCTTCAGCTCCCACTCGCCAGGCACCACGCTTGTGCGGCTCAGATAGTCTGCGAGCTGATTGTCTTCTCCCAGCACATGGAGCGCTGATATGGACAACAGGTTTTCCTCGGACCAGCACATGATGTTTCGCACCTCTTCTAAGAGCCCGTGACTCCGTGTACCTCCTTGTCTGTTGACATAGGAGACGGTAGTGGCGTTGTCCGAAAAAATGCGCAAGTGCGCCCCTCGGACGTCTTCGCTGAAGAATTCTATTGCCTTCCACACGGCCCTTAGCTCTCTGTGATTGGAGGAGAACTCTGACTCGTGCCGGGACCACTGACCTTGACATGTCTTGCCCAGACCATGAGCCCCCCAACCCGTAGCGCTGGCGTCTGTGGTGATCACCTTGTAACGGGGACTTGCCAGTGAGGATTTTCTTGGTACTAGCTGATCGGCCTCCCACCATCTTAGGGATTCTTTGGCTGCCTCTGAGATCTTTATCCTTCTTTCTAGTGGCACCAGTCTTCTCGAGTAACCTAGAAGGGACCACTGGAGAGGTCTCATCCTCCATCTGGCCCATGGGATTATGTCCACCGTGGACGCCATCATCCCTAAGAGACTCATTGCTGACCTGAGGGGTACCCGATCTTCCTCGTAGATTCTTGAGATTAGCTGCTGGATTTTCTCGCACCTCTTTGTGGACAAGGACACTTGAAACCTCACGGTATCCACCAATACTCCCAGAAACTGGAGACTCTGTGTTGGCTCTAGACAACTCTTCTCCCAATTTAACAGCCACCCGTGTTCCTGAAGAAACTGAATGGTGTAGTCTCTTGCTGTGACCACCTCTTCCTCTGAAGGTGCCACGATCAACAGATCGTCTAGATATGCCCATATCATGACTTTCCTTTTCCTCAGTTCTTCTATCAAGACCACCAGAACTTTGGTGAAGACCCTTGGTGACGAGGTGAGGCCGAAGGGCAGACAGGTGAACTGGAAGTGATCGTGACCTATGCAGAATCTCAGATATTTCCTGTCGTCTGGGGAGATGGGAATATGGAAGTAGGCGTCTTTTAGGTCGATGGAGACCATAAAATCGTTTCTTTTCAACCCCATTAGGATCGACTTTGTAGTCTCCATGTGGAACTTTCTTTTCTTTATGCGCAAGTTTAATTTTCTTAAATCTAATATAGTTCTGTAACCTCCAGAACTCTTGCTGACTATGAAGAGACGAGAATAAAAACCGGCTCCTTCCTCTTCCTCCGGGACTCTCACCACTGCTCCTGATGCGATAAGTCCCTTTAAACTTAAATTTAGAGCTTCCCTTTCTATCTTCGAAACTGGGATCTCTGAAACACAAAATTTCGCCATTCTTGGCTTTGACATGAACTCTAGGTGATAGCCAATCCTGACTACCTCCAGAACCCATCTGTCTCGGACGGTTTGTTCCCAGACGCGAGCAAAGCCCAACAGCCTTCCCGCTACCTGGGCCTGCTCCACCATGGGACCACCGTCACTGTTTCTGTGTGGTTCCCGAACTTTCGCCTCTTTTCTTGACGTATTGCCGAAAAAAGGCTCTGGACGTCCCTTGCGTGTATCTGTCCCGGACAGACCTGCCTGGCCTGTAGGACTTGGCTTGTCTATACGCTTGTCTGGAAGAATATGAGAAAAATCTCCCTCTTCTGTCCTGTGGTAATCGGACTGATTTACCGCCTGACATTCTTTGAATCATCTGATCCAAACAACTGCCGAAAAGGAAAGCACCCTCATAAGGCAATGTTGCTAGCTTGTTCTTCGAATGGGAATCTGCCGCCCATGATTTAAGCCATAAGGCCCTACGGGCCACCAACCCCGAAGTCAGGGATTTTGCTGCAAAATCAAGACCATCTAGGGAGGCCTCACACATATAGTCCACTGCCAGCTGCACCTGGGTAAGACTTTTGCCGATTTGATCACGGGAAACCTTTTCCTGTATGTCTTCCTGCAATGCTGAACACCAAATTCTGAGCGCCCGAGAAAGGGAGGCCATGGCCACCCCTGATTTCAGTGAGACTGAGGCAGAGATATGTAGTCTCTTTAGAGCACTCTCCATTTTTTTATCCATTGCGTCTTTTAGTGACGCCCCATCCTCAAGAGGAATGGTAGTACGAGTCGTCACTTCTGACACTGCTGCGTCGACTTTAGGTATATTACACCACTTAATGAACTCTTCATCCTCAATGGGAAACATTTTTTGAATTCTCTTAGTCGACCCCACTCTCTTGTCGACACCCTGCCATTCCTTAGCTAGGATATCCTTCACAACCTTATGTACTGGAAAAGATCTCCCTTTTTTAGAACGATCCTCAAACAATGCGTCAAACTCAGACTTTGCAGGCTGCTTATAGTTAAGTGTCCTATAGAGATTTTTAAGCACTGCCTCTACCAACTCCACATTAAATAGACGCTCGTCCTCCAATACTTCGCCTGACTCAGCTGATGAGCCCCCAGACTCCTCCTTGTCCGCATCATCATGCACTGACACATCACCGTCATCTTTATCAAGGCTAGTCTGGGACCTGGACCTTTTATTCCCTGCATACTCCTCTTTGGAGATAAAGTTTTTCTTCATCCAGTCTCTCATTTCAGCTAACTGGGCTGATATATTCATCCCAACATCCTTCTTTGTCAGACACTCTAAACATAGTACTGTCTCTCCAACAAAGGCTCTATCACATCCTGGACAGATTTTAGTATTCTTGGTCTTAGCCACTTTCTTTCTGGGCACTGAAGGCACACTACAAGACAAGAAAGAAAGATACTAACTACCTGACTGCAAACATGGCATGCTGTAACAGCGTGTCCTCATTAAGAGGACTTACCTGGGCGGCGGTGTAACCCCCTTCTGAGAGGCATCCTCCATGGCAATAATCCTGGCTTGCTATCAAAACGTTCTTGCAGCCGAACAGCCTTGCGCCTGTAACACCGACCAGGCGCCTTTTAATACACGCTGCCGCAGCAGCCAGCGTCCCCCTCTCTGCCGCTGGCGCCAACCCGGCGCGCACTTCCGCCTAGCTGGAACGCACGCGGCCGTGACCCGCACGCCGCGTGCATCCGCCGGAAGTGACGCGCGCGTCACTAACGCCGTCCTGACTGCCGGGGAGACTCAGCGCTACCCAGGGAAGGAAGCCGGAGCCTGTACCCGGACACTGGGACACGCAGGAGCCGGCAAACAGGTGATACTTACATGCGCTATGCAGGGAGGGACGCCGTGGGTTCTTACAATGTCCTTGCCACCGGCCCACGGACACACTTTAGGCTTAGGCACCGCCAGCCTGCCCGCCCAGGTCTCCGGTCGCATAACCAGCCTACCGGGTATATATCAAAAATAACAAACTAACTCTAACTGACTACCTGTCACAGACAGAAGGAGACAGGAAAAAGACTACGGTCTGTGGGGAGGTGCCAGATTATATAGAGGAGGGGGCTGGATCCTAAGGGAAAAAAACTACCTGTCTAATTGGAGAGGAGAGAGGGATGAACCCAATGTAATGGCTGCCATGAAGTATGAAGGAGAAAAGGTACTTTTCACACTCCATTGTAACACCCCTTCATGCACACACATACACACACACACACACACACTTTCTTGCCACAACTATACCACCCCATGCACTTTACACCTACCTACACTTACAGCACAGCAATATAACATCCATAACACTACATAACCCCACAACACCACACCAACACCGCCCCCATTAACGCCCATAATTGCTTTGTAAAAGCAAGACTTTCATCCCCAATGTGTAACCTGATGGACGCAGGGACAGGCCTCCTAAAGGGGATTCAGTATGAAATCCCGGCGGTCGGGATCCCGGCGTTCAAAATCCCAACGCCAGAATCCCGACAAGGAGGGGACGTGGATCGCCCCCCTTTGCGGGCTCGCTGTGCTCGCCACGCAGCGGGCCCGGTGCCTCGCTACGCTCGGCACGCTAATTTATTCTCCCTCCAGGGGTGTCGTGGACACCCACGGAGGGAGAAAGTGTCGAGATCCCGACCGCCGGGATTTTAACTGCATCCCCCTAAAGGAGCCTCTCCTTGCGATGCACGGAGCATGGGCCTCTGTGTATGCGCCTTTACGCGCTGAGCCACACCATTTCCCCAAAACACCCTCACCGCACTACCCCTCGCCCACTGCCATGTGTAGCCATAGCCTACAATTGCCTTATTTCAATGTTGACAATTAAACATTTCTAATCTTCAAACTATTTCAACACTTATTTCAACACATACATTACCTCAACTCACAATTTTATACATCTAAAGTAACCAAAATACTATTTAGAACAATAACACAAGCACAAAACCATTGCCAATGTCATTTCATCACATCTTTCAATTTTCCAACTCACACTCCAATTGCCATTACACACATTCAGAGAAAACACACAAACTTCATTCCTACAAATATTTTGTTGTCATTTTAATGGGGTGCAGCCCCCTACGACGGTGTGAAGAGCGCCCGTAGGGCTCGATGAATCACCTAGTAATGAAATACATTCAACAAGAAACAATAATATTTTAAAAAGGTGTCCACTTTTGCCCCAGATGTAACATGTGCAGAGAGAGTTAGATTTTGGGTGGGGTGCGTTCAAACTGAAATCTTAATTGCAGTGTAAAAAGAAAGCACAGAAAGAAAATAACTCACCCCCATCTAACTCTCTCTGCGCATGTCACATCTGCCCCATCTGCAGTGCAGCATGGTTTTGTCCATCTGCAAAAACTGCAGCCTTGCCAACAGATCTGAATGGGGACCTATACGTCAGGGTTCAAATATGCATCAAGAACCTGTCAGACCTGAAGAAAACATAACAAGTACTTACTGCAGCTTAGTTAAAAATCACTACTAGGTGTAACAGGCTACCCCCATGCGGCATAGTGTCATTGGGAGGAGCCCTGCTTACCCCCTTACAGCCCAATGGGAGAGTGTCAAAGTCTTCCGGCACCAGACGAGCATTGTTTTTCAAGCTCCTCCCTCCCAATAGCACCAGGCTGATCCGCGCCAAGCCGCGTAACCTGAAGTATTTCATGCTTTTACATCAACTCCAAACCGTAGTACCGTACAACTAGGGATCATGGCCTTACACAGAAAAGGCTGCCATTGTGATGCCTGTAATAACACCCATCCTTCCAAGCCACTGGTATAGAGTGATCTGACTGGCTTGTACTGAACAGATATGGAGCAAATTCAGGTTGGTTTGTAAAAAGCAAACTCCTTCTTTAATGGACAAAACCATGTCACATCTGCCCCACCTGCAGTGCACATGTTTTTTTCTTGAATCACCCCCAATAGCAATAAAGTTTCTGCCTCCATTGAACTGGAGCACTGGGGACTGGAAAACAAAGAACATTGTTTTTTTCTGTAATAAATAGCAGTGCAATACAGGCCACATAGGCTAATATACAGGCAACAAAGACCAAAACCAAAGACCAAAACCATCAAAATATCCTAGACCAGTGGTAGCCAACCCTAGCCCTCGAGAGCTACCAACAGTTCACATTTTCCAGACAACCTAGCTGCTGCACAGCTGCACTCCTTAATCGCTGAAACATTTTAAAAGATCCACAGGTGGAGCTAATTAGCTCACTTGTGATTCTGTGAGGAGACCTGCAAAACATGCACTGTTGGTAGCCCTCGAGGACTAGGGTTGGCTGCCCCAGTCCTAGAATAACCTGTATCTGTCACAGAGTTGTTGATAAATCCAGTCCGAATACCACACCGGCTGGAAATCCACATACTGTGAGCTGACAGGAAATGTTTTTGACTCACACCAAGACAATGTTGTGGATGACTGAGATATATTCAGGTTACCAGCGAGTTGGACATTATAAAGGAGAAACAATATCTATTTTGGGACACCTATTCCTTAATAAATGTGCGTATGGCACCACACAGTACGTCTATGTATACAGAATTATGCCAACAACTATAATTGGTTAAGCATTGGGTAATGGAGCACACATCACACTGGATATATAACTTAAAACCATTATGTTTAAGTAACACAATTCCATGGATCCGATCACCCCACTTCTAACATATCAACATTACATGACAGTTTGTCAAAGGCCGAAGTGAGGACACATTTGATTTATAAATGCTGGGTGTTGCTTTAACTGACAAGGGGTAGGATAGAGATTGTGGGGTCTGTGTACTAAGTATTGGGGCCAGATGTATCAAGCTTTCAAAAGTGATAAATTATAGAGTAATAAACAACCAGCCAATCAGCTCCCACCTGTCATTTTTCAAACCCAGAAAGTACCAAGTCAGTTAGCAGCTGATTGGCTGGCTGTTTTCACTCTCCATTTGATCACTTTTTGAAGCTTGATACATCTGGCCCTTGGAGAGAAATAAAGCAGATGGATATGAAGTACCAACAAACCAGCTACTGCCATTTTTTTTAAACACAGCAGTTAGGAGCTCATTGGCTGGTACTGTATCTCTCTCCAAAACTTAGTAATAAGACTTCTATGTAACTTTAGATGGGAAGAGGTGGTGATGAGGTACCCACTTGGCTGAGCTGTATGGATGCTCTCTCTCTCAAAAATAGAGTCTCAGTTATTCTATGAGGGGCCATAAATAGTAATCAGGTGTGCTGGGGTACAGGGGAAACTCCTGTCCTGGAGTGGTGACTCAGAGGGGTGAGATGAGTGACAAATAAGGTGTATGGGGGGACTCTGGGAGACCTATTATAGGAGGTTAAGGCAAATGATGAGGGTCAAGGAAGATAGCAGGGCAACTCAGGACAATTTGGGTGACAGGTGAGGGTCTGGGGTGGTTCAGGGGACCAATGATGGTCAGGGGATAGGTCAGAGTTTGGAGGTGGGTCAGGGACAGATAAGGTTCTAAGGATGGATAAGGGAACAATCTGTGCCTCATGGATGAGAGCAGATGAGGGCCTACAGTATATAAAGGGCCGGAGTGTCTAGGCCCCAATAAGAGCGCAAATGAGGGCTTGGCTTCAGGTAAGAGGGCACATAAAGGCCTGGGGTGGATAGGGGGACAGATGTGAGCCGGGGGTGAGTATGGGGACAGATGTGGACCTGGGGTGAGAATGGGGACAGATGTGGACCTGGGGTGAGAATGGGGACAGATGTGGACCTGGGGTGAGAATGGGGACAGGTGTGGGGTACGGGGACAGATGTGGTCCTGGGGTGGGTACGGGAACAGATGTGGTCCTGGGGTGGGTACGGGAACAGATGTGGTCCTGGGGTGGGTACGGGAACAGATGTGGTCCAGGGGTGGGTACGGGGACAGATGAGGGCCTGGGGTGGGTACGGGGACAGATGAGGGCCTGGGGTGGGTACGGAGGACAGATGAGGGCCTGGGGTGGGTACGGAGGACAGATGAGGGCCTGGGGTGGGAACGGGGGACAGATGAGGGCCTGGGGTGGGAACGGGGGACAGATGAGGGCCTGGGGTGGGTACGGGAACAGATGAGGGCCTGGGGTGGGTACGGGAACAGATGAGGGCCTGGGGTGGGTACGATGACAGGTAAAGGCATGGGGTGGGTATGGGGACAGATGAGGGTCTAAGGGCATATGAGGGGGCAGGTGAGGGCCTGGGGTGAGTACGGGGACAGGTGAGGGTCTGAGGACATATGAGGGTCTGGATGGATATAGGGGCAGGTGAAGGTCTGAGGTAGGTATGGAGACAGATGAGGGCCTATGGCAGGAATGGAGACAGATGAGGGCCTATGGCAGGAATGGGGACAGATGAGGGCCTAGGGTGGGTATAGGGATAAATGAGGGACTAGGGTATGAATGAGGACAGATGAGAGTCTGGGCCACAGGTAAGAGGGCATATGAGGGCCTGGGGTGGGTATAGGGGCATGTGAGGGCCTGGGGTGGACATGGGGACAAATGTGACCCCCACCCTCTAATGTGACCTTCTTCCCCTAACAGATAAAACCCTATTAGGGAGAGGGGGCAGGAGAGGCACTGCTGGTGTAGGTGATCCCCTGTTATCTGTCAGAGGGGCAGGGTATGAGGCACCGCAGAGGTTATGGGACCCCCCCTGATCTCAGCAGCACAGCACGGCCGGGTGTCCGGGTCTCTTACCCCCAGAATCCGCAGGGGCAGCGCGGGGGGAGGCTGGGTGGCTTGCTGCGCTCGCTGCCGGTGTCTCCCATTTCTGAGGCCGGGTCCGCGGGGAGGCTGCGGGGTATCCGGGGGGGACAGGGCCTGGGCCGCTTCTCACTACAGCACGGCCGAGGCCTCCGCACCGCTCTCTCTCCCGGGCGCCCCTGAGCTGTCCGGGACCCTCACAAGGTAAGCGCCTGGAGTAAGGCCGACACTGCACGGAGACTCCGGGGCGACCAGTCCGAGGATCCAAACCGTGATTCCAGGCCGGTCAGCTGGAGGCGGAGCGTACCAACGGTAAAATGGGGGGGGTCGCCACCCTAACACTTGGGCAGTGCCTGTACTATTTGCTTGCAGTCTCATTTCTCACTACAACAGTACGTTATGTGTGCTCATTATATACACATGAATGTAATATATAAGCCACGAATAAAATACGGGCAGTCACATAGGAACCGTAAGCAGGATCACCCCTGATTCAGGAATGGTCGCGTCCTCTGTGGAGTCTTGGTTCAGGCGAAGAGGCACAGACCTGAAATCAGCTGGAACAGAGAGAGACCAAGTCTCTGCTACGGGGGGACACACACGTCCTATAATGTGCACTGTTCACATTTGTTCCCTCACGGTTTAGAGTAATAACAAAAAGCAAAGAAATAATGGAAATTAATCGAGTGACTTAAAAACAGTAGCTCAAAATTCACCAAAGTATAAATATTTGTGAGTGACTGTTATAAGCCTCCCCTCTGCACGTAGTGGTACGGGCGGGAGAGGTTGCTGTTTGGTTTAAGTTGGAGCTTTGCCAGAGCCATAGAGAAAACACACAGAGATCATAACATGTCACTCACTGCACTATATACATTATTATACATCTATATACTCACATAACACGTCACTCACTGCACTATATACATTATTATACCTCTATGTACTCCCATAACACGTCACTCGCTGCACTATATACATTATTATACATCTATATACTCACATAACACGTCACTGCAGTATATACATTATTATACATCTATATACTCACATAACACGTCACTCACTGCACTATATACATTATTATACCTCTATATACTCACATAACACGTCACTCACTGCACTATATACATTATTATACCTCTATATACTCACATAACACATCACTCACTGCACTATATACATTATTATACATCTATATACTCACATAACACGTCACTCACTGCACTATATACATTATTATACCTCTATATACTCACATAACACGTCACTCACTGCACTATATACATTATTATACCTCTATATACTCACATAACACGTCACTCACTGCACTATATACATTATTATACATCTATATACTCACATAACACGTCACTGCACTATATACATTATTATACCTCTATATACTGTCATAACACATCACTGCACTATATACATTATTATACATCTATATACTCACATAACACGTCACTCACTGCACTATATACATTATTATACATCTATATACTCACATAACACGTCACTGCACTATATACATTATTATACATCTATATACTCACATAACACGTCACTCACTGCACTATATACATTATTATACATCTATATACTCACATAACACGTCACTCACTGCACTATATACATTATTATACATCTATATACTCACATAACACGTCACTCACTGCACTATATACATTATTATACATTTATATACTCACATAACACGTCACTCACTGCACTATATACATTATTATACATCTATATACTCACATAACACGTCACTCACTGCACTATATACATTATTATACCTCTATATACTCACATAACACGTCACTCACTGCACTATATACATTATCATACCTCTATATACTCACATAACACGTCACTCACTGCACTATATACATTATTATACATCTATATACTCACATAACACATCACTGCACTATATACATTATTATACATCTATATACTCACATAACACGTCACTGCACTATATACATTATTATACATCTATATACTCACATAACACGTCACTGCACTATATACATTATTCTACATCTATATACTCACATAACACGTCACTCACTGCACTATATACATTATTATACCTCTATATACTCACATAACACGTCACTCACTGCACTATATACATTATTATACCTCTATATACTCACATAACACGTAACTAACTGCACTATATACATTATTATACATCTATATACTCACATAACACGTCACTGCACTATATACATTATTATACATCTATATACTCACATAACACATCACTCACTGCACTATATACATTATTATACATCTATATACTCACATAACACGTCACTCACTGCATTATAATACATTATTATATTATACATCAATAATACATTATTATACATCTATATACTCACATAACACGTCACTCACTGCACTATATACATTATTATACATCTATATACTCACATAACACGTCACTCACTGCACTATATACATTATTATACATCTATATACTCACTTAACACATCACTCACTGCACTATATACATTATTATACATCTATATACTCACATAACACATCACTACTACACTATATACATTATTATACATCTATATACTCACATAACACGTCACTGCACTATATACATTATTATACATCTATATACTCACATAACACGTCACTGCACTATATACATTATTATACATCTATATACTCACATAACACGTCACTGCACTATATACAATATTATACATCTATATACTCACATAACACATCACTGCACTATATACATTATTATACATCTATATACTCACATAACACGTCACTCATTGCACTATATACATTATTATACATCTATATACTCACATCACACATCACTCACTGCACTATATACATTATTATACATCTATATACTCACATAACACGTCACTGCACTATACATTATTATACATCTATATACTCACATAACACGTCACTCACTGCACTATATACATTATTATACATCTATATACTCACATAACACGTCACTCACTGCACTATATACATTATTATTCATCTATATACTCACATAACACGTCACTCACTGCACTATATACATTATTATACATCTATATACTCACATAACACGTCACTCACTGCACTATATACATTATTATATATCTATATACTCACATAACACGTCACTCACTGCACTATATACATTATTAGACATCTATATACTCACATAACACGTCACTGCACTATATACATTATTATACATCTATATACTCACATAACACGTCACTGCACTATATACATTATTATACATCTATATACTCACATAACACGTCACTGCACTATATACAGTATTATACATCTATATGCTTACATAACACGTCACTGCACTATTTACATTATTATACATCTATATACTCACATAACACGTCACTCACTGCACTATATACATTATTATACATCTATATACTCACATAACACGTCACTGCACTATATACATTATTATACATCTATATACTCACATAACACGTCACTGCACTATATACATTATTATACATCTATATACTCACATAACACGTCACTGCACTATATACATTATTATACATCTATATGCTTACATAACACGTCACTGCACTATTTACATTATTATATATCTATATACTCACATAACACGTCACTGCACTATATACATTATTATACATCTATATACTCACATAACACGTCACTGCACTATATACATTATTATACATCTATATACTCACACAACACATCACTCACTGCACTATATACATTATTATACTTCTATATACTCACATAACACGTCACTGCACTATATACATTATTATACCTCTATATACTCACATAACACGTCACTGCACTATATACATTATTATACATCTATATACTCACATAACACATCACTACTACACTATATACATTATTATACCTCTATATACTCACATAACACGTCACTGCACTATATACATTATTATACATCTATATACTCACATAACACATCACTACTACACTATATACATTATTATACATCTATATACTCACATAACACGTCACTCACTGCACTATATACATTATTATACATCTATATACTCACATAACACTTCAATCACTGCACTATATACATTATTATACATCTATATACTCACATAACACATCACTGCACTATATACATTATTATACATCTATATACTCACATAACACGTCACTGCACTATATACATTATTATACATCTATATACTCACATAACACGTCACTGCAATATATACATTATTATACATCTATATACTCACATAACACGTCACTGCACTATATACATTATTCTACATCTATATACACATATAACACGTCACTGCACTATATACATTATTATACATCTATATACACACATAACACGTCACTGCACTATATACATTATTATACCTCTATATACTCACATAACACGTCACTCACTGCACTATATACATTATTATACATCTATATACTCACATAACACGTCACTGCACTATATACATTATTATACCTCTATATACTCACATAACACGTCACTCACTGCACTATATACATTATTATACCTCTATATACTCACATAACACGTAACTAACTGCACTATATACATTATTATACCTCTATATACTCACATAACACGTAACTAACTGCACTATATACATTATTATACATCTATATACTCACATAACACGTCACTGCACTATATACATTATTATACATCTATATACTCACATAACACATCACTCACTGCACTATATACATTATTATACATCTATATACTCACATAACACGTCACTCACTGCACTATATACATTATAATACATCTATATACTCACATAACACGTCACTCACTACACTATATACATTATTATACATCTATATACTCACATAACACATCACTGCACTATATACATTATTATACATCTATATACTCACATAACACGTCACTCACTGCACTATATACATTATTATACATCTATATACTCACATAACACGTCACTCACTGCACTATATACATTATTATACATCTATATACTCACATAACACATCACTACTGCACTATATACATTATTATACATCTATATACTCACATAACACATCACTACTACACTATATACATTATTATACATCTATATACTCACATAACACGTCACTGCACTATATACATTATTATACATCTATATACTCACATAACACGTCACTCACTGCACTATATACATTATTATACATCTATATACTCACATAACACATCACTACTACACTATATACATTATTATACATCTATATACTCACATAACACGTCACTGCACTATATACATTATTATACATCTATATACTCACTTAACACGTCACTCACTGCACTATATACATTATTATACATCTATATACTCACATAACACGTCACTCACTGCACTATATACATTATTATACATCTATATACTCACATAACACGTCACTCACTGCACTATATACATTATTATACCTCTATATACTCACATAACACGTAACTAACTGCACTATATACATTATTATACATCTATATACTCACATAACACGTCACTGCACTATATACATTATTATACATCTATATACTCACATAACACGTCACTCACTGCACTATATACATTATTATACATCTATATACTCACATAACACGTCACTCACTGCACTATAGACATTATTATACATCTATATACTCACATAACACATCACTGCACTATATACATTATTATACATCTATATACTCACTTAACACGTCACTCACTGCACTATATACATTATTATACCTCTATATACTCACATAACACGTCACTCACTGCACTATATACATTATTATACATCTATATACTCACATAACACATCACTACTACACTATATACATTATTATACATCTATATACTCACATAACACGTCACTGCACTATATACATTATTATACATCTATATACTCACATAACACGTCACTGCACTATATACATTATTATACATCTATATACTCACATAACACGTCACTCACTGCACTATATACATTATTATACATCTATATACTCACATAACACATCACTACTACACTATATACATTATTATACATCTATATACTCACATAACACGTCACTGCACTATATACATTATTATACATCTATATACTCACTTAACACGTCACTCACTGCACTATATACATTATTATACATCTATATACTCACATAACATGTCACTCACTGCACTATATACATTATTATACATCTATATACTCACATAACACGTCACTCACTGCACTATATACATTATTATACCTCTATATACTCACATAACACGTAACTAACTGCACTATATACATTATTATACATCTATATACTCACATAACACGTCACTGCACTATATACATTATTATACATCTATATACTCACATAACACGTCACTCACTGCACTATATACATTATTATACATCTATATACTCACATAACACGTCACTCACTGCACTATATACATTATTATACATCTATATACTCACATAACACATCACTGCACTATATACATTATTATACATCTATATACTCACTTAACACGTCACTCACTGCACTATATACATTATTATACCTCTATATACTCACATAACACGTCACTCACTGCACTATATACATTATTATACATCTATATACTCACATAACACATCACTACTACACTATATACATTATTATACATCTATATACTCACATAACACGTCACTGCACTATATACATTATTATACATCTATATACTCACATAACACGTCACTGCACTATATACAGTATTATACATCTATATACTCACATAACACGTCACTGCACTATATACAGTATTATACATCTATATACTCACATAACACATCACTGCACTATATACATTATTATACATCTATATACTCACATAACACATCACTGCACTATATACATTATTATACATCTATATACTCACACATCACTCACTGCACTATATACATTATTATACATCTATATACTCACATAACACGTCACTGCACTATATACATTATTATACATCTATATACTCACATAACACGTCACTCACTGCACTATATACATTATTATACATCTATATACTCACATAACACGTCACTCACTGCACTATATACATTATTATTCATCTATATACTCACATAACACGTCACTCACTGCACTATATACATTTTTATACATCTATATACTCACATAACACGTCACTCACTACACTATATACATTATTATACATCTATATACTCACATAACACATCACTGCACTATATACATTATTATACATCTATATACTCACATAACACGTCACTCACTGCACTATATACATTATTATACATCTATATACTCACATAACACGTCACTGCACTATATACATTATGATACATCTATATACTCACATAACACGTCACTGCACTATATACAGTATTATACATCTATATACTCACATACCACGTCACTCACTGCACTATATACATTATTATACATCTATATACTCACATAACACGTCACTCACTGCACTATATACATTATTATACATCTATAAACTCACATAACACGTCACTCACTGCACTATATACATTATTATACATCTATATACTCACATAACACGTCACTCACTGCACTATATACATTATTATACATCTATATACTCACATAACACGTCACTCACTGCACTATATACATTATTATACATATATATATACTCACATAACACGTCACTCACTGCACTATATACATTATTATACATCTATATACTCACATAACACGTCACTCACTGCACTATATACATTATTATACATCTATATACTCACATAACATGTCACTGCACTATATACATTATTATACATCTATATACTCACATAACACGTCACTGCACAATATATACATTATTATACCTCTATATACTCACATAACACGTCACTGCACTATATACAGTATTATACATTTATATACTCACATAACACGTCACTGCACTATATACATTACTATACATCTATATACTCACATAACACGTCACTGCACTATATACATTATTATACATTTATATACTCACATAACACGTCACTGCACTATATACATTATTATACATTTATATACTCACATAACACGTCACTGCACTATATACATTATTATACATTTATATACTCACATAACACGTCACTACTACACTATATACATTATTATACATCTATATACTCACATAACACGTCACTGCACTATATACAGTATTATACATCTATATACTCACATAACACATCACTGCACTATATACATTACTATACATCTATATACTCACATACCACGTCACTCATTGCACTATATACATTATTTTACATCTATATACTCACATCACACATCACTCACTGCACTATATACATTATTATACATCTATATACTCACATAACACGTCACTCATTGCACTATATACATTATTTTACATCTATATACTCACATCACACATCACTCACTGCACTATATACATTATTATACATCTATATACTCACATAACACGTCACTGCACTATATACATTATTATACATCTATATACTCACATAACACGTCACTCACTGCACTATATACATTATTATACATCTATATACTCACATAACACGTCACTGCACTATATACATTATTATACATCTATATACTCACATAACACGTCACTCACTGCACTATATACATTATTATACATCTATATACTCACATAACACGTCACTCACTACACTATATACATTATTATACATCTATATACTCACATAACACATCACTGCACTATATACATTATTATACATCTATATACTCACATAACACGTCACTCACTGCACTATATACATTATTATACATCTATATACTCACATAACACGTCACTGCACTATATACATTATTATACATCTATATACTCACATAACACGTCACTGCACTATATACAGTATCATACATCTATATACTCACATAACACGTCACTCACTGCACTATATACATTATTATACATCTATATACTCACATAACACGTCACTCACTGCACTATATACATTATTATACATCTATAAACTCACATAACACGTCACTCACTGCACTATATACATTATTATACATCTATATACTCACATAACACGTCACTCACTGCACTATATACATTATTATACATCTATATACTCACATAACACGTCACTCACTGCACTATATACATTATTATACATATATATATACTCACATAACACGTCACTTACTGCACTATATACATTATTATACATCTATATACTCACATAACACGTCACTCACTGCACTATATACATTATTATACATCTATATACTCACATAACATGTCACTGCACTATATACATTATTATACATCTATATACTCACATAACACGTCACTGCACAATATATACATTATTATACCTCTATATACTCACATAACACGTCACTGCACTATATACAGTATTATACATTTATATACTCACATAACACGTCACTGCACTATATACATTACTATACATCTATATACTCACATAACACGTCACTGCACTATATACATTATTATACATTTATATACTCACATAACACGTCACTGCACTATATACATTATTATACATTTATATACTCACATAACACGTCACTCACTGCACTATATACATTATTATACCTCTATATACTCACATAACACATCACTACTACACTATATACATTATTATACATCTATATACTCACATAACACGTCACTACGGCATTTTTTTTTAATGGCTCATGGCGGGGGCAGTTGAGAGCCCCCCTAGCCTGAAGTGAATAGCCGCACGGCATCTATTCAGCAGTGCAAAGGGCCAGTGTCCCTATTTATAGGGTTACGAAGTTGGCGAGGGGTGCCAAAAGTGGTCACAAAGACAAAAGGTTAAAACCTTGCCGGGCCCTTTAGGAAATAAGGGCCTTATTCTAGTTCACTCTTTCTTACAAAGTCCTTCTTAGATGGGCAAAACCATGTGCTCTGCAGGGGGGCAGATGTAAAATGTGCTGAGAGAATTAGATTTGGGTGAGTTATTTTGTTTCTGTGCAGGGTAAATACTGGCTGCTTTATTTTGACACTGTGATTTAGATTTCAGTTTGAGCATCTCGTGCGCGAGCGTCTACTTCAGATGGCTGGCGGTTGTCGATCTGACCGCCAAACCCCTAGATGAGGCGGGCTCCATCTGTGTGTGTATGTATATATATATATATATATATATACATATATATATATATATATATATATATATATATATATATATATATATATACCGTATTTTTCGCACCATAAGACGCACTTTTTCTCCCCAAAAAAGTGGGGGGAAAAGTGTGTGCGTCTTATGGAGCGAATACTTAAAAAAAACCCTGCAAAAACGGCCTGGATGCTGGTGCTGCTGCACCAACATCTCAGGAGCTGCAGCAGAGCCCGCTCCTCTCCTCTAACCGGTACTTGTCAGGACTCAGGCAGCGGGGATCATGCAGTGTGCTGTGGGGTCCGTTCGGTGAATGGGATATAATCGGCGGGGTCCCTGCGGCAGATGGGAAATAGTAGCGTAGGGACCCAGCCGAACGGACCCCACAGCACACTGCATCAGTGGCATAGTGCAGGAGCTGGGAAACAATTACCGCGGCGGGGGTCTGGCGGGGTCACAGCTGTAGTGTAGCACTTGCCCTCCGAGATCACTGCTAGGCTCACCCAGCGCCAGCCGCGAACCCCTCCATTCTTCCCGGCTCCTGTATCTTGTTGCCGCTGGGTCCTTGCGGCGGGCGCGTCACTCTGCTGCGCCGCTCACTCGCACCAGATCTCTCCTGCAGGCGCCCAAGCAGTGTATAGATGAATTTGAGTCCAGGTAAAACCTGTATGCGTCCAGGTAAAACCAGCTATTCTATTGACACCACAGAAAGCTCCAGATTTATCCAGCAGTTTTAAAGATTTAACATTTTCACGCAGTTCAACTGGGTTAATGGGGGCCCTGATCAAAACGGGGTACCCCTGGGTTGGGGTACCACAATTACCTCATTTTCCATGAAGCCCTCCATCTCCTCTCTTTCCCCTGTCCATAAGGGGCATTCTAGTGATAATGGTGAGAGGGGGGCCCTTTAATAATATTGCTATGGGGCCCCCAGAATGCTATTTACGCCCCTGCACTGCACGATCCACGCTGCCCAGAACTCTGTGAGCTGCTGACAAGTACAAGGGGGGGGGGGGGAGCGGGCATTACACTATTTGGTTCAGAATATTTTTTTTCCTGTTTTCCTCCTCTAAAAATAGGTGCGTCTTATGGTCAGGTGTGTCTTATAGAGCGAAAAATACGGTATATATATATATATATATATATATATATATATATATATATATAAAAGCAGCACTACTACTGTCTGTAACTGCGGGCATTATGTATAAGCAGCAGTACTACTGTAAACATATGCATATCATATGGGCATTATGGTGTGCGGCATATTTTGTAAGGGGCATTATGGTGTGTGGCGTAATGTGTAATGGGCATTACGCTGTGCTGAATATTGTGTAAAGAGCATCATGATGTGTGGCATAATACATTATGGGCATTACTGTGTGTGGTGTATTGTGTTATGGGCATTACAATGTTATTAGTACTTTTATATAGCCATTTCCCTCCCCATGATGCCCCACTCCTACATTTTTGGGGTGGTCACCAATTCCCTTTCTGGCACAGGGTACCAAAATGGCTAGTTACGGCACTGGTTCTGTTCTGTTGTGCTACTGTGCGGTTTAATTTGGAATGGGAGTACTATTGTGTGGCCATGCCCCTTGCTTGTGAGATCACACGTCTTTTTGTCGGTATGCGCTGTCCCTTTGTAAAGTTTGGGATTTGCAGGAGTGCACCGAACATCCTAGCATCGGCCCTGCCTGCTGTGCAGCGTTGTTTTGTCCATTTGAGATAAAATCTGCTTTGCAATCAGGACTGAATTAGGCCCTACATGTGAAGTGCCACGGTGTAGCCTGACACTGACACTCCCATTCATACATAGAGCACACACTGACACTCCCATTCATACATACCGCCAATGGTGTAACTACTGAGGGTGCAGGGGTTGCAGCTGCTATGGGGCCCAAGCTGATCTGGGGGCCCCCTGCTCCCAGTCTTATTGGCTACCTCCAAGGCATGTAGCTGCCCTTCACCCAGTGTGCTTCCTGGTAGCCCCTCTCTGCATGCGGTGGCCAGGGGAGGTCGGATGCAGAGGTGTCTGAGACATTGCTGCTTAATGATCCCTGTGCCCCCGCCCGGCATATGAACTCAGCAAGCAGGAGGCTGTCACGCCCAGCCAGGGCTGTAGTGAGGATGGTGAGGCCGCACTGTCCGACTCCGCATGCGGAGCGGAAGGCGGGGGGAGGATGAAGGGGAGTCACACTGAGACAGAGACACTAATTGATCCCTATATTATAAATTGGGACACTCACAGAATGCAGGGAGATATATTGCCGGTTGCACCTTTGGAGGGCACCCGGCGCCGAAGTCCTAAGATACTTGCGGGGTGAGGCAGCATTCCAGTCATAAAAAAATACTGAAAGCCAAAACTTGGTAGACAACATTTCAGCACCTATTATGTGGTCACCTAAGTTTACAACACCATATACCTCTTACACAAATCATGCAACACAATAGTAACCCCCTTATACTTTACTTGCCTCTTACACATTATGCCACATGGATTGAGCCAAAATACACACTATACCAAACGGATTGTGTAAAAACTCACAACATGCTACACATACAGGGGCATTGCGCGCGGAAGGCGCACATTAAGAATCGACATCAGAATGCCCATTACATGTTAAGCCACACACCATAATGTCCATTACGTATTATGCCAAACTCCATAATGCCTATCAAAAATTATGCTACATAAGTGCTGCTTACCTACATGCTCATTGCCAGGGGTTCCATGCTCCTTGCCATATGGGATTACATGCTCATTGCCATGGGGGAATACATGCTCGTGGTAACTGTGGGACAGCTGTCGCCGGGCAGAAGGGACAGCCATTGACAGCCGGGCAGAGAGCAGGGGGCATTGCAGGTCCCGGCTATTTGAAATAATACCCCTTTCACACCAGAAAATGCAGGGACTTACATGGCAATATGGTCCCAGGACCATGCCCCTTTTACACCAGCCTAGACCCTGCATTTTCTGGTGTAAGGGGGAGAGAAAACAACCCTTCCCCCGCCTTCCTTTAACCAACTGGCTATATCTTCAGAACCAACTATCCCATTTACATGAGACCAGTATCATATTGAAGAACTTTGGAGTGGGCTTTGAATGATTTTGGTCCCGTGAAACTTGGTTGTTTGGTTCCAGAGAAATCTCCCCTCGAACAACATGAACAGCTATGAAATTACATTTCAGAAATGTAAAAATCGGTTTACCCGCAATATCTCAATTAACCCATATGGACAAACCTCATATCAGATTGAAGGCCCAGCGATTTGGGTTTGAATGATATCAACCTCGAGCTTCTGTGATGCTGGAGGGGGAACTGGCAGCCGTTGGAACTGGGTGGGGGTCGGAATTAGCGGATCCCATGCTATCCTATGGGGAAAACGTTCCAGGTTTGCCTGGCGGTATCTCCGGTTTCCGGGGGGCTAGCGAAGTGAGGCCAGGCTCGTTGGAAAGCCCTGGCCCTAGGCTACAAAATGGGCCTATTTGGAGAGTGGGTCTGGAGCTACAGCTCCATCAGGCCCATTGTTAATCCGGCCCTGAACCTACCTCCGTCCAGTTTCAGTGCATGTCCTCGTGTTCTATTACTACTTTTCCTGTGAAGAAGATTTCCCTCCTGTACTATGTTAAAACCCTTGATATATTTGAAGATTTCTATCATGTCCCCCCTTTCCCTTCTCTGCTCCAAACTATACATGTTAAGATCTTTTAGTCTTTCCTGGTACGTTTTGTGATGTAGGCCATGCACCATTTTAGTTGCCCTTCTTTGTACACTCTCTAATGTATTTATATCCTTCTGAATATATGGTCTCCAGAACTGGACACAGTATTCCAGATGAGGCCGTACCAATGACCTATAAAGTGGCATTATTACTTCTTATTTTCTGCTACTGATTCCTCTCCCTATGCAACCAAGCATCTGACTAGCCTTCCTCATTGCTTTGCTACATTGCTTTCCTGCCTTTAAGTCACTTGAAATAGTGACTCCTAGATCCCTTTCCTTCTCAGTAGTTTCCATTATCGTATCCTTAATACTATATTGAGCCTTTGGGTTTTTGAGTCCCAAGTGCATAATTTTGCATTTTTAACATTAAACTGTAGTTGCCATGCTCTTGACCAATTCTCTAGTTTACCTAGATCAGGCAGGCCCAAACTATGGCCCTCCAGCTGTTGTGAAACTACAGATCCCAGCATGCCTTTATATAGTTCTGACATTCTCTATTAGCAAGGCATGATGGGACTTGTAGTTTGACAACAGCTGGAGGGCCATAGTTTGGACATGCATGACCTAGATCATCAGTCATTTGATTTACCCCTCCTGGTGTGTCTACTCTGTTGCATATCTTTGTGTCATCTGCAAAAAAGGCATACTTTTCCTTCAATGCCAGTTGCAATGTCACAAACAAAGATATTAAAGAGCACTACTCCAAGTACAGATCCCTGGGTTACTCCACTGGTAACATGTCCCTCCATAGAATGCACTCCATTTACTACAACTGTCTGTTTCCTATCCTGCAACCAGTTTCTTATCCATTTAATTGTTTTATAATCCAATCCTACACTTTCAGGTTTATTTAGCAGTCTGCGATGTGGGACAGTGTCAAATGCCTTACTAAAGTCTAGATATGCCACTTCCATGGCCCCCCCTTCATCTATTATTTTGGTCACGGAGTCAAACAAGTCAATACAATTTGTTTGGCATGATATCCCTGCAGTAAAACCATGCCGTTTTGGATCCTGTAAGTTGTTTAATTTAAGATATTCCACTATTCTTTCTTTTAATAGTGTTTCCATTAATTTCCCTACTACTGAAGTAAGGCTCACTGGTCTGTAGTTACTTGCTTCTTCTTTGCTTCCGCTTTTGTGCGGTGGAACTACATTTGCTCTTTTCCAGTCCTCTGGAACTGCACTTGTATCTAGTGACTGGTTGAATAAATCTGTTAATGGCGCTACCAGCACATCCTATAGTTCTTTTAGTATCCTTGGATGTATTCCGTCTGGCGCATTGATTTATCCACTTTCAGTCTTGAGAGTTCTCTTAGGACTTTCTCCTTAGTAAATGTACTTCCATCTACCTTATTTTTATGTATGTCTTTGCAACTTAACTGTGGTCCCTTCCCTTCTCCGTCTATAGTGAATACGGAGCAAAAATAATTATTTAGATTATCTGCAATTGCCTTGTCTCCCTCCACCAAATTCTCAGTGTCTGTCGGAAGTCTTATTATTCCTCCATTTGATTTTCTCCTTTCACTTCTATACTTAAATACATACCGCGCACATTGACACTCCCATTCATACATACCGCGCACATACACTGACACTCCCATTCATACATATCGCACATACACTGACGCTACCATTCATACATATGGCACACACTGATGCTCCCATTCATACATACCGCACACACTGACACTCTATTCATACATACCGCACACACTGACACTCTATTCATACATACCGCACACACTGGCGCTCCCATTCATACGAGTAACGTAATGCCAGCACTAGACATGGAGTGAATTAAACATCCTCCATCTGGGTGTCACACTGGGTGCATGTGACTCGGGGACCCAATAGGTGCATAGATTAGGTTAGGTTGACTGAATTAATATGCAGGAAGAGGACTTCCTCTTCTTTCTGCTGAATTCCCCGCCCTCCCTTCCCTCTGGTTAATAGGGGTGGTGGGTTTAATCGCGTTAGCTGATAGGCGGGAAAGAACGGCATTTTTAGTCAATTAGCTCACACTACGTGTTAATGTTCACGTTTTGTTGGCCTGCTTTCCGGTGCTCTCACCTCTCATTGGCTTAAGCCTTCGCTGGATCACCCGTTCGGGGACAAGGACCCCACCCGGCTGGGTGGGTAGTCAATGTGGTAGGTGTAGTTGGATACCGTTGGTTTTTGAGTTAGGCCAATCATGTTTGAGTTGGGGTGGAGTTATAGTTAGCCGTTCTTTCTTGGCCACCATTAATTAATTTAAATAAAAATAATCAATCTAAAATTCTGCTATAAATAAATCAGTTAACAATTTCTGCCAAACCTATGCCTCCGTGTCTTTATTTCAGGTTTAATTTACATAAGCTAAGTTTATATAAGTATGACATGCTAAAGGTACACATGAGATGCTTGGATGTTACCGCACACACTGACGCTCCCATTCATACATACGGCACACACTGACGCTCTATTCATACATACCGCACACATTTACACTCCCATTCATACATACCGCACACACTGACGCTCCCATTCATACATACCGCACACACTGACGCTCCCATTCATACATACCTGTAGATATTTTCAAAATCAATTTCCATCTAGCGCTGCCTCAGAACTTCGGTTCTGAACCCCCCCCCTTTTTTTATACCTGTAGAGGCGCTCTCCCTGCTTTGATTACGCTGCTGCTGTTGGCTGACACTGCTTGTTCTTGGAACACAGTAGGATCGGCAGAAGTAGCACCGGCAGCATTGGGAGCATAATGCTCAATTCTTTCTAACCCCCCCCCCCCCCCCCTGCAAAATATAAAGGGCAGAGTTGTGCCGGCGTCAGCTATAATCAACAAATAATGAAGAAAAACTTTAGTTGACTTATACCACTGCATATGTATCTTCCAGTGGCAGAAACCGTTCAGTGAGATGATCCTGTTATTTACATTACCGGCAATTTCTATTTTCTCTATAAAGAGAGACAATAACCAATGATCAGGGCTTATGAGAACCGTTATCGACTCCTGTTTTTCCTGTTGCCTATTTCAGATATTATATTCATCCATCTCAGATGTCGGCAGCCGGCAGAAATTTTTGTACCATATAAATCTTTTCAGTTCAATTTCTCCACCTAAGCCGTTTGCCTAGAAGCCAGTATTGTGACTGTCTATGATTTTGGGTATATTACTGAACCCATCCCCCCCCCCCCCTAAAATGTTAATTAATTTGCAGAGTATCTATTCATTTGTATATCTCTGATTCCGCCACGAACCTGTTGCTTGGTTGGGTCATTTCTGATGACTGTTAAACCCTCGGGAATGATGTTAATAAAGACAGCTAACAAATTTGTTCAAGTGCCTGGAAGTACTCGCAGAAACCAGCGGAACAAGCTTAATTGAGTCTGTGAGTAGTGGGAGAAAACCCACCTGACGTCTCTTCCAGGATTTTTAAATGTTTGATTTAATAATATACTGTGTACTGACAGCTCCAAAAGATTTCCTCTCCGCTCGTTCACAGCTGGGTATAATGCTATTCTGAAAAAGAATATAATTGATTCAGAGCTGGTTCATGCATATGAGTGCAATATACTGTATGAAAATGCAACGTAAAGTACTGATGTGTTGTTAGCGTAATTTACATAAGCTTTAACCAGTGTTGCTAGAAATGCTCAGGAGACTCTTGGATTTTGGGATGTTCTCCTGCATCCCTGGGTGATGAGACCAGACTTCAACTTCGCAGGGGTGGGATCAATATTATGCAATTTTGCTACACACGTCTCCCTGCACCTCCCATGAGGATCCCCCCTCTGGAATCTCCCAATTTGTATGTTGGCAAATACAACTACTAGTCAGCAGTTAGAGAGAAGGGGGCCCGGCAGGATGATGTATTTGGGCCCCCTACTGCTCATTATATACTTCTGGATAGAAGATATTGCTTCCTAGAAACACATCAGGGGAAATTTACTAAGATTTGTATTCTACTTCACATGTGATGTTGCTATTGGCAACGAATCAGAATCGACTTCTTATTTATTTAGCACCCTCTAGAACAGGCCTGGCCAACCGGTGGCTCTCTAGATGTTGCCAAACTACAAATCCCATCATGCCTTGCCACAGTTTTGCTATAAGGGAGTGTTAAAACTGTGGTAAGGCATGCTGGGATTTGTAGTTTCACAACATCTGGAGGGCCACAGGTTGGCCTGTACTGCTCTAGAAGATAGTAGACAGGATCTGATTGGTTGCGCATGGCAACATCACATGTGAAGAAGTAGAATACACATCTTCGTAAATTTCCCCCAGCATGTGCTTCTCTACCATGTATAACCAGTTAGGAAATAGGAAATTCAGGTGTACTCTCTAAACAATAATAATATTTATAGTCAAAATAAAATATTATCATAGAGTATATTCTCATTATCAAATACAGGTCGGGTATCCCGTAGCCGGGCATCCCGTATCCGAATTATTCCAAAAACCGTGTTTTTTTGGAATAATTCAAACATTTTTTTTTGTTCCCCCCCCCCCCCCCCCAACCCTCTTTTAATACTTACCAAGTCCTCCGGCGTCCATGGCAGGCCTTCAGCATCCTCTCTGGCATCTCCAGCGGTCCCAGGAGTGCTTTGCGCGAGTGCCGGTGACGTCACCGGCGCGCCTGGGAACTCGCGCAAAGCACTCCTGGGACCGCCGGAGACGCCGGAGAGGATGCTGAAGGCCTGCCATGGATGCCGGAGGACTCCATGAACGCCGAGGGACCATCGGGGACCCACCAGGGGCAGGTAAGTATGCCTAAAAAAAAAATTATTCCAAAAACCGGAAATTTCCCTTATCCGGAATGCTCGTGGTCCCGAGCATTTCGGATAAGGGAGACTCAACCTGTATTATCATTGAGGTTCTTGTCCAAAAAATGTAGGCTCAGCCACCTCATTAATGTTATTAGTCCCTTACATCCCTAATACTAACATATTAAATCTGTTTAGCAATTACTGTAATAGGGGTATGGGTCATAGGGTCGACGCAGCTGTCGACATACATTGGGTTGACCTCTGAAGGTTGACATGGGCTTAGGTCGACACCTGAAAAGGTTGACATGGTGTTGGGTTGACAGGGTCATTAGGTCGACACAAGCATTAGGTTGACTTGGGCAAGGTCAACAGTCAAAATGTTGACATGGGTTTTTTCATGTTTTTTGTTCCACTGTACCTGTGCACCACGTCCACTCGCCATGCTTTGGGCACGGTGCCTTGCTACGCTCGGCACACTATTTTATTCTCCCTCCATGCCCTAGCTGATGTAGAGCATGAAATAGCATATGTCGGCTCCCAAAAATTTTTTTTTTAGAAAAACCGATGACTGGTGACCTTGCTCATGTCGACCTAATGCTTGTGTTGACCTAAGCCCACGTTGACATTGACCCAAGCCACCTTCAGTGGTTGATCTCATGCATGTCAACCTTAGTTGTGTGGACCTAAAGACCATATAGCCTGTATTAGAGCTTATTTCATTTTACAGACAAAAAGATCCTGCTGGTTCGGCCGGGGGACTCCTCTTCCCTCATTGCCGGGGGCTGAGCTGATGCCCGCACATCGCAGTCGGGTGACGCAGTCGGGGATCCTGATGGTGAGCCAGGGGACTCCTCTTCCCTCATTGCCGGGGGGCTGAGCTGATGCCCGCACATCGCAGCTGGGTGACGCGGCCAGGAGATCGTGCTGGAGGCTGCGGTGGACTCCTCTGGCGGGGCCATGGATGCCACCACAATCCAGCACCCTCTGTCTCCTTCTCCACCTCCCTTCCTCTTCTTCCTCTGTCTCTGCCTCTCGTCCTCTCCCTTTTGCAAGGGGACGGGGAGGAAAGCTCCGGTGGATGCATACCGCCCAACACGACCCTCTCCAGGAGGGACACATTGCTCTGTTTCTGACTTCCCTCATACTGTATGATTGCCATCACCTGTTTCACACAGGGTAATTGATAAGAAAGGTGCTGCAACACAGGTAATGGCAATCATTAATTAAGGGAGAAGTCCAGAAACAGAGCAATGTGTCCATCCTGGAGAGGGTCATGTTGGGAGGTATGGGATGGGATCTCGCATGTGTGCGGCCATCCCCGGCCCCCACCGCATACCTAAAGATCTTATCGTACAATACTTATAGTTGCTTTCAGAGGTAATCTCACTGTCGTTCCGTCATCTGGGGCCAGGGCAGGGTTCAAGAGTGGTTTGGAGTGAGACAGCGCTATCCTGTTTGTAATGTCACTATGCGGATATGTATGTGAGAAAAGAAAAGAAGAAAAATTGGAAGTATAAAATGAGGTTTATTGAAAGGTCAAAAATTAGGAATGAGTGCTTATTGCCAGACTCTGGGATGGTTTTCACCTTAAAGGTAAAGGATGGGGGGATGGGGGTTTGTGTACCTCTATGGGTATTTACTTGGTGTTTTAATTACACCTATGAGGGGTCCCCAAAATGGGGTGTCCTGTGGCAAGTGTCACCAGGAGAGTGTTCCCAAACGGGTGTTCCAGATAGTCTGTACTAGACTTCTTTAGCTACCGTAGGCCCTGTAACGGAGCCTACGGTCTCTCCTAGTGATTTGTCCCAGGAATGGAGTCTGGGTGATATGGTGGGGATGTCTGTGTTTCTCGCAGGGGGGTGCCTTACGGGCTTCGGGCGATTCCAAAGGAACCCCCTTACAATCTCATAGGTTGGTGACCTATGTCCTCTCTGCTGAACACTGTCCAGAAACAAAAGTGTCAATGTCTCGAAATCTAAACAATGTCTCAATAATGTCTGCTGCTAGCGGAGCCCCGCATAGCAGCCTGTTTGCAAGTGTGACTCACGGTTCCTTGGTAGAAGTTCTCTGCGGGGATGCGGCAGTATCTGACAGCGTCTGGCTTGTTCACTGCAGCTCCCCTTCCTTCTCCGTGTGGATGCGTGTCGGTCACTTCCTGGAAGGCGGGGCTCCGCTAGCAGCAGACATTATTGAGACATTGTTTAGATTTCGAGACATTGACACTTTTGTTTCTGGACAGTGTTCAGCAGAGAGGACATAGGTCACCAACCTATGAGATTGTAAGGGGGTTCCTTTGGAATCGCCCGAAGCCCGTAAGGCACCCCCCTGCGAGAAACACAGACATCCCCACCATATCACCCAGACTCCATTCCTGGGACAAATCACTAGGAGAGACCGTAGGCTCCGTTACAGGGCCTACGGTAGCTAAAGAAGTCTAGTACAGACTATCTGGAACACCCGTTTGGGAACACTCTCCTGGTGACACTTGCCACAGGACACCCCATTTTGGGGACCCCTCATAGGTGTAATTAAAACACCAAGTAAATACCCATAGAGGTACACAAACCCCCATCCCCCCATCCTTTACCTTTAAGGTGAAAACCATCCCAGAGTCTGGCAATAAGCACTCATTCCTAATTTTTGACCTTTCAATAAACCTCATTTTATACTTCCAATTTTTCTTCTTTTCTTTTCTCACATACATATCCGCATAGTGACATTACAAACAGGATAGCGCTGTCTCACTCCAAACCACTCTTGAATCCAATTAAAAGGGACTGGGATACCCTTCATGAGACTAGCAGCACCTGGACCTAGTTTAGAATACACACAAGCTGAGCGCAGTTGTGTTAATTAACCCAGGGCAGGGTTGCCTACCCTCCCGAAAAGGCCGGGAGGCTATCGGAAATCGCCCCCAAACACAGCACAGTGTTTCAACTCCGCCTCTGGTCAGTCCCCCTTCATGGCATGTCTGCTATCTCCGCCCCCTTCTTCAGCTAGCTGGCTGCCCTCTCCCAGTGAGGGCACCTGAAAAGTAGGCAACCCTGGGCAAGGCAGTGATTTGACAACCCCCCTTGCCAGTCACTAGACCCTGCGCCCTAGTCTCCTTTATCTTCCTCTGTTACTGTAGTTATAGTTTGGCATAGAAATTATGCCATGGGCCCCCACATGTTTAGCTATGCCCCTGGCGTATCACCCCTTAATTAAAGCAAGTTATTGGAAAGGGTGAGGATTTGGGGCTATCTGGAACATCTACAACAATGGCGAGGTAGTAGATTATCGCGTTAATCATGAATACCATTTGTGTTACTCATTTTGTGCAGCTAGAAATGTAATTTCTCCATAATTAGGATAACAATCCATTGCAATCCAGTATATGTAATAGAATATGCTATAGTGTTTAATATTTAATGATGTGTTTAGCGCAGCTTGGTGGTAATTATCTACTGGAAGCTAGGCCCATCGGAATCTGTAATTACTGCTCTATTTGTATTATTACGGACCAAAAATCACACTGAATGAATGTTTCCAAGAAGCGAACGCATTCAATGTACAGAACGTGATTGTTATCATATACTGCGCTGATAGAGTGTCACGAACACCCTACATATTCAATAAGAGGTGGAGAGGGGGGGGGGAGAGGGGGGGGAGCTATGATTCATTGCTTATTGCTTTATATTTGACTTGGTTACCTGGTGTCCATAAATAGCAAAACTGCCAGGGCATGCTGGGATTGTAGTTCCTCAGCAGCTGGAGAGCAACGTGTTGAACAGCCCGGCTCTACTCTCTGGTGGATATTCTGGTTGATTAGCTCGGATGTGTGACATCCATTTGCAGCCTGCAGGGGAACACCCACATCATTCGATGGTCTGATTGTCTCCCACCATCGAATGATGTGGAACGTGCACGCAGATCTAAGGTTGAAAAGAGCGCTTGTAGTATGGTATTCCGCCACTAGGTGAATGTTTCCCTTCTGAGTTAGTATTCCTGCTGAAGTTTAGGGGGAATTTAGTTTTTTTAATGTTTTGCTAATTCACACGAACAACGTGCTTCTGTGAAGTTTTGTTTTCTTGTGGGTTAAAAAATGCTGTGGAAACTGCTATTATGCTACAATCAGCTTATAAGGAAGCAGCCATAACTTAAACACAAAATTACATATGGTTCTCCAAGTTCAAACGAGGTCAAATGTCAGTTGACGATCAACCATCATCCGGACATCCTTGGCCTTCCCAAACTGATCAAAATTTATCAACCCATTCTGGAAGATCACTCAAAATTTGCACCCCAGAGTCAAAAAGTCAACCAAAGTTTTTACTTGGCAGTTTTGGAAAGGTTCCGTCATGATTTGAGAGAAAAAAGTCAGTATTTGAGACAAACAAGTGGTTCTTCCACCATGACACCGCATCTAGTCACACAGAAATGACATGCAATGCTGTTTGAGTTCGGTGGCCGTGGAGGATGCCAGCCAGACCTGATTGTAAAGGGGCAATCATTTACAAGGCAAAAGTACTAAAAAAGCATCATCGACAATGAATTAAAAAAAAAATGTTTTGGGCAATGGAAGAAAAGTTTGGACAAATGTACTGATTCTAAAGGCCCTTATACACTAGTCCGACTTGTCCTAAGGACAAGTCAGACCCGATTGTCCCAGCAGCTCCACGGGAGGGATCACATGCGATGAGGCACTTCATGTGCCAAGTTTTGCATGTGATAAGTCGCATGCAATTTTTACATGCAACTCCTGGGGAGCTGCAGGTGGCGGACACTGGTGAGGGGACCAGTGAGCGGGGGAAGGCAGCGTGGGGTATTCCACCACCAGAGAGCCAGTGAAAGGAGCAGGAGGGGCAGCTCAAGGAGCCGGGCAGGGAAGGAAGCCACTGCTGTCAGCTGGAGCAGAGGTGGTGGTGCGGTTATCCGGGCAGGAGAAGAAAAACAGAAAAACAGTCCATACAAACGAATAGGAAGCCATTGATTGGCTGAGAGAGGTCTTTCTATGAGCTTTTTTTTTTTTAAGTGCTCTGCTCCCACCACTTGCACTGTGCCGCTGCAGCGTCTTTGCCTGCCCAGCTCCCTAGTTCCCTGCGTCACCCGCCCTGCTCCCACTGGCATGCTGACGACAGTGGCTTCCTCCAATGCCCGGCTTCCTGCGCCACTCCCTCTGCCCGGCTTTGGTAGCCGTCATCCCCCGCCAGCTGCAGTCCCCCGCATGTCTCCGGGCAGTACATAAGATTTAGCAAATCTTATGTGCAGCCCATCCGAACTCCCGACTCCGATCCGATGTGCACGGCTCGGAGGGGATGTCTACATATGCGATTTGGCCCAAAATCAGCTTTAAGGGTTATATTTACTAAGATGGGATTTCTATTGGAGATGGCATGTTGCCCATAGCAACAATCATATCCTAATTATTATCTTCTAGAAGTTGCTAAATAAATAAGAAGTAGGATATGATTGGTTGCTATGGGCAACATCCCATATTAGTGCATTTAACCCAGGGTTGCCGACCCTCCTGAAATTTCCGGGAGTCTCCCGAAAATCGGGGCTCCCTCCCGGCCCCCCGGAAGGGTGGGCAACCCTCCCGGATTCAGGGGGGACCCCCACTGTCCCCCGGATCGCGGCATTAAAATGCCGCAATCCTCGGGTTTCAGAGGAGGGGGCGGAGCTAAAATGACACAATCGCGTCATTTTAGCCCCGCCCCCTCCACGGAGATCACTGAATTCGCTGGTTTAACAGCATGGGGGCGGGGCTTAGTGATGTCACGCTTAAGCCCCCGCCCCCTGAGCGGCTACTGAATCTCTCGGGCTTCTCTCGGAGAGGAGAAAGTCGGCAACCCTGATTTACCCCTAATGTAGAGTACTGTGAAGATGACTGAGGTTTCAGTTAATATAATATATATGATTGTGTAATAAATGGACAATCATATACATTATTTCTACAAGGTGATTTTGGTGACGCTCCCTTTTACTCCCTTCATACTTAACCAAAATCGATAATTGAGGTACCATTTCAAAGATTTTGTTCTCCTCTTCTGACGAATTATTCATTTACAATTGCACATTGTATTGTTTGTTTACACATCGAAGTTAAAAATTCACTTTTCGACCTAGAGTTCTTTCCCTCGATGCGTGGATTTGGCGCGGCTGACACAATCAGTTTTATTTGCGTGCAAAATTTCGCACAGGCCTTCAGACCGATGGAGTGCCTCTCAGCCCAGCGCCTGGGATTGCCAGAATGTCCCCGCTGGCGATCGGCGGTAGAGAGGCTCTCCATCTGACTGGGAAGCACGAGCATCTCAAACTCACGCACGTCCCAGTCACTCGGCAGCTGAAACCCTGCCCGTCTCCGCTTCAGGGAGATGGGCAGGGTTAGGGGGGTTGCACGGGGGTTGCACAGGGTTAGGGGGGTTGGAATGGGGCACGTGAGCATCTCCTGCACGCGCACCCCCTTCCGACGGATGGCGGGGCCTGGCGGCTGGCGAGGGCTGGCTTATGAATTAATTCCAGTTTCTTTTCTGTGTCCACTCGTAATACAGCTACCCCAGTGGTTCCCAACCCTGGTCCTTAAGTACCCCCAACAGTTCATGTTTCCAGGTCTCCACAGACAAGTGAAATAATTAATTCCACCTGTGTAACTTTTAAAGTGTCAGTGAATAATGTGTGCACCTGTGCAACTGATATGTGACATGTACTCAGGGGCATGTCCTCTCACTGTGGACTAAGTGCCCAAAGTATCCAGGTGGGAGGGCACGGCGGTGACGCGACTCCAGTAATCCACATTCTATATTCATCATTCATATATTCAGCTAGCGACAGTAACCATCGGCAATGGCGTTGCATCCAAACATGAGTGCCCAAACGGGCCGCACATCTGCGTGGGGGAACCAGGCTTTCCTCATTGCTGTGTATCACCAGGGAGTCTGGCAATTCATCTTTGCCTGGTGTTTTCACTCCCTGCAGCCACTGAGCTGACAATCTTCCCGCACACTTATTCTGCTGTAATTTCCGCACTCAGTCAAGAGGCCCAGAAAGTTCTACACCTAAAGAGGCGCAGGTGATGTACAGTGTATGTTCTTCCTCTCTTCAGAGGATGCATTTTGCTATAGATACAACATAAGTGGCAATCTATAAGAAGGGGCACTTCATCTGATTGAATTAATCACCACTTTTGGTGCCATCCTCACGAGTTGGTATTTCTGTGCTGAAATCATTTTCTGGAAGCGTCCCAGATCCGCCCGGGTTACGTGCTGCAATAAGAGGAGCTGTCTAGAGTCATCTCAGCGCTGCAAAGTCTCTGTATAAAGCAGCAAGAAAATCCAGTAACAAGATAGAATGATCAAATATCTGTAACTCGGGATGGCATTTCCTAAATGATACTTACAGGATATTAGTGGGGTTACGTGGTGGATCTCCAGATAACTGCAATGCTCCAACTCTCCCTACTCCTTCCAGCCGAATGCTGATGGTCAACAACACACCAGAATATAACATTATACTCTGTTATATCTGTAACTTTAATATGGTTCAGTAAACCGCTAAAATGACATAAATTGTGTCAGCATCCAAATAAATATATATATATATATATATATATATATATATATATATATATATATATATACAGACAATATACCAATCTGCGCAAAGTCCAAATTTCAATGGATTCCGTCCAAGGTAAGGTAATAGGGGCAGCTCGACTTCAATAGAGACTAGTTTGTGCCTCACACAGCAAAGGACATGGAAGAAAATAGAAGGAGCGCACCAGTAAGTATAATAGTTTGACTTTACTGAAAAAAGATAATAAAAGTACATACATATAGGTAAAAGATAATCAGCATATCAACCGTATCATATTGCACAAGCCACGTCTGGACAAGGGCAGCAGAGTTCACAGCACAGGCGGGGTGGTCACAGTGGATCCCACAGATGAAAGTAGGCCCGGCGGTGGAGCGGTATCAAGCGTGTCAAACACCAGGATCAGGACCGGACGGAACAACTAATGGAGCAGTAGACACGTCGGGAAACCTGGGGCGTGGTTTTATCATTGTAAGCACCCATTACGGTGCTTATACAATTAATAATGGTACTACAATTAATAATGGGCTGCCGATTTCTAAATCGGGTACATCGCATCGCATCGCATGCGACCATCGGATGCGATGGGATGCGATGCGATGACCCGATTTTTCCATAGGAATCAATGTTAAAATGGACTGAGTCCATTTTAACATGGAATTCAATGGGAAAAAGGGGTCCTTTTCATACCCCTACTATCCAAGTGGGCATGGAGTTGGATATAAACCTGTGGCGAGCGTAGCGAGCCAATTAGCCCGAAGTGTGGCGAGCGTAGCGAGCCCCGCGAGGGGACACAGAATACCGTCCCCTCGCGGGGCTCGCTTCGCTCGCCACGCTTCGGGCTCGGTGGCTCGCTACGCTCTCCACAGGTTTATATCCAACTCCATGCCCACTTGGATAGTAGGGGTATGAAAAGGACCCCTTTTTCCCATTGAATTCCATGTTAAAATGGACTCAGTCCATTTTAACATTGATTCCTATGGAAAAATCGGGTCATCACATCCGATGGTCGCATGCGATGCGATGCGATATCGCATCGCATCGCATCTGATTGTATGCCTTAACTTGAGGCATACAATCAAAAAATCGGCAGCCCAGATACTACATAAGTACCTTAATAATCTTATAGGGGGGCCATTTAACATTGAAAGCACCCATTAGGGTGCTTATACAATTTAAAATCGTATCCCATCACACTGTATGCCATATACAATGGTATACGATTTTAAATTGTATAAGATCGGGTGCCATTGCGTCGCATCGCATCGCATACCATTGTAAGGCTTATGGTATACGATGCGATGGGCGCCATGCTAGGAAACAAGTACCAAACATAAAAACCCGCCAAAATTGCAAAATTTGTTGTTGTTTTTTGCCCATACGCTATTATTAACATCAATAACATTAATTTTCACTCTATCCTGAACACCTCACAATATTGTTTTTAGGCCAAAAGGTTGCACCGAGGTAGCTGGGAGACTATGCTAAGCGGGTGGCACAAACACTGGACTGAAATGGCACACATTGCATCACCCCGTGACTGATACGTCACACTTAGTAGCACCCCTGAACTGATATGGGACACTTAGCATCACCCCTGGACTGATACAGCACACATGGAAGCACCCCATGTATTATACGACAGACTTGGTTCACCCCAGAAATTACACGGCAGACTTGGCTTTATACGGCACAGATGGTGGCACCCCTGACTTGATACAGCACACATGGTGGCACACATGGAATTATACAGCACAGATGGCGGGACCCCTGACTTGATACAGCACACATGGTGGCACACATGGAAATATACAGCACAGATGGTGGCACCCCTGACTTGATACAGCACACATGGTGGCACACATGGAATTATACAGCATAGGTGGCGGGACCTCTGACTTGATACAGCACACATGGTGGCACACATGGAATTATACATTACAGATGGCGGGACCCCTGACTTGATACAGCACACATAGTGGCACACATGGAATTATACGGCACAGATGGCGGGACCCCTGACTTGATACAGCACACATGGTGGCACACATGGAATTATACAGCACAGATGGTGGCACCCCTGACTTGATACAGCACACATGGTGGCACACATGGAATTATACAGCACAGATGGCGGGACCCCTGACTTGATACAGCACACATGGTGGCACACATGGAATTATACATTACAGATGGCGGGACCCCTGACTTGATACAGCACACATAGTGGCACACATGGAATTATACGGCACAGATGGCGGGACCCCTGACTTGATACAGCACACATGGTGGCACACATGGAATTATACAGCACAGATGGCGGGACCCCTGACTTGATACAGCACACATGGTGGCACACATGGAATTATACAGCACAGATGGCGGGACCCCTGAACTGATACAGCACACATGGAATTATACAGAACACATGATGACACTCGTGCAGTAAAAAGAAAAACTTTTTTTTATTCTTTTAATAACAAAATGGCAGTACCCCTGGATTGATACGGCAGACTTAGCAGCACCCCATGAATTATATGGCACACTTGGCTCACCCCTGGACTTATACGGCATACTTAACAGCCCTTGCAGTAAAAAAACAAAACTTTTATTTTATTTTAATTAATATAAGGGCAGCACCCCAGGATTGATACGGCAGACAGCAGCGCCCCATGAATTATACGGCACAGTTGGCTCACCCCTGGACTGATACGCATGCGCGTCCCAGTCCCCGTCCGTCGGCACTCGCCAGAGGGGAGGATCTGGCGGGCGCCGGCATTGAAAGACGGCGGCTCCATCTGGATATGTGTATGTGTGTGTGTGTGTGTATATATGTGTGTGTGTGTGTGTATATATGTGTGTGTGTGTGTGTGTGTATATATGTGTGTGTGTGTGTGTATATATAAGTGACTTGAAAACAGTTAATAAACTGATCATCATCAGATAGAGTAGTCATCTCGTTTATTTGTCCTGTTTTGTAAGTCCAAGTGCCGCACCTCTACCTTGGCTATATATATGGCATTGCACTGTGATAGGGATGGCCATCGACCATCGATGATTCAAAATCATTGATGGTTTATGGATGATGTCGAATACTTTTGCTATTGATGGGGGAGAACCAGATGGTTTCCCTACATCGATGACACAGCAAAACTGATGTTTTGCTGTTTTTTTTTCCCCAAAGTGCCGGGATACGGAGCATAGCTCCGACACCCGCAAAGCCCCGCCCATGTGTTTTGATTGGCCCACGTGCCAATCACTCACACATAATAGAAGACCATCGATATGTAAAACTATTGATGGTCACTCATTGCATAGTTTTACACTATCGATGGCTATGTGCACCTTTGCCATCGATGGCAACCATCGATGGCAAAGGCACCGATGGCCATCCCTACTCTATGGCTGGAGGGCGTGTGCATATATATCGTCCGATGCTCTCAGTGCTGGCGATACATGGTCGGCACTGCAGCCCAAACTCTACAGCCGGAAGGTAAGTATATCTGCAGCTTCTATTTTCCCTATTTTCTGTGCCAGGCCCTTGCATATGCCAACTTCTTTGCCATTTTCCATCCTATACTAAACCCTTTGCATTTTTCCTATGCCAGCCCCCTGCCTTTTCCAGGCATATATAGTTAGTTGAAAGTATTTACACAAATAGAGACACACCCATGAGTAGACCACCCAACCAGAACACTGGTCACCCCCCCCCCCCCCCCATTATTAGGTGCTGGCCACAACCCCTATTATTGCTCATATTAGGCCCTTGATCATTTTCAGCTCCAGGCACATTTAGACCTTAATCTGGCACTGGTAGTGCCCCCATAATATTACCCTTAGTAATGCCCCCTTAGTAGTTGTACCTTCAGTAGTTCCCCCTTAGTATAGTTTCCTCACAGTAGTTCCCCCTTATAGTAGCTGTACCCTGGCCGTTAATAGTTTCCAGCTAAGTAGTTCCCAATTAGTAGTTGTACCCTAGCCTTTACTAGTTTCCTGCTCAGTAGTTCCCCCCTTAGTAGATGTACCTTTTTGTTTTTCCAGTCAGTAGTTGTCCCCCTTAAGCAGCCCCCATGAAGTTAGGCACCCTGTTAGTTCCCCCATTAGTTTGTCCCCATTAGTTTGTTCCTCCCTGAAGACAGCACGGACACATCCATGCTTTCTGAAATTCACATGCGAACCGAAGATGGCGCCAGAAGCCGGCACTCATATAGAAACCAGGTCTCGCGAGAATCCGACAGCAGGAAGAGGACGTCTGGCCTAGTTTTCCGCTCGGAAACATGGCGGGATGGAAGCGAACATCTCAGATGTGCCTAGGATCAGGTAAGTGCACACAGAGAGGGCCCGTGGAGATAAAGGGGCAGACGTAGTAAGCCTTGGACAGTGGTAACCTGGAGAAAGATAGACTGTCAACAAATCAGCTCCTAACTGTCATTTTTCAAAAACAGTCTGTAACGTAACAGTCAGGAGCTGATTGCTTGGTACTTTATCTCTCTCCCCCCCCCCCCCCCCCCCGAAAACAGATACCTCTTCACACTCTGGAACACCTTCCAATCAGGAGGAGCAAGATATATGGGAAGTACAACAAACTCTGAAATTGTACCACATTATTGACAGCTAGATTTTTATTGGTTCTCATTGGCAACATCTGATTGGTTGCTGTGGGGGATGTATGAAATCATATGGAAGTACATAGTGCTGCGAAATGATATTCTACAGACATACTTACCCAACCTCCTGGAATTTCCGGAATGCTCTCGGAAATCTGGATTCCCTCCCTGACCTGCAGAAAGGTGGACACATCCCCCCTGATCCTTGCACCCCTCAGTGAGGGGGACCTGGTTTGCACTGAATCGCGTCATCGTAGCCCCGTTCCCGCTCTTCACTGTATGGTGGGGGCAGAGCCAAAACAATGTGTTTGTCTTGGCCACACCCAACTCCACCCATCTACCTGTCAGCCACGCCCCCACTACCCTGGTCATTCATCCCACTTCCGGCAGTACGGGAAAGCAAAGTCGGAAAATATGCAAAACAGAGCATCCTGATTACACGCCCAGTAAGCATTCAGTGTAGGCCTCAATAACAAGAACCACCTGCACATCTGCTGCGCTCTCTCTAGTTGCATTTTGGGGTCAAACAATTTATGTTTGCAAGTAATTGTGTGATTCACTGACATAGGAATAATCTGGAAATAAATGGTAGAACACAGCTTTGTAATTAAATATTTTAGCTTTCGTTAATACCAGATATGTAAATGTTGTTCTACTAGGAAAATTAGCAGAATATTCAGACGAGCCCCCAGAGAGAGGCTCATTTACTGTTCTGTTTACTTAAACATTCATTTTAATTTTGAACTTAAATCCCTTTTTAATACTGTTCTATATCTCGTTGCCCTCCCTATGGGGCTGTCCGTAGCGCATCGCTAAATATGCAATTTAATCCTGCACGTGTCCGCCAAACAGTCATTTCTCATTTGTAATTATTAGGGACCCCTGAGAACGGGTCATGCCTGCTGGGAAGTGGGCGTGGTCTAACTGCACCAACTCTATTTTTTTGCCATTACTCTATGTTCCAGCCCAGCTCTCTCAGGCTCTGCATATGTGCTCATGAGACTCTGCTCCCCTCTAGTTTATCCCCCCAGGGGACATTTCTGCCCATGGATGGGGGGACATTCCCCATAAAATGGGCCAACCCTGCATAAAGCAGGATAGCGCCAGCCCAGTCACAGAGATTATCTGGGATATGGGGCAATATTCACATAATTCTCAAAGCTTGCAATGCTGGTGTATTTATGGGTGACTTGCATTCCACTACATGTATGCAGTGGCGCCAAGAGGGGGAGAGGTACTCTTTACCCAGGCCTAGGTCTGTTGCAGAGGGCTTGAGTCCCGTTCCCCCTCCCACGTTGCAGGTAGAGAGAGACAACTAACTGCCGCTGCAGCAGCCTCTCTCTCCATCCCAGCAAACACTGCTCAGTGTTGTGTTCTGAATGGGGGGGAGAGAGGCAGCTGTCTTATCTTTCTTCCTGTATGCCGGTGGGATTATATAATGACACCCCCTCTGTGCGGCGAGTGCGGCCACACAAGCTATGTTCTTTTTCTTTCTTTTTTTGTAAACAATGAGGTATGGCCCCGCCTCCTCCCATTGGCCATACCTCCTCCCATTGACCACGCCCCCTGATTTTACCAGGGTCGGCTGAACTGTCCGCGGCCCTGCATGTATGTACATTGTAGCACTCATTACCCTTGGCACATTCATTTGTTCTAAATGCATCTTTGGTTCTTCAAAATTTGGCTATCAGGATATAGATGTATCAAGCTCACTGAAGAGGAGAGAATTTGCCCATAGCAACCCATTAGAAGCATTGTATTGTTCCCAGAGGGCCCATTTGGTGGCTGGGTATGTGTGGTCTCTGTTGGTCTAGGTCTGGGGTAGCCAACTCCAGTCCTCGAGAGCTACCAACAGTGCATGTTTTCCAGGTCTCCTCACAGAATCACAAGTGATGTAATTAGCTCCACCTGTGGCTCTTTCAAAACGTGCTAGTGAGTAATGAGTGCACCTGTGCAGCAGCTAGGTTGTCTGGAAAACGTGAACTGTTTATGGCTCTCGAGGACTGGAGTTGGCTACCACTGGTCTAGGTCCTGGAAAGTGTGATTGGATATCCTGAGTCATGTGAGTTGCCCCTCGTGTGCAGGTTGCACCTTTGAGTAGCAATGATATGGGTTAGTCATGGTTGCGTGAGTGTTGACCAGAGCTGTGGAGCTGAGTCAGGGTTGATCGCTATTCAAATAATTCACAATCGTGAATGTGCAAGGGCAAAAGGCGACAGGAAATGTATATGGATCGTAGACGCAATGTGGCTGGACTATGGACCTTATTCCCACCCACTTCCTCCCCAATGTGCACACATATATTTAAGTGACCTGAGAGTATATATGTGTGCACGCACCACATCTTTGGATGGTCAGTGACCATCCAAAGATGTGGGAGTTTCTCCGGCCTGCCAATGGATGTTTTTGTTAAACGTCCATTCGCATGCTGGCGAGCGTACAAGGCCTGCGAGGGGGGGGGTCGGGCGAACCACCATTCACAGGGCGGGTTCTGGTGGAATTCGCATCCTTGCAAGTCAACCAGAACAAGGTCCTGTGACTGACAGGAAGCCGGTGTTTGGGGATGGTAACCAGTGGCGTAACTATGCCTCCGCAGCCCCCGCCGTGGCGGGGAGGCGCAGAGTAACTATGGGCGCCGGGGGGGGGGGGGGGGGGGGGAATGCGGGGCTATAGTTACCTGCTGCGCTGCTGTCTACTCTGCCCGGCCGCATCTGCGGTCACTGTCCCATCACTCACTCCCGGTGCCGGCTCCTGCTGATAATAAAAACTGACATTTAGAAAATGGCTGCCCCCAAATTGCAGACAGTTTTTGCAGCCATTTTCTAAGAGTCACTCTTCATTATCAGCAGGAGCCGGCGCCGGGAGAGACTGGACGGGACAGTGACCGCAGATGCAGCCGCCAGCCGGGCACTCTGTCAGGTTACAGGTATGGGCAGGGGAGGGGAGGGAGAGGGGGAGGGGGGCGCCGAAAAAAGTGCGGCGGGGGGGGGGGGGGGGCGCAAATTATATAGTTACGCCACTGATGGTAACCGCCCGTTTTCTGGGTGTGGCAGAAAAAAACCCAGTCATTTATGCAACATAAATGCATTTTGTGGTCACATATGGGTTCCGTTCCTAAGATAACCTCATTGAAACCTTCAGAAATCTGGAATAATCCGCTTCTGGTCCCGCGCATTTTGAATGAGGGATACTCAACCTGTATTACATTTGAATATATTGAGATATTTATTTAGTATTTCATTAACTAGGCTGGTGTACGCTGCCTTCCTATAGTGTGATGGTTTTATACATGGAATTATTGACATTGGGTTACTGCTTGCTACTGTATATTACATTATGTACATTACATAGCACTTAGCCCTGGGAGAGACGTATACACTCCTCAGAGAAGTCGCCCATTCCGGGGACTCGGTATCTCAGGCTGAAAGCCTATCATTAATAAAAGAGCTCTGTGAGCTTCACAAAAGCATCGGGAACAATAAAATAAAATCACAGTTATTCAAATGCCACTTATGTTTTATGTACGAGGAAGCAGTCAGCTTGAGAACAGTATCCAATGTGCATAATCGCCCGGCTCTCTGAACCGCGCGTGGAGTGTTTTCTGATTTCCGAAGACAAATGTGTACCTGGAAAAACAACTTCACAGCACAATTTAGCACAGCGCCCCCCCCCCCCTCTTCTGTAGTGTGCATTGTGCAGGTGTATAAACTGGATGTTACCGGTGAGCAGTTCGAGAATAAAACCCACCCAAACTTAGAAATCCAACGCTGACCCAATACACTTGAGGGTGGTTTTATCAAAATACACGGTCTGCACACATCCTATATAATAAAAGGCTAATGCTGCTCCTCACCTCTATGGGGAATGTAGGTGTTTTGTGCCCCGGCAGCCACTAGATGGCACCTGACCAATTCAAGTGCTTTTGCACCATTATTGTGATGGGCGGGTAACTAGTCTATAATATGTGTTGATTGATGTCCCTCGATCTAAATTATCTGGGGAATATTCTGGGAATAGACCCGGGGGAGATTTGAAAAACCAATGTGTTACTATTGCAGACATTACTGTATGTGAAGTGACGTTACCACTACGGGCATTACTGTATGTGTAAGGGGCATTTCTGTATGTGTAAGGGGCATTACTGTATGTGTAAGGGGCATTACTGTATGTGTAAGGGGTATTACTGTATCTGTAAGGGGCATTACTGTATGTGTAAGGGGCATTACTGTATGTGTAAGGGGCTTTACTACCGCGGGTATTACTGTATGTGTAAGGGGCATTACTGTATGTGTAAGGGGTATTACTGTATGTGTAAGGGGCATTACTGTATCTGTAAGGGGCATTACTGTATGTGTAAGGGGCATTACTGTATGTGTAAGGGGTATTACTGTATGTGAAAGGGGCATTACTGTATGTGTAAGGGGCATTACTGTATGTGTAAGGGGTATTACTGTATGTGTAAGGGGCATTACTGTATGTGTAAGGGGTATTACTGTATGTGTAAGGGGCATTACTGTATGTGTAAGGGGTATTACTGTATGTGTAAGGATCATTACTGTATGTGTAAGGGGTATTACTGTATGTGTAAGGGGCATTACTGTATCTGTAAGGGGCATTACTGTATGTGTAAGGGGCATTACTGTATCTGTAAGGGGCATTACTGTATGTGTAAGGGGTATTACTGTATGTGTAAGGGGTATTACTGTATGTGTAAGGGGCATTACTGTATGTGTAAGGGGCATTACTGTATCTGTAAGGGGCATTACTGTATGTGTAAGGGGCATTACTGTATCTGTTAAGGGTATTACTGTATGTGTAAGGGGCATTACTGTATCTGTAAGGGGCATTACTGTATGTGTAAGGGGTATTACTGTATGTGTAAGGGGCATTACTGTATGTGTAAGGGGCATTACTGTATGTGTAAGGGGCATTACTGTATCTGTAAGGGGCATTTCTGTATCTGTAAGGGGCATTACTGTATGTGTAAGGGGCATTACTGTATGTGTAAGGGGTATTACTGTATGTGTAAGGGGCATTACTGTATGTGTAAGGTGTATTACTGTATCTGTTAAGGGTATAAAAGAAAAAGGACCAACCGAAGTTGGTATGGAGCGCTTACCAGGAGTGGTTTTAATCAAATAGCTGCTGCTTCAGGGAGTAGTCAGCTCCCAGATAGGAAAAAGCAATTTAAATAAAAAGTATAGCAGCGCTAGTTTTACAATGTAAAAATTTTTTTATTATACAATAAGAACAAGAATAAAAAATGCATTAATTGAACCAATTGGTAAAGAACAATGACAAAGTGTATAGTGAGACTGGACCCAGTTATATTCACCGGTACTGAAAGATGTTGAAACCTGCTCTGATCCAAAGAGATTGGTGGGGGGAGCGAGTCCTTTACGGCCACTTGAATGGTATCCTGTAGCGGAGATGTTAAGGTAGACTACAACCGATGGCAAGTGTGGAATTAGCCTGATCGGGAGTCCCGCTGATGTAAGGATCAGGTGTCCAGACAAGGAATGTTGGCTTGAGACTCTCGTGAAGGTCAGCTGTTGATCAGAGATTCTTAGCAGGTGGAGCAGTCCTTAGTGCAAATGGTAGTTATTGAAGGTGAAGTGGGTCCAGGCAGAGGGTAACACCAACGCGTTTCGCAGTTCTCAGACTGCTTTGTCAAGGTCAAAGCAGTCTGAGAACTGCGAAACGCGTTGGTGTTACCCTCTGCCTGGACCCACTTCACCTTCAATAACTACCATTTGCACTAAGGACTGCTCCACCTGCTAAGAATCTCTGATCAACAGCTGACCTTCACGAGAGTCTCAAGCCAACATTCCTTGTCTGGACACCTGATCCTTACATCAGCGGGACTCCCGATCAGGCTAATTCCACACTTGCCATCGGTTGTAGTCTACCTTAACATCTCCGCTACAGGATACCATTCAAGTGGCCGTAAAGGACTCGCTCCCCCCACCAATCTCTTTGGATCAGAGCAGGTTTCAACATCTTTCAGTACCGGTGAATATAACTGGGTCCAGTCTCACTATACACTTTGTCATTGTTCTTTACCAATTGGTTCAATTAATGCATTTTTTATTCTTGTTCTTATTGTATAATAAAAAAATTTTTACATTGTAAAACTAGCGCTGCTATACTTTTTATTTAAATCTGTTAAGGGTATTACTGTATGTGTAAGGGGCATTACTGTATCTGTAAGGGGCATTACTGTATGTGTAAGGGGCTTTACTACCTCGGGTATTATTGTATGTGTAAGGGGCTTTACTACCGTGGGCATTACTGTATGTGTAAGGGGCATTACTGTATGTGTAAGGGGCTTTACTACCGCAGGCATTACTGTATGTGTAATGGGCATTGCTACCGCGGACATTACTGTATGTGTAAGACTGTTACTACCGTGGGCATTACTGTATGTGTAAGGACTGTTACTACCGTGGGCATTACTGTATGTGTAAGGGGCATTACTACCGCAGACATTACTGTTACTGTATGTGTAAGGGCCATTACTACCACGGACATTACTGTATGTGTAAGGACTGTTACTACCGTGGGCATTACTGTACGTGTAAGGACTGTTACTACCGTGGACAACACTGTATGTGTAAGGACTGTTACTACCGTGGGCATTACTGTATGTGTAAGGCCACTAGATGTTCCCGCTAACCTGACAGCCGCACAGCCTTTGCACCTCTTACCCCAATTACCTATGGGCAACTATATGCTCTCTGAGCCTAGTGCTCAGCAGGACCTTTTATAACGCAGTCCTTAGGAACTTTCACCCCTTCTTTTCTTCCTTGTGAATTTCACTTTACATATTTTAATGTTGTAGTGACAATAAATTATTATTTTATTCTATTCTATTCTGAATGATTAGCCCTGGCTCATGAAGCCTCGTACCTGAGGCCCGGCTCAGAGGGGCCAACAGGCCTGTCTATTGTGACCTCGAGCTTGCCCTGATGCGGGGGTCATGGGCCTGATGGGCCCGACTATTTAGCCAAGGGCCAGATTGTAATGCCCACGGGCTGAGGTGGCCAACTACAATGTCAAGAGGACCTGACTACTGTGCACTCAGGCCGAGAGGGCCTGGTGTTGGCAATGGGTCTAATGCCTGATCACCTCACCTAGGGAGGGGGTAGGGTCCAGGGCCACCTACCTGGAGCTAGGAGAGGCCAAGGAGGGGGGGGCGCTTTGTTACCTCTTTCCCTGGCCTCTCCAGGACCAGCCACCAAAAGAAGCGGGACGCTTCTTTTCTTCTAGTTGGCGCTGGCAAATGTCTTCCTTGATCCCAGCATCTTTTGGCCTCTTCAGTGGCCTCCACAACTCTTCACTCCATCTCTGTCATCTTCCGATCTTCAGGAGTGCTTCCGTCTCTGCTGATGGACCTTGTCTGCCTCCTGCATCAGACACCGGGGACAGGGCGCTAATTGGCTCGCTGCGGCCATTTCTGATTTCTGGCCACCAATTCGGGAGTTGGGTTCGGCTCTTGAATGGCACCAGTTTTCCATTGACAGCCAAAATACCACCAATTTCAAAACGCCACTCTTCCCATCGCAGCCGTTCCCTGTTACACTGCCAGCCCGGACATGCTGTCCCAGAATCGGGGCATAAGCACCTTTGAACATTCTGCGACGAGTCCTGGCCCTGGTGAATGAGCCCCACCGTGTGAGTATCTGACAAGAGCACGTTAAGGTCACGAGTAATACAAAAGAAGAATCTTATCAGTGAGCTGAGGACACAGTGAATGGGACTCTTCACATCCTACAAATGAAATACACGCTTCAGCTGTCAGATATTAGATGCCCTTGTAATATGCTTCAAGGCTGTGTGAAAAATACCAGTTCAATCACACCATAATTAAGTGTAAATAAAAGTCAGAGATGAATACGGCAATGCGTTTTCTTAATTATCCTAATGCTTTCTTAATACTGAGCTTGTCGGGAGGTAACGGATACACCCGGGGAATGTAAAGGAGTCGGACTAATATGCGTTTGAAAGTTTAACTCCTTCATGTCTGAATGGATTTAACACTTGTGTCATTACCTACCAGATCATTACCTACGCCGCCAATTCATCAGTGACATATTGCAGGAGAAACGGAATATTTTCAGCAGCAATGGGAATATTTGCCGCTTCTTTCTTGGGTGGTTGTATTCATAAGGCACCACCGAGGTGGATATTTCTGCGTTCTATTGCAATAACAACCCCTGCTATGTGGTGGCCCAGCTCCCACCGTTGTATTTAAGAAGCCCATTGGCGCCAACTGCGTTCTTACACTTTCATAAATAATGGAGAAAATTGCAGGATTTGTTCGTGTTCGTGTCCAGTGTGACAATTGGCACGGCGGACGATTGCCTATACACTGCACATGCGTACGGTTCGCAGGACGCATGTACGAGGCTGCGCTGCTAAGAAATCCTGCTACTTTTTCTGTTTGCACGCCATTCGCCACGTCCAGGGCTACCCGGCGCCTGCGATGACTTGTGCCTATTGTCAAAATCGTCCGATGATGGGCCTGTTTGCAATGCGTTTCAAACATTTTTTTTTAATGAATGTGTAGCCATATACAGGCCTCAAAGCATAGCCCCGATCTTTGCAGAGACGCCCCTGTCACTCGCTGCCAGCGGAGAATAGATGCAGTGCCCATGCGCAATGTATATTTGCGGAAGACAGAGAGATTGGGGGCATGTTCAATATAGAAGGTGTGGCTTGTGAGTAGGGTGGCCAATCTCGGGATTGGCGGGATCCAGGGATTTGGCCCCCAAAACACCGGGATTTCAATCCCGGGATTGGCGTTTACAATCCCGGGATTAGGCTGTGCATGCGCAGTCTAATGCCGGGTAGCGTCTGAGCACTGCTCAGATGCTGCCCAGCTTCCCCTGTACCCGGCAGTGCGGCCCTGCGCAGCGTGACCAGGTCATAGGTCACGCTGCGCAGGCCACACAGGCGCACAGACAGCCTAAGCCGCCTTGACCTACACTGTCCTGGCCACATCCTGCACGGCTCTCTGAAACCCCACCTACCCACCCAGCTCCTGGAGAACTCGCTTACCCATCCTGCCCGGCTCCCGACGACCCCGCCCACCCACCTAGCTCCCGGCAACCGGCAACGTCACCATACCCAGCCACCCACCGGGCTCCTGGCCGCATCTGCCTGCCCTGTGAGTAAACATGTGGGGCATTTTTTTTAGGGAAGCCAATCCCGGGATCCCGGGATTGAGCTTTTTTCTATCCCGGGATTGAAAAAATGCCCCGGGATTGGCTTCCCTACTTGTGAGTGTGCCATCTCAGGAAACCCTGCCCCTTCATCAAGGCCACACCCCTTTTAAGACGTGTCATTATGTGAAATCATCTCTAATGCTTCTGATGATGCTTTATGCAGCTAAATCTGAATCACCTCCCTTGTTATTTAACAAGCTAATAGCTGCCCTCCGTTCAGACATCACGAATCAGATACCTGCAGGTAATACAGAAAATGCATTCATATCACTAGAACACTATAATAACGACGGCGACAAGCCGTTGGCTTGTATAATGCTCTTCCCCAGTCTCTGAGTACCGACACGCTGATAAAATCTACACCTATTGTTGTCTGCCACACCCCCCACCAGCGTTCTAAAGCCCAAAATATCCTCAGTGTGGTGGGAATTATGGAATTGGATGATAATAAGGGGATTCCTCAGGCGGGTGTTCAGCACTTGAGAAATGAATCACACTTTATCTCCGGCATATTGGCGTTCATGCAGCTGTAATACATGATTGTTCTTCACGGGATGCAGTCAAAATCCCGACGGTCAAAATCCCGAATGGGTCAAAATACCGACAAGGACAAAATCCCGACATTTAAAATCCCGGCAGGGTCAAAATCCCGACATATACAATGTACAGGTGAAACAGTCTACATGCCCTACCATACACTAGGGCGTGGTGGGAGAATAAAACAGTGTGCCGAGCGCAGCGAAGCACCGTGCCCGAAGCATTGCGTGCGAAGCGAGCGATGCGAGGGGCTGCAGTTCACTTTAAACTGTGTCCATGTCGACTGTGTCGACATTCGGGTAAAAAAAACAGTGAAAAAAACATGTCGACCTCGCACCTGTCGACGGAAAGTCATGTAGACTGTTTCACCTGTACATTCTATATGTCGGGATTTTGACCCTGTTGGGATTTTGAACCTGTCGGGATTTTAAATGTCGGGATTTTGTCCATGTCGGGATTTTGTCCTTGTTGGTATTTTGACCCATTTGGGATTTTGACCCTGTCGGGATTTTCACCGTCGGGATTTCATACCGAATCCGTTCTTCACATCTACTGTTCAGGTTACATTGGCCCTTATTCAGATCGGTGCGTACTTTCCCGAATTCTTACGGTGCGGGCCGCACGCAACGCTATGCGGACATCGTCCGTAGAAACGCCCATTGAGCCCCCGCATTCGGACGGACTCACTCTTTAAGAACACGGCGTGTGTACGGACGACATACAAACCTTGCGTGTACGGTGGACACGTACAGATTCTGCACGGTCTTACAGCGTAAGCATGGTCTTACCGCGTCAGAACGGACGGGAACCTGGCCGTACGCACCGATGCGGTGTATTTACGCACAAATCCACACTATTCTCATAAGACCCAAATCTGTGCCATGACCCGCTTATGCAATTAGGCAACCTCATTCAAAAGGGATTGTTTTTAATGGTCATCTATTATTTATCTAATTGATCATTAAACACTTTACTTCCACTTTAGCTTAACCCTTTCATCATGCTAAGTGCACAACGTTTTTTCTTGCCCCTTTACGCCCATGTGTTATCTATGAATATGTATATACCTTTTGCACCTTACATAACTAAACACCATTATTCAAAGTTATATACTTCTAGTTATATTTATACTGTAAAATAAAATAATAACACACAGACCACTTCGAACTTTCAACACAAATATTTATTACAAAAGAACAAAATATTTAACTTAAATAAAAAATTATTCCAGCAGGTCACAGACAGCCTCCACCTCTGCGGCCATCACAAGAAGGTGCTGCCGCAGCCTGAGTAGGGCCCCTCTTAAGCTCTCGCCTTCTTGCCTCTGTGGATCTGTGGGCATGTTAAAGGGGGAACAACATTAATTATGCTATTCAGGTTGACCTTGTACAGTCAATCCTAAGTACCTACAGCATGAGAAATCATACATACAAGCAATTACATAGCCAATACTGTTTGTAATGGTACAAATAAAAATGGGCGCACACACACACACACACACACACACACACACACACACACACACACACACACACACACACAGACACACACACACACACTGGCTTACACTAATGAATATGTGACTGATAAAAATCTCCTGCCTTAACACTCACCAATCTACTAGAAAGCTACATCCAATACAACATGCCTCATTTAGCCATACATATATACCTGCATGTCACTGCTTAATAGCTAAACTGCATGATAGATAGAAACATGGATGGATGGATGGATGGATACATGGATGGATGGATGGATAGATACATGGATGGATGGATGGATACCACATTTAAAGGCTAGCCTAGTCCCTCTACCCCTTACTTCCGGATTCATAGTCACATTGCCATATAGGTGAAGCTGCTGCACTAAGCCGCTTCCTTACACCAAACAAATAGAAAGGCCCTCCATAAACAACAACGCATCACCTACCTGAGGCTTCAGATTCCACGTTTGCAGCTTGGGCCTATACCCCCTAAGTGTGTCTGTTGTAACCCACTTTTGTTTATTTATTAATAATAGAGTAAAACACACTAGATTCAGCAGTGGTACCTAACAAATAGTAGTACCACCAATTATTAATGATGCCTTATGTTTACCTACCAATTCATTCTTCCTCCACCACCTCGCATGCCTCCTCCTCTTCCACAACCTCCTTGGCCACCTCCTCGTGGCCCATAAACTCAGAGGCCACCTCCTCCTCGGCCACTTCGTCTGTGTCCTCCACCTCCACCATGTCTTCTGTGGCCTCCTCCTCTGCCACTTCTTGCACGGCCTCCTCCTCGGCCACTTCTGTGGCCTCCTCCTCGGCCACTTCTGCGGCCTCCTCCTCTCCCACTTCTGTGGCCTCCTCCTCTCCCACTTCTGTGGCCTCCTCCTCGGCCACTTCTTCAGGGGGGGCCTCCTCTTCCTGGCCCTGCTCATGGGCCCGTCTTGCACGGTCACGTGCTGTAAGGGAAATCAAAATGCAGAGTGTTAAATAAGTCACATGAATTTTTCATTCATCCTGCATCCCAAGAAATGACATATTACACACACATTACAGCATGTCTAACATGAGGTACCACACAGATAGAGTATGTCATGGTTAACTAATGATGAACCAGGTTACCTTATTGGGACAAAAAAGGTCATGTAGCATTAATGTACAATTGGCCATTTAATGTGTAAACACTTACATCGTGCAATGCTGGCCCTTATTTGCTGGAGCTTTTCGGGCTCCCGGCGCCTCAGATCAGACCATCGCCGCTCCAGCTGGGCGATGGTCATGCGCACCTGGGTGCGCGCGAATATGCGCCTGCGGGCAGCCGCATATGCTTGCCGCTTCTGGCGGTTGCTAATGAAGGGCCCCGCACACCCCAGCCTGGTCTCCATAACAGAGACCAGTGCCCTCAGCTCCGCGGCAGAGAAAGGTGCTGCTCTGCCATAGGCCGCCATCTTAGCAATGGCACAATTCAAGCAATCATGTCCTGTAATTGGTTGTTCAGAGTGATATTTGGTATTAACTTTATTGTTCATTTTGACATTAACAGCGTGTATACGCGAACACAGACGGCTAACCCATTGCATCGCAAAACAACACTTGCTGTACCTTTGCATAGTTTAGCAGACCATGCCATTACTTAGGATCTCCTAAACAGACAGGGTGAAAGAAGTTTGCAACCCATTATATATAATCTCTTACATTCACCAAACATGGGTGAAAACAACAGGTGAAATAGTCTGCATCACTGGCCAGTTACACCTAACTCTACAAGGTACTAAACAGGTTTATTATAGTGAAAGCTATACAGCAGAAACATAGCAAATAGTGCAAGACCTTTTCCCAATATTAGGCCATGGTGGCATGTGTACACTTACCTTCTTCTGGCCCACACTAGAGATGTTGTATGAAATGTAGCTAGCATCAAGGCAGAATTTGGAGACCTTTCACATGTGATTTGGATGCTATCACAGATTACTATTGCCTAAGTGCTGGACTGGATTTACATATGGAATGGGTAGTGTCATTTGTACTACATACCAAACAAGTGCTCAGTACAGATGTACATTCACATATACATGTCATGTGTGACCTCAGTTTTAGTTGGTCATTGGAGTACAAATCTGCAATTACCTACTAAATCAGACTTACTAAGTTTGCCTGTTTTTTTTTTTTTTAAATTCCGCAGCTAGGGGCATGGCCTATGCGCCGCACGGATGACGCTGCCGTACGGAACGCGGACGTACGGAGTCGCTGATGTACGCCAATTACAGAAATAGGATATAAAGGTGTGTTAGACAAATGCAATGTTGTTGCAAACATGGCTGGCTCAGATACAGAGGAAGACCAGGTGTTTCAGGACCTGTTTGCCAACATGGACTCCAGCACCACCATGGACATCAACCCACACCAGCCATTGGGAGAACAGCTGTCAGATGGGCCATCTACATCAGGCCAATCGGCAGCTGGCCCATCTTCAGCCTCAGCAGAATCATTGGGATCACAGCAGGTGGCTTCACAACAGAGTAGCCTGCCCAGCACTTCGAGTACAGCGACAGGTGGCCGTGGCCGTGCCAGTGGCAGTGGCGGTGTCAGTGGCCGTGGCCGAAATAGGGCAACAGAGGAACCAACCACCAGAAACATGGCATTCGAAGCGCAGGAGCTTGCCATCCTGGTGCCCCGCGCACGGGATTGGATCGAGTGTCCACAGGACCGGTTGACACACACAAGGAGATGGAAGATCTGGGAGGACATAACGGCGGAGATTAATGCGGTGGCTCCACAAGTTCGTGAGACGGAGCACGTTAAGAAGAGGCAAGTTCATGTGTGTTACATTTGAGCAGTACAAGACCAGTCATGTTTACATTAGATGTTAGATGGAGTTGGTCAATGGCCGGTCACGTTGCTTGGAGGCACAGACATGTTTGCCATGTCATTTAATTGATAGTTATTGTAGGGTGAGTGTGAGTGTATCTTCGAAGGGTTGGGTGTCAAATTTAATATCATGTAAGTTTGGTGTCATGAGGCACATGTTGTAATCTGCTGCAGATTGCAATGGGTGCTACAGCAAACATGAGGAGTGACATGTATTAATATGTAAACTTTGATTGCAGGTGGCACAACTTCAAAACGAACCTCAAGAAAAAATTGACCCAGCGGTGGGAACACAGCCACACCTCTGGGGCTGGCCCCATGCCATCAAAGCTGAAGCTCACCCCCCTGGAAGAGATGGCAGAGTGCTGCATTGCAGTCGAGGAGGTCCGGGGGGTGAGCACCATGGACAGCGAGGCCCCAGCGGAAGTCATGGCTTCTTTGCTTGAAGGTAATTATTTGCCATGCCATAAGTAGCTGGTTCTAATTTTGCATGGAATGTGTTGTAATTGTAATTTTCTCTTTCACCAGCATCCCCACCGCTTGGTCAAGAATCTCTTGAGGAGGTTGAGGAGTCTGTGCCACCTGCCACCAGTACCAGGCCCCTGCAGCAGCAGCCACTGACCGCGGCTGAATTGGCCACGTGGGGGCAGGTGCTTGGCAATATTCACCAGCAGGGAGAGTCGGCATCAGAGCGGGTGCGTAGGACCGAGGAGGTGTTGCAGGGTTTGGTCAGCAGCCAGCAGACTATCGCTGGGAGCCTGCAGGCTATTGCTGAGGCCCAGCAGGCCATTGCTGGCACCCAGCAGTCAATAGCTGCTAGCCTGCAGGTGCTGTCTGATCAAGCCCTGCGGCAAAATGACCTCCTCCTCCACCATAATGAGCTTATGGTGGAGCTAGTTGCCAGCAATAGGGTCCTATTGTCAGCCGTTTCTGGTGCATTCCCACCATCAGCACTCCCTGCTGGCAGAGGGGGAACACCATCCCCCCCCTCCCCAGCATCTGCTCCACCTGGCCCACCATCTGACCATGGCCATGGCCGTGGGCGAAGAGCTGCTGCACGTGGCAAGGAGCCTGCCAGGGGCAAACGTGCCCGCAGATGAACTTGTGTCTGCATTAATCTCCACCCTTATGTCTTCCCAAATCTTTCATTGAGCTGTGTGTATCAGCTTCCTGTGTCCAATTCCGTGCAGAGGGTCCCCACATTTGCCCTCGTTTCGAATGTCATGTTTGGTTCCCCTGTTGCCCTGTTTCGGCTACCATTACTGTCTGCTGTACTTGAAGTGTTGGTGCTATACTTTTGTTGTGAAGCCACCTGATGTGTTCCTAATGATTCTGCTGTGGCTATGTATGTCTACAATACATGGATTTATTCTATATTATTTACTTTTATTCCTGATATGCTACCTTTTAATTTGTGACGGTTTCTATTTTATTTTATAAGTTGATTTAATAAATGTTTAATGCCCCCCCCCAAATGTGTGGTTTAATTGATACATGTAGAAGTGACATGTGTATTTGTATTATTAATATTAAGTTGTGTTCATTAGTTGCAGTGTAAAAGTGTGTGAAAAGTGCAGCATATATGAGTCCATTGAAGCTGCAATGGTTCCAATTGAAGCAGTGACAAGCGTGTAATTAACAAGTAATGAGTAAAGGAGGTGATTGTATTGTGTTCAGCTGACATTGGTTGAGGTGCGCCCGTAGTGATTAGGCGTTCCGATTGCCTAGCGCATGACCGAGTGGTGTCCGCAAAGCAATACTTGCTTATGGACACCGCATATTTCTTGCCTTTTTGTTCGCGTGCATTCGGCGTGCTATCCGAGTGCACTCCCCCCGTGTCCGCCCATGTTTCCGCCCAGTTTAGCCCACTTTGAAAGTACGCCCCTGTGTAGTTCCGAATGACGCCCATAACACGCCCATATTGGCCGAGTGATTGCGGTGCACATTTCTGTACGGTATTAGTGAGTACAAGTACGGAGACCATGCGTGGCACATGCGCAAAGCGTTCCCCACGCATGCGCAGACGGCTAAAAAACGCCATCCGAAAGTATACGGAAATGTACGCACCAACCAGAATAAGGGCCATTGTGTGGTCCAGCCTAGTAGCAGCTCTGGTTGAATCACATGCACGTACACAAGGGGGCGCTATACCAGGAGCCATTTCTGTCTGCTTTTTTTTTTAATCATTTTTTTTTAAATTGAAAGTCAAATTTCTTGTAGTTTCTTTCACCCAAGGGCATTTACTAACAATATATTAATGCAGTGGTCTAAATGCGTATGTGCATTTGTAGGAATGATTTGAAGGACACCATTTCCTTTGATATTTCAGGCAACAAGTTCGAGTATAACACTATAAGGGGCAGATTTATTAAGCCTGGTGAAGTGATAAAGTGCCTACTAACTGTCAGACTAGGTTTGAACATTAACAGCTAGGAGCTTATTGGCTGCTGCGTTACCACCTTTCACTTTATCACTTCACGGCGCCATAATGTGGAAGTGAGTTTTTTTTATTGTATTTTAGTCTCACCTCCGGTCATGTCTTCTGTAAAGCATCAGGTGACCGAGGTCAGAGTGCAGGATTCAGCAATCACATGACCAGAGACGGAGGAGTGCAGTGCAGTGCAGCACCGATCAGTGGCTAAGTGGTAAGGGTAGGGGCGGCTAGTGGTACCGGAGGTGTCGCCAGTGCATGCGCAGCTCATTGTCAGGGTATTTATCAGAAAAAATACCCCGATCTGGATGCAGAGGGTAGATCCATGCAATGTATTCAGATATCGCAGGGTGGATCTGAGATGTGGATTGTGATAAATGTGCCCCAGTATGAGTCTGGGTCTCATAGTGTGGGCGTGGGTATGGCAAGGGTAGTGGACTGGAATATATAATGCCACCACAACACAACCCCATAGACAGTATGGTACTTAAATATGCGATTAGTAACGCAAAGGGCAACTCTTCCAGTGGCAAACGCAGGATTTTTAGGGGGGGGGGTTACAAATGTAATCCAAAACCTCCTACTGGAGTAAATTGTGGAGTCTGGGGGAGCGGCAACAGCCATGGAAATTGGCTTTTTAACACACTGTATACTGTATGGAATACAGTAGATTATTAACAGTACAGATGGTCTATAGTATAGGCTGTTTCAAACATTTAAATAAAATAAGTGGTCAAAAAAGGTAAACATATCATAAATACACAGACAATATAACCAGTACTGCACTTTCTAGGTTCACAATCTCCCATCTCATGGTAAGGCTCCTGTCTCTTCCTCCTGGCAGCTGCTCTCTGGTCCATTGCGATGATTGAGGGCTCAGATCCACACATACAGTAAATGTGGTAGAAGAAGCTGGTACACTGGGCATGTGCAGCAGCTCTGCCCTGTCCCTTACACTGCAGGGTGTGGTGGCAGCTCTACTGATCATATTATATACCAGTGCTATTGTTGTAACAATTTAAGGCACTTGCCTTAAGTTTTTGAATCGCTGGTGGTATGCAAGGTGATTGACAGGAAGTAGGCATTTGGGGGCGGAACCCATTCATTTCATGGCAGTGGGTGTGTTAACACAAACAGTCTGGGAGTGACAGGGAAAATGCAGGCATGCCTGAGTATTTTAGGGGAGGGTGTGGGATGTCAGCAACAGGACGGATATGCCTGTTTTCCTCACAGCTGCTGAGTAAGTCTCTGACTACTCTGGCTACACAAAAAAGGACGCGGCATCGATACCATCATACTGCTCACAGAATAATGGGCCATATACCCCGAAAACAGCAATTAATGCCACCAAGACACAACCCACCCTCATCGTCAGAAAAGTTCCACGCCCACCCTAGTGATTACTCTTCCCTGGCAGCCAATCACAAGTGATATCCCATTGCAGCTTCTTCTGATTGGACGGCACTGCAGTTCAGCCATATCCCAGCCTCCCTTATTTATTGTCAGTCAGCGCTGGTGCCCGATTGGTTTGTTTCTTAAAGGAATTTCCCATTTGGAGAAAACAAGATTGAGTAGAGAATATGAGCGTCCTCAGATCTCTCCAAGGGAAATTCCTGCACTTTTCCCTGCCATAGAAATAACAAGTTTATTGACTAATTGTAGCTAATGCTATAGCTGAACGCCGAGGGGTTTTCATTTTGAGCGCCATTTAGCGTTATTATACTTTATGGTTCTTTGCGAATTCTCAGTGGAATGACGGCAATGATTGGAAAATACAGGATAGACCGTGGATATTTCACATCCTGTGTTATATAGCAGGAACCGGCGCAGAGGGAGTGCGCAGACAGCACAGGTGCTATATAACGATGCATCGGTCTGATTGTAAAATGGGCATTTAACGTAAACAATGCTTTTACCAAGACATAAGCGTGCCAGCTCCCAACAATGAAGTGACTATATTTAGATAATATTTGATTTAATTGCAGTAAATATGTCTAACTCATCCTGGTATCGCCGTGGGAACGCGCTCCTATCTTCTTTGTTCTTTGCCATCTGTCATTGAAATATTCTGCACACAATGTAAGTATCATCATGTAACACAGATCTGTACATGTTATATTCTAGCTAAGTGATAAACTAAAATAACCCACTTTGTAATGAGAGAGATAGCGGGAGAAAAACAGGGAGAGGGAGAAAGAAGGCGAGGGAAAGAGAGGGAGAGAGGGGAGGAAGATAGAGAAAGAGAGAGGGGAGGAAGAGAGATGAACGCAGAGAGAGAGGAAGAGAGAGGGGAGGAAGAGAGAGGAACGCAGAGAGAGAGAGATAGAGGGGAGTGAGAGAGAGGGGAAGAAAGAGAGGGAGAGAGAGAGAGGGAGAGAAAAAGAGAGAGGGAGGAAGATAGAGAGAGAGGAAGAGAGAGAGGGGGGAGGGAGGAAGATAGAGAGAGGAAGAAAGAGAGGGAGGGAGAGAGAGAGGGAGAGAAAAAGAGAGAGGGGGAGGGAGGAAGATAGAGAGAGAGAGAGAGAGAGAGAGAGGAAGAAACAGAGGGATGGAGAGAGAGGGAGAGAAAAAGAGAGAGGAATGCAGAGAGAGAGAGAGAGAGAGAGAGAGAGGGGGGGGGGGAGATAGAGAGAGAGAAGGAGGAAGAGAGAGGGAGAGAAAGAGAGAGGAATGCAGAGAGAGGGGGGGAGAGAAGGAGGGAGAAAGAGTGGAAGGGAGAGGAACAGAGAGAGAGAGAGGAACTGAGAGTGAAATAGAGAGAGAGAGAGAGAGAGAGAGAGAGAGAGAGAAAGGAAATGAAAAAGAGGTACAGAGTGGAAGAGAGAGGGAAAGAGGGAAAGGAAAAGAGAGAGAGAGGAAGGAGAGGTAAAGAGAGAGAGAGGGGAATAGAGAGAGAGAGAGAGAAAGATGAAAAAGAGAGGTACAGAGAGGAAGAGAGAGGAAAAGAGAGAGATGGGAGTTACTAAAATGGGAGTTGTATTGAAGATGGGATGTTGCCCATAGCAACCAATCAGATTGTACGGTACTCTTTACCTAGAAGGGCGCCCATCGCGGGCATCGCATGTACATTGCATGCCATTATAATGGCATGGATGCGACCGATGCGATGCCCGCGATTTTACATAGAAATACATGTTAAAATGTAAATCGCGTCGGTCCTATGACCTTTTCATTCCCCTACTATCCACGTCGGAATGGAGTTGAGAATAGAAAGTGTGCGAGCGCAACGAGCCACCGAGCCCGAAGCGTGGTGAGCGCAGCGAGCCCCGCGCGGGGACGCGGATACCTTCACAGGTATCCGCATCCCCTCGCTGTCTTCACAGGTGTCCGCGACCCCTCGCCACGCTTCGGGCTCGGTGGCTCGTTGCGCTCGCCACACTTTCTATCCTCAACTCCACGCCCTAGTGGATAGTGGGGGTATGAAAAGGTTGCAGGACGCGTACCGCCGCCCCTCGCGGGCTCGCTGCGCTCGCCATGCTTCGGGTTGACGTTGATCGTGGGGTGGCGTTAACAATTGGGGGGGCCATTTCACACTTCAGGGTGCCTATTTGGCCTCTGTGGGCCATTTAACATTGTTCCCTATGGAAAATCGGGTCAATTGGGACATTTAACATTGTTCCCTATGGGAAACTGCGGTAATCGCGTCGGTCGCATCGCATGCGATTTTTTGGTCGCATCGCATGCGACCGACGTGATTTTTTACCTTGCGATGCCCAAGATCAAAATCGTGGGCGCCCATCTAGGTAAAGAGTACCGATTGTACTTCTTATTTATTTAGCAGCTTCTAAAAAATAGATAATCGATTAATCAAATTGGTTGCTATGTCCCATCTTTGTTGCCATAGGCAAAGTATCTCCGAGTAGTGGACTTCAAAGTAGTATACAGCAGAAACCCCATAAGAGACACATGGCCAGATGTATAAAGTCTATTGAAGTGATCACGTGGTCAGCGGCCAAGCGGCCCCTAACTGTCAAGTTACACGCTGGGGTTGAAAATGGCAGTGAGGGGCTGACTAGCTGCTGCATTATCCCTGACCATGTTATCACTTCACCAGGCTTAATACATCTGCCCCAGATTTTTATATAGGTGCAAACTCTGCGGAACAACCACCTGAATCATCTCCATAAACATAGCGCACAATGGGCCTCACTAACGCCCCCATCTCGCCCAGAACCCACAAATCTGCCGCTGTGCCCTCAGTATAGACCATGACGTCCTGCCAGACTTTCTGTATCATTTTTAAACCCCTTTCAAATGACTTTCTCTTTTCATGGACAAAGACTCAGCTGGAGCCTCTGACAGATACAAATGGAGTCTCACCGTGCCAATAAGAAGCGCTTTATGAGGGCGCCTCTGTGTAACCCATTCACTGCCTGTAACATATGACCGCTACTGCCCATTATTACCTAGCCATGGCTGTCACATGGTAGCTGGGCTATGGGGGTTATTCTAGTTCACTCTTTCTGACAAATACCTTCTTAGATGAACAGAACCATGGCCCTTATTCAGATCTGATCGTAGTACAAATTTGTTCTCCAAATGGGAAAAACCATGCAGGTGGGGCAGATGTAACATGTATAGAGAGAGTTAAATTTGGGTGGGGGTGTGTTGGAACTGAAATCTAAATTGCAGTGTAAATATAATGCAGCCAGTATTTACCCTGCACAGAAACTAAATAAATCCCCCAAATCTAACTCTCTTTGCACATGTTACATCTGCCCCACCTGCAGTGCACATGATTTTGTCCATCTAAGAAGGTTTTGTCAGAAAGAGTGAACTAGAATAAGGCACTATGACTGGTGGTAATACGCCTGTGTCTAAAGGCCATAGGAAATACTTTGGGTTTGTCATAGCACTAAGGGATTTGCTGTCATGAGACGAACCAGATATACAAATAGCTAAATAAGGATATAACCCCTCTGTTGTCTATACTTCTGTAGTACCAGGAAACATCGCTGGGTGGTCACTGGGGTCCTGTGAAAACCGGCAGCTGATGGCCACCCAGTGGCCACAGATAGTAAGACCGATAGGACGGACAGACACTGATACATACCTTGTCCAGTTCAGTTTGCACCAGGAGTATGAGATCCATCCGGGAAGAGCCATGTGTGAGACGGTCACACAGTGGTTAGAATCATCCACGCTGGTCTACATTCGGACTGCGGCTGCTTCTGCATCATTACACAATGTCAGATTCCATCTAATTACTTGTCAGGTCATTGCACTAAAGGTGACCATACACATGCAGATTTATCTTCAGATCTGGATGGTTGGAACAAAAACATGGTTTTGGATGAGAGCAAATGTCCGTTGACCATTTGCTTGGAAATGCTGGAAAACTGCCAAACTGTCACTCACCCATAACCATGTTTTTGTTCCAACCAGCCAGATCTGAAGATAAATCTTACTAGTGTATGGACACCTTAAGAAAGTGTTGTAGCTTATCAATTGCTGCCATTGTGCAGCATTACCTGCAGTGTACACAGCATTGCTAATGTTTTACATGTGTGTGCAGTGAGTACTGCACACACCGGTGGAAGATAACGGATCCAAGGACCAGTCCAGTAGACTTCACCAGAACGACCATGATCGTGCGACGATTGTGAAACGATTTTCTTGAAATTGTTTGATGGTCACATGACGGATTGGAGTGTGCGATGTGCACACGATCTGTACCCAATTTAATGTAGATGACGAATCTTTAGTGCAGCAGATAAAATCTCCAAAGTGACCCAATGACCGGCAGAGACGCGCATCGGATCGGAATCGCAATGAAAACTTGCACAATTCTGCTCTTTTTACATACAATCGGTCGTAAGATGCGTCGAATTTGGGGGAATTGAGCCCATATCGTTCTGGTGTGTACCCAGCATTAGGCTTTCAGACAGGGTAAAAAATAATTCGATTGATTTTGGCCCCTTACACTACCCTTCGAATAAATGTATAAGCAAAACATCCATTCGTAAAGCGGCTGGGATGTTCAGAGCGTGGCGGGGGAGGGAATTCACTCGCCTGGCAGGTGGCGTTAGATGGCTCGATACGCAACGATTTTTGGCTGCTTACGAGTCAATCAGAATCACCCCCTATGTCCTTCTGCCCTCCTTCACCATTCCCTTTAGATTAAGGACTCAGTGGAACTTCCAGCTACCCCCGTCACATTGGTGAGCTACAGATGTAGCGGGATTCATCTTTGCAAGGGATGGCGATGGCGACGCCAGCCGCCATCCCCTGCCCCGCGCCATCTGTATGCCGGAAGGGGACGCGCGCGCAAGAGGTGCTGCCCTTGGTTGCCCGGTGCCCACACCGGGCGACCGCACTCCCCCGCAGTGCCCTCGGGTCCCCCACAGGCCCCCTCAAGCGGGAGGCGGACAGTATTGCGTCCGCCTCGCCGCACGCGTGTCTCAGTCAGATGGAGCGCCGTGTTGCTGGCGGATCGCCTGCAGCATGCTGCTGGCGATTCGCCAGCAACACTAAGGCCGGCTCCATCTGTATACACTTGTGTGCCATAATACAGGTACCGTGGATGTCCTGACTTCATATAAGCATTCTGACATTTATGCAGTATTTGCTGATATTTATTGCTTGTTTGCAGGAATTGTTATTGCTATTTTCACCATATTTTTTAGCTACTTTTTAGATTGTATTAATAAACACTCTACTCTGTTAGCTTGTGATTTATGTATTCTGAAGCGCCACTTGCATAGGCGTGCGAACTTGGGGGGAGGGGGGTGTACCCAGGCACTCCCTAATGACCGGCACAACACCCGCCACCACCTCCATGGCCACCCGAACAGTTTGTATGGCAACGACCCCTCCAAAAATGGCCACTGCCTTGGAGGAGACAGAAACTAAAGGAACTTCCTTACCTCTAGTGTCCGTCAGAGGAGCTCAGTGCGGCCAGCGCTACCTGGAAATGCGGATTCCGGTAGCGCTTAAGCGCTATTTGAAAGGAACCCCCATGGCAATGAGAATGTAACCCTTCTCTACCATGTCACTGAGCATGTAGGATCCCTTGACAATGAGCATGGAAGACCCCTAGGTAGCAAGCATGCAAACCCCCCTTCCCTCTGACAAGCATATACTGTACCCCCCCTAGCAAAGAACTTATGACTCGCACTGGCAACAAGCATGTAACACCCCCCCCCCTGTCAATGAGTATGTAACAGCATGTATACCCTGGCATTGAGCATTTACCTCGGCAGCGAGCATGTAGGTAAGTTGCACTTATGTGGCATAATATTTAATAGACATTATGGTGTGTGGCATTAAGTGTAATGGGCATTACTGTGTGTGGCACAATGTGTAATGGGCATTATGGTGTGTGGCATTATGTGTAATGGGCATTACGGTGTGTGGCATTATGTGTAATGGGCATTACAGTGTAAATTTTTGCTGTGCATCTTTGGTGCCCAATGTTCCCATTTCTAGTGTGTGTGTGTGTGTGTGTGTGTGTGTGTGTAGGGAATGATTTATTCTGAAGACATATACATAAGTAAGTCGCCTTCTATTTAGTATGCACTGATGCCCAATAGGTGGTAATAGACAAGCCCCTTCAATAGTGCACCCACTAATAAACTGGCCTGCGCACGCCTATGGCCACTTGGTTTGTGCTGTACAAATTCTTTCCCCCTAGTGGCTGCTGATATATATACAACTAAAGGTGCCCATACACTAGTAAGATTTATCTTCAGATCTGGCTGGTTGGAACAAAAACATGGTTATGGATGATTGACAGTTTGTCAGTTCTCCAGCATTTCCAAGCAAATGGTCAACTGTCATTTGCTCTCATCCATAACCATGTTTTTGTTCCAACCAGCAAGATCTGAAGATAAATCTGCGTGTGTATGGCCACCTTTAGACCATCACCCACTGCAGCGCTTAAGACACATTAGATACAACATGGTTTTGCCTTTTAAGGCCCCCATACACTAGCCGATTTTGGTCAGATTTCGGCCAGATCAGTCGGATCTGGCCGAAATCGGACCAAAATCGTCTAGTTTTGATGTCCCCTCAGATCCGATGCGCGGTCCCGTGCGCATCGGATCTGCGTCGGGTGGTCGGACCTGCTGCACGTCCGACCACCCGACTTGGGACCTAGTGGGGCGGCGCGGCGGTGGAGGGAGCAGGGGGGGCTGGGGACACTGCGGGGGACACAGGCGGCATAGAGCCGGACAGGGGGAGCCGGGAGCTGTCAGTACTGAATAAAAAAAAAAAAGCCCATACAATGAATGGGCGGCCTGTGATTGGCTGAGCGCTCTCTCAGCCAGTCAGCAATTGGCTGAGAGAGCGCTCAGCCAATCACAGGCTGCCCATTCATTGTATAGGCTTTTTTTCTAGCACTGACAGCTCCCGGCTTCCTCTGCCCGGCTCTATGCTGCCTGTGTCCCCCGCAGTGTCCCCAGCCCCCCCTGCTCCCACCAGCAGCCCTGCTCAGTAGCCCCCCCCCCCTGCTCCCTGGGTTTTTTACATGTGATAAATCGAGACGATTTATCACATGTAAAAAATGGCACATCAAGTGCCAATCTAATCAAGCTCCCCCGGGGAGCAGCCGGGGAAGCTCAGGGGGAAGTCGGGGGCGACTTGTCCTAAGGACAAGTCGCCCTAGTGTATGGGGGCCTTAAGACTGCAAATGTCAGGTCGCACCCGGGATTAGGAAACGGGTCCATCCCAGGAGCGTCCCAGCATTTGCATTAACTGCGGCTCATGCCAACCCGACTTATTGGCGGGTCACTGACATCACCCGGGGGAAGAGCGGGGTGGAGCATGGGCGCATGAGGCGGGGGCTGGGGAGGAGGCAGCACCAAGGTAACGCTGCTGCCTTCTCCACAGAAGTGAACGGGACCCAGGTCGCTCGACCCGGGTTACCTGTCCACACTGCCCAGCAACCCAGGTCCGACGAGGGTAGAACCCTTCTTTTTACCTGGGTCAGAATGTCGGGTATTTATCAAATAGCCCTGTCACACAGCACCGTGACCCTTGTTGACCTGGCAACAACCCAGGTCAGACCTGGGTTATTTGTGCGGTGTGAAAGGGGTATTAGTGATTGCTCCTAAAAAAAATCTACTTCACTCATTCTGAATACCAGATTCTATTAGAATTCCATTACCATCTATTATTTTATCATGCTCAGAGTTTATTCATGTCCTTCTTTCTTGGTTCTTCTCGTTCGGCAGTTCCCATGATGCTGATGTCCTTTGCCCGGTCGTCTTGGAGGATAGTGAAGTGCTTGATCAGACTACAACACTGTATGTGTGTGCTTATTTTCCTATATATTTCCTACATGTCTACTATCATCTTCAATATAAATGATCGCGCTTATAAAATGTCTGGAGCAAGCTCGGCGGAGTCTAAGGCCCATAACAGTTTGGCGACCATCGAATGATGCGGGTGTTCGACAGTAGCCTGCGATCACACCTTGCAAATGGGTTGCAGCCTGGCCAGCATTCGCAAGGCGGGGTTTGGTGTACTTGCAAGACTGCATATTTGCAGCCTTGCGAATCAAACAGAATAACCCCCTTAATAGGCTGGCGGTTGTTCCACCCCATTGTAGCAGTCATCTCTCCACCAGAGGGCAGTATGATATAAAATGATATGCTAAAGCTTGTGTAGCGTATACTCTATCACTGTTTAACTATTTATCATGGCTGTGTATCTTGTCTGGACTTCTTATCATGTGCAGGGCCACCACTAGGCAGTGTTAGGCATTTGCCTAGGGCGCCGGCCACTGGGGGCGGTAGTTGGGAGCAGGGCAGGAGGGAGAGATGGAGGTCTGGCTTAGCGGGCAGGAGGGAGGGCTCGCTGCGCTGTAGTTCAGTCCCGGTGCATGTTAACTGACATCTTCCTCCACCCGCACCGCGTACAGCCGCTCAGCCGGGCAGCGTCTGAGGGTGAGCCAAGTGCTCAGCGCTGCCCGGCTGATCGGCTGTACACGGTGCGGGTGGAGGAAGATGTCAGTCACACTGCGCCGGGACTGAACTGCGAGACCTCCCTCCTGCCCGCTAAGCCAGACCTCCAGCTCGCCCTCCCTCCCGCCCGATGAGCTAGACCCGGGTGAGTAATTATATATGCACTGGAGGGAACAGCACGGCGGCCGTATCCCTCTCCCCCCCCCAGATGAGCACGCTGTCCGTATTCCTCCCCACCCCCCACCCGTGGAGCGGGTGAGCGCGTGGGCGCCCCTCCCCCGCCTGGGGCGCTCCGGCGCCTTGCACCGGTACTGATCATGTGTGTTCTTATTATGCTATTTTACTCTTATCTGCACTTTGATCCTTGCTGTAACAATGCCAATTCCTCCATTGTGAGTCGAATAAAGGAATTCTATTCTCTATCACTCTTTCAGTGCCTCAACCAACTAGGTTCCCCAATGGTCAGGCTGGTCTGGCGTCTTGCTGTTCTTCCGGTGTACTGGTATGGTTTTGGAGACTGCAATTTCTTCTCCTATTAATGATTTTATAGTAGTGAGCACACCCATGACTGACCAAGGGCGGGCCACCGGGAGTAGAACGATCACCCACCGGTATGACCTGCTAATGAGATAGAAGAATAATGAAGAGATGAGTAGACAGGAACATGTTAAATCCGCAAATTCTCACTGTAATTAATTAGAAGAACTGTAGTATATCTGTGGATCATGTTAATTGAAAGACGTTGTGAAGTATGCATGAATTTGCACACACATTGTCACACTTCAGTTGTTGTGGCTAATAGGAAAAATACCCAACAACCAAACCCCACTAGAAAATAATTAGGAACTCAATGAGCTGAAGATAGAATGAAATACTTAAAGTTCGCCTGTCACCTTGAATTACCATCTTAGAACATTTTAAAACAATTACTGATGTCACACTAGAGCCGGTTGCTGTAGTGATTAATATTCATATGTGGTGCTACAGGTGCACTTATAATATGGAGCCGCTGGGACTGATTCTGTATTGGGAGCAGTGGCGCAAGTAGAAATGATTTCTTAGTGGTACTGTAAGTGCGCTGCGTAGGTGCGCGCCAAAAGTGGGTGTGGTCATGTGTCATGAGTGGGCATGGTCATATGAAACTAGACTAGTGGTTACATAACAATAGGGGCATGGCCACATTATGCCACACACCGTAAGGAATCCCACACAATAATGCCCATTACACATTATCTCCCACACCGTAAATGAATCTTACACATTATGCCCCGCACAATAATGCCCATTACACATTATCTCCCACACCATAATGCCCACTTCACATTATGCCCCAAAATGTAATGCCCATTACACATGATGCCACACACTGTGATGCCCATTACATATAATGCCACATAAGTGCCACTTACCCACATGCTGATTGCTTGGAGTTTATTTCTCAATGACAGGGGCTTTATGCTCGATGTCTTTGGGGTTTCATGCTCGTTGTCATGGGGATTACATGCTTCTTGCTATGGGGGATTACATGCTTGTTGGCAAGGGGGTTTCATGCTCATTACCACAGGGGATTACATGCTCTGCCAAGAGCGGTTCATGCTCGTTGCCATGGGGGAGTGAGGCTCACTGTGACAGCCGCAAGCCTGGCAAAATGGAAGTGATGTGACAGACGGGCTGCCTGGCTGTCTTCTGAGCTATTCCGCGGCTGTTTGAAACCACTTCCCCCTGACTCGCAGCCACTGCTTTTGCACGCTGGCTCACCCGGCAGAACAGAAGAGATGTGACAGCCGGGCAGAGATCGGTGGGCTGCCCGGCTGTCTTCTGAGCATATCCACGGCTATTTGAAATTTCGCACCGGGTCGCCAGCCAATAGCAGCTGCTCCAGATTGGCTGACAGGCCGCGAACTCTGCCCAGCTGTCACATCGCTTTCATTCTGCAGAGTGAACTGGTGTGCAAAAGCAGCGGCTGTGGGTCGGTGGGAAGTGGTGTGGCGTACCTGCAATATACTTCTTACAGGTATTCCATGACACACCGTATCCCCTTACTTCAGACCCAGGACCCGTCATGCCTTCTAAATGTAGGCAAGCCACTCCTGTTTTGAGGTGTGATGGATCCATTTCCCCCATCGGGAATGGCGGCGGGAGATTGAATATCCCCCATAGTCTCCGTACCCAGGGAGAGAGATAACTTTTGCCCACTGCTCTATTAGGACTTTTCAGTTAAGGTTATATGTCCGCACTTTATCATATATTACTATGTGCGGGGGTGCAGTCCAAAGCAGGTAGTAGTAAACATATTTGAAAAGAAGAAGAAAGAGCTGCCTGAATGGACGCACACTTCAAGAAAAAAAGATTTTTTGGTTTTGAATGAATTAATATTTAACGTTTATTTGTTTCATAATAAAAAAATCCCTTTTGCTTCCTTCATTTTATTGGGATGGGAGGGAATATTACCCCTTTCACACTCGCAGAGCCGGGTCATACCCGGGAATGTGTTCCCGGATGCTTCCCGGGACACTACCCGGGAATGTACCCTTTCACACTGCACTCAGACCTGGGATCGACCCGGACAGCCCCATTCACACTGATCCCGGAAAATCCCTGCAAATACATATGCATGTCATTAGAAATGGACTCCAGGGCTCTGAAAGATGACATCAGCATTTGTGAGCCCAAGAAAGCTCCAATCAGCAGCTTTTTTAAAGTCCCATGTACCCGATCCCGGGTACGGGACCATTCACACTGACCGCATCCCGTGTCGATTCCGGAATCTACCCAGGTCAGAACCTGGGTAGAAATCCCGGAATGCTCATACCGAGATATTCTTTCAAGACCCTTTCACACTGAGCTAAATCCCATGTTGATGCGCGTTCATGTGCAAAAACCCGGGATATTTTTGCAAGTGTGAAAGGGGTATTAGTCATGTCCCTCCCATCCCAATAAAATGAAGGAAACAAAAGGGAATTACAGTATTGTTATTTTTTATTTTGAAACAAATGAAAGTTAAATATTAAATCATTCAAAACCCCCCAAAAATTTTCTTGAGGTGTGCATCCAGTCAGGCAGCTCTTTCTTCTTCTTTTCAATTAGTCTCCACATCCCCCAAGGCTATTGACCAGCCACTTACTGGCATTGGGAACCCTGACAGGAAACCACAGGTGATGTTAACTAGCCAAACCATGATTCCAGCAGATACTTTCAGGAAAACCTGGACTGAACCTATTCAGTGCTTCGGCTCTAAGTTCTGATCCTGTTGTTCCACATTCACGTATGTGGAACTGTGCTGTTCCTGCCACAGTATGTAGTGGCTATTTTATAGGCGGGCGATATTTAGATGGATTTCACAGTTGGCCGATACTTAATGATTTACGGATGCACAGGAGCTGCACTGGTCAGGACAAGCACAAGGGTTACTCAGATGTCCTAAGGTCACACATCTTTTACTTAAGACGCTTCCTGTGGCTTTAGCAAAATTCCACAGAGCCGCTGCATACACAGATGCAGCCTGTGGTATAGCGCCCTACTCTGGCAGCCCCGTAACTACAAGCTATATGTACATAAGAGGCCGGGAATCAAGTATGGCAGTATCTGCACTATGCCCCACCCTCCTCCTACATCTCCGTGAGCTGTCGGAGAATAAATTACTTTTATAGCTGGTCCTCCAGGACCGTTTCAGTCAACAGCCCAGCAATGTGTTCCATCTAAATGATTCGTAAATGTAAAGAAAATTAAATGGTGGAATAAAGGATTTTCCTCCTGTAACAGCTGTAATAGGGCTGAGATAATGTTTACAATGAGTTTGGGTATTTAACCTTTCTACATCCCCAGATTTACTTAACAAATACAGCTCCATACTCACACATATAGTAATAATACAAAGACAACAAGTTTGCTGCAACTAAATGTAACGTTCTGTACATACTGATCCGTTCACCGTTCGCACAGGCACAGAATGTACACAGAGATATATGGGAATGCCATTTATTTTTATACGGTGCTAGTTCCTTGACGTACAGAGAATTACCCTCTATCGGTTCTCGTAGGTGGAATGTGGACTATTAAATACAATAGTGACACAATAATCTGATATTGGGACACCGTTATAGTCCCATGCTAATCTCTCAGTGCAGGGGTACATTTTCTAAAGCTTCTAAAAATTAAAAGAGGTGATGTTGTCCATAGTAACCAATCAGAAGCTGCTAAAAATTGGGTGGTCTCTCAACTGTCTAGAAAAGTGGCAAGTCTCTCGGAATTTTGAAGTGTCCACCAGCTACCCCGGGCATGACACTAATCGCACTCGAATGCATCATTCCCGGGGTATCTGAACTTTAGCTGGCCGCATTGACAAGATTGCAGAAACCACGCCCCTGGAGGGGTGTGGACAGTGGTGGCTACAGGGGCGGGGCTGCAGCACAGTTCAAAATTCAAATAGGGGAGCCACACCCATTGCCAGATTCGAATGGCAGTTGGTGTGCCTCCCCTATGTGGATCATTAGCTGCTAGACAGTGCCCGGTAAACAGTCAATAGGTTGTCAGTGTAAAAAGGTCGACAGGGTGAAAATGGCGATATGGGAAATTTCGGCAGGGTCAAAAGATCGACATGAAAAAAGGTAGACACATGAAAAGGTCAACATGAGTTTTTCCCATTTATTTGGGCCAATGTCAACAAATTAGTGTGACGCGTACCCTCGCATGGCTCGCTTCTTTCACTATTCCTCTGGGCTTGGTGCTTTGTTGCACTCGTAACACTATTAAATTCTCCCTCTATACCAACGTGGATGGTAAAGTAAGAATAAGCCGGTCTAAAAAAAAAAAAATCATGAAAAACTCCTGTCGATCTTGTCATGTCAGGTTGAACCTGTGGACTTCTAGCATGTCATCCTTTTGGGAAGCTTGGTGAGCACAGTACACTAATTGGGATCCACGTGCTCAGGTCAGTGGCGTAACTAGACATTTTGTGCCCCCTTGGCATAAAAGTCCCCCTATACAATAATTATAATTATTTGTCAGGGGTTACATGCTCATTGCCAGAGGTTTCTATGCTCGTTTACAGGGGTTACATGCTCATTGCCAGGGGTTTCTATGCTTATTGCCAGGGAGTTCTATGCTTGTTGCCGGGAATGTATATGTTTGTTGACAGGGGTTTATATGCTCGTTGCCAGAGATTTCTATGCTCATTGCCAGGGAGTTCTATGCGTGTTGCAAGGAGGTTACATGCTCATTGCCAGGGGTTTATATGCTCATTGCCGGGAGTTTATATGCTCATTGCCAGGGGTTTCTATGCTCATGGCCAGGGAGTTCTATGCTTGTTGCCAAGAGATTACATGCTCATTGCCATGGAGTTCTATGCTTGTTGCCAGGGGTTTCTTTCTTGTTGCCAGGAGGTTATATGCTCATTGCCAGGGAGTTCTATGCTTGTTGCCAGCGGTGTCTCACGCAGTGCCAGGTATTTCATGCTCATTGACAACAGGTTAAATGCTTGTTTCCAGGGGTTGCAGGCTCATAGTGCCCCAGTGCTCCTGGAATCTGCCACTTCCAGGTAGCACAGTACACGCTGCGCTCCCCTCACAGATGCTAGAGGTGCCCTAGCTACGCCACTGCCTCAGGTGTTGACATTAACTACAAAAATGTCGACATTTTGCCAACACTGACCTAGCGCATGTCTTCGTTTTGACAATGTCGCCCTTGTACATGTCGACCTCTTGGTGTCGACATATTGACCTAGACACCGTTCACCCAATGGGGTTTTTATACTAAGATGGGAGTTCAATTGAAGATGGAAAGTTGCGATGGGCAACCAATCCGATTCTATCTATTATCTTCTGGAAGGTTCTAAATAAATAAGTCGATTTTAATTGGTTAGCAACATCCTATCTTTAATAGATCTCCCATCTTAGTAAATAAACCCCTATGAGTGAACAAGTTAAAACGTGCGCCAGCGAACCAGGCGCGGACTGTGCGGGTTATGTCTGTCTGACACCTTTGTCACCCATATGTTGTGTACTACAGATAACCAGACAGAGCTACATTCATCCATTTGTTCTCCTTTGGTAGCAGCAATGTGAATATGGATATAGCAAACAGAAATGAATGCATTTATTCAGCAAGTTCATGGTTAGATACAGGGAATATGGAAATGTTTTCCCGGAGTCGGAATAAATCTTTTCCATTTAAACTCCATTTACATTTTAATGAAAGGGTCAGGTTCAGTCCTGCAGTTAAAGTTATTTTCCCGGGAGAACTATAATAATAATAAAGATCCATCCTGGAGATGTCCGGCGTTACAGCGTCGGCGATTGTCCGCCTGAGACAACGACCCCTCTGTGGGCTCAGGTGCAGGCCCCGGGAGATGTTGGTTGGATTGGCGAGACTGGCAGATTTACAGGCGCTGGAGCTGATGTACAACCTTTAGCATCTCGGAAGATAATTACAAGTCTCCTGCTGCTGTATATTCATCAATCATCCTGAGATTCCGTAGCGGACATGTACAGCGGAGAAGTTGCCGGAAGCAGAGAAATTGTGAAAGACTTATGACCCAGGGGGACAACATGGTTGGCACAGTGGTTAACATTACTGCCTCATTGCACTCAGGTTTTGGAATCGGGCTCTAACAAGAAACTATCTGTGTTGAGTTTGTATATTCTCCCAGTCTTTGTACTGGTTATCTACAGGTCCACACTCATTGAGCAATAAAGCTAATATTTGGAATAAATACCAGGGGCTGGATTTCCCACTAGCCACCAGGGGCCATGGAACTGGACTAACAGTGACATACAATACGAGGATCCGCTGTAATACCAGCTGCAGATGATAGATGGCAGCACATTAACAACTGTGACTGTATCAACTTTCTCCCTTGTGATCAGTGGTGGTTTTTACCTATGGGCTGCCCCCCCCCTGCCCCCCCCCCCCCCCCCCCAGGTAAAATCTGCCACTGTCTCTGCCTGAAGTGAAGCCAGATGCAGTCTGTGAGACTGCTCTGGTTTCACTGTGACTGGCAGTGACTTTCTATTGGAAGTCCAACCTGCCAGTCACTCAAGGCATTCCATTGGGAGGTGTTCCCTCCCTCCGGGATGCCTCTCTCTGTGCAAATGCGCAGCAGCCCCCAAAACAGGTTCTACGCCTGCGCAGTACAGCGGACCATACTGCGCATGCACCAAACCCAGGAACCCGATCAATCCTCCGGGGCTGCTGCAAAGGCAGCACGCGGAGGCTTGGGCCAGCGCATGTGCAGTATGTATGAAGTTACTGCGCATGTGCTGGCCCTGTGCAGGGGACCGGGGAGCGCGGTGGCCGGGGAGCGCGGCGGTGGCTAGGGAAGGCAGCGGAGGGGGGGCTCCTCCATAACAGTAAGAGCCACCTCTGCTCATGATCCATCCACTCAGAAGTAAGCGGTTGTGTTGTCTCTCTGACGGTTACCTTCGCTTGGTGATTCTCTCGCTGAGGCCACAAGCACCGTTGCGTATGGAGGGTACTTTCACAGATAGGCCTCAGTCTCACAAGGCGTGAAGGTCCACTCAGTTCCTTCTCCACAAACAGTTCCATAAAGACTTCATGTCATCTATAAAGTAGCTTCTCTCCTGCAACCTGTGTTTCGAATGTCATCCGTGACATTGGACCTTATTCAGGTCGCTTCGCATCCGGCATGCGTTCGCACAGGGCACCGATGTTGGGCGTATGCGGAGCAGCATTTCTGCACTTCTGCGACTGTTCACCGGGTGCAGCACAAAAGACAGTGGGCAGGGGCGGCGGCGTATAGTCGCACCCATGGGGTCGTCCAGCGTTTCATGGAAGTTCCCATGAAAAAGCTGGGTGCTCCCATGGTAATCAGACCGTGACGCGGGTGCCGCCCACTTCCTGCAATGTCCATGCATGTCTAAGGTTACCTTCGATGTGTGTGTGGGCCTTCCACATCATTTAATGGGCGGCGACCATCGAATGAGGTGGGTGTTCCCCCACAGCCTGCGAATGGAAGTTTATGTTAGCATCCATTCCCAGCCTGTGCAAGGGGGGTGGCGGCCTACCGGCATTCGTCTGGCAGTGTCTGGTGGGCTCGCAGCCATGCGAATCAACCAGAATAACCCCCACTTTATGTACAGACTGGATGACATTTAGATTTTGTGCTTCCGGTTGAAAGATCTACAGTGTCTAGATCAGGGCTGGGCAACACCGGCCCTCCAGATGTTAATGAACTACACATCCCAGGATGCTTTGCATTAGTTTTGCTATGTGGCCATGCAGAAACTGATGCAAGGCATGCTGGGATGTGTAGTTCATCAACATCTAGAGGGCCGGTGTTGCCCAGCCCTGGTCTAAATAGACAGCCAATAGGTCAAAAGGTTGACCCTCAAACAGGTCAACATGCAAAAGATCGACAGGGTCAAAAGGTCCACACAAGTTTTCATTTTTAAAATTTTTTTAACCAGTTTGTACTTTCTTCACCATCCATGTCGGGCATAGAGGGAGAATATAATTTGAGGGTACGCGTTACACTAATTGGGTTCCCTGCGTCGATATCGCCCCACGATTAAATCCTGTGCTGTCCACTCTGGATAAATCTATTTGGATCGCCGGTCAGGGCCAGTGTTCTCACCGCAGAACACTGGTCCAGACAAATCGCTCGTCACACAGCGCTGACTCATAGCTGTGCAGTGCTGTGTGCTGAGCAATCTACATTTCACACATCACTCAGCAAAATCCCCCTGTGTGTAGGCCCCATAACACTGGAATCTTTAGTCCTACCCCTGCTGGTTGGAGCAGTCCCTCCTTATTACTGCCCAAGGAGGGTTAGAAGAAATACATTGTTCAGTGTGGTGGGAAGATGAGATCTAAACGTATTTCCATATTAGCCCAATTAATCATTTCAGGTGAATGTGTTCTATCTGCGCAATACGGTAGTGAAATATCTCATCGGCGGCCTGATATGACATTTTATTCATACTCAACGTCTCATCATGAGACGCCTTTCTCCATGCCTCTCCCAACCCCGCTGTGACTCCCTTATTTATTACCAGCCGTTTGTATTATCATATTAATGAATATTAATTGCAAGACAGTCACACTGTGAGCGCAAACACCTCACACCGCGACATCAAACTGTCGCCGCGGAGGGGGTCTCAGGCTCTGATGCTCAGATCGAATTCAAAGCTCCGGGTTTATACAGCTCCATTAGGGAAAATCTAGTAGCACGTTCAACGGTGTGCCGGGGAAAATGTCAGTTGTAATGAACAAATGACATCACATTTACAGTACTTTGTACCTGGGGTCTCCTTCCAGAAGATAACCATTTCTGGACTCATTGACACGTACTGTACCTCATTGACTTGGCGGGTTAAAATAGTTATTTCAATAAAGTCACTCAGGACTCAAAGTTGTCAAAGTTACTAGATGCTGATGGTATAATTATTATACCACCGGTGTTTACCATCACTGTACAGCTGTGTTTTTCAACCCCTGAGCAGTGGCACACTCCTGTGCCTTGAGCTGTTCTCAAGTGTTCCCCCAGATCTAGAGATGTCTACACCAGTTTAAAGCCACCACCTCCAAGGGATTTCTTGTTTTCATGTGACTGCCAATGTATTTTATTTTTGTTATCTGTGGGGACCATTGTGATTGTTTATTCATTTGGGGGCCAATGCTTTTTTTTTTTTCCTGTGGGGGCAATGTTTTGGAAAAGGTTGAAAATCAGTGCTGAACAGCAAAGCCCTGTGCTGTCTTGTCAAGGACAGGTTACTATCAATGTACCCATGTTTGTATGAAACGCTTTGGAGTCTGACAGGAGAACTAGGAAAACATCAATGCACAATAGTGCCCGAAGTCAGAAAAGGGGCATAGCCTTTCCGAAAATGTAATGGCATTGTGGTACCTCTAATTTACAGAATTCCCTGGGCATACCCTGAATACCTGGAGATGCTGAGCTGTTCCACGATAATGTCACAGTACAGCATATGTCTCCATGTCAGTAGGGAGGAGCTGGAATTTTGGTGTCACTCCCTCTGAGGGGGGTGATACCAAAATTTAGGGCAACTGTAGGAGAATGTTTTTTCTCGTAAACTTTTGTGGACGTGGCTTCTGCCCAACATTGTGTCCTTTAGCATATATCTTGCACTCTCCTGCAGTGTATGGATTGTTTAATCATTCACTTACACCATTTTGCTCAGGAGTATAGGATCTGCAGCCACTGTCAGATTTCATGGTTCTGAGTCTGGGACCGGTTTCATTCTCTACAAGTCCTTTGTAGTGTACAATGTTCTTTACAACCTTATATTTCTCCCTGATGATACGTGTGTCCTTCTTGTATTTGCATCCACACCCTGTATATACTTCCATGGCACCAAACACATCTGTGTATATATCCCAAGCGATGATATACCCCTGCTTGCTGATTTAGGAAATGGTTGGTGGTTTTATTTCTCTACAGAACAGCTCTCACACGCGGTTTTCTCTGTGTTAGTCACAAACATTCCTGTGATCATTCCGATCTGTAGTTTCTGAACACAGAAAATACCCACGGTGACCATATCACCTACTGTATGCCAGAGTTCCAATAACAGTGTATAACAGTGATTTGTGTCAAAGACTACAATTGCTGCCACCTTTTAATGTTGATATTGCTATGCCTGTTTAAGGACACTTTGGTGATGTGTCCCCATTTTTCGTATGTAAAGCCGTCCTTGGATTTCCATAACTTTTGTACTTGTTCCAACTTTCAAGCTACTGTATCTTTAAATTTTCCAACTTTTGAGGCTATAATGATTTGGTCGTCAATGCATTTAATAATGATAGGGTCACATTTCTCCATTCCTCATTGCAGCTGAAATGCCTTGTTGCACCTACATCGATATACCAGTAATCATTTTGATCCTCTGGCTCACTTCTCCTCCCTTATCACTGCTTTATACATCAACCCCTCAATCTTCTCTGTGTTTTTATCATCAGGGCCGCCAAGAGAAATCCTGGGCCCCGGTACAACAATTTTGTGGGGCCCCCACGGACGGAGCTCCCCGCACACTCTGCGGACCCTTGTTAGGCCACTGCTTCCAAGGTGGATACAGGGACAAAAATTTACACCGTAATGCCTATTACACATGTCACACACCCATTACATATTAAACCACATGCCATAATGCTCATTACATGTTATGCCACACACCATAGTGGGCAGTAAACATTATGCCATACACCGTAATACCTATTACATATTTTACCACATGCCATAATGCCCATTACATATTATTCCTCACAACGTAATGCTCATCGCCGATTATGCCACACACCAATGTCTATTAAATATAATACCTCCCATTTTATGCCCCATACTGTAAGTTCCGCTTACCTAAATGCTCATTGCTATGGGCTTCATGCTTGATGCCAGGGGTTAACATGCTCTACCAGGGGTTAACATGCTTGTTGCCATGGAGTTACATGCTCTGCCAGGGGTTACCATTCTCTGCCAGGGGTTAACATGCTCTTTGCCATGGGATTAACCTGCTCTGCCAGGGGTTACATGCTCTGCCAGGGGATACATTTTCTGCCAGGGGTTACATGCTCGTTGCCATGGGTTTACATGCTCTGCCAGGGGTTAACATTCTCTGTCAGGGTTTAACATGCTCTTTGCCATGGGATTAATCTGCACTGTCATTGGTAACATGCTCTGCAAGGGGTTAACATGCTTGTTGCCATGGATTTACATGCCCTGCCATGTGTTACATGCTTTCCAGGGGTTATAGTACATGCTTTGCCAGGGGTTACATGCTGAATTCCAGAGTTGGATCTTAGCCCCATCAGCATACAGGGAGGCAGCAGACATAGAGCAACCCACCTTCCACCTTGGAATGCAGTGACCTGGACATGGGTGGGGAATCAGGTCTGGAATTGCTGGGCTGGAGACATGGCACTGGCACCTGCTGCTGTTGGTGGCAGCTGGGATGGGAATGTGGGGAGTGGGGCAGCTGGATTTTGCAGAGTGGGTGGTACTCCCGAGGGAGGTGGCCTCTCTCTGTACCGGCACACAAGGACTACCTACCCTAAGTGTCCTCCTGTCACTGAGCCATGGTAAGCTCCCAAGTCACATGGATGGCTTTCAGCAGGCCCTGTAGTCGGAGAGCAGAAGGACCTCTGTGATGCTTCTGCCCCCACGTCCACCCACATCCGCACTCCCAATGCAGATGATGAAAAGCTGACTCCGGCACACTCAGACCCAGTGCACTCGCCGCCAAATAAAAAAAAAAATGTGTGTCCAGACCGGGGCCCCCCTGACACGCCTGGGCCCGGGTAAATTGTACCTGCTCCCCCCCTCTCTCGGCACCCCTGTTTATCATCACATGGTCTGTGTTATCTCAGTACGTGGTATCTCCAAGAGCTATCCGCAATTCCACTTACCTCTGACTTATAATCAGCCCAATTGTGTTCTTTCCCTGAATGGAAAAGCGCTGTCTGACCCAGTCCTAAATCTAGCAAGAGATTGGAGGATTGCCTGATGGAATATGTGAGGAGAAGACTTATTTGCGAGCACACATCTTATTGCTGTCTCCTGTCTATGCATACATGCTCTGCACTAGGACCCAGAGTCAGCAGGGAAGTCCGACCTCCGATGCTATGTTCTATTGCACATGTGCAAACTGCTGCCATCTTTACTGTGTAGAGTGATGCAGTGCTTCTGCTTATCTCCTGACTTAAGGGGGTGGGGTGGGGGGGGGGGGGGGGCATGCGTTCGGGCAGGCAGGGTTTATAGGCTTGCTAGGAAGTCAATGTACACTGCATAGCGAGACAATCTAAATCAGGCCTTCAGTGCGGCCTAACTGTTGCTGTCCCCCTGTTGGGACCACCATCCCAATAGGCTATTAATAATTGTACCTGAGATGACCTATGACCTACAATGCACAACCCAGCGTCAGTAAGTCTTACTGCCAGTGCCGCAATGCACAGCCTGGAGCCAGATATATTGTAATTACAGATTTCTCATGGAAATGAGATCTTTTAATCAGACGTACCATCTGTTCTTGGATTTCCTAATGAGGGGAAGTTTTGTGTCCAATTCAACATTTACAAGAAGTGTTCTTGGTTGGAATGCAGAGTTACCCCCCCCCCCCCCCCACACCCAATCCCCCTCCTGCTCCATACACAATGCTCCAACAATTATGCATTTTCTCTCTCGTATCCCTTTCATGCGGATCTATCATAAACATATTGACCAGCTTGGGAACGCAGCCACTGCGCAGACACCCCGGTGATTGATTAGTTGCATATATCCTATTCCTATGTACAGAATAATAAGCTGTCTGCTGTAATTCTTCTCTGTAATGGATGAACCCTGAAACATCTGTTTATTGTTCATGATCAAAAGTTGGAACCTAAAAAAAAAAATCCCTGTGATGAGCGATCAATGAAATCGCAGCGAAGCCTTTGGAACGCTAATGTTCTGTAACGCGTTGTCTCCTGGCTGCGGATTGGCCACATCGTGCTGTAGGATAGTGCTGACTTGTCCGCAGGATGTTCTCCTAGGAAGCGATCCGTTATTTCAGGAACTCCCCGGGACTTCTTGATAAAGGCGCTTGCTTAAAACATTAGCAGTTTATCAAACAATGATTGATTGCCCCATGTGGTCATTAGCTGTCTAATCCTGTCTAATTATGTTGTAATAATGCGAGCTGCGTGTGGGGAAGAACACGATTCAGAAAAAAAAGGCCGCTCCCGCCGGGTTTGTTTTTAAGAAGTGGAGAAATTCTTCTGCCGCAATGGAAGTGTGATAAAGTAATGATGGTGGAGCCAAGCGTACACACGTTTGATTAAACGGTCGATGTATCGATGCACCAACTGTCAGTGTAGACCATCAATATATCTGTGGTGGCGTCATCCTATGTGGCTATGCTGCGGCCACATAGGATGACATCACCCAACTCCTGCATCAGTGGGGACCGGGACCTGGAGCTGCCTGGGACAAGGAGATCCTGTGTGGCAAGACTCGGCATTGGTGAATAGCGCCCGCCCCACTCCCGGCAGTAGCGGTTAAGTTGTATAGGACTAGGACAGATATACCCAAATGTGTGCAAATTCACATCTGCACAAGCAAATCGCCATTTGTATCCATTTACAGAGACCTGTGTGACTCGGAATCAGCCCATTTGTGCGCCGTTGTACATCGCAGAACTTTACGCCTAATGGAATCGCCCCTTTCATCCTTATCTACCGTTTCGTATAGATTTAACGGAACCTTGCAGCTAATTGAACGTGATCCCATGATTTTATTTGCCTGCGTTAGATATAGTCTCCCTGGGACTTACTCTATTACTTAGGATTTGACGGGAGAAGGGATCTGCTGAGCGGATTCTTTAAGTTTACTGCTGGCAATTCGGCAGCTCCGCATCTGCTGCTGAATTGGATTTAAATGATGTAACACAATAAAGCCGTTCAATTTTCATGAAGAGAATGTATTTCTCAGCTGTTCCAGCCGGCGAGATGGACTGGGAACGCACAGGTCATTACAGGGCTAATGTAATCACATGCTGTAACCCGTATGCTGATGGGAAACGTGTCGGAAATAGAGGTGTAGATCTGACGGGAGATGAGAGGAATCTGGATGCAAGCTCGGGAGATCCGGTGTAAACAACAGGGTCATGTCATAGAGGCGTATAATGGTGAAACCTGCAGATGATGAGGCCACGAGTCCTTGATGTTGTCCAATGATTTTACTGTTACTTATATTTCCAACACAAACCACAAGTTGAATTGTTTTCAGCATTCTACTTCTGATACGGGAAGGTTTAGATGATTGATTGTAACACAAAAATTAAGGGCTTATATATGATACATATGGGCAATTCAGTGCTGCATGTTTCCAATCACATCAGTGGCCATCAGATCCCCGTTGAGCCGCCAAATACATTGCATCGTCCTTCTGCATGTGACATATTGCATGTGATGCCGCTCCCCGCTGCCGGGAGGAGGGCCAAGTTGGAGGTCGGAAGTGCAGCAGGTCCGGCCACCGAGTCGCACCGAAAAGACATCTGGGCCCCGGTAAGATGAAGGGGTGTGGCCACAAGGAGTTGGCATGGTTACAGGAGGGCCATGGCCATGCCCCTGGCGAAGAAAATACTAGTTTATGTGGAGTGTGGGAAGCGGGCAGAACAGGAGGGTAGGTGGGATGGAGATATCCCACGATCACAGAGAGAGAGAGAGAGAAGTACCCACCCCACTCCTCTCTGACCCACTGAGCAAGGGACCGCGCATTGGATCGGATGTCAAACACATCCTATTTGGCTACTTTTTACCCGATTTATTGGCCCGAGCCGTCGGAATCGGGTGAAAAGTGGCCAAATTCGACTAGTGTATGGGGGCCTTAAGTACTCAACACTGCTAATCTGAATATATATATATATATATATATATATGTAAAAGGCTCACTACTCCTTCAAGCCCAGAGCACTGGATAACCCAGGCCAGCACAAGTCAACTATCCAAGGCAATACACTAGTGACTAGTGTCCTCATGTAATACAATGAGGGCAGACTTGGACAAGTAGATCCAAGTGCTTCCTGATGATGGAGATGTGCAGTATCAATAAAACCATAAACAAGGGGACATTCAGGGCGGGATTCTCTAAAATCCGCAGCCCTCTTCGCCGGCCACCGCATTTCTAATGACCGCATATTCTCTAAAATATGCGGTCATTAACGCAAGGGACAGCTCTTGCGGTAAGAGCTGTCCCTTGCGATGCGGCGCCGTTGCTGGACTTCCGGGTCTATGACCCGGGAGTCCGTCTGCGCATGCGCAGACTGACGCGCCGGCCGCAGGGCATGCTGGGAGGGATCCGTGACGGATCCGTCACACACCGCTGCGGTAAGAAGCCCATAGGCTTCTGCAGGGAACCGCCAGCTTTTGCTGGCGATTCCCTCCGCAGCGGTGACACTGCGGAGGGGGGACAGAGCATACAGAAATGCGGTAAAAACCCCGATAACGGGGTTTTTACCGCATTTCTGTGATAGAGAATCCCGCCCTCAATCCCCAAAGAAGCACATAACTCTGCACAATGCGTCTAATTCAGAGTTATACGCAAGCCCAATGGTTTCTACAATTCCTTGATGGGTGGACTATTATCTGCATGTACAGAATGGCCCTGTAAGACCACATGCAGCGACCCCAAGACCCTAGCATGACTGACAATCTGTGACCACTTGGGGGCAGCGATGGGGACATTTTACAGAACAGGGCTGTAATGCCCCTTGTTGTTTAGGTGTGTTGAGGGCAGAGTCTCTGAGTCCTGATGATCAGTTTGCCTAAGCTCAGGCTTGCTCAGATGGCCAGTGATGCCGACGGGATGCGTCTTTGTACTTTAAACGCCATTGGTGGCATTAGCGTATCATTAAGTGTAAGTGACACAATTACTGTGGGATTTTGTGGTAAGTGGTGCTATGACTGTGGGTATTAAGTGTAAGGGGCTCAACTACTGCGGACACCATGTGTGTAAGGGGCACTACTACTGTGGGCATAATGTGTAATGGGAAATACTACTGTGGGCGTGTGTGTAAGGGGCACTACTACAGCGTGTGCCCACACCCCTTCCTTTTGAGATCACACCCCTTTTTAAGAATCGGAATGTGAAATATCGAAGAATCGGAGTGTTAAATATAATGTATGGTGCTGATGCCAATGTCTCTGCTTTTGTTTATTATGTAAAACGGGAACATTCCATGATTTTTGAGGCATCTACGAGTGGCGTTTGTTTAGGTTTCCCATGTTTGCTGGTGCTCGGTCCGTGTACTCCCTCAGCGCCTGTACAACAGGTCATCCGGTATAAGTTAATTCCTTTGGGTCTGTTGTTATTTTACTAACCTTGGCAGCCAGTATAACTAACTTGGTATTTTACTGTGATATGCCCACATCTTCTTAGCCAGCCTACTGTTACCTCCCAGGAACCCAAACTGAAATCCCAATGGCACCGGTTCTGGTCTGCATCTCAGAGAGCGTTAATGACCAAGACGCATGCGCTGTGCGCCTGGGATGCCGGTGCAGACTTACAATACACGTGGCATCGTCGATGCGTTCCCTTTGAATCCTATTGGGAAAAATCACCATATAAATTACATTATTATTATTATTATTAATAATTATTACTATCATTGCCACTTGCTGTATACATACATTATACGGAGAACAACACACTAAGATGACATTGAGAAAATAACTGTTTAATCACAGCGTTATCATACTGGTCTGCACTTGGTAATGCTGGACAGTGTGAAACTATATTACATTTAGTAAACAATAGGAAATATATACCCTGTCCCCGTGAGCAGGCTGAGGCCGCTGTAAGGAGCTCTGGGTCTGTGCGGACGGAGAACCCAGAATAGAGATAATTTGGTAGATTGGTGATTTCTCACCTCTCCCTCTCAATCAATAGAGCCAGCATTGTCCCCAGTACGCCGGCCGTTCCCATTATAGAGGTGGGAATGAGCTCGGCCTCAATCACATGTAACCGTACTGCTCTTACAGCCCACAATTCTCCCCGATGTTAACACGTTTTAACCCAAAAGGTTCCAGATCGTCAAACCCCGACTGACAGCATCGCTCGGCCATAGTTGACTGATTGCACGGCTGCTAATTCACACAGCGGAGGATTATTGATACACTGCACAGATGTATGGACAATAGTATGGATGCACAAGGCTATCTTGCAATGATGTCCTCAAACTGTTTCTATGCACACGCCATTCGCAAGGTGATTTGACAGGAAGTAGGCATCTGTGGTTAGTTACTGGGCATTTAGTGGGAGTGCTGGGAGTGTCTGGAAAAACGCTAGATGTGCCTGAGTAATTTAGGGGAGGGTGTGTGACGTCAGCTCCAGGACGGATATGCCTTTTTCCATCGCACCGCTGAGTATCCAACCTGCGATGACCAGGGCCGCCGACAGGGGGGTGCCAGGGGTACAGCTGTCCCAGGCCCCAGCCTCTGGAGGGGCCCGGGCAGCTGCCCACAGTGGCACGGCACCCCCCCCTGCACACGCACAAATCCCCCCACCCGGCGCCGGCGGGCAGGCACGCACAATACACAGTGCAGCCTGCGGAGCGCCGAGCCCAGTGACGTAACTATAAATTTTGCTCCCCCAAGCCAAAATAGTTTTGGGCGCCCCCCCATAATGCCCCTTACACATTACGCCACACACCATAATTCCAATGCCACAGAATTCCCCAAAACAGCGAGACCCTCGGCTAATGCAGAAAACTTGCTGTATTTAGCCGCGAGTCTCGCTGCTTCTATACGCCAATTCCCCCTCGCTCAAAAAATGGAGCGAGGGGAAATTGGCGTATGAGGGGGCTGCGTTGAATACTGACAGGGTGAGTGGTGACAGCGAGCAGGAAGCTCTGCTCGCTGTCGCCGCTCGCCCACAGCATTGAATACCTGCCATTATGGCACACGGATTGAGCCAAAATTCAGGTAAAACGGGGATTCAGAGAGGATGTGGGGACACAGAGAGATGGAGGGGATGTGGGGGAAGAGGGGATGTGGAGACAGAGGCAGAAAGGACAGTGACAGGGATGCGGGGACAGAGACAGAGGGGACGCAGGGACAGAGGCGGAAGGGATGCGGGGACTGAGATGGTAGGGACATAGGCAGAGGATGTGGGAACAGAGGTGGTGGGGACATAGATGGCAGGGATGTGGATACAAAGATGGAAGAGGCATGGGGACAGAGGTGGAGGGGGTGCAGGGACTGAAATGGTGGGGAGAGAGGCAGAGGGGATTTGGGGGCAGAGGCAGAAGGGATGCTGGGACAAAGGCAGTGGGGACAGAGATGGCAGGGATGCGGAGACAGAGACATAGGGGATGCGAGTAGAGGACAGTGACGGAGGTACAGAGCTCTGCAGGAGTCTACCATTCCAGTAGGGTGTTAGTGCAACATGGCTATTATGAGGCAATGGGTTTTTCTCGGGGAACAGGATGGAGGTTGTCAGGCTGGTTACTGTGCCGGCTGACTTCAGACGCTCCCAGCGCGCAGTGACCCGACAGACTGCTGCCCGCGGCAATAATAGGGCTGCCGCGTTCTGCGTTCTGCTGCTCAGTCCCTCAGTGTCAGCGGCCAGGGAGGAAGAAGCGAGCAGTGCCGGCGGCGTGTAGGGAAGGGGAGGAGTCAGAGATGCGAGGGCTTCCTCCGCGTCCCTAACTAATATCATCTTTTTAAGCAGCAATGCCGCTTCTGATCTCGGCGCCCCCGCAGCACTGTCTCCTCCAAGCCACTGCGGGGGCTGCCTCATTATAGCTACGCCACTGGCCGAGCCTAGGATACAGAGGGGCTCTGCGCTCTGCAGGCTGCACTGTGCAGTGAGTGCGCCAAGCCCCAAGTCCTGGAGTAATGGGTGGGGGGGGGGCGTGCAAGGGGGGGTGGGTGGCGGCCCTGGCGATGACTGGTCCCCCGTGTAAAAATAATTCGATGGTAAGCCTGTTACGAAGGGTTTCGGACATTTTTGCACTTCTGCGATTAGATGTGTAGACGTGCACATCCATTTGCCCAGCGAGCACATTGATTTGCAAGGTGGGATATCACTGTAGCCAGGTGGCGTTTAAACTGAACGCTGGCTGTGAGAATCTCAATTGGGCCCTCAATCGGTACCTCAGCCAATTTGAGTTAGCCTTCTCTGCTGAGCCATGGATATACTTAAGACCTGGACTGTTGTGCCTTAAGGACCGCATTTGGGGAACTCTGCATTAGCATGAGGTGGTAAACAGGTTGGTGTGGCAGAACGGAACATCGGCCGTAGCCCCTTAGAGAGTAAGCTCATATGCGCAGTTTCATCTGTTTCAGGTACTGTATTGCATACCTCCCAGCTTTGGCTGATGCAGAAGAGGGACACTGCGTGCACCCAAAATGTTGGGGGTGTGGCCTAGCAGCAAGGGGGCATGTCCTATACTTGCGATGCTCCCATGAGACCACTCACCCAGTTTCACAGCTGTGGGGACATGCCTATCAGCTTTGTGAGCTGCTGGCCATGCCCCCAGCACCTGTAGCTGAAGGAATGGATGCTGTGCGGGTGATAGGGGAGGGACTTCCAACTTCTCCCCCTACTGCGGGACACTGCCGGCCCCAGGCAGGATGCAGGAACGACCCAGAAAACCGGGATGTTCCAGCGAAAAGTGGGACAGTTGGGAGGTATGTATTGTATTCTGTTTGTATCATGGTTCAATGTACAGTGCTGTGTAATATGTTGGAGCTTTATAATTAAATAAACAGGTAATAATAATAATAATAATAATAGTATCCAGCTGTTATATAAAGCTTATTCTTAGCCAGCAATCCTTATCCACAGAGCAGTAATTACATAATTTGGTTCCCTGTTCCAGCAAGACCCCAATATTGGAAACAGGACAGCGTGAGCCACAGGCATGTGCCCCAACAAAGGGTCTTGCTGGGAAGGGGCGGGACCACACAATAGTACCAAATCAAATTATATCACCCAGTAGTGAACCTTATTCACATTACATTTTACTTCACATGACAGTTTCCCTTATTCACTTTATGTCACACAGTAGTGTCCCTTATTCGCATCACACAACATCCTTTATTCATGTTCATTGACACAGTAATACCCCCTTACCTTATATACCTTATGACAGTCCCATTCCGCCGCTGCTTGCGTGCAAAGTGAGCCGGCCTTAGGCTTGGAATACATGGCCCTAGGCATTTGCCTATCTGTATATTTGCCTAGTTTGACAATGCCACGGGCAGGCTCTGGTCCAATATATTGTTCTGATGCTGATTGAGACAATATATTGTACACATAGTGTGTGCTGCCAATCACATTGCTCCTGCAGGTAATTTCCTGGGTCACCCCTTCAAGCTTGCTCCCCACCCAATAAAACAATCCAGGGAATGGGGGCAAACAGCTACATGAGGCTGGTAATTTGACCAGTGGCAGCTCGAGAGGACGGGCTGCAGCACTGTTCAAAATTCAGTAAGGAGAGACACACCCACTGCCAGTGAGTCAGTTTGGAACGGCAGTTGGTGGCGGTGGGTGTGGCTCCACCAATTTGAATTTTGAACTATGCTGCAGCCCGTCCTCTGGAACCTCCCTTACAAATGACATCGTCATCTCCTACTGCATTGTGCAGTGTATACAGCAGTGTGATATGCAGTATTGTAACCATACACAACGTTCTGATGTGCACTCGGCCTTAGTGTCTATGAAACATGTACTTTACACTAAATCACTGTAAACAAGCCCTAATGTATCATTGTTTATTTAGCACATTACTGTTTATATGGCACATATTACTGTTTATATGGCACATATAATTTCTCACAGTGGAATTTGTAATTTCTGGTGCCCAGGGAATCGTTTAGATACATTAGTCGGCAGAACTCAGGCGTGTATATATGGAAAGTGTAAAATGCTAAAATGAAAATGAATGAATCTACAGCTTGATTAAATGATAACATATGTAATATACAGCACAAAGGCTATACATAAAAACACAATAAAATTGTGCAGAAAAAAAGAAATCAAACCTCAATAAATAGTAGGGGAATGGTTCTGACTGGAACGCAGGGCTGGATTAAGTTGGGCAAAGGGAGTCAGTACCCCTGGGCCCCCCTCTAGCTAGGGCCCCCCTGTGGTCGGCATGCATCGGGTGCCAAGGCACACTGACTGCACAGTGCATTTCCGGGAGTTGATCCAAGTCCCATGAAACTTTGCACAAGAGGGCAGAGGCTGAGAGGTTTGTGTTGAGCTCTGATTGGTGGAGCTCATTACATGCTTCCCAGGCCCATGGAGGACAGCAGCAGCAGCCTAGTCATGGGAAGGTTTTAATCAGAGGCAGCACTGGGACTGTGAGGTCCCCTGTCTAAAGTGCCCCGGGCCTCCTCAAGGCTTAATCCGGTACTGCTGGAAGGTATATACGTTCATTGGAAAAGCCAACTGTGGCAGATGTGAATGTGACAGATAAATCCCATATATATAGTGGTAACTTCTGTCTCAGATAAAATGCTGGGGATATAATACAGAATAACATTACCATCTGGTGGGTGCAGTCATAGTGGTTCCAGTTCATAGTTCTACAGTTTCCAGCTAGACAGTCAATTGGTTTACCCCAATAGGTTGACAGCGGCAAAAGGTCAACATGCAATATGTCGGCAGAGCAAAAAATGTCGACAGGGTCAAAAATGTCAACATGAAAAGGTGGACTTGAGTTTTTCGTGATTTTTTTTTTAAACCGGCTTGTTCTTTCTTCACCATCCATGCCGGCAGAGAGGAAAATTATGATGGTGTGTCCGAAACCTGGCAAGTGAAGCTAGCGTGCGAGGGTATGCGTTACACTAATTGGGGGTCCATGTCAGTAGTTGTTGACATTGACACCAAAAAAAGTTGAAAAATCATGTCTACCTTTTCATGTGTCCACCTTTTCCATGTCAAAAAAGTACATGAAAAAAAAGGTCATTAAGCATCGATTTACATTGGAAAGGAGGTGCACAGTTAGAGAAACATTGGCTGCATCCTCCATGGCCACACTGCATACAGTAGTGTGAGCTGGGCTGAGGTCATAGTTACCTCCCCTCCTGCATTCTGCAGGAGACTCCCTGATATAGCAGCAATCTCCCTCCCTCCCTCAGTAGTCTAGCAATCTCCCTCATGTCACCTAGCCCACATTACACTGTTACACCATAGTTACCTCCCCTCCTGCATTCTGCAGGAGACTCCCTGTCATAGCAGCAATCTCCCTCTCTCCCTCATTAGTCTAGCAATCTCCCTCATGTCACCTAGCCCACATTACACTGTTACATCATAGTTACCTCCCCTCCTGCATTCTGCAGGAGACTCCCTGACATAGCAGCAATCTCCCTCTCTTCCTCATTAGTCTAGCAATCTCCCTCATGTCACCTAGCCCACATTACACTGTTACATCATAGTTACCTCCCCTCCTGCATTCTGCAGGAGACTCCCAGACATAGCAGCAATCTCCCGCTCTCCGTCATTAGTCTAGCAATCTCCCTCATGTCACCTAGACCACATTACACTGTTACATCATAGTTACCTCCCCTCCTGCATTCTGCAGGAGACTCGCTGACATTTCAGCGATCTCCCTCTCTCCCTCATTAGTCTAGCAATCTCCCTCATGTCACCTAGCCCACATTACACTGTTACACCATAGTTACCTCCCCTCCGGCATTCTCTAGGAGACTCCCTGACATAGCAGCAATCTCCCTCTCTCCCTCATTAGTCTAGCAATCTCCCTCATTACACCTAGCCCACATTACACTGTAAAGGTGCCCATACACTGCCTGCAATGTCTCACAGCAGTGTACGGACACCTGACAGCCTGCGAGCCGCCGGGACCTTCCGTTGTGATGGATCACATGCGTCTCTGCTTCCCGCCTGCCTCGCTGCCAGGAGAAACGGGTGGACGGACGGCCTGCCGGTCCGACCACCTGGTCGGGTCCGATGCGCACGGGGCCGCGCATCGGACCCGACGGCATGTCAGGGAGGGCCGATTTGGTCCGATTTAACGGGCTCCTTGGTCGCAATCGGCCGAAATCGGACCAAATCGCCTCGGTGTATGGGGGCCTTTAAATTTTTGGGGAAAAAAGGAATGAGAGACAGATACATTTACATTAAACCATTTCCCAGCACTTTATCAAGAATAGTCGATGTTACTAACTGCTTTGGGGCTCATTTATATTTGGATATAAGTCATAATAAAAGATTCCTCTCAGATGTAGCAGTACACACCCAGACGGAAAGAAAAAACGTCCCTTGCTAAATTGCGAGAGAATTGCGAATGGATTGTTAATCGCAATCCACTTGCAAAGCCATAACACAATTCCCGAACCATCGAAGAGACTTTGCAGTCTGGGAAAATCTGAGCAACTCTGAGGGTTCCACTAAGCAATTAAGACGGGCCTATCGTGACCGGAGTTGACGTTACTGGCCCTCCCATAAAATGCCTGGGCAGGCCTGTAATCTTCCTGACTCACCCAGAAATCGGCTGATTACCATCCCCAAACGCCGGCTTCCTGTCAGACAGACTGCGAGTAGACCGCGTTTACGATCCTTGCGCATTTTCTGTGGCTATTTCTCCTTGCACAAATGCGCGATGTGTACGGTATGCATGCACAGTCCTTCAATAATAATTTATGAATTTGTTGATTAGCGATCTGGTTTGCTGATGCTGAATTAGGCCATAAATGCTGCAGAAATCAAAAGCATGGCTCTCTCCAACTAAAATGCTGCAGAAAAGCCGTATTTTTTGTTTATTTCATAGACCCCCAAATCCCGGTAATGTTGGATCTTGCGGAATAGTTTTGCTCCAATTAGATATTACACCTCAGGAGTTGTACGTTGCATGATCCTGACAGGAATCCTCATTGTGATCCTGACTCCCTGGCGGATAAGTGCATTAATGACCCCGTGCCTCTAGCGTGTTACATGGGAGCCCGTGAAGCGGAAACAAGAGCTCCGTTCATTCCGGGCCGGAGAAATTAAAAGAAAATAGAATGTAAATAATATTAATTTCCATCTGCTCCTGGCTGCAAACGGCGTTTTAACATTTCTCATTTTTTTTGCGTGCTTTTTTTTTTTCCTATTAATCCTCCAAGCTGTTTCGAAAATTCCTCATTTTAATTACAGCCTAAAACCCAAACAAAACAAAAAAAGCACAAAAATGATCAAAACGTGAAATATTCAAAACTTCCCCCCAAGATCAACGAGAATCAACAAGAAACATTTTAATTTCTGACCTTTCCCAATGTACAGAAGGTACAAACTTTCCATTTCTAGGCTGAAACATACAGTACATACATATGCCACAAGTACCAGACCGTCAAGTCAATCTTACGTGTGTGAATTGTCGCCCACAGTTTGTGTTGAGAATTATGTTGAAAGCTGAACCGTGCAGTTAGGCATCAGCTGCCTCCCTGTCATAGCCCATAGCAACCAATCAGATTCTACCATTCTATCATATCCTAGGATGCAATAGAGAAAAGACAGACACATACTGGGGTAGATTTATTAACAGGTGAAGTGGGGTATATGCGCTATCCCCGTGCGCTAAAGCAGGGGATAGCGCATCCCCTGATCTATCAAACCTGTTGTGCGGGTACTTTAATGGCAGCGGTTCGGGGGTGGGGACTTAGCGCATATACTAGTTTTAGTACAGCGCGCATTAGCCATACCTAATTTATGATTCTTCTTTATGTGCCCTTCGTGAGTCTCTGGGGTGCTGCCCTTATCACCAGAATTTTCTGGCGCTGCGGGTCTCCTCTATGAAGTTACGCGACGCTTGCTGGTCTCCAGCGTCTTCAAATTCAAACTGTGCATGCGCCGGGTACTACAGCATCCCCGGCAAACATTACCCGGCACACAAACATTAATAGATTCGGGCGAAAGTCAGGTTCTCTTCACCACGATAAAGTGGTGAAGCGAACCTGCGCCCATAAGGTTCCTTAAAGCAGGATTAATAAATCTACCCCACTGTACCGCCAAACATTTCAGTTGCGTAAGGAGGGACTTCTGCATGCACTGTAGGTAAGCGCACAAAATTTGGGGTGTGTCCTTACTGCCACGAGGCCACATACCCATTTTACTGCTATGGTTGCATGGCAAATGGCACTGTGAGCTGCTAGCCATGCCCCCATCCCCTCTGCCTCTGCTCAAATCATGTTGTTGGGCGTACACAAGGGCCTATGGCTTACAGGGGTATATGGCGTGTTCTCAGGTTGTCACCAGACCAGACCCTGTGACACCTCCGGCATGCAACACTGTGATTCGTCCACTCTTTATAGGTTCACTGTTAGATCAGGGAGGTGGAAAGCAGATGGATGAAAAACATAATTTCTGTGAAGATGGGAAGGGGGGGAGGGGGTAGAGGGAGGGGGGCGGGGGGGGTTGGGACAAATGACAGTTAAGAGCTGATTGGCTGGTTGTTTATCACTCTCCATTTTATCACTTTTTGAATATTGATACATCTGGCCCTTGGAGAGAGATGAAGTAGAGAGAGATAAAGGGCCTGATTGCAATACTGTATGTTTGCTATTGCCCAGTGACAGGGAAGTGATGGAACAATACAGCATGAGGCCTCCTGGCAGCATCTGCTATACCCGGGTTCCTGCGTCTGAAGGGACAGTATCATACCAACATCCCGATTATCAGCTGATGCAACACTCAGCCAGTCTGGGTGGGTCCAGGAAGTCAGCATCTGGTGATCAGTTCGCAGTTTCACAGAATGGTTCCGTTCGCCCCACCCGCTGCTCCACATCTCCCAAAATTTTTGTAGCAATAGCAGAAAATAGACCCCATAATCACTAATGGTTTCTTCCTACACTTATTGAGCTTGATTCACAGTTGATATGCTGAGTTGCCACCAGATCACAAACCTACTGTATGTATGTGCACCAATTCAGACTGGCTCCCTTACTGGTGCCTCCTTATGGTCAGAAGAAGGAACAAGCGATTGCGGTGCTTGCAGATTTAGGGACAGATGCACTAAGATTCAAAAGTGATAAAATAAAGAGTGATAAACAGCCAGCCAATCAGCTCCTGTCTGACATTTTTCAAACACAGTCTTTGACATGACAGGCAGGAGCTGATTGGCTGGCTGTTTATCACTCTACGTTTTATCACATTTGAAGCTTAGTGCATAAGGCCCTTAGACTGTAAGGGAGTCTCCATGCAAATGATCCTATTCAGAAGCCTGTTAACAGAGCCAGGCCTAATCAATTTGATACCCTAGACAAGATTTTGGCTGGTGCCCCCTAGCACTGCCCCTACTTTCGACCTCTTATCTGGCACCTATTACACAGCAGTACAGATCACAGCAGCATCCAGCAAAACCCATTATCCTATAGTAATCCTCATTTTGGTGCCCCTGCCAGCAAGAGCACTGGGTGACCCAACCGACATATTTAGATAAGTATAGTGCATGCTGAACGCATGCAGACCAAAAAGGGGCGTATTCTTGCTGGAAATGGGTGTGGTCACAAAATAATTGTTATGACATAGGCTTGAGATGCCCCTAGGCATTTGCCTAGTTTGCCTATTCCTCTGCGCTGGCATTCTGCCGATGTGGAGCTGGACGCATCTCAGGATCGGTATACAGCAGTGGTCTCCAACCTTAATCGAGTGTGAGCTACTTAAAAAAAAAAAAAAACTCCTGAAGAGCTACTAAAATTTGTCCAATGCACTTTATGCCACACACCGCAATTCCTCTGACACATCATGCCGCACACTGTAATGCCCCTGACACATTATGCAACACATTCCAATACCCCTCACACCTAATGCGTACCTCCCAACTTTGCCAGCGGACAAAGGAATGCATGCGGCCAAAATTTTTGGGGCACCGTTTTCGTTGCTGTGAGGGTATGGCCAGTGCTGTGTGAACTGCTGGCCATTCCCCCTGCCCCTCTGCCTGCCTGATTAGACACATGCACAGTGTCTAATCCCTGCAGGACCATCCCCCCCCAAAAATGGATGTCCTGAAAAAATTGACAGTTGGGAGGAATACATTATGCCACACACCGCAATGCCCATCACATTATGCCACACCGCAATGCCCCTGACACAAGATGCTGCACACAATGTCCCACAGAAGTCTTCTAATAAATTGTAAATTACCTGCTTATTGCCAGGGGTCAATACTCGCTGCCAAGGTGTCAATACTTATTGTCAGGGGTTAATGCTCATTGCCAAGGGGTTAATGTCCATTGCCAGGGGTTAATGCTTGTTGCCTAGGGGTCACTGCTTGCCCACCTCCGCCGTCTTCCCTACACTCCTCCGCCTAAAGGAGACAGATGCTAGAAGTCGGTGGCGGAGGAGTGCGGGGGAAGGCAGCGGTAGCAGCAGGCGGAGAACAGTGGTCAAGCCACCCGGATTGCTCGGGCGAGCAACCGGTAGCTCGCGAGCGACGAGTTTGGCGACCACTGGTATACAGTATCTCTGCATATGGCTGAAAAAATATGTGTTTTATTAGTAACGTTTACCTGCATTCTTATTTATACCAAAAGTAATTGTAATGTATTCCATAGAACTGTTTAAATAAATAACATGTAAAATGAGCACGTTGAAGTGACAGCCAGGATCTACGCTTTATCCTCACCATTTCCTAGTGCTTCGGCCACTTTAAGACCTTTGTTATATAATTATTAATTAACTTAAGCAGTTGTATATTCTCCTGCAGATGGGAGACGATTCCACAGTTAATTACGCACTTTCCCCATCTCTTAAATAAATTCCCAGCCAGCGGGAGGTACTTTTATCTTTTTAGAAGCATGGCATCCGTCTCAATTAGCCGGGTAATTTTAGTGACATTAATTACCCTCATTAAGGTTATTTTGACATTTGTTTAGCTCACCTGTGTTCTAAGTCAGCAGAAGAGAGGGTATTAAGCCATTAAACCGGGGAACTGAAATATTGTCCAAAGTGAAGCATAAGACACAATGGGTGAGATTTAATAGGAGGAGAGATTCAGAAAGTGAGAGATTTGGTAAGATATCTCCAGTTTTTTTAAAGCGGCAATCATTTACACTTCAAAATCAAACTGGTTTTGCTGTGTAAATGATTGCCGCTTTGAAAAAACTGGAGATTTCTTACCAAATCTCTCACTTTCTGAATATCTCACCCTATTAAATCTCACCCAATGTATCGTACAATGTTACACTAGCTCTCTTACAGGACACCTATCCAATCAGAATGTGGGCTCAAACCAAGGCAGGTAACTGTAACTGTTTTAAGTAAATACTATTAGTTATCCATTTTTTTATTTCCTAACCGCTTCTTATATAATGCAGAGAATTCCACTGCGCTTGTGATAAACAGTGAAAAAACAAACTGGGTAGTTACAGACCGTCAAATCGGTAGGAGGGCCCTGCTCGCAAGCTTACAATCTATAGATTGGTCAGTAGCATTTTTACCCTTACGATTTTGAAAGATAACAAAAAAGGTTACATGTAGCTTATTAGTATTTACATTTTGTATATACGTGCAAAATATGTTATCATAAGCTGTCTATTCGTATATCTGTATAGAGTAATAACATTTCACTGCCAGTTTGCACACTGTCATGAGACTAGAGATGGGTCGTTCGTGAACGGGGGGATCTTTTAGAGGGATCCTATAAAAGAGTGAGTGAGCCGCCGATCCCAAAAAGGCGAACCGTCATTCTTTTACTTTCAGTTTCAGTTTTTATTACAATTACATTTGCTCAGCACTGCCACCTGTGGCAGCTGAGATGTACTAACTCTGGAGACTGAGTTCAGTGCTGCGACTGCAAGTGAAAGAAAGAATAACAAGGCTGCTGCTGCTAGGAATGGCCATCGGTGCAGACGCCATTGATGGTTGCCACCGATGGCGATTCTGCACCCAGCCATCGATCAGTGTTTAACTCGGTCATGTATTTTCTTATTTGTTCAGGTCACTGTTTAAAAAAAAAAAAAAAGTAAAAAAAAAAATGGCAATAAATGATAGTAAAACATATTTTGCTTCGTTATTATCAAACTACCCCTTTTTTTCAAAGTGAGCCGATGATCGGTCTAAAAGATCCCAATCTTTTCTCGGATTGATCACTTAGGCCAGAGGTTCCCAAACTTTTTTGAATCACGGCACCCTAGAGTATCAGAATATTTTTTAGGGCACCTCTAGGCCAAAGTTTGTTACCAAGAATATTTTTTTTTTTTTTATGAAATAAGTTGTGCTTAATTGTCATCCTTAGGTCCAGTTATGTGGTGAGGAACACGATTCACTTCTGTTTCCCCACATATTTTATAATTGGAAGCCCCAAGCACTGATTTTGCCTGTTTAATTGGCCATAAAATAATTTGAATTGATTCTGGACCATGAACCTGAGGCACCCCTGCAAGTGCTCCGAGGCACCCCAGGGAGCCTAGGCGCACAGTTTGGGAACCACTGACTTAGGCCCTTATTCTGATCGGTGCGGATATATCCGCGTGCGTTCGGCCCGCCGATGTTTTGTGTCTGCGCATGTGCAGAGGCGTCTCTGCGCATGTGCGAGCGGGGCGTACGGCCAAATTCCGCATGATATGTGAACACTCCGAACAGGGGGTGGAGAGGGGCGTGAAGGGCTATTTGGGCTCATTACCATATGCATACGCCCCGCGTTTCATATGACATCGCCGGATGTCAGCTGCCCGCCCAGATCTCTGCTTTTGCACGGAAAAATGTCCGTGTGGTCTGAGGTTGCGGGAGCTGGTGGAGCACTTGGTCCTGCATTCGATGGTCTGCGACCATCGAATGATGGGGGAGGTTCCCTTAGATGGAGGAGGCGTATTCCGTGAAAAATACACGTGCGGTCCGTTCGGACAGCTTCTTACCGCATACGGACGGAGTTGGCGATCCGTATGGAAGGCGGGGTTTCGCACGCACGGTCCTGGCCGCATAATCGGCTCCGACCGCACCGATCAGAATAAGGGCCTTAGTGACCGTTTTGCCCATCTCTACGAGACCATAGATGTTACTGCCTCTAGTGGACAAATAGTTACCTGAGTTTGAGCAAAGCGTATCTCAATACTGGAGCATCAGGGCTTTACAAAACTCAAAGGTGGAAATTTACTAACACCTCTTTCAGACCGCACTTTTTTACCGGGTAAAATGACGTTTTTTTACCATTTCAAAACGGTAATATGTGCGTTGTGAAGGGTCCGTTTTGAATTTACCGGTTCAAGAAAACCGGTAATTTAAAACGGTTAAAAAGCATGGTCCTACCCGTTTCCGTGTCCCTGTGTAATGTGATGGGACAAAACGGCATTGAAACGGTAATACCCCTTTCAGACCGCACTTAAACGGGTAATATACCGTTTAAGATATGCAGTGTGAAAGGGGTTAAGGCTGTCTGGCCCATTTTTAAAAAACGTTCTAAATTACCGGGTCAATGCCGTTTATGCTGTGTGAAAGCAGCATAAGATGGGAGTTCTATTTTACACGGGGATGTTGCTCCAGGCAGTGGTTTGATAGAAGAGGGGAATATAAGAATGAATAAATTAGTATCTTGTGGGCTATGGCTGTGGTAAGTAAAATGGCAGCTTCCTTTATCAGCCAGCGTACAGCCTGTGTCACAAGGCCATCGCCGGCTTTGACCGCACCATGCATGGTCTTCCAATAATCAGGCTGCGTTTTGCAACCCAGCGAACAAGGCTGAATGAGCCCCATTACGCTACTGTGTATCCATTGCTGAGGTGTCACACAGAGGACCACTGACCGTCTGCATACCTGTAACATACAGGGAAATATGTGCATGGTCACCTGGCGGACTCTCAGGTCATACCCCCTGTTCCGCCAATGGTCAGGTGTTTGGTTCTGTAAATGTGTCATATTTACTAAACAATCGCTTCGTGAGTCCATTTGTTTACAAGCGCTGAGAAATGATTCAGTAAGTGCAGCGTATTCAGTGCTCCAGGTTCGGCAGAGGAACGAGATGGGATTAGTATTCATGAGTGCGTCCATCACACGCTCTGGATACTGACAAACCCCAGGAACCGCTGCTGGACGCAATAATGATGACCCTACACATTGAAATGAAAGATATTTAGGACACGCGCCCCCCAGCCCCAGTAAATGAAACCCATTTCTGTTCTCTCAGCTGTAGGAAAAGGACACGAGGCGGGAACCGCGTCCCAACATTGCTCAGCATTTCACCTCCAGAAAGAGCTTCTCTTCCCTAATGGAGGTCGAGTTGGAGTTGATTAAATCCAAGCTGGAGGGCCTAGGCGCCTGTTTTACAGCTGCGTATTTCGTGGCTGCTTCAGCCAAGCTAAAGAGCTTTTTATTTGATCAAATATTTCATTTTCACATTAACCCAACACTGGGTCCCTATAATGGCAGCAAATCCGCACCTGGCACAACATCATTTACTCGCCCGTCCAAACCTGTACGACAGGAAATGAGGAGAAACGCTGATGACATCATCATGTTAGCGGACAACTCCACTGGGATAAATGGGAAGCTCCGGGGACAGGACTTTCTGTTACTACTAGTAGGACGTGAAGTAAGTCCGTCCTTAGCAGATGAAAGCACCTCTTGCTTAGACTGGCCTTGGGCGTATCTGCCGGCAGAGAGGTTCAAAGGAAAGGTGGGAACATCCTCTTGTTTTATCTTTGTTATTGTGGCATAAAGGCGTCTTATTTGGTCTTGTCTGTTATGCCACAGTCAGAGTCTTCTCTGTCGCATGCAATGGTTATTTTACACAGAAGATGGCGCTGTCTGCAGATTTCGTAGCGGTACCCAATGACAGTACACCGCAACGTCTGGTATGAGTGTAGGATGTGCGCTGCAGGCCTGTGTGTGAACCCTACACCCTGCTCTCATTATACAGATGGTATAAGATTGTTGGGTTGGCACAGTGGCGTAACTATAAATTTTGCTCCCCCAAGCCAAATTTTTTTTTAGGCGCCCCCCTAGTTGCTCCCAGTGCCGTGGAGTTACCTTATATCTAGCAGCTGGCAGGCAAATAAGCTGCAACAAGTCCTCACTCACCGGAGGGAGGAGCTGGAAAATTGGTCCTGGGGAGCCACGGCCGCGGCGCAGGCTTGTGAAAAGCCGACTGCTGGGTACTTGGTAGCAGCGGCAGCACTCACACAAATAAACACGCCACTACAGCAGACAGCGGCTGACAGCTTGTAGCATTGTAGCGCTATGTGCCGTCGGGGCAGGAAGCGCTGCTGATATGAAAAGACCGGCCGGACACTGACTGGTTGAATTCTCTAAGCTAGTCAGTGTCCAGCCGGCCTTTTCATATCAGCAGCGCTTCCTGCCCCGACGGCACATAGCGCTACAATGCTACAAGCTGTCCGCATCCTCGCTGCTGCACAGAAGTGAGGGGGGAGTCCTGCGGGCTGCGGCAGCCTAATGTCAGTGACGGGTGCCGCTGACACATCACTCTGACATAGTGGCGGTAGCTATCCTGTGCCGGGCGCCCACCACAGACCCGCTCCCCCAAGCGGCTGCGGGGGCTGCCACACGATAGCTACGCCACTGGGTTGGCACATATAAGGTCGACACGGTGGGAAAATAAATCAGTGTGTCCAGCCCAGCAAGGCACGGAGCCCAAAGCATGGTGAGCGCAGCGACGTCCATGTCGACCATGACGACAATTGGGGGGAAAAAAACTGAAAAACTAAAGTCGACTTTTGACTGTCAGCCTTGCTATTGTTGACCTAATGCTTGTGTCAATCTCCCAACCCTGTCGACCTATTTTGGGTGTTGACTTACGCCCTGTCGACCTTCAGTGGTCGACCCAATGCATGTCGACCTAAATTGATTCGACCCAATCATGACCCATCTCCCGTTACAAAGATGTGTCATCATACATGTACACCAATAGCCCCTCTCTGCACACCAGGTACCGGACAAATGAAGGTGCCCACACACTACATCGATTATGTCTCTATTCATCCGATTCCAAAGGATCGGGCTGAGAAATCGGATGAAAAGTGTAAAGTCACGTGTTTTTTTCTCCGATTCTGATCCGATGCACATCGGAGACCGAACTTGCTGCACGTAAGATCCTGCAGCGCTGAATTCGGTCGCATGTGATTTATCGTTGCGATCCCCTGGGCAGTCAATTGGAATTCTTACGCGACTTCTCCCTCCAGGGTGTCACATAAGTGTGTGGGCACCTGTAGCTTCGCTGAGCATCTACATCGCATCTTATTGGCAGAGATAAAACAACTGGTTGCAACAAAACGGCTTCACTATATTACATTGATCAGTTTGCTGCAAGACATTGGTGCAGCTGAGCGTGACTGAGTCTAGATCTGCGTAAGATGGGCTGCGATGCAGCAGCTGCGGCTTTTTCTCATGCCAAGTTCTGTTGTGTTTCTTGTGACATTGTACATGTTTAACACTAGGGGCCTGATTCAGAGCTGATCGCACAGCCGTGAATTCGCAGCAGCCAGCGTTTAGTTAAGCCACTGTCCAGCTAGAGTTAAATCCCGCCTTGCAAATAATGTACTCACTGTGCGATGGATGTGTACACCTACATATCCATTCGTAGACAGAAGAAAATGGGCAGAGGACATCGTAACAGGCTCACCATCGAATCATTTTTACACTGCGCACAACTCATCGCAGGTGCCGCGTAGCCCTGGACCTTCTCGGCGGTACATTGGAAAAAGGCATATTCAGGTTGGAGCTGATGTCACACACCCTCCCCTAAAATTCTGGGCCACTCCTAGCATTTTCCCTGACACTCCCAGCATTTTTGGAGCCACGCCTGCAGGTTTTCTTAGCATTCCCACTTAATGTCCGATCTCCACCCCCAGACACCTACTGTACTTCCTGTTTAATCACCTTGTGAACATTGCGCATTTCGAAAAAGTTGCAGGACTTCATTGCAGGACATCCCTGCGCATGGGTAATGTGAACTGTATGACAGTGGCCAATGGCACGGCCACACAGAATGTAGGGTGGGCCTTGCACACTGACAAACATTGCCTCAGTCTTGCTTGACGCAATGTAACTCTACCTGGCCATCTCCGGGCAGCACAGCAGTAAAATCCATGATGTCTAGGAGGCGGGCCTAATGCCATGATGTACCCGCCCCATTTTTTAGACCTGTGCAGTAGTCAGATAGCATCTCTCCTGCTTGAGTCACTTCCATTCCCTTTCTCTTTCTACCGCTCCTCGGTCTCTCTTTCAGACACTGTCTTTCTCTCTCTCTCATCCATGATACTATCTCTCTCTCACTGATACTAATAGGAGCGAAAGCTTACCTGAGCTTGAGAGGAGATAAGCACCCTGTTTTGTATGAAGTAATTGTTAGCCTCTTGGGGATTGGTGTTTTAGTCAAGGATGGTAATTGGGTGCAGTTATTTCAGCTAGCCAGTAGGAGTCGAGTGAAGGGGAGGAGTTAGGAGTTAATATAAGGGCTGGCTGAGGTAAATTATTCCTCTTGCCATTTTTTGGATTCCCTGGAGACTGCTGTCCTTCGGTGTCTGACTAGGCTAAGTGCTTTTACTTATTATTCTTATACTATTCTGTGTAGTTTCTTCCCATCCTTTTCCTCCTTATTCTATCCCTCTATTGTCTATATCTTTTTTATCCGCATTCTTTAATTTTAGTGGGCTAAATAAAAGTGGTGTCTGTCCTTTATATTAGCCGCAGTTTAAGGTGATAGTATTTTTTCTGTAGGTAGGGGAACATGTCCCGTCCGCGTCGCAGCGCTCCCCCGCCCCAGAGGCTGGCTGAGGCAGCCAGGCCTCTTCAGTCAGCAGCCGCATCACGCGTCACGCGGCTCGCGGCCGCGGCAGCCATGGGGGGTTCGTGCAATGTCCCTGCTCCCGCGGCTATTGCGGCGGGAGCCAGAGGGAGGGCGCGAGGGCGCAGTAGCTCAGCCGGGCGGGCGGCTGCCCGTCCTGCTGCGCAGCAGTCAAGTGTCATGGCGGCCGCCATAATAAGAACGCCGCGCCCTGCCCCCTCGCCGTCAGGCCTGCAGGCTTGGTTGGCCAGGGGGTCGCAGGGCAGCGGTGCGCACAGCGTTAGGGGTAGCCCTGCCCTAGGGGACTTAATATCGGGGACAGGGAGTTCGGAGGTGGCTGCCAGCCCCCCCTCAATATCCCCGGGGGCCATTTTAGATGCAGGGGATCAAATTGCAGGGAGCAATCCCACAGCCTCAGGGGCTGGGGATCCTCGCATGCACCCGCAGTTAGGTAGCCGGTCTCCTGTGAGAGATCAGGCAAGCGTCAGGGTGGATGAGTGGCAATCTCCACAATCAGTTAGGGGGGCTTTTACACCAGTTGTGAGGGTAAGGGCATCACCATTAGCCTTGTTTGCACCTCCACCATCCACACCTGGGTTCATGTCTAGGCCGGTGCCTGTGGCTCCGCCCACAGCGCGGCAGCAGCTAGGGGGGATTTCTGATAGTTCCTCTGCAGTTCAGCAAGTCCACCCGGGCAGCTGATCTCCGGATTTTAATGCGGGGGTCAGTCAGCAGAGTGTACAAGGGAATTTAGCAGCATGGCCACAGTGGGTTAACCCGCAGCAGCCCATGTACCAGACAGCGGGCCAGCCATGGGGCAGCGCGGGCCAGGGCGGTCAGGGCCAACAGTTGTGGGCTTTCAACCCGGGTTACTTGCAGCCGGCCGCAGGGTTTTATAGCATGGGGATGCCCCAGGGTGTACCTAACTTCGGGCAGCAAAACATTTTGCAGTTCCCCCCACCTCCGCCACCGCCGCCTCCTGTGGCCAGGCCCAATAGCACCCAAGGGGTGGAGCAGCAGGGGGCGCAGGGCGGTGACGTTTTAAGGGGTGCAGGCGCTGGGGAGGAGGCCATAGTGTCTAATGTAGTATCAGAGAATGTTATTAATACAGTTTCTGTAAGTATTCCTTTACAGACAGTTTCAGCGAGCGCTGGGCCGGGGAGCGTATCAGAGATACTGGAATCAACGAGTCAAGTCGCGGTGGGCGCACTGCGCAGCGAGGGACATGTCGTGCCAGCAGAGGAGCAGGCGGGGCCATCATCAGCGGGAGCAGGTGAGATACCGCAAGCGGCGCAGTGGGGAGCAGCAGGATCTAATTCAGACAGTTCCTCAGATTCATCCAGCTCGGATGGTAGGCCGCGTAAGCTCATGAAATACTTTGCGCAGAAAATTAGGGGTAAAAAGAAGGGAGTAGGAAGTTCAAGGAGTGTAGCCAGCAGTGCAGCTAAGGTTGGGCCGGATGCATCAGGGGATGCTGTGCATTGTTCTAATACGGCAATATTAAGAGGATTAAGGTCTAAGATTAGGGACAAGATTAAAAAGGGACGATTTGTGGATATGTTTGCCATAACGCATGAGGCAAAAACTGCGTTAGACGCTGCAAAGGCAAAGGGCCCTGCGGCTGAGGAGGCGAGGCGAACATATTCTAATTGGCTAGCCGGGGCTTATGTGTTTGCGGCTTGTTATACGGAAACAAGGCCGTCAGAGCATTTGAACATGTTCAAGTACTTCCATTTAATACATAATATGTACATGTCAGGGAGGTTAAATGCATGGAGGCAGTACGATGAAATTTTCAGAAAAAAGCAGGACGGTCAAAAGGTCTTTAGTTTTGGGTTCAAAGACGTGGAAGTATGGTTGGAAGTTACCCAGCGAGGGGTGTGAGTGAGGCGGGACTAGTGCGGAAGCAGCCATTTCTTAGTAGATCAGGGTATAGTGGGGCCGGGAGAGGAAAGTGCTACGCCTTTAACAACGGGCAGTGCGCAAGAGGGGCAGGGTGTAAATATAGGCATGTGTGCATGCTCTGCGGTGGAGGCCACACCGCAAAGGAATGTACAAAGTCAGGGGGCCAAGCAACTGGAAGAGGGGAGGCTAGGCCCAACGTTAGGCAAAGCGGAGTCCCCAATTAGAATTGACGAGTTAAAAAGATGGTTGAGGCTCTATCCTCTTAGGGAGGAGGCTGCCTTTTTGTTAGAGGGTTTTTTAGAGGGTTTTCGTCTTCCAATAGTTGATAGGGTTATTGCATCGGCTGGTAAGAACTTAAGGTCAGCCAGAGAATTCCCAGAGGTAGTAAGGAAAAAGGTTGAAAGCAAGGTGAGGCTGGGTAGGATGGTAGGTCCTTTTGAGGAGCCCCCAATTGCGGACCTGTGCATTTTTCCGCTGGGGGTGGTACCTAAGAGGGAGCCTGGGAAATACAGGCTGATACAACATTTGTCATACCCAGAAGGGGGGTCAGTGAATGATGCATTGGATCAGAAATTTTGTAGTGTCTCCTACGAATTGTTTGAGCAGGCGTTGGTTTTAGTGCAGGGTTTTGGTAAAGGGGCGCTGATGGCTAAAGTGGATATAGAGTCGGCTTTCAGAATTTTGCCATTGCACCCAGAATCATTCAAATATATGGGTTTTAAGTTGGGGGATGGTTTCTATATAGACAAATGTCTGCCGATGGGTTGTTCGGTTTCATGTTAATTTTTTGAATGTTTTAGTAGTTTTTTGCAGTGGTGCATTAAGGCGGGTTGTAGGCAGCAAGGGGTTACACACTATCTGGATGATTTTTTGTTAGTGGGTCCAGCGGATAGTGGGGTGTGTGGTGATTTGCTTTTTTCAGTCAGGGCGCTGTTTAGGGCATTAGGCGTTCCCATTGCTGAAGAGAAAACGGAAGGCCCTGTTAATAGATTATCATATTTGGGTATTGAGGTGGATACTGAATTGGGTATTTGCAGGCTTCCGGAGGAAAAAGTAAAGCGGTTGGAGGAGCAATTGGAGGCATTTTTAGCTGCTAAAAAAGTTACATTGAAGCAGTTACAGTCCCTATTAGGTTTGCTAAACTTTGCGTGTAGGGTTATTGCAATGGGCAGGGTTTTTTGCCGCAAATTGGAAAGGGCAACAGCAGGGGTCAAGAAGCCTCATCATTTTGTGAGGGTGTCAAGAGAATTAAAGGAGGATCTAAAAGTCTGGCTTTGCTTTACAAGGGATTTCAATGGGGTTAGAATCTGGCAGAAGTCAGTAAAGAATGCGGAGTTGCAGTTATTTACTGATGCATCAGGGCTATGGGTTTTGGAGCTTATTTTAAAGGGCAGTGGTGTGCGGAGGCTTGGCCAGAGTCATGGAGATCAAGGGGATTCACGAGTAGCATGCTACTGTTGGAACTGTTCCCAATAATAGTGGCGGTGGAACTTTGGGGATCCCTGATTGCGGATAGCAATATTGTTTTTTGGTGCGACAACTTGGGGGTGGTCCACTCAATTAACAACCAGAGGTCGGATTGCCCTAGGTCCATGCGGCTGCTTAGGCATCTAGTTCTTAGGTGTTTGCAGGGAAATATTTCGTTTTCGGCGAGGCATGTTCCAGGGGTAGAGAATGAGATAGCAGACGCATTATCCAGGTTCCAGTGGGATAGGTTTAGGAGGTTAGCCCCGGAAGCGGATCCTGTTGGGTTGATGTGTCCTATTAATTTGTGGCAGATCATCGAGCCGGCATTGAAGGCTTAGCTCTGAAGGCATTGGCTCCAAGTACGCTTAGGACTTATACAGCGGCTTGGAACGAGTGGTCGGTTTTTTCAGCAAGGTTAGGAGAGGGTAAGTGTCAGGAGGAAGGCATTTTGGAGTTTGTCTGGGCGTGCCACCAGGAGGGTAGGTCTAGGGCGGCGATGTCAGGGGTTTTGGCCGGAATTGCGTACTTTTCAAAATTGAGGGGTCTTAGGGACCCAACCAAGTCATTTCTGCTATCAAGGGCAATGAAGGGGTGGGCCAAGGAGCAAAAAGGGGTAGGGGATTTGAGAAGGCCCATAGACCTGGGTTTGCTTCAGGAGATAGTTACAGCAGTATTAGGTGTGGCAGTAGATGAGTTTTAAGCAACACTTTTCAGTTTGGCATTCGTGTTAGCGTTTTTTGGGGCATTCAGGGTGGGGGAGTTGGTAGCAAAGAATAAGACGTGCTTGATATCCGGGGTATTGAGGGAGAATGTTTTGATAAAAAAGGATATTATTTTAATAAAAATACAGAGGTCAAAGACGGATCAGTTGGGTAGGGGACGTTGGATATCCATAAAGGCGGTGGGGAACAAGGGGATTTGCCCGGTTTAAAGAGCGAATAAGTTTGCGGCAATAAGGCCGCAAGGGGGGGCTCAGTGGTTAATACATAAAGACATATCCCCTCTAACTAAATTTCAGTTCTCCAGCGTGTTCAATAAATGCTTGGTGGCGTTAGGTCTTCCAGAGGAAGAGTACGGCACTCATTCCTTCAGGATAGGAGCGGCTACTTGCGAGGCAGCGTCAGGAGGGTCAGAGGAGTCAATAAAGCGCTTAGGGCGTTGGAAATCATCTGCCTACAAGTCATACATAAGGGGGGATAGACTGTAGGGAACGCGCTCCTGGCGAGTTTGTTTTTTGGGTAACCCAGGGCCATAAGCCGCCTGCCTTTTATCAAGGGGGATTGGATGGCGTTTCACTTTTTTCCTCTTAAAATCTGAGGTTTTGTGTTGTTCACATCCATCTTGGTAACCTAAAAAGCTGAGTTCACCTTACCCTGGCTAGTTGCTATTGCATAGAATTTTAAAAATAAGTTTCTAATGTGTTGTGTATAATTTTGTTATAGGTTCGGCTGATGTGGTGGGTAGGGTGTGGATTGTTGGGTACTCTTATGTCTATTGGGCAGGAAGGCACGAGGTTAGGTCAGGAAAGGCAAGTAGGGTTAGATGGATAGGAATTAGGGGTCTTTCCTGGTTTAGGCTTTGGGAGTTGTTGATGGCCTCAGAAGTTAAGTGGGGTGCTCCAGATGTGTTGATCATACACGCCGGTGGCAATGACTTAGGGTCGTGCAAGGGCATTGAGTTGATTATGGCGATAAGAAATGACCTCCAATGCATAAAAGAGAGATGGCCTGAGGTAAGGTTATGTTGGTCGGAAGTGATACCGAGGAGGGTATGGAGAGGGACACAAGGAGGTGCTGCTCTGGATAGGGTCAGGAAGAAGCTTAATGCAGCAGTGTCCAGGTTTGTGGGGAGCATTGGAGGTGTGGTGATAAAGCACCCGGAGATTAAGTATGAGGCAGTGGAGCTCTATAGAGCGGATGGAGTTCACTTAAACAAGGAGGGTATGAAGCTGTTTGTCACAGCCTTGTTGGAGGTGCTGGGAAAAGAGGGGTGAGGGTATAAGTGGCGGACTTCGGCCGGCATTGGCGGCCTTGTTTTGGCGGAGAGCATGGCTCCTCGGTTGGAAAGAGATTAGCGTGACAGAAATTGACTAGCATTTACCCTTTGAGTGCGGCAAACCGGTCACTACCTTAGGGGAGGACCAGGTCACCATCTTAGGGAGGGACCAGTGCTCTGCCAATTTAGGGAAAATGGAGCTACTCGGTAAGGTCACGCTGGGCGTGGTTATAGCCACGCCCATTTGTTTAGTTACGCATTAGCTAGTACCGAGGGGCCATGCTTCTTGGCCACTTATTGATTAATAATTCATTCCAGCCATGCTATTCAATAAATTTTGGCTGTGACCTTAATTTTCAAATTTATACAGTTGTCTGAGTCATTATTTATTGTCTGCGAGTCCAGTTATTGTGTCCGAGTCAATTATTTCTAGGCGTAGGAATTATGAGTATTAAAACATATGGGTGACTTAATAGGAGCGAAAGCTTACCTGAGCTTGAGAGGAGATAAGCACCCTGTTTTGTATGAAGTAATTGTTAGCCTCTTGGGGATTGGTGTTTTAGTCAAGGATGGTAATTGGGTGCAGTTATTTCAGCTAGCCAGTAGGAGTCGAGTGAAGGGGAGGAGTTAGGAGTTAATATAAGGGCTGGCTGAGGTAAATTATTCCTCTTGCCATTTTTTGGATTCCCACCCACCCACCCGAAGTAAGAAAATTTTGTTGTGTAAGTGCATGAGAAATGCTTGGAAAGGCTGAGGGCCTTGCAAGTAAGAGGCAAAGAGGAGGCGTGGCAAAGGCTTAGGGCCTTGCAAGTGAGAAGGAGGAGGAGAGGAGAAGTTGCAAAGGCTTAGGGCCTTGCAAGAGAGTAGTGGAGGGCGGAGAGCATGGCTCCTCGGTTGGAAAGAGATTAGCGTGACAGAAATTGACTAGCATTTACCCTTTGAGTGCGGCGAGCCGGTCACTACCTTAGGGGAGGACCAGGTCACCATCTTAGGGAGGGACCAGTGCTCTGCCAATTTAGGGAAAATGGAGCTACTCTGTAAGGTCACGCTGGGCGTGGTTATAGCCACGCCCATTTGTTTAGTTACGCATTAGCTAGTACCGAGGGGCCATGCTTCTTGGCCACTTATTGATAAATAATTCATTCCAGCCATGCTATTCAATAAATTTTGGCTGTGACCTTAATTTTCCAATTTATACAGTTGTCTGAGTCATTATTTATTGTCTGCGAGTCCAGTTATTGTGTCCGAGTCAATTATTTCTAGGCGTAGGAATTATGAGTATTAAAACATATGGGTGACTTATTGCTTACTCTCCTCAACACTGTCTCTTTTTCCATCACTCGTTTCCTGTCACTGTCTCTCTGACACTCTCTGCCAATGTTTCTCTCTATCTCTCCATGACAATGTCTCTCACCAATCTCTCCCTTACAATGTTTCTCTATCTCTTCCTCTATCTCTCTCTCTGACACCGCCTCTTCTCCCTCTCCTTCTTTTTCTCTCACTCTGACACTGTCTCTGTATCTAGCTCTGGCACTGTCTGTTTTGCACTCCCCCTCTCTCTGACACTGTCCTATCTCCCCGACACTGTCTCACTCTCTCCAAGCCACTTTCTCCCTCTATCCTTGACACTGTCTAGTCTCCATCTCTCTCTCTCACTGTCCCTCTCTTAAACTCTCTCTTTCCCTTGCCCCCTCATTCTCTCTCCCTGACAGTGTCTATCTTTCGTCTCCACTCTATCTCTATCTCCACAATATCTCTCCCTCTCTCTGGGGGTTATTCTAGTTCATTCTTTCTGACAAAATCCTTCTTAGATGGACAAAACCATGTGCACTGCGGGTGGGGCAGATGTAACTTGTGCAGAGAGAATTAGATTTGGGTGGGGTTTTTCTTCAAAGTGAGATCTATATTGCAGTGTGAAATCATGCAGTCAGTATTTTCCCTGCACAGAAACAAAATAACTCACCCAAATCTAATTCTCTCTGAACATGTTACATCTGCCCCCCCCCCCTGCAGTGCACATGGTTTTGTCCATCTAAGAAGGATTTTGTCAGAAAGAATGAACTAGAATAAACCCCTCTATCTTTTTATCTCTCTCCCCGACACCATATCTCTCACTCTCTAACACGTTCTCTCTGCCTGACCCCCTTTCCCTCTCTCTTGTTCTCTGTATCTCCCTGACACTCACTATCTTTCCCCCTTTATTTTTCTCTCCCTGACACACTCTCTCACTCCATGCACAGGTTCCTCAATGGATAATTCGTCATCTTCCCCCGGTAGCAGTAATCTGACAGGGTTTGGCACTGTCAGGGTTTGACACACAACTAGAAATACCGTACACACTGACTTCCCAAGGGGGCACGTAGTAACACTTTAACACTTGCCGCAATGATTAAGCCCATATGCATTACTCACATTTACATGGATTAAGCACTCGCAGCCTGACAAATTTTTGTGATTCTAGTCTGTAAATAATCTCCTTTTTCAAAGGAAAAAAAAAGAGTCACGTTTTGTTCCATTCAGCTAAGGCGCATCCTATAATCAGAACAGACTCACCTAATATTTTGCCGTAGACCTGTGTGGAACGTTCATTAAATTTGGAGGTGCCACTAGACAAAGGAAAGTTTTCTTCTCTCTATAAGTTTGCTATGAAAAAAAAAAAGTTTCCCGTCTCGTCTTGGTGTCACCGCTGAGATCTAGATGACAAGTGACAGCGTAGAACTCCTGTCGCTGAGACTCCATCTCTCTTCTACCTCTGTGTCGTTCTGTCAGGCTAATTCCAGAAACTACATAAAACGTCAGCACTTTCTCGTGCGTTTGATGAGCTTTGAAGGATGGTTTGTACAGTATTTTTATCCTGCAATAAGTTTTGCTTATTTGACAAATGCCCAACTGTCTGCAATTGTCAAGCGAGAACGTGTATATATATTTGGGATAATGTCACCGTACCTGAGGTGCTGTAGGTAGCAGTTGAAAGAGGATTTCATGCAGATGGTGGAGGATTATAAAAGAGGCAACAGGAGATGCAGTATTTATACTAAGGGCTAATGTGGGAAAGCTCAGCGATGGCAATAACTGCCCATTTTTGGCCTGATTTTGGCTTGAAGTTCTTCCGGCTGTAATGTATTGCACAATTTAAGGCGTTTAACCTTGAAGAGTGGATATTATCTGCACTTGGACAGAGGCTATGACTGAGGAAAGTCATGAAGGATGAGTGATTATGGTGCTTGGTGCGTCTCACTCTGAGCAGTCAGCGGCTCATCACTCATGACGGTGTTTAGGATGTCTTCTCTGTAATGACATGAACACACAGAGTCGGGGGACACCGGTAACTGTCACCTAGCAGAGGAGATGGTGCTGTATCTCTATACCTGCACACTGTAATACTCCACGCAATAATACTTAACCTCTGGAGTCCAGCAGCCGCAGGATCGATGTTGAAAATGCCCGAAAAATGGCACAGCAGCCATTTTTCCAGAGAATCACTGAGAAGCACTGTGCCACATATGTATGGAGCCTTCTTTATCCAGGCAGGGGCTGGCAATACTTTCGCCAGCCCCCGCCAGGGGGCGCACGCATGAGATGCTCGCGGAGCTCCCCCAGGGTCCCCACCACCTCCGCAACCATTCCCCTCGCCACCCCGATCCCCCCTTACCCTGCCCGTCTCCCTGAAATAGAGACGGGCAGGATGGCGCTGCCCTGCCGCTGAAGGATTGGGCCGCACGCACGTCCCAGTTCAGTGTAGTCCCTGTCCACCGGCGCTCGCCAGAGGGGAGGCTCGATAGCTGATGCCCAGACAGAAAAATTAAATGCCCAGTGCAAGTGTGCAAATGAATTGTGAATGGATCGCTCATCGCCATCCGTTCCCAAATCCACACACAATTGCCGAAACAGCGAAAGGTTTTTGTAGTCTGTGCAACTGTGAGCCACTCCGAGACTTCCACTAATCTGAGCCTAATACAAAAACGACATCTGGCTTTATGGCGCGAGTAGAAGGGTTGTTTAACGCGAAAGGAGGCTAGATGTCAGGGGACACACATATGTTCTCCAGATAAGAGTTCATTTTTTGTGATGCATTCCGGTTCCCAGGCTTCTGGGTCTGTGACATAGCAATCCATGGGAGGGAACTGCAATCTGGGTCAAGATGTACCAACGACTTGTGGTACATCCCGCCACCAGTTGTTCCAATACTATGTGCATATGTACTAACCTATGCAATCCTAGGCAATCAGAACCAACAAGATACTTATCTCCCGATAAGATCCGCCCTTTGTGATCTGCTTCCGCCCCTTGACTTCTGAGTTTTTGACCCGGGAGCCCCCTGCGGCCGCAGGGCATGCAGGGAGGGACCCAAATTGTACTCTAACAGCTCAAGCGGGAAGACTACAATTGGCTTGTATAGGGTAAGGACAGCTATACCTGGGTGACTCTCCCCATTGGAGCCCTGGCGTTGGGGCTTTGGTAGAATACAGTTATAAATGCCGGTAACCTCTGAAAAATTGTTTTTTTTTTACTGTATTTCTGCTTTAATAAAACCCACCCTTAGTGATCCAAGCCTCTAAAATCGGCATTCAAGAAAAGAAAGAGTCCTAGGTAAGGTAAGTGTCCAACAACTCCCAGTTACATTACCAACGCGTTTCGTCCCTTGTGGATTTCATCAGGTGGACACTGACAATAACAGTATCCTACTATGTTAGCTCTACGTTTGTGTTAAGTTACATTGCTGTCTATTTGCTAAGCACTGGTGATAGATAAAGTGCATGGAGATAAAGTACCATCCAACCATCTCCTAACTGCCATGTTACAGGCAGTGGGGCAGATGTATTAAGCCTGGGGGAAAAGATAAAGTGGAGATAAAGTAGAAAGTGATAACGCACCAGCCAATCAGCTATTTTTTATAAAAATGACAGCTAGGAGTTAATTGGCTGGTGGTTCGTCAGCACCTCCCACTTTATCGCCACTTTATCTTTACCCCAGGCTTAATACACTTGCCACTGTGTTTGAAAAAAGATAGTTGAGGACTGATTGGATAGTACTTTGGGCCTGATTCAGACCTGTTCCCTATGCTATATGCCGAATTTGGGGTGGGCACTGATGTCATGTGACACGCCCATAAAATACTGGGCATTCGCCCCCCGTCCCCCTGTTATGGAGTGAACGCCCTGGCGAGTGTTAAAATCGCCGAAGGTGTTCACTCCCGGGGCTTGCATGTGCATAACCAAAACATCCTCCTGATTAGGAAAATCGGGCAGCAACGAGAAGGTCTGAATTGCCCCTTTACAGTATCTCCATCCAAGGCTTGGTAAATCGATACCATAGTCATTTACATTTGTTCTATTTTACTGAGTTTTAGTTAAGTTAGTGCTCTGTCATTTCTGTGTGACAGATCTGGGGAAGGGAGAAAAAAGTCAAAGAGTGACCACAGGGAACGCTATAAGGTTTTTGGGGCACACTTTATGAAATAACTGATAGTAGAAATAAGACTTAACTTTTATTAGGTAGCTAAAAGATTATAAGACGCATATAAAGAAAATGGATACATTTCAAATACATATAGAAAAAACTTTACAATCAGTTTTATATTTAACCCATGCTCAAGTTACAAAATATAGGTCATACAAATTAATGTTTGAATCAATTATGGCGAAATGTTTAAACTGTCTCTCCTGTAACCATTGCATATAAGACTGCCAAATTAGTCACAAATGTTCAGACAGTTTACATTAGATCCGTCTTTCTGTAAGAGAGAGCAGTTGGATTAGCGCAGGACACACCCCGTTTATTAAATTTCTCCACTTTAAAGTAAGTTTCAGAGTGATGTAAGTGCCCCGTCCCACCTATGGAGGGAGAGATCTTGGCCTGGTTCAGCGAGAGAGATAACCAGGAGCAGAGGAATTAGGAGAACAAAAAACATGCATCATCCTCTCAGTAATGTTACTTCTGTTTTCTTGGTTGGTTACAGCACCGGATAGGTACTGATCCGGCCCTTCACTGCTTAGCTTCTGAGTTCAGATGGTTTCAGGCGATCCAGTATGGTATGGCTGTATTGCTCTCAGATGAGAGAGCAATTCTGAGTGGAAATGAGCTGCTGTTTACCAAATCAAGTGGTTCCACCGTGTTACGCTGTTAGAATATCCACCAACAGCAGTTACTACTGTATGTTGGTCTATACATAAATTAAACCTTACAATATACCTACTAATTGTACAAATAACCTGTGCCAATCCGTCCCTTGTCTAAAAATAAAAAAATAAAAAGATCTGGGGAAGGATAAGTGCCAACTCTTTTATGTTATTTTCCGTGCCGTCCTTTGTTGCCGCAGGTGCTCTTCCCGGTTATTGTAGTACGGTACACAGCACCGATCTCACCAGAAAAATGGAACTTGCAATTTCAAAGCAAACAAAGCTTTTTTGAAATGATTACACGGACACATGTGGCACTACAATTACAGCGCATTGTTATATTGGGAAACTGGCCTAATTTACAATATGTTCTCACAATATGGCACACTTAGAACATGGGCACTTCTTACGTGCTGTTTCAGTAAGTGGCAAGGTTTGTATTATAAAACATGCCACATGTGTTTTTCGTGCTGTAAATTACACATACTGGGCCTGATTCAACCCTGTGCGCCAGGCTGTGTATACTCGTATTGGGAAAAAAAGAGAGATAAAGTAGCGCTTGCCAATGAGGAATATCAATATAAAAATTTATTACACATATATAAAACAATAATGTAAACAAGATGAACAATAAAATATATATAAAAGCTCAAGGCCCTCAGTGGGTGCCACTGTATAGGAAATGTTAATAGGATCCGTCCTATTTGTGCCGTAAGGGTGAAAAGTCCCAATTTGGACCAATAAAGTTCTGTCGAACTGAGAGGATATTTCAGGATTTCCACTTGGTACAAATGAGCGTATTAGAAGATGAATATAGTTACCACTAGCTGTCCCTTGGGAGTCTTGTGTCCATTTAGGACTGCTGAACAAGCTGTGATCTCTGTGTGGGGTGGTGGGTAAAATCTTCTCTGCTTTGAAATTGCATTAGCTTGTGGAGAGCCAGGTGGAAGGTCTCAGAGGGTAATTCTCTCCAGAGAGAAAATGATGATAAACGGCTGGTTGGATCCAAAGGTGACACAATGTGGCAATGGCAGTGAGGAGCCTTAGTGAGCAAGCAGCTTCCAACGCGTTTCACTGCCTCTAGGGGCAGCTTTGTCAAGGTATCCCACCACCCCACACAGAGATCACAGCTTGTTCAGCAGTCCTAAATGGACACAAGACTCCCAAGGGACAGCTAGTGGTAACTATATTCATCTTCTAATACGCTCATTTGTACCAAGTGGAAATCCTGAAATATCCTCTCAGTTCGACAGAACTTTATTGGTCCAAATTGGGACTTTTCACCCTTAAGGCACAAATAGGACGGATCCTATTAACATTTCCTATACAGTGGCACCCACTGAGGGCCTTGAGCTTTTATATATATTTTATTGTTCATCTTGTTTACATTATTGTTTTATATATGTGTAATAAATTTTTATATTGATATTCCTCATTGGCAAGCGCTACTTTATCTCTCTTTTTTCCCCAATATTCATATTTTTAGGGACCTACTCTGTCCATTTAAGTAGCAGCTGCAATTGACACACATCCCATTAACAGCGCCCTCTGACCGCCTTTGGGCAGTCTCCTTCTTGCATGTGTATACTCGTAGTCTAGTGAACAGGCCAGCTCTGCCCTGCCGAAAGCCAGGCCCCTCCCCACCGCCCTCGCCTCCCACGTCCCCTTGCTAGCATGTGAGTGGATGTGTACGAGAACGCCCCCTAGCATGTGATCAGAGGGGAGAGAACTCATTCGATGGTCTAAACTGACTTATTTACATCGGTGTCCACCGAAGTCAAGGTGGGCGCTGACGTCATGTGATGTCAGCAGCCCGCCCCCAGCAGGCAATGCCACGCCTGCATTCCCAGGGGAACGCTCGGTGTTTTTATGGGGATGATCATAAAACGCTGGCTGTTCCTCTGCAGCCGCCCCCTGTCCGCTCCTGCCCCCCCCCCCCCCCCCCCCCCCCCCCCAGTGGGAATGCCTTGGTGAGTGGGTCTGCACATTTGGCGGAGGGGTGGGGTGCCGGCATCGTGGCCGGCTGCTCCCCCCTCCTACAATCAGGGCGGAATCACCGCTGCTCTTGCCTACTAATCAGGCCCTCTGTATACACCACTGATAACTGTCACTTTTTGGTGTTTTCTTATTCCGGGGCCTCATTCTGATTTGTAAAGAATTGCACAGCCGGGCACAAAGTGACGGAGACCTTGAGTCCGACCGTCCACAAAATGGGGGCGACACACCTTTGTTCTGAAGAATTGTGTCAGTTACCGCCCCCCGAATGCCGCAGAATGCTGTGGATAACAGAACCGGTGTTGTGCCTGTACAAACCCTCAAACATTGTATTTGTACAAACACCATTGGGTTTGTAAAAAATCCTGAATCGGGCCCCCCAGTACGTAAACGTCTGTGGTTCATTACGGATAGGGATCACCCTTACCCAGTCACAGTTGCGGCTGCAGAGGTGGGGCAGTTCAAAATTCAAATAGGGGAGCCACACCCACTGCCATTGAGTCAGTTTGGAATGGCGGTTGGTGTCAGTTGCTGGGCCTCCCCTATTTGAATTTTGAACTGTGTTGCAGCCCCGCCTCTGGAGCCTCCCATTTTGGAAGTCACATGATTCCGCAGTTCCTGTTGCCCCATTAGCTCAGGAAATCACCTTCAGCGCAGTTTATTGTTTACACTAATGGTTTTCTTTGTGTAGTTACTGTAAGTTAGTGGATATAAGCAGACAGAGCGGATGCCAGGCTGTTTATCTGGGAGTATGATGGACTACCGGCGTCTGCTACGTGAGTCAGCAGAACCCTGAGATACCATCTGTTTGTGAACTGGCCGGACGCTCGGTGGGGAAAGCGGCAAAGGAAATCTGCTGACCCAGGTTAGATTTTATTTTGTTAAGAAGTCTGTGGATGTCAGCAGCTCGGAGCAATATGCCGCAGCCATCGCAGAAGGCTAAGAAAATGTAGCATTAAGCATCGGAGACAACTTGAGTATAGTCTGTAAAAAGAGTTATTACTCCGAGGGAACCTGGAAAGGTGAAGCTAGGACGCCGCTCCTAATTTAAGCCTGACGTTTGTTTCCGCAGCCATTGTAGAGTGATATACTACATTGCAGCACTGGGAGCCCACACAGCAACACACTGTATTAATTCAATACATTCTATTTGGGAAACAATGTTGCCAGTGATTAGCTGTAATGCCTTTGACTTACTTGTCAGTCTGTCACACACTGTATTGTGCCGAAGAGGAAACGCGCATAAAAATTACCTACAAGAAAGAATCCTCGGAAATGATTCTTTTTCATTCCACCTTGAAAGTTTGTTTGACTTGAGTTTGTGTCTCTTTTCCCAATCTGACCATGGTAGGTGACTACTGAAGCAAATGGATAATGCCTGGTCTGAAGCAAATGGATAATGCCTGGTCTGGAGCAAATGGATAATGCCTGGTCTGGAGCAAATGGATAATGCCTGGTCTGAAGCAAATGGATAATGCCTGGTCTGGAGCAAATGGATAATGCCTGGTCTGGAGCAAATGGATAATGCCTGGTCTGGAGCAAATGGATAATGCCTGGTCTGGAGCAAATGGATAATGCCTGGTCTGAAGCAAATGGATAATGCCTGGTCTGGAGCAAATGGATAATGCACCAGCCACAAATATATAAAACTGAGACGCAAAGGCAGAGTTGGCCAAACCAGTCCTCAAGATCTACCAACAGGTCACACATCCCAGACCATCTAGCTCAGGGGTGGCCAAACCAGTCCTCGAGATCTACCTACGGTCCACGTTTTCCAGATCACCTCGCTGGTGCACAGCTGCAGTCATTACTAACTGTCACATGCAACCGTTGGTAGATCTTGAGGACAGGTTTGATCACCCCTGATTTAGCTGGTACACAGATGTCATCATTAGTAACTGTCATGTTTCCAAGACCACCTAGCTGGTGCACAGGTGTAGTCATTACTAGCTGTCACATTTCCCAGACCACCTAGCTGGGACACAGGTGTAGTCATTACTAACTGTCACATTTCTCAGACCACCTAGCTGGTGCACAGGTGTAGTCATTACTAACTGTCACATTTCTCAGACCACCTAGCTGGTGCACAGGTGCAGTCATTACTAACATTTTCAAACATGTGCTGCATTCATTCCTAATTTACACATTCTACAGATCCACAGGTGGTCTGGAAAACATGGACTGTTGATAGATCTCGAGCACTGGTTTGGCCACTCCTGCCTTAAGGGGTCTGTTTACTAAGCCTTGGAGAGAGATACATTGGAGATAAATAAATATTCATAAGATGTGTACTGCTACATTTAGCAGTATACTGTAGCAGAATCACAATGCGCATGCATGCCGCATGCATCTGTATTGCTGTTGGGTTCCATTGTACTCAATGGGAGGTGGGTGCATATATACAATGGCTCCCATTGTAGTGAATGGCATTGCTACCCCTGTATCTAAAGGAACAGCATTGGATAAAAAAAAGATGTAGGGGATCCCCCCCACATTTTTATATTGGTCCCTGCATTTCAATAAAGGGGTGCCCTCCCTCCAGGACACCCAAGACCAGAGCTGAAGCTCAGGTTATCCTCAGCATCTCTGACCTGGGGGGGTGCAGAGATGATAGCTTTAAAGTGTTCAAAATAAATACAACATTGTATTTTACAGGTGGAACTACAGGTCCTAATACTTGGAGAACCACAAGTAACAAGTAACAGCAAGTGGGGCATTAAAGGACCTGCTGGTACCTGTAGTTCCACCTTTAATAGAAATATTAAAATAAACACTGTACACAACATATGAAGTATAACTTAATTATAAAGTACACATACTGACATATATACTCACCCTCACACATACTTGCCTACCTCCCATGTTGCAGTCCTCGTCTTCTCCAGTAGTGATCCATGGTTGCTGTACTTAAAAAGCATAAAATGTATTAAATAATATCCCAAACCCAAGTGGACATGTGGAAGTCTGTTTGATCACATACACTTCCACTGTGTAAAAGGCGGGGTAATGGATGACTCCATTATCTAGGAAACCCATCAGCCAGTCATGCTGGAGCTCCATAAAGAGCTCTGCTGTGATTGGCTCTTTGTGGCTGGCCTGTCACTCAAAGTCCTCTCAATAAGCTACATTGGAGAGAAACCTCAATTGCAGCCTATGATGTCAACCACTACAATGTCCAACCACATAACTGACCTCAATAAACCTTCACCTAGCCACATTGTAGGGTTTCCCACCATAGACTACAATGGAAATTTCTCTCCATTATAGTCTATAGAGAGAACTTTGAGTGACAGCCACAAAGGTCGGTTGGCACTCTATCTCTATCCAATACTTAATAAATAGACATTTATCATCTTCATCATCATTTTCATAATCATCCTCATCTTATCTCAAAAAGTTATGTAGAGACTCTCTGGCCTCTAGATCTTTTCATGAAGTTGGTGGTTTTCCGTGTGGAATGAAGGCCTCTCTGCTTGTCATTGTAACACACTAATACAATTGTTGTAGGCATTTCTCTATCCTGCGGGAATAAATCAATGGGTAGATTTTCTATTACTGGAATTAAGTGATCCACAAACACAACCTTTCCCAACAACATACAAAGACCTGACAAATGCGCCATTGTCAGTGATGGCGGCTCAGTGAGCTGAAGTTCAGGAGATTAATGAGTTTGGAGTAAACGTCTAATGCTCTTCAATCAATGCTATTTCCTTGCTGTGTGCATTAGGGATCCTGGTGCTAATGAGCCATATGTTAGTTTATGATGACATTTACCAGTATGGCGTCCTCCTAACAGCATTGAGTAGGGACAATAACAGATTATGTGACTCCTTCACATTTTAATGTCATTTATTCATATTGGATATCATTACCATTTAGCATCTTGGCAGAAAGCTAAGCGTTTCCTAATGCATCTCATACTGGCGACACCTCACTCAACAACTCAGTATGTCACTTACAGGCTTTGGTTTCATGGTGGTCTAAGATCAACTTCCCAAAGCGTTCCCTTCGTAAGCCAAGCTTAATGTCACCTGTATAACTCCATTATAGGATTATTAATGTCATCATTATCAACAACCTCCTGGATGTGGTTTCAAGTTCACTTGGATAGCGCCACTGAAGAAAATTTCTGGCCATTACTCAAATTATTATCTCGTTACCCTGTCTGAGAGTAGAGCATACGCACATTCAAATAGGTTGAACCTGTCAATTATTAGATCGAGGTATCTTCATTATTGGTTGTTTGATAGAAACAAAACAGAGATCCTGAAATATTTGAACTACTTCAACATTTATTTTGGATGGGCCCAGTTTAATGACCTTGATTCTTTGCTTGTACCAATCTCAAAAACATCAAAAAATTAATTTCTGGTTCTGACACAAAGCTGGGTGTTGGTGTTCCAAGCTGTTAACTCAATGTTCAAATTTGAAGTTCAAGTCCGTGTTCGCAGTTGGAAGACCAGTTATGAACTCTACCTTTACTCTACACATACAAAGCTGATGTATCGTTTGTCGGATGTACGACCATTTTATCAGCAAGTGTGTACCTATGTGTAAGTTACAAATTGCATGGGGAATGGTTAAATTCTATAGTGTGTCCATTAAAGCTTGAACATACTGACTTAAAAGTTTTGAAATTTATTAATTTTGCTTGAATTTAGCTGATGCTGCTATTACTACTACTACCATCTTCATCATTAATACTACTACTACCACCACTAATACTACTACTGTACCACCATTAATACTACTACTACTACTATTACACATGGAGCCGTGGTTGTTCATCCCACCAATGCCCCAGAGTGTTCCATCTTGATGAGAATGGGATGCATGTGTGTGTTAGACACTTGCGAGTCTCGGTCTTGGTGAACGGCACACCGAGACAGAATTCACTGGCCCGTCAGTGGGATGAACATCTGTACTACCATTTAAACTACTACTACTACTACCACCACCATTACTACTACTACCACCATTAATACTACTACTACTTCTACCACCACCATTACTACTACTACTTAATTTCAAATTAGGTGAAATGGCCAAGGTATCATTTTATTTTTTTTAGTACAGAATGTCTACTAAATGGATCTGCACAAATAATAGGGTAGATTTAATCATTAATCCTTGAGCAGCTATAGGCGGTTATTCTGATTGATTTGCAAATTTCCATCCTTGCGAGTCAACCAGATCACGCCTTGTGAAAGGTGGTACGCTGGGCCACCATTCGCACACCGTGTACGTGCGCACGGCATGCGAATGGATGTTTTACATAAACATGCATTCGCAGACGGCGGGGGAACACCCACATTATTCGATGGTCTCTGAATGACGAGGAACACACACGCATATATAAGATTGCTCAGGGCAACCTTAGATCTGCATGCACGTTCTGAGGGAAGTGGGCGGGCAGCTGGCACCCGGTGATGTCAGCTGCACGCCCCCGCGTCATCGGGCCATTAGCATATGGTAACGCCCATGAAACGCTGGGTGTTCCCATATGCTAATGGATCACCCTGCCGCCCCCTTTATCTTTCTTCGTTGCTTAGTATATACTGTAGGCCCCTTAGTTACATCCATGCCAAGACACAGTGTTTTCTCATTTGATTTTCATTGTCCAAAGACTCTATCTCCGTTTACTGTTTATATTAGTATTGTTGGGTAATACCAGCAGGGGTCAGCCACCGGCATGCGAACAACCATTGTTACCTATGGCTAACAAAGATCAGATTGAATGTATGGAGGTTCGGAAACCTCCAGTTGTGAGTGGAGCTGCATCCACTAGATCAGACCCCTGGGAGTTATGTAAGGAACCAATGCCGGGACCTCTAATTCTTGTGCCTAAACCTCTTCTATCTGAATGTCAAATAAGTGGATAGGTCATTGTACAGCTTGGGGTCCTCCTATACCCGAGACAACAACATCAGAAGGCTGCAAACCACTGAAAACCACCCAAAGCTGCCTGGTTGTGACACAACTCTTTTTTTTCCTTCCGTTTTGCGTTCACGTTCGGAGCACACATGATTAACACACGAGGGCTTGTCATGCAGAGCCCGCTGCTGTAAATACTAATTCGAGAAAAAGATTAATCATCGTTAATGGATATCGCATTAAGTGAATGGTCATTTAATTCAATCAATTCCGTTCATTGTGGGTGCGAAGAAGGGAAAAGATATAAATGATTCTTGCATCTTAGTGGGTCTGTAAGACTTGGAATGTCTACTCAAACATCTGATTAATGATTATCCCACAGCTCTGTCTTTATTAGTTTTCGTTGTCTCTCTCTCACCCTCAGGATTATTAATACAGATCGAATTCCGCATATTCCATTGTACGCCTAATTACCGCTCCATCACCGGGATAATCACGGCCCATCAGTGTTTGCATTGTGAGTTAGAGAGAAATATACGGATCTATAATTTATGTACAATTTAAAGCTTACAATATGGTGGACAATAATGGAGAGTTCTGCCAGATCTTTGGGTTCATTCCAATGTTTTAGACCAACCTTTAGGGCTGGCACGAGTATCCTAGGCAAAACCTCCACCTACTGCAACCCCCCCCTCCCCAACCACTCGCTGCCACCAACACTCACTTTTCAGCTCCTCAAGTGAAAGTGTGAAAGGCGGCATTCTTAGATGTTCAACAGCCACCGACTGCATTAAGTACAACAAGGATGTCATCATTATAGAATGCGCTTCCACACACACTAAGACTCTCCTCTCGCCTCCAAACTTTAAAGCTTTCCCTGAAAACTCACCTTTCAGGCAAGCCTATCATATTCAGGACCTCCACACAACCTCCAGTAGCATTTATATCTAATTGCATCCCATCAGAAACTGTAAATAATAAAATAATAGACATCCTTAATTTTGTGGACTTGGTTGCGTTCCCTCGCCTCCCCCCACACCCATCCCGGCTCAGATCTGTATAGAAGAACTTTCTTTAAAACTATAGACAAGGTCTATTTAATAATTCATACCCAGATAAATGATACCTGGAATCTGGTTGCTCTGGGTAACATCTCAACAAACCTGCACCTTAGTGCCCTTGGTTTGCAATGCCAACCACATTGTGCAGGCTGGTTCCCAGGAGATTGGAAGCACTGCATGTATCAGGCACCATGCTGTACCTGGGACTCAGCATAAGGCAGCACACCAAGCCCGCCTACAGACTCCCATTGGCTAGATTCACATAAGTCTGGGAGCGGGCTATGAAGAAGTGTGATGCCTTAGGCCACAGGTCTTCAACCTGTGGCCCTCCAGATGTTGCGGAACTACATATCCCAGAATGCCCTGAGGTTTTTTGGCATGCTCTTATAGGAAAAAATGTGGCAATGCATGTTGGAACATGTAGTTTCACAACATCTGGAGGGCCACAGGTTGAAGACCCATGCGCTTAGGCCAATGCCACATCTGATAAACAATAAGCTCTGCCGATCCTGAGGAGAACCAGCCAGCACAAATATTACACACAGAGGCGGAACTACCATTGGCGCAGCAGGTGCATTGCTCTGGGGGCCCTGAGGACTAAGGGGCCCATTGCTGCCCAGACCAGCCATTACTTTTTGGGTTGCGGTAGATGAGGGGGCCCAAATTATATTTTTGCACACATCAGAACATGCATGTTTATATGCGCTAAATGTTTCGCCCCCCCCCCCCCCCGCACTATATGATCATTGCTGCAGCCGCCGCTGGTCAATATTCCCCATACAGTTAAATCTGTGTACAGGGGACAGTGAGAGAGAATATCCAGCATTATGATGAACTGCCATCTAAACCGCCTACTGCATCCACAGATAATAATACTGTCTCCTACCGGATTCTTTGTGAGTGGGATAATAGCAGATTAGCGGATTGTAATAAGAGTCAACTGACTGTAAATAACATTTGCGTATTTTATTTCCTGGCTGTGTTTTGTTTTGCTGCCGGTATCTACATTAACCTGAATTACTCTATAATTACCTAACATTTTGAAGAGGCAACAATGCAACAGTGCTAGAGACTGCGAGGAATTAATTACCCGAAGAAAGGGATGCTACAGTGGGAGAATATTATATTCAGCCGTCAGGCTGGAGGTCCTTCAGATGTGAGCGGTGATCACGACAAGGGGTAAGAGTGCGGCCCATTAAGTGGGTCTCTGACCTGTGTACCCGCTCTGCGGTCGGTTGTCGCATCATTAACCAAAACATGGAAATCATCAAAAGGCCCACACTGGGCTCCCGGGGTGAGGCTGAGGCTGTCGGATTAGAGACGCGGACAGTTTAGATTAATTTCGAGCTCCTTGTAAATCCCAGCGAACAATTCTGTTTAGCAAAAGTTTGAAGTCTATTAACTCTATCACTTTTGGAGTTGTGTGCTGATTGTACACTTCTTCCGGCCACGCCTGTCGCCACGTTTTTCTCAAACTTTTGTAAGAATAAAAAAAAAAAAATTATTATTATTTTGGGCTCTATCCAAATTCATTTGTTTTATTATCACACGGCTTTAATTTGGTAACGTGGTTAAATCTATGGTTAAATCCTTCGCTACGGTCATACCATTAATTTAACCCATTCAGTAACACAAAGGGGTACAGTTACTAAAGTGCGTTTTTTTTAGATGTAAAGCCTGTTGCACATAGCAGCCAATCATATCCTAACTATTAATTATCTAATATAAGGTGCTAGAGTGGCAGGGACAGCATACTTGCACATGAGGGTAATGTGGAAAATCCAGTCCAGGATTTAGAACAGCATTGGGATGTATTGGGAATCACTGGCTGATTAGCAGCACCTGGTGTTTCCTGTTATATGTGTGTTCAAGACAGAAGGTTGGTGTTCCCAATGGCAGTTAGTGCCTACGCAATAGGCTTGCATGGGTCTAGGGATTACATTAGGGGTTCTAAGGAAGTACCCTTATTGTAAGAACTGCCATTGCTGTAACCTGAGAACTGCCATGCTGTAACTTAAGAAATGCCAATCTGTTATCCTGGAGTGCTGTCTAACTGCTGAGAATAAAGAACCAGATTTCATCCAAAACCAGTGTATGTGATTCCTTGTCACGCTAGATAAGTGAGAAGTACAGTAAAATGGTCCATCCTATCAGCAGTTCTCAGCGGCTGGGGAGGTACTGGGGGAGGGAACAAGTTTGTGGAGGGTCTCGGAGGTCCCTCTAAGTTTTCTGGCTACTGCATGATTGTCTCCCAGCAGCTGCCCACTGGGTGTTTCTGGTATATCCACCCCAGGCATTGGGTTGAGCATGGAGAGGTGAAAGTGCAAGACAGATGAGACCATTTATAGATGGTGCATTGTATAGTACAGTGGAGATCCAGATTGACAGTAATAAAACAAACATATTGGGCTGCCCCCAGTAAGTGGAGCCCTTAGGCAGGTGGCTCCAGTGGCTAATGGCAGATCCACCACTGCATTCCATTCTCTATCAGTCCCATAATTGTTTTACAGTATGTTGGGTGAATGACCGCGCCTGTCCCTGTGACACAGCCACGCTCTCCTTAGTAATCATGGGCTCTTCTCTCTAATTACTAATGTCCCCAATTATATCTACAAATTAGTCAAAATGAATTTAGTTTCTGTGTCTGCGGATTATATACTGTAACCTAATTATAATTATATTAATATCCATTAATCTTTGATAAAAGATGACATTTCCTATTTCCAAGCATATTTTAAAACACCCAATAAATCCCCACTCGACTAACGTGTTTTATAAACCCTAATAACTGTTCATTTTATGAAATCCTCTCCCAGTAATTTCTTTTTTTTTTTTCTTACCAGCCGCCTTACTCTATATTTTATTTTCCGCAATAAAAATAAATCTGCGCACTTCTTATTCGGGCACCCGGTGTATTAGATGTAAAAGTCGCGGCAAAGCTCCTAAAGTAATTATTCAGGGGGGGGGTGTATTTTTTGATGGTACAGTTACAATGTTGTATGAATGTGAGTCTATATACTTTAATGGTTCCAGTTTAATATAATGTATTCCAGGACATTGGTGTCTTCACATTTCTCAGCCCCAGCCCTTAGCAACCAATCAGATCATTTTCTAGGACGCATTACAGAAATGATAGGCGGAATCTCATTGGTTGCTATGGGCAATATCTTATATAATTTAATTTTTAAAACCTTTTGTAAATTTACCACCAGGGTATGGTTCATAGGGTAGACTCAATGAAGGTCATTCGCCATTGGGTCGAAAACTAATGGTTGACAGGGCGAGGGTTGACAACTGAAATAGGTTGACGTGGTTAAGGTCAAAAGGGTCATAATGTCAACACAAGGATTAAGTCAACAATGGGAAGGTGGAAAGTCAAAAGGTTGACATGAGATATTTGTCCCGAATGTCGACATAGTCGACATGGACACTGTCTAAGCGTACCATGTCCCCTCGCATTGGCTTCGCTACACTCCGCACAATATTATATTCTCCCACTACACTGTAGTGCAGGGGTGGGCAATTAATTTCTATCGGGGGCCGCATGAAAAATCTGAAGTTGGTCGGAGGGCCGAACCAATGACCATGAACCGTGGTTTATCAACTAGAACGCACAGAGTTAAACAGACTTTGATGCATAAACGATGTAAACTGTAAAAACTGTGTTGGCATTGTAATACAGGCATGTACAACATACACATATAGCAGGTATTGAGCAGGTGTATAGGTGCAGTTTGTTTTAATTATCTGCTACTGCAGAGATGACTTATGGGGGTCTCCACTTGGGTGATAAAGGTGCAGCGGGAGGAAGAGCGTGACAGGTAGATGAAAATAAAGTGGCAGTGAGAGGCAGATGGTAACATTGAGTGAATAGGAAGAGGCAGTGGGTGTTTAATGTGTGTTCCCCCTCCACAGACAAGTCCTATACTGACCACTGTCTGTGGTTAGTGCTCCCCATACTGCTGCTTCATCTCCAACTTTAAACACCCCACAGCATGGGTCCCACACAGCATGGCTAGCTGGTGAAAGCAGCACAGAGGCCCCCATCATGTCCCCTCACCTGCAGCAATGGATCAGGGCCGGCACAGACAGAAAGCTTAGCATCTGCAGCAGGACACTATCCTGCAGCCTGAGCTACAACAAGTTCAGTGTCACAGGGTGGCGCTACCCAGACCCGAGATCCCCGAGCTCTTCCTGCAGCTAAGGACAAGGCAATCACTTGAGAACCACTGCAGTCTAGTCTAACTCATACTTGCCTACTTTTGAAAACCAAAATGAGGGAGATTTTAAGATGATAGCAAAATGCACTGAGAGCAGCGTCGCGCATCATTATATACATACATATATAGAGATCAGTGGACCGGCACTCTGTTTCTGCTGTCGGGGTCAATATGCTTGCCTTGGTGCCTGCTTCAGTGTACATGTGTTCAGGTGCGCCAATGTAGATTGCTGTAGAAAGCGTCACTCCAGGGCTTGTGATCAAGTTAACATTTATTGGGTCAACGCCATTTCGGGCCTCCTGATGACGGGCTGAGGCCCCAAACTGCATTGACACAATAAATTTTCCCTTGATCACTTGATCACAAACTCTGAAGTGACGCTTTCTACAGCAATCTACATATATATATACATACATACATACATACATACAGTGTATATATATATATAGAGAGAGAGAGAGAGAGAGAGAGTGGAAATTTTAAAGTCGGAGTATGGAACAAACCAGAGGATTTAGTTCTGTGCGCGCCGAAGGCGCGCGCGCTCTGCAAAAGGGGGTGTGGCCACGGGAAAAGGGGCGTGTCTTTAAGTGAGGTGTACCACACCACATACCACTTATACACCACACTAGTAGGACTCCTTATACTATCTAGTACTAGTGCCCTTACACATTGTACCACACAGTATGAGATAAAATTCAAGGACAAAGGGACAGGGAGAGTGACATCAGAGAGACAGTGGGAACACAGAGAGAGTGACAGCAGGGACACAGAGACAGCCACATATGTACTGTATATTGGGCATCATGGTATGTGGCATATGCTCATTATACATATACCGCACACCGTGATGCTCATTATAAATATGCCGCACACCGTGATGCCCATTATACATATGCCACACACCGTGATGCTCTATTTTACATGTCACACACGTGATGCTCATTATACATATGTCACACACGTGATGCTCATTATAAATATGCCACACACCGTGATGCTCATTATAAATATGCTGCACACCGTGATGCCCATTATACATATGCCACACACCCTGATGCCCATTATACATATGCCACACACCGTGATGGCCATTATACATATGCCAAACACTGTAATGGCCATTATACATATGCCAAACACTGTGATGCCCATTACACGTATGCCGCACACCGTGATGCCCATTATACATATGCAGAACACCGTGATGCCCATTATATATATATGCCACAGACTGTGATGCCCATTATACATATGCCACACACCGCGATGCTCATTATAAATATGCCACACACCGTGATGCTCTATTTTACATATGCCACACACCGTTATGCTCCATTATACATATGCCACACCATGATGCCCATTATATATATATGCCACAGACCGTGATGCCCATTATACATATGCCACACACCGTGATGCTCATTATAAATATGCCACACACCGTGATGCTCTATTTTACATATGACACACACCGTGATGCTCTATTTTACATATGACACACACCGTGATGCTCCATTATACATATGCCACACACCGTGATGGCCGTTATGCATATATGCCGCACACCGTGATGCCCAATTTAAATATTCCGCACACAGTGATGCTCATTATACATATTCCGCACACCGTGATGCCCATTATAAATATGCCACACACCGTGATGCTTATTATACATATGTCACAGACCGTGAAGCCCATTATACATATGTCACAGACCGTGATGCCCATTATACATATGTCACACACCCTGATGCCCATTATACATATGCCGCACACTGTGATGGCCATTATACATATGCCAAACACTGTGATGCCCATTACACGTATGCCGCACACCGTGATGCCCATTATATATATATGCCACAGACCGTGATGCCCATTATACATATGTCACACACCCTGATGCCCATTATACTTATGCCACACACTGTGATGGCCATTATACATATGCCGCACACCATGATGCCCATTATACATATGCCACACACCGTGATGCCCATTATACATATGCCACACACCATGATGCCCATTATACATATGCAGAACACCGTGATGCCCATTATACATATGCAGAACACCGTGATGCCCATTATATATATATGCCACACACCATGATGCCCATTATACATATGCCACAGACCGTGATGCTCCATTATGCATATGCCACACACCATGATGCCCATTATACATATGCCACACACCGTGATGCTTATTAAACATACCAAAATAGACGGCTCCGGTAGTCAACCACGTGTTCTTGCCAACAGCTGCCCTACTGATTTGAGAAGTTTAGCGATATAGTGGCTTAGACCGTGCCCGCCCAAAAAGCAGAAATGACAGAATGACTATAGTAAGCTATCCCATGTTCATTATTATTTCACATAACAGTAGTCATGGGAACATGACAAACAGGTGACATCTCCAGCTGTATGAAAGCTTGTCAGTGGCACACACTGCAACCTACATACACTTACACCGCATATATATATATATATATATATATATATATATATACATATACATACACATACACATACACACACGTATACATATATATATATATATATATATATATATATATATATATATATATATATATATATATATACACACATATACATACACATATATATATATATATACACTTATATATACACTTATACATACACTCTCTATATATATATATATATATATATATATATATATATATATATATATATATATATATATATATATATATCTTTTAAGTGCCCCTTGTAGGAAGGCAGGCAGCTAGAAAATTAATGGGGCATGACGACAGGAGGAGTGGAGCATGTCTTGGGACGGGAGCCAGTCGGGGAACAGTGGTGGGGGTAGAGGTGATCGATAAGAAGCAGGCTTAGTGAGTGGGGGAGAGGAATGCAGCTTACAGTCAGAAACACTCAGTTAACTTTAAGCTTTTACTTACTGGCTGCTGCTGCTGCTCCTTACACAGCTGAGACGAGTCTGACACTCTTGTGTGCTCCCGGCTCCCGCTGCCCGACTCACTGTCTGCCACTGCCTCAGTCCACTGCCGCTGCCAGTGCAGCTCCTGCATGCTCAGGCCAGCGCTACCCACACAGCCCCGCGGTGGCCATCCTAATTACGTCACGGCGTCGCGCATTAAGGCCCCGCCCCCCACAATGACGCGTTCGCGCATGCGCATTCCATTTTTATTGGAAAGGGGACAAAAAACCGGGAGAACCCCAGGGATTTGCGGGGGGCGGGAGAATGATTGAAAAAACGGGAGACTCCCGCTAAATGCGGGAGGGTAGGCAAGTATGGTCTAACTGTGGGTGGGAGGAAGCTGTGATGGGCAGTGAGGAAGGCGCGCTGCTGCGCTATAGGCTGAGCTATAGGCTGAGCGCGCTGTCAGTCTGCCGACGGCGTGCGCAGTCCAGGGGCTGCTGCCGGGGGCTGGCTGTTGCTAGGAGACGGATGCTGAGCATTCCGCTCCTAACACAGCGCACAGTAAGGAGAGGGGTGGAGGGCAGTGGGCCGGTCCGGATGGCGTCGCGGGCCGCATCTGGCCCGCGGGCCGGCGTTTGCCCACCCCTGCTGTAGTGGGTGGTAGGGCATGAAATATCGCATGTTGACACAAGTCGGCTAAAAGAAAAAAGGTGAAAAACTCATGTTGAACTTTTAACTGTCGACATTCCCATTGTCGACCTAATGCTTGTGTCGACCTTCATAGAGTTAACCTAGTGACCTTGGGCCAGATTCTCTAAGCTTCAAAAGTGATAAAATGGAGAGTGATAAACAGCCAGCCAATCAGCTCCTGTCTGACATTTTTCAAACACAGTCTGTGACATGGCAGGTAGGAGCTGATTGGCTGGCTGTTTATCACTCTCCATTTTATCACTTTTGAAGCTTAGAGAATCTAGCCCCTTATCCCCTTCAGACAGATGTAACATGTATAGAGAAAGTTATGTTTGGGGGAGTTATTTTGTTTCTGTGCAGGGTAAATACTGGCTGCATTATTTTTACACTGCAATTTAGATTTCAGTTTCAACACATTCCACCCAAATTTAACTCTCTCTGCACATGTTACATCTGCCCCACTTGCAGTCATACTTGCCGACTTATCGTATAGCCTCTCTGGGAGAAGCCCGGAGTGGACAGACGGATCTTCAGGTCGCGACGTTTGCCTGGATTGGGGGCGGGGCTTTCAGTCATCAGCCCCATCCCCGCCCCCAATCCAGGCAAACGTCGCGATTCGCGGGTCCGCGAGTAGGGGAAGGGGCTAAAATGACGAGGTTTGCGTCATTTAAGTCCCGCCCCTTGCCGCGGACCTGTGAAAAACGGCTAATTAGTGCGGTAAGGAAGGGGGGTGCGGGGGCTGCCAGGCAAAAGCGGGAGGATTGCCGACCTTCCCGGGGCCGGGAGGGGGACCCGATTTTCTGGAGCCTCCCGGCAATTCCGGGAAGGTAGGCAAGCCTGCCCATTTTGAGAACAAATTTGTACTGCGATCAGATCTGAATAAGGGATGATGTCTGATATGTGAGGCTGCCGCAGCCCCTCTTTGCTGGTGACAGTTGCGGGTTCCTCCTACCTTTGCATCAGGACTACAGGGTAGCAATCCCAAATGCAGGACCATCAGTGGGACGGATCGAAGCGTTAGCTTGCAGCTGTAAGCCACAGAATATCAGCACAGATAGATGCCTTGCACTGCAGGAATAGAGGATGAGTGTAACGTTTATTGCCCAATGTACAGACATTTGCCTAAAGTCCTGGGAGTCAGCAGAATGTGACATTAGGCTGGAAGTGGTGTTGTGCATCACAGGGAGAACCGCACATGTTCACAAGAAGTAAATAGCGTTTAAGCCTTAATGCATGATGTCTAGAATCCATCTCTTGAGTCCTAAGAAGATGGGAATGGTTGCATAGAATCTCTTCAGCATTGTGCGCTTCTGCGTTGCTTTAAATAATTAAAGAGACATTACAATAAAAACGTTACATCGCCGAGAAAACGGTTTTATCCATGTTCCTGTTCGTAATAAGATAATATCAAAGATGTCATATTAACAATCTCGTCGACATAAAACTTACTTGCCTACTAGTTTCTGGGAGATCAGAGCTGGTAGCAGAATTTTGCACTGCGCATCGTTGAGGGGGAACGTCATGCTCCACCCATAGCGCATATCTTGCCCTGTATACAGTATGTGTACTTTATATATGTACTTAAATGCTTGTTGTGTGAGATATTAATATACATGATAATAAATGTGATTTATATCCAATAAATTCCAAATGCTATTTAGCCTTGAGCAAATTCTCACTTCTATGAGCTTCTCTTGGTAAAAATAGATTTTAAAACTTCATATTATCCCTTTTATGTGTTTAACTAAAGACTAGATGGGCCAAGTGGTTCTGATCAGCCATCAAATTCTGTGTTTCTGTTGCTAATAAACATATTCATCCTCCGCCACAGCTCACACTAAAGAGCATTAGCAGACACTGAGATAAGAAGACTTCCTTTACACAGGCTGTGTTCTCTGCTAAAGAGAGTACTAAGAGGGGGTTGCGGAGAGTCAACATTGGGTACTGCTGTGCCCAGATAGCAGTCATAGTGCTGGCTTCAGCAAATCACAGTTATTGCAAATTCCTTGGTGGGACCCTGACTCTTGTGAACAATCCGGGAGTCTCCTGCAGGATCCTGGAAAATAGGTAACTCTGATATGAAGGGGAAAAGCATTTTCTGTATCTGGTGTTTAAGATAACCGGTGCCCAGGGCACATATGGGCCTAGGATTGAGTACGAGCTGTAGCAGTAAATGCTGTACTTTTTGGTGTGGATAATGGAGTTCTTGTAGAGGCCAAAGAATGAGTTTACTCTTAGTTTGAATAGTTTAGGGGTTGGATGTTTCCTTTTTGCATTTTGATGTTCTCACCCACAGATTTCTGTGTTCCTATAAAGTATATTAATCTCCAAAGTCACAGTTTTACTTTTAATCAATTTTTGCTCATTGTGTATTAGTAAGTATGGTGTCTGCTTTGTGCATTTGCTGTACTTTCCTGCCTCTTAGTGCAGCTTGATGGAAAGCGTTGCCCTCCAGCGGCTACATGTAGTGCAAAAGGTCACTTTGGAGCACTTCCCCCTTTGAAAAGATGGGTTGTTACTGTCCGTAATGGGGAACCCTGGATCCTTCCCTGTGGTTCAGCCCAGGGTCATTGGAAATAATATTATCCAAAGAGCTTTGAAACTTTAAGGCATTATGTAGGCTGTAGTTGCTGTTAAAATGGGGGGATCTTTCATGGTACATTTGTAGATAGTTATTTTTTATGGTTATCCTCTGAAAATATTATTGATACATAGGCCCCTTAGGGAGAATTCCACTAGCCATAGTAGATTACCGCAGGCTAATTGTTCCAACATTAGCCCAAAGCCAGCATTTATCTGGGATTTTTTTCACCTAGATTAGCCGTTCGAAAAAACAATCCACTGGGGCTAACAGGTGCCCTGATCACATTGACACCCATAATGAACACATTACACATTAACTAGGCTGTTGGGAGAAGTTGGGAGTCTAAGGGAATAGTTGCGGCGCTGAAGCCTGAGGCTACTTCTGTTTTAATTGAATCCTCCCCCTTAATGTGTTACATGCAGTTGAATGTGTGCAAAGCTTTCTTGGACATCCATCCTATTATTTATTCAATTATAAATTGCTGTGACCTTGTACTGCCAGTTACGGCATGCGTCTGTGTTGGTTGGGGTTTGGATGGTGGTTTCACGCCTCGTTGAAGCCATTAATCGCTAGCCGGCTTATGTTGTGCCCACTGAACCTGAGACTATTAGGGGCGTATTCGATCACGGGTTCCGACTGCCTTTAAAGTTGGGTCCGTTCTGTCGAGCTGCCTCCTCAATGCTGTCAGAAATGACAGCATTGAAATAGGCGCCCTGTCGGAAATAGCGTCAGCGATTGAATAACCCCCTATGTCGGATGCATTCTTTCCGATGCAAATGGCGAGCTGTAACATACAGTGCATGCGCAGAAGGGAATTTATGCACCGTCACGCGTTCTCATCATATTCGGATGGAACTTGGCTGGTTGGGTCTTACTGAGCATTTCAGGGCAGGAATTGGGCGGAGACGGCGTTATCGTACACGTCATCCTGATTGGTGGAAGCATCACGGGAGCGGCTTGTGTCTGTGTGATTCTGATCTGTGCGTACCGGGAAGAGAAACCTGGTTCTGTTGGATCCCGTCCACCTAACATGGGACTTGTGCATCATGGGGACAGCTGTGACCGGTGTGAAAGCAAGTGGTGGCATGTTTTTCCGCCTGCAGGTGCACCAACCCCCCAACTAGTTGGACAATAGCCGCTTTAGAATAAGAAATTAAGGGTCTGATTCAGGATCGCTCGTTGTGAACCGAATTCATCCCTAGCCATAATGGTCGCATGTGCATGGTCATGGTCAGCGACCAGCGAATGATTTGCTTCCCTTTGGCTTCATGTGAGGGGAAGTGTTCGAACACACAGCCCTTTGCATGCTAGTGAGAGGATTCGGCAGTGGGGTGGGGGAGTCAGGCATTCTGCATGGCAGCGGGCATCGCTTACCTGTCCGCTAGGCTGCGAGTATTCCCGTATTAGCGAACAGATCTGAATCAGGACTATAATCATATCTGCCTTTCGCCTCATTGCCTTATTATCCCGCACCACCCAGGGACCATAATTCATACATATGCACACAAGGTAATTTATGTTACTAGATACTTTGCAGCTAATTTTTATATTTTAGCCCATAAATGTTTCTGCCGGATTTAGGGAACAGAATACAGATTGTGCGGCCCAAAGGAATTCCTCCTAGAACATGTTAAATCCAGCAACCAAAATAGCTCTGCGGGACACAGCTAAAACGATGTACGTACATAAAGTAAAGACTTGAAAGCATTTCGGAACATCTGTAGCAGATCTTCAAAGCTCTTTGTTAGATGTTAGATTAAATAGAGGAGAATCCCAGGTGGCTGACAATGGCTGCAGATGTAGGGGGAGGTGAGGGAGCCCACTAGCCAGATGTTTGGCTACGGCGAGTGGCCTTTTAAAATGACACGGGAACGGTTTTTCATCGAATAACCTTTACAGATTTTTAATTTCTATTCACAGAAATGTTGTCCCTGCCCAATCTTATGTCTATGAATAGATCATCTTTATATGGCTGACTGGGCTACGACAATACGCAAATCATTTCACTTTTTTTTTTTCTTGAACACATTAAAAAATTCTATTTTTGACGTAGGTATTTTTTAGAAGTTCATACTAATATCCCCCCACGGTTATAACCAGCCCAAGGCTCATTGAACCAGTTCTGGTTTTAGAAATCAGGGGGACCAAAAAATGGGATTCGGTATGAAATCCCGACGGTCAAAATCCCAACAGGGTCAAAATCCTGAATGGGTCATAATACCGACAAGGACAAAATCCCGACAAGGACAAAATCCCGACATTTAAAATACCGACAAGGACAAAATCCCGACATTTAAAATCCCGACAAGGTCAAAATACCGACATATAGAATGTGCAGGTGAAACTGTCAACATGACTTTGGGTTGACAGGTCGAGAGGTCGACCTGGGTTTTTTCACTGTTTTTTGACCCGAAGGTCGACACAGTCGACATGGACACAGTCGGAGGTGAACCGCAGCCGCTCGCAATGCTTCGGGCACACTATTTTATTCTCCCACCACGCCCTAGTGGATGGTAGGGCATGAAATACCGCCTGTCGGCACATGTCGGGTCAACAAACTGTGAAAAAACCCATGTCGACCTCGCGACCTGTCGACCCAAAGTCATGTTGACAGTTTCATATGTCGGTATTTTGACCTTGTCGGGATTTTGAATGTCGGGATTTTGTCCTTGTCTGTATTTTAAATGTTGGGATTTTGTCCTTGTCGGGATTTTGTCCTTGTCGGTATTATGACCCATTCTGGATTTTGACCCTGTCAGGATTTTGACCGTCGGGATTTCGACTGCATCCCACAAAATGAATAGGGATCCCCCGTATTTTGACAACCAGCAACGGGCCCAAATATCCAGCATGGGAATGCCACCGCTGGGGGAAGTTCTTATACAACTAATACCAGCAGATCAGCGGCGGGGACAGCGATTATGCAAGAGCGCGCATCAGTGTACATCACTGCCCAGTACACTCTGGGGCGGCTTCCGAGCTGAAAGCAGCACAAACAACAGAACTGAGCTGTTTCCAGCTCAAAGTCACCCAATGTGTATGGGCATTAAGGCTCTGGCTAATGTGAGCCGCAGATGACTCCTGTCCAGTGTAAAAATCAGTCGGTGGGTTTTGGACATATTCGCCCGGCTGTGAATATATTTGTAGCCGTACACATCTATTCGAACAGCGATCACATTAATTCGCAATGCGGGATTTCTCTCTAGCTGGACGGCAAATTAACTGAACACTGGCTGCGGCAAATTAGTGGCAGCGAGATCAGTTCTGAATCGGACCATGTATTTCTACTCTCTCCAATTCTCAGTAACATATTTTTAATGTGTAGCTTACCCGGACTGTAAGTTCCCATATAAAATGCATGCTGTCCCATAATTCACCGCATCCATAAACACCATACGAGACCTCCGGAGAAAGGGGAAGGATGCGTGAAGTGTAAGATTAGAATTTACATTTAAATTCATTATGTTAGCAGGTCAGATGGAACTGCCTATGATCCCAGCGGGCAGATACAGATCACAGTTCTGTATAGTATGGGAGGAAAGAAGAAAGACGCAACGGTAATGCAAATTTGTTATCCGCAAAGGTCTCTAAATTGCTATTTCTAGCACTCAGCGTGTCCCCTCTGTCTGATCGTTCTGTTCCTAGAAGTGGCTCAATGTTCTGTCCTGCACCTCCAACTTCCTAACTAGATATTCAGCTATTGCTTTCACAACCGAGCTATGAATGAGCCTGGTATATGCACATGTGGAGAGTCTCTCTGTTGGACTCCACCTCACTCTTCTAAGTACTTGGGATTAGTATTGTGACCCCTCTACACCTTGCACTACATTACCATTCTATACAGTGCAGTACATCACTTACCCTTCTATACCCTACACTATATCACTGACCCCTCTATACCCTACACTACATTACCATTCTATAGAGTGCACTACATCACTGACCCCTCTATACAGTGCACTACATCACTGACCCCTCTATACCCTACACTACATTATCATTCTATAGAGTGCACTACATAACTGACCCCTCTATACAGTGCACTACATCACTTACCCTTCTATATCCTACACTACATCACTGACCCCTCTATACCCTACACTACATTTCCATTCTATACAGTGCACTACATCACTAACCCTTCTATATCCTACACTACATTACTGACCCCTCTATAACCTACACTACATTACCATTCTATAGAGTGCACTACATCACTGACCCCTCTATACAGTGCACTACATCACTGACCCCTCTATACCCTACACTATATCACTTACCTTTCTATACCCTACACTACATCACTGACCCCTCTATACCCTACACTACATTATTGACCCCTCTATACCCTACACTACATCACTGACCCCCTATACCCTACACTACATCACTGACCCCCCTATACCCTACACTACATCACTGACCCCTCTATACCCTACACTACATCACTGACCCCTCTATACCCTACACTACATTATTGACCCCTCTATACCCTACACTACATCACTGACCCCTGTATACCATACATTAAATCACTTACCTTTCAATACCCTACACTATATAACTGACCCCCCTATACCCTACACTACATCACTGACCCCCCTATACCCTACACTACATCACTGACCCCTCTATACCCTACACTACATTATTGACCCCTCTATACCCTACACTACATCACTGACCCCTCTATACCCTACACTACATCACTGACCCCCTATACCCTACACTACATCACTGACCCCTCTATACCCTATACTACATCACCGAACCCCTATACCCTACACTACATCATTGACCCCCTATACTACATTACCATTCTATACAGTGCACTACATCAATTACCTTTCTATACCCTACACTACATCACTGACCCCTCTATTCCCTACACTACATCACTGACCCCTCTATACCATACACTACATCACTAACTCCTCAATACCCTACACTACATTATTGACCCCTCTATACCCTACACTACATCACTGACCCCTCTATACCCTACACTACATCACTGACCCCTCTATACCCTACATTACATCACTGACCCCTCTATACACTACACTACATCACTGACTCCGCTATACCTCACATTACATCCCTGACCCCTCTATACCCTACACTACATCACTGACCCCTCTATACCCTACACTACATCACTGACCCCTCTATACCCTACACTACATTATTGACCCCTCTATACAATACACTACATCTTTGACCCCCCTATACCCTACACTACATCACTGACCCCCCTATACCCTACACTACATCACTGACCCCTCTATACCCTACACTACATTATTGACCCCTCTATACCCTACACTACATCACTGACCCCCCTATACCCTACACTACATCACTGACCCCCCTATACCCTACACTACATCACTGACCCCCCTATACCCTACACTACATCACTGACCCCCCTATACCCTACACTACATCACTGACCCCCCTATACCCTACACTACATCACTGACCCCCCTATACCCTACACTACATCACTGACCCCCCTATACCCTACACTACATCACTGACCCCTCTATATGTGGTACTTTGGTCAGGTACTTGTTGGTAGCGGATGTGTATTCCCACATTTTAGAGAGAAAACAGCCAATATGAGCGGCGGCGTTTAATCCACATGCACCGATCCATACGGAATGAACTTGACAGCGTTGCGTCTGGATCAGAATAATGCCACACTACACAAACACACATGCCTATATAATATATGTAAATATATATTTAATGATATGTTTATTTCTAGCAGATCAATACAGAAAAGCATCCTACTACAATTACCGCAAGCAAGTAATACACTGCGTGCATCATCCTGAATACAGACACGAAATGTTAATGTGAAGCCGTACAGATCCTTCCATTCCCCAGATGCGGCAATAACCGATATTCTGCGCTGGAGACTCCTCATCTTCCAGCTTAGTGGCCATATTTAGCAGTTATTGCAGGGCGGGTAGCACCCTCATCCCAAAACACAGCTGACCCTCCTGCCGAGCCCCAACTCAGCTATAGGAAACATTACAGCACAGATGATTCTGATATTACTGCGCAGCTTTGTGTTATTGCGTGCTGTTGGAAAGGAATTGGTTAATACGTCCCCGTTTCCGCACCACCGCTATGACCTTTGGATTATACCTCTATGGTTTATGGCTCATTTGTAGAGTTTTAATTTCTAGGATTCATTTAAGGCTCATTCAATATTAAAATGCAATATCAGCAAAAATATTTCATAAGGATTTAATTAAAATGCATCTAAAATGGAAAGGCATGCACACGAGTGTCGTACACAGCCCCGGAGTGCTCGGTAATTACATCCCGCGCACAGCGCGCTGGGCCCGTCGCCCAGAGAATTTCCCAAGATGTTGGACTTCGCCCGTATTATAGGTCACGCTTCGTTACCAAGATAGGAACCACTAAATCGGCTAATGCGGCCAGTAAATCATCTTGGTGGCAGGGAATAGATTATTCATGATCAATTCTAGATCCGTGGAACATTCAGTGCGTCAACCCTATAGATGTTAACCAATAAAGTCAAGTTAATCCGGTCCGCCCATCTGTCGCTCTTTGGGAAAATTCTGGTTCACCTGGTTCACTCTAAGGCAGACATGTCCAAACTGTGTCCCTCCAGCTGTTAGTAGAAACTACACATCCCAGCATGCTTTGCCATAGTTTTACCATTCTGTAATAGCAAATCTGTTGCAAGGCATGATGGGACTTGTAGTTTCACAACAGCTGGAGGGCCATAGTTTGGACATGCCTGCTCTAAGGGCCAGATGTATCAAGCTTCATGAAGTAATAAAATGGAGAGTGATAAACACCCAGCCAATCAGCTCCTGCCTGACATACACCTGTAGCATGACAGGAAGGAGCTGATTGGCTGGTTGTTTATCACTCCATTTTATCACTTTGTGAAGCTTGATACATCTGGCTCTTAGTGAACTGAATTTGGCCCCTGCCCCGATGGTTGCGCATTTTGCGCATGTGCAAACCTCGACTGTGAACGGCCTCATCGGTTTACAGTGTCGCCAGGCCGTTCATATCGGGAGGGAGGGAAGGGGGCAGACTGGGGCAGTAGTGGCGTTGGGACATGGGAACGCCCAGCGTTTCATGGGTGTCCCAGCAGGTGGGAAGAAGTCTGCCAGGCACATGGTGCCCTGCCCTGTCTTCGTCCCAGCTGCCCACAAATATAAATCAGTCTCACGTGACTGATAATTGGGAAGGCAGAGGAAATAATTTGATGGAGGGTGAATGATTTCTCCTGCTGCGGGCACATGATGATGTGCGTGCGGATATGCGTCGTTGTAACACATTCCCTCGCATGGTTGCTATGGGATACAGCGGTGAGAGGGCGTCACAAGGACTCGGTGAGCTGCGAGCTTCGTGAGCTTACTGAGTCAATTAGAATCACCCCCTTTATCTTCTCTGTGTGGGTGGATCCCCCCAGCCACATACATTTGTAATACCCCACAGTGGCAACACATGTCGTTCAGCAGGTCTCAAACAGGCAGTACAGGGTTAATTATGTTCCGGACCCTTTAAATGGTTAGGATGGGCAAGACCTACCCAGTACTTGGATTGACAGACTGAGGAAGGGGAGACTGGATTGGTTAAAAGACCAAGGGGGACGTGATGTCAGACTCCAGAGGGAGCCGAGACGGAGAGCCCATCTGGGGAGTGCGGCTTGAGTGGTAGCGCCAGAGTCTGCGGTGTGCAGCAGAGCGAGGAGAGAAGAGGAGCGATAGCGGTGGCTGTAGTGCGGCTGAGTGTGGCAACGCATAAGCGCCCACACTAGTGAGACCCAGAGGGGACGCACAGGAGCGGTGACGCAGGAAACCATGGATCGGGCCCGCTACCCATAACGGCCAGTGAGTAGAGGCACCGGCTGGAGCTGGCAACTAAAGGGAGATACTCTGAGCACCCATACAGCCTTTTTCCACCAGGCCTCAAGTACCAAGGGGGTATGTGGGTTCCTTCCCTCTACCACTGTGCACCCAAGTTTCTGCAGCATGCAGTTGGGGTAGGGGTTCACCTTGATAGTGACTGGCCTGCGGGCAGCCATTAACCCTGTTCAGGGAGGTATTGAGCAGGTCCAGTGACACAATCTATCCCCTGGGAACTACCAGGATCTGAGAGGTGGAAGAGCGCTATTGAACTTCGCTAGGGCGAAACTGGGGAACTACTGCTCATCACACTTTTACGCAAACTCCGTACCAGGTGGGATAGATAAAATAAACAAAACCCTGTGCACAGGTGGGATTAAAAGACCCATTCAAACAGGACAATAATAATACCAGTGAGTTCAGTTACTTGTCCTTATTTATTATTGCATGATATTCATTGGATGTGACGTTTGCATTGCGTGACTTTTAGGTTCATGTTGATTATGACTAAACTGTGGTTTAGTCTCTGTGGTACGGTGGCGTTGTGCCAGGTTAGTGCCGCCTTGATAATTAAAAAACGCTGTCCAACTATGCGACAAAATACCTCTCATGGCCTGATAGCACCACAGAACCTAAAGGGAATGTGAGTTTGTATACAAAAGTGTTGGAGTGAGGAAATGTTAGTTAAGTACAGAGTAAACGGTTATTTAACTTGTTGAACATTTGGTGGTAACGAGACACCCTTGTTGTGAAATTATAGTAGTCAACTTGGGGCCGTGAACCCAGGGTGGATAAGTGGTATCCCCAATAATCGGACGCACTGAAAAATTCTACTGGGTACTTATATGTTAGTTGGGCGCCCAATTAGCATACGTACGCTAACTTAGGAAAATCGCATCGCATGGGCCAACTTAAGGGGCATGCGATGCGATGTGATTTTCCTATGTAATTTATTCACTGCTCTTTTAGCCCTGGGGGATCGCATCGCACCTCCCGCAAAATCGCATGCGATTTTATAGGGTGTGCGTTGTCATTACATTAGGTAGACAATAATATGATTGTATGTCCTAAAAATAGCTTTTAGGCACCCCCCCCCCCCCACTATCCACGACATCCTGAAGCGTGGAAAGCGGGTGGCGTAATGCGTCCTCCGACCTTTTCATACCACCACTATCCACGTCAGCGTGGAGTTGATTTTATATAGTGTGGCGAGCGCAGCGAGCCACTGAGCCCGAAGCGCGGCGAGTGCAGTGAGCCCCGCGTGGGGATGCGGATTACTTTAAATGTATTACGCGTCCCCTTGCGGGGCTTGCTGCTCTTGCTGCGCTCGCCACACACGCCGATGTGGATAGTGGGGGTATGAAAAGGTCGGAGGACGCGTTACGCCACCCGCTCGCCACGCTTCAGGGTGGCGTGGATAGTGGGGGGGGGGTGCCTAAAAGCTATTTTTAGAACATACAATCATATTATTGTATACCTAATGTAATGGCATCGCACACCCTATAAAATCACATGCGATCTTGCGGCAGGTGCGATGTGATGCGATACCTTGGGGGCACACAGAGCAGTGAATAAATTACATAAAAAAATCGCATCGCGATTTCCCTACGCAGAATAGCCCACTAAGCGGCACCTAACTAACATATAAGTATATGGGGGAAATTTACTAAGATGTGAGTTGTATTTCACATAGGATGTTACTACGGGCAACCAATCAGATACTATCTATTATCTTCTAGAAGGTGCTAAAAAAATTAGAAGTAGTTTCTGATTGGTTGCCATAGCAACATCCCATGTGAAATACAACTCACATCTTAGTAAATTTCCCCCTATATCTTGTATTCTTACTGAAAAAACGAGAAGTACACTGCACTATGTGGTATCGGTAATTGAAACTTCTGCTAAATTGTTACGTTACTACCTCATCCTACATCCAGCAAAGAAAACTCAAGCTATTGAATATTGTGGTCAGTCTTCCATTGGTGAAGAAAATTCTTTCCAACTACCCAACTGCCAACTCTTTCCAACTGCTTTTGCACATCTGATTACCTTCTTAGCCTCCTTCTGTCTAACAAGATACACCTCTTTGTCCTCATTATTCTGCGTCTGCTTAATTTTTTTTAAAGGCCAACTTTTTTGCTTTCACAATACTTGCTACATCTTTCGCAAACCAAAATGGCTTCCTTTTCCTTGTGTTTCTCCTAACTATTGACACAAAGTTCTGTTGCTTTCAGTATTGCACTTTTTAATTTTTCCCACTTATCCTGCACTCCTTCCAAGTTCCTCCACTCCACTGTAAGAATTCCTTACAGAGTTTCCCATCTCTACAAAATCAGCCTTCCTAAAATCTAACACCTTTGTTTTTGTGTGCGATGAGTCGGTCTCTGTCTCTACATGCTGTAGGTGCGTGCTGCTGCCCGGGAGGGATGGCGGAGGAAGGTATGGGGGGGGGGGGGGCGGTCCAGGGCGACTCCAGCAAGCCGGGGCCCGGGTAATTAGTACTCCACCCCCCCTCTTGGCAGCCCTGGAGGGGCCACCTTCCCCGTCACAGTTACATCATCACATGTTATATACAGGGGAGTAGCTACCATAGGTGCAGGGCAGGGCCGGACTGGCCATCTGGCACTTCTGGCAAATGCCGATTTTGTGCAGACTGGGCACACAGGCTGGATGGCCTGTGAGTGACAGGTCTGGGATAGAGGTGGGACGGAGGCTATGCGGAAGGAGGCAGAAGTGTCAGGCACGTGAAGTGTGTGCCAGAGGAAGCAGGAAGAGAAGAGCTGCGTGGTGAGGGACGGAGCAGCGGTGCCTGCCCGCATACCCGGCAGCAGCTCCAGGATCAGGCAGTGTCCGGTGTCGCCTTACATAAGAACCCCGCAGCACCCGGCAGTGGCTTCCGTGGCTGACAGCACACGGCGCCCGGCAGTGGGACCAACCCCTCACACTTAGCTGCAGCACCTGGCCGGACTCGGGGACAAGGTCCCGGCGCGCAGTCTCATCTGATGGCACCCGGCCACAGCACCTGGCGGCAAGAGGTCTCGGCTCCAGCACTGCACAGCATCCGGCAGCAGTACCCCGTGGACGGCGGTGAGAAGGTCCCATCCCCAGCGTCAGAGAAGTAGCACCCCCAGAGGCCCAGGACACTTCTGGTCCCTACAAGGGCACGTGAGTTGGCCAGTGTGGCCCTACCTTGCTCCCCTCCAGGAAAACCTAACAGGATAGACTCCCAGCCAGCTATAGATAAACTTACACATGAGATACATGCATTTGTGTTGATGTGTAATTGGGCAATATGGTGTGTAGCGTCATGTGTAGTAGGTAGCACGGTGTGTGGCGTCATGTGTAATGGGCATTAAGGTGTGTTCCATAATGTGTAATGGGCATAACAGTGTGTTCCATAATGTGTAATGGGCAGTGTAATGCCTCCTTTTTTTGATGCCACACATTATTTCCATGAGACCACGCCCATTTTTTTGCCACGCGGATTTGCCGCACAAGGGTCCCGCCTACTGCAGGTGGGCCTGTGTGCTCAAAATGCCAGGGCCGATTTCTGGTCCCAGTCCAGCCCTGGTGCTGGGGGTGCAGCTGCTATGGGGCCCACAGCTGAGAGGGGCCACCTTCCCTGTCACAGTATTATGTGCTATATATATTTTTCACCATTGGGTGGTACATAGGGGCCCTTACAAACTTTTCCCACGGGGCTTACAAATATCTAGATACGCCACTGGCTTTGCACACCTACATACGGTATGGCGATCATACAAGTGGCACGTGTCAGAATATACATGTAGCACCATCCATGCGTGGCGACAAACACTTGGAACTCCTTCCTTCTGTAGGTACCAGATGGACATAAGTAATATTTCAGAGCTTTGTTGCCTGTTACAGATGCCTCGTTGTATGATTATGATAAGATGGCATCATCTCTGTTACATAGAGCAGCACTCTTCCTAAAATCCTGCCACATCCGTTACCGTCTCCCATCTGCGGGCGGCATCTGATACTGAGAGCAGATTAAACATTCTGCCACCCCGTTTTGGAATTTTAATTCCTTATGAGGCGTAAATCAGATACAATTTTTGGATACACTGTCGTTATCCTGGAGCCAGCTATTACCCACCCGCTTTTTACTCCGTTAATGCTTGCTTTTGCTAGCGAGCTGAAATTAGGCACAACTATAATTTTTCTCTTCATGTTTATACCCTTACACGCCAACATTACCATCTGTGCAAGATAAGAGATTGCCGCTTTTAGTGGATCACGTCGGCGTTACCAATAAAGTTATTGAACACAACAAACATGGAACCGGTCATAAAAAGAATTACGGTTATTGAACATTAGAAATATTGCGATTTTCCTCATGAATATTACAATCAATTGTAATGAATATTATATTTCGCAGCCAAAAATTATACGTAAAAAACAAAAAAAACATTATATTTTAAATTTATTGACTACTTTATAGCGGCGTCAGTAATAGTCGGCTGCAGTTAGTGTTCTGAGCTCAGGACTGGAGAATTTGTGCTACATTTTCATTTAGGCAAAATAATTCATTTCTCTAGACAAGTGTTTGCAAATCTTTTCTGTCCTCTCCGTCGGGCCGGCACCGAATTGCAAACCTGACAACATACGAGACGTGTTAAACAATCGGGTAATAAAATCTTTTCGGAAAGATAAAGACATGAGCTGGCAGAGACTCAATGTTATGGAAATGTTACCTATCTATCTATCTATCTATCTATCTATCTATCTATCTATCTATCTATCTATCTATCTTCAGATGTAGCCGGCCTCTTCCTTGCAGGGGCTTGCAAAACTATCGCCAGCCCCTGCCAGCCGGCGCGCATGAGATGCATTCACGCCCTGTGGCAACAGAGCCCCCCGCCCCCTCCCCCCATCGCCGCCCCGACCCCCCATCCCTGCCCATCTCCCCAAGGCTGAGACGGGCAGGGACCCGCTGCCCAGCTGCCAAGAGACTGGGACGTGCGTGCGCATGAGATGCATGCGCGTTCCAGTCCCAGAGGCGACGTTCTGGCAGGCGCCGGGCAAGGACAAGGGGCGCGCCATCTGTATCTATCTATCTTTCCCTAACTACTCCTCAACTGTATGAGGTGAAGTACCGCCACTGAGCACTAGAGGCCACTCAATGGACCAAATGACTCTTGTGCTTAAAGATGTCATAACAGAAAGTGAAAGCAATTTTTGCAGGGACACTCATCATTTTCAAACTTGCTGGTTATGGAGAGAGGGGAGCTGTGAGGACAGAGACTGGAGATAGGAGCAGATAGGGACTGGGGGTGGGGTGGAGAGTTTGTGGGGTAAAAACTGTCTCAGTTCAAAGTGAAAGTAAAAACTGTCGCAGCTCAAAGTGAAGGTACATTGCAGAAGCCGTCTGCGACAGGCTTTTCACTGGTTAATCAATGAATTTCACGGTACCTGGATGGTATCCAGATGGCTCATAGACAATGTCTAGGTAGACAGTCAACACTTCGACGCCAAAAGGTTGACCCAAAGTAGGTCAACATTGACAAAAGGTCAAAACATAAAAATGACTTTTTTCATACTTTTCCATCAGCGCGGACTACAAATGTGAACGGTAAAGTGTCCAGAGCGAAGCGAGCCATGCGAGGGTATGCGATACACTATTTCGGGGTCCATGTCGACAGATGTCAACATTGCCCCAAAAAACCTGCGAAAAACTCACAACCTTTTAATGTGTCGACATGTCCCATGCCAACCGTTTGCTTGTGGTGACATTTGACCCTGTTGACTGTCTGTCTAGGTCAGTGGTAGCCAACTCCGGTCCTCGAGAGCTACCAACAGTTCACATTTTCCAGGCAACCGAGCTGCTGCACAGCTGCACTCATTGCTCAATAACACACTTTAAAAGATCCACAGGTGGAGCTAATTATGCCTGCCAAAATGCACGAGCGATCCTGAATCGCCCCTCATGTTTGTAACTACAGTACTGTGTGTCGCTTTAAGTATAATAAATGCTCTTCCTAAAAAGCAGTAAAGGCCCCCATACACTAGCCGATTTTGGTCAGATTTAAGCCAGATCAGTCGGATCTGGCCGAAATCGGACCAAAATCGGCTAGTTTTGATGTCCCCTCAGATCCGATGCGCGGTCCCGTGCGCATCGGATCTGCGTCGGGTGGTCGGACCTGCTGCACGTCCGACCACCCGACTTGGGACCTAGTGGGGCGGTGGAGGGAGCAGGGGGGGCTGGGGACGCTGCGGGGGACACGTCTGTGTCCCCCGCTGCTTGGGGACAGCGTCTGTGCGGCGAGAAGGTAGAGGGAGCAGGGGGGGCTGGAGACGCTGCGGGGGACACAGGCTGCATAGAGCCGGGCAGGGGGAGCCGGCCGGGAGCTGTCAGTAATGAATAAAAAAAAAAGCCCATACAATGAATGGGCGGCCTGTGATTGGCTAAGCGCTCTCTCAGCCAGTCAGCAATTGGCTGAGAGAGCGCTCAGCAGCCAATCACAGGCTGCCCATTCATTGTATGGGCTTTTTTTTTTATTCATTACTGACAGCTCCCGGCCGGCTCCCCCTGCCCGGCTCTATGCAGCCTGTGTCCCCCGCAGCGTCTCCAGCCCCCCCTGCTCCCTCTACCTTCTCGCCGCACAGACGCTGTCCCCAGCAGCGGGGGACACAGACGTGTCCCCCGCAGCGTCTCCAGCCCCCCCTGCTCCCTCTACCTTCTCGCCGCACAGACGCTGTCCCCCGCAGCGTCCCCAGCAGCGTCCCCAGCCCCCCTGCTCCCACCAGCTCTCACCTCTTAGCCCCCCCCCCCCCCCCTGCTCCCCGGGTTTTTTACATGTGATAAATCGAGACGATTTATCACAAGTAAAAAATGGCACATCAAGTGCCAATCTAATCAAGCTCCCCCGGGGAGCAGCCGGGGAAGCTCAGGGGGAAGTCGGGGGCGACTTGTCCTAAGGACAAGTCGCCCTAGTGTATGGGGGCCTTAAGGTTAGCACAAAGCCTGGCTCTGAAGTAACATCACGCCTTTTAATTTACCAGATAAGGTGCACTTTTTTTTTCAGCACACATGAAAAGGTTTGCTAATTAACTATCCTCTTAATTGCTAGATTGTGTGGTGATAAATCGAGTATCAGCAGGAACCTCTAAGCTCCGGTCTTAATTCTGAGTATGTTGGAAACATTTTATCTCTGTATCACTTGCTGACATTATAATGGCTGCAATTACCAGTGCTAAGTTTTTAAAGCCTTTTTTTGGATTTTGCTAAACGCGGAAAGTTTATACTTGTCCTCTGGCGCTGGCGGCGTCTGCGCTCCCACGTTCCACTTACACCATCGATGCCGCTGCAAGAGCGCTGATAGGTTTGAGTAAATGTCTGCCCGGCCACCACCCTGTTACCACTAATGTATGTCAACTAAAATCGGGTGTGGATCATTTGGTCTATAACAACTAGGTCAACACCACTAGGTCAACATGGGTCTAGGTCAACATGGGTTAGGTCGACAGGGTCATTAGATCTACACAAACATTAGGTCGTCATGGGAAAGGTCGACACTCAAAATGTCGACATGGCGTTTTTAACTGTTTTTTCCCCCCCAAATGTCGACACTTTTGACATGGACACAGTTTGGAGTGCACAGCATCCCCTCGCATTGTTCGCTTTGCTCGCAATGCTTCGGGCACGGTGCCTCGCTACACTCGGTACACTATTTTATTCTCCCGCCATGCCCTAATGGATGGTAGGGCATGAAATACTGCCTGTCGGCACATGTCGCAGCTACGGGAGAGCGGTGGTGGGGAGTGGCTGTAAAAAAAAAAACATGTCGACCTTCCAACCTGTCGACCTAACCCGTGTCACCCTAATGCTGTGTCGACCCAAACTCATGTCGACCTTGCCCCATTTTGACCTTGACACCTGTTGACCTTCACCCATGTCGACCTAGACCTAGACACCTGTCGAACAGTGTCGACCTAATGACTGTCGACCTAAGTGCTGTCGACAATACGATCCACACCCCCGTCTTGTACCTGATTCACATGACACACGCATCACATATGCTGCATGTATCTCTCCAAAGCAACTTTGATTTGCAGAAAGTACAAACTGCAAAACAGTCAGAGTCCGGGCACTTACAATAAGCCGGAATTGTAAGATTACAGCGACGGGACTCCAGGACCCGGTGTCAAACCATTATGATAAAAATGTATGATTTAAAAACAGCTGGCTATTCTATCTCGGAGCTATTAAAAGGAAAGCCTAATAAACAGCGGATTTACTTCCAAAGAGTCTAAACCCACTAATTGACTTCCACAGGCCGGCTGGAAATTCACTACATTCGACTAAGACAAATTTATATTCACAGGCAGAGTGCAGATTAATCGGAAAAGCTTTTCACCTTTAAACTGGAGAAGAAAGCGGTGAAAAGAATGTCAGATTAAACCGTTATCTTGATAGAACTGTATAGAGGGAGAGAGCGGAGGAGAGTAAGCCGCGCTAAGCCGAGCAGCGTTTCTTCTCCGAGAGCGCTCACACAGAGTTCCAGGCTGTGCCAGTCACTTCCCATGCAAATCACAGTCTGCCCGCCATCCGCCCTGACCACCACACAGACTCAGGGGGCGCGGAGTCAGGAGCTACGCAGAAGGGCACAGTATTGTATATTAAACGACAACACTCAATGGGGGTGATTCGTGTTTTCTCGGTAAGCAGCAAAAATTGGTGCTTACCGAGCGCTGAAACGCACCCCCCCCACACTGGTGCCAAATCCCCTCGGTACCATCCCTTCGCATGTGTCCTCTAGTAGGAGAAATAATTTCAGCGCCGTTTCCATCCCCAGCCCTCCCTCCCCACAATGGCGGCCCGGCGAGTGTGTAACTTGCCAAACCGTTCGGTACCGGGTCCGCACATGGAACGTTAGAGAATTAGGCCCAATATCTACAGAGCTGACTGCTAATTGGGTCTATGGAGCATGACCAGATAACGGCGGCACTCTAGGCGACTTTCAAATGCCTCACACGGACCCCAGTTACATTATCAACATTTCAGAACCCCTTAATTATTATTATTTATTAACAGTTTCTTATATAGCGCACACATATTCCGCAGCGCTGTACATTCACATCAGTCCCTGCCCCAGTGGAGCTTACAATCTATATTCCCTACCACATGTACACGCACACAGACATTCTAGCATTAATTTTTGTTAGGAGCTTGTTAACCTACCAGTATATTTTTGGATTGTGGGAGGAGACAGGAGCACCCGGAGTAAACCCACGCAAGTACGGGGAGAATATACAAACTCTTCACAGTGAGGGCCGTGGTGGGAATGGAACCCATGACCTCAGCGCTGTGAGGCAGTAATGCTAACCGTTCTTTCATCAGGGTTCTTTCATCATCTCTTATATATTTGGCTACATCTGTCACTCAAAGTGTGTGAGTGTGTGTATAGCGCTGGGTGGAGCCTCTGACTCACATGACTGACTCACATGACAGAAAACCAGCCCAGTGAGCCCACAGACAGTGCCAGACACCCTCTACCTCCCCATGTTGCCCAGCACTGCTACTCCACAGCCACCAGGTGAGTACCGCACCCCCCCCGCGCCCCCCTCCCGCGATTTGCGGCAAAAACACACACACACCCCCCGCGACCCCCCCTCCCGCGATTTCGCGGCAACCCCCCTCCCGCGATTCGCGGCAAAAACACCCCCCTCCCCCGCGACCCCCCTCCCACGATTCGCGCCCCCCCCCGCAATTCGCAGCAGCCCCAGGATTAAATGGCACATGCAAAACACTGACATGGCTATGGTCGACAATGAAAAAGGTTGACATGAATTTTTGAAGATTTATTTTTTATTTTTTTAATGTTTTCATATTCATTGTCATGTGCCGACATGGACACCAATGAAGTGCCACACTTATGTCAACATTTACATGTGTTGACCTTTATGTGTTGATTTTTTCTTGTGGCGATTCGCGTCACACCCCCCCGCAACCCCCCCTCCAGCGATTCGCGGCACCCCCCAGATCCCCCGCGACCCCCCTCCCACAATTCGCGGCAACCCCCCACGGAACCCCCGTGAACCCCGCCATCCCGCGATTCGCGGCACCCAACCCCTGCGACTCCCCCTCCCGCAATTCGCGGCACCCCCCCCCCTGCGATTCGCGGCAGCCCCAGGATTAAATGGCACATGCAAAACACTGACATGGCTATGGTCGACAATGAAAAAGGTTGACATGAGTTTTTGAAGATTTATTTTTCATTTTTTTAATGTTTTCATATTCATTCTCATGTGTCGACATGGACACCAATGAAGTGCCACACTTATGTCAACATTTACATGTGTTGACCTTTCTGTGTTGATTTTTTCTTGTGGCGATTCGCGTCACACCCCCACCCCCCCGCGACCCCCACTCCTGCGATTCACGGCCCACCCCCCCCGCGACCCCCCCTCCTGCGATTCTCAGCACCCCACCCTGTGACCTCCCCTCCCGTGATTCGCGGCACACCCCCCGCGACCCCCCCTCCCACGATTCGCCGCAACCCCTGCCCCCGCAACCCCCCCTACCACGATTTGCGGCAACCCACCCCCCTCCTGCGATTCTCTGCAACCCCTTCTCTCCCGCGATTTGCAGCAGCCACCCCCCCAACCCCCCCACCCGCAATTCGCGGCACCCCCGCGACCCCCCCCTCCCGCAATTCGCAGCACCCCCCGCGACCCCCCCCTCCCGCAATTCGCGGACACCCAAGTTGCAATACAGGGCATCTTTCATACATTTGTAACCATATTTCTCATATACAAACGTTCACAAATTAAGGGGGCGCAGCCCCTTACGACGGTGTGAAGAGCGCCCGTAGGCCGCGATGAATCACCCAGTTTATAATATAGATGAACAATTGTCACCACATCAAGGACTTTCAGCATGTGCCAGCCCCGCGCTCCATGTGCGCAGTACAGGTCCAGCGTTCTGGGACGCTCTCTGGCTGCAGACTATCAGTGATTGACAATCTGCTGCCATTTGGGGGTGGGGAGGGGGTGGCAAAGGATACCGTTTAACAAAATGGAGAGATTTTTTTGGGGAGAGTGCCGAGACCAGGATCTAGGTCAGAAGATGGAGGTTTCCCGGCCTTTTTTGTAGGAACTGCGGTGGCCAGCTTGCTCGATCCCATGTATCACTCACAATGGCATTGCAGGTGATCAGATTCTGCACCGGCGAACATCAAATGATGTGGGTGTTCTCCCGCAGGCTGTGAATGGATGTTTATGTAAAACATCCATTTGCAACCAGTGGAAAAGTACGCGCCTTGCAAATGACGGGCCGGCGTACCACCATTCGCAAGACGGGATCTGGTTGACTCGCAAGGATTCAAATTCTCATTCCAAACGCAAACTCCCCCCATCAAAAGCGTACTGTGACAGCCAATCACCAGCAACCACAAATATCTAATATTTGTATCATCCAATCAGAAAAACGAAGCATCTTCCAGGTAGAACTGTACTGTATTATTAACACCTTAAGGACTTCCTTTAAGCTCTTAGAAATACTACAGGAGCAGTGATGTCACAAGTGGGACGCGGAAAAGGGCCCTGCCTGTTCCCGGACTTGCAAACGCCTGCTCCAGACCCGTCAGGGTTAACAGAGATGGAAATTTATTCGCCACAAAATACATAATTGTATCTCTTTCGCTTTACTTCGATTTTTCTTTTTTCCTAAAGCATGTAAAATACACAAAGGCAATTAGGCAGCCAAAGTCCACACAGCGCTAATACTAATACACAAAGCTTCCCTCGCTCCTCACTTTCTGCTTTTAATTATCTCTCTGCATTTTGATTTCCTCGGCGAGTCACCTGGGCATTTGCTCATCCTGAGAAATGGTCAGTGGGAGTCGGACCCGCTACCTTACACATCACATCTCTGCCAAACTTTATTCTGTCTGTAATGAGTTTTGCTAATGAATTCAAAGGGAAGCGAGTAAACAGTATCCACTCTGTGTAATTAGAGCAGGCCGGTTTCTGCACAGATCTAGGGGCTGGAGTGGAGATGACCTAAGTGTGTTCTGCCAGATAGGACCTTCACAAGGTAGTCAGGCTTTAATTAGCTGCTTCTCATGAACAGAGAAATCAATGTGCAATGTATTCTGTTACCGGAATATGAGAGGAATATTGGGAAATTGAAAACCTCTATTTGTTAGAGTAATAGGTGCCCAACTAACCTTGGAAACCTCCATGAAATGACTATGGCCCTTATTCTGATCGGTGCGGATATTCCCGCATTCTTACGGTGCGGTCCGCACGCCACGGTGTTTTGCCGCGTGCGGCCATCGTCCGTAGAAACGCCCACGTGTCCTCCGCATTCGGACGGACTCACTCTTTAAGAACAGGGCGTGTTTACGGACGACATACAAAGCATGCGTGTGCGGGAGAAACACTCCGATTCGGCACGGTATTACAGAGTATTACAGAGTATGCTCGGGAATACCGCATCCGAACGGGAGCCAAGCGGTGCTACCGCACGTAAGCGGAGTATTTACGCCAAACAACCCACTATGAAGTATCTTCTGCTATACATCACATGACCCACTTATTCAATTACCTATCCTCATAAAAAACTGCTTATTTGGAATTGGAATCAATTAGATTCCAATATATCCTTACAAGCATGCCTAACACATGCATTGCACACATTAACCCTTACAGCAATGTAAGTGCAATGGTTTGTATTACACCCTGTGTAAAAGATTATAACCAATCTACACATATACTATTTAAAGTGCAAATAAAACCAACAACTGTAAACTTGCATAAAGAATTTATTTAAACAGACAATTAACAGAAATAAAAAAATATAAAATTATAAATTAAATAAGCAGGTCTTTGAGGTCCTGCAGGTCTGCTTGAAGGAGCCGCAGATGGTGCTCCACTCGCAGGAGGGCCCCACGCACCCCCTCATCTGCCGGTGTGGTGTCATCTGTGTGCAATTATATTTGTTTTGTATTATTATTTATTTTGCGGCATTCCTGCCATGTTGTTTATTGTTTGTATGTATTATTTTATGGTCATTGCATCACACTGGCATTGACTGTGACATGAATATAAATAAATGTGTTTACTTTACCCAAAATGTGTGGTTTCATGAGTACATGTCAAATACACATGTGTATTGCTAGGATTAATATTCTGTCATGTCCATTGTTAGCAGTTTGAAAGTGTCTGACAAGTACAGCATATGTGGGGGACTAGTAAGGTTTCCTTGAAGCAGCAATGGTTTCAATTAAAGCACTGACAAGCGTCCTATTAGTGAGTAATGAGTAAAGGAGTAGATTCTATTGGGTTCAGGTGTTAATGGTTGTAGTCATTAGGCGTACGTTCGCCTAGCGCATGAACGAGTGGTGTCCGCAAAGCAATAGTACACTTGTGGACACCGCACATTTCTGCCCTTTTTGATCGCGTGCATTCGGAGTGGTTTCCGAATGTACGCCCCCCAACATAAGTGTACTCCCCCGTGTCCGCCCATGTTTCCGCCCCGTTTTGCCCACTTTGAAACTACGCCCATGTGTCATTCCGCATGACGCCCATAATACGCCCCTATTTCCCGAATGATAGCGGTGAACAGTTCTGGACGGGATCTGGCCGAACTGGTACCGAGTCAAGGCGTGGCACATGCGCGTTGCGTTCTCCACGCATGCGCAGACGCCGTAAACACGCGATCCGAAAGTATGCGGTAAAGTCCGCGTCAATCAGAATAAGGGCCTATGTGCTTTCTGATGCCGTGAACAGGAGTCTTTTGTGTATTCTTCTCTTGAAATCCACTATTAGAGAAAGAATCTGGAGACATAATGTAGTCTATATATCAGTAATGCGCAAAAAGAAATCGATAACGGAGATGTTTGGTTCCGTTCTCCAGTAATCCAAAATCCACCTCGAGGGCCGGATTTGGGACCAGATGCACTAAGCTTCATAAAAGTGATACAATGGAGATTGATAAACAGCCAGCCAATCAGCTCCTTGCTGGGTTTGACAAATGATAGGTAGGAGCTGATTGGCTGGTTGTTTATCACTCTCCACTCTATCCATTTTTAAAGCTTGAAACATCTGTCCCTCAGACCTGTCTGCTAGGCTGCTTATGTCCGAACGCCCGCTTCCCACCACAATTCTAGACTGACTTCTATCTTGGCCAGAGATGGCAATATTCATGTGACGTTAGCCGCCCGCCCCAATCGGGCACTGATATGCCTGTGTGTGTGGTTTGCTATTGCCCCCCCCTCCTACCCCTCCTGAACGCATGGCCAGGTTAGTGTGAAACTTGTGGAAGCCGTTCGCTCCTGAGGATTGCATATATTTGCGCATGCCCAAACCCCGAACATCGGAGACGGGACAAACTCAGACCATTACAAATGGTTCTGAATCGGCCCCAAAGATTGGTATGGGTCTCACAGGGGGAAGCTGCCCTGATCCCGGTTTGGAGCTTTCTGCAGTGATTATTGATGAATTAATCGATGTTTATCAAATGTTACTTGGGAGTGGTTTTACCAAAACATGAGGATAAATTGAAATTGAGATCAAAACATGGTGGACTGTGCTTATCGAGGTACTTGTTTCCTAGAACGGCCACAATCGTGAGTGATCGTGGCTCTTAATTAAGGGACACGATCCTCACGATGTGGCCGATTTTTTTCAATTTTTTCACTTTGATTGACAGAAATCGGGTCAATCGGTCGGTCGCGACCAATTAAAATCGGCCGCGATGCGACCGACCGATTGACCCGATTTTTCCATAGACTTCAATGTTAAAAAATCTTTTAACATTGAAATCGGTCGGTCTTGTGCCATTATAATGGCACAAGATGAGATGGACTTGATTAAGTCCATCTCACATAGGGAAAAATGATAAAAAAGGTGAAATGGGCCAATATGACCCATTTCACATTTTTTATGTGCCCGCCATGACCCCACGATAGACGTGAACCCGAAGCGTGGCGAGCGCAGCGAGCCCGCGAGGGGCGGCGGTGCGCGTCCTCCGACCTTTTCATTCCCCTACTATCCACTAGGGCGTGGAGTGAGAATATAATAGTGTGGCGAGCGCAGCGAGCCACCGAGCCCGAAGCGTGGCGAGCGCAGCGAGCCCCGCGAGGGGACGCGTATACCTGTGAAGTGAGACGCGTCCCCTCGCGGGGCTCGCTGCGCTCGCCACGCTTCGGGCTCGGTGGCTCGCTGCGCTCGCCACACTATTATATTCTCACTCCACGCCCTAGTGGATAGTAGGGGAATGAAAAGGTCGGAGGACGCGCACCGCCGCCCCTCGCGGGCTCGCTGCGCTCGCCACGCTTCGGGTTCACGTCTATCGTGGGGTCTAGCACAGTTATTAACATTTGGGGGGGCAATTTAAACAAATCTGGTGTAAAAAAAAAAAAAATCGGGTGAAAAATCGGCAGATCGGATCGGTCGCATCGTATGCGACCAAATCGCATGCGATGCGACCGATCCGATTTTTTATCTTACGACCACAACGATCTAAATCGTTGTGGCCGTTCTAGGAAACAAGTACCCTTATCTCTAATCACTAACCAACTATAACTAACTAACTAACTAACTACAGTATGCCTTATTTCAGCGCTCCAACTGAACCTTTCACTGCCAGGGTTAAAGCTGCCATTTAAACAGGGTAACAAATGTGGGGTTACCAGCCAAATGATTCTTGGGCTTGCTGGTGCTTGTAGTACTACCCATGGCCGGCAGGCGTGGATTAAGCATTCGGGGGGCCCGGGTCACTTTAGACAGGGGGGCCCTCCCCCTCCCACTTGTCATTGCTGGCTGCAAACTGCACAGGAGAATATTACACTGTCAAACACACAGAGTAAAGGCAGTATAAACTTGGTCAATGGGTAACTGCAGGGGGAGGGGGGGTATTATTATAAACTTAACTATATATAATATAAACATAAATGTATCTATATAATATCACACGAAAAGCCTGTGTTTGTCCCTCTGTACCTTACTCTGTAGGAGCCCTGACAGGCTCAGCGCTGCCTCTAATTAAAAACCCTCCCATGATGAGGCCGCTGCTGCTGCTTTCCTCCATGGGCCTGAGAAGCATATGATGAGCTCCACCCAAGCAGAGCTCAGCACAAGCCTCTCAGCCTCTGACCTCTTGTGCAGAGTCTCATGGGACTTAGTCCCGACTTAGCTTACAGAGTCTTAGGGGTAAATTAAGTATGATGGGAGTTCTATTAAAGATGGGATGTTGCCCATAGCAACCAATCAAATTCTATCTATTATCTTCTAGATAGTTGCTAAATAAATAAGAAGTAGAATCAGTTTGGTTGTTATGGGCAACATCTCATCGTCAATACAACTCCCATCTTAGTCAAATGACCCTTTAGTGGCTTCACAGGGATAATCCAGCCTGCAGCCAATCAGATCATTAGAACATGTACAGAGTATAGCATGTAGCCTATCAGTGCATTAGTACATTTACATGGATAAGCAGTGACCACCTGTAGCCAGTCAGACTAGATTAAGCGAGGGCTGCCAGAGTGTAGGTAAGAGGATTACATTTTTGAGTTTGCAGTAAGAAGTTGATGACTGCTAGTTGTGTAAAGTTTGGTTGCAGTTTTACTGGTAGCCTATGGGAGAGAAATGGGGCGTGAGCTTAGGAGAGGGGTATATAGGCAGGTCCTTGCAGGAAGTACTTCATCTTGCAGAGTTTTCAGCCCCACCCACCTTCCCTGGTCTCCACCTTCCCTTGCCTTTCAGTCATCCAAATTTACAAATCAGTTTCGGTCCAGTTACCAATTTTCTGGGCGTCACAGTCCAGCGGTCACTTGTGGCATAAGTGAGCGTGGGGAAGCGCTGCCTCTTGAAAGACGGCAGGTGTGTCCTGCCTTTGCGGGAGGGCAATTGGGCACTCCTCCACGGGAGTGCCCACACCGGCCAGATAAGGGGTGGTGAGACTTCCCAGCGTCAGGTTATGCTTTAGGCAGATGGGACCCACTGCCATATTTAGTAGTTAGGGCGTTTAAGTCTCCGCCATGTTATGTGACAAGAGCTGGACATCACGTGGTGCCTTATTGCCAGCCCTTTACAAAGAAGCATCATACCAAGTAATAAATAACTATGACACTGTTAAATCTAACGCTATGGTGTCCGAGTCATGATCGTGTCAGCGTGCTTTATTTGTAGATCAGCTAGCTTAAGGTTTTTTGTTAAGTTTCAAACTTAATAAATGATATTCTATCCTGTATACAATCAGATCAACACAGGGATAACCCAGCCTGTAACTAACCAGAACATGTTTACGTCATTGAGACCGTTACTCATAGTTAGCTGATGGCTCATGAAAGCAGGGCCAGAGAGGTATGCCAGCGCCCAGTAACATTTTGGGGGCATGGCCTAATCGCGGGAGGCGTGGCCACCTCCCAGCGATTAGGCCACGCCCCCAAAATGTTTAGGGTGTGTGTATGAATAAAACAGTCTAAAGTCGAGGGTGGAGTGTTATTGTCCCCCCCTCCCTCAGCAGCAGCACACACCTACCTACAGCATGTGCTGTGCTGACAGCAGGCTCAGCATGAGCTCTCACTCTGGGTCTGATTCTCTAAACTTCAAAAGTGATAAAATGGAGAGTGATAAACAGCCAGCCAATCAGCTCCTACCTGCCATGTCACAGACTGTGTTTAAAAAATGTCAGGCAAGAGCTGATTGGCTGGCTGTTCATCACTCTTCATTGTATCACTTTTGAAGCTTAGAGAATCTGACCCAGAGTGAGAGCTCATGCTGAGCCTGCTGTTAGCAAAGCACATGCTGTGGGTGTGTGCTGCTGGCCGGGAGGGACAGAGAAGGAAGGGGGGGGGTCGGACCCGGGCGTACCCACTCCTCCCCCCCCCCCCCACACACACACCCTCTCAGTGGCCCTTCATGAAAGTACAGTAGCCATCATTACTGTCAGTGCAAAATTGCACCGGCCCTAACTTTGATGCAAGAGACCTGTTGAAATCAAATGGATCTCTGTGTACTCACAACTCAGCCGTAATGGGGAAGATGCATACTGTATGAGTGAGTCCCCATTGCTGCTCAGAGCTGTGTGTGCTCAGATGACAGAGCGAGGGCCGCATAGGCTGGAGGGAATATAAGAGCCTGAGAATTTGTTGTCCACAAGCAATGTACAGCAGAAGCATCTGTGTAAAGCCCTATGGAAATAGTAGTGGAGTGGCAGTTAGTTCTGCCAATCAGGTAGCAGGGGGGCGGCAGCCAGAGAGGGTTATATCAGTGATCAGAGACAGGAAGTGAGCCTCTTTGATTCTGGATCAGTCTGGAAGCAGAACAGCTAAATCTTGAAGCAGGACAGCTAAATCTTGAAGCAGGATAAGTAACTTTTCAATTGCTCACATTCTCTCTCATTCCTCCCTGTACAGCTTGCTTTTTCTGTCTGTGTACCTTGACTGCTCCTGCTTGCACAGAATACCCTGTCCTGTATCACAGCCACATGTAGACAGTGTCAGGGCTGGGGATTTCCATGCTGGCAGTGGTGATACTACAGCACCACCTGCTGGTGCCCTGGTTACTAGGTTTGTTTTCACCTGTGGCATTTAATATGGGGGGGGGGGGGGGGGGGTGTCTTTGAGGCACAATGCCTTCTGTCTGTGGGCTCCCTGTCTCACTTGGGAGGGTGAGTTGGCCCACCATTTCTGCCCTCTCTGTTAGCTAAAACAGTGGTGAGAGCTGCTCAATGAAACTAGTAATGCCCCCCAGGTGCTGCAAGGGAGGGGGATTTAACCCCCAGCACACCAAAGGGCATTAGTAATAAGATATGAAAGACCAACATAATAGAGGGATTCAGAGATCTTAGTTACATATATTTTGCAGAAGATATGATAAGCTTCCAGGCCTCGTCACGGCTTCTCTGATGCCGGAAGTCCTACACCGGATATAATTGTCTTACTGTAAGGCTACATGATAACAGCACTTAATATATCTGAGTTGAGAGCCAGCCTATCAGGAGTTACCCCTAAATCCTCCTTGTGGCACTACAGGAACCAGCATGCCCTCCAGGGCTCACTCCATGTGGCCTCCCTGCCTACTGGCATAGCCGGGTCCCAGTCTGAGCAGCTTTGCTTACAGGGCCTTATGCCTCTTAATTTTACCACGAGTTTACCAGTAATGTTTTTGTTGCTGGTGGGTCACCAGTTTGCAGAATACATGGTTGTTTACCTCACCTCTGACCGCTGGGCACCTAGTTGTTTATACTGGCTTACAGTAGTTTGGTTTCCGGGCTTTTCCATTGCAGCAGGCTGCATATCAGAAATACGCCCCTGTACGTACCTGTGTGGGCTGGCGCATCCCCGCTGCAGTCCCTTGTTTGGTAGTCTGGCGCATTCTCAAGCTTTTCTGGGCTAGTTTCCCTTCAGCTAGGGTCTCTACACATTCCCCTAGTTTCCCAATATGCCCCCCCGCCCTGAGGGCCGTGGGTCAGTCGAGGTGACATCCCACCATGTTCTTTCCCAGGGTCTTTAGCACTGTGATGTCTCATGCCTGTTTTTTTCTTTCGAGGTCACAGTTGGTGCAGATCGTATTTCCTCTGCGGCTAATCCATCACCACTGGACTTCGGGCGGAGTCCGCAGATGCTCCACAGAGTCCACACCACGGCAGCTGCGAGCACTCCCCAAAGCAGCCATGTCAAGCAGGGGGATATCCCCGGCGCCTGAGGGTACCGGCCTTGCAGAGCGTGGATCCGGCATGCCGGCTCCTTTACCTTCAGCCGAATCAGAAATCCCGGCTACGTCTGCTGACGAGCACGGAGGCTCCTCCATCGATGGTGAGAACACTGAATTTTCTGTGTGTGCAGCATCCCCTTTACACTCTTACGCTAGCAGCGGGGAATTTGGGTCCCCCTAGCGCCTGCACGAATGTGCGAGGTTGGTGGCGCGCGCTGTAGCTCAGCAGGTTGGGGGTCCAAGTACACCCAGAGTGGGAAGGCCCCATCAGGTTAAGGGAGGTCAAAATACATAATTAGAAGGGGACAGCTTTTTGTAGACCGTTTCACACTAACCACATATGCGGGAAAAGACTTTGCAAGGCCAGACGGTCCTCAGCCAAGGGTGAGTTCGCTTGCCAGGGTTTTAGCAATTGGCTTAAAGGGGGTTGCCTGTTACTAGCCTCGTGTTACCTCAGCACCAGGCCCGATGAAGTTGTGAACATACTACGTTACTTGTTCCCGGTTAACGTCACGTTCATAATGACAAGGACAGCGCATGGCGTGATGACTATGTAAAGTGTTGTCATACTCACGAGGGGTCCAAACCCATCTTAAAGGGTGCAAACACGTTGACATTCAGCTGAGATCATAGGTAGGGGCCTGCCTTCGGTGTAGCCTCTAGGCAAGAAGCCCTTTACAAGGGGGAAACACTGGGTGAGATCCGGCAGCAAAGAGAAGCGCTTTGCCTTTCATGACGGCAAGTGTGACCAAGGGGCAAAATGTAGTTTATGTGGGGCAGGTCACCCCCAAAATTTTTATAGACCTGCCGCAAGCAATGCAGATCAGGGCGGGGTCGGCACTGGCAGCCCGAGGTGACGAGACAAAAGGTGCTGGCGGGAATCTAATGGGGCAGAATGGCGGGGCCTTTCCCAGTCTGACCCGCTGATTGGGATTTGTTTCTCCCCTCTGGGGGTGGTCCCTAAGAAAACCCCGGGCAAATATAGACTGATTCAGCACCTTTCTTAACCCCACGGGGCATCCATCAATGACGCCATCCCCGAGCAACATTGTAGCGTCCACTACCAATTTGTTCGATGAGGTTCTAGGCATGGTCCGGGGCTTTGGCAGTGGGGCCCTAGTGGCTAAATCGGACATAGAGTCGGCTTTCAGGCTCCTCCCCCTACACCCAGAGTCCTTCAGGTTCATGGGTTTCCATGGAGACGGGGGTATATTCATTGACAGGTGTTTGCCCATGGGATGCGCGGTATCCTGCTCCTACTTTGAGAAATTCAGTTCCTTTCTGCACTGGTACATTCATGACGTCACAGGCTGTAGTGGCGTGGCGCATTATTTGGATGATTTTCTCTTTGTGGGGCCAGGCGGGCAGGGCACGTGTGCAAACATCCTGGCATCCGCCATCAATGTCCCGGCGTCTTTAGGGGTCCCCATTGCCGCAGATAAGACGGAGGGCCCTGCCACGATTCTGTCTTATCTGGGCATTGAGATAGACACTGCAGCAGGTTGCTGCCGGCTCCCTGAGGACAAGGTTTGCAAGCTGCAGGCTTTCATTACTGAATGCAGGGAAAAGAAGAGAGTTAGGTTGCAGCTCATACAATCTTTACTGGGCTCTTTCAATTTCGCATGTCGCATTATCCCGATGGGTAGGGTGTTTTGCCATAAGCTAGAAAGGTCCACGGCGGGTGTTAGGCACCCTCATCACACCGTCAGACTATGTGGGGAGATGCGGAACGACCTTTTAGTTTGGTCAGTTTTTCTCGAGCAGTTCAATAGGGAGCTCATCTGGCCTTCTGACCCCGCCTCCAACATTGAACTGCAGCTGTTCACTGACGCGGCGGGATCCACGGGTTTCGGGGCGTACTTCCATGGGGAGTGGTGCGCCTCGAAGTGGCCTTAGTCGTGGGTTGATCGTGGTTTCACGGTCAACCTGCTGCTTCTTGAGCTTTTCCCGATTTATAGTTTCTGCAGAGCTGAAAAAGGTGCTCCTAGCTAGCTAACCAGAACATAGTGTTCTGGTGTGATAACCTTGGGGTGGTGCATGCCATTAATAATCAGAGGGCGGCTTTCCCGAGGCTTTGCGTCTGCTACGGCACTTAGTTCTGCTCTGCTTACGGCATAACATACAGTTCAGGGCCAGGCATGTCCCGGGGGTGGATAACAACATAGCGGATGCCCTTTCGAGGTTTAAGTTTGCGAGGTTTCGCGAGTTGGCCCCCGAGGCATCGCCACTTGGGCTTAATTGTCCCCCCTTTTGTGTGGCAGGTCATAGAGCCGGCATGACAGACCTGGCTCTTCTGTCCTTGGCCCCTTCCACTCGTAGAACTTATGGGGCTGCATGGCAGGACTGGGTGGAGTTTCAGGGCTCCCCCGAGGCTAGCGGTGAGTCGGTCGAGGACCGGGGGTCACCATAGGCGGGGCAGGTCAAAGTCGGCTATGGCGGCGGCGTTGGCAGGCATCGCTTTCTATTCGCGCTTACACGGCGATCCCGACCCCACGAGGTCTTTTGTATTGTCCAAAGCCATTAAGGGTTGGACACGGGTGCGTCCAGTTCCCCCGGATTCACGCAAACCCATAGACATGAGTATGCTGGGGGACCTGGGGGGTTGTTTGGCTAAGGTTGCTGAGAGCAAATACGGAGTTGCACTGTTTAAGGTTGCATTTACATTTGCGTTTCATGGCGCTTTTCGCATCAGCGAGCTGGTGGCAGCCAGCAAACTCTCCCGCACTGGCATCCTAGGGGAGGATGTAGTATTCCGTGAAGGACAAGTGCTATGCGAGATTAAGCGGTCCAAAACGGATCAGATGGGCAGGGGCCACTGGGTTACCCTTACTGCACAGGCTGAAGCGGCCGTGTGTCCGGTTTCCTTAGCTAAGGAATATAGCTCCCGCAGACCAGAGGCCGCCTTGCAGTTTTTGGCGCACGTTGATGGGCTGCCGCTGACCCGATTCCAGTTTGCGGCTGTGTTTCGGCAATGTTTGGTAGAATTGGGTCTGCGGGAGCAGGATTTCGGAACGCATTCGTTTCGAATTGGGGCTGCTACTTGCGCAGCAGCGGCAGGAGTATCACCTTCTGCCATTCAGGCAGTTGGCAGGTGGAAATCCTGCCATAAGAGTTATGTAAGATTAGATAAGTTAGATAAGTTGTAGTTCAAGCGCCTGTTGCGCCGGCTCAAAAACGATTGTTTACAATCGGTTCTGGAATGACTAGCGTTCCGGAATCGACGGTGTGAAGGGAATTTTTTACTTTTTCCTTCATTGTGGACTAATTCAATTGGCTGTCCCCTAAAGTTCACAGAAGGTTTTTTAAGTTTTTCACCTTCACTTGGGCCGTAGTATGCATTTTGTTGTGTTAAAGTATATCATGATGTTAACCACTAGGTTTTCTCTTTTTGCAGCCCCTCCCCCTTCCGATATGACTCTGGGTAGGGTTTGGTTCGTAGGGCACTCTTTTAATTTTTGGGCTGCTAGGCACCCACTAGCCTCCAGTGCTCCTGTTCTGGAGAAGGCACTCGCTGTTAGCTGGTTTGGAGTCATGGGTCTCCTTTGGGATAGTCTATGGGAGCTGTTATCCGCCAAAGCCCGTAAGTGGGGCCGCCCCGATGTTCTGGTGATTCATTTAGGTGGCAATGACCTGGTCAAGAGGACGGGCATCGAGCTCACCATTAAGATTAAGACAGACTTTGTGCGTCTGGTGGACCTCTGGCCCGGTGTGAGGATTGTGTGGTCCGACATAATTCCCCGCATTAACTGGCGGGGTTGCCGGAATGTGTCAGCAATCGAGAGGGCCATGAGGAAGTTAAACCATGCGGTGTCTAAGCATGTTGTGGCTCGGGGCGGCAAGGCGGTTAGACATCCTACTATTGTTAAGGACTCTGTGGGTTTGTACAGGCCAGATGGCGTACATCTTCCTGACTCAGGCAGGGCAGGTTTTTGGAGGATATTTTCTCTAGTTTAGGTTAGTTTAGCGTAGGTTGTTATTTGTTTGGTATGGCGGGGCCTGGTTACGCGTGGTGACCCTGCGGGGTCTTTGTAACACAGGCTGTGACGAGAAGGCGCTTTCGACCAGCAAGCAGGTGGGGTGTCAGGTGGTCTCTGTGCGGTATCGCCCCCCCTTTGCCAAGAAGGCGGGCGAGTCCCCAGTTCCGGCTGGGGGCGTTGGCCTTCATGGAAGGTCCACGTCATGCAATAGAAGGGGGCGGTATGTCCGTCACAGCGCAGGCTGTACCCACAAGAAGGGGTGTGGCCATTGGCGGGCGCTGAGGTCGCTACCATGGCAACACCCGCGTTTATGGTGCTGGTCTCAAGCGCTTTCTTTGCCATCCCTTATACAAATAGGGGTCATACCACTTAAATAAACAACTATGACCTTTTTAACCTTACGCAGTTGGTGTCAGTGTCGTTATTTTTAGATAAGGTGTTTGTGTCATTTATTTCTAGGCATAAGAGTTAAGTAATGGTATAGGCTAACAACAACAACATAATTCATTAAGCGCCTTAGACAGAGCGAGGGCCGCATAGGCTGGAGGGAATATAAGAGCCTGAGAATTTGTTGTCCACAAGCAATGTACAGCAGAAGCATCTGTGTAAAGCCCTATGGAAATAGTAGTGGAGTGGCAGTTAGTTCTGCCAATCAGGTAGCAGGGGGGTGGCAGCCAGAGAGGGTTATATCAGTGATCAGAGACAGGAAGTGAGCCTCTTTGAGTCTGGATCCCCACCCTCCCTACCCTTCTTTCTGTGCTACCTGGCATCAAGCCATTTACACCAAATTTGGTTCTCTATTTCCTTAGCTTTAGTTAACAATCGGCGAGAAGGCGCTCTCGACCAGCAAGCAGGTGGGGTGTCAGGTGGTCTCTGTGCGGTATTGCCCCCCCCCCCTTTGCCAAGAAGGCGGGCGAGTCCCCAGTTCCGGCTGGGGGCGTTGGCCTTCATGGAAGGTCCACGTCATGCAATAGAAGGGGGCGGTATGTCCGTCACAGTGCAGGCTGTACCCACAAGAAGGGGTGTGGCCATTGGCGGGCGCTGAGGTCGCTACCATGGCAACACCCGCGTTTATGGTGCTGGTCTCAAGCGCTTTCTTTGCCATCCCTTATACCAGGGGTGGCCAACCAATCAGAGGCGAAGAGCCCCCCAAAAATTTTGGTCAGACAAAGAGCCGATACGCCAGTTTCATCTATCCGGCCAGCGCGCCATATCTTTCAGTCTCCCGCTGTCCGCCGAGAATGGGATGCGCGTACATGTGAGACAATTGTGCATCCCTGGACGGAAGATATGGCCTAATGGCTAGATAGATGAAACTGGCTCCACCTGCAATATAAATATAAATATATATATATATATATATATATATATATATATATATATATATATATATACACAGTGGTCAAAGTGAGATTTTAGATGTGGGGGTATGGATTGGAATTTAATTATCGCTCTTCTTGAAAGTGTACCCATATACATAGGTAAACTGTGTCCCCCAGCTTTTGTGGAGGTACAAATTGCAACTAAAAGTGGGGAAAGGTCCATGCTGGGATATGTAGTCCCACAGGGTTCCTGTGCATGAACAAACTCAGGGGACTGGACTAGAACTACAGTAGTATCCCCCCCCCCCCCCAAGAAAAAAAAATACCAGTCTGGCATCTTACCATCAACTGTGCTGGTGGGTGTACTCCAGGGTCCAGAGGGAGTGCAGAGGCTTGCCCAGCTGCTGGTTACCATCCCTGTGGTCCTGGCTGCTGCTGCTGGGTTTTGGCAGGGGGCTGGCTGATGTCTCCTCTTCTGAGGTACTCAGTGAACTGGCCTTTCTGGTGTTAATGAAGCTTGTGCTGCAATGGCAATGGAGGCCAGACACCAAGGGAATGAGGTGTGGGACTTGTGAGGAGGCCTCAGTCCCTGAGAGCTGCGGGGAGGCCGAAGGGCTGCAGGCAAAGAGCAAAGCTTGCCCCTGGTGCTGCAGTGGCAGCAGAGGCCAGGAGCTGTGAGGAGGCTGGCTGGCTGCAGGCAGGGAGCACAGCTAGTTCCCGGGTGCTGCGCAGGCCATTTGGCTGCTGGCTTGGAGCATTACTCTATTACAGCCGCTGGGGACAGATGTGCTGCTGGTGTCTGCACTGGGACCCCATCTTCGGTCCCAACACGCAGCCAGGCGGTGGTGCAACACGCAGTGTAGGACCCGGAGACGCAGGTTTTCAAATTGTCCCAGCGCCGCCAGGACACGTCAGTGGGAGGCGGAGCACAATGAGTGACCCGGCGGCCGGCACATGCGCTGTCGCGCTAGGAGGATGCTGGCATCAACGTCTTCCAGCACCATTTACAGGGTAATGAAAGACGTCTTCCTAGTGCGACATCGCATGCGCCAGCCGTCGGGTCACTCTTTGTGCTCCCGCTGCCATGTCCCGGCGGCGCTGGAGCCGCAAATTGTGAGGGGAAGAGCCGCATGCGGCTCGCGAGCCGCGGGTTGGTCACCCCTGCCTTATACAAATAGGGGTCATACCACTTAAATAAACAACTATGACCTTTTTAACCTTACGCAGTTGGTGTCAGTGTCGTTATTTTTAGATAAGGTGTTGGTGTCATTTATTTCTAGGCATAAGAGTTAAGTAATGGTATAGGCTAACAACAACAACATAATTCATTAAGCGCCTTAGACAGAGCGAGGGCCGCATAGGCTGGAGGGAATATAAGAGCCTGAGAATTTGTTGTCCACAAGCAATGTACAGCAGAAGCATCTGTGTAAAGCCCTATGGAAATAGTAGTGGAGTGGCAGTTAGTTCTGCCAATCAGGTAGCAGGGGGGTGGCAGCCAGAGAGGGTTATATCAGTGATCAGAGACAGGAAGTGAGCCTCTTTGAGTCTGGATCCCCACCCTCCCTACCCTTCTTTCTGTGCTACCTGGCATCAAGCCATTTACACCAAATTTGGTTCTCTATTTCCTTAGCTTTAGTTTACAATCGGCGAGAAGGCGCTCTCGACCAGCAAGCAGGTGGGGTGTCAGGTGGTCTCTGTGCGGTATTGCCCCCCCCCCTTTGCCAAGAAGGCGGGCGAGTCCCCAGTTCCGGCTGGGGGCGTTGGCCTTCATGGAAGGTCCACGTCATGCAATAGAAGGGGGCGGTATGTCCGTCACAGTGCAGGCTGTACCCACAAGAAGGGGTGTGGCCATTGGCGGGCGCTGAGGTCGCTACCATGGCAACACCCGCGTTTATGGTGCTGGTCTCAAGCGCTTTCTTTGCCATCCCTTATACCAGGGGTGGCCAACCAATCAGAGGCGAAGAGCCCCCCAAAAATTTTGGTCAGACAAAGAGCCGATACGCCAGTTTCATCTATCCGGCCAGCGCGCCATATCTTTCAGTCTCCCGCTGTCCGCCGAGAATGGGATGCGCGTACATGTGAGACAATTGTGCATCCCTGGACGGAAGATATGGCCTAATGGCTAGATAGATGAAACTGGCTCCACCTGCAATATAAATATAAATATATATATATATATATATATATATATACACAGTGGTCAAAGTGAGATTTTAGATGTGGGGGTATGGATTGGAATTTAATTATCGCTCTTCTTGAAAGTGTACCCATATACATAGGTAAACTGTGTCCCCCAGCTTTTGTGGAGGTACAAATTGCAACTAAAAGTGGGGAAAGGTCCATGCTGGGATATGTAGTCCCACAGGGTTCCTGTGCATGAACAAACTCAGGGGACTGGACTAGAACTACAGTAGTATCCCCCCCCCCCCCAAGAAAAAAAAATACCAGTCTGGCATCTTACCATCAACTGTGCTGGTGGGTGTACTCCAGGGTCCAGAGGGAGTGCAGAGGCTTGCCCAGCTGCTGGTTACCATCCCTGTGGTCCTGGCTGCTGCTGCTGGGTTTTGGCAGGGGGCTGGCTGATGTCTCCTCTTCTGAGGTACTCAGTGAACTGGCCTTTCTGGTGTTAATGAAGCTTGTGCTGCAATGGCAATGGAGGCCAGACACCAAGGGAATGAGGTGTGGGACTTGTGAGGAGGCCTCAGTCCCTGAGAGCTGCGGGGAGGCCGAAGGGCTGCAGGCAAAGAGCAAAGCTTGCCCCTGGTGCTGCAGTGGCAGCAGAGGCCAGGAGCTGTGAGGAGGCTGGCTGGCTGCAGGCAGGGAGCACAGCTAGTTCCCGGGTGCTGCGCAGGCCATTTGGCTGCTGGCTTGGAGCATTACTCTATTACAGCCGCTGGGGACAGATGTGCTGCTGGTGTCTGCACTGGGACCCCATCTTCGGTCCCAACACGCAGCCAGGCGGTGGTGCAACACGCAGTGTAGGACCCGGAGACGCAGGTTTTCAAATTGTCCCAGCGCCGCCAGGACACGTCAGTGGGAGGCGGAGCACAATGAGTGACCCGGCGGCCGGCACATGCGCTGTCGCGCTAGGAGGATGCTGGCATCAACGTCTTCCAGCACCATTTACAGGGTAATGAAAGACGTCTTCCTAGTGCGACATCGCATGCGCCAGCCGTCGGGTCACTCTTTGTGCTCCCGCTGCCATGTCCCGGCGGCGCTGGAGCCGCAAATTGTGAGGGGAAGAGCCGCATGCGGCTCGCGAGCCGCGGGTTGGTCACCCCTGCCTTATACAAATAGGGGTCATACCACTTAAATAAACAACTATGACCTTTTTAACCTTACGCAGTTGGTGTCAGTGTCGTTATTTTTAGATAAGGTGTTGGTGTCATTTATTTCTAGGCATAAGAGTTAAGTAATGGTACGAGTTAACAACAACATAATTCAATAGGCGCCTTAAGGAAGCGTGTGCAGCGAGAGATTGCAGTGTAAGATCCTCTCACAAAACTGAATCTGTGACTCTCGCCCTAAGGCATCAAACGCCCACAATAGCACCACCATACACTAAGTGTAAAATGTTCTTCTATACAACGTCCCTGCATCATACATGTATGTTATATTGTGACTTGCTGAGATACAATTGGTGAGACATTCCCAGAGGACTCCCGTCTGGCAGCTTCCGATCTGTGAACGCAGGATGATAAACGCTGATAAATTCCCCTTGCACTTAAAAGTGTGATGGTTATAGAACTGTTCTAGACCAGGCAGATCATATGTGATTCTCCAGATGCTGAGGAACTACAATTCTCAGCATGCCCTGTCGGCCCCTGCGTGTGACCTATTTGCAGTGAATTTTAAATTCAGCTTTTAAACAATGATCTTTTCTCTGTTTTATTTCTTCCTTAACATTTCACAATGAAAGGAACTCTGGATATTACTGTGTATTCCATCGCCCTGACAATCCCTTCTGGTGCCTTATGGGGGACACAATAGTTTCTAAAGACAGGGTTTACAGCCTCTGGTCACCGGCGGCTCTGGCTGCTGGATTTAAAACGGCAATAGAAATAAATGTAATACGCGGCTGACTTAGTGTTTATTACAAATGCAGTTTTAAGGTAATCTGCAGAGATATATCCAACGCTTTAGTAAGTAGGTGTGTTTATGCAAATGCCGCTACAATCCCCTCCCCTTGTGTATTTCCACATGGCCAAATGTGCAAGGACTGAGGTGCCCACTTTTACTGATGTAATACCAATTGGTGCATCCTTATACGCTAACCGCACCATGCACGCTTTCACCAGCTCTATGGCAGGTGCAGTTTATCCATCTGACCATGGCGTTGTATACCTCTGGGGACACACCTGCTTGCATTGATACGCTCATGACCCACAATACACCACTGAGCAGACCGTTTATGTCATCACTAGTAGGCACCTCCCATTCTGCTGGGGAGCTTGTTGCATATCTGCACACCTAATATTTTATTCAATGATTTGGAGAACCCCAATTTATATTGATCAATGATGGGGGTGCTGTTCCTCACAGTCAAATATACAATAGTTCTAAGGCGAAGAAAGAGAGGGCTGTTTGGTGGGGAACACACTAATAATCGGAGAATACTAAATTATAACTTTTATTAGTTTTATCATTAATATTCCCAATATTTAGTTTTTACCTCTATTTTTCACTGTAATTGTGATTCCAATATAGTAAATATTGGGAATATTAACGATATAACTAATAAAAGTTATAATTTAGTATTCTCCGATTATTAGTGTGTTCCCCACCAAACAGCCCTTTCTTTCTTTGCCTTAGAACCTCCCATTCATCACCCAGGAACACAATTCTGTAACTGCACTTTTCTGTATACACTATGGGGGTGATTCTGGAGGACTCACTAAGCATCGTAAATACACTGCTTAGCGAGCCAACATTCCCGGCGCATTGCAAACGGATGTTGAGTTTAAAAATCCATTCACAAGGGTGTGTACGGGGTCCATAAACATAAACATCGGTCCCCGGGGTGAATACTCCAGGGACCGAACAGATCAAAAAGTCCTCCTATGTGTAGTCCATGTATCATTGGGATTCTAGGCAGGGGTGGATCCAGAATACAATGCAGGGGGGGTCCCAGGGAATGGGTGAGGAAGTGGGTGGTGCCAGGGGGTGGGGTTATGTAGAGGATGACGGAGAGAGGCTGTGGGTGACAGGGAGTTGGTGAAAAGAGAAAGAGGTGATAGGGAGAGATAATGCGAGACGCAGAGGCAATGGGTGTCAGAAAAAGTTGATGGGTAAAGGCAGTGGGTGACAGAAGAGAAAGGGATGACTGGGAGAGATAGTAGGAACAGAGAGTCAGCGAGTGACAAGGGTGCTGGGAAAGGAGTTATGCTCTGTGTCCCGGCAACAATTCGCTATTCCATCAATGGCAAAACCGTTCAACGTCTCCTAAATTACAGGGGTCCTGTGCTACTTCTTTACCCCCCCCCCCCCCCCCAATAAATAAATAAATCTTCCAGGCTCCTGGGTACACCTGAGAATCAGGCCCGGTGTTCCTGCAGTTTCTGGACCAGTCGGTTCCTGACATCACTGCTATGCTGGAATGAGTACAGGTGTGTTATATATACAGCAGCGATGAATGTACATTCTGTGAGCACTGACTGACACCGACTCTCTTAGATAAGATTGGTGGATGTTAAGTGTCGCTCTCATCTCTATCGCCATTAAATGGTCGAACACTCAGCCTCACAGTCCATAAATCCATGAAATATCTCTTCTTCCTGAGATGAATCAGAGAGACAAGATCAATCTCCCTTCTGCATGGATATGCGGATTATATGTACCTCCCTGATGTCTTATTCACACAGACCCCCGCCCGTCTCTCGGAGCTGTCAGGGGCATAAGTATATCATTTGTGCAAGTCATGCTGCATCTTTAACAGGACTTTCCTTGGTATGCACCCTCCTGCGACTTTCGCATTCGTTGTTGCTTTATTCTGTTCTGTGTTTTTTCAACCTTGCCGTTCTATCATCAGGCATAGTGCTGTTCTTTTCCATTGCTGTGTGGTACAACACGAAGCTGTACTGTAGTATGGATGCAAAGGATTCTGGGAATTAGAGCAGATCTGTATGTGACTGCCCCTCCCCCCTATTTATAAGGTACGGTGATATCACCCGCACCGTGTTGCTTTGTAGTTGTAGCCCCTGATGGGCAATATGACATTAGACTTATGCTTAGAGAAAACAAGCGAAAACTCCACAGAAACGAATATTAGATGACTGTTGATAAAAGTAATTTTTGCAAATGGGTATTATGACATTAAGCTGTTTTTAAGACTGTGTAATTGGGCAATAATCCCCAAGAATGAGACATTCCATTACTACTAATATATGTATTGCAAATGCAAATTGTTATGATGCCATTAAATGTGTGGGGTAGGAGAGTAAAATGATGAATAAATGCCCAGGGACCATAACTCTGCATAATACATATATTAGCGTTTTTTTCCAGGAGTTGTGAGTGATCTTCTCTGGGCATTCTGCAAATGCTGCATCTTTGGCAGCACTGTAACAATGATACTGAGATCGAGGAAACCAGTCATTTGGAAAATGTGGGTCTTTATGTATTGTGGCAGATACAGCATATTTCCACATGAGGATAATGGGGAAAATCCAGACCAGGTTTTAGAGCAGCAGCAGCAGCAGCAGGTAAGTTAGATCCAGTCCAGGTTTCCTAACTGATGTGATCTGGGTTGGGCTGATTAGCAGCACCTGTGGCTTTCTGATATAAGTGTTTCCGGGGCAGGAGGTCATGGCTCCTGATGGTGGCCCAGGTGATAGGCCAGGGGTGTGGGCTACAGTAGGGCAGGGCCGTCTTAACAGCAGTGTGGGTCCCTGGGTAAAGCAATGCCTTACCCATTCTCCCCTCCTAGGGGTGGGGGGTGCTATCAGCAGCAGCTTTGATGTCCCACGGGTGGCAGGGGGTGCTCTATCTTCCACTCAACATGTAGGACCTGGAGCAGTAACTTCTGCTAATTACTCCTTTACTGCACAGGTGGTGGGAGGGTGAACACTAACGTGTGGAAGGGGGCACTGAGCTGAATGAAGGGTCCCTTGTAAATAACTTCCAGGGAGGTAGGGGGTGTTTTATACGCAGGGGAGGGTTGGATAATGGAGTGGGCTTAATATTCGTCATTTTCCGGTGGAAGGGCAGCTTGTTTGACTGCAGATATCGCCATTATCTGGAAATAGATTTATTAGCCTTCAATAGTATAAAAACCTAGAGTCCCAGATTTCAGGAGGTGCTGGGAACTTGGGGATCAGAGATCAGGAGCCAGAGCAATCCATTGACAAACATATAAAACTGTACACCAGACGTTTGGAGCTGGAGCAGGGACCGGCTGCTGGAAGGCTGATATCTCTGGTTCTGGGCATGATAGAGACAAGCCGCTAGTGTCGACAGAAAGGGGAGAGGGGAATATACTCTCAGAAAAACTCTAAGTCAAAGAAAACCTGAGAAATATGACTGGGAACCAGCTAGGCAGTCTGGGAAATGTGACAGTTAGTAATGACTACAGCTGTACACCAGCTAGGGGATCTGGGTAATGTGACAGTTAGTAATGACTACAGCTGTGCACCAGCTAGGTGATCTGGGTAATGTGACAGTTAGTAATGACTACACCTGTGCACCAGCTAGGTGATCTGGATCATGTGACAGTTACTAATTACTAAAGCTGTGCACCAGCTAGGTGATCTGGGTCATGTCACAGTTAGTAATGACTACAGCTGTGCACCAGCTAGGTGCTTTTGGAAATGTGACAGTTAGTAATGACTACAGCTGTGCACCAGCTAGGGGATCTGGGAAATGTGACAGTTAGTAATGACTACAGCCGTGCACCAGCTAGGTGATCTGGATCATGTGACAGTTACTAATTACTAAAGCTGTGCACCAGCTAGGTGATCTGGGTCATGTCACAGTTAGTAATGACTACAGCTGTGCACCAGCTAGGTAATCTGGATCATGTGACAGTTACTAATTACTAAAGCTGTGCACCAGCTAGGTGGTCTGGGTCATGTCACAGTTAGTAATGACTACAGCTGTGCACCAGCTAGGTGCTCTTGGAAATGTGACAGTTAGTAATGACTACACCTGTGCACCAGCTAGGTGATCTGGGAAATGTGACCGTTAGTAATGACTACACCTGTGCACCAGCTAGGTGGTCTGGGGAAATGTGACAGTTAGTAATGACTACAGCTGTGCACCAGCTAGGTGGTTTGGAAAACGTGGACCGTTGGTAGATCTCGAGGACTGGTTTGACCACCCCTGAGTTACAGTAGATAGACTTTGCATATGTAGGGACTTTCTAGACTTGAATCTTTGGAATATCAGCAACGTAATCGGTGAGGTTGCATAGACATGGGGTGTAAACTCATAACCCTGGCCAAAATTATGCAAAGAACGTCTGTGTATTGCAGAATGTATTACAATTCTAATTAGTGATGTATGAACAGTTAACCTGCATCCTTTTTCTCTGTGTATGACACAATTCCTGCAAGCAGTTACTGCAGCACCCCCCAGTTACTGCAGCCCCCATCTAGTTGTTTTATTGGAGGAAGGCTTCAAGAGGAATGGGGTGTGGCTTTGGGGGCCCGCTAAACAAAAGTTCTCCCCATTAACCTGTGTTAAATATCCCAGTAAGAGTAAGACCCACCCACATTCTGTCTGTCCCTCCCTTCAGACAATGTAACCATGGCGCCCATATACAGGTGATGATGATCCAAGCACTGGTATATAACTAGGCACAGCTGAGTGACACGACAAAGCTGTGTTTGCACTGACAGTCTGCATATTGCAGCTTAGTTAATGACCTTCATGTGTTGTACAGTATAACACGTCTGTCAGCGTCCCTTCCAGATGGAGCCCATAATGATTGCTTTGTTCTGTAGCAGGAATGTCAGCAGCTTTGCTGGGAATATCTGGGGTGTTTCGGTGGCCTGAGATTACTTTGATGCGGACGATGCCCCTGCTGACAGTAACACAACCATTCATTTACATATTAATCTTGGTTATTACAGTGTGTATACAGATAGTGGTAGATGCTCAATTAGTTCAGTAACATTACCCAGGTGCATGAGGGAGGGGTTAAATACTGGGTAAGTAAAACAAGACATTTTTTCCCTCAGCACACTGAGCAATGCTAGTAACCAATCTTGAACACTACATGATAATAGAATTCAGAGATATTGGTTACATATACCTGCGCAGGTGTATGACATGCCCCCAAGCCGCGTCAAGGCTTCTTTGTATATTGGGGGTCCCTAGCGCTATATCTAGGTGCAGGGTGCGGCACCCCAAAAACCATCATAAGCTGGGAAGCCCAGTGCGGCATGCCAGTGATATACTAAGTGTTAATAATTAGTGATAGGAAGCCGAAGCTATATATAAAGAGAGAGATAAATGAAATGTAATTAAAATAGGAGAAAGATAGTGTTAGTGAGGGAAAAGTGTTAATAGAATGTAAGGGCATGCCGCACTAAAGCCACCCAGCCCATCCAGTCCAGGAGCACCGCACCCCACACCACCGTTACCCTAAATTGGGTCTACGATTAACCAGCAAGGAGCCACATGATAATGGCTCCTTACTTGATATATCCAAACTAAGAGCTACCTACCTTGGAGCAACCCCAGACTACTCCATGTGGCATATCAGGACCCACATCTCCTCCTAATATGGGCTCCCTTCTGCCTCTAACAACAGTGTGTATCCTGCTCTGACTTGTTCTTTTGAAACATTAGTGTGCTGAAGCCATTAGTTATAGAAGAACTAAATCCAGTATTTGGGCATCATGCTTGGATTTGTAAACTCATATTTGCAGGGCCCTATACAGTCCTATATAGCTTCATGTTGTTCAGCGCCGTGGCGGCAGGGTGCCGGCGCCCGGTCCCGCATCGTCACTTCCGCCCGGCCGGGATGCGTCACTTCAGCCTGGATGGGGACGCCAATGCAGGGGTTGTGCAGGCCGCGTCACACGGCGGTTGCCTAGCAACGGGGGGACGGCGGGCGCCGCGCGCTCGGCCAGCTGCAGTGAATAGCTCATCACTATGGGCTCGTCTGACGGCGGGGGCTGATTGGCCTGAGCATATTTTTTAAGGGATCTGGCCCAGCTCAGCCCCGCCAGTGATATTGCTTCCTGGCAGTGTGTCCTGGCCACGCTGTTAGTCTTGGTCTGGTCTCGTCATGGTCCTGTCCTGGTCAGCGTTACTGTCTTGTCCAGTCCTGCCAGATGTTCCCTGCCCGCACTCCTCCATCTTGTGCTGCTGGGTGTCGCAGTCTGGTTGCTGTCTCCTTTCTGGTCACGTAAGTGATCCAGTGGTGCTTGGTTCTGTTACTTTCTTTATTACTGTGGGCAAGCTGCCTTTTGTCCTTGGTTCTTATTATTTGCTTTAGTTCGGCTCTCCCAGGTGCTGAGAGGCCCACGATTGTGGGTTTACGCCTGTTTTGGGGTACCACAGGTTATTGTGTACTCAGTATTTACTGGTGTGTTTGAGTTGGTGGCACCCTGGTCCATCTGTGTCTGGTGTCTGTGACTAGGTCACACTCCCCATCCTTTGCCTGGTGCCATCAGGCAGGATGCCCCTCCCAGATAGCGCCTGTTAGCTAGATCTCCTTTTGGCACTGCCTCTGACAATCGCCGTAGTTTTGTCACCTCTTAAGACCTGGTTGCATCGAGGTTGGAGCGGGCCTAACTTGCTCCTTCAAACGTGGCGATTAAAGGAGAAGTCTAGCTAACTGCAGACTATGGTCGTCTGCCCGAGGAGGTCAACATAGCCAGTGTAGGTGCACCGTGGCCGTTCTAAACAGCGGTCTCGGCTGAGATACCAATACATGCACGTACCCGCCTCGTTACACGGTGTGTATAGGTGCTAACAGTCCTGGAGCAGACCATACACCAGTATTATAGTATACCTGATGCTGCGCACAGTGGAGGCAGACATTCTGGCCAGAAGTCTGCTTACTAGGCAGCATTCCTGCTGCACCACTTTCTACAGTATGTCCAGCTGCAGCAATCTGCTTACTAGGCAGCATTCCTGCTGCGCCATTCGCTATGTCTAGCCACAGAAGCCTGCTTACTAGGCAGCATTCCTGCTGCCCCACTTGCTATGTCAGCGGTTCTTCCTGTGCAGGGCATGTGGCTGTCCTGTCCGCCTGTCAGAACTGTAATAACTGCATGGATCATGAGTACAGGTGGACCGATCTATGCTCAGTGTGGGCAGTCACAAAATTTTTAGCCTATGAAATTGTTAATGATCACAAGTGAAGCTTCTGCCCAGATGACAAGACACCAGAAACACGCACACAAAGCAGAGACAGCACACCTCCATTTTGTCAATGGAACCAATCACTGCCCCCAAACAGCTGCAGACTGTCAATCACCTGATGTTTTTGCAGACAATCAACAACGCAGGACTTAAGGTGCCCATACACTAGTAAGATTTATCTTCAGATCTGGCTGGTTGGAACAAAAACATGGTTATGGATGAGTGACAGTTTTCCAGCATTTCCAAGCAAATGGTCAACTGTCATTTTCTGTCATCCATAACCAGGTTTTTGTTCCAACCAGACAGATCTGCAGATAAATCTGCCTGTGTGTGGCCACCTATACACTACACATGTGCAGGATGGGTTCTTGTGCATGAGCAGTGCAGCACACACTGGTACATTGAGCGATTTTCTGTATTGCTTACGAACCTGAATCAGGCCCCATGTACAGCAAACACTGTATACAGCACTGTGGGTAGCAGAGCACTGTGTACAATTACATGGACAGCAACATATACAGCACCATGTACAGCAATGCACTGTGTACAGCACCATGGACAGCACCATATACAGCACCATGTACAGCAATGCACTGTGTACAGCACCATATAAAGCACCATGTACAGCAATGTACTGTGTACAGCACCATGGACAGCACCATATACAGCACCACGTACAGCAATGTACTGTGTACAGCACCATGGACCGCACCATATACAGCACCATGTACAGCAATGTACTGTGTACAGCACCATGGACAGCACCATGTACAGCAATGTACTGTGTACAGCACCATGGACAGCACCACGGAAAGCAAAGCACTGTGTATATTACCATGGACAGCTCCCCAGGCAGCATAAACTGTACAGCACCATGGACAGCAGCAGGTACAGCAAATACTGCAAAGGGGAAAATTTACTAACATGGGAGCCCTAGTTCACAGGAGATGTTGCTATGGGTAACCAATCCTTATTTATTTAGCACCTTCTAGAATATAATAGATATGATCTGATTGGTTGCCCATAGCCCATTAGCACTCAAAAACTATTGGCATATTAAAGTGACAGACAGTGAGTGACATCAGCTCCCCTCAGTGTTCTCTTAGTGTTATCATGTAAAACAAAAGAAATACATCGAATGGTGTAGTACATTTGTACAATAGGTAATCAGTCCCAAAATGTTCTTTACAAAATGGATAGGTTTTCTCAATATGGCAGATATGTACACAACTCACTTTAGCGAGAGGTAAATATTTCCCATAAAGGTATCTTTTTAAGAATTGCACGGAATCCGTACCCCACTCACAGCGATCAGGATGCAATAACACATATCGAGGTATCTTTTTAGGGAGTATAACCCTTGATAGAATTATGCGTACCACAAACTCACTGAGTGTATGGGTAGATGGCTCCCATAAAGGTATCTTTACATGGACGAACCAATGATCGTCAGGTTATATAGTTTTTTTTATTGGAGCACACCTCCAAGACATAAAACAATAATAAAATAATGTGGATGGCTCTATTCAAACACAATAAAGTAGCATCAGGGGGAAAAAAAATCAAGAAAGATGACATTGACATGTGGGTAGGAATTCCGGATATCCCAATAACTTCAGGTGCTTGGAAGTCCTTCTGTCCTTCTTCAGGTGGTAAGTGATGAAAAAGGCCACCCCTTTGTGTAAACCAATGTGTTTCAAACCTCTAAAGGTTATTTTTCTAGGTGTACAGAGAGATACAGATATAGGCTTTTTTTTAACCATACAGAGTAATAGGGACAGGAAGTATATGTCACTTTTTTTCCTGTACAGACAATTTTTTTCAAACATTTAAAATACATATAAATACACATAATAGTCTTGGGTCACAATGGATAAAAGAGAAACGGAGGTTAAAATAAGTAAAAGTGAGAGCTGTGTTTATATATTTCATGCTTTGACCTAAAGCCCATATCAGACATAGCAAATACTGTGTACAGCACCAGAGGCACCAATGCACTGCATACAATAGGATGGACAGTAAAGTACTGTGTACAGTGCCATGGCCAGTACCACTGCACAGCAAAGCACCATGTATAGCACCATGTACAGTATAGTTGTACAGCAAAGCACTACAGTATGTACAGCACCATGTACTGTACAGTACTGTTATAAAGCAAAGCACTATGTACAGCACCATGTACATTACTGTTATGCAGCAAAGCACCATGTACAGCACCATGTACAGTATTGTTGTACAGCAAAGCACTATGTACAGCACCAAGTACAGTACCGTTATACAGCAAAGCACTATGTACAGCACCATGTGCAGTATAGTTGTACAGCGAAGAACTATGTACAGCACCATGTACAGTACCGTTATACAGCAAAGCACTGTTAACAGTACAATGGACAGTACCACTGTACAGCAAAGCACTATGTACAGCACCATGTACAGTATAGTTGTACAGCAAAGCACTATGTACAGCACAATGTACAGTACCGTTATACAGCAAAGCACTGTGTACAGCACAATGGACAGTACCACTGTACAGCAAAGTACTATGTACAGCTCCATGTACAGTATAGTTATACAGCAAAGCACTATGTACAGCACCATGTACAGTACCGTTATACAGCAAAGCACTGTGTACAGCACAATGGACAGTACCACTGTACAGCAAAGTACTATGTACAGCTCCATGTACAGTATAGTTATACAGCAAAGCACTATGTACAGCACCATGTACAGTACCGTTATACAGCAAAGCACTGTGTACAGCACAATGGACAGTACCACTGTACAGCAAATCATTATGTACAGCTCCATTGACAGTACCATTGTACAGCAAAGCACTGTGTACAGCTCCATGGGCAGTACCATTGTACAGCACCATGTACAGTACCATTGTACATCAAAGCACTGTGCATAGCACCATGGACAGTACCACTGTACTGCAAAGCACTGTGTACAGCACCATACAGTACGATGTACAGCAAAGCACCATACATATCACTATATAAAGTACTACTGTATATGGAGCACTACGTACAGCACCATGCACAGCACCAGGTACAACATTAAACGCATCACATAATACCTGTCCCTACATAACCCTCAGTATATAATGCTGCGATTAATAGAACTCTACATTCCAGCATTAGTTTTAGTCATAGAGCGTGAATCCGTGGAAAATAGATTCATCCGTTATGCCGCCAATCTGAAGATCTCACTTATTAACTAAGAAAAAGAACATTATCTGGTGCAGCTGGATAAGGATTATGTGTAAAATATTCCAGTCAGGAACTCACGTTTATACCAAGTTACTATGAGAGAGGTTTTACAGAATCCCAGACTCGGCCCACGTCCTGCTGATGCAGGGAACACTCTTCTCATTTACTCATTTCATTAAAGCAAAAGTTTCTGCCGCATTCTGTAACAATGCACATAACAGATGCGGTAGACTGAGCAGCATTGTTTCTGCAAACTGTATAGCAAACAGACCAACCGAGGGACATTTACACTTAAAATGTGGTTTTGATTTCTGATGAAAGCTCAGATACCCCACATTTATAGATGACCCAGCTGAAACTTTACCCCATACATTAATGTTAATTTTTCTTACATGCTCGTTGCCAGGGGTTTCGTTCTCATTTCCAGAGGTTACATGCTTGTTGCCTGGGAATACATGCAAATTGCCGGGGGTTAAATATGAACATTGCCAAAGGCTATAAGTTCGTTGCCAGGGGGTTTCTTGGTCATTGCCAAGCAGGGGCGGATTGGGAATTAAAACCAGCCCGGGAAAAATCTTGAAGCAGCCCTAAGAGGGGGGGGGGGGGGAGTGTTGTTGCGCGCCGGAGGCGCGCCCGAATTTTTAGGGGGTGTGGCCTATCAATATGGGGGTGTGGCCTATTCCAACAAGGCCACGCCCAATTTTTGCCGCTGTGAGGGCATGGCTAGTGGCTCTCTTAGCTGCTGGCTATGTCCCCAGCCCCTCAGGCTGCAGAATAGGCGCATGCGTACAGCGTTTATTCTACAGCCTGTGGGGCTGGGGAGATAGAGATGGGGGGGGGGGGGGGTGACAGGGGGTCTCCCAACACAGTAGAGTGGCAGGGTGGAAGAGGATGCAGGGAGGGAGGGGGGGATGGAGGGTGCCGTAGAATGCTGGGAGGGGAGATGCAGAGTGGCTGAGAACGAAGGGAGTGAGGACTTACACAGGGTGGCACAGGACGCAGAGTGTGAGGGGGCATGGTGGCACAGGATGCAGGGTAGGAGGGGGGATGCAGAGTGGCAGGGGATGCAGGGAGGGGAGTCACAAAGTGGTGGAGGAGACAGTGATGCCCATTATAGATATGCCATACACCGTGATGCCCATTATACATATGCCACACATCCTGATGCCATTATACATATGCCGCACACCGTGATGCCCATTATACATATGCCGCACACCCTGATGCCCATTATAGATATGCCGCACACCCTGATGCCATTATACATATGCCGCACACCCTGATGCCATTATACATATGCCGCACACCGTGATGCCCATTATACATATGCCGCACACCGTGATGCCCATTATACATATGCCGCACACCGTGATGCCCATTATACATATGCCTCACACCGTGATGCCCATTATACATATGCCTCACACCGTGATGCCCATTATACATATGCCGCACACCCTGATGCCATTATACATATGCCGCACACCGTGATGCCCATTATACATATGCCACACACCGTGATGCCCATTATACATATGCCACACACCGTGATTCCCATTACACATATGCCTCACACCGTGATGCCCATTATACATATGCCGCACACCCTGATGCCATTATACATATGCTGCACACCGTGATGCCCATTATACTTGTGCCGCACACCGTGATGCCCATTATACATATGCCACACACCGTGATACTCCATTATACATATGCCGCACACCGTGATGCCCATTATACATATGCCGCACACCCTGATGCCATTATACATGTCGCACACCGTGATGCCCATTATACATATGCCCCACACCGTGATGTCCATTATACATATGCCCCACACAGAGATGTCCATTATACATATGCCACACACCGTGATACTCCATTATACATATGCCACACACCATGATGGCCATTATACATATGCCACACGCCGTGATGCCCATTATACATATGCCGCACACTGTGATGCCCATTATACATATGCCACACACCGTGATACTCCATTATACATATGCCACACGCCGTGATGCCCATTATACATATGCCGCACACCCTGATGCCCATTATACATATGCCCACACCGTGATGCTCCATTATACATATGACGCACACCGTGATGTCCATTATACATATGCCCCACACCGTGATGTCCATTATACATATGCCCCACACAGAGATGTCCATTATACATATGCCACACACCGTGATACTCCATTATACATATGCCACACGCTGTGATGCCCATTATACATATGCCGCACACTGTGATGCCCATTATACCTATGCCACACCGTGATGCTCCATTATACATATGCCACACGCCGTGATGCCCATTATACATATGCCGCACACCCTGATGCCCATTATACATATGCCCACACCGTGATGTCCATTATACATATGCCCCACACCGTGATGTCCATTATACATATGCCACACACCGTGATGCCCATTATACATATGCCACACGCCGTGATGCCCATTATACATATGCCGCACACCCTGATGCCCATTATACATATGCCCACACCGTGATGTCCATTATACATATGCACCACACCGTGATGTCCATTATACATATGCCTCACAGTATGAACCTCTCTCTCACACTTTAGTTACCTTAAAATCAAGCTGGCTGGCACTTCATCTACTTCTTCCTTTCATTAGATGTGTGCTCCCGTGTAGCTCCGCCCCCTTCCACTCGTGTAGCCCCGCCCCTCAACTCCGTGTTGCTCCGCCCCCTTTCCAGTCCCTGCTGTCATGACTGATGACACATGAAAGTGGGTTGGAAGCCAGGGAGAGAGCTCTGTGCTGCCGGCGCTGCTGCCTCTAATGTAGTGTGACAGTGTACTGGCAGCCGGCAGCTACAGAGTCTGAGGACAGAAGCGGCCGGGGATGTACAGCAGGGAGAGAGCCTCCCTGCGCAACCATCCTCACAGTGAGTGCTTGCCACACACAGAACCGCGGGAGCAGCTGCGTGCGGTCGCACATGCGCACCAGCACTCCCGCGGCCATTTTTATTTCTGTAATAGCCGAGGCTGCCCGCAGCCATATTTGTTTGGGGCACAGTGCTGCGGCCACGGCCGCCCGTTAACCGCAGAGATGGCGGTCTGCGGCCCCGCCAATGGGGTGAGCGGCCTTTTAGTGACTATTAGGGGCCGGCCCACCGGGAAATGGCCCGGTTTCCCGGTGGTCCAATCCGCCCCTGTTGCCAAGGTTTTTTTTTAAAATTGAGATCTAGTAGTACGTCTAGCGTCTGTCTCCTAGAAGGCTGCGGTCATTTTTGGGAGGCCCCTTTTGCAGATTCCATACCATCTGCCACGACGGAGAACTGATAGGCATGGCTATATCTGTAGCGGTAGCGTTAATGACGGGTCTTCATCCAAAAATGATTTTTAAGCGTTCCGAATGTCTTTCCGGAAGGCCACTTTTGTGGGATGAATGAGCCACCTCGTTAATGCATTTCTAACAAACAGGTGCTTGCTTTCGCTCATCTACCCTGCTATAAAATAATGGTAAGTCACATTAGCGTTGGAGTTTTTGGATTACATTTGGACCCCCCCCCCCTCTAAAAATCCTGCGTTTGCCACTGACAGTGTACAGGACATTTTACCACTGTAGCTTGCACCATGTTACCAATGATGAAGAAGGGTTGTAGTAACTCACAGTATTTTGGGCACCCTCCGACACCTAAATCTTTCATCCCACTACAGCTGTTGGGAAGCTGAACATATACCACCATCTACACATTCGGTGTTAACACGGACACAATACCCAGTTGAAGTAAAGTCTGCTGACCTCAGCGCAATTGTTTTTCCATTTCGATTCTCTTTTGGTACAATGTTAGTGTGCTATTGGTCCGCTATGACATTGTGTCAATAAAAATCTCTGATGACCATAAGTGCGCCTTGTAACTGTGCATTGCAAAGCGACTTTTCCCATTGGGGCCCTAGGGTGCTGGTAACACAGTATCAGCAAAAAAGTTGACAAGCCCCTAGTCCCTGTGGGCTACTGGGATTCAGCCTTGTCAGCCTTACGGATAGTAAGCCCTGTGTAGAGGTAATTCATCATCAGGTGAGGACTCAGGGGGATCCCCAAAACAATCACTTGTAGGCTGCTATAGGCTAACAGCACCAGAACCCACTTGCCGGTCCCCTTACTGACATCGTAGAGGCACGCATCTTATATTTCAAAATCCTTATTTCTGTATTCTTCTGTATTGCCTGCTGTCGATCTTGGAAACTCAAGATGATTTTGGGGCCCTTAATTAATCAAGAGGATTAATTAACCGAAAAAAAATCAGCAGGACAATCTCCGCTCCCTTATTAGAAATGCTCCTTTTATAAATAGTTTTTTTAATCAACTTTACAATCACTCAGTCCACGTAATGAAGGTGTCCCAATACGGTAGCTAAGAATTAGTTTATGGGTCCAATTATCCTTTTATTTAAATGGGACACATTGTACTGTACAATATGCACAGGGTTCTGTTATTTAGAATATTGACATAGAAACATAAGATAAGAACCACTTGGCCCATCTAGTCTGCCCCTTTTTAAACCGATTACCTCAAACCATATTTGATTCTTATTTTTTTGTAAGGATATCAATATGCCTATCCCAACCATGTTTAAATTGTTCTACTGTATTTGCCTCTACCACCACTGATGGGAGGCTATTCCACTTATTTATTTATATATTTACAGTGTCTTATATAGCGTAGCAGATTCTGTTACAGTTACTTATATAGCGCTGCAGATTCCGTTACAGTGTCTTATATAGCGTAGCAGATTCCGTTACAGTTACCTACAGTATATAGCGCAGCAGATTCCATTACAGTTACTTACAGTATATAGTGCAGCAGATTATGTTACAGTTACTTATATAGCGCAGCAGATTCCGTTGCAGTTTCTTATAAGGAGCAGCAGATTCCCTTACAGTTTCTTATATACAGCAGCAGATTCCGTTGCGCTTTACAATAGTAGACAGTGATAAAACAAACTGGGTAACAACGGACAGACTTGGAGGTAAGAGGGCCCTGCTGCAAGCTTACAATCTATAGGGAAATAGTAGGGCAACACAAGGACAGGCACCAGTAATAGCATAGCAGTCCCACCAAGTTACAAGTCCATAGGGAAGCTATATAATACATAAGTGCCTTTAGAGGGTTATGTGTGCAGTACATAAATATGATAGGCTTGCCTGAAGAGGTGAGTTTTCAGGGAACACTTGAAAGTTTGTAGGCTAGTGGAGAGTCTTATTGTGCGTGGAAGGGCATTCCATAGGATGGGAGCAGCCCGATGAAAGCCCTGTAATAGTGAATGGGAGCTAGTGATCCGTGCAGAAGAGAGACACAGATCTTGTGCAGAGCGGAGAGGTCTAGATGGGAGATATTTTGTGATAAGTGCAGAGATATATGCTGGTGCAGTATGGTTCATAGCTTTATATGCGAGTAGAAGTATTTTATATTAAATACAGGCAACTGACGGAGGGACTGGTAGAGTAAATCAGCAGATGATGAGCGTCTTGCTAGGAAGACCAGCCTACCAGCTGCATCATTTAAAATGAATTGCACTGGCAATAGTCTGTTCTTGGGAAGACCAGTTAGGAGACTATTGCAATAATCAATGCGGGATATAATGAGTGCATGGATAAGAGATTTGGTAGTGTCTTGTGTGAGATAGGGTCGCATTTTGGCTATATTTTTTAGATGCATGTAACATGATTTGGAGACAGATTGATTGTGGGGAACACAGTTCAGAGTTGAGGATTACCCCATGGCAAAAAGCTTGTAGAGTAGAGTAGATTGTCGAGTTGTCAACATTTATGGAGATATCAGGATGCAACTGTTCTTGGCTGGTGGGAATGTAAGTAATTCATTTGGTATTTATATGTTAGTTGGGCGCCCACTATAGTAAGTACGCTCATACCCCCACTATCCATGTCGGCATGGAGTTGATTTTATATAGTGTGGCGAGCCGGCGAGCCGCCGAGCCCGAAGCTTGGCAAGCATAGCGAGCCCCGTGAGGGGATGCGGAAAACTAAACAAATAGCTTAGTGGGTGCCCAACTTACATATAAGTACCATTCAGGTTTGGAAATATTGAGTTTTAGGTGGCAAGAAGACATCCAGGATGAGATGGCAGAGAGGCATTCAGAGACTCGGCCCAAGACCACTGGTGACAACTCTGGGGTTGATAGATAGATTTGAGTATCATCCACATACAAGTTTTACTGAAATCCCCAAAAAATTATTAGTTTGCCAAGAGATGAGGTATAGATGGAGAAAAGCAGAGGACCTAAGACTGAACCTTGCGGAACTCCAACTGACAGAGGTAGTGAAGAGGAGGTAGAGTCATAGAAGCGAACACTGAAAGAGCGATCAAATAGGTAAGATAAGAACCAGGATAGGGCTGTATCATTAAGACCTAAGGAGTGCAGTGTTTGTATAAGAAGAGTGTGATCAACAGTGTCAAACGCAGCAGAAAGATCTTTAAGAATAAGTAATGAATAATAACCTTTAGACTTAGCAGTTACCAGATCATTCACCACTTTAGTCAGTGCTGTCTCAGTGGAGTGTTGGAAACAAAAGCCTGACTGAAGTGGATCTAATAGGGTGTGAGAGTTAAGAAAGTGTGTGAGGCGAGAGTAGACAAGTCTCTCAAGTAGCTTGGTGAGACATGGGAGCTGGGAGATAGAACGGTAGTTAGAGAGAGAGTTAAGATCAAAATTGTGTTTTTTTTAGAGTGGGAGTAATCACTGCATTTTTCAACATACTGTAGATGGAAAAATACCAGTAGTAACAGAGAGATTGCAGATTAGTTAGGTTGGGATAAGCACAAGAGTTAGAGGTTTTAATGACTTAAGCAGGTATAGGATGACTTATCCACTACCCTTTCTGTGAAGTAATTTTTTCTAAAATTTCCCCTGAATCTTCCTCCCTCTAGTTTCAGTGCATGTCCTCGTGTTCTGTTGCTCCTCTTCCTGTGAAGAATGTCTCACCTGGACCTTGCTAAAACCCTTGACCTATTTGAAAGTCTCTATCATGTCCCCCCTTTCCCTTTTCTGCTCTAAAGTATACATATTAAGCTCTTTTAGTCTTTCCTGGTACGTTTTGTGATGTAGGCCATGCACCATATTTGTTGATCTTCTTTGTACAGTCTCTAATGTATTTATATCCTTCTGGAGATATGGCCTCCAGAACTGAACACAGTTCTCTAGGTGAGGTTGTACCAATGACCTATACAGTGGCATCATTGCTTCTTTCTTTCTACTGTTGATTTCTCTCCCTAAGCAACAAAGCATCTGACTTGCCTTCTTCATTGCTTTGTTACATTGCATACCTGCCTTTAAGTCCCCTGAAATAGTGACACCTAGATCCCTCTCTTCCTCAGTAGTTTCCATTATAGTGCCATTTATACTATATTTAGTCTTTGGATTTTTGAGACTCAAGTGCATCATTTTGCATTTTTTGGCATTTAACTGTAGTAGCCATTCTCTTGACCATTAATATAATCTACCTAGATTATCAATCATTTGTTTTATCCCTCCAGGTGTGTCTACCCTGTTGCATACCTTGGTGTCATTTGCAAAAATGCATATTTTACCCTCAATTCCATTTGCAATATCACCAATAAAGATATTAAAAAGCACTGGTCCAAGTACAGATCCCTGGGGTACTCCAATGGTAACCTTTCCCTCCTGTGACTGCACTCTATTTACTACATCTCTATGTTTTCTCTCCTGCAACCAAGATCTTATCCATTCAACCATCTTAGAATCCAATCCCAAGCTTTCTAGTCTGCGATGTGGGACAGTTTCAAAAGCCTTACTAAAGTCTAGATAAGCTACATCCACAGCCCCCTTAATCTATTACAGTACTTTAGTCACCCAGTCAAAAAAGTCAATAAGATTTGTTGGACATGATGTTCCCCCAGTAAACCCATGCTGTTTAGGATACTGTAAGTTGCTGGTTTTGAGATATTCTACAACTCTTTGTTTTAAGAGTGTATACATCAATTTCCCTACTACTGATGTAAGGCTCACTGGTCGGTAGTTGCTTACCTCTTCCTTTCTTCCACTTTTGTGCAGTGGGTCTACATTCGCTGGTTTCCAATCCTCTGGGATAACTCCAGTTTATAGTGACTGGTTGAATAATTCTGTTATGGTTTTACCAGCTCCCCTTTAAGCTCTTCTAGTATGTATGCCATCTGGCCCCATTGATTTATCCACTTTCAGTTTTGAGAGTTCTGTTGGAACTTTCTCCTCTCTAAATGTTCTTGTTTCACACTGACTTCCTTTTCCTTGTGTTTTTTTTTACACAAAGTTCTGTTGCTTTTAGTATTGCACTTTCTAATTTTTCCCACTTCTCCTGCACTCCTTCCAAGTTCCTCCACTCTGCCAAAGAATCCCTTACATTGTTTTCTATCTCTACTAAATCAACCTTCCTAAAATCTTTTTTTGTGTGTGCGATGAGTAAGTCTCTGTTTGTATTCTGATCCATACTGCTTGATGGTCACAGGGTCCCAGGTTTTCACACACATTTACGTCAGATATTCTGTCACCATTTGTAAGAATTAAGTCTAATATTGTATCCTTATGAGTGGGCTTCCTCACCAATTGCTGGAGGGATGCCCCTTGCAAGGAATTCAGAATGTCCCTGCTTCAGGTGGAATTTACAACAGACACCTCCCAGTTTATATCAGGTAGATTGAACTCTCCCATGATTATACCTCTCCTTTTAATTCCTGCAATAGGCTCTTGTCAAATCCCTCTTCCTGGCCTGGTGGTCTGTAGATCACCCCTATATAAAGAATCACCTTCTCCCATTTCTATGGTTCTATGTCCTGCAATAGGCTCTTATCAAGTTCCTCTTCCTGGCCTGGTGGACTGTAGATCAACCCTATGTGAAGAATTGTCTTCTTCCCTGTTTCTATGGTCACCCAATGGGCCTCAGTTTTTTCATCAATACTTTGTATAAAGGTAGTCTTTATGCTTTTCTTTACATATATTGCGACCCCTCCTCTGATTCTTCCCATTCTGTCCTTCCTAAATAAAGTATATCCTGGTATAGCTATGTCCCAGTCATGACCATGACCATGCACCATGACTCTGTAATTGCCAAAATATCCAGTTCACCCCTTGCATTATTGCTATTAGTTCTGAGATTTTATTTCTTAAGCTCCTAGCATTTGCACACATAGCTCTCAAAGTTGTGTTTGTGCTTCTCCTGGTGCTAGCTTTGTTCATCTTTCTGCCTATTTCTATTCGGTTTTGATCGGCATTATCTTCTTTTGCAGTGGATAGGCTTCCTGTTCCATTTGCCTGCAGAGACAATACCTCTAGGTGGGGGGAGCAGATTTCTCCATTCTTATTTGGTTCATTGCCCCCGTGTTCTAGTTTAAATAGTTGCTGATGAAGCTTCCAAACTTAGTATTCTCATTTCCCTTGATGATGGGTGCAGGACATCTCTTATGTAGGCCCCTGTGTTGCCAGATACTGGAGCTTGACTATGACCTACAAATCCAAATCTCTCCTCATCGCACCAATTCCTTACCCAAACATTGAAGTTTCTGATTCTCTGAGTTCTAGCTTCCCCTCAGTGTACTGGCAATACTTCTGGAAAAGTTACAGTTGTTGCCACCTGTTTTAGAGCGGTTCCTAACTTCCTAAATTCATCTTTCATGGCCATGACTTCAGCATTAAATAGGTCATTTTTGCCTTGGTGGACGATGACATCCACCTCCCCATCTTTTCTTACTGCCTTTACAATTCTTAGCATGCGTTCTTAATCTCTTGGAGCTGTGGCTCCAGGTAAGCACCTTAATTGTTTCTCTAATAGCATTTCCCAGATTTACTCCTCTAATGATGGAAACTCCCAAGAGAAGGTGTTTTCCTGGTCCTATAATTAGTATAAGTCCTAATATCTTACTGTTCTTTATTGCCTATGCTGGTCGTACATTCCAGCCCTGCAAGAGCGGCATATGAGTTTTGCAGTGACCTGCGTGTCGATTATTACTCACTGCCTTCTGCTGCCAGCGCCTGTGCCGTGGCCAAGCTCTCCCGGCTACTGCTGCAGCGCTGCTATTACAAAAAGTGACACTCGGAAAATGGCTGCCCCCATACTGCAGACAGTTTTTCCGTCTGCTGTATGGGGGCAGCCATTTTCCAAGTGTCACTTTTCATTAGCAGCAGTACCCGGGAGAGCCGGGACCACACGCAGACGGATCTTGCTCCCCTCCGCGCACCCCTGCTCCCCTCCACTGGCAGCACAATCGCGGTCGCGGCTGAGGTAATGGCCGCACGGTGGGTGGCGGGGGGGGGGGGGGGGGAGGTAGGGGGGCGCAGAATTATTAGTTACACCACTGGACAGAATGCAATAAATAGTCACCTGCTTCTGTTCCAAACTTACTGGTCACCTACTGTAAGTATTCAAGCTTCACTTTAGTCTGCAAGCTTCTCTCTCTATTATACCCAGCAGTGGATACAGAGGATGGAACTGCGGCACAGTCCAAAATTCAGATTGGTTAGAAACACCAACTGCCAGTGCATTAATTTGGAATGACAGTTGGTGGCAGTGGGTGTGGCTCCCCTATTTGAATTTTGAACTGCTCTACAGCCCCTCCTCTGGAGCCTCCACTGACTATACCAGACTGCACCTTTTGTGTTGTTTTAGTGACTGGATGTTTAATTATTTAGTTGATTGGTTGATTGACGATCTCCTGACTACTGTGTATGGTGACCCCCCCAGCCCTGCAGCTATAGACATAACAGTCATCTATACAGACATAACTATCCTGCTGCAATAGAACATATAAACTCATATGTTACAGAGATTATTTGCTCATTACAGCACATCTCTATCTATAAGGGAGTTAGCATATAAGAGATTGATCTATTTCTTGCAACAGGCATCCTGCTCCCGTTAGAAGACATTGTAGGACAGACGTGGCACTTAGCCGGGGGGCAAACAACTGATTCTCAGACAGTACACAGAGGAATGTGTCTCCCACTCACTCCAGCTGTCACCACTTCTGCCATGTAACCAAACCAAACACAGGACAGAAATAGGATGAGCTCGTCAGCGATGATCCTGTCAGGAGACTGTCTCCCTAGCCCCACAGGTCTCTGCGAAGGAACAGCAGTTACTGTATGGCTGGAGGTGTAAAATATACATATTCCAAATGAGAAAATGTATCATTATTATCCAGGCCACCAGATATCTTGTGTTGCTTAAACCCCATATCCCCTAGTTGTCCCAGAATGTGTGGAAGTCAGCAGTGGGCTAGGTCAAAGAATAATCTCATTGTGGACCTTCTATCACCATTATCTGCAGACACGGGTGGGAATGTAACAGCTTTGTGCACAGACTCCAGTTTTCCTGTCCTCCAGGGAGGCTGCATGCGTTAATCCAAGATGGCTACCAGGATCTCTACTGAGCATGTGTGGAAGCCATCTTGGGTCTGTGTGAGGCTGTGTACAGTGATATGAAGGGAGACAGAAATCACTGCTTAGCTTAAGAGATACATGTGGTTATCTACCATCGACCATGATTCCAATGTTCCCATGTGAGCTTCATGACATTCCACTATGTAGAAGCTTCTCTCCATGATAACCACTGTGTAACAGTAAGTATGGCTCTTTGTCCAACATACAAAAATTAAAAAAATAACAGTACTTGTTTAGTTTCACGGTGGCTGATATATCGGATGCGATATCGGCCGATATATCGTCCGATCCGATGTGATGCGATTTTTTGCCTGTTCATAATCCCTCTATCCACTATGCATGGAGTTGATTTTATATAGTGTGGCGAGCGCAGTAATCTGTGTCCGCTTGCCACACGAGCCCAAAGGGTGGTGAGCGGACGCGGATTACTGCACTCGCCACACTATATAAAATCAAATCCATGCGTAGTGGATAGTGGGGTTATGAACAGGTAGAAAAATCACATCGGATCGCATCAGATATCGCATCCGATATATCGACCGCCGTGAAACTAAACAAGTACCAAAATAACATACATAAAAAAACATTTATAGCCCCCAGCCCCCTCTCAAAGTACTGTAAAAGCAGCATATGTAACAAAGGGATGAAGGAACGTACTGCAAAAAACAAGTGTGGTCTCACAAGGAAGGAGTGTGGCCACACAATAGTACCCCCCAATTTAAATGACACCACACAGTAGCACAATCTTATTTCCATTACACCTCATGTAGTGCCCATGGTTCATATTTCACCACATAGCAGTGTACCTTATTCTTGTTATGGCACACAGTAGTGCCCCTTATACACAATACCCACAGTAGTGTCTCTTGTACACATAATGACTACAGTAGTAGTAGTGTCCCTTTACACATAATGACCACATTAGTATTGCCACACATAATACCCACAGTAATAGCATCACACATAATACCCACAGTAATAGCATCACACATAATGCCCACAGTAGTAGTGCCCCTTACTCATAGCACCCACATTAGTAGTGCCACACATAATGCCAACAGGACTAGTATCATTATGTATATCACCAATGGTAGTACTGCCACACAATGCCCAAAGTTGTAGTGCCCTTTACACATAATTTCCACAGTAGTATTGCCCCTTACACTTCTGTCCACAGGGTGGTGAGGGAAGAAGGGAAGGTATGGCCATGGGGGGAGGGGGGGGGGGTGAGAAGGGAAGGAATGACCATGGGGGAGGGAAGAAGGGAAGGAATGACCATGGGGGAGGGAAGAAGGGAAGGAATGGCCATGGTGGGAGGGAAGAAGGGAAGGAATGGCCATGGTGGGAGGGAAGATGGGAAGGAATGGCCATGGTGGGAGGCAAGGGAAGGAATGTCCATGGGGGGGGGGGATGGACGGAATGTCCGTGACTGACATTTTGTGACATCTGGGGGTACAGAGTGTGACTATATAGTGGCAATGTATTATATAGCTATAAGCAGTGCTTACAGTGTTCCTGGGGAGGTGGTGGGATTCACCCCTCGCCCCCGAACTCCCTCAGGTGTGTCCTCCATCCAATCAGCCCTCTACTCCCCGTTAGTCAGAGCTCCCCAGAGATGGTGCCTGATTCGCAACTAGGGATAATGATGTTCGGGGCAAATAAAACAGATGTTACCCCTGAAATCTTTAGCATTTTGGCATTATAGTTATATAGGTGGTAAAATACATACTGGCGGCACAAATAATGGAGGGGGGGGGGGGGGGGTATCCACATCTCTGTCACTTTCTTTTTTTGCAACCCCTGTGCTTGAGTTGTTTCTTACCTATTTGATGGTTTCTTTGCATCAGCGGAATGTTCATAGGCAGGCAATGGTCCTGATTCAGGTCGGCTCGCTAGGCAGCGTATAGTCGCTACCTAGAGAACACCTTAACGCTGCCCCGCCAAACAATATTAAAACAATTGAAGCTGCTCTTAATTAGATCTTGATATGGCAGAAAGAACAATCAAGACACGTGAAATATATAACACAAAACATTTATTTATTATTATATCATTAATAATATAACGCCTAAGGTAGGGATGGATATATAAACAGATGTGTACTCACATATATTGTCATTAAATAAATGATCACAATTATCTTTATAACTGAATATAATAGATGTATCGGATCAATAGCAGGTCATATAAATCCAATGGCAGAGGGGCCCCAGCTAGGGAGTTATTCTGGTTTATTCCACCAAACCCCGCCTTGCGAAGGGTTGGCTGGCGCCACCCCTTCGCAAGTGCAATTCACACATAGGATATGCAAATATCCTACAGTCTGTTTGCCGTGGGTGCATGCACATGCACACAGCGCCGCCATCGGTCCCTGTGCGAACGCATTCTGGTTGCAAAGCAAGCCAGAATAAGAGCCTTTCTGTGCTGCACCTGTATCCCGGATGGAAGTGTCATTATATATTTTTGTTTATTTTGCCGTCACCGATGTGGCAGAACGCGTCTGCTTGACGAGAGCTATCTCTGGTATCAGACGGAATGGGATAAAAGACATTATCTGCAAATAAAAGGAGGGACAGAACAGAGCACGGCTTGAAGTCTAAATATTGAAAGAACAACTGATTTAGGATGTTCCTGTTGTTAAGCCTTCAGGGGAACGGGGACTTGTAGCCAGCAGTTGGCCATTCTGCTAAGGACATTCATTTGTGTCTGTGGAAATATCCAGATGGATTCTGTCATTTACGTTCTGGATCCAACTCTACACTTGTTCAACTTTAATTGCTGAAGAAGAAATGTCAACTAATCCCAACAGATGATGCGAATATCGGGGAAGAGCCGGTCAATTCATGCCGGTTTCGGGTGTTAGAATGACTAAATTCCCAGGTGATCTGTTAGGATGTATTTACCATCCAAACAACAATGGTCACTTACTGTACATGCCTGCTTCCCAGGTCTCTGCATTGCAAATATTAAAGTCCATGTACTATTATTCATAAATATACGTGTCATTTGCCAGTAAGATGTTCTGCAGATAGTGAGAGATTTCTACCCCCTTATAATTCAAAACAAAATTAATTTATAGCAATTATAAACCTTTTAAAAAAATCTTGAATCTGTGTTTTCGATGTCATGCGCGAAATGTTGATTTAAACAACAAAGGTTGATTTAAAAAAATAAAATACAGGTTGAGTAACCCTTATCCAAAATGCTCGGGACCAGAAGAATTTTGGATAACGGATTATTCCGTATTTCAGAATATTTTTCTAATTCAATTATTTATTTTAAGGTATCTTGCATTTATGTTGTATAAGCACATCAAATACATGAAATACACAGAATTATATTTTATTTGTGCATAAATCAAGGTTTAAAAACACGAAATGAAGTTTGTGTACAATCTCGGGTACTGAATTTAAATGCCAAGCAATTATTTTCTTGCACATATTTAGTGCCAGCTACATATCATATCCTCAGTAGTGCCAGTTACAGATGTTCCAGTAGTGCCAGTTACAGATGTACCCAGTAGTGCCAGTTACAGATGTACCCAGTAGTGCCAGTTATGGATGTGCCCAGTAGTGCCAGTTACAGATGTCCCCAGTAGTGCCAGTTACATATCATGTCCTCAGTAGTGCCAGTTACAGATGTCCCCAGTAGTGCCAGTTACAGATGTCCCCAGTAGTGCCAGTTACAGATGTACCCAGTAGTGCCAGTTACATATCATGTCCTCTGTAGTGCCAGTTACAGATGTCCCCAGTAGTGCCAGTTACAGATGTACCCAGTAGTGCCAGTTACAGATGTCCCCAGTAGTGCCAGTTACAGATGTACACAGTAGTGCCAGTTACATATCATGTCCTCAGTAGTGCCAGTTAAAGATGTCCCCAGTAGTGCCAGTTACAGATGTCCCCAGTAGTGCCAGTTACAGATGTCCCCAGTAGTGCCAGTTACGGATGTCCCCAGTAGTGCCAGTTACGTAAGTCCCCAGTAGTGCCAGTTATGGATGTCCCCAGTAGTGCCAGTTACATATCATGTCCTCAGTAGTGCCAGTTACAGATGTCCCCAGTAGTGCCAGTTACAGATGTACCCAGTAGTGCCAGTTACAGATGTCCCCAGTAGTGCCAGTTACAGATGTACACAGTAGTGCCAGTTACATATCATGTCCTCAGTAGTGCCAGTTACAGATGTCCCCAGTAGTGCCAGTTACAGATGTCCCCAGTAGTGCCAGTTACAGATGTACCCAGTAGTGCCAGTTACATATCATGTCCTCTGTAGTGCCAGTTACAGATGTCCCCAGTAGTGCCAGTTACAGATGTACCCAGTAGTGCCAGTTACAGATGTACCCAGTAGTGCCAGTTATGGATGTGCCCAGTAGTGCCAGTTACAGATGTCCCCAGTAGTGCCAGTTACATATCATGTCCTCAGTAGTGCCAGTTACAGATGTCCCCAGTAGTGCCAGTTACAGATGTCCCCAGTAGTGCCAGTTACAGATGTACCCAGTAGTGCCAGTTACATATCATGTCCTCAGTAGTGCCAGTTACAGATGTCCCCAGTAGTGCCAGTTACAGATGTACCCAGTAGTGCCAGTTACAGATGTCCCCAGTAGTGCCAGTTACAGATGTACACAGTAGTGCCAGTTACATATCATGTCCTCAGTAGTGCCAGTTAAAGATGTCCCCAGTAGTGCCAGTTACAGATGTCCCCAGTAGTGCCAGTTACAGATGTCCCCAGTAGTGCCAGTTACGGATGTCCCCAGTAGTGCCAGTTACGTAAGTCCCCAGTAGTGCCAGTTATGGATGTCCCCAGTAGTGCCAGTTACATATCATGTCCTCAGTAGTGCCAGTTACAGATGTCCCCAGTAGTGCCAGTTACAGATGTACCCAGTAGTGCCAGTTACAGATGTCCCCAGTAGTGCCAGTTACAGATGTACACAGTAGTGCCAGTTACATATCATGTCCTCAGTAGTGCCAGTTACAGATGTCCCCAGTAGTGCCAGTTACAGATGTCCCCAGTAGTGCCAGTTACAGATGTACCCAGTAGTGCCAGTTACATATCATGTCCTCTGTAGTGCCAGTTACAGATGTCCCCAGTAGTGCCAGTTACAGATGTCCCCAGTAGTGCCAGTTACAGATGTACCCAGTAGTGCCAGTTACGGATGTCCCCAGCAGTGCCAGTTACGGATGTCCCCAGCAGTGCCAGTTACGGATGTCCCCAGTAGTGCCAGTTACAGATGTCCCCAGTAGTGCCAGTTACAGATGTACCCAGTAGTGCCAGTTACATATCATGTCCTCAGTAGTGCCAGTTACAGATGTCCCCAGTAGTGCCAGTTACAGATGTACCCAGTAGTGCCAGTTACAGATGTCCCCAGTAGTGCCAGTTACAGATGTACACAGTAGTGCCAGTTACATATCATGTCCTCAGTAGTGCCAGTTAAAGATGTCCCCAGTAGTGCCAGTTACAGATGTCCCCAGTAGTGCCAGGTACAGATGTCCCCAGTAGTGCCAGTTACGGATGTCCCCAGTAGTGCCAGTTACGTAAATCCCCAGTAGTGCCAGTTATGGATGTCCCCAGTAGTGCCAGTTACATATCATTTCCTCAGTAGTGCCAGTTACAGATGTCCCCAGTAGTGCCAGTTACAGATGTCCCCAGTAGTGCCAGTTACGGATGTCCCCAGTAGTGCCAGTTACGTAAATCCCCAGTAGTGCCAGTTACGGATGTCCCCAGTAGTGCCAGTTACATATCATGTCCTCAGTAGTACCAGTTACAGATGTCCCCAGTAGTGCCAGTTACAGATATCCCCAGTAGTGCCAGTTACAGATGTACCCAGCAGTGCCAGTTACATATCATGTCCTCAGTAGTGCCAGTTACAGATGTCCCTAGTAGTGCCAGTTACAGATGTACCCAGTAGTGCCAGATACCGATGTCCCCAGTAGTGCCAGATACCGATGTCCCCAGTAGTGCCAGTTACGGATGTCCCCAGTAGTGCCAGTTACGGATGTCCCCAGTAGTGCCAGTTACGGATGTCCCCAGTAGTGCCAGTTACGGATGTCCCCAGTAGTGGTTTTAGCAAGAAAAAAAATGTTTTGTTCCCTTTCTGTAATGTAGGGTTTTCGGAATAATTTGGATAATGGATATTTGGATAACGGATACTTAACCTGTATGTGAATTATAAGCAACTAATTAAAAAACACTGATCAAAATGACGGCTTCTGCAATGTACTGTCCCTTTGAACTGTGACAGTTTTTAGTGCCAGTTACATATCATGTCCCCAGTAGTGCCAGTTACAGATGTCCCCAGTAGTGCCAGTTACAGATGTCCCCAGTAGTGCCAGTTACAGATGTACCCAGTAGTGCCAGTTACGGATGTCCCCAGGAGTGCCAGTTACGGATGTCCCCAGTAGTGCCAGTTACGGATGTCCCCAGTAGTGCCAGTTACGGATGTCCCCAGTAGTGCCAGTTATGGATGTACCCAGTAGTGCCAGTTACATATCATGTCCTCAGTAGTGCCAGTTACAGATGTCCCCAGTAGTGCCAGTTACAGATGTCCCCAGTAGTGCGTTGCAGATGTCCCCAGTAGTGCCAGTTACAGATGTCCCCAGTAGTGCCAGTTACAGATGTACCCAGTAGTGCCAGTTACATATCATGTCCTCAGTAGTGCCAGTTACAGATGTCCCCAGTAGTGCCAGTTACAGATGTACCCAGTAGTGCCAGTTACAGATGTACCCAGTAGTGCCAGTTACATATCATGTCCTCAGTAGTGCCAGTTACAGATGTCCCCAGTAGTGCCAGTTACAGATGTACCCAGTAGTGCCAGTTACAGATGTACCCAGTAGTGCCAGTTACATATCATGTCCTCAGTAGTGCCAGTTACAGATGTCCCCAGTAGTGCCAGTTACGGATGTCCCCAGTAGTGCCAGTTACGGATGTCCAGAGTAGTGCCAGTTACGGATGTCCCCAGTAGTGCCAGTTACAGATGTCCCCAGTAGTGCCAGTTACAGATTTCCCCAGTAGTGCCAGTTACGGATGTCCCCAGTAGTGCCAGTTACGGATGTCCCCAGTAGTGCCAGTTACGGATGTCCCCAGTAGTGCCAGTTACGGATGTCCCCAGTAGTGCCAGTTACGGATGTCCCCAGTAGTGCCAGTTACGGATGTCCCCAGTAGTGCCAGATACGGATGTCCCCAGTAGTGCCAGTTACGGATGTCCCCAGTAGTGCCAGTTACATAGCATGTCCTCAGTAGTGCCAGTTACAGATGTCCCCAGTAGTGCCAGTTACGGATGTCCCCAGTAGTGCCAGTTACGGATGTCCCCAGTAGTGCCAGTTACGGATGTCCCCAGTAGTGCCAGATACGGATGTCCCCAGTAGTGCCAGTTACGGATGTTCCCAGTAGTGCCAGTTACGGATGTCCCCAGTAGTGCCAGTTACGGATGTCCCCAGTAGTGCCAGTTACGGATGTCCCCAGTAGTGCCAGTTACGGATGTCCCCAGTAGTGGTTTTAGCAAGAAAAAAAATGTTTTGTTCCCTTTCTGTAATGTAGGGTTTTCGGAATAATATGGATAACGGATATTTGGATAACGGATACTTAACCTGTTTGTGAATTATAAGCAACTAGTTAAAAAAATTGATCAAAATGACGGCTTCTGCAATGTACTGTCCCTTTGAACTGTGACCGTTTTTACTTTCACTTTGAGCTGTGACAGTTTTTAACCCACAAACTCTCCACCCCCAAGTCCCTCTCGGCTCCTACCCCCAATCTCTGTCCACACAGCTCCCTCTCTCCATATCCAGCAAGATTGAAACAGATCAGTGTCCCTGCAAAAATGGCTTCCACTTCTGTTATGACATCTTTTAGCGCACAAAGGAGTAGTTTGGTCCATTGACTGAAAACAAAGGGTATAGGATAGTCCGCGCCCACAGACTGCAGCACTGTAAACGCCAGGGATTACCGGTCCCAGAACACATGGTCCAGAAAATACAAAAAGGGCGAATACACTTGCGCTGTCTGAATCAAATAATCTACTGATTACCAGATAGATAATTCTTCACCGAATGGAATAATCAAAAGAGGGGGGCAAAGGCGAAAGGTCAAAGAGATGATAACAATGGGGGTATCGCCCCCTGCAACTGACCTCTCTGCCGTGCCCTATGAGCATATAGAGGTATTTTTTATCCAACAGTATCCAGCCTTAAATTTTCAATTGGATCAGAGCTCACCTTATATAGGTGCCCTATGGGCATGGAAAGGTTTCTTTTCCTTTCCCTTTTATTCGGAAGAGTCCCAATCACCGCCAGTCTCAGGTCAATGAAAAAAGGTACTTTTATTCCAATCACGATAATTCCATACGACAGATAATAATAACAATAAAAAACTTTTAAAAAGATTAAAAAGGCACTTAATGGGATCCAACGGAATTAAGTCAGACCACCTCCACCTTACCCGGGTTTAGAGAAGAAGGTGAGTGTCCTCAGGATGAAAAAAATGACACTGGAATCCCAAAAGGTGCCTTGCTCAGTTCCTCCAGCCTCCTTTTTGTATTTTCTGGTCCATTGACTGGCCTCTAGTGGTCAGTGGCGGTACTTCACCTCAAGGAGTAGTTAGCCTTTTATATATAGACTAGGTGATTCATCGCGCCCTACGGGCGCTCTTCACACCGTCGTAAGGGGCTGCGCCCCCTTAATTTGTGAACATTTGTATATGAGAAAGATGGTTAGAATTGTATGAAAGATGCCTGTATTGCAACTTGAGTTATAGGTGAAATGTGTTAAATAGAGAGCATATGATTTGGAAGGGGGTGTGTATTGTTTTGTTTAATTAAAAAGCGGTTACAGAGTAAGATGTACATTGATAGTGTGGAGGGTACAGTGACATTTGTGGGTGTGGGGGGGGGGGCTGTGTGTGCATGTTGTTTAGGTGTGTGTGTGTGCAATAGTATAGTAGGGTGTTTCTGAGTCAGCGGCTCCCCACTGGCGGAGGTCACGACACAGAAAAACAGGAGGCTGGGTAGTGATAGGGGTGTGTGGGCATAAGGGGGACTAAAGAGGAGGGTGGGAGATACTGTGCAGCTTCTACCAGTGGGTGAGGGTCCAGCATGGCAGTACAGGAGTACAGGATGGTGGCCCTTAGTCAGAATCTCCTCCTACTGGGTGGGAGTTCGGGTGCATGAGAGCAGGAGGCTGGGCTATGAGGCATGATAGGGGCATGTGGGCAAAACAGCGTCAGCGTCTCCCCAGTGGTGGAAGTTACGGTTCAGGAGAGCAGGAAGCTGGGTAGTGATAGGGGTGTGTGAGTATACGGGGGACTAAAGAGGGGCTTAGGGGTGCCGTGAATTGCGGGAGGGGCGCGGGGGGGTACCGTGAATCAAGGGAGGGAGGGGGCGCAGGTGTTGGCGAATCGCGGGAGAGGGCGGGGGTCTGCAAAGCGTGGTAGGGGGCATGAATTGCGCGAGGGGGGGTTGCGAATCGCGGGAGGGGGGTGCGCGGGGGGTCCGTGAATTGCAGGGGGGGGGGCGCACGGGGCGCAATGAATCACCTAGTTGGTTTTATATTCTTGTAGAAGGATGGTAGGATGTTGCTGTCATTCAGAATGCATTTACATAAACAGTAATAGTAGCAGTAAAAGGTCTGACTTAAAACACCTACAGTAAAACAGAACAGGTGTTATATATAATACAAAGAATTGGTTGATGATGTGTAGGTTGACGTGCACATAGTTCATAGTTGTCACTGGAAAAAAATTGCTACAAGAAAAAATCAACACAGAAAGTTCAACACATGTAAATGTTGACATAAGTGTGGCACTTCATCGGTGTCTATGTCGACACATGAGAATGAATATGAAAACATTCAAAAAAAGAAAAATAAATCTTCAAAAACTCATGTCAACCTTTTTCATTGTCGATCATAGCCGTGCCAGTGTTTTGCATGTGCCATTTAATCCTGGGGTTGCCGTGAATCACGCGCGGGGGTGGGGGGGGAGGGAGGAGGTGAGGGGTGTCTGCGAATCACGGGAGGAGGGGTCGTGGGTGGATGCCGTGAATTGCGGGAGGGGGGGTGCGGGGGGGGGTGGTGTGGGTGCCGCGAATCGTGGGATGGGGGGGCGCGGGGGGTTGCAGTGAATCGCGGGAGGGTGGGTCGCGGGGCGGGGGGTTGCCGCAATGACAAGAGGGGGGGTCAGGGGTGGGGAATCGCGGTAGGGGGGTCATGGGGGGCACCGTGAACCACGGGAGGGGGGGCCCGGGGGGTTGGCGCGAATCGTGGGAGGGGGGTCGCGGGGTGCCGCGATTTGCAGGAGGGGGGGTGTCACGGGGTTTGGCCACGAATCACGGGAGTCACCAGGGGTGCCGCGAATTGCGGGGGGTGTGCTGCAATCCGCGGGAGGGGGGTCGCGGGGGGTGCCTCGAATCGCCACAAGAAAAAATCAACACAGAAAGGTCAACACATGTAAATGTTGACATAAGTGTGGCATATGAAAACATTGAAAAAGTGAAAAGTAAATCTTGTCAACCTTTTTCATTGTCGACCATAGCCATGTCAGTGTTTTGCATGTGCCATTTAATCGTGGGGATGCCGTGAATGGGGGGGGGAGGGAGGGAGGTGCATACCCAACATGACCCTCTCCAGGAGGGACACATTGCTCTGTTTCTGGACTTTCTTCTTAATTTATGGATTACCATCACCTGTGCTTAAACACCTTTCTTATCAATTACCCTGTTTAAAATGACAGGTGATGACAATCATAAATTACTGTAAGATGGAAGTCCACAAACAGAGCATTCTGTCCCTTCTGGAGAGGGTCATGTTGGGAGGTATGGCGGTGTGGGGTGCTCACCTGGTGTGTCTGGTGAGTAGCTGTGTCTTTGCTGTGTAACATGGAGAGGCAGAGGGTGTCTGGCACTGTCTGTGGGCTTACTGGGCTGGTTCTCTGTCATGTGAGTCAGTCATGTTAGTCAGAGGCTCCACCCAGAGTTATAGCTCCAGACACACTTTGAGTGACAGATGTAGCCAAATATATAAGAGATATTAAGGATATTATGGAGCTTTTACAATAATTCCAGTAAATTGCTCAATAGCACTAAATGTAAAGAACCCACTGTAAGTAATAAGGGCGGATGAAGGGGTGGACACAGGTGTGACTGCGCCTATATACAAATACCATTATAGACTCCTCCTCCGGTCTACATTCATTGGCCGTTCATGATTTACTGATCCTATGTACTCATGCAGAAGAACAAGGAGAGTATACATCAATCACATTGATAGGGATTACTACATGGCAGGGGGATGGGGGGATAAACACATAAATACACATGCAGTGACGTCGGCAATATATCCGATGGCACCCGGGACCAGACATCACTGTCCTCCTAGGCCCACCCTAAGCCCAGTCACTAATTAACATCTACTCCATACATCACTGGACAGCTTTTCCAAAATCCCCTGAAAATCCCCAGAACTAGAACTTCAAATAGACCATTGGTACCTCATAGACTACAATGGGAAAAGCTCATTTACTGACAGTCGATTTGAAAATAGAAACTCAGTAGAAACAAAAATCGTCCAAAAATCACATTCGGTAGAACCATCAGAAACATTTCTGTTTGATTTTAATTCATGTGGAACTGCCTGAAACCTTAATAAGATGAGAGAGAAGCTTGTGGGGCACTCTGGCTGCATACATTATGGCTTATAATGGCACAGCAATAATTAATTCCGCTGCAATCAGATCTGAATTACCCCCAAGTGAACCGTGTCGAGCAAATACTTTTGCAATAATTGTGGTCACATATAATCAAATTAAACATAGAAAATGACACACACAAAAAACGTAAAAAAAAAAAAAGTTGCGTTGACATTTTTGGCTCGACCATTTCCATGTTGAGCTTTTGACCCATTCGACTATTTGTTCCTGTCAATTTTTCTACTGACTACCTATTCCACATTGACCTTTTGACACTGTCAACGTTTTGACCCTGTTGATGCGTATTTACAACATTGGGTTCAGTTAATGACTGTCTAATACCTGTAGATCTTCTATACCCAGGAACGGAGAAGTCGCAGGAACGATTCCCAGTAAGACTGATGGTGGCACGGTGCTCCCACTGATTGGGAAATGGTATAGGAGGAGAGGCTGGTGGTGTGGGTGTATTAGGACGTAAAGTGCGTCAGGCTGTGGATGTGGGTGTGTTAGGGGTAAGGCGTGTTTGCCTACTTCTGAAGAATACAAATACAAGGTTTCTGGTGCACAATTCAAACTCCCAATTCATTAATAATAATCACTACAATAAAATTTAGTATTTTGAGCGAGGCCACTCAGCTGCTTCGATTTGGGGTGCCCCGCACCCTAGTTTTGTAACCCCCAAAATGTTAGGGACTTGCCCGACTAATGAGGTCACCTGGATGTGGTGGGCAAGCCGTTACTTGCAAAGATTATTATTTATTTTTTTTAATAAACCTTTTTTTATTAAGACATTGCTTTTCGAAGTGTTGTACATGTTATATTTACAAGCTGTACATATGTTGTAAAAATTGTACAAGTAAAACGTGTATCAGTAACATTTTATATCCAGTCATCGTACATATCAGAAGAACAGTAAATACATTTTAATGATTCATGTGTTGAGACATTAATTCAGGGGAACAGGAGGGTCCTGGGCAGCCAACCTAGTAAGGTACCATGTTGTAGATTGTAGACTATCATGTATCGTTTGTCTTGTATTAAGTGGGAGAGTGGGTATATAGGAATCCCATAGTTGGAAGAATTTCCCCACAGGTTTCCCTCTGTCCACAATTGCCTCTACCCAATCCATCCTAAATATGAAGTGAAATTTAGTTAAAAATAGATTGAATTGAGGTGGTGTAGGATCAATCCAGCTTTGCAAAATGGTTTTCCTGCCTGCTGCACTCAAGGCTAGTGCAAAGATTATTATTAATAAAGTGGGAGTATGCAGTACTACTGAAAGGTCTCCGCAGGGTCACACCTCTCATTACGGGGTGTGCACCCCATGACCCAACCCCCGTCTACTTCTGAAGAAGCATGTCAGGGAGATTGTGAAGGTGACACCTAGAAGTGCGAACGTGTACTGATACATCTGAGAGGCGTGTCATAAAAAAACGTAGATCCAAATGTAGATGAGCCCCGACGCAGTTAATAAGAGCTACTATACTTTGGAGAAAGGACACCGATGTGTGTCAGTGTTCATGTATTGGGTTTTACACGTGGTTCCATATTAAAGGCCATAACAATTTAAAATGTGGCCATAGGTATAATAATTGTTTCCCAAAAAAATTAACAGCTGCATAATATGAATAAGGTGAAATGAGGGAGATTTCTAGACTGTTCAGGGAGAAAGGGAGATTGCTAATATTTCAGGGAGTCTCCTGCAGAATGCAGGAGAGTAGGCAACTTTGGGGTAAGAGGGGGGCATACTGGTGCGAATGAGTTAAGGCAAAGAAAGTGGCATTTTGGAAATTAAGTTGTGTGAGGGGGGCACTTTCCAGGGCCCCTTTAAATGTCCAATATGCCCATCTCTATACCACGTCCAAAAAATATATATTTACTCAACTTATACCAAAAGTCCAGAGAACAATATGAAGTGAAAAATAAATCAATAAAACAGTAATTCCGGGCAATGGTGATAATTGTCTAGGCCTCCAGCAGCCTCTGGAGAGTCTAGTAGATATAATACATTACCTGGCAGCCTTTCCTTGCTGTACTCACTGCTGATTGTTGGTGGAGTACATTTCACTTTAATAAAATCAGCCCAGGGAGATAATGCCCACAGTAAACTCTTCTGTAGAGTGAGGAGCTTTATTATCTGAATTAAAATATCATTTTCTAATCTCGCTAATTCCTGTATCTTATTTCACTCATGGACGATGTTAAGAATTTGATTAGTTTTCCAGTGTTGGAGAAATAATCTTAAGTAACAAGTGTACCGTGCAGAATCTCCCAATGTACTTATTAAGAAATTTTTCAAGATCTGTTAACATCTCACAAACAATATAAAAATGCAGCTTTAATTGTATTAGCTTACATATCAGTCGGGATGGCATGACTACTTTGTACGTCTCTAAAAATCAGAAACTTCCCACAGCTTCTGCTAGGGTAGGCAAATATGTCCTGTGGGGGACTCCTGATTTTTGGGGTAGTCCTCCTTAAGGCCATAAGAGTGGGCACCCCTCATGCAGTGGTGTAACTAGAAATTTAACTCCCCCCTTCAAAAAAAGTTTCTGGCGCACCACTCCCCCCCCTACATATTAAAGCAATGTGCACTGTGGTATATAAAAAAACACACACACACAAAAACACCCTCTGCACAAGACAGTATATAGAGATAACACCTGGTACAGGGGGCAGCGCGGCACCCGCAGCAGCAGTGCATCCACAGCAGGGTATAGAGAGTCACGCACAGCAGGAGCGCAATTACCTCCCACAGATGTCGGAACTTGAGTTGATATGGTAAAACACCTAAAACACCACCACTCTCCACATCACCCCGAAGCGCGGCGAGCGGCGGCGGAACGCGTCCTCCGACCTTTACACTATCCACGTCGGCGTGGGAGGGGTAGGATGTGTGTGGGTGGAGAGAGAGGAGGATTGCACTCCGTGCAGGGTGCTCTGCCTCACATTTCTGGCAGACCCTGGCCCCGCTACTCATCCTTGTATGGCACTTTGTGTTTTCAGTGCGCCCTGCAGACCCCGCTGGCACTGGCTCCCCCAAGCTGCCGCGGGGTCTGCTGAGCGATTGTTAAGCCACTGCCCTCTTGTATCCCGCCCACTTCCTAGTAAAGTGGGCAGAATGGGGAGAACAGCAATTGGAATCTTAGGGGGCAGGGCCAAGTGAAGCAATTCTATGTGATTTACATTTTTAGGCCCCACCCTTATTTAAATATGCGCAATTCACACTAATAACGAAAGTGGTCTGATCCTGCCCCCATGACAGCCAGACTTTTCTGGGAGAAGACAAATTAAAAGTAGGTAAGTATAAGGATATACATGCTTGAGCACAGGTGACATAATTAGTACCACAATCAGTTCGAATTAACCATCTGGACTCCTGCAGGGTTATTCTGAAAACCTGGTGTGTGAAACATTAAAATAAAAAACCAAGAACTCATCATTTTCTTAACTTATTACTTTGATTACAACGTACATTTGTTGATTTGACATCGAAGACCCTCAGCACTTTCGTAAATAGTCAAAGTGTTCCTCCATAATTGATTGAGTAGCCTCTCTTGAGAAGGGCAACACAAAGGTCTGACTCTGCCTAACACCAGGGAAGACGTATACACAGGCGTCCACAGTGTTGATATAATATTTTGGCAAGTGATCAACAGAACTCACATATGCTTCACAGACTATTTGAACGTTCCGAAGCACTGCACCCATGGACATTGTTGGACGTTTATTATACAGTATGTATTTAAATATGAGAAAAATTCTCTACTATTTACAGAAAATGCATATTTTTGTAATAAGCTTTTCTATCATTTACAAATTCATTAGCTTACAATGTCAAACTATCCACCATTAGTACGACTTGTAAGTGGGTGTTGGATGGGAAAACAGTGTTCGAAAAACAACTATTATAATTATAATGTAATTGGTAATTTCATGTCTGCCATCAAAGGTGTGAAATAATAATCTGATTTTATGTCATGTACTTTCTATACCTTATTGTATCCCACATACAGTAGTTCCTTGTAGTGAATCCAGCATAAGACAAAGTACTGTCATTAATGAGAATATATAAGTGCTACCATTGCCTGAAAAATATCATTGTCACTGAATCCGTGTGGATGACATTTTAGAGGTACATGAACTGTATACAGTACTTTGTCTATCTGTCTGTCTGTCTGTCTATCTATCTAGTGTTTAAAATGGAAAGTGGTACTGTGCATATTGTTCCTTCAGGGAGGCTTCATTCCCTGCACCAAAATGGCCACCAAGACTACTAACGCACATGCACAGTGCCATCTTGTCACTGATGTTTTTAACATTCCTGCACCACTAACTAATAGCCTCATACACTCAACAGCTGGAGAGCTGTATGACATCACACTCCACTCAAGCTCATAGAGTACGAAGCAGTGTGTATAACAGTGAGTACAGCTGTACCTATTTTGCCATCAAGAAAACTGACATACCTTCTTGATAATTTTCTTACAAACATATTCTTCTCTATTAACAGTATATGCCCTTAATCAACTCTGTGTGCCCCTTTTTTATCCTTTTTCTTTGTCTTTTATTTACTGCTTTCTCCTGTTTCCCAGATGTTCCTTAGTACCCCCTTTCCTTCAGTCTCACTCACAAGGTCTCTCTGCTCCCTAATTTCCCACTTACTTTCTCCGCATGTTTCTTCTTAGCTGTCTCCAAAGTGGCTCTGGCTTTGGATCCACTCTTCAAGGTAAGGTGACAAATTACTCCATCGTGGATACACCTATCAATCTGGCCATTCCACTGTGCAGGGATGGCCATTATTTAGCAACCATCAATGTTTCCGGTTCAAAGGAGGCACTTGTGCCATTCGATACCGAAACTGTGATGGTTGCCACCATCGCTGACTAGTTTCCAATGGCTGCTAATATCACTCCAGGAGAGATGCTTTGTCCGCAGCAGATGCCCTTTCCACATGGGCAAATTTCTTGTACAAGCCCCAGAAACCACCTCTTCTTAGCAAGTGGGTTAAATTATGACAATATCAATAGTATAAAATATGGGTGACTAGAGTTCCTGCCACATCATATAGTTCAAGGGACAGAGCGGAGCTGCTGCACATGCCCAGCGATAGAAGCTTCTTCTACCAAATTTGCTGTGTTTGACACTGAGTGCTCAACCAGTACACTGGACCAAAGAGCAGCTACCAGGAAGAAGAGACAGGACCCTTACTATGAGGTGGGAGAATGTTAGTTTAGAAGGTGCAGTCCTGGTTTTATTATATTTGTATATTATTTTTTATATGATTAACCTTTTCCTATTTATATTATTTAAATGTTTGATACAGACTATACTATAGACCATCCATCACGTATCCAGTGTATAAAAAGTCCAATGTTTATGTTAATGTCTAGGGTCGTTGCTAGGTCGCTGCTACCACTCCCCCAGACTCCCACACTTTATCCAACGTTCTGCATAGTGGGAGATTATGGACTGCATTTGGAAACCACCCACTAGAAATCCTGCATTTGCCACCGGTTGGGCCCTCAAATGGTTAACAAGCGGTGGCACCTTCTGTGCTAAATCCTGACCGGCAAGCCCCCCTCTCTCTCCGCCTCCCCAGACTCTTGCCTCAGAGTGTCGACACGGTAATTACAGCTCTGAGATTGCACCCTCATAATAGAGATCTTAGCAATAGCGATAAGAGATGCGAATAATACAATAGATATACATATGAAATACTACTTTCCGCATCATGTCTTTGCATGAAAGCGTATTACGTTACCCGAGGGCATGACAATGAAATGAGCCGGTTAAAACTTTCACAAGATCGTTCCTTTAGGGCCTGGAAAGATCAAAGTGAGAAATCAAAACCCGTACGAAAATAAAGATAATGTCTTCTTTTGCCTCCTAAATGTATAATCATCCCTTAATGTATTCAACTTTTACTTTATCTTCAGAGCAGATACATTTCCTTTTGTGTGTTTCTTTGTCTGAACAAGAGCTCGTTTAATAATGACTTTACATTAAGAGTCCGTTACGCAGAAAATTAAAAGTCTACAAATCTTCCCTTGTTGGCTTTCTATGAATTCCTCTTTACAATCCCCAACGCTTAATGAATAAATGATTAATGGTATGAAATGTTTATATTATCCCCGTGATAAAGGATTATGCAGGCACGCACTTTGCATATCCAATCGATAGGTCCTCTGGGTCTATTGATTAGGGATTCATGCCATCTGGGATTGCAATAGATCTGATTGGAAGTTAATCGCACTTATTTTTTTTTTTTGCAGAATCCTGTATTTTACCAAGGACTTCAGTCCTCCCGCACACATTCGCCTGTTATATATAAGTATTGATACTGAGGAGGTTATTCTGGTTGGTGCGTAATTTTCCGAATTCTTTCAGAGCAGACACTGTAAGAAGAAACGCCCACAGGTCTTCCGCATTCGGACGGACTCGCTCTCTAAGAAGAGGGTGTGTTTACAGGGCAACATCCAAACCGTGCGTGTGCGGTGGCCACACAAAGATTCTGCACGGTCCATTGCTTGCAGTGTAAATGTGTCTATAAAATGCAGCTGTGCTTTCAGCATATATTTGTGTGTTTTGTAATGGTCCATTTAGGCTGCAATGGTTCCAATTGAAGCAATGAAAAGAGTGTAATGAGTAGAGGAGTGGATTGTATTGTGTTCAGCTGACATTGGTTCAGGTGCGGGCATACTAATTGGGCGATCCGAATGCCTAGTGCATGACCGAGTGGTGTCCGCAAAGCAATACTTGCTTATGGAGACCGCATTTTTCCTGCCTTTTGGTTCGTTTGCAGTCGGTGTTCTATCCGAATGCACGCCTACCAGAAGGGAAGCGGTCATCTATTAGAATGAACTTAGGTCTACAGTCATTAGGTCGACCCCACTAGGTCGACTGGCAGGAAGGTCGACCTGACTTAAGGTCGACATGGGCCAAGGTCGACATGACTTAAGGTCGAATTTGCATAAAGGTCGACATGAGGAAGGTCGACTGGTCATAAGGTCGACATGGGTTTTTCACTGTTTTTTGAGCCGACATGTGCCGACAGGCGGTATTTCATGCCCTACCATCCACTAGGGTGTGGTGGGGGAATAAAATAGTGTGCCGAGCGCAGCGAGGCACCGTGCCCGAAGCATGGCGAGCGAAGCGTGCGATGCGAGGGTCCGATTCTCATTGCCAACTGTGTCCATGTCGACTGTGTCGACATTCGGATAAAAAAACAGTGAAAAACCCATGTCGACCTTATGACCAGTCGACCTTCCTCATGTCGACCTTTATGCAAATTCGACCTTAAGTCATGTCGACCTTGGCCCATGTCGACCTTAAGTCAGGTCGACCTTCCTGCCAGTCGACCTAGCAGAATTAGTGCACTCCCTCGTGTACGCCCATGTTTACGCCCAGTTTAGCCCACTTTGAAACTACGCCCCTGTGTACTTCCGAATGACGCCCATATTACGCCCATATTTCCCGAGTGAATGCGGTGCACATTTCTCTATGGCATTAGTGAGAACGAGTACGGAGACCGTGCGTGGCACATGCGCATAGCGTTGCCTACGCATGCGCAGACGGCTAAAAAACGCCATCCGAAAGAATTCGGAAATTTACGCATCGACCAGAATAAGGCCCTGAGTTATGTGTCCGCTCTCTGGAGTTAGTTTTAACATTCTATCGTTGATTATCTATCATTTATATATGTCTAGTGTCCGTGTGACTCCGAAACACTGACATCTGTTGGCAGCAAGCGAAACTACATCTACTAGCTTTAGAAGCATATGCATCGAGCAGACTTACTAGTATATACTGTATATATAAAAGGCTAAATACTCCTCAACTCTGAGCTGAACTACCGCCAGTGACCACTAGATGCCACTCTATGAACCAAATTACCCTTAACAGAAAGTGAAAGCAAAATGATCTGTTTCAAACTTGCTGGATATTTAGATAGGGAGATGTGAAGACAGAGATTGGATGTAGGAGCAGATAGGGACTAAGACTTCATTTTGACCGGCTTTTAACTAGTATAATATAGTCATGGAGGGCTTTGGCAAATTTGTACGCCCAAACTTTTAAACTGCCTTGCGTCCATTTATTCCCTGCATTCAATGTGCCTGTGTCGCACAGGCCCTTTTTATCAGATAGTATCCCCTGAGAACTCCTACTAAGTAGTAACAAGGAGGATTAGAGCAGACATCCCCGACATCTTTCATGATCCCTGGATTTCCAACAACAGAAGCAGCCACCATAAATTTCTAAGGGGGCTACTAGGCTATAAGATTTACCAAGAACCAGAATGTGAAGTCCCTATTCAATAGATCACCATTGAGGTTTGTACATATCGATAGTCATTCATTTTCTTTGATTGATTGGCCTGTGGGTCAATCAAAATATGGGGGTGAAGCTTCGCGGGTGTCAGGGTTGGAGCTATGCTCCGTGTCCCGGCCGCTTGTGAAAAAAACAAAAAAATGAAACTATTCGTTTAAGCTTGACATCGATGATGGGAAATCATCTGGTTCTCCCTCATCGATGGCAAAACTATTCGATGGCCATCCCTACTTGTGCTTTATAATCAGAGTATGTGATGCAGGCTCAGACCACCTTGTAAAATTAGTTAAGTACTGAGAAACATATATCAGTATATACAGGGTATACAGTTGTGCTCATAAGTTTACATACCCTAGCAGAATTTGTGATTTTCTGGCCATTTGTCAGCGAATATGAATGATAACTCACAAACTTTTCTTTCACTCATGGTTAGTGGTTGGGTGAAGCCATTATTGTCAAACAACTGTGTTTACTCTTTTTAAATCATAATAACAGAAACTACCCAAATTATCCTGGTAAAAAGTTTACATACCCCAGTACAAAAGTTTACATACTTCTGGGATGATGAGTGCAAATTTTTCTCCAGTATTTTCTGATAACATGCTGCATTCATCTTGTTATCATTTTTGACAGTGTTTTTGTAGCTCACACATCCCCAAAACATCAGCGATCCACCTCCGTGTTTCACAGTAGGAATGGTGTACCTTTCATCATAGGCCTTGTTGACTCCTCTCCAAATGTAACATTTATGGTTATGGCCAAAGAGTAAAATTTTGGTCTCATCACTCCAAATGACTTGGTTCCAGAAGCTTTGAGGCCTGTCTCTGTGCTGTTTGGAGTATTGTAAGTGGGATGCTTTGTGGCATTTGCGTAGTAATGGCTTTCTTCTGGCGACTCGACCATGCAGCCCATTTTTCTTCAAATGCCTCCTTATTGTGCATCTTGAAACAACCACACCACTTTTTTTTCAAAGAGTCCTGTATTTCAGCTGAAGTTATTTTTGGATTTTTCTTTGATTCCTAAACAATTTTCCTGGCAGTTGTGTTCTACGTGATCGTGATTTGGTTTCCACAGAATCCCTAATTTTCCACTTACTGTAATTAGAGTTTGAACACTGCTGATTGGCATTCTCAATTGCTTGGATATCTTTTTATATCCCTTTCCTGTTTTATACAGTTCAATTATCTTTTCCCACAGATCCTTTGACAATTCTTTTGCTTTCCCCATGAATTAGAATCCAGACATGTCAGTGCAGCACTGGATGAAAGATGCAAGGGTCTTTCAGGAGACCAGAAACTCACTGGCCTTTTATACACACACACTGGTTACAAGCAAACAGATCACAGGTGAGGATGGTTACCTTTAGTAGTCATTCAAACCCGTTTGTGTCAACTTGTGTGCATGTTATGATGCCGAAGTCTCCAGGGTATGTAAACTTTTGATCAGGAACATTTGGCTTGTTTCTGTTGTCATTATGATTTATATATATATATATATATATATATATATATATATATATATATATATACTGTATATATATATATATGACATCATTTGATTTGTCACATACAGTTAATCAAACAATGGCCAAGATTCAGTAAAGCAAAAAGCGATGCAAGGGGTGCGAATACATTTATATTGTTTCTCTGAAGGGTAAATACTGTCCTAGCTGCTTCTGCATGTAGCCCTCACACATTAGACAGCTTTATTTTTACACTGCACGTACCCCACCCGAATCTATCTCTCCCTGCCCCATCTGAAATGCAACATGATTTTGCCCATTTTCATGCTTTTTCCACTCTGCTAACAAAGTCGTATCAATCTTATCGTCCCTTAAATTACACGTTAGCAAAAGGCTTTGTCAGAAACGTGGCATGATTGTGTGGCGGTGCATTAGTTAAACACGGAGCATAGCGCGTCATGAATTGGCACTGATAGAAGAAAGCGGGGGTCATGCGACGGGGGCACACGGAGCCAGCGGTGTCACCAGCACTGACACTGTCTATATGTGATGAGAGTTTGAGGTTAAGGTGTTAATCAACGTCTCCCTCATTTGAACATGCAGCTCCGGTGGCGGAGACTGAATTCTATCAGCCTGGTTTACAAACTTGACAAAGGGCAAAAGGACTTTTATTCTTTCTCTCTGAAGAGCGTTCTGTGAAGAGGGGAAGTGAAGCGTATAAATGACTGAGATACAAGGGGTTGTACATGAAATATATTGAGTGGGTTCTTTTATCTCCAGTGTCTCAGGCAGAAATATAGATCTAAATTAAAGAGTCTCTGTTTCCATTCAGAGATAAGAAAATAACATTGTATACGAGTATTTTTTACTTTTCAGCTGATATTTCCTCAATGATGTTGGCTTTGTGTTTCAGAGAGATGGACCTCTTTTCATACCACCCAACTGTCCCTGAAATGAAGAAAAAGGGGGGCATGGTGCTTGGCCCCCTCCCATCCACTTGAGGCTCCTCGATAAAAGTTGGGAGGTATGGTTTTATAATATAAAGGCAGATCTCCTGAAGCGCATCCTACAGCACGTGTGCATTTGGGAGTTGACGTTTTGTTTTGCATACGTCAGTCCTGTTATGATTCAGAAATTCATTGTTGAGCACAGGTTGTTAAATGCAGTGGCGGATCCAGAGGGGGGCTGCAGAATAGTTCAAATTTCAAATAGGGGAGAAACACCAACTGTCAATGTACTGTGTGGGGGTGGGGGGGGGGGGTAAAATTTGTAATTACATCACCGGGATCTGCTGAACATGCAGGTTGTTGGGCTAGAGAGTCAAATGGCCCTGCATGTTCAGAAGACATCATTCATTGTTAACGACATGACACGATCTATTGTGAATCACTGTTCACCAATTAACCACACCTGTGGTTTCCTGTTATATGTTTATTCAGAACACAGGATCAGGTTTTCCATTGCCTTTTAGTGGCTGGGCAATAGGCTAGGGGAATGTGGGAATTATGCTAGGGTTCTCTAGAGTGTACTCACGGCCTATGTGTTGCCTACTGGATAACCTGCCATGCTGTAACCTGTGAATTGCCTAACTGTTTACCTTGTGGGCTGTCTGCCTGCTACAAATAAAGAACCAGACTCTATTTCCATCCAGTGTATGTGATTCCTTGACCCAATATGCTTATATATACAATCATTTATTTTTGGGGTGTGTATTTGAACTGTACATTATTTATATTTATATATGGTCTATAATATTGCACTTCTCAAAATATTTGCTATAACAGGTGCATTGGTACTACTGTATATATATATATATATATATATATATATATATATATATATATATATATATATATATATATATATACAGTCCCAATCAGTCCGGCACTCGACCTCTTAGAAGTCCAACGACCTGGGTGCCCTCCGGAAGGTGAGTATAGGTGACAGTAGCTAGCAAGCAGCGGCACTCAGCAGGATTTATAATGGTGGCAAAACGGTTTTTATTCCAACGTTTCGAGGCTCCAAAATAGCCCCTTTGTCAAGGTGTACAAACAATATGTGACCATGAAGTCCTACCTTAAATACCAGTAGGATGCCGTGCAGAAAGGTTCCCCCTCCGTGGAGCGCACTCCGGCGTCTGTTGTCATTTCCAGGTTGCCAGACAGGAAGTTCCTGTAGTCATGGCTGCGTGGACGCTGTGAACACTGCAGGCGCAGGCTGGAATGTACAGTCCGCGTCTAAGGTTGCCATGACACCCGGGAGTGTTATCATCACCGTGGCGCTCCCCGGCTGGGGAAGAAAAACAAACAATATACAATATTAGTTTAAAGTGCAAGTGCCTGAATATCATTACCTAAATAAAGTGCATGATTATAATACATGAAATACAATATAAAATGAACTGCTGCGGGAATGTTGACACGGAACTCCGTGTGGCATTAGAACTGACAGGATGCTCTCATACATAAACGTCAAGTTTCTAAATATCCAACAGTTTTACTGATAGTGGTTTGTTAGGTATTCCTGGGTACTGGGTAAACTGTACCCCTATGCCAGGACCATCCTCATACCATCCAAAGCGGATCAAGAGCGATAAAAAAGAATAAGAAGGAATAAAAAGACATAAAAACAAGAAAAAAGACGGGGGGGAGGGGGAGAAGAGGGAAGGAGGGGGAGGGGGGAAGGGGATAAAATAAAGAGGGGAAGAGTGATGACAAAAAGTCTGAAATTGAAGAGAACAATAGAGAGAGAAAAAACAGGAAAACATGAAAGAATGCAGAGCTGGATCATCCTCTTTCAGGACTTGTAAATGCACTCAAACAGTGCTCTATAGGGGGCACTGTATTGGACCTGACTGGGGCCTGCTATCTGGATCAGAGGAACGCATTATAATTTAATCGTTCGTTTAATCCCAGTGGCTTGCTGGATTTCAATGTGTAGATCCATTTCGTCTCGAGGCGCAAAAGTTCTCCATCTCTATCACCACCCCTTTTCTTCGCAGGAATGTGATCAATTAGAAGTGATTAGAAGTGCCGGGCTACCGGCTGGTCAGAAGTCTTCCCTGCCAAGGCCTGTTTTATGGCCGAGCGATGGAGGGCCATCCTTTCTCGTACAGTCCTTGTGGTTTTACCCACGTAAATAAGATGGCATGGGCAGGTGACTACATATACCACGTGGGTGGACAGACACCCCAGGACATATTTTATCTTAAATGTCCTTGATTTTGCTGAGTCCTGGAACGTGTTACTCACTATCATGTGAGAACACGTGGTGCACTTGGGGCACCTATAGCAGCCTGGTTGTCGTGTCAAGAAATTAGATGGGGTGGGGTTGGAGAATTCTGATATGTCCGTGTGGACTATATAGCTCTTAATATTTTTGCCCCTTGTATAGCAGGCCATGGGCTTTACTCTTCTCAGGTCTGGCAGCTGTTTGTCCGTAGCTATTATTGGCCATAGGGCTCTAGTGGCACGTGCTAGTACTGGGCTAGAGGTGTTGTACCTGGATGTCCATGGTATCACTGCCCTAGAGTCTTTGTTCTTGGGTATGAGCAAATTGCTGCGAGGCATTTGCAGTACATCTTCCTTTGCTGTCACCAATTCTCGGTGTGTGTACCCCCGTTCTTTGAAGCGGTCCATCATTTTGTCCAATTCTTTGGGCAATAGAAGTGGGTCACTGGTGATGCGTGCAGCCCTTATCATCTGAGACCTTGGGAGGCCCTTCTTGAGCGCTCTGGGGTGATGGCTGTTGTTCCTCAATAGGTTATTTTTGTCCGTCGGTTTGGAGTATAGGTTAGTGTTTATTACTCCGTTGTTAATGGACACCAGCACATCCAAATAATTAAGCTCTGTAGTGGAGTATTGTGAGGTCACCCTGATTGGTGATTCTCTATCATTGATGGTGATCAACACCTCCTCTAATTTATTGGGCCCCCCTGTCCATAAGATAAACAAGTCGTCTATAAAACGGGTGTACATAAGGACGTGCCTGGATATTTCAGGGTTGCTGAAGAACATGTCCCACTCCTCCGCAAACATAAAGATATTTGCGAAGGATGGCGACACGTTACTCCCCATTGAGCACCCTTTCAACTGCAGGTAGAAGTTGTTATAAAATAGGAAGTAGTTCCTTTTTAATGTTAACGACAACATTGTAATGAACAGGTCAATGTCCAATGATGTAAGTTGTTCTTTGATAAGGAATTCCTTCATAACCTGCAACCCCTGATCGTGGGGTATGTTGGTATATAGACTATTCACGTCTAATGTCCAGATGATCGTGCCCGGTGGTACCCTGTTGAAGCTGTTGAGTTTGGTCAGGAAGGCCGTGGTGTCCTTGATGTAAGTACTTTGGCTCATCACCATAGGCTGTAATATTTCGTCAAGAAATTGGGACACTGGTTGATATATGGATCCCATGGCGGAAATTATAGGCCTTCCAGGCGGGGTATTGATGTTTTTATGTACCTTCGGTACCGTGTAGAGAATAGGTACTACCGGGTGTTGTTGGGTTAATGCAATTTGAAGGGCTTTGCTGATTTTATTATCTTTTGCCGCATGATCCAGAAGCAGGTCCAATTCAGCTTTGTATTTGTTTGTGGGGTCGCCCCGTAATTTTTCATACGTGGAGTTGTCGTCCAATTGTGACAGTATTTCTGTTCGATAATAATCAATGTCGAGAATCACTAATCCGCCCCCCTTATCGGCAGGGCGGATGATGATATCACGATAACTGCTGAGATCCTGTAGGGCACTCCACTCTGCTTTAGATAAATTGTAGTGGTTTTGAGGAGGAGTGTTGGAATATTTCATGACGGATTCATCTAATAATCTAGTAAAGGACTTAATGGATGGATTATGGGATATCGGATCAAAGGTAGAACGTTTTTTACTGTTGATAAATGACTGATGTTCCAGTATTTCAGCATTACTTTCTTTATTCTGGAAGTGTTCACGAAGTCTCAGTTTCCTTGAAAACTTGTAGAGATCCACTTTCCAATCGAATTCTTTGAACCCCGTGGTGGGTACAAACATCAGTCCCTTGTTCAATACCTGTTTTTCCATATCCGTCAAGTGCCTTTGTGATAGATTATAGATTAATGTGGTGGCTGCGGGTTTCTTTTGAGGTACCCTCGCGTTCTGGCCTCCCCGACGGGTGGCAGGTCTTTTCGCCTGTAGTTTTTTGAGCGCTTGCCCGTAGCCCCTTGTGTGGCTTGGGATGCCAGTGCTGCACCATCCGAGTCTATCTGGGTGTTGTGAGTGTCACTGTTTGAGGATGCCGTTTGGCCCGGCCTGGTTTCTCTGCGGCGTCTCCACCCCCGGCCTCCTGCTTGCTGTGGTCTTTGAGTATCTTGGCCGCCCATGAGCCATTTATATACTCTATTCTGCTCATAGTCGTCTTTCACTGTTTGCAGTTTGTTGCGTTTGAAGCGTATGAGTTCAGAACGATATGAGTCGCACTGAGACCGCAATCTTGCTATCCAATCTTGGGATGAGTCCGCTGTTAGTATTGGTAGATTGTCTTTTTCAAATGCCGCTGTGTGTTCTTGGGCTTTCTGGAGCTCTTTGCCCGATTCTTCTACCACTAACAACAGCAGATCAAAGCTGCATTTGTTCAAGATGCTGGTCCAGCGTCTACAGAACTCTGGGTTGTAACGCCCAATAGTCGGGACATTACGCACCCTGAATCCCCTGGGGATTAACTTTTCTCTGTAGTAGTCAGATAAGCAGATTCCATGTAGTTGGAAATCTACTTCTCGCCGCTTCAGTCTCAGTAGGTTTTTAAATATATCTTCTGGGGATTTTAATCCCTCCAATCCGGCTAGTTGATCTTTAAACAGGACCCTTTTGGCTTCCTCATCAGTGTACGTGAATAGGCTGCCCCTTTGTAGCACAATTGGATTGCATCCTGGGGTATCATGTCCCGGAGCCGGTGTATGTGACTCCATGTCAGCTCTGTGGCACCACAGATCTCTCCGTACCTAGACCCGCAGTTGGTTCAGGCCGTAATGTTCCACTCGTGCTGAGTGAAAAACGTGTAGCCGTGCTCTCAATGTGTGAAGTTAAAAAGAATTGCACAAGTCCTTGTCTGGTAGAAGGCGTTGTAATGCAAAGTTAGGGGTGCCCTGGCTCAAGAGAGGAGATGCTCCTCAAAATAGATACAGTCCCAATCAGTCCGGCACTTGACCTCTTAGAAGTCCAACGACCTGGGTGCCCTCCGGAAGGTGAGTATAGGTGACAGTAGCTTGCAAGCAGCGGCACTCAGCAGGATTTATAATGGTGGCAAAACGGTTTTTATTCCAACGTTTCGAGGCTCCAAAATAGCCCCTTTGTCAAGGTGTACAAACAATATGTGACCATGAAGTCCTACCTTAAATACCAGTAGAATGCCGTGCAGAAAGGTTCCCCCTCCGTGGAGCGCACTCCGGCGTCTGTTGTCATTTCCGGGTTGCCAGACAGGAAGTTCCTGTAGTCATGGCTGCATTGACGCTGTGAACACTGCAGGCGCAGGCTGGAATGTACAGTCCGCGTCTAAGGTTGCCATGACACCCGGGAGTGTTATCATCACCGTGGCGCTCCCCGGCTGGGGAAGAAAAACAAACAATATACAATATTAGTTTAAAGTGCAAGTGCCTGAATATCATTACCTAAATAAAGTGCATGATTATAATACATGAAATACAATATAAAATGAACTGCTGCGGGAATGTTGACACGGAACTCCGTGTGGCATTAGAACTGACAGGATGCTCTCATACATAAACGTCAAGTTTCTAAATATCCAACAGTTTTACTGATAGTGTTTGTTAGGTATTCCTGGGTACTGGGTAAACTGTACCCCTATGCCAGGACCATCCTCATACCATCCAAAGCGGATCAAGAGCGATAAATAAGAATAAGAAGGAATAAAAAGACATAAAAACAAGAAAAAAGACGGGGGGGAGGGGGAGAAGAGGGAAGGAGGGGGAGGGGGGAAGGGGATAAAATAAAGAGGGGAAGAGTGATGACAAAAAGTCTGAAATTGAAGAGAACAATAGAGAGAGAAAAAACAGGAAAACATGAAAGAATGCAGAGCTGGATCATCCTCTTTCAGGACTTGTAAATGCACTCAAACAGTGCTCTATAGGGGGCACTGTATTGGACCTGACTGGGGCCTGCTATCTGGATCAGAGGAACGCATTATAATTTAATCGTTCGTTCAATCCCAGTGGCTTGCTGGATTTCAATGTGTAGATCCATTTCGTCTCGAGGCGCAAAAGTTCTCCATCTCTATCACCACCCCTTTTCTTCGCAGGAATGTGATCAATGATTAGATGTTTGAATTCTGCCATGGTGTGTTTCAATTCCGCGAAGTGCCGGGCTACCGGCTGGTCAGAAGTCTTCCCTGCCAAGGCCTGTTTTATGGCCGAGCGATGGAGGGCCATCCTTTCTCGTACAGTCCTTGTGGTTTTACCCACGTAAATAAGATGGCATGGGCAGGTGACTACATATACCACGTGGGTGGACAGACACCCCAGGACATATTTTATCTTAAATGTCCTTGATTTTGCTGAGTCCTGGAACGTGTTACTCACTAACAGTCCGTGTGGACTATATAGCTCTTAATATTTTTGCCCCTTGTATAGCAGGCCATGGGCTTTACTTTTCTCAGGACTTTTGCGCCTCGAGACGAAATGGATCTACACATTAAAATCCAGCAAGCCACTGGGATTGAACGAACGATTAAATTATAATGCGTTCCTCTGATCCAGATAGCAGGCCCCAGTCAGGTCCAATACAGTGCCCCCTATAGAGCACTGTTTGAGTGCATTTACAAGTCCTGAAAGAGGATGATCCAGCTCTGTATTCTTTCATGTTTTCCTGTTTTTTCTCTCTCTATTGTTCTCTTCAATTTCAGACTTTTTGTCATCACTCTTCCCCTCTTTATTTTATCCCCTTCCCCCCTCCCCCTCCTTCCCTCTTCTCCCCCTCCCCCCCGTCTTTTTTCTTGTTTTTATGTCTTTTTATTCCTTCTTATTCTTATTTATCGCTCTTGATCCGCTTTGGATGGTATGAGGATGGTCCTGGCATAGGGGTACAGTTTACCCAGTACCCAGGAATACCTAACAAACCACTATCAGTAAAACTGTTGGATATTTAGAAACTTGACGTTTATGTATGGGGGAACCTTCCTGCACGGCATCCTACTGGTATTTAAGGTAGGACTTCATGGTCATATATTGTTTGTACACCTTGACAAAGGGGCTATTTTGGAGCCTCGAAACGTTGGAATAAAAACTGTTTTGCCACCATTATAAATCCTGCTGAGTGCCGCTGCTTGCTAGCTACTGTCACCTATATATATATATATATATATATATATATATATATATATATATATATATATATACGAGAGCGAGAGACCGGCACACTCCACGGTAATAAGCACTGTAGTAGCCGGGTGCCTGCACAAATAATGGATATTGCACGGGGGTGAGAGCGGCACTCGCAGCATAAGGAAAACCATATGGTTTTCCTTATGCTGCGAGTGCCGCTCTCACCCCCGTGCAATATATATATAGCAGCTGGGGAAACCCGGAAGTCTGTGCGTGCCACTCGTGCGTTCCAAAAGCCGATACTTCCGGGTCCCGAACTACCGGTGACTCCGGAAGTGCGGCTCAGCTGATTGTAGGCGGCGTCCTCAATTAGGCGATGTATGTCTAGGGTATAAATGCCGGGCCCGGGCAGTGTCAGGTAGCTGCTGCTCCTCTGACCATGGGCTTCCTTTATTGACTTCGTTGATTGCTGTATTTTTCGCTGACCAAGTAATGTAAAACTTTATTTATATACATGTGTTTGCAAGTTGTATATTTTGGTACCCTGTTGGCAGGTTACTAAAACATTTACCCCATGTGTTTATAGGCTCCTTGATAAAGGTCCGCTAATTTGGACCGAAACGTCGGGGCACACATGGAAACAGCACAGTTATGATTGATTATCTCAGACTTTAATATTGGATGAAATAAAAAATCTGGATTGGATTTTATAACAAGGATTGGATTTCTTTTTGTTATAAAAAGGCGAGTGCCTGACATCCCCCGCCTACAGTGTGGAGGATACCCCTGGAATGTAATTGGGACTGTGTCTTTAAAAAACACATTTCCCTTGCCAGGCACCCCAAAATTGACTTTAACACAGTGTGAGTGCGGTCTTGTTCTGGACTATATATATATATATATATATTTTGTTTTAAACACTGGTAACCATTCCAGACCTCAAATTGGGAAATATATCCCATTGAGCACTTGAAAAGTGATAAAGTTGAGCTTTAAAGCACCAGCGAACCAGCTCCTAACTGCCATGTGTATTTTATTGAGCTACACCATTATTTTAATGGTGGAGAATAGTTTATTATATGTTTTGTTGCTATTTACAATATGTGTTGCACTTTGGGGAATTTGCCTCAGACCAGTACGAAAAGAATGTTTTCGTTTTGACATATGATGACACATCACTGTATAGTATTTTTAATGATGTGAAAAAAGTTAAGTTTAACTATTACAATTTAGCATGAGACTGTACCAATTAGGGAGTTGGCTTTAGTTGAACCGATCCTGAGGTTCATCACCTTGGCCCTTATTCTGATTGACGCGGACTTTACCGCGTACTTACGGATCGCGTCTTTACGGCGTCTGCGCATGCGTGGAGAACGCTACGCGCATGTGCCACGCCTTGACTCGGTACCAGTTCGGCCAAATCCCGTCCAAAACTGTTCACCGCTATCAGTCGGGAAATAGGGGCGTATTATGGGCGTCATGCGGAATGACACATGGGCGTAGTTTCAAAGTGGGCAAAACGGGGCGGAAACATGGGCGGACACGGGGGAGTACACTTATGTTGGGGGGCGTACATTCGGAAACCACTCCGAATGCACGCGAGCAAAAAGGGCAGAAATGTGCGGTGTCCACAAGTGTACTATTGCTTTGCGGACACCACTCGTTCATGCGGTAGGCGAACGTACGCCTAATGACTACAACCATTAACACCTGAACCCAATAGAATCTACTCCTTTACTCATTACTCACTAATAGGCCGCTTGTCAGTGCTTTAATTGAAACCATTGCTGCTTCAAGGAAACCTTAGTAATCCCCCACATATGCTGTACTTGTCCCACACTTAAAAACTGCTAACAATGGACATGATTGAATCTTAATACTATCAATACACATGTGTATTAGACATGTACTCATGAAACCACACACATTGATTCCAATTCCAAATAAGCTGTTTTTTATGAGGATAGGTAATTGAATAAGTGGGTCATGTGATGTATTGCAGAAGATACTTCATAGTGGGTTGTTTGGCGTAAATACTCCGCTTACGGGCGGTAGCACCGCTTGGCTCCCGTTCGGATGCGGTATTTCCGAGCATACTCTGTAATACTCTGTAATACCGTGCAGAATCGGAGTGTTTCTCCCGCACACGCATGGTTTGTATGTCGTCCGTAAACACGCCCTGTTCTTAAAGAGTGAGTCCGTCCGAATGCGGAGGACACGTGGGCGTTTCTACGGACGATGGCCGCATGCGGCAAAACACCGTGGCGTGCGGACCGCTCCGTAAGAATGCGGGAATATCCGCACCGATCAGAATAAGGGCCCTTGTGTTGACTATTTACCGCTGTTGCTAATGTTTGCGATTGTTGCTGTAGCATTCAGTTCCAATAAATATATAGGGTGAAATTGAATAGGATGAGAGATTCAGAAAGTGGGAGATTTGGTAAGACATCTCCAGTTTTTTTAAAACGCCAATCATTTACATGGCAAAACCAGTTTGATTTTGAATTGTTAATGATTGCCACTTTAAAAAAAACTGGAGATTTCTTGCTAAATCTCTCACTTTCTGATTCTCTCATCCTATTAAATGTCACTCATTATGTGAATTACCAAAGAGCTTGAAGTGAGTTACAAAATCAAACACACATCAAATGCTACTAAACACCACTGACGCGTTTCACAATGTAACGCGTTTCGCAGGTGGAATTTGCTTTTTAATGACTGCAATTGACCCTGGTATTGTAACTTCTGCATAATGTGAAATTACAAATGTAGAGGGTTACTCTGCAGAATGACAAAGCAAAAGTTGAATTGAAAGGGGCAGAATTCAATTGCATATTACCCCGCAATCTCCCGTCTAAAGTGATACAATTGATGTTTGTGATCATGCCTATTATGGCTGGGTTTAGCTGCGCATATTGCCTCTGTTTGAGTCCTCAAAAGGGTCATTTTGTGCACATTTTATCCCGCCACAGGGGGTGCTAGCTGAAATACAGGGGCCGTCAGACAATCGCGTTCTAACAAAGCTACAATTGAATACCTCCGTCATGTGCCATCTGCTGGCTGTCGGTGTGCTAACATTTGAGTTCCCCCCCATTAACTACATCACCAGCACTTCCAGCTTTTAGCCATCCCTGAGCTAATGTACTGTATGCTTGCAACGTCCAGTTCATGCACACGCTCCTAGCCCCTCATAGAACCATCTGCCAGTCATATCAATCGTGTCTGAAGTCATAGCTGTTGTCTGCAGCACTGAGGAATGTTCTGGATCTTTCCCAGCACCCCGTGCACGGTCCCTATTGGCAGGTGTCTTGCACCCTCCTTCCTGTTTATAAATTTCCCAAATTGTCATTGAAAGAGGAGTTGCTGTATTTACTAAGGACCTCCTAAGCACGTGCGCAGGAGTCTGAATGCGTTACAGAGCAGCGAGACACGTGGTCGTCACAGAAATTCCATCGGAAAGGCGCAAGCCACGAGCGACAATGCAGTTGATCTTGTTTTGAGTGTCATTGAAATCCATTTAGTTGTAATGAAGTTGCTATATCCATATCAATCTGTATTCACTGTTGCCGGATTGCCATCCCAGTCATCGCCAGCCTGTCACGTCTCACTCTGGCATTAATAATAATATAGACACACACACAGACAGCGTGTAATACATTTTACTTAGACAGCCTGCAATTAGAACTAAACAGTTCAAGGAGAAAACACACTTTACAGCGTTGGCAAATTGCAGAGTTAGAGGAGATGAGTGGAAGCGATTATTGACAGTTTGTACCACCGCCGCTGACGGCTGCACTAGCGGGGAGTGTGTTTGGGTTATTTATGCAGGTATTACTCAGCTGGTGAGCCGTGACACCATCCAGTCTATCACGGTGATCCCGTGACCATCTGTCTGCATCTCGCCACTCAGCAATGCAGATACACAGGAGGAGATGACATCGTGTGCCCAAGGAGAGCAAACATTTGTACATGCTCTGCTGGAATAACAGTTTGTTTTTGAAGACGAACTATGAGACGCTCCGAGAAGATCTCTCACACTGGAAAACACAGTTCTATTTCAGATGGGATGTTGCTATGGGCAGAGGCGTAGCTAGGGTGGAGCATGTTACCTGGCATGTTACCTGGCGCCGGAGCTCTGCCGCCGGCTCCCCGCCCTGCCCGGCATCAGTCTGCAATGGTGACAGTTTAATCCCAGCAAGCGCTCTCACTGCGCATGCGCCGGGTTAAGACGCCGGAGGCAGGGATGCGGCGGGCGCCATGACATCACAACGTCATGGCCAGTGGCGTAACTATGTGCCCGCACCGCAGCCCCCGCCGGCGCTTAGAGGAGCCAAGTGTGCGGGGGGCGCTGGGTCCGGTAAGCTGCTAAGCTGACTGCTTAAGCAGCAGAGACAGACTGACAACTGTGCGCCTCCTCCCCTCCCTCCCAGAGTCAGCGCATATGATAACTAGTGGAACAATGCAGCCCCCAAAGCTTGAAGTTAACTTGGAGGGCAGGTAAGAAGCATTTCCCTGTTGCCCGTCTGTCCCCTAAGCTGCAAGCTCCACTGATCATTAAACGTAGGAAACGGCCGCAGCAGAGCCAACTAGGTCTCCTGATACGATACTTGCTGTCGGGACCAGAGCCAGATTAAGGTCTAAATGGGCCTGGAGCTGAAAATGATCAAGGGCGTATTATGCGCAATAATAGGGGTTGAGGCGAGCATCTAATAACCTAATACTGTGGGTTGCGTGACCAGTGTTCTCGTTGGCTAGTCTGCTCATGGGTGTGTCTGTATTTGTGTAAATACTTTCAACTAATTATATATGCCTGGAAAAGGCAGGGGGCTGGCATAGGAAAAATGCAGGGAGATATATTGACGGGTAGCCTCCAAAGTTGCACCCACGAGATGCCGATGTCCTAAGATACTTGCGGGGTGAGGCGGCACTCCAGTCATAAAAAAATACTGAAAGCCGAAACTTGGTAGACAATATGTCAGCACCTTTTATGTGGTCACCTAAGTTTACCGCTGGAGGAAACCACAAAGGGGTGGCAGGTGGAACTGAAAAGTGTCCTTATTGGTGGTATTTGTTGGGCGTCCACCTAGAGGTATTTTGCCAGGATCATTCAGAGGTTATTTTGGAGGTTCATCACCTTTGATAAAGCTACAGCCAGTAGCGAAACGCGTCAGGTGTTATTCCACTCCTGGACTCTATCCCTGACTCAAGGATTACCACTTGCCACTTGGACAGTTGCTGTCGCTGTTCCATTGTGGGGACTCAATTGGAACTTCCCAGTGACTTCCCCAAAAACCTCCAAAATAACCTCACCCCCCAGTTCTTGGCTTGTGGACAGTGACCCACTTCCCACCTGTGGTAATATGCACCCATCTCATGTTTATATATTGAGTCAGTGATACAGCACAAATTATCCAGGAGTGAGCCAATCAAGCAGCTTTTTATTCTGTCTTTTATATTGTATTGTATTAATTGTGTGTAATTTACATAAATACTTTTTTATACATTAAAATCATTGTGTTCCTTTATTCTTGTACTGTAGACGTATCAACCATAACCATAAATGCTAGAGGACGTCGCAGCCATATTGTGAGGGGCATTATTTACTGGCAGCAGAAGGGAATGCTGGGACTGCAGACAAGAAGATCTGCTGGTCCCGGCAGCAGTACAGCAATAGCCCCTGCAGACCCCCTGGCACCCACACTTACCCAGCACCTCCAAGTCTCTGAGGGGTCTGTGGTGGCTATTGTTGTTGCGCCACTGGCTCACTGATGTACCACTCTCCACTAGAATCCACTTATGGTGTGACGGTCCAGATAGGCAGCATTGCCATACCCGTCCAGGGCCGCCAGCATCACCAGACAGAGGGCCAGATGCACTAAGCTTATCAAAGTGATAAAATAGAGAGTGATAAACAACCAACCAATCAGCTCCTTCCTGACAGCTCTGAAACCCAGCTTGTGACATGGCAGGCAGGAGCTGATTGGCTGGTTGTTTATTACTCTCCATTTTATCATTTATTGAAGCTTGGTGCATCTGGCCCTAAGGGAGGGTGCACCCAAAACTTTAATCACTATCTTCACCAGAGCCATTTCACACCACCACCCACACTTCCATCTACTCACTAATATCTCAGACTAACAATAGAATATGGAGAACAGGAGGACAGATTCCCTAATTCAAAGATGGAGAACCAGGATGAGCAGGTCACCTAAATAATGTAGTGTATGACTCCAACCTGCGACAGCGGGACACTGTCCAATGGGCAGGAATCAGGACAGGGGAGGTATGATTTACCCATGTCCAAGCCTCTGATGGTATTGGGGATGGTAAGTAACAAGACATTGGTTCCCCCGGCACACTGAATAGTTTTAGCAACCAATCGAACACTACATGATAATAGAATTCAGAGATATTGGTTACATATACCTGCGCAGGTGTATGATATGCCCCCAAGCCGCGTCAAGGCTTCTCTGTATATTGGAGGTCCCTAGCGCTATATCTAGGTGCAGGGTGTGGCACCCCAAAAACTATCATAAGCTAGGAGGCCCAGTGCGGCATGCCAGTGAGATACTAAGTGTTAATAATGATAGGAAGCCGAAGCTATACATAAAGAGAGATAAATTAATGTAATTAAAATAGGATAGAGATAGTGTTAGTGAGGGAAAAGTGTTAATAGAATGTAAGGGCATGCCGCACTAAAGCCACCCAGCCCAACCAGTCCAGGGGCACCACACCCCACACCACTGTTACCCTAAATTGGGTTTACAATTAGTCAGCAAGGAGCCACATGATAATGGCTTCTTACTTGGTATATCTGAACTAAGAGCTACTACTTGGAGCAACCCCAGACTACTCCATGTGGCATATCAGGACCCACATCTCCTCCTAATATGGGCTCCCTTCTGCCTCTAACAACATACATACAGATAGTGGTAGATGCTCAAATTAGCTCAGTAAAACTTTTCAGGTGCATGCAAGGGAGGGGTTAATACTTAGTAAGTAACAAGACATTGGTTCCCCCGGCACACTGAATAGTTTTAGCAACCAATCTTGAACACTACATGATAATAGAATTCAGAGATATTGGTTACATATACCTGCGCAGGAGTATGATATGCCCCCAAGCCGCGTCAAGGCTTCTCTGTATATTGGGGGTCCCTAGCGCTATATCTAGGTGCAGGGTGTGGCACCCCAAAAACTATCATAAGCTAGGAGGCTTTGTATAGCTTCGGCTTCCTATCACTAATTATTAACACTTAGTATATCACTGGCGTGCCGCACTGGGCCTCCTAGCTTATGATAGTTTTTGGGGTGCCGCACCCTGCACCTAGATATAGCCAGAGCCGAATTTACCATTAGGCACGTGAGGCACGTGCCTAGGGGCGGCACATGTTTGGGGGCGGCACTTGGATGCCTGTGATAGTACTGTCAGCCCAAAATGTACCAATTACTGCAAAATATCCACTGTACTGTACTATATTCCATCTTAAATAGAGTGTAAATGGATAGGACATGCAGATACTGCCCCTATAAACTGTCCTACTTAGTAAACATTATTGTTGTGCCTAGGGGCGCCCTCATCCCTAAATCCACCCCTGGATATAGCGCTAGGGACCCCCAATATACAGAGAAGCCTTGACGCGGCTTGGGGGCATAGCATACACCTGCGCAGGTATATGTAACCAATATCTCTGAATTCTATTATCATGTAGTGTTCAAGATTGGTTACTAATACCATTCAGTGTGCCGGGGGAACCAATGTCTTGTTACTTACTAAGTATTAACCCCTCCCTTGCATGCACCTGAAAAGTTTTACTGAACTAATTTGAGCATCTACCACTATCTGTATGGTATTGGGGATGTATAACCACTCTGTCCCCGGTGAGGCTGTGATCATGCCCCATCATAGGGGGACATTTACTAAGATGGGAGTTCCATTTCACATGGGATGTTGCTATGGCAACCAGTCAGATACGATCCATTAACTTCTAGAAGGTGCTAAATAAATGAAAAGTAGATTCTGATTGGTTTCCCATAGCAACATCCCATGTGACATAGAAAAAAAAACAGCCACGCCCCTCTAGTGGCCACACCCCCAGCACCTGGACCCTGTGTGTATATGGAGGATAATAGGCAAAGCAGATGACATAACCAGGTAAAAGAAGTAGCATGTAGAGTTATGCTGGACATTGTGGTGCGCCAGGGGCTTAAACACAGTGGTGGTGGCAGGAATTAAACTAACTGTTATGGGTAGGGTGGGTTGTGTGATCCAATCAATATATCTATGACAGTAATCGGTTATTGAGTTATAATATATTTGGTAACCCCCCCCCCCATCCTCCCAGAACAAGCGTCATATGATTGTGCGTTTACCACACGTCCTGTATCTATCACACTCGCGACTGCACCTGCAGCTACACCTCACAGAATGTAAGCGACACCATTAGACATCACTAATACGCTTATTACTCACACACAATCTAATCTATAGCAGGAGAGGTTGTTATTTTATTTTTTCATTTGTTGCTACATGTTTTTATACATAGATTGAGTGAAGGTCGCCGCTGTAATAAGTTTAGCGCTGGAAAACAATTTACACATTCAGCCAGGAATAGAAATTGATCACGTTAAACAAGATGCGACTTGTCAGTTGGAATTTTATGGATAAATGAAAATAAGAAAAGACAATGATGGAGAGAGAATCTGATTCCTCTTATTCCTTGTAGGTGAGAGAGCGGCTGAGTGTGAAACAGGAGGAGGGATCGCTGCCAGGTCGGGGGTCATCACAGGACGGAGCTTTTCCCTGTGCAGTAAAGTATCAGTCATATGGACAAAACACACCGGTAAATAAACAGTGTTAAGGTTGGAGTCGATTGGTAGAGGAATCGAAATATTCTAAACTGTGAAAATATCAAAAGCAGCATGATGTGTAGAGGGCAATCAATTGCACTGATTACATTGGTCTGCTTTGGTTAAAGGGAGCCACATATACATTTTTTTATAGGGATTTATATAGTTTTACTATTTTTATATATTATTTTATTTCATGGCCATGCCTTCCGTGGTGTAACAATTGCACTGCAGGCCAAGCGGTGGCTTGGGGGAGCCGGCGCTGTGGGGCATATGGTCTCTGCAAATTCCAATGGTTCTGGCTGTCGGTAGGGAATCTGCTGAAAATACCCCTCCAAAAATGGCCGCCTTAGTAGAGACAGATGCTGGAGGTCCTACTGGACAGCGATGGAGTTCCTACCTGGTAGTGTATATCGCTACCCAGAAGTTACAGATTCTGGGTAGCGATATATATATACCCGTATATATGCGTATGAATCCCCAAGCATGAAACCCCTGTCAATGAGCATGTAATCCCTGGCAACAAGCATGAAACCCCTGTCAATGAGCATGTGATCCCTGGCAACAAGAATGAAACCCCTGGCAACAAGCATTGAACTCCTGTCAATGTGCATGTAATCCCTGGCAATGAGCATTTATGTAAAAATTAAAAAAAAAATAGATTAAATGTATGGGGCCGGTTTGGAGGCAGAATTTTTTTTGGGTGTGGTCTAGCTGTAATAGGGCTGCACCCTGCTAGAATTGGGCATGGACAGGGTGGATTAGGGTCATGGCTTATTTTGCACCAATATTCTCATTGGGAATGTAGGGAGCATTTTGGGAAGGATAATGTAATATTTATGAATATCTTGCCTACTGATTCCTGTGAAATGGGTACAATCAGTTAATTTAAGGCACAGTTTTCTGTATTGTCAGTTTGGTAATATTAATGTGAAGACATTAATGTAGATTAGCAGTCTGCTCTCACAAGGCTTAATTCATTTTTAAAGATTATTTTGCATATTAAATAATACTGTTTATTTAAAAAGTGGTAAATGCCAGTAATTTTCCATTAATCTTCACTTACAAATATTATGAGTGGCATCCTTGAATGTTAATACTGTACAAGATGTTTAGAATGTAAATGTATTTCCCTTATGTTAGTTACTTACAACGTATTCCAAAGCCTTCCCTGGTGCTACCATTACCCATAGTGTTACACCAGGGAAAATCACGCCGCAAGAGGTAATGGAGACGTTACGGCACAGGAGCATGTGACCTAAACGTTGGTGGGAGATTAGCATACCAGAGAAAAGCTGGCAGCCAGATGGAGTGATGGAATGGGGCGTAGAGGGCCCACCAGGGATGACAGTGGTAAGACCAGCCCCCAGAGGGGTGTGCCACTTGCCACATATGAACCGGGCAGTCTATTAGAAAGGTCATGGAAAGAGGAGAAAGGGGTGTGTCAGAACCATGCACTTTGATAGGCTAATCTTGGTGTAATTTCCATAGAAGCAAACCAAGCATACAAGTTCATCCATGATCCAAGGGACTAACCCCTAAAGAAGGGGGTGTGGCCTTGGCAGAGGGGCCCAATGGTTAATGGGGATTTACCCTGTACATTTGTGGGCCTGACTGATCTTGCCCAGATGTAAATGTAAGTAAAAAGGTTGGCAGAGGTGTAACAGTGTCTGTACAGTAGTTTTAGCTGGCATTTTCGCAATGCATTATTGCTTTCTTTTTTAAAACTCATTCTCCATGGAAGTTTGTTACCTCCGCAAATCCTGCATTTCCCCCTGAGCAGCAGCGGAGCCTGGACAGCGTTCTGCTTCAGATAATTGGTCCGTGCCTCTGTGCTGCAGTCTTGTTAGACATCCAGGACAAGGTAATGCCCCGTACAGCCGGGGTGACTGTGCATCTGTGCATGGCAATGCAGTTGAGCAAAGAGGGCTCAGCACACAGTGATGCACCAGCGCTGAGCGATCTGTTCGGGCCAGTGTTCTCTGTAGAGAGAATTAGGGCAATGACTAGATTTATACAGCATGCAGTATAAATCTAGTCAGGCGATAGTGATAGCGCATCGCCGGCGAAAAGGGGGCCATACACACGGAAGGATGCGTGCTTTATTTCTAAGTGATCTAGCCAGAAAACTTAGAAAAGGGGCTTTAATCGCACCATATGTATGGCCCATAAGAGATATTCTATTTTACAGACATTTAGGTTTTTGGACAAATGGTGTAAAGGCCCCATCCACTAGGGCGAGGTATCGCATGCAGTGCTTTTGCATATAATGTATCGTATGCAGGGCAGGCGACAGGAGGGGTCAAGGGGACAAGTGTGACGGGCCCTAGAGATCTGAAGAGCCCCAGAGCTTCCATGACCCGACACAGCGGCCGCCTGTACTAGCTGGCCTGTCAGTGACCCTTGCGGCCCGGCCATCTACTGTCAGGGCCGGCGCTACCCACTCAGCAGAGGATGCAAAGCAGGTAGGCGCCGGGCAGGAGAGGCGCTGTCCCTGCTGTACATCCTCTGCTGTCAGGCCGGCTCATAGGACACCAGAACCGGCCGCTATCCCTCCTGGCAGGGCCGCACGGCGCACGCACAACCTTCCATCAGCCCGGCAGCAAATACTAAAACTACAACTCCCACAAACCCTTGCCAGGCACAGCACGGGGTGCATTTAATTTTAGGAGTTAGCAGCTTGCCTATAGGCTGTTTGTGTAAGAGAGTAGGCGGGTACTGAACTCAGCAGCAGCAGCAGTGGGAACTTCAAAGCAGCTGCCGGGCTGTGAGTGACTCGAGTACAGTGATAGTGCTGAAAATGTAAGTTCAGTGGTAGCGTCAGGGGTTAATCCCCGGGTCAGACATTCCCTCTGTCCGTGAGTGGATGTCACATATGCATCGTAGTCTTACAGGTGACTGAGGACGGATGGTGGTGGCAGCAGCAGCAAGTGTGTTTGTGTATGTGCTATGCTGCTGCTACTCAGGAGGTGACCACCCAGTCTGCTCTGCCCGGCAGGGAAGAGGTTACAGGGAAGCTAATAATCTGAGCAGAGCATTATAGCTTCCCCCTGGCCACGGAGGGATCAGGTGCTCAGGACAGGACAAGAGGGTCGCTAGTGTGGAGCATCAGTGAGGGGGATAATGATGGATGGAGGGAGGCTTATTTACACAGTTACACACTGACCTTGCAAGGGTCACACAGTCCCCACTCTGCATTAACTGTTGTTTTGCAAATAAAAAATTGTTCTAGCCCTCATTTCATAGTGCCATATATCAGCTGCTTATCTCCAGTCTAAATAAGTTGGTATCATTGCAGTGACTTTACGTGTTATTTTACTAATACTAGAGTCTAGGAATAGTAACCCATGCATTACCAGATCCTGGCTCATTTCCTAATAGTCACTACATAGCCCCTGTACTATACATAGCCCCTGTACTATACATAGCCCCTGTACTATACATAGCCCCTGCACTATACATGCCCCTGTACTATACATACCCCCTGTACTATACATAGCCCCTGTACTATACATACCCCCTGTACATAGCCCCTGTACTATACATACCCCTTGTACATAGCCCCTGTACATACCCCCTGTACTATACATAGCCCCTGTACTATACATACCCCCTGTACATAGCCCCTGTACTATACATACCCCTTGTACATAGCCCCTGTATATACCCCCTGTACTATACATAGCCCCTGTACTATACATAGCCCCTGTACTATACATAGCCCCTGTACTATACATAGCCCCTGTACTATACATACCCCCTGTACATAGCCCCTGTACTATACATACCCCCTGTAAATAGCCCCTGTACTATACATAGCCCCTGTACTATACATAGCCCCTGTACTATACATAGCCCCTGTACTATACATAGCCCCTGTACTATACATAGCCCCTGTACTATACATACCCCCTGTACATAGCCCCTGTACTATACATACCCCCTGTACATAGCCCCTGTACTATACATACCCCCTGTACATAGCCCCTGTACTATACATACCCCCTGTACATAGCCCCTGTACTATACATACCCCCTGTAAATAGCCCCTGTACTATACATAGCCCCTGTACTATACATAGCCCCTGTACTATACATAGCCCCTGTACTATACATAGCCCCTGTACTATACATAGCCCCTGTACTATACATAGCCCCTGTACTATACATAGCCCCTGTACTATACATAGCCCCTGTACTATACATACTCCCTGTACATTCCCCTTGTACATAGCCCCTGTACTATACATACCCCCTGTAGTGACTATTTCTGTGCCACACACCGACTATAATGGCTATAGATATTTTCTGGCTATTCACCTTTCAAAAAACATAATATACTTAACAAGGGGCAGCAGCGCTTGGCCACAGCTTTTATGAGTCCCATGCAACCTATGCCTCATCATACATATGCCCCAGCCTGTGCCTCATCCTCCCTATGCCCCAGCCTGTGCCTCATCCTACCTATGCCCCAGCCTGTGCCTCATCCTACCTATCCCCCATCCTATGCCCCGTTTCTCACCTGTCATGTCTCCCCCTGTTCCTCTCCTCTTGTCATGTCTCCCCCATTCCCTATCCTCTTTTCATGTATCCCCCAATCCCTCAACTCCTCTCGTCACGTCTTCCACATTCCCTCTCCTGCTCTCACATCTCCCCTATTTCTCTCCACCTCTCACGTCCCCCCATTCCTCCTCCTTTCACCTCTCCCCCTGTTCCTCCTCCTTTCACCTCTCCCCCTGTTCCTCCTCCTTTCACCTCTCCCCCTGTTCCTCCTCCTTTCACCTCTCCCCCTGTTCCTCCTCCTTTCACTTCTCCCCCTGTTCCTCCTCCTTTCACATCTCCCCCTGTTCCTCCTTTCATGTCTCCCCCTGTTCCTCCTCCCCTGACGTCTCCCCCTGTTCCTTTCCTCCTCTCACCTTCCCCCCTGTTCCTTTCCTCCTCTCACCTTCCCCCCTGTTCCTTTCCTCCTCTCACCTTCCCCCCTGTTCCTTTCCTCCTCTCACCTCTCCCCCTGTTCCTTTCCTCCTCTCGTGTCTTCCCCTGTTCCTTTCCTCCTCTCGCCTCTCCCCCTGTTCCTTTCCTCCTCTCACCTCTCCCTCTGTTCCTCTTCCACTCAAGTCTCCCCTCCTTTCACATCTCCCCATGTTCCTCTCCTCCTCTCACGTCTCCCCCTGTTTCTTTCCTCCTCTCACCTCTCCCCGTTTCTCCTCCTCTCACCTCTCCACCTGCTCCTCCTCCTCACCTCTCCCTGTGTTCCTCCTCTCACATCTCTCCCCATTCCTTCTCTCACGTCTCCCCATGTTCCTCCTTTAAAGTCTCCTCTTTTCTTCCTCTTATGTCTCCCCTTGTTCCTCCCTCACTCTCACGTCTCCCCCTGTTCTTCCTCCCACATCTCCCCAGGGAAGAATCTATGTCAGGAGCCAAATGCTGACGCCATGTGTGCCTGTGTACAGTAAATGGCAGTGCCTATTTTCAGTCCCAGTTTAATCCTGGAGTGTGTGGTACAAGGTGGGAGGGGGATCTTGCTTTTGATAATGGGTGCCCCTGCCTTCCTCTCTTTAAAAGACTCCACCCCTTCATTGACTACCCCCCTTTTGTAGGGCTTCTCTTAGAAATTTCCCGGGCTGGTTTTTTATCCCAATCCGCCCCTGTCTGCTGTCCTCTGTGCCTGCCGGCTGCTGCTGCTGCGCCTGTCACACTTCATCACAGGCAGCAGCATCGGAGGCACAGAGATTCCTCCTGGCTCATTATCAGCTGGTCATGTGGGCATATGCAGGAGAACTCGGGGCATTATGTGTAGCATAATGTGTGTCAATGTCATATGGGCATTATAGTGCATGGCATATTATTTAAGGGGAATTACAGTGTGTGGCATAATGTGTAATGGGCATTATGGTGTTCTGCCCATTGATGTGTGGCATTACGAATAATGTGCATTACTGTGTGTGGTTACTATAATATGTTATGGGCTTTGAGGTGTGAAGCATAATGTGTTATGGGGATTATGGTGTTATTGGTACTTTTATGTGACCACGTCAATTCCCCATGAAGCCACGCTTCTACAATTTTGCGCGCGCCTTCGGCGCGCACTGTCCCTGTTTTTTCACACATGGCACCAAAATGGCTAGTTACGGCACTGGTGCTGTGTTAGGTGAATAAGATTGTGATACTGTGTGGTGTAATTTGGAGTGGGAGCATTATTGTGTGGCCACACCTTCCCTTTGTAAAGTTTGGGTGGGCGCAAATTTATAGTTTGCAGGAGGGCGCCGAACCCCCTAGCACCGGCCCTGTCTACTGTGCACCATCTGTTTTTGGCTGAGTCTGACTGACTCACTGTGTGCCTCTGCCATCTACTGTGTGTGCGCCCTGCCACTCGTGTGTGCGCCATCTACTCTGTGTGTGTACACGGCCTGGGGCCACAGGCGCACAGCCTTACCCACCACTGGTGCTGTTGCCTCAGTCTCTGGATCCTGTACTTTTACTGCGCATGTGCGGGTCGTATGTTCTGCACTCTGCGAAAGACCTGCCCTGCCTGCTCATAGTGCTCAGCGTTCTTTTGTGAAAGTGACAGGCCAGCAGCAGCCGGAGCCAGCAGGAAGCAGCAGCCAGCAGGACTGAGAATGAGAGAAGTCAGCACCTGAAAGCAGGATCTGGAGCAGCGAAAGGTTAAGGCTCATGCAGAAGAGCGTTGTGTGGATTTGGGATTAGGTGGGGGGCCCCAGAAATATCATTGTACAGGGCCCCAAGATTTCTGTTGCCGGCCCTGATCGTAAGTGATCCAAGCAGGGGCTACAGGCTGCAGCAAAATATTCATGGCAGCCTGTATGACCTGACCGTAGGATCTGCGGTTGCCCGTATATGCATGGCAGCCTGTAGGATCACACATCAATGCCTTTTCTCACTGGAGCTTCCAATCTACCTTCCCAACCAGAGATACAAACACAAATGTATACAAGTAGATGCAAATATTTTTTGATCCAAAAAATTGGGCTATTTTCGTGGTTTTAGCCTGCGGTCATTTATCAGGCTACATAATTATTGCATGTTTCTTTTTCAATGGCAAATAATTACTGTTTTTAGGCATTAACACCCCCGATCCCATGTATTATCATGGCTCCCAGGTGCCGAGACACCTGAGGCAGAATCTCCCATACGTGCTGGAGATCAGGGCTAATTGGCTAGCTGGCAGCAAATGGGCATTTAAATCTTCTCGTCAATGGATAAATCCGTTAAAAGGCTGAATTGAAGAATGGCTTTGATCGCCCTTATTTCTCACCAGCCCATACTGAAAATGACAACAACTAATGCTCCATCCCACAGTTATCTGTATGCAGGGCTATTTTTCAGTAGGCTCCAGCAGGAACTGAGGCCCTTTTTCTAGTTCACTCTTTCTGACAAAATATTTCTTAGATGGACAAAACCATGTGCACTGCAGGTGAGGCAGGTGTAAAACCCCACCCAAATCTAATTATCTCTGCACAAGTAACACCTGCCTCACCTGTAGTGCACATGGTTTTGTCCATCTAAGAAATATTTTGTCAGAAAGAGTGAACTAGAATAATGGCCTCAGTTCCTTCTGGAGCCTGCTGAAAAATAGCCCTGTCTGTATGCAAACAAGGACTCATCTGAAATCCTTTCCATCTTAACTGTTGATCAAATATTTGCTGCCCAGATTTGTCCATCCAAAAATAATAAGCCCAAACTCCATCTGAGGAATGTTCGCATTTAACGTATGTTCTCTCTCCAACCTTAATTAAAAATGTCACTCAAAGCTGGCCGGATACCTTGGCTTCCATTAGACCAGTGGTTCCCAAATGCGGTTCTTAAGTACCGCCAAATATTCATGATTTTCAGGTCACCCGGAAGGTGCACAGGTGGACTCATTACTCATTTGACACATTTTAAAATCTCCACATATGGAGCTAATTATTTCACTTGGGTACCTGTGAGGAGACCTGAAAATGTGCACTGTTGGGGGTCCTAGAGGACAAACATTTGTATCCATCATAATGAATGTAATGTCACCTTATATATTGGAAATGCAATCTTTTTTTTACACAACATTTTTTATTTGAATTTATATAACAAATGTGAGCGACGCTGGCATTCTTAGCTGATATTTGGCACTTAAAGGGTTAATGTATATTTGTAAACAATAGTGGCGGCGACTAATTGTTTAAAAGTAGCAATCTGGAATTGGAGATAGATAATTTAAAAAGAATATAAGCGTTTATACGGTATATAATAAAAGTTTATTCCAAGAAGATAAAAAGGATATTAAGTAAAAACCTTTTTACAATAAAACAAAAGGACAATAATACAGATAAGAGGTAATATAAAGTGCTTATCTTAAGGATGTGGTTGGAGGCTAGGATCACCCAACGCGTTTCGTCCTGTCAGACTGACACCCTTTTTTTAAGGGAATATTGTTTATTTAAAACTACCCAATCGGGAAACACAGGTGGCGCCCCTCATCCAATCTTCACAAACAATATATATATATCTCTATCTATATACCCAGATAGTAGTAGTAGTAGTACGTTTATTTATAAGGTGCCGCAAAGTGTCCGCAGCGCCGTACATAGCAAACAAAAAACAAATTACAAGGTAATGTACAGGGTGTGTTGAAAAATACAGTATGAATAGGGGTATAGCTGGCAGAACTAAAATCAGCATCAGTTCCGAAGTAGGTGTCAAAATTGTCGAGGAGACTGAAGATGAAGTAGAGGAAGGGAAGAACAGGACAGGAGCACAGGTGAGGTAAAGAGGTAGGGTGAGTACGTGAGGAAGGAGGACCCTACTCATAAGAGTTAACATACTAAAAATAGGTGGGTGGACGAACGAAAAACAATAGGATAAGTAGGAACGGAGGGGAACGGAGGCAGGATAGGAGGATCAAAAGAGGTTAGGAGGAGGGATAGGCTAGTCAAAAAAAGTGGGTTTTGAGGGAGGTAAGGGAATCAGAAAGCCTGATGGGTGGCGGGAGGTTGTTCCAGTGCAGGGGGGCAGCGCGAGAGAAGTCTTGGACACGGGAGTGGGAGGAGGTGATTAGGTGAGAGGTCAGTCGGCGGTCAGCGATGGAGCGAAGAGGACGGGAGGGAGTGTGGATAGAGATCAGTGAAGAGAGGTAAGGAGCGGCGGAGGAGGAGAGAGCCTTGTAGGTGGTGGTGATGAGTTTAAAGAGAACTCGGAAAGGAATGGGGAGCCAGTGAAGAGATAGACAGAGGGGGGAGGCGGAGGTAGAGCGGCGGGAGAGGAAGATGAGCCTAGCAGCAGCGTTAAGAATGGATTGGAGAGGTGCGAGGCGGGTGAGAGGTAGCCCAGAGAGAAGGATGTTGCAGTAGTCAAGGCGGGAGATGACAAGAGAATGAATGCGAATTTTGGTCGCGTCAGTGGAGAGGAATGGTCTGATGCGTGAGATGTTGCGTAGGTGAAAGCGGCAAGACTGTGAGAGAGCATGAATGTGGGGGGTGAAAGAGAGGGAGGAGTCAATGATGACACCGAGGCAGCGCGTTTGGTCGGTGGAGGTGATCTCGGTTTCCCAAAAGAGGGAAAATCAGCACTCACCAGTAGGGTTACCACCTCATCCCTTTAATTCCGGACACATATTAATTACACAGGTTCTGTGGCAGTTTAAAAACCAGGTGAAATGGAGTATTAAAGTCAGCCAGCCACAGAACCTGTGTACGTAATATGTGTCCGGAATTAAAGGGATGAAGTGGTAGCCCTACTCACCAGTCTTCTCATGAAAGCAGCAGTAATAAACAGAAAACCAACAATGAGGTAGGGTACTTGTCCCAGTACCCCTACCCCTACTGGTTTGCTGTTTACTACTGCTGCTTATATTGCCATCGCCTTGACAAAGGTCCACACCGGGACCGAAACATCGGCAGGCTATCGATTGGATTAAACTCTGGACTTATACTTTCATGAGAAGACTGGTGGGTCTATATATGGTAACTGGTGAGTGCTGTTTTCCCCTCTTTTGGGATTTCTGGGTATGTAATTGGAAGTACTGACTCATTACCGTACTCTCTAAACGGCACCCCAATGGACGCCTGGGTTAATGGTGAGAGTGCAGGGCTTTTGGTTTGATTTACAGCCAAAGTGATAGAGAATAGGTAGCCTCAACCGCTAATTGTTGCATTTCTATACAGCCAATAAGAAACTCCCTGTGGGGTAAATGTATCAATCCCGGAGAAGTCGTATCAATCCCCATAAAGACCGTTATGCGCAAGGTGATAATGCCCCAGCCAATCAGCTCCTACCATCCTGTAACCATCAATTTACATATTGTAGCTCATTGGCTGGTGCCTTATCACCATGCACATGACATTCTTTATGGGGATAGACCCCACTTCTCCGAGCGCCATTCATTTACCCCTGTGTGTTCTGCTTTACACTTAGAAACATCAGCACTTTCAGAAACCAAACACAAGCGTCCAGACGGAAGAAACATTGATGCCATTAAGAGCATTTCTGACACTGTGAGATTTACGAATGAGTCATTATACCACCTGAACAACGCTGAAATTAATCACGGCAATTTTCTAGTAATGATCTTGTTAATCACAAATGATGACAACTCAACGAAAAAGTCACATTGACGAATGTCTTCAGCTGAGTTGAAAAACGAAGGTAATGTCTGTAGAGCAGATGGCTCACCGAGGAGACGGACCCAAGGCCGGGCCTTTCTGACATTTCTGTCTTCTCCGCCTGTTAAGGAAATTTCCTGATTGTTCACAGAATGAATTTGTTCTAATATCTAACATATTCTGTATTCAGGTAGATTACACATTATATGCAGCACTGTTAGATCAGGTGATAGTGGTCTCTCCAGTTAACCACTTACCTGGCTAGTATTGATAATGAGTTATACATTAATCTGGGGAATACAATAACCAGGGCCGGTGCCAGACACCGGAGCGCTCCAGGCGGGTGGGGGTATTCAGCCGCTCCACATAGGGTAGGGGGGTGCCGGCGCTCACCTGCTCACCCGCCGGGTATTCGGCCGGTCCACACAGGTCCCCCAGCTGCTCCACACGGGGGTTGGCGTGGGGGGGCGATGCTCACCTGCTCCCCCGCCTGGTATTTGGCTGCTCCACACAGGTCCCCCCAGGCGGCTGGCCTGCCGTTCCACACAGGGGGGTGCCAGGTATTGCGGCAGCAAGCCACCGTGTCGTCCCATGGGGGAGGGGGGGTTGCCAGGGACGGGGGGTTTCGGACGAGGGATGTGGCCAGTGCCACTTAGTAACTCCAGGGGTGGGGAGGAGAACGGGTGATGCGGTGCCGGCCGCCTAGTCGCTCTGGAGGGGGGGGGGGGGGGAGTTACAGATGCTGCTGCCACTCACCTCCATCCAGGGGGGGAGACCTGCTCCAAATTACCCCCCTCCAGTGGCTGGTGCCCTGGGCAAATGCCTAGAGCCGCCTAGTGGTGGCGCCGGCCCTGACAATAACTTTAGAATCTGCTAACTGGTAAATTACCATATGGGCCCCAGGGGCTCACGTCATGTTGGCTGTCCTGTTCAGTTGCCCACTGGGAGCCTGATTCAGACCTGCTCTCTGGGCTGCCAGCGTTCAGGGCCCAGCGAGCAGTAAACTGCCTGATTGGGGGATTGATAGAACTATCCATCAAAATGCTGACAGCCAATCACTGTATGGAGGCGGGACTGCAAGAGGGGTCGTTATTATTTATTTTAAAATCAATATTCTGTGAATTGGTGGATAGGGGCCACAGCACATTGCTTACCAGGGCCAGGTCTGTGGGGGCCCTAGACAACAAACTTGTGGGGGCCCCTAGCCTACATTATATACAGGAGCACAGCACAGGAGTCACTGTCAGGTCCCCGATGCCATGAAATCACCCGGAGATGATGGCATACAAGCGGAGACTGTGCTGAGCGGGCAGTTAGGCGGCACCGGACCCACTCTGCTTCCGGAAAGTTTAGTGGGTTCATGTGTCACTTGGAAACTCCCTCCATTCCCTGAGTTATGGTATGATCTACAGTGTCTAGATCGACAGTCACAAGGTCGACAGGGTCAAAATATCGACATGGTCAAAATGGCGACATGGTCAATAGGTCGACAGGGTCATACGGTCTGCATTCTAAAGGTCAACTTGAAAAAGGTCGACATGAGCTTTTTCTGGTGTCTATGTCAACATAGTCTGTACCACGTTTCCTCACATGGCTCCCCATGCTTCGGGCACGGTGCCTCGCTGCGTCGACCTAGAGCAGTGATGGCTAACCTTGACACTCCAGCTGTTGTTGAACTACATGCCCTGCATCAGTTGTAGCATGGCCAAATAGTAAAACTGTAGCAGGGCATGCTGGGATGTGTAGTTCAGCAACAGCTGGAGTGTCAAGGTTAGCCATCACTGACCTAGAGTCAATCTATCATGAGTCCGGATACCCATTCTCAGGTGTGGGTTGTTAGGTCTGCAACAACTAGGACGACAAACATTGGGTTGACACCACAAGGTCGACAGGCAGCAAGGTCGACATGGGTCAAGGACGACAGGACATCAGGCGACAAAAGCATAAGGTCGAAATGGGCAAGGTCAACAGTCAAAAGGTCGACATGGGGTTTTTCCACAGTTTTCTACCCGAATGTCGTCACAGTCGACATGAACACAGTTCGAAGTGCACCGCATTGCTTGCATTGCTTCGCGCATGGTGCCTCGCTGCACTCAGCACACTATTTTATTCTCCCACCACACCCTAGTGGATGGTAGGGCATGAAATACTGCCTGTCGGCACATGTCTGCTCAAAAAACAATGTAAAAACCCATGTCGACCTTTTGACTGTCGGCCTTGCCCATGTCGACCTAATGACCTGTCGATCTTGACCCATGTCAACCTAAACCGATGCCGACCTCGCGGTGTCGACCCAATGCTTGTCGACTTAGTTGTTGTAGACCTGTAATGACCGTATCCCCCATTCTCTTGAGGGGAAACTTGTGTGTGTCTAAGTAAATCACCCAGTGCACCTCATTGTGTAGGGCGGTAATGCATTGCAACTTATATTTTAGCAGAAATGTTCAAATGCCCAAAAAACTTGTTTTTAGGCCAGTTACGACAGTCATGGGATGACATGAAGCCCGATCTGCAGATTGAGCGATTCTGGAAGCAGTTCGAGACTAAAGACAGTCACCTGCGCTAACAAACCGCCTGATTATCCTCCCTCACATCTGCCGCCCGCAGTACGGAGCCGGTGTGGGGCTGTCCGCAGTGTCTTCTTTGGAAGGATAAATCGCACTTGTTTTGAAAGCTGTGAAGAGGAAATAAGCATTGATGAATATACATTGATTTAAATGATAGCGTTCCATGTGGTGACAAGATGAGATATTGCAGATAAGAATAGTTTGCACTTGAAGTTAACAGATTTCAATGCACCCAAGAGCGGAGCAGAGTTGCATATATACATTTAAAGCAGTAACTGGAGACGGAACACTCATTAGCCTGTCAGGCGCTATGTGTGTGTGTGTGTGTGTGTATGGGGGAGGGGGTGAATGAATATTCACCTACCATGAGATTTAATATTCATACAGTGGAGGTTATTCTGGTCGGTGCGTACATTCGCGCACTCTTTCGGAGCGGGCCGCACGCCACGCTGTGCGGACATCGTCCGTAGAAACGCCCACCGAGCCTCCGCATTCAGACGGACTCACTCTTTAAGAAGAGGGCGTGTTTACGGACGACATCCAAACCTTGCGTGTGCGGTGGACACACACATATTCTGCCTGGTCTTACAGCGTATGCACGGTCTTACCGCGTCAGAACGGACGGGAAGCTGGCCGTACGCACCGATGCGGTGTATTTACGCACAATTCACCAATATTATCAGAACACCCAAATCTGTAACATGACCCACTTATGCAATTAGGCAACCTCATTAAATAGGGATTGTTTTTAATGGTCATCTATTATTTATCTAATTGATAATTAAACACTTTACTACCACTTTAGATTAACCCTTACATCATGCTAAGTTCACAACATTCTTTCTCGCCCCTTTAAGCCCATGTGCTATGTATGCATATTACATCATCAATTATTCTTCACCTGCAAACACACACATACACATCAACACAATATATACATCTTTACATTACCCTTCACTTTCAACCACTTGTATGCACTAAACCCATCTATATACTGTATATACCTTTTGCACCTTACATAAATAAACAGCACTATTTATACTTATATACTTATATTGATACTTATACTGTAAAATAATACAATAACACACAGACCACTTCTAACTTTTATCACAAAAATGTATTAACAGACAATATTAACTTTAAAAAAAAATGCTTCACAGCAGGAGGTCGCACAGGTCCTGCAGCCATGACAACAAGGTGCTGGCGCAGCCTGAGGAGGGCCCCTCTCACTCCCTCACCTTGTTCTCTCTGGTCATCTGTGGGCATGTTAAAGGGGGTTCAACATTAATTATGCTATTCAGGTAGACCTTGTACAGTCAATCCTAAGTACCTACAGCATGATAAATCATACATACAAACAATTACATAGGCAATACTGTTTCTAATGGAAAAAAAAGATGGTGCCACACACACACACACACACACACACACACACACACACACACACACACACACACACACACACACACACACACACACACACACACACACACACACACACACACACAGTGGCTTACACTACAGAATATGTGAGTGATAAAATTGCCAATGTATGTATCAAAATCACAACAACACTTGAGCCTCACTCACACTTCTCCTGCCTTAACACTCACCAATCTACTAGAAAGCTACATCCACTACAACATGCCACATGTTGCCATACATATATACCTGCATGTCACTGCTTAATAGCTAAACTGCATGATAGATAGATACATGGATAGATAGATAGATAGATAGATAGATAGATAGATAGAGAACAGATACCACATTAAAAGGCTAGCCTAGTCCCTCTACCCCTTACTTCCTGAATCATTGTCACATTGCCAGATAGGTGAAAGTGCAGCACTAATCTGCTTCCATACACCAAACAATTTCTAAAGTCAATCCATCCTACATAATAGCTTTCAAAAATACATGGCAACAACACGGGCCAACTGGCTAGAGGGGGGCCCAGGGGAACTGCCCACTTGTGACTCCATTATAAATCAGGCCTGACCATACTCCATTGATGTTTTATTTGTGCTTGTATAGAAAGACCCTCCATAAATAAACACTCATCACCTACGTGAGCCTCCAGATTCCACGTTTTCAGCTTGGGCCTATAACCCCTAAGTGTGTCTGTTGTAACCACTTTTGTTTATTAATTAATAATAGAGTAAAACACACTAGATTCAGCAGTGGTACCTAACAAATAGTAGTACCACCAATTATTAATGATGCCTTATGTTTACCTACCACTTTCTTCAAGCTCCACCACCTCGCACGCCTCCTCCTCGGCCACCACCTCCTGGGCCACCACCTCCTCGCACGCCTCCTCCTCGGCCACCACCTCCTGGGCCACCACCTCCTCGGCCAGCTCCTCCTGGGCCACCACCTCCTGGCCCTGCTCCTCCTCGGCCAGCTCCTGCTGGGCCTGCTCCTCCTGGCCCTGCTCCTCCTGGCCCTGCTCCTCCTGGCCCTGCTCACGGGCCTGTCTTGCACGTTCACGTGCTGTAAGAAAATTCAAAATGCAGAGTGTTAAATAAGGCACATGATTTGTTCATTCATCATTCACCAAAAACAATGACATATTAGACCCACATTACAGCATGTCAAACAGGAAGTACCACACATATAGTGTATGCCATGTTTAACTCGTGATCAGCCAGGTTACCTTATTGGCTAAAAAAAGGTCATGGAAGCAATAATGTACAATTGGCCATTTAATGTGTAAACACTCACATCGTGCAATGCTGGCCCTGATTTGCTGGAGCAAATCCGGCTGTCTCCGCCTCAGATCTGACCATCGCCGCTCCAGCTGAGCGATGGTCCTGCGCACCTGGGTGTGCGCGAATATGCGCCTGCGGGCCGCGGCATAGGCATGGCGCTTCTGCCTATTAGTAATAAAAGGGCCCGCACGCCCCAGCCTGGTCTCCATAACGGAGACCAGTGCCCTCAGCTCCGCGGGAGAGAATGGGGCTGCTCTCCCATAGGCCGCCATCTTAGCAATGGCACAATTCAAGCAATCATGTCCTGTAATTGGTTGTTCAGAGTGATATTTGGTATTAACTTTATTGTTCATTTTGTCATTAACAGCGTGTATGCGCCACAACAGACGGCTAAACCATTGCATCGCAAAACAACACTTGCTGTAGCTTTGCATAGCTGAGCTGACCATGCCATTACTTAGTATCTCCAAAACAGACAGGGTGAAAGAAGTTTGCAATCCATTATATATAATATATTATATTCACCAAACATGGGTGAAAACAACAGGTGAAATAGTGTGCATCACTATCCAGTTACACCTAACTCTACAAGGTACTAAACTAGACAGCTTTATTATAGTGAAAGCTATACACCAGAAACATAGCAAATAGTGCAAGCCCTTTTCCCAATATTAGGCCATGGTGCCATGTGAACACTTACCTTCTACCGGCCCACACTAGAGATGTGGAATGAAATGTACCTAGCATCAAGCCAGTATTTGGAGACCTTTCACATGTGATTTGGATGCAAGCACTGATTACTATTGCCTGAGTGGTGGACTGGATTAACATATGGAATGGGTTAGTGTCATTTGTTGTACATACCAAACAAGCGCACAGTACAAATGTACATTCACATATACATTTCATGTGTGGCCACAGTTTTAGGTGTTTATTGGTGTTCAAATCTGCCATTAACTACTGAATCAGACTTAGCAAGTATGCCTGTTTTTTTTCTTTTTTTCCCCGCTGGTATGGGCGTGGCCTATGCGCCGCACTGTCTACGCTGCCGTACGGAACGCTGCCGCACGGAACGCAGGGTGTCGCTGATGTACGCCAATTAAATTATATAAAGGTGTGCTAGAAAGGCAAAAAGTTGTTGCAAACATGGCTGGATCTCAATCTGAGGGAGACCAGGAGTGCCAGGAACTCTTTGAACGCCTGGACTCCAGCACCTCCTATGTGCCCCTCACCACAGACCACCCAGTGGGTGAAGAGCAGGCAGCTGGGCCATCCACATCAGCCCAATCTGCAGCTGGCCCATCTTCTGCCTCAGCAGAATCATTGGGAACACAACAGGTGGCTTCCCAACAGAGTAGCCTGGCCAGCACTTCAAGCACAGCGACAGGTGGCCGTGGCCGAAAGATGCCAACAGAGGAACCAAGCAGCAGGAACATGGCATTTGAAGCGCAGGAGCTTGCCATACTGGTACCTTGCGCACGGGATTGGATCGAGTGTCTACAGGACAGGTTGACACACACACAAGGAGATGGAAGATTTGGGAGGACATAACTGCGGAGATTAATGCGGTAGCTCCACAAGTTCGTGAGGCGGAGCATGTTAAGAAGAGGCAAGTTCATGTGTGTTACATTTGAGCAGTACAAGACCAGTAATGTTTAAATTAGATGTTAGATGGAGTTGGTAAATGGTCGGTCACGTTGCTTGCAGCCACAGACATGATTGCCATGTCATTTAATCGATAGTTATTGTAGGGTGAGTGTTAATGTATCTTCTAAGGGTTGGTTTTATATTTTAATAGAATGTAAGTTTTGTGTAATGAAGCACATGTTGTAATCTGTTGCAGATTGCAATGGTTGCTACAGCAAACATCAGGAGTGACATGTAGTAATATGTAAACTTTGATTGCAGGTGGCACGACTTCAAAACCAACCTCAAGAAGAAACTGACCACTGTGGGAACACAGCCACACCTCTGGGGCTGGCCCCATGCCAGGCCGCCTGAAGCTCACCCCCCTGGAGGAGATGGCCGAGTGTTGCATTGCAGTAGAGGAGGTCCGGGGGGTGAGCAACATGGATAGCGAGGCCCCAGCGGAAGTCTTTGCTGCTTTTGTTGAAGGTAATTATTTGGCATGGCATAAGTAGTTGGTACTAATTTGCTTGGAATGTGTTGTAATTGTAATTTTGTCTTTCACCAGCATCCCCATCGCTTGGTCAAGAAACTCTTGAGGAGGTGGAGGAGTCTGTGCCACCTGCCACCAGTGGCAGGCATGTGCAGCAGCAGCAGCCACTGGCCGAACCGGATTACCACAGGTGGGTGCAGGTGCTTGGGCAGATTCACCAGCAGGGAGACTTAGCATCAGAGCGGATGCGTAGGACCGAGGAGGTCATGCAGGGTTTGGTCAGCACCCAGCACACAATAGCTGGGAGTCTGCAGGCTATTGCTGAGGCCCAGCAGGCCATGGCTGGCACCCAGCAGTCAATAGCTGCAAGCCTGCAGGTGCTGGCAGATCAAGCCCTGTGCCAAAATGACCTCCTCCTCCACCATAATGAGCTTATGGTGGAGCTAGTTTCCAGCAATAGGGCCCTATTGTCATCCGTTTCTGGTGCATTTCCACCAGCAGCACTCCCTGCTGGCAGAGGGGGAACACCATCCCCCCCCTCACCAGCATCTGCTCCACCTGGGCCACCATCCCAACGTGGCCGTGGCCATGGCCGAAGAGCTGCTGCACGTGGCAAGGAGCCTACCAGGGCCAAACGTGCCCGCAAATGAACTTGTGTCCTCATTAATCTCCACCCTTATGTCTTCCCAAATCTTTCATTTAGCTGTGTGTGTCAGCTTCCTGTGTCCAATCCCGTGCAGAGGGTACCCACATTTGCCCTCGGTTTGAATGTCTTGTTTGGTTCCCCTGTTGCCCTCTTTCGGCTACCATTACTGTCTGCTGTACTTGAAGTGTTGGTGCTATACTTTTGTTGTGAAGCCACCTGATGTGTTCCTAATGATTCTGCTGTGGCTATGTATGTCACAAATACATTTATTTTTATTTTTTATTTTTGTACATTCCTGCCATGGTACCTTTTTTTTTGTTGCATGTGCCAAATAACATGCTTTCCATTTTATTTTTGAAGTTGTTGTAATAAATTTATAATTTGGTCCCCAAATGTGTGGTTTAATTGTTAAATGTAGAAGTGACATGTCTATTTCTATTAGTGATAGTAAGTTCTGTCCATTGGTTGCAGTGTAAATGTGTGTCCAAACTGCAGCATATATTTGTGTGTTTAGTAATGGTCCATTTAAGCTGCAATGGTTCCAATTGAAGCACTGACAAGTGTGTAATTAATGAGTAATGAGTAAAGGAGTGGATTGTATTGTGTTCAGCTGACATTGGTTGAGGTGCGCCCGTAGTGATTAGGCGTTCCGATTGCCTAGCGCATGACCGAGTGGTGTCCGCAAAGAAATACTTGCTTATGGACACCGCATATTTCTAGCCTTTTGATTCTTGTGCATTCGGTGTGCTGTCAGAATGCACGCCTACCAGAATGAGTGCACTCCCTCGTGTACGCTCAGTTTAGCCCACTTTGAAACTACGCCCCTGTGTAGTTCCGAATGACGCCCATAATACGCCCATATTTCCCGAGTGATTGCTGTGCACATTTCTGTATGGTATTAGTGAGAACAAGTACGGAGACCATGAGTGGCACATCGCCATCCGAAAGAGTGCGCGAAAGTACGCACAGACCAGAATAAGGCCCAGTATGAAGACATAATTATCAAAACAACTGTTTCAGTATCACTGGGTTTGTAATAAATAGTTATCTTCTCTGCTACCAAAATCTGGGCATCTAAGTGCAATGGTTCCCAAACTGGGGGTGCTTGGAAGGTCGCTGCGGTTTGGTGGTCTAGGACCAAATAAACTATAAACGGTCCCTGTAATAGGCAAAACCAGTGAAACATAAAATATGTGGGCAAACAGAAGTGCAACCCTTTTGAATCTGGCAATAGGAAACTTTTGGTGTAAGGACAGGGCTGCCTACTTTTAAAGTCTCCTCTCTTGGAGAAACCCTGAGAGGAGACTGGCCGCAGCACTTCGGGGGCAGGGCCTGATGTAGATGTCATCAAGCCCCACCCCCAGTACCGCAAATCCCACAATTTACGGGTCTTTGTGGAGGGACGGGGCTAAATGATGCAATTCGCATCTTTAGCCCCCCCCCCGAAAATCCATGAATCGTGGTGACTTACCACTGCAGCCAGGGAGATTCAGGAGGGGGGTGGCGCCGGGATCCGGAAGGGTTGCCCAGGTTTCTGGGGGGCCAGGAGGGGGACCCGATTTTTGGAAGCCTCCTGGCCATTCCTGGAGGGTAGACAACCCTACCTAAGGAGCCGATTCAGACTTGTTCGTACAAGTCCGAATTCCTTTTCTTCTCCGATGGTGGGGGTGTGTCACTGGGGGGTCCACTCAGTGTTTCATGGGCGTACCCACAAAAAAACACAGTGGGATTATCCATAGAAACGCTGGGCAGACCCCCACGAATGCAGGCGATTACATCACATGATGACAGCACCCGCCCTCAATTCGTACAAGAACGGCTGGCATAAAGGTAAGTCCAGCCTCACTTTTATCTGCGAAGAAAGGAAAAAAATCATTCCATGGTGAGAACCATCAAAAGATATTTCCTGTGCGGGCGCATGCGAGCGGGTGTGTAATTGTGCACATTTCTAATCATTACGAACTGTCACATTTCCCAGACCCCCTAGCTGGTGCACAGCTGTAGTCATTACTAACTGTCACATGTCCTAGATCACCTAGCTGGTGCACAGCTGTAGTCATCACTAACTGTTACATGTCCCAGATCACCTAGCTGGGGCACAGCTGTAGTCATTACTAACTGTCACATTTCCCAGACCACCTAGCTGGTGCACAGCTGTAGTCATTACTAACTGTCACATGTCCCAGATCACCTAGCTGGTGCACAGCTGTAGTCATTACTAACTGTCACATGTCCCAGATCACCTAGCTGGGGCCCAGCTGTAGTCATTACTAACTGTCACATTTCCCAGACCACCTAGCTGGTGCACAGCTGTAGTCATTACGAACTGTCACATGTCCCAGATCACCTAGCTGGGGCACAGCTGTAGTCATTACTAACTGTCACATTTCCCAGACCACCTGGCTGTTGCAAAGCTGTAGTCATTACTAACTGTCACATTTCCCAGACCACCTAGCTGGTGCACAGCTGTAGTCATTACTAACTGTCACATGTCCCAGATCACCTAGCTGGGACACAGCTGTAGTCATTACTAACTGTCACATTTCCCAGACCACCTAGCTGGTGCACAGCTGTAGTCATTACTGTCACATATCCCAGACCACCTAGCTCAGGGCTGGGCAATTGCGGCACTCCAGATGTTGAGGAACTACACATCCCAGCATGCCTTGCATCAGTTTCAGCATGGCCACATAGCAAAACTAATGCAAAGCATCCTGGGATGTGTAGTTCCTCAACATCTGGAGGGCCGCAATTGCCCAGCCCTGACCTAGCTGGTGCACAGGTGCAGTCATTACTAACTGTCACATTTCCCAGACCACCTAGCTGTTGCACAGCTGTAGTCATTACTAACTGTCACATTTCCCAGACCACCTAGCTGGTGCACAGCTGTAGTCATTACTAACTGTCACATGTCCCAGATCACCTAGCTGGGACACAGCTGTAGTCATTACTAACTGTCACATTTCCCAGACCACCTAGCTGGTGCACAGCTGTAGTCATTACTAACTGTCACATTTCCCAGACCACCTAGCTGGTGCACAGCTGTAGTCATTACTAACTTTCACATATCCCAGACCACCTAGCTGGTGCACAGGTGTAGTCATTACTGGTACATATCCCAGACCACCTAGCTGGTGCACAGCTGTAGTCATTACTGTCACATTGCCCAGACCACCTAGCTGGTGCACAGCTATAGTCATTACTAACTGTCACATTTCCCAGACCACCTAGCTGGTGCACAGCTGTAGTCATTACTAACTGTCACATGTCCCAGATCACCTAGCTGGGGCCCAGCTGTAGTCATTACTAACTGTCACATTTCCCAGACCACCTAGCTGGTGCACAGCTGTAGTCATTACTAACTGTCACATGTCCCAGATCACCTAGCTGGGGCACAGCTGTAGTCATTACTAACTGTCACATTTCCCAGACCACCTGGCTGTTGCAAAGCTGTAGTCATTACTAACTGTCACATTTCCCAGACCACCTAGCTGGTGCACAGCTGTAGTCATTACTAACTGTCACATTTCCCAGACCACCTAGCTGGTGCACAGCTGTAGTCATTACTAACTGTCACATATCCCAGACCACCTAGCTCAGGGCTGGGCAATTGCGGCACTCCAGATGTTGAGGAACTACACATCCCAGCATGCCTTGCATCAGTTTCAGCATGGCCACATAGCAAAACTAATGCAAAGCATCCTGGGATGTGTAGTTCCTCAACATCTGGAGGGCCGCAATTGCCCAGCCCTGACCTAGCTGGTGCACAGGTGCAGTCATTACTAACTGTCACATTTCCCAGACCACCTAGCTGGTGCACAGCTGTAGTCATTACTAACTGTCACATTTCCCAGACCACCTAGCTGGTGCACAGCTGTAGTCATTACTAACTTTCACATATCCCAGACCACCTAGCTGGTGCACAGGTGTAGTCATTACTGGTACATATCCCAGACCACCTAGCTGGTGCACAGCTGTAGTCATTACTGTCACATTGCCCAGACCACCTAGCTGGTGCACAGCTGTAGTCATTACTAACTGTCACATTTCCCAGACCTCCTAGCTGGTACACAGGTGTAGTCATTACTGTCACATTGCCCAGACCACCTAGCTGGTGCACAGCTGTAGTCATTACTGTCACATTGCGCAGACCACCTAGCTGGTGCACAGCTGTAGTCATTACTGTCACATTGCGCAGACCACCTAGCTGGTGCACAGCTGTAGTCATTACTGTCACATTGCCCAGACCACCTTGCTGGTGCACAGCTGTAGTCATTACTGGCCGATTTCCCAGACCACCTATCTGGTGCACAGGTGTAGTCATTACTGGTACATATCCCAGACCACTTATCTGGTGGACAGTTGTAGTCATTACTAACTGTCACATATGCCAGACCACCTGGCTGGTGCACAGTTGCTTTCATGCCTAACTCCCATTTCTCAGACCACCTAGCTGGTGCACAGGTGTAGTCATTACTGGTACATATCCCAGACCACCTAGCTGGTGCACAACTGTAGTCATTACTGTCACATTGCCCAGACCACCTAGCTGGTGCACAGCTGTAGTCATTACTAACTGTCACATTTCCCAGACCACCTAGCTGGTACACAGCTGTAGTCATTACTAACTGTCACATTTCCCAGACCACCTAGCTGGTGCACAGCTGTAGTCATTACTAACTGTCACATTTCCCAGACCACCTAGCTGGTGCACAGCTGTAGTCATTACTAACTGTCACATATCCCAGACCACCTAGCTGGTGCACAGGTGTAGTCATTACTGTCACATTGCCCAGACCACCTAGCTGGTGCACAGCTGTAGTCATTACTGTCACATTGCCCAGACCACCTAGCTGGTGCACAGCTGTAGTCATTACTAACTGTCACATTTCCCAGACCTCCTAGCTGGTACACAGGTGTAGTCATTACTGTCACATTGCCCAGACCACCTAGCTGGTGCACAGCTGTAGTCATTACTGTCACATTGCGCAGACCACCTAGCTGGTGCACAGCTGTAGTCATTACTGTCACATTGCGCAGACCACCTAGCTGGTGCACAGCTGTAGTCATTACTGTCACATTGCCCAGACCACCTTGCTGGTGCACAGCTGTAGTCATTACTGGCCGATTTCCCAGACCACCTATCTGGTGCACAGGTGTAGTCATTACTGGTACATATCCCAGACCACTTATCTGGTGGACAGTTGTAGTCATTACTAACTGTCACATATGCCAGACCACCTGGCTGGTGCACAGTTGCTTTCATGCCTAACTCCCATTTCTCAGACCACCTAGCTGGTGCACAACTGTAGTCATTACTGTCACATTGCCCAGACCACCTAGCTGGTGCACAGCTGTAGTCATTACTAACTGTCACATTTCCCAGACCACCTAGCTGGTACACAGCTGTAGTCATTACTAACTGTCACATTTCCCAGACCACCTAGCTGGTGCACAGCTGTAGTCATTACTAACTGTCACATTTCCCAGACCACCTAGCTGGTGCACAGCTGTAGTCATTACTAACTGTCACATATCCCAGACCACCTAGCTGGTGCACAGGTGTAGTCATTACTGTCACATTGCCCAGACCACCTAGCTGGTGCACAGCTGTAGTCATTACTGTCACATTGCCCAGACCACCTAGCTGGTGCACAGTTGCTTTCATGCCTAACTCCCATTTCTCAGACCACCTGGCTGGTTCACAGGTGTAGTCATTAATCACTGACACATTTTCAAACATGTGCTGCATTCATGTCTAACCGACACATTCTACAGATCCACAGGTGGCCTGAAAATATGGACTGTCGGTCGATCTAGAGGACCGAGTTGGCTACCCCTGGTCTAAGCTGTTCCATGCAGTACAATTAGGGTAGGTGTACATCTGTAGGTATCATAAAACTAATAGAAGAAATAGTTCTACTAAATTGCAGGGCAACTCCAGCTTAAACCAGGGATACTAGCAACTTAAACCATCCATTAATCAGCAGGGACTATAAGATAGGATATATCAATTTCAGTCGATGAAGCTGTAAATATTGTGATTCCAGACTTGTTCATTTTGGTAATTAGAATGTGTTCCTTGTTAGTTGTCAGGCAGCCTGTTTACAAGTATTAATAACTATATTTCATGTGCTGTCTTCCCGGCTTATGACACTCAGACACATTTATCAAAATAACTTGCTTGTGTTCCTAAATAAACTCCCATTTGCATTTACGACATGATGTAAACTTATCTTCATAAAAATCTCTTGCTCACTTAATTGTCATACACAATGATGTTTGCTCTGTATTTATTAGTACAAGCAACATTTGTATCTGGAGGGTTCTGTCTACCGCTACGTCTGCTTCACATATAGGGACTGAGCCCGTGTTGGTTCTATTGGCAGATCCCTACAAGATAGCAATCCGCACAGCGGATATGAGCAAGGAGGTGAGTCCAAAAGTTCACTCCAAACCAAAGTAGGTTTTATAGAAGAGGATCCAGGATATACAGATAAAAAGCAGTCAATATGATGAGTTATCAATCTCTCCAGGTTTAAGTACTGAACATCCACACTGCACTGTGATGCTGCAAAAAACACAGTGACAGGCTTGGGTATATGCAGATCTTTTTATTATAGAGGCAAGTAAACAACATACATCTGTCATCTAGACAGATTGGACTTCAAAATGGTGGACAATATTTAATCAGATATGTGATGTTATTGAAGTTAATTAGTCCTGCACAATAACACTCAGTTTAGAGACAGCTTGTAGCATTTAAACATTTCATTACAGTTGAAAAATGGGCAAAAATTACTACAAAAGGACATAAGTATGTTTCCTAACTGGCAGCATGTGAATGTAGATCCCAAGTTATCATCTTCACTGTGCATGTACATCTGATACAGATGCGCCTCCTAAGTGGCGTATTCACATCTAATTGCAAAAAGCACATTACCTTGAACTTTGGGCCTTATTCTGATCGCTTTACTCGGACCCATGCACAGGCCGAACCAAATGTACCAAACCCAGTCTAGCGAATGCACACCGAATTCGGCCGGATGGCATGCGAATGGATGTTTTATGTGGACAGCCATTCTGATGCCTGTGGGAACCTCCCCCATCATTCGATGGTCTAGATCACTCATACATATAAGCGAAGAAAAGCAGGGATATGGTCGGACAGCTGACATCCGGTTAAGTCAGCTGTCCGCCCCCCACACGCACGTCACAACCACATTTCCATATGCAAACCCTGCATTTTCATGGGAACACCCAAGACACGCAGGTCATGCACATATGGTAGTGACCCTGATCAGCCCACAATGCCCCTCTCCACCCCCTGGTCGGAAGGCGAGCACTCAGCGACCGTACTTCTCGCCGAGTTTGCTCGCTCCAAGTGTACAGACATGCGCAGAAATGGTTCTCCGCATGCGTATACACACAACATCGGAACACTTTATACAATTTTGACCGATTGTATGTAAATTGGCCATGTTTTGGGCCATTTAAGAGCATTTCAGATCCGATCCCGATTCGATGCGCGTTAGGTCGTTTTTCATATTCTTCCTGCAGCACCATTCAAGTGGGTACGCGATGGGATAGGGATCATGAGCGGGTCACACGATCGTCTTACAACCCGTTCACGGTGTGCATTGTTCTGGTGTGTACCGGGCATAATGACTGTGTGACCTACATCCGGACAAAGACTAACCCAATCTGCATGTTTTATTCACACTCTCTGTTTATCCCCCTCTTGGGCCTCGAAAAATTTGTACTCCACCCCCCGCTCAGAAATAGCCAATCAGCAGTCCCCCACTCTTGACATACACAGTCCACACAGACTTGCTTGCCCAACTCCTAGACATCCTTTGCAGCCTCCCCTGTGGACAGATGCTACTTGCGCCACTACCCGTATAGTCCATAATGCTGATTAATAGGGTAAGCCGTAACCAAGGGCGTAACTACCATAGGTGCAAGGGGTGCAGCTGCTATGGGGCCCAGAGCTGAAGGGGGCCCATCTTTACTGTCTAAGTAATAGAATTTACATACATTTGTCACAATCAGTTGCTAAATAGGGGGCTCTTACAAATTTTTGCTATGGGGCCTACAAACATCTAGTTACACCACTGACCCCAACCCTTCTGCCCACTGTGGCACAAACGCTATTTGCATTCCCCCTATGAGCCCTTCATGTCCCAGTGCCACCCTATCTCCAATGTTTTTTTTCTCCAAGTTGCCCATCTCCACAGGGCACACTTTAGAACTGTGGGTTGGGAGTACGGATCATTGTATGCATTTGCCCCAGATGCCAAAGCTCCTCCATGCTCCTCCGCCTTCCCTGTACTGTACTGTATGTGTTGTGTTCAAAACTATTTCGCCCTTTAAAAAGTTTTCCTTGTAATTCTGGCAAAATTTTTTGGCAGAAAGAGAGATTCCTGCTGCAATTAGCAGCGCTTAGGGACGATAAAGAAAACGAGCCATATTCCAGTCCTATGGGCGCAGTCTGTCTGCATCCTCTGCTGACACAAACGGGGTCATCCAATATCGCACCAAGAGGGAAATCCGTCTGTAAACAGAGGCGGCCGGCCTGGACTCGCCTGCTATCTCCTGACTTGCAGAGCCTGACAGTCGTGTTGTGGCAGATAGATAATAGAATTAGGAAAATGATGTCAGCGGACATGTTTGATGCAGATAAGTGTCGCAGAGACAGGATGCAGAGCGGAGAGATTTGCATTGAGTGAAGACCTTGTCAGAGGTAGCATGAAGTAAGAACTCACCTTGACAAGTTTATAGAAAACACTTTCTTGGTAAAGTGCTGTGACTGTCATTTTTGGAGACATAAAATGGCAGCGCAAGACCGTTTTTCTGTCGCGTGACAGAGGAGTGACGGATGGCGGCTGTTGTGCCAGGACCCGGCTGACACGGAATGGCATTGTAAGTCTTTGGGAATAATATGTGTTTGCAAAATGACTACTCTATTATTCCACATTATTATTCCATATCAGGGAGCGGCTGCCAGGCAAAAAAAGCGAAACCTTGCGGTATATACAGAGGAGCTCGTCGCGCCTTCAGGGCCACGGGCGAGATTGTTCCGGCAGCGTGTAAAATATTCCGCTTTAAATCGAAGCTTGTCAAGATTTTATGATTCCTTCTCGAAGCGATCTGACTCAGTTATGACTGAACCTATTCAAAATATTTCTGTGCGTTTCCTTGTTTAAAACCAGTCATTTCCGAAGGTCTCTGCAACAAATTGCTTTAATATGCAATGCACAGCGCACCCCCCCCCCCTTCCCTTCCTCCCCCAGCGCTAACCGGGGGTTCCTCCATCACTGCTGGAACATTCACTCAACTCGTCTGTCAAACGCCACTGCGGGATCTGAAAATAGATCAATTCAAAAGCCTTGAAATAATGTGATACTATTGCAATTATTCTAACTATATGTCAAGATACCAAATCAAAAGGAAATGGGAACTTTTCATTATCTGACTCACATTGGGAATCTTTTTTATTTTTTTTCAACCAAATAGTAAAATGAAATTTCAGCGCTCGGGGATGATTCAACTAAACTGCGCCACGGGTATAACTTAACGTGACGCATGACTCATTTTAGGACACTATAATCAAAATGAGTTAAATGTAACCTTTAGAGGTAGGTAATGGCGGATATTTTGCGTGAATAATGTTTCGCACAAACCGCTGAAATGCGCCACAAGCTGCAGCCGACTCGTTATGTCCCTACCTGGTTAATTGGTCACCACCGTGCTGCAAATACAGTATATTGTACAGTACTTTGCATTATTACTAATTAGCTGTCAGTGAAGACAGGTGCAGCCAGATCTGATGGTGTAAGTGTAAGGATTATTAGTGATAAGGATTTCTTTTCATTTTAAAATTATCTTTTATTGGTCAGCAGTAAAATAATGCTGGAACAAAAAAAACTGCTGCTGTAGGTGTTCGCTTACAAATTGTTGCACTCCACACCTTCTACCTGGTGGCACTCTGCCCCCCGCACCTCTCACTTGATGCACCCTGTGCTCCACACCTTCTACCTGGTGGCACCCTGCCCCCCGCACCTCACACTTGATGCACCCTGTGCTCCACACCTTCTACCTGGTGGCACTCTGCCCCCCGCACCTCTCACTTGATGCACCCTGTGCTCCACACCTTCTACCTGGCGGCACTCTGCGCTCCGCACCTCTCACTTGATGCACCCTGTGCTCCACACCTTCTACCTGGTGGCACCCTGCCCCCCGCACCTCTCACTTGATGCACCCTGTGCTCCACACCTTCTACCTGGTGGCACTCTGCCCCCCGCACCTCTCACTTGATGCACCCTGTGCTCCACACCTTCTACCTGGCGGCACTCTGCGCTCCGCACCTCTCACTTGATGCACCCTGTGCTCCACACCTTCTACCTGGTGGCACTCTGCCCCCCGCACCTCACACTTGATGCACCCTGTGCTCCACACCTTCTACCTGGTGGCACCCTGCCCTCCGCACCTCTCACTTGATGCAACCTATGCTCCACACCTTCTACCTGGCTGCACCCCACCATTCAAACTTTCTACCTGGTGGCAACCTGCCTTCTGCACCTTCCACCTGGCTTCACAGTGCTTTCTACACCTCCTATCTGGCTGTACCCTGCTCTGCATACCTTCTACCTGGTGGCACCCTGACCACTGATGCTCCTACCTGGCTGCACCCTGCACTCCACACCTTCTACCTGGCGGCACCCTGCCCTCCACACCTTCTTCCTGGTGACACCCTACCCTCCACACCTTCTTCCTGGCGGCACCTTGCCCTCTGCACCTCTCACTTGGTGCACCCTGTGCTCCACACCTTCTACCTGGCTGCACCCCACCATCCACACTTTGTACCTGGTGGCACCCTGCCCACTGTTGCTCCTACCTGGCTGCACCCCGCATCCACACCTACTACCTGGTGGCACCTTGCCTCTGCACCTCTCACTTGGTGTACGCTGTTCTCCACACCTTCTACCTGGCTGAACCGCACCTTCTACCTGGTAGCACCCTGCCCTCACCTCTTACCTGGTTGAACCCTGCCCTCCTCACCACCCACCTGGCTGCTCCATGCCCCTACACATTTATCTTCTTTCTGCAACTGCCACTTCCCTAAACTATCCTCATGTTTCTATGTATCTCTAAGATAGAGTGAGGCTCGAGATAATTTAAGAGCTGGTGAATTTGATGGTTGTAATGAAAGATATAGAAGTCAGTGAAAAAATGCCCAGGGGAAATAACAGGTTGAGTGGCAGTTAGAGCTGCCAATCAGGTAGCATAGGGGTGTCAGCTTAGAGAGGGGTATATTAGGTGATGCTGGCAGAAAGTACTTCCTCTTTGAGTCTGGATCCCCACCCTCCCTATCCCTTTTCATCTGTGCTACCTGGTCTCAGGGCCATTCACCAAATTGGATTCTATAGCTTTAATTATCGGCAAAAAGGCGCTCTCGACCAGCAGTCAGGTGGGGTGTCAGGTGGTCTCTGTGCGGTATTGCCCCCCTTTGCCAGGACGGCAGGCGATTCCCGGCTCAAGCGGTGGGACATTGGACACTTCATGGAAGTGTCCTCACCAGGCCATAGTAGGGGAGGTATGTCTGTCACAGCGCTGGCTGTACCCCACAAGAAGGGGTGTTGTCAGATTGGGGCGCTTCGGTCGCTACCATGAGCAACACCCATGACTGGTGCTGGTCTCAAGTGCTTTCTTTGCCATCCCTTAGACAAATAGGGGTCATACCATTACAATAAATATTCATGACCTTTTAAACTTATGCAGTGGTTGTCCGTGTCGTTATTTTTAGAATAAGGTGTTTGTGTCAGTTATTTCTAGGCATAAGAGTTAAGTAAAGGTATAGGCCAAGCAGCATAATTCATTAGGCGCCTTATAAGACTGTGGGCTAATTCAGCGTTGCACCAGGGGCGTAACTATAGCACCGCAGCCCCCGCCACCGCGGGGGGGCGCTGTGCATGTGGGGGCGCCGGTGCTATAGTTAAACCCCCCTCAATCCCCCGCAGACTTACCTATCGCGCTGGTCCTGGCGGCTCCGTTCTTCTGCTGAGGACCACCACAAAATGGCCGCCCCCATATAGCACACAGTTCTCTGGAACTGTCTGCTGTATGGGGGCGGCCATTTTCTGGTGGTCCTCAGCAGAAGAACGGAGCCGCCGGGACCAGCGCGATAGGTAAGGCTGTGGGGGATTGAGGGGGGGTTTGCATGGGCGGCGGGGTAGGGGTGCTCGGCGGGGTAGGGGTGCTCGGCGGGGCGGCGATGGGGGGGGCGCCCCCCCTAACGGCGGGGGGGCGCCCAAAACGTAGCTACGCCACTGCGTTGCATGCAGACAGATCTCCTGATTGGTATCATACAGTATGTGTTGGAAGCTGCATGTGAGCAACTACAGGCAGTAAAGAGTTCCGCAAGTTACAGCTGCAACTATTGCGGCTTTGTAGGTGCAACTGCACCTTCGTATGTAGGATATGATCCATCTCTTGCACCAAGTATAAAGTTGGTGCAATTCTGTCCTAACAGTGATAATAATTTAAACCGGCAACCTGGTTTTGCCTTTTAAATGATTGCCGCTTTAAAAGGACATACATAAGATGCAGATGCGACTGCTGCAAAAGGCGCGGCTGACTCAGAGTCAGACCCAGTGTCATTTCCCTAGTACATTATTAAATTTAAATGTATTTGATATTAAGGTGATCTTTCTTAATTTATTGATACAGTTACTATTCATTTCCCTGGGGACGTCTTCAGCCGATTCTCTGTGCCTGGAGAAAGGCACAATGACTTGTCGGTCCTTTGTCCATGAACAGAAGATCGGGCCTACGTTTGTAAGGGCCTGACAATAAGATCCGGGGGCACAATCTACCCAGACAACTCTTTATTCAATTATCCTTGCATGGTCCTGACTTCTTTCCCTGTAATCCTTAAGCGACACAAGGGGACTGCCAGGCCGGAAATCAAAATATATGATTAGACCTCATTTTCCGCCTGCGAGCACACACACACACACACACACATATGCAATTTAATCCACTTGAAGATATCAGCCAAACAGGAATCACTTTGCCGCGTTGGAAACTAAAAGCTTTGTATTCACAATTGGCGGAGCGTTATTCCGGAGCTGACATCAAGCTTAGCTGCTATTACTGCGCAAGGGTTATTTATACATTAATGTGGATAACGGCTGACCTTCGCCCTCACGCCCCGCACCAGCTGATCATGAAGAAAAGAGGGTGATCATTAACACTGAATCAGGGCTCTGAGTATGGAAGATGAATACACAGTGTCTGTATAAGAGCGGGCCTCATGTCAGATGCATTAACCCCGTCTGCTGGATTTCCGTTTATTAACGTCAGATATGGCAGAGAAGAGCAGATGGTGGTTGGAGATATGTCTCCTGCTTTTTGCTCGGCCACAAGTGCGTTTTACGCCACTCGGGGCGAAGAGATTTGCTCTGCGCAGCCGGCTGCATGTGTCATCGCTGTGACAGTTGGTAGAACAGATAGCGCTACTGTCGCCTGAAGATGTTCCACATGTAGCGGAATTTACAGTGAACCTGTTTCAAATTGACAATTTATACATAACCAGGCTAAGGGTGATGTTACCCCTAGCAACCAATCAGATTCTGTTGCATCCTACAAAATGATAGGCAGAATCTGGTCGGTTGCTATGGGCAAAAATACCACTTTCATTTTTAGAAAAAAAAAAAGGAGCCGCTGTGCCATCCGGATGCAATTGGCATATCCTCCTACCGCACCACCGGTAATTGCGTAATGTGTCATAATCAGTGGAGAAATGTTTTCCTGATGCGCCTCAAACTAAGTTTTTATTTTCTGCAGGTGGAGACTGCTGCGGGCGTACGATCACTGAAATGAATTCGGAATGTATTGGGTGTTCCAGGTCGGTGACTGGGAGGTGATTGCTCAGATGTACGGAGATGCTGAATCTTATCGGCATGTTAGGGGAGTGTCGTGGGTGTGCCGCTGAAGTGGTTATGCAGGGGCGTAAGTATATGTTTGTGGGCCCCATAGCAGTTGCATCCCCTGCACCCTCTATAGTTACCCCACTGTGGTTATGTACACGGGATGCAGTCATTTGGTCTACAGCATGATGGTACACAGTCATTAGGTCGACACCACTAGGTCGACATGGGTGTAGGTCGACATAGGAAAATGTCAGCATGGTTCTAGGTCAAAAGGTTATTCGTTCGACAGGTCGTTTGTTCGATGCGAGGGGATGCGGTGCACTTTAAACGGTGTCCATGTTGACTGTGTTAACATTCAGGTAAAAAAAATGTGAAAAACCCCATATGGACCTTTTGTCTGTCGACCTAGACATTGTCGAACTAACGACCTGTCGAACTAATGACCTTTCGACCTAGAACCATGTCGACCTTTTCACATGTCGACCTAGACCCATGTCGACCTAACGGTGTCGACTTAATGACTGTCGACCACATGATCCCAACCCATGTACACAGACTCCCAACTCACATCAGTGCAAGTTTCAATCCAACAGTGACATCTAAAGAGAAACCAAACATGAGGCCTAATTCAGAGTCGAGGGATTTTCAGCATGCGTCTAAATCGCACTACAATGGTTTTGTCACGGAGAATAATTGTTTGCAAGGTGATTGGCAGACAGGGGCCGTTTTTGGGCAGTTCACTAGAAGTGGCAGCAAAAACTCGAGCGTGTTGCAGCCATTTTTTTGTGGCCACTGCGTCTGTCTTTTTGTTGCCGCGCTGGATAGCAGTGTGTAATTTGATAAGAACGCCCTGCAGTCAGCACTGCGATAACGGTTGCTATGCGGTTATTTGTATACGGCTCATTACTGCAGCTGCGCTGGTGACGGGCTGTGTGATTAGGGTACAGGGTTGTTTCTCTACGCTCACATATTATCCAATGGAAACCACTTAGCTGAGTATGAAATCAATGCGCTGTTTGATGTATGAGGGAGAGCCGACTCTGATCTTCAATAACGCTCATTAGTTTATAACCATGACATTGCTGCATCTGCTGCAACCAATAATCCGCACAGCGTCGTTCTGCACTGCCTGATAATCTCCTCGCGTGTGATATTATGTGGCACAACCGCCTGGGTGTGGACAGACTGCCCATTATATAACAATAGGAATCAGGAGGTTAGTAGGCGGGAGATATGTAAGGAATAAAAGGGATATAACAGGGAGCTTTAATAACCTGAGATCCCTTCTCTGTACCCCCTGTCGGCAGGTGAAACAAAATACCCGATAAGCCGCGGCACGTGCCGGTTTATCGGTGCTAATTGAATATTCCTGCGGCGAGATAATTACCGCCGATCATTGATCTGGAGTAATTGAATACCGGCCTATGCGAGAACAAGTATCCAATCCATAATCAGTATAGACCAACGTTTTTTAACCACTGTGCCACGTGGCACACCATTGCGTCTTGAGTTGTTCTAAAGTGAGGGCCAATGTATTTTTATAAATTTTTTTGTTACCTGTGAGAACCAGTGTGCTTATTTATTTCCATACGGGAGCCAATGTTTTATTTTTTCAAACATGAAAATGGCTCTCCAGGGAGGGGCTAAAATGACACATTTCCCACCACTTCGTGAAGAACAGCGAATTGCGGCATTTTTGTGAAAAGAGGGCGTGGCTTGGTGACGCCAGACTCCCTCTCACCCCCCCTGTCATTTTGGGTCTCCTTGCTGTGCTTCTCCCGGAGAGGAATTCAGAAAAGTAAACTGGTGTGGCCACAATTGCCCCACAAGAATGGCGCGAGGTCTCCAACTCCCATGCCAATCGCACACGCAAGGGCCTCTCAGCAGGGTGAAACAGCTGACCGTAGTACTAGTAGTAGCAAGATGGCTACCGGACTGCCCTTCTTTCCCGCCAACCATTCCAAAAGCCAACAAGACAATAAAAAGAGAATCCCACATTTAGATCTACAGCTATCTACCAGCAAGCCACTTAACTCCACCCACCAACACACACAAATCACACAATGGAGAGCACAATGTCCAAATGCCAGTTACAGACACGTGCCCCAGCCTTGGCGTTTAAAAGCTTCCAGACTTACTTCCTCCTTCCGTGTACCAAATACGATCAGCATAAATATGTAAAATTTGCAGAAATAACGTCCCTAAGTGCTGATGTTCCACAATGAGACAAATTCAGTTTTGCCTATTCCCCATTCCCTTTTGTTTCGATGCTTCTCTGTGTTTTTCCTCCACCCGACTTGGCCCCAGCAGCTTCTGTACACATGGAAATGTCTAATTGCACATGTGAATAGTTTATCACAAGCTCCTCACAGCTTCTGGAGTGAAGAGATCATCGCTGATACCAGGTTCTGTGTGACACCGTCTGAGGCTCGGGAGCTGTCACAGAATACAGAGCATCTCAGAACGAAGCAAATCATTATGAAACGGGATTAACACTGGAGCAGAGGAAGATATAAAATGTGACACACGGAATCCTGATTCTGTGCTGGTCGGAGATCCGAAGCGCGACACCCAGGAGCTGACAGCCACTGTTAAGTCACCCTGACGTCCCTCTCATTATTTCTTATTTTCTCTGTGTAGATGTGTGCATTTGCCAAGATGCTTGTTTTTCGGTTATCTGTCCTCATTATTTAGGGAACGCTTTCCCTAATGCATGAAGCATACATACGCCCACCAGCCTAATTTACTGAAATCGCTCCAAATTGGTTCATATTGCCGGCTGCAAAGTGTCAGCCTAATTTTAGAATGTAACCAATGCAATGGTGGAGATGAAGCCAAAGTTTTGCTGCTCCAGTGAAAATGTGACCTTTCTATTTCTATACATCCCATAGCTTCTATCTCCCTTATTACGGAGAACTGTTACAAAACGGGGATATGCAGCACTGCCCTGCCTGGCACTCTCCTACCTGCGCCGCCCACAGGGGCAAATTTCATCCATTGTTGCTGTTTGTCGGTCACCGGGGTGCCGGATGACGGTATGAAAGTGGGGATCCTGACAGTCAGGATCCCAACTTCGGGATCCAGACTGCCGGTGCTCCGACAGGGGGGGGGTCCCGACACACAGGGGCTATTCTCCCTTTTGGGGGTCCACGACCCCCATAGAGGGAGAATATAACCTGTGGCGAGTGTAGCGAGCCACTGGGCCCGCAGCATGTCCCTGCTGTCGGAGCACCGGCAGTTGGGATCCCGATCTCGGGAAACTGACTGTCGGGAACCCAACTGTCGGAGCCCTATACCACACCCAGTCACCGCTGGTTCCCTTCACTCAGTGAGTCAGATTCACAGCTACCTCTTGCCCTGCGGCCATCTCTGCGTGCACGTGGCTTCACCACGCTGGAGTTTCCTTCCAAGCCACTATGACAGTCCATGTCAGCTGACCATTCTGGGCACAATCGGCATGCAGTCTGTCTTCAGGTGATCATCATGGGCAGTCACCATTTAGCCATATAAAGCCAGTCTTTCAGCACTGAGGAATTGCCAGTGCTTTGTTGAACATACATGTTGTCTGCAGTCTGCAAACCTGCTCCGGGTTATCAGTCCTTTTTTACCTATAGCACCGCCTCGCTCAATTATCAGGTTATCCTGAGTAGCTGCACTGCTGCAATCATGAGTCCGTTCCGGTGTTCCTAGATAGCTTCCTGTATTCATCTGTCCATCCCAGTTTCCCGAATAGCTGGCCTGCATTCTCCCAGCTTCCTGCATTCATCGGCCCATCCCAGTGTCCTGAATAGCTGGCCTACATTCTCCCAGCTTCCTGCATTCATCAGTCCATCCCAGTGTCCTGAATAGCTGGCCTGCATTCTTCCAGCTCTCCATATATATGGCATGCAAAGTTATTGCTTTGCAGTCAGGCATGAGTCTGATTATCACAAAATGAAGACTGTTTCTGAGTGAGGCATCCATTTTGAACTTAATGCAAATGGCAGGTGTTATACTTCTAAGATGTCACCTCCACACTTTGTGCCTATCTCAGACTTACTCGCTAGGCAGTGTATAGTCACAGTGCATACGCCTATTCTGTACATGATATACCGATACAATATACTGAAACGAAAGCAATATACTGAAACGAAAGCAATTAAAAACAAAGTCATGCTGGTAGTTGTGGTTCCCCTTTGTCTCCTGCGAGTCCTGCGTGTAATGTGCATGGATATGAGGACAAGCACCCTCCTCAGAGATTGGAAATATTAACAGCGTTGGCTGAGTTTACATCAGAGGATTTTACAAATTCACCAAGTGTCAAATGTCGTCTCTCAGGCAAAGACTTCCCCAGAAATTGTACATATGGTTCAGTCTGACGCTCATTAGTGTATCTCAGTCGGCTTCTTATGTAGTCTGTCATCTGCGATAAAGTGGGAATAAAAATAAAGGCTTTATCGTTGTGAGCGCTCAAGTTATTACCTCAAGTTTTATCGCAATTCTCCATTTTTGTTGCCTGTAATTATTCATTCCATGTGTTTGTGATGATAATGCTCCATAATAACTGGAAATGCTGAATTCTCTTTTGGACAGAGTTCACTTAATAAATACTGTGACAGGAGGTGACCTGTATCGCCCTGGAAAACTAATGAGGGCAACGTGCGGTTCTTGAGCATTTGTGGAGTCACCAGACTTAGTTCTAGCTCAGACTGTAGTACCACAGCTGCAGGACAGATGTACGCTACCCGGCATTAATGTGAGGTAATGAGAGGTAATGACACCAACACACAGGTACACATGGTAATGAGTCCTGGACCCAGGTACACACATGTACACATCATACTGAGTCCTGCACACAGGTAACCCCTATACACAGGTGCACATGGTAATGAGTCCTGGACACAGGTAACCCCCTATAGACAGGTACATGTGGTAATGAATCCAGGACACAGGTAACCCTTATACACAGGTACACATGGTAATGAGTCCTGCACACAGGTAACCCCTATACACAGGTGCACATGGTAATGAGTCCTGGACACAGGTAACCCCCTTTAGACAGGTACACATGGTAATGAGTCTTGCACACAGGTAACCCCTATACACAGGTACACATGGTAATGAGTCCTGCACACAGGTAACCCCTATACACAGGTGCACATGGTAAGGAGTCCTGGACACAGGTGACCCCCTATAGACAGGTACACATGGTAATGAGTCCAGGACACAGGTAACCCCCTATAGACAGGTACACCCATGTACACATCATACTGAGTCCTGCACACAGGTAACCCCTATACACAGGTACACATGGTAATGAGTCCTGCACACAGGTAACCCCTATACACAGGTGCACATGGTAATGAGTCCTGGACACAGGTAACCCCCTATAGACAGGTACACATGGTAATGAGTCCTGGATACAGGTAACCCCCTATAGACAGGTACACACAGGTACACATGGTAATGTGTCCTGGACACATGTAATCCCTATACAAAGGTACACATGGTAATAAGTCCTGGACACAAGTAACCCCCTATACACAGGTACACATGGTAATGAGTCCTGGACACAGGTAACCTCTATACACAGGTACACATAGTAATGAGCACTGCACATACTGTAGGTAACCTCTATACACAGGTACACATGGTAATGAGCCCTGCACACAGGTAACCTCTATACACAGGTACACATGGTAATGAGTCCTGCACACAGGTAACCCCCTATACACAGGTACACATGGTAATGAGTGCTGCACACAGGTAACATCTATACACAGGTACACATGGTAATGAGCCCTGCACACAGGTAACATCTATACACAGGTACACATGGTAATGAGCCCTGCACACAGGTAACCTCTATACACAGGTACACATGGTAATGAGCCCTGCACACAGGTAACATCTGTACACAGGTACACATGGTAATGAGTGCTGCACACAGGTAACATCTATACACAGGTACACATGGTAATGAGCACTGCACACAGGTAACCTCTATACACAGGTACACATGGTAATGAGTCCTGCACACAGGTAACCTCTATACACAGGTACACATGGTAATGAGCCCTGCACACAGGTAACCTCTATACACAGGTACACATGGTAATGAGTGCTGCACACAGGTAACCTCTATACACAGATACACCATGATGCTTATTTCACTTTATGCCTCTATACACAGGTACACATGGTAATGAGCCCTGCACACTTTATGCCACACAGTAATGCCCATTACACATTATGCTGCACATCATGATGCGAGTGCTGCCATCTTTTTTTCAAGTAGATAGAAAGATAGATAGACAGATAGATAGATGATATATAAATGAATAATATTTAGAATTGTGGCTTTAAATTACCAAAGCATAGACATCCAGTATCTGCATTATTTACAGTACTTGGTATTTCATTTGGACAACTGCAGGAAACAAGATTCCCGATGGATTTCTAAAGGAATCAACAACAGATGTATTTGTATATAATTACTTTTCATATTGGCGCTGTGATTTGTCTGAAGTCTTGTTCCAAGTGAGTCATGGTAACTATACTGATGGTTGCTGAGACATTTGTCATGAAGAGACAGATTCCCTGCAGGTGATGTCAGGTGAGTGTTTCTGCAGTAAGCTTCCTCCTGCTTCCACATAATACGAAACAGTAGTAAAAAGCTTAAGAGAAAAAAGTTTTGTGCTTTACTTTTGTGTTCACGTTTGCCCAGTGCCCAATTAAGTTCTTAAGGTGACTGCCAGATGGCTGTGCCAATGTAATGGAACCCATTGCGTAGCTTAGTGACATTTAGCCCATATCAGGGGTATGTTTTGTCAAACCCCCCCCCCCCCCAAGTTATTTTCCCTTCTCATATTAATGCCTCTTACTCATTACGCCACACACCATAATGCCCATTACACATTATGCCAACACTATCCTTTATGGCACAATGTGTAGTGGGCGTTACGGTGTGCGTAACCCTGTCACAGTGTGTCTTCAGGGCTCTACATGGTGCAGTGTGTCTAAGGGGCTCTACCAGGTGCAGGTGTCTAAGAGGCTCTAGATGGTGAAGTGTGTATAAGTGTCACTGGGCGATTGTGATAAGACGCATTTAATCACATGACAATAATTTTAAGGGGACTCACCCAGTAGGGGCCCACTGCATATTATCCCCACACTTGTTTCTACAATACAATGATGATTGGTGAACTAAACGCATCATAAACAGTGTCTTACACCATATCCACAGCCAACCAACCAACTGTATTTATTAAAGCCTGAGTTTGGTAGTGTATGAGCGGCATATGCTATAGGCAAAATACCCGAATCCGCCTCACCAACCTCACTGTGGCCTCTTTCATACACCTACAGTGGCATATCTTTCTGTTATAATGCAATTTAATTGAGGAAGTATAATACTCCATATCCAACCAATTTATTGCATACGAAATTACGTGTGGATACACACCAGGCGATTTTGAACAAGACACACCAAATCATCATAAAATAAATGTGAGGGGGCCCGAACAGTGGGGATACTTGTGATATTATTGAAGGCAGTGATCAGTGCACCCATCGAGTGTGGCACTGATACAACCACTGTCCATAACTTTCATTAAGGGATATCGAAACACACTAAGCAAGGATTCATTCCTTTTTTATCTTTACCTTGTCAAAACTTTACCCATGTATGTTATGTGTTTTATATATCGCCATTTTAAGATGTAATAATTAAAAGTTAATTTTTACTAAAACCACCTCTCTTTACCAGTGCGCCACACTAATGACAGCCTTCTCTTTCTCAAAAACTGTATCTAATCTTCTGTTCTAGTGGCAGCACACCCTAAAATAAAGACTTATTTAAAGTCTCATCATTATACAAAAGGGTTATATCACATACACAGATATCCTCACCTGTGCGATTGGAAAAAAGCCTTTTTTTTGTTCTTCCGTTACCTGTGTGATGTCTTCAGAATAGCTGTGTGTCTCCACAGCTCCTGTGAATATCCTGCTGTCTCTGTGAACTTCCACCATCCCCCCTGGAGGTTTCACTCATTCCTACTGAGCCCTATTGGTAGCCCCTGGTACCATTCCTGTCCACTCTGCACCATCAATCAATCACTAGCATCGATCTCCAACATCGATGGTCAAACATTGATTGTTAACATTTATATCATTGATCTCTATCATCAATCACTAGCTCCAGTTGCATCGATCTCCATCATCGATTCCCATCATCGACTGTCGTTTTCAATTGTCATCATCGATTGTTATCATTGATTATTCAAACATTGTTTGCAAACATCGGTCCCTACCATTGACCGTTTCAAAAGCATCGCTCTCTAGTGACGCACTCTGACATCATGCCCTAGCATTGATTCTATCGATTTACCTGCTACTGTTTGCATCTGATGATTTTATAGTTCATCGCCGTACTTCTACACCGCTACCCTCTCAAGTACCTGCCCTTTCCCAGTCACCTTCAGAAAGTCCATGCTGATATCAACCCCCATCAGTGTCCAGCATTGGTACCCAACATAATCTGGTGTACCCCACTCTGTGCCTGTGGTATCAGTACTCTAAATTTCCTGTAGATCTCAGCATATTACCCACTTCTTCATCCATCGATGGTCATCTTTGGACATCAGTGACAACATCCATTCCTAAGCTCTCGCTGATTCCATTCTGGCCATAGACTCTACTCGGATAATATCTGAGCCACTCCTTCAGCTCTCGTTGATTCCATTCCCTACCGGTTTATCGCCGGTCAGAGACTCTACTCAGGCAAACTCGAGTCCAAAGACTTTACAGTTACTACTGTTTCTTTCTGCTAAGTCTAAGACTTCCTAACAGTAATTGCCATGGTCTAAGTGACTGCTCATTAAATAACAACTTGATTTTATTCCTGCTTCCACCATCATTGGTCACGCCTTCAGGCTCTGGACTCTGCATACACACCTGAGGTTATTCACATACTGTATGTGGACAAAGTTCCTAAGGGAACCCATCTTCAAATTCTCACCAACACCTCAGGCGTGACAAGGGGGACTTAAGCTTAGGCTGTAGGGAGTGGAAGGTTACGAGGAGAAAAGGTTAGACACTAAAGGTGCCCATACACTAGTAAGATTTATCTTCAGATCTGGCTGGTTGGAACAAAAACATGGGCCCTTATTCTGGTTGGTGCGTATATTTCCGCTCTCTTTCGGAGCGGTCCGCACGCCACGCTGTGCGGACATCGTTCGTAAAAACGCCCACCGGTCATCCGCATTCGGACGGTCTCACTCTTTAAGAAGAGGACATGTTTACGGACGACATCCAAACCATGCGTGTGCGGTGGACACACACAGATTTTGCACGTTCTTACAGCGTATGCACGGTCTTACCGCGTCAGAACGGACGGGAACCTGGCCGTACGCACCGATGCGGTGTATTTACGCACAAATCACCACTCTTATCAGAACACCCAAATCTGTAACATGACCCACTTATGCAATTAGGCTACCTCATTCAAAAGGGATTGTTTTTAATGGTCATCTATTATTTATAGTAAGTTCTGTCCATTGGTTGCAGTGTAAATGTGTGTCAAAACTGCAGCATATATTTGTGTGTTTAGTAAGGGTCCATTTAAGCTGCAATGGTTCCAATTGAAGCAATGACAAGCGTGTAATTAATGAGTAATGAGTAAAGGAGTGGATTGTATTGTGTTCAGCTGACATTGGTTGAGGTGCGGCCGTCCTGATTAGGCGTAGCGATTGCCTAGCACATGAACGAGTGGTGTCCGCAAAGCAATACTTGCTTATGAACACCGCATATTTCTAGCCTTTTGGTTCGCGTGCATTCGGTGTGCTGTCCGAATGCACGCCTACCAGAATGAGTGCACTCCCTTGTGTCCGCCCATGTTTACGCCCAGTTTAACCCACTTTGAAACTACGCCCCTGTGTGTTTCCGAATGACGCCCATAATACGCCCATATTTCCCGAGTGATTGCGGTGCACATTTCTGTACGGTATTAGTGAGAACAAGTACGGAGACCATGCGTGGCACATGCGCATAGCGTTCCCCACGCATGCGCAGACGGCTAAAAAACGCCATCCGTAATAATTCAGGAAAGTACGCACAGACCAGAATAAGGCCCATGGTTATGGATGAGTGACAGTTTGTCAGTTTTCCAGCATTTCCAAGAAAATGGTCAACTGTCATTTGCTCTCATCCATAACCATGTTTTTGTTCCAACCAGCCAGATCTGAAGATAAATCTGCGTGTGTATGGCCACCTTTAGAAGGAGAGTTAGGGTTAGGTTGCAGGGCAGAAGAGTAGGTTTAGGTGGCGAGGTGTGGGGGTTAGGATTAGGCACTAGTGGGGAGGGTTAGGGTCAGGCAACTGGGGGTGTTAATCTGTGGTAAGGGGGTTAAGGAGGCAGGTAAATATAACTACCTGACCCCTGTCCTCATAGGTGGGTGCACATTGAGTGTTAGGGGTGCACAGGCACCCCCAATTGCTGTGCCCACTCTTATGAACAACTCCCTGCCGCTAGCAATACCAGCAATATCTTTTACCAAAGACTTTTGCTGTTTAGACCTGTATTCCATTAAAAGAAGCGCCCATCAATCAATTGTGTGTTTTGCATTGTTAATTGTATTAGACCATTGTCATATCACTACACACCTCGGTCATCCATATATGTTATGACTTTATTTGCATGCACTGTTACACACAGTAATAAAAAGATTAAAACTGAAATAGGCCGGAGATTATGGTGCGGCTGAGAGACGTTTTATATTGTAGCCAGTGCCAATAGATGATGGTAAACACGCATGATTGGCGGTGTTAGACACACCCAATGGGCGATGCTAGATATGCCCGATAGGTGGTGCTAGACACACCCCTTTGACAGTGCACCCCCTAGTGAAATGGGCTGCGCACGCCTATGGCTGTCGTAATGACCCCCTTCGAGACGATGATGCTGATATTCTGACCTACATCATCCTGATCGCATTCAGTTACATCCGTGTGGTCATACACTGTGAAATATCTTACAGTGTATGGCCACAAAATCTGATGGCTTTCGGGGCTCAAATGAAATACCTTAGATAATGGATTAAAGTAATGAACAATCCTGCTCATTGGCACAAAGAACCACATTTAAAATGAAGACTTTTGTACGTCCTCCTGGGTTGGTCATTTACAAATGGCTGTATCACACTTTAATAAATACAGAAACATTTAAGAAAAGATGTCTCGGGTACAATATTTACACTTTTGACACATAAGATAACAAACTTCGATAGCGGGTCGATACCACTACAGTACACTACAGAAGCATCAAGGATGTAGGACTGAGCTTTTAGAAAACACGCAGCACTAAAATAAGCTGAAATTCCGTTAAAAGAAAACAATTGATTTGGAAGAACGAAGTATCTTTGAAGCTGAAATTGGATATTGGTCTGAAGCATCTACAGTCACTTGTAGAAGAAGCTGTAGGACCTTCAGTACGGAACAGATGTTGAATAACAGAAACATTTTGAAAGCAAAAAGACCCAATCAATTAGGCCCTTTAATTAATCAACATATCCAAGAGGTGGGATTCATAGTCTCTGCAGAAGAAATGTGGAACAAGGTGATTAAAGGGATTATTAAACAAATGACTCAGAAGATTCTATCCCAAGTGAGACGGGATGCGGTCATTTCGTCTACAGCATGATGGTAGACAGTCATTAGGTCGACACCATTAGGTTGACATGGGAAAAAGTCAACATGGGTCTAGGTCAAAAGGTCATTAGTTCAACAGGTCAATAGTTCGACAGGTCATTAGTTCATCAGTCAAAGGGTCAACATGGGGTTTTTCACTGTTTTTTGAGCTGACATGTGCCGACAGGCGGTATTTCATGTCCTACCATCCATTAGGGTGTAGTGGGAGAATAAAATAGTGTGCCGAGCGTAGCGAGCGATTGCGAGGGGATGCGGTGCACTTTAAACTGTGTCCATGTCGACATTCAGGTAAAAAAACAGTGAAAAACCCAATGTCGACCTTTTGACTGTCGACCTAGACATTGTCGAACTAACGACTTGTCGAACTAACGACCTGCCAAACTTATGACCTTTCGACCTTGAACCAAGTCAACCTTTTCCCATATCGACCTAATGACTGCCGACCATCATGCTGTAGACCAAATTATCCCAACCCAGTGAAACATGTATTTGGGATCTATAATGTGAAATAACATAGTTTGGATGACAGCAGTAACTGCCAAATAAGGCATCATGTATAATTGGGCATTATGGTGTGTGGCGTCATGTGTAATGGGCAGTACGGTGTGTGGCGCCATGTGTAATGGGCAGTACGGTGTGTGGCGTCATGTGTAATGGGCAGTACGGTGTGTGGCGCCATGTGTAATGCGCAGTACGGTGTGTGGCGTTATGTGTAATGGACATAATGTTGTGTTCCATATTGTGTAATGGGCATAACCGTGTGTTCCATAATGTGTAATGGCAGGGGCGTAGCTAAGGGTTCATGGGCCCTGGTGCGAAAGGTCAGCTTGGGGCCCCCCTACATACAACAAAATTAAAATCTGTATATGTGCTCGATTTTATTTATATATACATATATATATATATATATATATATATATATATATATATATATATACACACTAACATACACACACACATATATGCGGCATGTATGTTATTGTGCCAGGAGGCACCCACGGCAGATGTTTTAAGTCCAAGGAGTGCCAGGCTGAACTAGAACACATATATATATATATATATATATATATATACACATATATTATAATATATATATATAATATAGTATGTATCTATAAAGCCAGGCAGAAACATTTACTTACTAAATTTGGAGGGGCTGTCACCTCTCATTCTCCTGGTGGGGTGCTGAGGGTGGCATGGGCGTAGATAGGGACGCTCCAGGGGAGAAATGCGGTGGCATGCCGTGGGGTGCAGGCAAGGATAGGTGCGCTCCACGGGGAGCAAACAGGGGGGTGTCTTTCAGGGTATACTGCGTTGGTGGCAGGGAGTGGACGGGGAGGCAGGCCTGGGGTGACCCGGGCTAAAGATACCTGACATCAGGAACAAGTTGCAGGCTCCTGCCCGTCGCGGTGGGGTCCCCCGGCGTCTGGAGGGCTGGTGCTGGGTCACTCTTCTGCAGGAGGGCACGCTAGTGTGGGCGCTGCTGCTGCAGCGTTGCCACACTCAGCTGCACCTCTCCTGACCCGCGCTGAAGTCTCTCCCCGCCGGCTTCTCCACTCCCGGTGTTCTAGCCTTCTTGCTGCGGCACCAGCTGTCTCCTGGGCGTGTTCCGGCTCTGTCCGGGACCCGCTACTGGTCTTCTCCTGCGCCTGTCTCTCCTCTCCCGGCACGCCGCGCTCTTCTACCTGCGCTGTCCTCTCTTCCTACTTCCCCACGTGCAGTGACCCCTCACCTCGCCAGATCCGCCCTCCGACTCCTATTCGTCCTCCAGGCTGTCAATCAGCCTGAGGACACTTTCTTTGCGCCCTCAGTCTTCGGGGTATTAACCCCTTGAAGTCCGCTGTCTGGGCGGCACTAGAAAACATGGTTGCTTAGCAACCCTATTAACACGGCCCCCGCTGGACAAATTGGTCCAGGTCGGGGTGCCACATACGCAGAACATAACAGCGGCCTATTATAGTGGCGGGGGTTGGGCCCCCTGGCTCAGGGGCCCGGTCGCAGGTGCGACCGCTGCGACCCCTGTAGCTACGCCACTGTGTAATGGGCAGTGCAATGCCTCCTTTTTGTGATGCCACGCCTCCTTTCCATGAGGCCATGCCCCCTTTTCGCAGCACAAGGGTCCCGCCTACTGCTGGTGGACCTGTGTGCTCAAAATGCCAGGGCCGATTTTTGTTCCCAGTCCGACCCTGCCTACCATACTGTCTGGATACCAAATTAAAACACCCTATCAAGTCATTTTAACCAGATTTTAATTGTTCCCGTCTGTGCACAGATCACACAGAAGTTCGTGAAAAAATATAAAACACCTTTCAACCTACTGTACAAAGCAAAAGTCCGTCAATCACTAAAACGTTTTGATGTGAAGCCACCAGAATTATCCCGCACTTACTGTACATACGTCTGTTTTGAAGATGTTTAATCTTTCACATTCTATGAACCATCAACGATATTTTGCAAAGAGAAGAATTAGAATAGACAAAATATATCTTTGCCCAGAACGCAATGAATAAAACATTGATTTAATGGAATTTTAACATGAAAGCGATGTTTTATTAATGTCTACATGACCTCTCCGGTGTTTGATGGCGATAAACGCTTTCAAATTATTTGTTCCCTTAACGATGCTCAATTTATTAAGAACTGTTTGAAAGTAACATTTTATTTCACCTACAACTGTCAGAGGCGCAATGAGATTGTATCACGTTAGAGGAGATCATTTATTACATTGTGGTTTTCACAGGCAAATACGTGTAATACTTATTTATGAAATGTACAATATAGAGAGAACTGTGCAGGCAGGCGGACGGGCAGTGTACCCGGCGCCACTACTGGGGCGCCGGCCACTGGAGGGTGGCAGGATGGAGGTGAGCAACTCTCCACCCCCGGCCGCAACTCCACCCCACCCCCCCCTGCTGTGGAGCGACTCGGTGGCCACCGCTGCATCACCCCCCCTGGAATGACCCGGCAGCACTCGCTGCATCACCCAGAACCCCACCCCTCGTGGCGGCCTGGCACTGGCCCTGAGTGTACCCAAGATCAAGGGGGCTTAGGTGGGCTGTGTCACCTGCACTGCGTGACCTCTGTCCTTTTCATGCTGCGCAAACCCTCACTGCCGGGGATGGGAGACCCTGGGCAGCATCAGTCTAATCCCGAAATCCTGGGATTGAAATGCCGATAATAGGATAACTGTTAGTTAACTGTAGTTATGCTTCAATGAGGATGCTGAATTATTCCTATATTATTATTTATTAAGTAATATATTCAAGACGCCACTGTCACATCTCAGTTTGTTTCTTGGTTACAGTCTTCTCCTGTCTTCTATGATCTATATTTATTGCATTTTTAAATATGCAAAGTTTAGATTTGAACTGTATTTGGTCATTTGTTTTATGCAGACCATTTGCTTCATTCTTCAATGATGGCTGCTTTAAATAAATAAACGTGAAGAATGAAGATATTGTTCTTACAGTATACACCGTCTGAAAGCTTTGGCCTGGTCGTACATTATCTGCCTCTGTCACTGTCTGACCAATTTGTTAGGTTGCAATCAGCTTCTGAAAAGTTGGCGGTGGCAGAGATTTGAGTGGTTGTAAAATGAACTAATAACTGAACTTGGGGTTTCTGATGAGAACCGACAACCAGCTCGGGACCACCTGCCAAGTTCCCATCTCAAAATTATGCAAAATGTAAAATCTTGAATCTCATGTGTTTTGGATTGCATGTGAGTCCTTCCATCGTGACGAGGTGTAGAGCGCAGAGAGAGGGTGTGGAATGCTGCTGCAGCTCGCGGGGGGGGGTTGCTCGCCGTCTTTTCCCCACTCGAGTCAATGGGGAACCAATGGGGAGCCACAGATTGAATGAGAGCAGTGACAGAGGGCTGTCTCAGCCAATCAGTGGCTACCCATTGGTTTGAGTGGCACTTTTGAAAAGCATGCGTGGTTAAAACCTGCGGGATCCAGGCAGATCGCCACGGATCCCTAAAGTTTGAGCAGTTAAGATTTCTTAAAATCCGAGCAGCTCATCTCTAGGAATTATTATTATTATTTATTATTGTTTATGTATGTATATAGCAATAGAAGGTTTCAACGCACTTAACAAATTGCAGAAACAAAGAAGCGACATGGTGGCACAAACCAACGTCTAGGAGCGGTTGTATGGATTATGGAGAAGAGGATAGACTAAATAAGAGCAGGACAGCACATAAGGGAAAAGGGCCCTGCTCGTGAGAGCTTACATTCCAAAGGGTGACACAGATGGGTAGACAGGCAACATGGAACAGAGTGCTAGGGTGAGAGTTGGCTGGATCTTGAGAGCACATTTGATGTTTTATAGCGAGATGGAGAGTCTGATGGGGAGAGGTAGAGAATTCCAGAGATAGGGAGCAGCACATTGGAGGAAGTAACCAGTTGGCAGGAGAGAGAGTGTGCATTTGTGAGGGTGGGCAGTAGTGTAATCGGGAGGTCAGGTCAGAGATATAGATAGGCCTTATGGGTGCGAGAAGCTTGAATTGGATTCTATAGGGTAGCTAATGTAGGACTTGTAAAAGAGGGGAGGTAGATGTCGCATGTTTGGAGAGAAGAAAAGGAGGATGATAGTGGTGACTGCATACATCAGTGTTTACACTCTGTAAACAGTCTACTGTCTAATTGCATCAACAACTGCATCTGCCTGTCATCAACTGCCTCCCTGCAACCAACTGCCTCCCTGTATCCAACTGCTTCCATGTCACAGTCCTCCCAGTCACCCCTGCCTCTCACTGTCACCCTCTGTCTCTCTTTTCCACCTACTGTTTCTGCCTGTAACCCTCTGCCTCTCCCTATCACTGATTGCCACTCCCTAACACCCTCTGCTATTCCAATAACCCACTGTCTTTCCCTGTCACCCACTACCTCCCCAGTTACCCTCTGCTTCTCCACTGCCTAATCCCATAACCCACTGTCTTTCCCTGTCACCCACTGCCTCTCTATTGCCTATTCCCTTGACCCACTGTTTCTCATCACTTTCTCTTCCTGTCACTTATTGCACCTACCTGCCTCCCACTGCTTATACAGTACCTATCCCACTCTGCCTCTATCTGTCACCCACTGCCTTATACCTGCCCCCTCTGCCTCTATCTGTCACCCACTGGCTTATTTTCACCCAGTGCCTCCACGTCATTCACTGTCTCTCCCCATCATCCATCCTCCCCATCACCTCCCAATCCCTCTCTGTCTTTACCTGTCACCCGCCAACTTTACTGGTCACCCTCTGACTCTCCATGTCACCCCCTGCCTTGCCCCGAAACCCGCAACCTCCAAGTCATCTACTGCCTTGACCTGTCACACAGACAGCCATCACCACAAGAAAACCCACAATAACCAGGAGCTCCTAAAATTGGTATATATACTGTATAATAACATTATGGCCCTTATTCAGATCTGATTGCAATACAAATTTGTTTGGAAAATGGGCAAAATCATGTGCAGAGAGAGTTAGATTTGGGTGGGGTGTGTTGAAACTGAAATCTAAATTGTAGCATAAAAATAATGCAGCCAGTATTTACCCTGCACAGAAACAAAATAACTCACACAAATCGAACTCTCTCTGCACATGTTACATCTGCCCCACCTGCAGTGCACATGGTTTTGCCCGTTTTCCAAACAAATTTTTACTGTGTAAATACTGCTCACTCTGTGGGCTAGATGTACAGTATCAAGCTTCAAAAAGTGATAAAAAGGTGAGTGATAAACAACCAGCCAATCAGCTTATGTCTGTTTAAACGCAGTCTGTAACATGGCAGTTAGGAGCTGATTGGCTGGTTGTTTATCACTCTCCACTTTATCACTATTTGAAGCTTGATATATCTGGCCCTGTGTGAGGTAAGCTGACCCCTCCTGTTATAAAACCAAAACAAGTAGAAAAAAAAAAGAAGGTGCAGGGAGAACAAGCAGGTAGACAGCATTTATATTTCAGTGATAAATAGTGTACAGCATAAACCACTATAAATACAATCAATAATAAAAGAGAGGAAGGATATAAACAGGGCCGGTGCTACCCACTCAGCAGCTACTGCAAAGCAGGGAGGCGCCATGCTGAAAAGGCGCTGTCTCCCTCCCTGCTCTGCTAAAGCTGCCCTTTTGCGACCTGCCCCCTCTTCCTCACGGACACTTGTGAGGAGGAATGTAGCGCTGTCTGTGAATGCCTGGATGACATGTCATGTCCGGATCCGCCCCCTACCCATTGTTCCCTGCGCCTGTCAGCTGTCAATCAAATGATGAACAGGCAGCTGCGCCGCCTCCCCTTTCTTCCCTCTTCTCACTGTGCTGGGCCAGTGCCGCTGCCAGTCCTCAACACTCCGCCCCCTCTATCTCCTCCCCTCTTCTTCCATCTCCTCCTTCTCTCCCCTCCTTTCCCCCTCAGTTACGAGTGCTGCACATACTTTTTGTACTGCTTTCAGATCGCATCCCACACACATTGCATGCATGCCGTGCAATGCGATGCGATCTAGCCCATAACGTATGCGATTCTTGCAGCGTGTATGGGCACCTTTAGTGCCTGCAACATTTTGCGGACACAGCACTGAGATGGTGTATGCATACATGTACATGCACCCGAGATCCTCCATAGGATCGCATGTTGCATACACTCCCACAATCGGGCTGCAGCTTGTTGCAATGGCAATGTGAAAGGGCGCAAAATGTATGGTTTGCCGGAGGGCGCCGGACACCCTAGCACCGGCCCTGGATATAAACACATAATAATCGGGCATATATTATAAATCACACAACTTAATAACCCTCCAGCGGAAAACTAGTTCCAGATCTCAGTATAAAAGTTTTGCAATGGAAAAAAAAGGCAACAATGTTGCAGAATGTCAATTTAATGATAAATTTAACAATCCAGCTGCCGTTCTATTATGCAAGAGAGAGGGGTAATAAACGTGTTTAGTGGGATTCGTAGGATGAAAAGCTTGAACCATTAAAACATCTCATTCCGCTCCAATGTGTCTGTGACTGCTTTTAACAGACATATTAATGTGCCAAGATGAAATCTATTTTTAAATGTTCCAGTTTATACATACGGAAGAGCCATATCGGGTATTTACCTGGTTTACGGCACTTTAACAGGTGCTACAGTGGTGCTCCACAGTCCCAACTCTGGATGCTGGCGATGTCTGGGTGGTACTTAGACCTCCAGCAACCGTGCGTCTATATGTGAGCATTAGCCAATAGGAATCACTCTAGTAGAGGCAGGGCAGGGAGCCACTGCAAGGTCCACCCAAAAAAGTAAATTCGGGGAGATAGGAGATGAATTAGTAAATGAGATGGTCTTCCCCAAAGGGTCCGGGCTGACAATAGCTGAACGCGTTTCTTGGCTAAGATGCGGTCATTAGGTCGACACCATTAGGTCGACATGCAGAAAGGTCTACTTGGGTCTAAGTTGACATGGGTGTATGTCGACATGTCATTAGGTTGATACAAGCATTAGGTCATTAGGTTATTTTTGTGCCGACATGTGCCGGCAGATGGTATTTCATGCCCTACCATCCACTAGGGCGTGGTGGGAGAAAGTAGTGTGCCTAGTGCAGCAAGGCACCGTGCCCGAAGCACCGCAAGCAAAGCGAGCCATGCGAGGGGACGCGGCGCTACGTTTCAGTGTCCATGTTGACTGTGTAGAAATTTGGGTGAAAAAAGAGTGAAAAAGTCCATGTCGACCATTTGACGGTTGACCACCTCGCCCATGTCGACATAATGATTGTGTCGACCTAATGGCATGTTGACCATTCTGCATGTCGACCTAATGGTGTTGACCCAACGCTTGTCTAAATACTGCTGTAGACCTTAGGGCATGGCTTTGTGGGACAGGGGATTATACACACCGTAATTCCCAATACACATTAGGCCAAATACGGTAATGCCCCTTACATATTATGCCACAAGTGACGCTTACCTACATGCTCATTGCTAGGGTTTTCTTGCTCAATGCCAGGGGTTACATGCTCAGTGCCAGGGGTTTTTTGCTCGTTGCCAGGGGTTTCTTGCACAGTTCCAGGGGTTACATGCATGGTGCCAGGGGTAACATGCTCCGTGCCAGGGCCAACATGCACGGTGCCAGTGGTAGCATGCACAGTGCCAAGGGTAACATGCTCCGTGCCAGGGGTAGCATGCACAGTGCTGGGGGTTAAATGTACTATGGCATATGTTAAATGCACAATGCCAGGGGTACCATGCACAATGCCAGGGGTAACATGCTCTGTGCCAGGGGTAACATGCTACTATACGGACAGTGTAATGGTTAGCATTACTGCCTCACAGTGCTGAGGTCATGGGTTCTATCCCCACCACGATTTATATATACGGGGCAGCACGGATGGTGTAATGGTTAGCATTACTGCCTCATACTGGCCCTTATTCTGATTGACGCGGACTTTACCGCATTCTTACGGATCGCGTCTTTTCGGCGTCTGCGCATGCGTGGAGAACGCAACGCGCATGTGCCACGCCTTGACTCCGTACCAGTTCGGCCAAATCCCGTACAAAACTGTTCCCCGCAATCAGTCGGGAAATATGGGCGTATTATGGGCGTCATGCGGAATGTCACATGGGCGTAGTTTCAAAGTGGGCAAAACGGGGCGGAAACATGGGCGGACACGGGGGAGTACACTTATGTTGGGGGGCGTACATTCGGATAGCACTCCGAATGCACGCGATCAAAAGGGGAAGAAATGTGCGGTGTCCACAAGTGTACTATTGCTTTGCGGACACCACTCGTTCATGCGGTAGGCGAACGTACGCCTAATGACTACAAGCATTAACACCTGAACCCAATAGAATCTACTCCTTTACTCATTACTCACTAATAGGCCGCTTGTCAGTGCTTTAATTGAAACCATTGCACTTCAATTGCTGTAAGGGTTAATGTGTGCAATGCATGTGTTAGGCATGCTTGTAAGGATATATTGGCATCTAATTGATTCCAATTCCAAATAAGCAGTTTTTTATGAGGATAGGTAATTGAATAAGTGGGTCATGTGATGTCTTGCAGAAGATACTTAATAGTGGGTTGTTTGGCGTAAATACTCCGCTTACGTGCGGTAGCACCGCTTGGCTCCCGTTCGGATGCGGTATTCCCGAGCATACGTGCCGAATCGGAGTGTTTCTCCCGCACACGCATGGTTTGTATGTCGTCCGTAAACACGCCCTGTTCTTAAAGAGTGAGTCCGTCCGAATGCGGAGGACACGTGGGCGTTTCTACGGACGATGGCCGCATGCGGCAAAACACCGTAGCGTGCGGTCCGCTCCGTAAGAATGCGGGAATATCCGCACCGATCAGAATAAGGGCCACTGCCTGCTGAGGTCATGGGTTCGATTCCCACCATGGCCCAAACTGTGCAGAGTTTGTATATTCTCCCCGTACTTGCGTGGGTTTCCTCCGGGTACTCTGGTTTCCTCCCACAATCCAAAAATATACTGGTAGGTCAATTGGCTTCCAACAAAATTAACCCTAGAATGTCTGTGTGTGCGTGTACATGTGGTAGGGAATATGAATTGTAAGCTCCACTGGGGCAGGGACTGATATGACTGTTCAAATCTTGAAATCTTAAAGCGCTGAGGAATATGTGTGCGCTATATACAGTAAGAAACTGTTAATAAATAAATATACTCATAGATATAGAAGTCTCCATGTCTGAGGGCTCTTGCTTGGGGTCATGCCAGGGGTAACATTTCATACATGTGTTAAGGAGACAGCCAGGCAGAGCGGTGGAAACCTGCCTGTCTCAGTTCCATCCGTCTGCCACTCCGCAGCGCAGCTATTTAAAATGAAGCGCTGCGCCCGGCTCATGGCCTGGAAGCCAATAAGGCAGCGTTAGCTCCGATTGGCTTGTGAGTCATGAGCTGCCTGATTGGCTGCCGGGCCGTGAGCCTGGCTCGGCGCATCATTTTAAATAGCCGCGATGTGCTGCAGAGTCGTGGGTGGGGATGGACAAGAGAGACAGATGGCTTTACACCGCTCTGCCCGGCTGTCTCTATTATAGCAAAGCTGCAGGCAGGGAAAGACACAGCGGGCAAGGTGACCGGACAGAGGCAGAACCATTCCACCTCCAATATTGAACTGACGGAACGCAGTTCCGCCCCGTTCCGGCTCACTTTAACCCCTGAATGTATGTTATGTTTAAAATAAAAAGGCTGTGATGTCTATGGTCCTGCTAGGAGGGGGAGACAGCCACAGAAGCAATATCAATGGCTTTCAATTAACTGATTCAAACTTGCAGAGGAGGAGAGGTGCCCCATTGGGAGCAGGAGCCCGGCGGCAGATGACTCCATTGCCTCCCAGAGTTACGCCCCTGCCACTGGCTGTTGGAGCTCGGTGCTGGTTCCAAAATACAGGAGACCCCTATGTTTCTTATCCCCTGTATTTTTGGAACTAGGACCGGTCTAAGAGCTTGGGGCTGGTTTCTTAATTTTTTTTTACAAAATACAGCATACTTCCATGTCTGAAAAATCGCACATTATCAGGGCGAGATTTATTGTGTTGACCGTTTTTTCCGAAAATGCGATTTTTGCTCAAATCGCCCTGTATCGCCGTTTTTTAAAATCGCATTTTTTCCAGAAATCGCATATTTAATGAGGTGTGTATTCCGTCATGAAAAGTGCGAGAAAGTGCGATGTAGGGCGATTTTCGGGATGAAAAGTGCGATTTTTTAGTCATGAAAAGGTGCGATTTTGTTAAAATGTGCAATTTTGTGATAAAAAAAATAATAATAATAATAATTGGCGTGAGGTCCCCCCTCCTGTACATAACCAGCCCCGGGCTCATTGAGCCGGACCTGGTTCCAAAAATACGGGGGACAAAAAGCGTAGGGGTCCCCCGTATTTCTGAAACCAGCCCCGGACTCTTGGACCGGTCCTGGTTCCAAAAATATGGGGGACAAAAAATCTGGGGGTCCCCCGTATTTAGAAACCAGCACCGGGCTCCAACAGCACGCAGTATCATGCCACAGCCGGGGGACACTTTTTACATAAGGTCCCCCAGCCATACCATGAGCACCGTGGCTGGTCAGCCTTGGACGGGGTACCTGGAGGAGTGGGGACCCCCCCAATAAAGGGGTCCCCCCCCCCCCAGGCTTCACCCGTCCAGGGCTGTCCCTGGCCATTGGACGCCGGCCTGATAGGGTTAAATTCACATTCCTAACATTGCTTAATACAGGAGAACTACAAGTGCCAGCAGACCTCCCCCGCATGCTGGGACTTGGAGAACCACAAGTCCCAGCATGCGGGGCATTAATGGGCCCGCTGGGACTTGTAGTCGGCTTCCTCCGATGCAGCTAACAGCTTCTGTCGCGTTGTCCCAGTGCAACAGAGGCTGAGAGCGTCTCCGGGTTATGTGTCTCCATGGAGACGCATAGCTCAGCCAATCAGGGCTGAGCTATGCGTCTCCATGGAGACGCATCGCCCAATCACGCTCTCAGCCTGTGTCGCGCTGGGACAGTGCGACAGAAGCTGTTAGCTGCATCGGAGGAAGCCGGTTCAGCCCGCTGTCAGTGCGGGCTGTCCGGCTCTGCTGCAGAGAGACCAGCGCTGGATCCTGGATCGGTATGTATAGCGGTGTAAAAGTGAGGTGTGCGAATGTGTGTATGTAATAAAGTTTTACTTTTCTGTGTGTGCTTTATTTTAACATTCTTTTTACAGGTGGACTACAAGTCCCAGTGGGCCCATTAATGCCCCGCATGCTGGGACTTGTGGTTCTCCAAGTCCCAGCATGCGGGGGAGGTCTGCTGGCACTTGTAGTTCTCCTGTATTAAGCAATGTTAGGAATGTGAATTTAACCCTATCAGGCCGGCGTCCAATGGCCAGGGACGCCGGTGACAGCCCCCGGGCTTCAGCCCTGGACGGGTGAAGCCTGGGGGGGGGACCCCTTTATTGGGGGGGGGGGGGGTCCCACTCCTCCAGGTACCCCGTCCAAGGCTGACCAGCCACGGTGCTCATGGTATGGCCGGGGGACCTTATGTAAAAAGTGTCCCCCGGCTGTGGCATGACACTGCGGGCTATTGGAGCCCGGTGCTGGTTTCAAAATACGGGGGGACCCCCAGATTTTTTGTCCCCCGTATTTTTGGAACCAGGACCGGTCCAAGAGTCCGGGGCTGGTTTCAGAAATACGGGGGACCCCTACGCTTTTTGTCCCCCGTATTTTTGGAACCAGGTCCGGCTCAATGAGCCCGGGGCTGGTTATGTACAGGAGGGGGGACCTCACGACAATTTTTTTTATTACTTTTACACATATTTTACCAAAGAACCATACACAGATCACAATGATCTGTGCATGGTTCTGACAAAATCGCCATGTTTCTGACAAAATCGCCAGTCAGGATCAGGTCTATTTATTTTTTGAACTTTAGATCATTTTTTTTGGCGATTTCCAAATTTGCATCTCATTAAAAATGCGAATTGTATATTTTTCAATGGGGAAAACATCTGGATGCGAATTCCGGAGTTAAAAAAAATCGCACTTTCAGAAAGTGCGATTTCGCGGCAAAAAGTGCGATTTATGCCTCAAATCACCAGCCATTAAGTAGTCGATTTGGGCAAAAAATGAAAAAACTGCCGTTTTTGCGATAAAAATCGCCAAAAACCCAACATCGATCTCTAATAAATGTCACCCTCAATATTAAAAACCGCAAATGTAAAAAAAATCTCACATTTCACCTGTGCGATATGGTGCGATTTTAAGACAGTTTAAATAAACCACACCTTACTACATTTCACCCTATTCGTTTAAATTTTGGGCATAAACACGATCGGAAGCAGCGGGTTTTAGAACCCAATATAGTTAATTAACCCTAGTAGAGAGATAAATTGGAGGAATTGCTCATACTGTAGCAAGCGATGAGCTGCTGTCATTTTTCTGCAAATGTGAATAAATTCTTGTTTGATACCACCCCTGGGTGCCACATTAAGTCGTCATGTGGAAAACAGCTGTCACATATTTTGAAAGTTTGTCCCTGTGGTTTATTGACCATTAAAGCAAATGCCAATCGGACAGGAAATTAGAGTTGTATAAACGAGGATCTTCTCACTTTACACATCCGATTAGGATCGTTGACTCTATGATTTTTTTTGTTGCTTTCTTTGTAATAATCAATCTTCTGCAACGACGCGGTCTTGGTGGCCAAGGTCTCTAATCAGTATCATTTCACATCCTCACTATTAAATTGTGTTCCGGTAGACCCATCAGTTCCGAAAGGTTTATATATTTGGTTGCAGCTTCATATAAGTTCATATATGGATATCAATAAATTCAGGGCCGGTGCAAGGCACCGGAGCGCCCCAGGCGAGTTGGGGTGGGGGCGCCCCGATGCCGGGGGTGGGGGGTACCTGTTGCGCCATCTGGGGAGCGGGCAGGGGGGTCCATGCTGGCATCTGACAGGAGCCTGCAGTGGTGTCCTTGCCACCTGCGGCGCTGTGTATAAAGCTGGCGGCGGCGAGGTCCCTGCAGTGAATAAGAAATAACTAGCGCTATTCGGCGGCACGGGAAGCGCTTCTGTTTTGAAAACACTGGCCGCACGCCGCACGCTGATTGGCTGAATCTCAGCCAATCAGCGTGCGGCCAGTGTTTTCCAACCCGGCAGTGCTTCCCGCGCCGCCGCATAGCCCGGCGGATAGCGCTAGTTATTTCTTATTCACTGCAGGGACCCCCCACCGCCGCCAGCTTTATACACAGTGCCACAGGTACCCGCGCGGCAAGGACACCACTGCAGGCTCCCGTCAGAAGCCGGCATGGAACCCCCTGCCCGCTCCCCAGATGGCGCAGCAGGTACCCTCTTTGCACGGGGGGCGAGGGGCGAACTGCCGCCCTCCAGTTGCAGGAACCTGGGCAAATGCCTAGACCTGCCTAGTGGTGGAGCCGGCCCTGAATATATGGCTATAAATGGATATATGGATATACAGATGGGGCCCCTTTCATTCGCTCTCAATGCTTGTCAGAACCTCCCCGCTGGCAAGCACTGGCGGAGAGGGACTGGGACGCACGTGTGTCTCCCAGTCACTCAGCGGCTGGGCGGTGTGACCCTGCCCATCTCCACTTCAGGGAAGATGGGCAGGGTTAGGGGAGGTTTGGAGTGGCGGTGGGGACCGGTGATGGTGGTGGATGAAGCGGTGGAGGGTGGCGAGCTCCATCGCAACGGGGTGCGCGAGTGTCTATTGCAATGGAAAGACCAGCCCCTGCAAGGAAGAGGGGTGCTCCATCTGTAAATGGATTTTGGGCCTGATTCAGGGCCGATCGGATAGAGCCAAGTTTCTCCCCGATTCTGATGCTGGGGGTCTGTGCTTGCAAGTATGCACATGTGCAAACCTCCCCGTGTGCGAACGCTTTTTTCGAGTATCACAATCGCCAAGGCGTTAGCATTGTCAGCGGAGGGAGATGGGCGGACAAGAGGATGGTGCAGGGGAACTGCCCAGCATGTTATGGGGGTCCAAATGCTGGATGTTCCCCTGGGCACACAAGCAGGCTGTTGCCCTCTCGGGGTGGGAGGGTGCTGTCACATGACATTTGTGCCCGCCCCATTTCGCCCCTCCCCCCCATCGTAAATAAAAGTCATTTTTTTTTCACCCATGTAGCCACCTGCGATGGAATGTGTAAGAGTACACATCCTCTTTCACGAAAATGCAGGGATTCGCATGGCGGGGAGCAGTGTTTACCTGTTCGCTAACCTATGCAGCCTAGCAATCAGGTGTGAATTAGGCCCTTTGGTCCTGCTTCCTGATTAGAATCTCAAGTTTTTTTTTATTTAATATAATTGATGGCGTTATTTTGAGGCTTATATTGCACAGTTATAGAAGATATTCCAGATCACTACAGTAATAGAATAAATCTGGGTAATTACAGCACGGCTCGTACTTGTGTTGTCCAGTCGGACTGTAATACAGTGCACTGTTACCACTTTCCCCATTACTCTGCCTTCACGGTACTCTTTACCTAGAACGGCGCCCACGATTGAAATCGCGGGCATCGCGGGTAAAATCGCGGTAATCGCGGGCATCGCGGGTAAATCGCGGGTAAATCGCGGGTACATCAAAATCGGGTACCCGCGATTACCGCGATTTTCCCATAGAGAACAATGTTAAAAAGCCTGATTGACCGCGATTTTAGCGTTAAATGCCTCAATGCCCGCGATTTTCCCATAGGAATCAATGTTAAATGGGCTACAGAGCCCAAATAGCCCCAATTAACCCTTAAATGTCCCCCCAATTTTTGTACGCCACCCCACGATCCACGCCAACCCGAAGCGTGGCGAGCGCAGCGAGCCCGCGAGGGGCGGCGGTACGCGTCCTACGACCTTTTCATGCCCTACTATCCACGTCGGCGTGGAGTTGAGAATAGAATAGTGTGGCGAGCGCAGCGAGCCACCGAGCCCGAAGCGTGGCGAGCGCAGCGAGCCCCGCGAGGGGACGCGGATACCTTCACAGGTAAGCGCGTCCCCTCGCGGGCTTCACAGGTGTCCGCGTGGCCACGGACACCTGTGAAGCCCGCGAGGGGACGCGCTTACCTGTGAAGGTATCCGCGTCCCCTCGCGGGGCTCGCTGCGCTCGCCACGCTTCGGGCTCGGTGGCTCGCTGCGCTCGCCACACTATTCTATTCTCACACCACGCCGACGTGGATAGTAGGGCATGAAAAGGTCGGAGGACGCGTACCGCCGCCCCTCGCGGGCTCGCTGCGCTCGCCACGCTTCGGGTTGGCGTTGATCGTGGGGTGGCGTTAAAAATTTGGGGGGACATTTAAGGGTTAATGGGCTCTGTAGCCCATTTAACATTGATTCCTATGGCCAAATCGGGTGGATTGAGGCATTTAACACTAAAATCGGGTCCATCGCGGCTTTTAACATTGCTTCCTATGGGAAATCGGGAGCATCGCGTCGCGGGCATCGCGGGTACGTTTATGGCCGGCCGCGACGCGACCGACGCGATTTTTCAGGTTTAACATGGTTTCCAATGGGAAAATCGCGGGCATCGCGTCGGTCGCGTCGCGGGCAGGCATAAATGTACCCGCGATGCCCGCGACGGGCGCCGTTCTAGGTAAAGAGTACCGCCTTCACTAACCTCAAGCACCTGACAAGTGGCCTCAATCTCATCAGGTATTTGTACTTTCAAGTATGTTCTTAATTCTTCTGCTGATAATGTGATAATGATGGTAGGGCCGTAACTAGGGTGATGCTAAGTATGCCATCAGACCACTGCCGGGTAGGGGGCATTACTGAAACTTATTACCTGATTTTATTACATTCACTTGTAGCTTCCAATCTCTCTTTCCCCCACCCCATCCGTCACTAATACATACACAGTATTCAGTAAGTTATTTAGTGGGGTATTATGGTTGCTTCGCCCGATGGTTGGGCTGTGCGCATTTCTGTGCATGTGCATGCACTCACTGCAAATAGTGGGATTGCTGGATGCACGCACCCAGGACATCGGGCAGGGGGCGGAGAGGGGCATGGGGCGGCGGGCAGCCCAATTATGGGAATGCCCAGTGTTTCATGGCGCTCCCATGAGTACACTGGGCATTTTCATGGTAATGAAGCTGTCACGCCGAATGTCACCGAATGTCAGCTTCCTGCCCATTTCCTCGCGAGGATGCACGCATATGTAAGGTTGCTGAGAGCACGTTCCACATCATTCGATGGTCGCTGACCATCGAATGATGTGGGCGTTCCCCCGCAGCATGCGATTGGATGTTTATGTTAAACATCCATTTGCAGCCTGTGCGTGGGATCAAACGCTGCGAGGGTGGGCGGGCGTACTGGCATTCAACCAGGTGGAGTTTGGTGGAGTCGCAACGCTGCAAATTCGCAGCCTTGCGAATCAACCAGAATAACCCCCTTAGTCACACTGTCCTTTATTATTATTTTAAGATGCTGTCATAGCCAGGATTCTAACCCATCACCTGTGGCATTGAAGTCCAACACTGTATTCATGAGCAATCTGTCCCTGCATGGAAAGTCATAGAATTTTTACTTTTTTTGATACTTACATGTGCCTTATGCCTGTAGTTAAAAAATAAAGTGGGAGGGGGGCACAGGGCACCAAAAAGTATAGTTACAGCTCTGAGGATTACACTCTGGTTTCCAAAGTAGAATTGTGTGACTTGAAGGCATAACAATGCATCAATGTGAATTCATCCCACAGGAAAAGATTGTTCTCCTATAGAAAACAGCTTAAGTCCCATTTCTTATACCCCTTTCACATCGTGATTGCCAGGTTGCTCCCTGGATTTGGAAATGGGTCCATCCCAGGAGCAACCCGGCATTTACGATGTTTAGCCCCCATAGCGACTGACTGGGCAATAAGCTTGGGTCACTGATGTCATGCGGGGGTGGGGCAGAGCGGTGGCACATTATCGGGGGCGGGGGAGGAGGCAGGGCTTGGAGCTGACACTGTCTCCAAGCGATGCCTCCTCCATAGTGCGAACGGAACCCGGGTCACTCGAACGTGGTGCCTGCTCACACCGCTCAGCATCCCAGGTCCGACCTGGGCTTAACCCTTCTTACCTGGGTTGGAATGCCGGGTTGCTGGACCTAGGAAACTTAAAATTATGCTTTCCCACCGCACCTCACCCCGGGTTGATATGTCATCAACCTGGCAATAACCTGGGTCGAGGATGCGATGTGATATTAATAAACATTTGAAATTTTTTCCCCCTCTGTATTCCGATCTTACGGTTGTTTAAGTGCCAGAACGACCCGTACATCCAGCGCTTAGCAGTGTCGTTGAATTTCCAGATGCAGCCACGGCAATAACCGTTTTAGATGTTAATTTGGATTTAGCAATACGTTTTATACAACAGCCTCTTACCGGCAAAATATATAACACCCCTGCCAGCTGTAATACTTTCATTTGTGACATTGCCAGCGTATTTCTGATCTTCACAAAGTAGGGTTTCATGTCCATTTACATAATCTCCCAAATTGCTGACTTGGGCGAGCGGCTCAGACGTTGTTTTTGGCACGTGGGCAGGAAAATCCTTGTCTACTACACTTTTTTTTTTTTTACACACTTTCATTATCTTTCTTTCTTAGAGGCTTTAATACAATTTTTTAGGCACTTTTTTGGGGCTTAATGCCACTTTCAAAAAGCAGATCCTCCCTCGTACTTTTATTTACTGTATATTTGGTGTAACAGGTTCGCCGGGGAGATACTGTAGGACACAGCAGGCAGTTTTCTGTATTTGTGCATGTATTTAATGTCATACAAGCAACAAATCCTCTTTACAGCAAACCAAGAGTCATACAAACAATCAAAGAACGGTATTTGTCCACGCAGATCTCCGCGCGGGCGGTGCCTCCGGCACTGGCAACCCCAGTCCCTGGCGCTACAATACTTGTGCCTACTAACTGGCCCCTCTCAGGCATCAGCGCCATGATCAGCAAACTGAACAAGGTTTAAATATTTTCCACTGCAATCAGCCCACTTCCCACCTGTGGCTGTGCAGGTCTGAAAACCTGGACTGGAGCCGTGTGCCTGAGAGCTGGATGTGCCTTGGAAAACGCAGGTGTGCCCGAGCATTTTAGGAGAGGGTGTGTGGCGTCAGTACCAGCCCGGATGTGCCAGTTTTCATCACCCCACCAAGTAAGTCCTGGGCTACGCGGCGGCTGTGATGACTTGTGACTTGTGACCAGTGTAAAAATCATTATGGCAGGTGTCTAACTAATTATTTCGGAGCCTTTCACGCTTCTCGGATGTCTAGCCGTCCACATCCAGACACACAGCGTACACATTCATTTGTAAGGCGTGCTTTATATCTGAAGGGGAAGCGAACATTTGCAGTCCAGCAATCAGGTCTGAATCAGGCAGAATGTCTAGTTATACCCCTTTCACACCAGCCTAAATTCCCGGGTTGAGTCCGGGAACAACCCGATACTAGCGCTGGTGTGAAAGGTTCCCGGGACAAAATACTGGGCTAATTTGCCGGCAATCCAACCCTGCTAGGTAGCAGGGTTGTTCGCGGCTTCAACTCGGGGACCTGGCTGGTGTGAATGGGGTAGGGTATATTAACCTGTGTTGACAGTCCTCGGTGTCCTGTCCGGCTGGGAATCCACGCAGGCAGCGGGCGCAAATGACGGGACAGGTGGTGGATGATGATGACGCAGCTCTCCGGCGGCAGTGAGGGCGCCGGAGAGCTGCATCATCTTCATCCGCTGCCTGTCCCATCATTTGCGACGCCGCCTGTGTGGATCCCCGGCCTGCACAGAGGACAAGCAACCGGGGTGAGTATTCTCACCACCTCCTGCCCACCTCTGTCACCATCCCGCCGACTGCCTGACACTATACCGCCAACTGCCCGCCTCCTCCCCACCTCTTGACGGCCTCCTTCCCGCACCCTTCACACACCAGAAAATGCAGGGACTTTTCTGGTGTGAAAGGGTCCCAACCCTGGAATGTCCCTGCTTGTCCCGGGAATGTAAATCCTGGGTTTTGTCTCTGCATTTCTGGTGTGAAAGGGGTATAAGATGGGATGTTGCCCATAGCAACCAATAAGATCTGTTATCTTCTAGAAAGTGCTTAATAAATAAGAAGTAGAATTTAAATTGGTTGCTATGGGCAACGTCCCATCTCTTCAGTAGAACTCCCATCTTAGTAAATTTACCCCAATGGGTCAACATTGACAAAGGTCGACAGAAGCAAAAGGGAGACATTGAAAATGTCGACACATGAATAGGTTGACAGGACATTCATTTCAAACAGGTAACCCAGGTCATCCCGCCCGACAGCCGTATACAGCATGGGGAGAACGAAAACCTCCCAAATTCAGTGTTCTATCGGAGCTCCGGAGACAGGAACACGCTGTCTGTGTTGTAAGTGAAAATGTAAAGATGCCACAAGTAGGAACACATCATCATTTCAGTGAACAGAGGGCACTAGGGGCAGCCCAGGAGCTACCAGAGTGCTGGACTCAACCCCCATGGAGCAGCATCAATGCAGGGGTGTGGTCTAACAGGACAGACACCACACCTCCGAGGAGTCCCGATCAAAGATAGGAGTGCAAGATTTCCTGGCGCTTGCAGATGAGGTCCTCTACCAATGGCAGAATACAGACCTTTCGCATGTCAGCATTTTTTGTCAATGTTGACCTAAGGCCACTGTACACCTTTCCACCCACACTCGTGCATGTTCAGTCCCCAAACACAGATGGGAAAGCTTTTATCAGTATGTGTGTAGTTATACTCGGCTGCTGCACTTTGTTCATTACACAGAGGAGAAGAGACCGCTGACTGTCAGCTGCGTTCTTAGCAATGCCGGGTGTAATACACTGTCAGTGTTTCTTTCCATTCTGACCTGCTTAAGTCCCCTCAAAGTAAGTGACAGAAATGTCTAATCTGTAAGGTGACGCGACGCCAAACTGCTTCGGGCCACAATTTAAACAGTCTCCAGTGTAAACTGTCAGGTGCTGCGAGCGAACGTTGTTCTAAGTCACTGACACATTCATAATTTGTCCTTTGGCAGTCTGCAAATCTAACACTTTATACTATTTAAAACCTAAACTGTGATTATAATAAAGCCCACAATAATACATACAAGGCAACCCCCCCCCCCCCCTGTGTTCCCCGGACCTTCGGCCCCACAGCAGCGTCTGACTATCTGTAATTTACTAGAACGATCTAAAACTCCTTGACCTTAAAGCAGAATAGCAAGCGAGACACTGGAAAAGCAGAAGCCCCAAATCCCCCGTGGCAGCAGGGGAACAGGGGATGATGGCCCTAATGGCAGCAGGGGAACAGGGGATGATGGCCCTGATGGCAGCAGGGGAACAGGGGATGATGGCCCTGATGGCAGCAGGGGAACAGGGGATGATGGCCCTGATGGCAGCAGGGGAACAGGGGATGATGGCCCTGCTGGCAGCAGGGAAACAGGGGTTGATGGCCCTGATGGCAGCAGGGGAACAGGGGATGATGGCCCTGATGGCAGCAGGGGAACAGGGGATGATGGCCCTGATGGCAGCAGGGGAACAGGGGATGATGGCCCTGATGGCAGCAGGGGAACAGGGGATGATGGCCCTGATGGCAGCAGGGGAACAGGGGATGATGGCCCTGCTGGCAGCAGGGAAACAGGGGTTGATGGCCCTGATGGCAGCAGGGGAACAGGGGATGATGGCCCTGATGGCAGCAGGGGAACAGGGGATGGTGGCCCTGATGGCAGCAGGGGAACAGGGGATGATGGCCCTGATGGCAGCAGGGGAACAGGGGATGATGGCCCTGATGGCAGCAGGGGAACAGGGGATGATGGCCCCGATGGCAGCAGGGAAACGCCTAGCGGGTTATGTGTCCCGATGAAAATGCTGGTTGTTCCCGTGGGAATGCAGGCGGTGCGTCAATGCCTGCTCAGAGAGGTTGGGCTGGCTTCACATGACGTCAGCGCCCGCGATCAGCGGCGGCAGTAAAAGTCAGTTTATCGGTTGACTTTGGCCGCGTGCCAGGGGATGTGTCCTCGTACACATCCCCTCACGTGCCCTGTTTGGCGGGGGGGCGGCGGGCGGTGCTGAGCTGTTCGCTGGGCTGCGAGTATATGCAGCCCAGCGAATAGGGGTGTGGATCGTTTGGTCTACAACAACTAGGTCGACAAGCATTGGGTCGACACCACTAGGTCGACATGCAGCAAGGTCGACATGCAGCAATGTCGACATGGGTCATGGTCGACATGGGTCTAGTTCGACGGGGGTTAAGGTCGACATGACATTAGGTCGACACAAGCATTAGGTCGACATGGGCTAGGCCGACAGTCAAAAGGTCAACATGGGTTTTTTCACTGTTTTTTTTACCAGAATGTCGACATATTCAACATGGACACAGTTTAAAGTGCACCGCATCCCCTTGCATCGCTTGCTGCACTCGGCACACTATTTTATACTCCCGCCACGCCCTAGTGGATGGTAGGGCATGAAATACCGCCTGTCGGCACATGTCGGCTCAAAAAACAGGGAAAAAACCCCATGTTGACCGTTTGACTGTCGAACTAGCCCATGTCAACCTAATGCTTGTGTCGACCTAATGTCATGTCGACCTAGACCCATGTCGACCTTGACCCATGTCAACCTTGCTGCATGTCGACCCAATGCTTGTCGACCTAGTTGTTGTAGACCTAATGACCGTATCCTGCGAATAGGCCTGAATCAGGCCCTGAGTCTGATGTTCCCTGGAACACTGCCCCAGGAAATAAAAAGTAGACAGATCTAGGAGACACATTGCCAATAGAAAGGGAATCTGGTTCCTACAGTACCGTGGTTAGTAATTGCCTATCTGGTGGTTACGTCCAATAGATAACGCTTATATATAAAACATCTAGGCCCTCGTTCTAGTTCCTTTGTCCCCATTGTGTTTGCACTGGGGACCGATGTTTCTTCCCTGCGCATATTTGCATTTGTGAATGTGCAGGTGCCTTGGCGACTTGCATAGTTGCCGTGGCGCTGGCACAGGTGTGGGATGGAGGCGGGAAGGGGGCGTGCACATGGGGACGCCCAGCATTTTCGCCCAGCGCGCTCAGCGGATGGCTCATGTCACCGGACGTCAGCCGCCCGCCCAGTTCTCAGACCCGGACGCCGCGAGTCTAAGTCAGCCCAGACTGCGAGAAGGGGATGTTTATGCAAAACATCCATTTACTAAGCTGCGGGGATGTGCGGACCGTGGCGGGGACCGGCGGGCCACGTTAGAAGGCTCACTAAGCAGCAAATTTTCCCTGCTTGGTGAGCCAACTAGAATCACCCGCCTGGTCCATTAATCTTAGCTGTCATGCAGATCGGACACAATTTACCGGCAACACTTTTATTGTTGCAGTTACCGTAAAGAACCCTCTATGTGCTGACATGACATCTGTAGGGATCAGGGATTGCTTTGCATGCTCTGCATCCGTAACCATAAAGCATTTTCCTGCCTATGTATCTGTATCTTATGCATGTTTATCCCATTTACATGTAATCAAGTGTAATTGTGCATTTTCCGAAATTCATTATTCCAGTATATCAGAGCCCAATCCCACTGCAGTCTTCCAGTCCCTGTTATATAATGCAATGGAGGGTGCTTGGAAACATGGGGACGTTTATTCTAATCGTGTTTATATACAGACGATAGACCCAGATTAAATGAAATGGTATCTTAATAGGGCCATCCCAGATGCAGAGGATCACTAGCGGTAATGGATTTCTTTGCTAAGTGAGGCCTGATTTCACAGCATAGTGGGATGTGAATAAACGGTATTATCCAACGCCTGTGAAGTGGCTGTGTACGGCTCAGTGTAATGGATTAACCACCTCGTGTAACGTTCCAATATGTGCACAGCTGCGAATCAGAGGGAACTCTGCGGAGAACAGTCAGGGGGACGCTCCCCATGTGTTATGGGGAAAAGGGAATAACAGCTCAACCTGTAGGAACATTTGTATTCTTGTCACCGTCGAAGGATGTACATCAGTAATAAATTATATCACGCGTGGAGGAATGGGTAAGGGGCTCTCACATCTTGCCGGATTGCCGCGTGGCCTTTATAAGGGTCCTTGGTGGCAGCAGCAATTAATGCTCTCCGGAGTTATAATGAGAAGCTCTAACGGAACAGCAGACACTAATTAATCTCACACATACGGAACCCCTGTACTTGAAGTAATAACCTGCCCTCACAATGACTCCACACTAACCTCCGCACCAAGCTTAAATAACAATGCTCCAAAAAGACTGGAACGACTTTTTCGGTTTTATTATTTCTCCACTTGATCGCAGTTAATTAACAGATACGTTTGGGATGAATACATGGAAAAGATGTGAGAGCGGTTCATTTCTGTGCTGACTCGTCTCACGTGGGGCAGATGTACTAGGCCTTGTAGAGAGATAAATTACCGAGCAATCATATCCTAACAACCTGTAATGTGGCAAGTGGGTTGGTACTGTATCTCTCTCCGCTTCCTTGTAGATAGACTAAGCTTTGAAGTGTGATAGGGCGTGCAGTTAAACCCAATGGCAGTTGGTGGCTGTGGTTGTGGCTTCACTATTTGAATTTTGAACTGTGCTGCTTCCCCTCCTCTGGAGCCACCCCTGTTAAAACCCCAGTTTTCAGGGTAATACAACATTTTCGAACATATTAAAGCCCCTCTGGCGGGTCCTCCATTGTAAGAGGGGTACTTGTTTCCTAGAACGGCCACAATCGGGGGTAATCGTGTACCTTAACTTAAGGTACACGATTACCCCCGATGGACCCGATTTCCTTTGAAATCAGGTCCATTTTGCCGGCATCGATTTTGCAATAGGGTTCAATGTTAAAATATTTTTAACATTGTAATCCGGGAAAAAATGGGAAATGGGCCAATATGGGCCATTTCTCATTGTATATGGCCCCCCCCACTGTGAACGTCACCCCACGATTGACGCCAACCCGAAGCGTGGCGAGGGAAGCGAGCCCGTTGGCGTGGAGTTGAGAATATAAAGTGTGGCGAGCGCAGCGAGCCACCGAGCCCGAAGCGTGGCGAGCGCAGCGAGCCCCGCGAGGGGACGCGTATACCTGTGGTCAAAATCGGTGTGGCCGTTCTAGGAAACAAGTACCGTAAGAGGTTACTCCATAGAATCCTGTAGACTGTACCTACTGTAGATCGTTCACCAAATTGTTCAGCATGTAGGCAACACAGCTGTTCCCGATCCACAGCTGTGCGGCTCTGTGCAGAGGACGCGCTGCGCAGCCGCACCACTTCTGCCTGATCCCTTCCGGCATAACCCCTGCAACCAGTGGCCTCCCGATTCTGGCAGTAACCCCGGGCCCGCACATCCGGCCCTGCCTCCCGATTTAGGAAGCAACTCCGGGCCCAAACCGACGAACACCCTCTGTCTGACACACCAATCGGATGCCACTCCCACAGTCCGCACCCCTGCTCCCGGCTGCACCATGTGAGTATCTGTGTGGCGGCCTGTTTGTTAATTAGGGAGGCCAATCTCGGGATCCCGGGACTGAGCATTTTTCAATCCCGAAATCCGGGATTGAAAAATGCCACGGGATTGGCTTCCCTAGTCACAATATCGCTCAGAAAGGGCATTCTGAGTGATATTGTGAACAATCTCGCCTAGTGTGTATGCTCCCTGTCGTTAACCTGGGAGCAGGAATTGGCAAATCTGTATCTGTATAACTACTGTAACTGTTACATTCCCCAGACCACCTAGCTGGTGCACAGCTGTAGTCATTACTAACCGTCACATTTCCCAGACCACCTAGCTGGTGCACAGTTGTAGTCATTACTAACAGTCAGATTTCCCAGACCACGTAGCTGGTGCACAGCTGTAGTCATTACTAACTGTCACATTTCCGAGATCACCAAGCTGGTGCCCAGCTGTAGTCATTACTAACAGTCAGATTCCCCAGACCACGTAGCTGGTGCACAGCTGTAGTCATTACTAACTGTCACATTTCCCAGATCACCAAGCTGGTGCCCAGCTGTAGTCATTACTAACTGTCACATTTCCCAGATCACCTAGCTGGCGAACAGCTGTAGTCATTACTATCACATAAGCCAGATCACCTAGCTGGTGCACAGATGCAGTCATTACTAACTGTCTATGTGTTCCAGACCCCCTAGCTGATGCACAGGTGTAGTAATTACTAACTATCACATGACCCAGAAAACCTAACTGGTGCACAGCTGTAGTCATAACTATAAGGGATAAGCTACTAGAAACATACGTTGAACTAGATGGACACAAGTCTTTATTCAGCCTCACCTACTATGTAACTATGTAATAACTGTCACATTCCCCAGACCACCTAGCTGGTGCACAGCTGTAGTCATTACTAACTGTCACATTCCCCAGACCACCTAGCTGGTGTACAGCTGTAGTCATTACTAACTGTCACATTCCCCAGACCACCTAGCTGGTGCACAGCTTTAGTCATTACTAACTGTCACATTCCCCAGACCACCTAGCTGGTGTACAGCTGTAGTCATTACTAACTGTCACATTTCCCAGACCATCTAGCTAGTACACAGATGTAGTCATTACTAACTGTCACAGTCCCCAGACCACCTAGCTGGTGCACAGCTGTAGTCATTACTAACTGTCACATTCCCCAGACCACCTAGCTGGTGCACAGCTTTAGTCATTACTAACTCTCACATGTCCCAGATCACCTAGCTGGTGCACAGGTACAGTCATTACTAACTGTCACATTCCCCAGACCACCTAGCTGTTGCACAGGTGCAGTCATTACTAACTGTCACATTCCCCAGACCACCTAGCTGGTACACAGATGTAGTCATTACTAACTGTCACATTCCCCAGACCACCTAGCTGGTACACAGATGTAGTCATTACTAACTGTCACATTCCCCAGACCACCTAGCTGGTGCACAGCTGTAGTCATTACTAACTGTCACATTCCCCAGACCACCTAGCTGGTGCACAGCTTTAGTCATTACTAACTCTCACATGTCCCAGATCACCTAGCTGGTGCACAGGTACAGTCATTACTAACTGTCACATTCCCCAGACCACCTAGCTGTTGCACAGGTGCAGTCATTACTAACTGTCACATTCCCCAGACCACCTAGCTGGTACACAGATGTAGTCATTACTAACTGTCACATTCCCCAGACCACCTAGCTGGTACACAGATGTAGTCATTACTAACTGTCACATTCCCCAGACCACCTAGCTGGTGCACAGCTGTAGTCATTACTAACTGTCACATTCCCCAGATCACCTAGCTGGTGCACAGGTGTAGTCAGTGTTAAATGTTCAAACCTGCTGCATTCATTCCTACTATAGATCCACAGGTGGCCTGAAACACATGAACGTAGTTGGATAGTGGGGCTATGAAATTACCCATGGCTGACTTTACAATTAAATCAGGTCTTTACAATGAAAAATCACATTGCATTGCATGCCTTAAGTAGTGGCATGCAATGGTAAAAAAAAAGTTCTTTGTGCAAAATGAATTGCAGGGTATAATTTTCTCAATATTTCCAAAAAATGAAGTGATAAACCGTGTGTGTTTTCTTTACAAGTGGTTGTGAAATATATTTCTAATTCCTGTTATTCTATTGTCAGTGCATAATGCTGGGAAAGTGCATTAATGTATTAAAATGAATAAAGTTCCATGTACAGTAAACAGTCTATGCAGTATTGGTGTATTAAACACTCTAACAGCTGATGTGTGACCTTAGTGTGCATTAAGATAATAATAACTTGACACAATAAATTGAGACACCTGAAATAAAGACTCGGAGACATAGGTTTGGCAGAATAATGTCAGCTGAAATTTATTTAAAAGGATTTTATGCTAATTTTTAGTTTTGTTTAATTATTTAATTTTTATTTTATTTTATTTTTAATTTAATTAAATTTTTGGTGGCCAGAAAGAACGGCACTAAAACTAAGCCCACCCCAAAACTATTCTGCATGATTCAGCAAACTCATCAAACAGCGGTCTCCACTCAACCTACCATTGACTCCCCACCCAGCCGGGTGGGGTCGCAGCTCCCGAGCGGGTGGTCCAGCGAAGGCCTAAGCCAATGAGAGGCGAGCGCACCGAAAACAAGCCAAATCTGCAGTAAACATAACTTACATCAAGCCTTCAAATCTATGAAATTGCCGTTCTTTCCCGCCAAAGCGGAGACTCCGACGCCGGAGGCTCCGCCCGCCACCAAACTAACGTAATGAGGCAACTACTGTCAACAGATCCTCCACAAAGAAGAATAATCCGGCCCTCGTGAGGTGAACCCCATCGGGTCTGTACAGCTGGTGGAACCTATATCGAATGCGCTCGTGTGGGACCACAGCCCCACCAGCCTGCAGAACCCAACGAGCAACTGCAGTGTTCAGCTTTTTTCTAGCCTCATCTATAGCTTTACAATCCCTAGCATCCCTCCAGGACAGGCGTGGGACAATAAATGACCAGATCAACTTACATGTAGGCCATTCTCCCTTTATGGCCGCCAGATCCTCCAATATCATGGCCCTCAGCTCCAACTGGGAAATTTTCCCGAGGTCGTTTCCTCCCAAATGTATGACCAACACCTCAGGTAAGCCATACGACCTCACATTATCGAGAAGAAATGACCTTAGCTTGCGCCAGGACATACCTCGAACTCCAAGCCAACGCACAAGATGGCAACCTTCAAATACAGGACCACACCCTGAAGCCATCAATTTTGCTGACCAAAATATGAAAGAATGACCTACTACCCACACCTTTAGGTTGTCGAAGCCCACACCTGGGGAAGAGAATGAATGAAGTGGGATTAGTCTTTGCTTAATAAGGACCGGTATAATCATATTAATAGGAGGATCTGCCAAAAAGAAAAAATTTATAATGATGCACAAATTTGGTGCTTGATAATGCTTCAATGCCAATTGAAGCCACTCCTAGACACAAAAGGTAAGATGACAAACCAGGGGAGGTAAGGGTAATGGACGGGAATATAGGTAAACCGGGGATTACTCGGCCGGAGGAAAAAACGTCTGAACCTGCTGAGGGACTCTTAATTGGTGCCTAATTAGCCGAATTATAATTGGGCCGAATTCAGTCCGTCAGGTCAGGCAAAAAAGCGTGAAAACTCCGGACGCTGGCCCAACAACAGAGCGTGGCTAATCCCCGAGTAGGAAACAGGCGGTATGGGGTAACAAAGGAGTACAACCAAACAACTGGAAACCAAACATTCACATATAAATCAGGACAAAAGATGCGGTCTGATGTATTTCTTGTAGCTAGCAGAGCGCCATCTACCTAGTGTCTTTATCTCCTGAACTGGCCAGCCTGCCCTAGCTGCTGATGTAGCCGCGCCTATCCTGAAGGAATGGGTGCCAAACTCCTCCGGTGCCAGACCCATATCGCTCAGACAACGCCGCATCATCCAGGTAAATTGGTACCTTGTTAAGGGCAACCCATTATAATGCAGCAGCCAAGACCCACCAACTTCTGGTCTCACTAGGGCATACTGACCGGCCAGCGTGACCGGGCAAACTGATGCTGGCGAAACGGGGGACATTGGCACCCATGTACCTTTAGCTAGCTGATCTGTCTTTGACCGCCTGATTCTGCACCAAAGCGCCTGATCATCAATGTGAATATCTGACGCCAGCAAGGTCGCATTCTTATGTTTGGAGGGGGCAACTAACTCCAAAACCCTCAGAGCTCCATGAAACGCCATGGAAAAAGCTAATCTAAACAACAAAGACTCAAACTCTGAGTCTGCATGGTTGGATACCAAACCTAACAAAGGAGGAAGCATGGTGCTGTCTATCGGGCGCCTACCGTCGGGAGCAGGGGGAGCAGTCCGCAGCCATCCCTTCATAGCTTTCCGCACTAAAAAACCCTTAGTAAAATCGCTAAGTCCCTTTAGCTGCGCAAAGAAGGATATGCCTGCTAGATACCGAACAGCTAGCGCCCTGGATTTGCCTGACTTGTAGATTGACCAGAGGAAAGATAACAAGAGCTGCTGCCCCTGCCTACCTGGCTGCGCTGACCCTCCGGAAAATTTTTCCCATTCCGACCAAGCCTGGCGGTAAGATCTAAGCGTAGCCGGCGCCAACGACAGTTCGGCTAACCCCTCCATTCCGGCCTGATGACCTGCCAAATATAAAGTGGGCACGAAACCCCGATAGTATCAGCACCCGGAGCCAACGATCTAAAACGCTCCCATTGGAATCGCGACAACGCATCAGCCACATCATTCTTCACGCCAGGAACATGCTTAGCCTTGAACAGTATATTAAACCGCAAGCACTGTAAGTATAGCTGCGACAAAACCCTTAGTACCAACAGTGACTTCGCCTTTTGGTTGTTAATCGCGTGCACTGCGCTATAGTTGTCACACCAAAACAGCACGTTGCGGTTTGCCAACTGGGAGCCCCAGATTTCCATTGCCACTATAATGGGAAATAGCTCAAGAAGCAACATATCCCTAATGAGGCCTTCACGTACCCAGCTATCTGGCCAAGCTTGCGCACACCAGCTGCCGTCGAGGTAACAACCAAAACCAGTAGATCCCGCCGCGTCCGTGTAAAGCTGCAGTCTGGAGCTGTCAACCACGGGAGCCAGCCAAATGCGTACCCCATTGAAATCCTCCAAGAAGGAGGACCATACTACAAGGTCCCGCCGAATTTCGGCAGACAGACGCACAAAATGGTGAGGTCTGGCCACTCCCGCGGTTGCACGCTCCAACCTGCGACAGAACAACCTACCCATAGGGATCACACGACAGGCAAAGTTTAGCTGGCCCAAGAGTGATTGAGCCTGGCGCAGTGTTACCTTCCGCGCAGACTGAAAGGCTGTGATCGTCTCCTTCAGCTTAGCCACCTTATCCTGAGGTAAACTGCAGCATCCCGAGCTTGAGTCAATCTGGATCCCCAGAAATGACAAGCAAGTGACTGGACCCTCCGTTTTCTCCTCGGCAATTGGGACCCCAAACTGACCGAAGAGAGCACGGACGGTTGCCAGCAGCTCCATGCATTGGTCCGTGTTTGACGGACCAACACATAGGAAGTCGTCGAGGTAGTGGGCAATGCCCACCACACCAGCCGACCTCTCTACACACCAATGAAGAAAAGTACTGAACTTCTCAAAAAAGGCACAAGAAACCGAACACCCCATCGGCAAACACTTGTCGATGAAGTATTCGTTCCCAATGCGGAAGCCCATGTACTTAAATGCTTCAGGGTGCAGAGGCAATAGACGGAAAGCTGACTCTACGTCAATCTTGGCCATCAGTGCTTCCCTCCCGAATGCCTGCACCATTGCCAGTGCATCATCAAATGACTGGTACGCAACCGAACAGCATTCGTCAGGGATGGCGTCGTTAACCGACAAACCTGCAGGATAAGACAGGTGTTGGATCAATCTGAATTTACCTGGAGCCTTTTTCGGCACCACCCCCACCGGTGAGATAACCAGGTCTGGAAGTGGAGGCTCCGAAAAAGGCCCTGCCATGCGACCCAACTGAACTTCCTTCACAACCTTCTCCTTTAGAACTGCCGCAAATGAACGAGCGGATAACAAATTTCTATAAGCTCCTCCAACAACCTCACCCCGTATAGGTAGGTGAAAACCTTCGCTAAAACCTTTGTACAAAAACTCAGCAACCTCTCTATCAGGGTACGACTGCAGCCATGGTCCCATGGCTGCCACCTGTACCGGGGTGGATGCTCTAGCGAGCGGGGCCTGGAGTGGGGTTTCTAGAGGCCGCCGAGGTAGCCGCCCCTCTGCCGGGGCGGCCTCCCCGAAAGCAACCAGATGCCGGGTGATTGCCTGAACAGTTTATACAAACGTGTTTGTACCTACAACGGTTGCCCAAGTTACAAGAAGAATTATTAAAGGCATAGCATTTACCCCTAGCTGTGCCCGGGGTGAATGACCTACCCCCAGGTGTGAAACGTTTCTGTGGAACACTGTCGGTAATGGCCCGCTGTGGCTGTTGGGGTGCGGAAGGAAGGGGGGCAGCTGTGCGAACCGACTCCAAGCCCTCCGCATGAGTCCTTGCTACCTCCATCCAAACCTCAACATCCTTGCACCCGAAGTCAATCACATGCAAGCAGTCCTGCTTCCGCCTGAACTGGTCATCATAATTTCTCCATGCTACACCCCCGTACCTTCTGTACATGTCATGGACCATATGAATATACCTAATAATATTCATATGCTCCTCGGGCCTATCCTCCAAGTAACAGGCTGCGAATACGCAGAATCCTGCCAGCCAGTTATCATATGATCTGTATGCTTCGGCCCCTATGCCCCCTTTTCCCTTAGCCGCTTTGTAGGCCTTTTTGGATTCATCTGTCAGCCCAAATAGGTCCACAAAATCACCCTTCTTAATCTTGGACCTACAACTCTCCCTCAGGCCTCTGAGAACCCGAGTATAGTCACAATGCACGACACCCGGCAAGTTCCTCCTCTTTCTCTCCCTTCGTGAGACTGCAACCGCCCGCTTACGTTTACTGCTGCGGGTGTGCTTACTCGCCTCCTTCTTGGCATATTTGGCTGCCCTCTTACGAGCCTTAGCCTTGCTGCCCGTGTCAGAACCCCCAACCGAGGAGGAGGAAGAGGAGGACGAGTAATGAGATGAACCTGAACCATCAGAACTGGAACCCTCAACTGACGTATTCTCCTCCTTTGAGGTATTCTTACCTGACGACTCCGCCTTTTCGACCCAAGTCTCATCGTCGTCGTCATCATCATCCACATCTGGCATATCTTCATACCAATCATCACCTTCCATGTCCTCCGGGACCTCATCTGTACCTGCAGGAACATTAGGAGGGGGCCTAGGGACCTGCGCTGCTCTACGTCTAGTCCCAGCTAACGGGACATTAGAATGCTCTTCTTCCGCCTCTGGTTGGAATGCGGAGCCACTGGGCCCCCCAAAAGCCCTCACAAACTCCGCGCACCCAGGGATGGGTTCCCTGCTCACTCTCCCTGACCTGCGACCTCTCCTGCCAGAACTACTTTCTCCGCCGGGCACCCCGTCCACCAGTGGGGCCAGCGCGCCTGCCACAGAGGACAGCGCCGCAGACAACAGTGCCGGGTCAAAAGCTGGGGCGTGCGGAGCATCCCTGCCGGCCCCCCTGGGTGCAGTAGCAGCCCCATGGTGGCCTCCCCGGGACGACCGCCTCCTACCAGCTGCAACCCTGGCAGCAGCCGCTGCCGACTCACCGCCCTCCATTTCATTCACTGCGCCCTGCCGTTCCCAAGATGGTAAATAACCATACATGGGAGTCTCAGGATCAGGCGCAGGGTCACCTAACACAGCATCCCCTTGAAATTCAGCGTGCAGACCTCTGCTAAGCCTGCCAGATCTGCCTCTGCCTAGCGCAGCACTTCCGCCCCGCCCCCTCTGCTGCCCGGGCCTCGCCGCCATTCCAGGCCGTCTGCTGCTCCTTCCTGAAACACCAGCGGCTAATGGCCGCCGCCCGGAGTCAGGGGACACCAGCGGAGACCCGCCGCTGCCTCCCACAGTCCCTCCGCGGTGAGCGCGTCCTAAGGACGAGCGCCCACCGCGTGACATCATCCTCCCCCGCCCGGCTGCAGTGACCGGCGTCACAGGCCTAGCCGCAGCAGCCACCCGAGCCGTACCAGCGCGAACAGCGCGCCCGGCTCTAGCAGCTACTACCGCCGCCCGGACCACCCTGGGAGCAGCAACAAGGACCGGGGGCTGGACAGTGAGACTGGGTAAGTCCAGCTCAGCGCGGTCAGCGCCATCTTCCAGAAACCTAGCTGGGGGCCTGGTGGAGCGCCTCGGACGCTGGGGGGTGGCTCTGGGCATTTTGTGAGGAAAAATTCTCTAGCACCACCTCTAAACAACTAAGCAACGCTACCTAGCTGTGCTTGACAAACGAATTTTACCCTCAAAAAACTAAAATCACAAGCTGAAAGAGCAGAGCGCAGGGACACAGCTACTCACCACAAACTTCACAGGAAGAAGAGGCAGACTCCTCCCACTCCTGCAGTATTACCTCAGCTAACTTGCTTTCACCTATGCCCTTATTGGTCACTCCGAGTCACATGCAAACTACAGGCACACACACAGCTTGGACTGTTTAAGCCACTGCATGCCTATGCAGCCATTCCGTTGTTCGGTTCTGCAGATTGCCACTGACCTCACACAGTGAGTCAGTGTATTCGTTGGATATTATTCTCAGGCACTAGTCAGCTATTGTACTGTGTGCACATTCAAAGCACTCATTACCACGGGAGGCTACAGGGGTGGCGCTGCAGCACAGGTCAAAATTCAAATAGGGGGGCCACACCCACTGCCGTCAACTGCCATTCCAAACTGACTCCCTGGCAGTGGGTGTGGCTCCCCTATTTGAATTTTGAACTGTGCTGCAGCCCCCTGGATCCGCAACTGCTCATTACCCACAATAAAAATACAGACCATTGCAATTAGATTTTGTAGGGATTTTGTAGGCTGTTCAGCCTAGAGGGGTATCCATATATGCCTGCTTTCCAAGCTGGTGGTCTGTTGTCAGATTCTATCATTTCTAGAATTCAACAGAGAAATGACAGCTAGAATCTGTATTAAGATACAGTGGATGTCACTTACACCCCTTTCACACCGCACCTCCGACCCGGGTAATTTACGGGTTGCTGACGTGTCGGCCTGTGTCGATGTGCAGTGGGACAGCACCAAAGCTTATAACCCGGGACAACGCGGCAATTCAACCCGACGCGTGTTTATTGTGAAAGCGCCAGACCCGCGTCCGAGCCGGGTCTGACCCAGCATAGTGATGTGAAAGGGGTAACAGGTGTCATTCATAACAGAGCTTTGTGATTGGATAAGGCATGTAAAAAAATGTCATCCACACCATGAGACCCAGTCAATATAATAGGCATAACAAATGATCTTTTTACCAGCCCAGTTTACCAGCTTCTTCTATCACTTTTACTGTATGTGTGGATCCCCCAAACATCGCAATGGACCAAAGAGCAGATACCCTGCCCAGGGATCATGCCGGCGCATTCCCAGATTGGCCCCTTCCACACCAAAAAAGTCCCTGCATTTTCTGGTGTGGGAAGGAGGCAGGGCGGAGGCGGGCAGGAGGTGGGGATGAGGAAGCCAGGAGGTGGGCATGAGGAGGCAGGAGGCGGCCAGGAAGTGGGCAGGACCTGGGATGGCGGTGGAGTCCGGTGCACAGTACTCACCCTGGGTTGCTGTTCCTCAGTGCAGGACTGTGATCCACACAGGCGGGGGGCACAGATGATAGGTCAGATGGTGGGTTCTCTCCAGTGGCAGTGAGGGCGCCGGAGAGCCCCATCATCTCTATCCACCACCTGTCCTGTCATCTGCACCCGTTGCCTTTGTGGATCCCCGGCCTGACCACCCACACCGTGGACCAGCAACCCGGGTTAGCACACCCTACCCTTTTCAAACCAGCTAGGACCCCGGATTGAACATGGAATAAGTACATAGGGGGAGGGGCCCTAAACTGCACACCCTGGACATATGAGGTGCTACCTGCTGAGACTTGTAGTGCAGCAAGCAGGAGGAGGAGTTTGCAGGTGCACACTAAATATATATGCTAGACCTTTTAATATCTTGCTATATTGCATTTGAGGTTATTAGCATAGTAATGGCCATTAGTATGGGCTTGTCCACCGCATCCAGGTTACCTCAATAGGACAAGTCCCTAACACTACTCTGGGACAGGTCCAGGGCACAGGGCCCCCCAGGCCAGCCCAGCAGAACCACCCCATGGCATCACATTAGTGTGAAATTAAAGTGATTTACATCTGCCCCACCTGCAATGCACATGGTTTAGTCTTTCTGACTATGAAGGATTTTGTCAGAAAGAGTTAACTAGAATAAGGCCCCTACTCCTTGGTAGAAGGGGGGCGGAGGAGTAGTTGGACCATTTTCCTAGGGTGCTAAGGAACCCTGCATCAGGTGATGTCAGCTTACCGCCGCCCCCCCCCCCCCCACCTCAGCATGAATGCCCATGAAATGCTGGGTGTTCCTGTATGCTAATCGATCTGCCCGCCACCCTACGCCCCTCTCTGCCCCCGCCCGCTGTCCTGGGTGCGTTCACTAGGCAAACAGTCTGTTCACCGTGAGTGCACGCACCCTGCGTATGCACATGCACAGAAATTTGCATGCGCAGAACTATATCGGTCCTCATGAGAATGCAGCACTGCTGCGAACGGACCAAAATAAGGGCCTTAAACTATAAGAATGTATCAAAACATTTCAAGGAAGATAGGGAAAAAATGCAATTTAGTGCAGTGTGCAAGCCAGTGTAAATGGCGTCAATGGTAACATCATTGAATTAACTGATAAACTGAAAAATTTCAAATTTCCATAAAAACAACATAACTTGCTTCTGGGCAACTGGGACGAACTCCCTGGGCCCCTCTGCTGGTAATGAGATCCTAATTCAGACCCGATCGGAAGGGGCTGAATGTGCAAAACCAGGGAGTGAATGGCTTTGGCGAGTTCCCCACTTGTCGAGTCATTAGCTCCAGATGGTGCGGGCGGGGGGTGGACAACAGGTAGAAGAAGGGAACCCCAAGCTTTTATGGGCATCCCCACGAAAACGGCGGGCATCGACAGGCAGGCCGATGCTTGCTCGGGGCGGGCCGTGGATGTCACATGACGTCAGAGCCCAACCTGTATTCCGGCATTTTCACTGACTCTTATTTCCGAATGGTAGAGAAATCATTTGGTGGTTACGAGTGGGTCTGAATCAGGCCCTGAGTGTGCAATCGGCTTGTAAAATAACTGGAAAATATTTTGTTACTAATACTATAAAAAAAAAAAAAAATTAAATCAATGACATAAAAAAGGTATAAAACGAAATCGAAAGCTATAAAATAGAAAAAAATTATAATAAGTAGAAAAAAACATAAGAATTCTGTAACAAGCATATTTCTCGCCTTGTTGGCGGCCCTCTTGAACCGGTGCCAGTGTAAAAATACTAGAACGTAACTGTTTTTCCCACCTCTGAAATATCATCCATTAGACCGTCCGCGGCTCCACTACAGGAAATGCGCCGGCAGCACAATCTGCCCACCGAGATCTCTGCGACCGTCCCACTCTCTCGCCATTAACATATTAGCTACATCAATTAAAATGAAAACAGTTTTGTGAGCAGTTTTCAAAAAAATGTTCCCCCTTCTGCTAATAATTAACATTTACTTTCCTGCCGAAACTTTGTGACAGTGTTATTTCGGGTATCTTGCTGGCTTTCTTAATTGGTGATTATCTTTTCCACACTGTGCAGCAATTTTTATACGATTAATTGTTTTACACAAGTAATATCGCCATTCTTTCATGTCTTGCTTGTTTGAAAGTCTCACGTGCGGCGCAGATTTCCGATGGCGGCTTTGTTGTCTGTTCAGTATTCACAATGAAGGCCTGTCGTTAACCCTTTGCAGCGTATGATGACGGGGTGCGTAGCTATTGTTGCAGTACAGCTGTGAATCTTTTAGGATTTTCCTGATTTCTGCATAAATGTGACCACAGTTGTATTAGAACTAGAGACAGGATTATATGCAACATAAAATGCTTGAAATATGCATGCAAATATGCATGAAAAATACTTAAAATATGCATGAAAAGTGTTAAAATATGCTACATTAAATAATAAAAAACGTGTTAATTTAAAAATCAGCATACAATTAGTTGCAAATAAACCTCAAAAATAGGCCCACAGCATCTGCAGATGTCTAGTGCTGTACACAGGATTTTTTTTTCTTCCAGGCTGCTACAGCAGACTGCAGCGTCCAAAGCATCAACTACACGGACCCTCATCTCCAGCACCGATGGATCAAATGTCAGCATAGCATGTGAGGGTGGCGCAGTGGAAGGCTTCCTCCCTGCTCTGCATACTCACTGTGTCGCAGCATTTCCTCCGCGTGATGTCACAACCCTTCTGCCCGCCTCCTCTGCTGCAGAAGTCTGTCTCTTGGTGTAAAGTTCCAGGCCAGGGGCAGGCAAAGGTTCAGGAGCTTCATAATGGCATCAGCTCCAACTGACTTTTATCAACATGGATTGGCAGCTAGAGCAGTGTCAGACCAAGCACACATCCAAGGTTCCCCACACTGCGCACATATTGCCCCGGCCTGCACACTCTACCACTACCTGGCCAGCAGCAGGGTCAAGCATACCTCCCAACTTCTGTCCGTATGAAATAGGGACACTCGTGCGGCGAAGCCGCGCGAGCGTCCGGAAAGGGGGCGGGGCATATGCAAATGAGGGCGCGGCTTATGCTAATTAGCCGCAAACTCATTTTCATACGAGAATAGACGCTGTGCGCATGCGCACAGCGTCTATTCTACTAGATTGGGGGTCTCCCAACTGTCACCCCCCGGCAGGGGGACAATGCCTGCCGCGGGTGGGACAGCGGGACAGGACCCGAAAATCGTGACTGTCCCTCTAAAATCGTGACAGTTGGGAGGTATGGTAAAGCAGTGCTGTGACTCGCGGGTGGGAAGAGGGCGAGGCCTAAAATATGCACCATCACTAGATTTTAGGTAAAATATACAATAACCAGTGAGAATGGGCAAAATATGCAAATGCATATAATCCTGTCTCTAATTATAACAATATAAATAAACATAGAGGACCCAGTGAATCACATTATTACATTAAATGGTAGTTGTAGTTTTTATCATTTAAAAATTGATCAAATGAACAGTCCTTTTCTTAGTTGGAAAAAATATGGATATCTTTTGGATAAACACATTTTTGTCAGTGCTGGATTATAGGCTGAGTGGAGGAAGCAGTTGCCCAGGTGCCCCCACCCAATGGGGGGCCCCCCGCACTGCAGCAGACATTGCCATAACCACCGGCAAACGGTAACAGCGCAGTTGATATAAGGCTATGGGGCAGATTTATTAAACTTGGAGAAGAGATAAACTGGAGATAAAGCGGAGAAAAGGTAAAAGGAGATAAAGCACCAGCCAATCAACTCCCAACTGTCTTTTTCAAACACAGCTGATTGGCTGGTGCTTTATCTCCTTTTACCTTTTCTCCGCTTTATCTCCAGTTTATCTCTTCTCCAAGCTTAATAAATCTGCCCCTGAGTCTTGTTTTTTGAGACGGAGACAGCTCTGTCCTGTCTCTACAGAGAGAGGGCGTGACTGACAATCATAGCCCCACCCCCTCACGGACATAATGCAACAAATTTGTGAGGGGATGATGAATGGGTGGGGCCTAGCGCATGTACACATCAGAGAACTGCTTATGGGACAAGTAACTTGTACTTTATCTCTCCCTGATACCTTCTGTCTCTGCACATCTCTCCCACTCCCCCATTGCCCCCTCCCCGCGAGACCCTCTTTCCCCTCCCTCTCTCTGTATTCCTGACTCTTCTCTCTCTGTCCCTAACACATTCCTGATCTCTCTCTCTCCCCCATACACCTTTTTTTTTATTTCCATGACATCCTCTCTCTCCCCCTCCCTCCCTTTCTCTCTGGGCCGGATGTAAGAATCAAAAAATGTGGTAAAAAAAACTTTTTTTATGCATTTTGAAATGTACTAAAGCCCCTTCCAACGTGAATGCTGTGTAGGGCTGGTGCAAGGCTTTTTGGCACCATAGGCAAAGCTTCAGCTTACTGCCCCCACACCCACCACAAACACTGATACTTCCCAGAACCTCAGGTGATAGTGTGGAGGTGGTGTCTTAGTTTAGCACCTGCCATTTGCATTAAGATCAACAAGGATGCCTCTCTTATAGTCATCCTTAAATATTTGATAGACTCAGAGGCACCCCCTAGATTTCGAAGCCCCTAAGCAGGTGCCAAAAGCTGCCTAATGAGTGATCAAAGGCTGCCGGATCACATTATGATCACAACTATTGGAGAAGCCATTGGTGAGTTTGGGGGGGGGGGGGGGGGTCGGATGCTTGCATCATTAGGCCCCACATCATTGCCCCCCAGCAGTAAAATGACGCAATATATGGCACCATGTAAAAGGGGTGGGGCTAAAATTACGCTCCACACCGAGCCGCAAATCCCTGTATTATCTATCTGTACTAGGAAGATGAACCTGCTCTTCCCATGGTGTGTGTGTGTGTGTGTGTGTGTGTGTGTGTGGGGGGGGGGTCAACCACAAAAACAGAAGTCTCCCACAGCATCTGGGAGGGTAGTCAAGTACAGTATGAGGAGATATAGCTAACTTTAGAGAGAGACAAAGTACAAACCAATCAGCTCATAACTGCCATATTACAGGCTACAGTACATTTGAAATGGCAGTATCTGATTGGTTAGTACTGTTAGTCTGCATTTGCATGTACCCCATGTACAATAGCTTTAAATTTACAGTATATTTCAGCTACTAGACTCATATCTAACTTACTGGGCTCTCCATAGCTCGCGTGACGCAGCACAGATGGATTTCAGAACCAGCGGTCAGCACAGCAGGAACCTTCGCTCACCACAATGGAGGCATTTAGATGATTGAATTCCGTTACCAGCTTGTTGTTTGTTTAATAAATGTTACTAATAGCATCATACTGAGCACAATAAATTACTTTGTGGTTTGGGGAGATACAGTAGTAGTAATCTATTGACATGATAATGGACTGTTGGCTAGGAGACAGAGATGTCTCCGGCCTGGATAGTCCGCGGTTTGCATGCTTTCATTTCCTGCGCTTATCGTAAGCATTTTCTATTTTGTTAAAGCATCAGTCCGCGGGATTCTCATCCTTCTGTTATGTTATAGAAACAGTTTCCATTGAATCCAACAATGCCAAAGCAGGTTACTTTTGTCCGGATGTAGTTATTGGGTCGACAATAAAAATGTTGACAGTCAATAGGATCGACCTAACAGGCCATAGGTTGACACAGGAAAAAGGTCAACATACCTTAAGTTGACACGGTCAAACTGGGTAGTTGCAGAAAGTCAAAACAGTGGTAGGGCCCTGCTCGCAAGCTTACAATATATACAGTATAAGGAATGGATACGCCAGTATAGGTGATCTCTGTTGCTTAACATCAACTAGATTGCAAAGGTTCTCAGTGGGCTGTGTGATAGACTGTAGTGACCAAGCAATGTTGGAGAAAGGGGGGGGGGGGGGGGTGGGGGGACTGGTCTGCACAACATATTTTTAAACATAATGGGGCAGATGTATTAAGCCTGGTGTAGAGATAAAGGGGTCATATTGGTTGATTCACTCCCTAAGCGCGTTCGCACGCGTTCGCAATGTTTTTAATTTGCACATGTGCATTATCAATTATGCGCATATGAAGGGTGCCTGGGTGAATGGACCAGTATCATAAAAATGCAAGACGCCGTTCTGTGCGCACGGACCAATGCGGGCCGCGGATGAGGGACAAGGTGGCCATCCCCGTCCGGAAGTGAACACCCAGCGGTTTCCTGTTTTCGCGGGTACGCCCAGGAAACACAGGGTGTGCACTAAGCTTCAAAAGTGATAAAATGGAGAGTGATAAACAACCAATCACATACTTTCCAACAGTCCTGATTACCGCGGGAATGTCCCTCCCACGGCCGACAGTGGGGGGGGTGTTGGGAGTTCCCCCTGTCGGCTGCTGAGCAGCGGGGAATAAACGTTTATTCCCGCAGCCCGGGGTCATGCCCCTATAGTGGCAAAACGGGGGCGTGGCCTCATGGGAGAGCCGGAGTATAGGCCACGCCACCATTGTGTCCCTACTTGGTCTCCCTACAAGTTGGGAGGTATGCAATCATCTGCTGCCTGACATTTTTCAAACACAGTCTATGACATGGCAGGTAGGAGCCATTCGCATGGAGCAGTGTGGGTGGGGCGGCGTGGGGTGGCGGGCATGCCTTGGCGTACCCATGCAAACGCTGGGTGTTCCCATTCAACTGACGCCGTGGCGTGGGTGCCGGGGAAGGGGGGGGGGGGTGCTGTTCAAGTAGTAAGGCACTGCAAACATGAGTCACCAGAGCACGTCATCCATTCGCATGCGTGCGGGGACATTCGCCATGCAAGCAGGTCGCGGGCGTTTATGTGGGTGGCGTTTAGTTGGCTAGCAAAGCTTTGCAAGTCCACCAGAATTACCTCTAATATGTGTGGACTGTATAGAGGGGGTGTAATAGGATAGGAAGGTTATGTGGGCGGTTCTGGAGTATGATAATCTGCTTGACGTTTTCAGGGAACGCTTGAAGGTTTGGAGTCTAGAAGAAAGTCCTATTAGGATGAAGTTAAGGTTCGGCTGATATTAGGATAGAGTTATAGGGGGTTATTCAGACCTGATCGCTGCTCTGCTACTGTGCAGAGCCCTGCGATCATGTAAACCGCCCAGTGAGAGGGAAATTCCGCCATGTGCAAGTCTGTGAATTGCTGAGCAATGCTTGCGAAAATTAGCAGCGGTTCCCTGCAAATCTGTTCGCAATCTGCTCACGCTTAAACGCTTCCCCAGTGTGTGCAGTCTGTGCGTAGCCCCGGACTTACTGGGTGGCTGTGATAGAAACAGGCTGATCGGGGGCAGAGCTGACATCACATGACTTCCCCTCATACACCTGGCCACGCCCCTTACCATATAATGATTCCCCAGTGTGTGCAGTCTGTGCGTAGCCCCGGACTTACTGGGTGGCTGTGATAGAAACAGGCTGATCAGGGGCAGAGCTGACATCACATGACTTTCCCTCATACACCTGGCCACGCCCCTCACCATATAATGATTCTCCAGTGTGTGCAGTCTGTGCGTAGCCCAGGACTTACTGGGTGGCTGTGATAGAAACAGGCTGATCGGGGAGGGGGAGCTATCGTCACATGACTTTCCCTCATACACCTGGCCACGCCCCTCACCATATAATGATTCTCCAGTGTGTGCAGTCTGTGCGTAGCCCAGGACTTACTGGGTGGCTGTGATAGAAACATGCTGATCGGGGGCGGAGCTGACATCACATGACTTTCCCTCACACACCTGGCCACGCCCCTCACCATATAATGATTCTCCAGTGTGTGCAGTCTGTGCGTAGCCAAGGACTTACTTGGTGGCTGTGATAGAAACAGGCTGATCGGGGGCAGAGCTGACATCACATGACTTTGCCCTCATACACCTGGCCACGCCCCTCACCATATAATGATTCTCCAGTGTGTGCAGTCTGTGCGTAGCCCAGGACTTACTGTGTGGCTGTGATAGAAACAGGCTGAACCGGGGGCGGAGCTGACATCACATGACTTCCCCTCACACACCTGGCCACGCCCCTCACCATATAATGATTCTCCAGTGTGTGCAGTCTGTGCGTAGCCCAGGACTTACTGGTTGGCTGTAACCACCCACAAACCTCGGCTTAGGTTTAGGCTGCAGAAAAGAAGGGTTAAGGTTGTGGGGGGAGGTGTAAAAAGTAAGTATACTTAACAGTCAACTCCCGGCATCCCATCTGCAAGTTATCTATATGTATTCTTGCATGACCAGGGGTCCACGATCCTAATCCTCGCTCTTGTATATTAGCTACACATAGGACACACACGTTCCGCTATTTTCTTGTACATGGATCCTTGCCTTTGTTCTTCCTGTAACCAATAAGATGGTATAAGATGATATACTTGCAGAGGGTATATTGAACAGACATGTGATCGGACTGTAATATTTAATGTGCGTGGGTGTGAGGTATTGCTGGGATAATACGATGCGAACAACCCTCTTCTTATTATAACCACACTTCCCATGCAGAGAACAATTTCCAAACTCTATCCCAAACAGAGGTGTGAATGCTACTTGTTGAAGGGCATGTAAATTAAATCCACAGCTCAGTTAATTAGGAGGTAATTGGTATCGGTTTCCATGGTGATATAAAGCATTTTTTCAGCATTTATTCCCGTTGTGAATTTTTGAATATCTATTTTGCAGACGCCGTACTAAATGCCAAGTGGGGACGGGTCAGAGACGAGGGAGAGTACGGAGCGCGGACTCGCTTTCTCTTTATCGATGTGCTCGTTTTAGATCATTCATTGGTTACAGAAATTGTGCTGGATATATTATCTTAGTCTTCCGTTAGACACCCGGGCGTGTTTTTCTTATTCACTCTAATTAAAACTTAATTCACTCAAACCGTGATGCAATTTGCAGGCAGAGAATGAGGAGAGGTTACTGTGCAATTGTCCTAGGTTGCAGATTAGGAGGCAGCGCTGAGAATTGCATCCAGTATAAGAAAACCAGGGTACAGTATGCATTGATGAGTTCAACTTGCACAATGGGGGTTATTCAGACCTGACCACACGGCTGCGAATTTGCAGGCCGAACAATTATCGATAAATCGCACATGCGTACGGTGTGAAGTGTGCATGCGTGATAAAATCCTGCTACTTTTTTAACCACTGACCTTAGGCAAGTTGATTGACAGGAAGCAGGTGTTTCTGGTTAATAACCTGAAATTTATTGAGAGTGTCAGGGAAAACACAGGCGTGTCCAGGCATTTTAAGGGAAGGCCGGTGACATCAGCACCCGCCGACCCTTCCAGAGTTGTGGAAGGGTCAGACTTACATTTGCACGGACTGGAAAAATAATTTTATGATTTAGGAATTGTGTATGGATTTGCCGGTGAATAAGGAATAGAAAACCTCCCAACATTTTGCCAGCAGCGAAGAGGGACTAGCGGTATGGAGGCGTGGCCTATTCCTGTGAGGCCACACCCTGTTTTTGCCACTGTGGGGGCATTGCTAGTGACTCTCTGTACTGCTGGCTCTGTCCCCAGCTCCTCAGGCTGCAGAATAGATGCTGTGTGCATGTCACGGGGGACAGGGGGGCTCCCAACTGCCCCCCGCCACCACCACGGGACGTTGCCGGCCCCAGGTGCGACACGGGAACGTCCTAAAAAAAACACGACGTTCCCGCAAAAAGCGGGACAGTTGGGAGGTATCCAACAGTGATATTTTTGCCATTGACACACAGATTTGCACAGGGCAGGTTTTCTTACTCTCTGGGTGGCGGCTATCTTCTCGTAGTCATCGGCAACTTTGCAGATCAGTAATGAGGTCCGATTCAGAACCCCAAAGTACAGTTTGTATATCAGCTACGTATTTGGGGCTGAATGAAACAATACCCCTATACCAGGCATGTCCAAACTGTGGCCCTCCAGCTGTTGTGAAACTACACATCCCAGCATGCCGTGCCATAGTTTTAGCATTCCCTAATAACAAAACTGTAGCAAGGCATGATGGGACTTGTAGTTTCACAGCAGCTGGAGGGCCATAGTTTGCCTGCCCTATACAGAGAATTCCGAAATCATAAAGAAGAAGAGGGGTGGTGCTGCCTAGTTGTCCATTAATTCAGAATACAGTAGAAACAGGTATTGAGGGCTCGTTTTCTAGCAGATGGCCAATGACTAATTAGCTTGTCTGGCGTTCCATCAGTTTTACACATGACTGAAACGAATGGATAATGCCCATTACTAGATAGGGAAACGCCAGCTTGTCCTTTCTTCATCTTGTGCAGATTCTTTTGCTTTATATTGCATTGAGTTAGTGACTTCGGTGCAAGTTTAAAGGCCTATACCAAATGGCGCTACGGAATGGTTTTGATTCTTTTTAGTGCAAGCTGTGCTAGTCGGCTGTGTCGTAGGAGAATGCACTCGCAGTGTACTCTTAGAAAAATTGAAAAACAAATGATGATAGGATTACATAAGACTATGGGGGTCATTCTGGTTGGCTCGCTTACATCGGTATTTCGCTGCTTAGCGAGTCTTCTAATGCCATCTGCAAATGCCCACCCTCCGCCGCCCAGCGAATATCCCCGCTGCTTTGCGAATGGATGTTTTGGGTAGTGTGCGGCAGTCCTTTCACGTCAGCCGCCCAACCCGGGAGGCAGGTGCCCACTTGCGTTTGCATGGGGACACGCAGCGTTTTCCTGGTTGCCCCCAGTGTTTTCATGGGTACGCCCAGGAAGCACAAGGCGTTCGCATGCGAACACCGTCTCCATCCTCTACGCCCCCCGTGCAAGCGCCACACCGACTATGCAAGTTGATGAAGGTGCATGCACAGAAGCCCTGCAAGCGCATTTCTTAAAAATCGGTCAACTAGAATATAGGTCAACCTAGAGTCTAATGCATATATAAAAATGTGACGACTCCATCTTTTTCGAGGATAGGTAGAGACGGATGAGCCAGGCAACTTTTCATCTCTTTGCAGTACATAACGGATGACGGGGGCGGTGAATTTGAGAAATGTAAAGTTCCTTAAATATTAACATTTAATATTAGCAACTGTCTCGTGTGTAATTGCTGCTGGGAGACTGAAACCTATGAATGATGAAAGGTGCCAGCAACAAGCTTCATGCGTATTCAACAGTGAATAATTATCCCATCTCTAATTGCATTATGCAGAAATGCCGCAACAAAGGAGCAGGCGAGGTATGAGATTCATTCAACAGGTTCAAGTGCTGACCTTTTTTTTAAAAAAGTGGTAGCATGCGGCTACTGAGAGCACTCACTTCTCTCAGGGTGCCCTGAAAGAAACAGCGCTGTGTATTGTTCTCTTATTATTTTTCAGCTTTGAATGTGGCCTCCAAGCAGAGCATTTCCCTCCAGACACTCGACTGTCTATCGTGACCACCCGGCATCATGGAAACATAGAATGTGACGGCAGATAAGAACCACTTGGCCCATCTAGTCTGCCCCTTTTTTAAACATGTTACCTCACACCATATTTGATCCTTCTTTCTGTGTAAGGACATCAATATGCCTGTCCCAAGCATGTGTAAATTGCAGAGGCGTAACTATAGCACCGCAGCCCCCGCGGCCGCGCGGGGGGGGGGGCGCTGTGTATGTGTGGGCGCCGGGGGGTTGTGGTGCTATAGTTAGCCCCCGTCCGCCCATCTGCCACCCGCCAATCCGCCGCCCGCAGCCTTACCTGACTTCACTGGTCCCGTCCCGGCTCCCTTGCTGGCTTCATTCTTCTGCTAGTGAGACGGACCACAATAAAATGTCCGCCCCATATAGCAGACAGTTCTCTGCAACTGTCTGCTGTATGGGGGCGGACATTTTGTGTTGGTCCGTCTCACTAGCAGAAGAATGAAGCCAGCAAGGGAGCCGGGACGGGACCAGCAAGACAGGTAAGGCTTCGGGCGGGGGGTGCGGCGGGGGGCGCCCCCCATTAACGGCGGGAGGGGGGGGGGGTGCCCAATTCATAGTTACGCCACTGGTAAATTGCTCTATTGTATTTGCCTCTTCCACCTCTGATTGGAGGCTATTCCACTTATCAGGTCTACTGTCTTCAGGATAAGACCTTCACCCCCCCCCCCCACCCCCCCCCCACCTCCACCCTCAGTATCATGATTCTGATTGACAGACCCAATTGTAAGGCCGGGAATTCACACACCGGCCAATTATCAATACAATACACATGTGTACAGCCCATGTATGGCCCATGGCCGTTCTATTTTGAACCAACATGTGCCGTGCCTTTTTTTTTTGAGCCGACGGGCGGTATTTCATGCCCTACCATCCACTATGGCATGGTGGGAGAATAAAATACCGTGCCGAGCGCAGCAATGCACCGTGCCTGAAGCATGGCGAGTGCAGCCAGCCATGCGAGGCGACGCGGTACACTTAAATGGTCACCATGTAGACTATGTTGACATTTGGGACAAATAAACCCCTTGAAAAGCGCATGTGGAACTTTTGACTCTCGACCTTCCCATTGTCGACTTAATGCTTGTGTATACCTTCCGACCTTGACCATGTCAACCTATTTCAGGTGTCAACCTATGTACTGTACTGTATGTCGATCTAAATTGGGTTGACCCATACCCTTGGCACGACTGCGAATGGAATTGTAGCAATACACAACCATTCGCACGGCCAATTCATTTGCAAGGCAGGATTTCACTCAAGCGGGGCGGAGGCTTAACTTAACGCTGGCCGCTACATATACGCAGCTGTGCAATCAGGTCTGAATCGGGCCCTGTGTCCGAACTCATCAGCTCTAGAGCCTGGTTCATTTGCTCTGATGCGAATTTGCATCCTTGTGAGTGAACCAGATCCCAACTTGCAAATGGTGCTACGCCGGCCCTCCAATCGCATAAACATCCATTAGCAGCCTGTGGGGGAACACCCACATCATTCAATGGTCGCCGACCGTGGATTAATGTGGAAAGTGCTCAAAGATCTAAGGTTGCTCAGAGCAACCTTAGATGTGTGTGCGCAATCGGATGGAAATGGGCGGGCAGCTGACCTCCGGTGAGGTCAGCTGCCCGCTCTCACGTTATTGGCCCATTCTCATGGGAACGCCCATAAAACACTGGACGTTCTCCTATACTAATGGCCCACACCGCCGCCCCCGCCCTCCATTCTCAAGGATGGGTGCGCGCACCCAGTGAACAGTCTGTTCGCCATGGCCACATGCTCTCAGCGCGTACACATGCGAAAATATCGGTCCCCTGCGAACACACACACGGCCGTGGGAACAGACCAGAATAAGGCCCATTGTGCAGCGATAACTGTTTTACCTACCACGAAAGACCACGGTTAAAGGACACCTAACTTCATGACTGGTGAATGGCTGGGTCTCCGAGAGGGGGATTGAGTACAAAGTCACCAGGTCAGCTTGCCGGGAAGGTGCAGCCATGTCCCTTAAGTTAGAGAGGCCATGAACCCTTCATAGACATGGGATGTTGCTATGGGCAACCAATCAGAATCTACTTATTTATTTAGCACCTTCTAGAAGATTTAAGTTAGTATCTGATTGGTTGCCTATAGCAACATCTCGTGTGAAATAGAACTCCATCTTAATAAAATTCCCCTATTGCTTCTGTACACAGATCTCCACAAACCATGGAAGTGCCATGTGTCCCATAAGTGTCTATATGATCCCCCATCTTTTTTGCAGTATATATGGTGGTGGTGGTGGTGGTGGTGGTGGGGGGGGGGGAGTGGATAGTTCTGCAGACCATATATCTGCTCCTATATGAGGTTCTGTCAGGGCCGGCGCCACCACTAGGCAGCTCTAGGCATTTGCCTAGGGCGCCGGCACCTGGAGGGCGGCAGTTTGCCCCTCACCCCCAGCGAACTGTGTAAAAAACTTGCGGCCCCGACGTCCCTGCAGTGCTGGGGCGGTCAGGGGTGTCCGTGCCGTAGGGGTACCTGCGGCGCCGTCATGTGTATAAAGCTGGCTGCGGCCGGCGGGGTCCCTGTAGTGAATAGAAAATAACTAGCGCTATGCGCGCGGCGGCGCGGGAAGCACTAGTTATTTTCTATTCACTGCAGGGACCCCGCCGGCCGCAGCCAGCTTTATACACATGACGGTGCCGCAGGTACCCCTACGGCACGGACACCCCTGACCGCCCCAGCACTGCAGGGACGCCGGGGCCGCAAGTGTTTTACACAGGTACCACCCCCCCTCCCCCCGGCACCGGGGCGCCCCCACCCCGACTCGCCTGGGGCGCTCCGGTGCCTTGCACCGGCCCTGGGTTCTGTATTTTGCATTTAGCTAATTAGTGAATACCTATCTTACATTTGCCTTCTTACGACTGAATAGATGTTTGTAGAATACAATGCAATGAATACGGTCTCTTAGGATTTCATTTGTAAAGGCTTCTGATAGGATTCTTCATAAAACATGATTATGTAAATGGCATTATACCAGCACAGATGAAATCACTGTGTACATTGTCTTGTGGTCACGTGGGAGATGAATCCTGGCGGATTAACGTGGTATGATGAAGGCTCTGTTCTGTGACCCCATTATTTGTTAAATGATTACTAATGATTTCACTACACCAATTAAAAGTCATTGTACAACGAAGAAACAAATTATGCAAAGTGGCTCAAAACAAATTGGGCAATTTGACAAATTGTTTCTATTGTTTAGTTGTATATGAGAATTCAGATTGTTATGTATTTATATGGTATGTAAACATTTTAGTTTTACCTCTCCTGACTGTTGCCCGATCGCTGAATGTGTAACACACACACACACACACACACACACACACACACACACACACACACCCCTGTAATTACACAGCTGGTACACTTCTAATCTCGATTCTGGGTCCGACCTGGCACAAACATCTCATCTGAACTGGCTCAGTGGCTCGATGCGCTCGCCACACTTTATAAAATCAACTCCATGCCGACATGGATAGTGGGGGTATGAACATGTCGGGAGGCTGCGTACCGCGTACGCTGGCCATGCTTCGGGCACACGTGGATAGTGGGGGACGCTGACTACGCTGGCCGCGGGAACACTACGCTGATTCTGACAGGGACGCTACGCTGACTACATAACTGCCGCAGTGAAATTACACAAGTACCCATACAGTATGACAGGAGATTGCAGTGCAAAAAGCTGTAGTTTGCAATACATTAGTGAATAGGCAATGGACTGCAACTTTTTTCAATAGTTAAATGGGTTCCTTTATCTAAACTATTGCAGCATCACTTTGTCTATTATAAAGTTAATACAATTTCTCAATGGTCTCAATATACTTTACACTGAATACACAATAACATTTTAAAAACAGATAATAGCAACTTGGATTATTGCAGACCAGTATTAGCATATACCCCAAAACTGATCAGTATGTTTCTCTAAAGCATAGAGTTCTATTGTTACTCTGTTGCTTATCACTGGCATATACTGTAACATGCAAGTATTTGTAATACACATAGGCCCTTATTCAGATCTGATCGCAATAGCAATTTGTTCTCAAAATGGGCAAACCATGTGCATTGCAGGTGGGGCAGATGTAACATGTATAGAGAAAGTTAGATTTGTTTGTTATTTTGTTTCTGTGCATGGTAAATACTGGCTGCATTATTTTTACACTGCAACTTAGATTTCAGTTTCAACATACCCCACCCAAATTGAACTCTCTCTGCACATGTTACATCTGCCCCACCTGCAGTGCACATGGTTTTGCCCATTTTGAGAACAAATTTGTACTGCGATCAGATCTGAATAAGGGGCATAGGCAATAGTAATAGGATTACCATCCAATGCTGCTCCTGATTCCAGTGAAAAGGACCTTTGTTTTCCAATGCTAAGGCACAATAGACACAATTCCACATTCCTTATGACAATTATCTTCAGCACTTCACAGTATTATTAGGTCAGTCCTAAAGTTCTCTTTAACTAGCTTATGATTCTCTATGGATCTGAGCTGCAGCTCCCAGTGCTAATACATTGTCTCCAGCTCTCATTCTCTCTCTCTATTACAGCTCCAGTAGTGCTCCCTTACTTTGGGTGATTATTGGCGTTTATGCCTCTCACCACCTCATTAATACTGCTTTGCCCAGTCTCTCATGCTCATCAGACTTGCTTAGTCAATTCTGTACACCCCTTTTTGGCAGCCCCCAGGTGGCACATGCCAAACTAAGTTAATTAAATTACATTCTTTGTCTCCCATGGAGCTGGGGGTATTATAATTAGTCTTGATGACTCTTTTTTAGCTCTTAAGTTTTCCCAGCTTGGATTTGCTGTCAAGTATACATATATCCAATTCAAAGAGAAAAAAATTGCACAGTACTAGACAGGGCCATGAGTGACAGTGCTTTTGCTTCACAGTGGTGGAGCAGGCACTTTTTTTTATGCTGATCTTGCATTGCTGCATCCAGTTGTGTAATGCCTCATTATCAAAGCTTCATACAGCTTCAAGAACATTTTATAAATATGGGTTGCCTAATAAAATTCTATTTCATGTTGCCAGAATCTGGTTGTTTTGACATACATCATACACTCCAACATGTCCCATTTGGTCTTGGACTTTGTTGCCAGTAGCAGTTGGCCAAAAAGGGAGTCACAGAACTGCCACCCCAAACACTGCCAGACCTCAATGTCCGGGACTCACTGACAGTTGGTGCGGCTCTCCTGTTTGAATTTTGGACTGTGTATTATCCTTACCTATGAAGCCTCCAGTGGCATAGCTGCGAAGCAGTGGCGTAGCTACATTTTGGGCGCCCCTGCAACTCCAAGTTGACGCCCCTGCAACCCAAAATCACCACCCCAGCGTAGCCCCCCCCCCCCCCACACACTCATCCCTTAGACTGCTATCAAATTTTACATAATGCAGCTGGAGTTTAAGTGCTTGCATGTACACAATGTAAGATCATACACAGAAGTGCGTATACGCTTACACGGCATTGTGTATGTGCAAGTGAGTCTCGCCCACCTTTCAGGGGGCCAAGAGAAGGACCCAATTATTCAAAGAAGGTCCCGGCAATTTTGGAAGGTTAGGTAAGTATGGTGATATGTTGAGACTGTGTGATGTGCTGCGTCTGTGTGATGTGCTGTGTCTGTGTGATGTGCTGTGTCTGTGTGATGTGCTGTGTCTGTGTGATGTGCTGCATCTGTGTGATGTGCTGTGTCTGTGTGATGTGCTGTGTCTGTGTGATGTGTTGTGTCTGTGTGATGTGCTGTGTCTGTGTGATGTGCTGTGTCTGTGTGATGTGTTGTGTCTGTTTGGTAGCACATCATAGAGGCAAAACACGGCACACAGACACACGCAGATACAACACAGCACACAGACACACACAGATACAACAAAGCACACAAACATATACACAACACATGAGACCAATATAACACAGCTAACAGAAACAACACATCACACAGGCACAACACACAAACACATCATACAGGCAGCACAACGAAACACAGATACAACACAGCACAACACACAAACACCTCATATAGGCAAAACACAGCACACAGACATACAGAGATACAACACAGCACACAGACACACACAGATACAACACATCTAACAGACACACACACAGATACAACACAGCACACAGACACAAACACATCATATAGGCAAAACACACACACAGATACAACATAGCAAACAGACACACAAAGATACAACACAGCACACAGACACACACAGATACAACACATCTAACAGACACACACACAGATACATACCCTCCAACTGTACCGATTTTGCCGGTACAGTACCGTTTTTTAACAGTACTGTACCGGCAAAATCATTTTGTACCGAAGTACCGATTTTTCCATTGTCTTCTGCGGTGCCCGGCTTTTCCCTCCCTGGTTCCGTTCCCAAGTGTCCTTTGCGGGGCGCCGGCGGGCATTGCATGACGTCATGACGTCACTGCCGCACCAGCGCCGCACCCTGCGCACTGTCTGTGCGTTCAGGGGACGGATGAGAGACCCGTCTGTACTGCCCTGCCTCGCTGTCTGCGCATGCGTAGACTAAGGAAGCGAAAGGACAGTGAGGCAGACGCAGGCGTCAGTGCCCGGTGGCCGCCAGAGCCGGGGCGCGTATGAGGGGGATCTGGAGTGAGTGACCTGACCCGGAGCTCAGCCCCGCAGCGCTGCCTAAGTAAGTTGACAAGCTCTGCAGACAGGGATCAGATCATCCAGAGACACTGTCTCTGTGAGTCACTGTCTAGTCACAAAGTATGTCAGGGTGCTTGGGGATGTAACCACGCCCACTTTACCAAAGGCCACACCCATGACCACGCCCCTTCTTAAATGTGTACCGATTTTGGCCCTTCAAATGTTGGAGGGTATGCAGATACAACACAGCACACAGACACAAACACATCATATAGGCAAAACACACACACAGATACAACATAGCACACAGACACACAAAGATACAACACAGCACACAGACACACACAGATACAACACATCTAACAGACACACACACACACACAGATACAACACAGCACACAGACATACAGAGATACAACACAGCACACAGACATACAGAGATACAACACAGCACACAGACATAAACACATAATACAGGCAAAACACACACACAGATACAACATAGCACACAGACACACACACAGATACAACACATCTAACAGACACACACACAGATACAACACAGCACACAGACACAAACACATCATATAGGCAAAACACACACACACACACACACACACACAGATACAACACAGCACACAGACACACCCACACAGATACAAGACAGCACACAGACACATACACAGAGATACAACACAGCACACAGACACACACAGATACAACATAGCACACAGACACACACAAACAGATACAACATAGCACACAGACACAACACTACAACCAAGTCTCAGTTCCGGCTTTAGTCTCAGAGCCACAGTTTAATTTATAAATCAATTTCTATCCAATTTTAAAACTATGTTATAGAAAGCTGCAGTAAGTAATTGGATTTTGCACCCTGCTTGCATTGGGATATCACAGTATATTTACTGTATATAAACAAAAGATATGAGAGGAAAATGAGGCATTGCTGGTGGCAGAACGCGCGGCGTCAGGCTGATATTTCAAGGTGCTCGAGAGTTTAATGTCTCTTTTCTTTATTACAAGCTCAAGAGCCGAGAACAGAAATGGATCATTATTCCAGTCTCCTTTATCATTAGCGTGGATCTGTAAGGGAAGAGTTCTGCGGCCCATTAGCCTCCAAACGGAAAGTGTGTGTGTGTGTGCGCGTGAGTGTGTGTGTGTGTCAGCGCATGAATTTGCTAAGCCGCAGATTTGCTGTACTGTAGGGAGCTGGTATGATTCATTGGGCAGTATTCAATGAGGATAATTCGCCCTGTTTCACGGCAAATTTGTGCTATTTTCGCATTGGAAAGCGAATCACCCTATTCAACATGCACTTCTCGCCGTCTTTCTAAGTGATTTTCGCAGTGTGTCGCCGTGTAGCAAATCGCCATATTTTCATGGTGAAGTGGAAAGTGAACTTTTAAAATAAAGTTGTTGTTGTTTTACATTTGGTGTAAAAAAATCAGGAATTTTATTCTGAGAAGGGGCATGCTATTTTTATTCATGTGCTTATAGCACATGAATATATATTTAATTTAAAAAAATATATATTTTTTTTTTACACAGAGCAGACAGCAGGGGGCTGGGAGCCGAGAGCCGCTCATTAAATATGCATTTATTCACTGCACCCGATCATTACATATGCAGGGGGTGCAGTGAATACCTGGTCCCCTGCTGGCTCTTCTGGGGGGCAGCCTGTGCTGCCTGGCTCCCGGGGAGCCCACCTCCCCCCACATACATCTCCCTGCCTGCTACCGTCCTCAGGCTCCCTGCGGCGTCCGCAGGGGTTCACACTCGCCGTCATGGGCAGTGAGCCCCTGCGATGTTGAATAGGGGGGACAGCGAGGCTCCGGAACACGGCGGGCAGTGGCGAGTGTGCAGCGAATTCTAAACAGGATTCGCTGCACGCCATCAATATTCTCACTGAATAATTATAGTGAATGTGCTCAGGAACTTGTCTCATGTTTCTATCTCTCTCTATCTCTGTCTCTCTCTATGCCCTCAAACTTACTAACCACCTGCACCCATCCCACTCCCTGGCCTCTCTTACCTCCACATTTCTGCTTTTTCACTTTCTTTCTTTTTATCCTTTCTTTCTTTCTCTTTCACTCTACTGTACTTCATTCTACTCTTTCTTTCTATTTATTGCTCTCCTTTCTTTCTTTCTTTCTCTGTCCCTCTACTGTACTTCTGTCTCTACTCTCTTTTTCTTCTTTTTACTCTTTCTTTCTTTCTTCTCTTTCTTTCTCTTTTCCTCTACTGTCTCTACTTTTTTTTCTTTTTTCTTTCTTTCTTTCTTTCTTTCTTTCTTTCTTTCTTTCTTTTTCTTTCTTTCTTTCTCTGTCCCTCTACTGTACTTCTGTCTCTACTCTCTTTTTCTTCTTTATTTTTCTTCTTTTTACTCTCTTTCTTTCTTCTCTTTTTTTCTTTTTTCCTCTTCTGTACTTCATTCTCTACTCTCTCTCTTTCTTTCTTTCTTCTCTTTCTTTCTCTTCCTCTACTGTACTTCATTCTCTACTCTTTTTTTCTTTCTTTTTCTTTCTTTCTTTCTTTCTTTCTTTCTTTCTTTCTTTCTTTCTTTCTTTCTTTCTTTCTTTCTTTCTTTCTTTCTCTGTCCCTCTACTGTAGTTCTGCCTCTACTCTCTTTTTCTTCTTTCTTTTTAGTCTCTTTCTTTCTTTCTTTCTTTCTTTCTTACTTTCTTTCTTTCTATTTCTTGCTCTCCTTTCTTCCTTTCTTCCTTTCTTTCTTTCTCTGTCCCTCTACTGTAGTTCTGCCTCTACTCTCTTTTTCTTCTTTCTTTTTAGTCTCTTTTTTTTCTTTCTTTCTATTTCTTGCTCTTCTTTCTTCCTTTCTTCCTTTCTTTTTTTTTTCTGTCCCTCTACTGTACTTCTGTCTCTACTCTGTTTTTCTTCTTTTTTTTTCTTCTTTTTACTCTCTTTCTTTCTCTTTTCCTCTTCTGTACTTTATTCTCTACTCTCTCTCTTTCTTTCTTTCTCTCTTACTCTGTCCCTCTACTGTACTTCTGTCTCTTCTCTCTTTTTCTTCTTTATTTTTCTTCTTTTTAGTCTATTTTTTTCTTTCTATTTCTTGCTCTCCTTTCTTTCTTTCTTTTTCTCGCTCTCCTTTCTTTCTTTCTTTCTTTCTTTCTTTCTTTCTTTCTTTCTTTCTATCTTTCTTTCTTTCTTTCTTTCTTTCTTTCTTTCTTTCCCTCTACTGTACTTCATTATCTACTCTCTTTTTCTTTCTTTCATTTTTCTCTTGAATTTTTCTCTCCTTTCTTTCTTTCTTTCTTTCTTTTTTTTTCTCTCTACTGTCTCTTTTACCTTCATTTTTCTTTCTTGCTTTTTTCCCCTTTCTTCCTCTGTCTCTCTGTCTGTCTGTCTTTTTCGCTCTCTCACACACACATATACACTTTTATATCCCCTTCTCTTATTATCTCCCATTCTCCCTCTCTTTTTTAAGCCTCTATTCCACTTGCCGCTCTCTCTGCTCTGTCTCTCTCTCTCGCTCTCTGCTCTCTCTCTCCATCTCCCTCTATCTGTCTCCCGCCTGTGTTTCCTCAGCCAAACATTCTCTTTAGCATTCCTCTATTCGCAGGCACAAATGAAACTAAATAAAGTGTATTTCTGCCACCAGAGTGATGCATTATTTATTTAATCACAGTTTTCAGCATGTGACCACTTTCATTAAAATAAAAAATTAAGATTATCATATTTTAAAGGAAACACGTTCGTCATACACCAGGCCTGGATTGGGCACTCTCCCCGCTTTCCCTGCATCGCAGGCCGCCGCTGTCTGTAGTACACAGAACATCTAAGTGTAGAATCGTATTTATAGGATTCCACCAAACTGTATTACACCAGGAAATGTTTAGAGAGATTTGTCCACACACAAACTAGGGCCCTTATTCTGATTGAGTCGGACAACTGCGTGTTCGGTCGGACGGACGATGTTTGGTGTTTGCGCATGTGCAGAGGCATTTCTGCGCATGTGCAAACGCCTCGCATGTCCGAACGCGGCGTGAATTCCGCACAGAACCCCCGCCCCCCCTAACACCCATTATGTTCCCAGTTCCACGAGGAGGGGCACAAATACCTTTATGTATGCCGTGCAGACTTTCTTGTCTCACAGACCCCTCTTCCATTTGATACAGCATGCTGGAATAGTGAATCGTCCGTCAGCTGATAAGATGCATCAGAAACTGTCAGAAGAATTAACTAAATATGAAAAAAAGAAGATTGTCCTGAATTCAGGACCCAACATATCAGCATGGGAATTTCTGTTTGTCTTAGCAATATGCCATATGTAGGTGGTAAGTGTATCCCGCAGTGCAGTAACACAATCACATTAACAACTAGAAAGACTGTGCTAATTGCTGCATTCACACTTTGGGATAATCAACACAATAATATAGTCTGGCATCACTTACCTGATAGTAACAGGACATATTATATAATTGGGTTCATAGAATTTTGTACATCAAATTGAGTCATGTACAATCAAAGGGGCCACCTTCCCTGTCACAGTTACATGTGTTATATACAGGGGTGTAGCTACCATAGGTGCAGGGGGTGCAGCTGCTATGGGCCCAGAGCTGAGAGCGGCCACCTTCCCTGTCACAGTTACATGTGTTATATACAGGGGTGTAACTACCATAGGTGCAGGGAGTGCAGCTGCTATGGGGCCCAGAGCTGAGAGGGGCCACCTTCCCTGTCACAGTTACATGTGTTATATACAGGGGTGTAACTACCATAGGTGCAGGGAGTGCAGCTGCTATGGGGCCCAGAGCTGAGAGGGGCCACCTTCCCTGTCACAGTTACATGTGTTATATACAGTGGTGTAGCTATCATAGGTGCAGGGGGTGCAGCTGCTATGGGGCCCAGAGCTGAGAGGGGGTCACCTTCCCTGTCATAGTGACATGTGTTATATACAGGGGTGTAGCTACCATAGGTGCAGGGAGTGCAGCTGCTATGGGGCCCAGAGCTGAGAGGGGCCACCTTCCCTGTCAGAGTTACATGTGTTATACAGTGGTGTAGCTACCATAGGTGCAGGGGGTGCAGCTGTTATGGGGCCCTGAGCTGAGAGGGGCCACCTTCCCTGTCACAGTTACATGTGTTATATACAGGATGTAGCTACCATAGGTGCAGGGAGTGCAGCTGCTATGGGCCCAGAGCTGAGAGGGGCCACCTTCCCTGTCACAGTTACATGTGTTATATACAGGGGTGTAGCTACCATAGGTGCAGGGGATGCAGCTGCTATGGGGCCCAGAACTGAGAGGGGCCACCTTCCCTGTCACAGTTACATGTGTTATATACAGGGGTGTAGCTACCATAGGTGCAGGGGATGCAGCTGCTATGGGGCCCAGAACTGAGAGGGGCCACCTTCCCTGTCACAGTTACATGTGTTATATACAGGATGTAGCTACCATAGGTGCAGGGGATGCAGCTGCTATGGGGCCCTGAGCTGAGAGGGGCCACCTTCCCTGTCACAGTTACATGTGTTATATACAGGGGTATAGCTACTAAAAGCCCCCGCGCCTGGATGGCTACAGTGCGTCGCACCAGCCCTGGACTTCACCCATCTCTAGTTTGTCATTAACAATTGACGACATCTGCATATTTCTCCAGTCTCATTTGTTACCGAAACATTTTGCTGCTCCAGCAATAGCAGGATCCAGTAACCGGTGCACGAGGCAATTTACAAGGAGAGCGCAGGCTTATTTCTAGACGGGAGACAGCAGACTGTTTATAAACAGAGACAACATCAAACCAGGCAGCTGATGAGATCTGTATCTAAAGGACAATACGAGGCTGCCGCAAGGTCATGTTCATACCACACATAAAAAATATGTTTCATGGATTCAGGAAATGGAGGCTTCCTGCGGCCGAGGACGGCGGCTTTGAAGACTGTGGAGACGTAGGTTCTTTGGAGGACTCGCAATCAGTTTGTGAATGATTTGCAGCTGCCACAATTATATACCGTACAGTACTGAACTTTCCATAAAATCCATAGCGAAGGTTATGTACACAGAAGGCCGACGCGGAAACTGAAACCCAACAAGCACCAGCGACTGTAAACAGACCAGCAGATCTGCAACGCATCAATTGGCAACTCACTCGCCATTGAACAATCTCTCAGTCTGTGTACGTGTCAGTAACTCTGACCCATCCACATGTGACAGATACCTGCTGATCGAGGCCAGACCTAACGTCGCACAGCCTGCCTGAATATGCTCGGGCACACCTTGTTTTTCCTGACACTCCTAGAAAACAAATGGTTACCAACAAACGTCGACTTCCTGTCAATCTGATTGTGAATAAAAAATTAGCTGATTGTTGTCTGTGGTTGGTGTCGTGCACACGCGCTGCAGCCCAGACGCATTTGCACTTGTTCGATAGGCCGCCGGCTTGTGAATTTGCACAACAGCGATCAGGACTGAATAACCCCCTAAACACGGGGGAAACATTTGAACACACTTGCACTAAATTCACACGCATTTGCAATGTGCTCACGGTTAAGTGTTTCTTCGCAATTCTGAATGCAAATCTCTGATCTCTTCTACAGCATATGCGTTACACAGAACATAAATACCGCTGTGATCGATACAGACAGAGGGGGGATGTTCTAACATCCGCACCCCAGCTCCGCCTTCTATCACCGCCCATCACATTCATAATTATCGCATATGCACGAACATATGCGATAATTATGGCAAAGGACAGCTCTTGCGTTGAGAAATGTCCTTTGCGGTGAGTCCCTTACCCGGCTGCCGGCTGCTGCTGCGCCGGGCTCTCCTCCTCCCTGCACCCGGAAGAGGATCAGTGCATGGAGGAGGAGGTCACAGGTCTGGGCAGCACAGCTCTGTGCTGCCCGGACACAGGAGAGGGGATGGTGATGCGGGGGTCCATGCGGGGTGGCATTGGGTCGGTGCAGGGCGGCGGAGGTCGCGTTAGAAGCCCATAGGCTTCAAGTTAGCATCGCCAGATTTTTCTGGCGATGACCCCGGCCATCCCAAAATGCAGTAAAAACCCTGATAACGGGTTTTTTTTTACTGCATTTTTAGCTTACAGAATCTCCCCCAGAGTCAGAAATGTGACTCCGCCTATCTGCAGATATACAGATGGAGCACCCATCATTCTTGCAGGGGTTGGCGATGGGATCGCCAGCCGCCGGAAGGGGACGCACGTGCGTCCCCTTACTACGGAGCTCTCTGCCCAACCCCCCCTCCCCCAGTCATATTGTGCGCCGGCTCGCTTGCGGGGGCATTCTGGCAAGCCCCAGCGCTGGCTGAGAGGCGCTCTATCTGTATGTGTAGACTAGCGTGGCTAACCCCAGGATTCGAGTTTCTAATCCCAGGATTTCGTGATTAGATTGTGCATGTGCAGTCTAATGCCGCTGTCAGTCACCCTTCACGATGTCAGCCGCACTCACTGGTCCAAGTACAGATCCCTGGGGTACTCCACTGGTAACCTTTCCCTCCTGTGACTGCACTCCATGTACAACTGTTTTCTATCCTGCAACCAAGTTTTCATCCAGTCAACCATCTTAGAACCCAATCCCAAGATTTCAAGTTTCAAGTCTGCAATGTGGGATGGTGTCAAAAGCCTTACTAAAGTCTAGATAAGCTACAACTACAGCCCCCCCCCCTTGATCTATTTATTACCCAGTCAAAAAAGTAAATAAGATTTGTTTGACATGATCTCCCCAAAAAAACATGCTATTTAGAATCCTGTAAATTGCTGGTTTTGAGATATTGTACAACTCTTTGTTTTCAGAGTGTTTCTATCAATTTCCCTACTACTGATGTAAGGCTCACTGGTCGGTAGTTGCTTACTTCTTCCTTGCTTCCACTTTTGTGCAGTGGGACTACATTCACTATTTACCAGTTCTCTGGGATTACTCCAGTAGCTAGTGACTGGTTGAATAATTCTGTGGCACATCTGGCCTTGCACTTCTTCATGTCGATGCTAAGATTTAGGTGCCAGTATGTCCAGTCTCTGCAAGTAAATTTCCAATTGCCTTATAAAGCATGCATTGGGCATAATATTACAGACAGAAAACATACAGAATTACATAAAAAAGGGCATGAATCAGAGATGGGCCGAGTGGTGATGTCACATGAAAATGCCTGATGTTTTATGTCTGGCATTCATGGATTTCTGTGGGCAGAGGTAAAAAGTTTTGGGACACAGGACCGGATTCAGGAGCTATTTGTGGCTATTTTTCCCTCTGACCATGGCAGACTTTGTGCTACCTCAGGGGTGGTGGGGGGTTTTCTGGTGCCTCTGGAGTTTCTTGTAAGGCTAATAGAGTTTGCTCCCCGGCTGCTTTGGTTGTGCATTGCACAAAATCAGAGCTGCTGGAAGCGTTCTCCACCAGCCTACAGCCAAACCGTTACTGGCTGTAATCTGCTAATTGCTGTATGCAGGTGGAGAGACTTTTTTAAGTATTGGCCCCAGTGCATTGCTTTTGCCTAGGGCCCACATTGACATTAAGATGACCCAGTGCTACAGATGGAGCCACTCTCATTACAGCGGCTCCTGGCGATAGATTTGCCATGCGCCATCCCCCACCAGCCACCCTCCTCTGACAGAATGGGGCGCGCACATTTTATGCTTGCATGCCCCATTCTGTCAGAGGCTGTAGGAGCCCTCCGCCCATCTCCCCGCTCCTGCTCGCTGTGCTCCAGCCTGCCCCCACTCCCTGCCCGTCTTCCTGAAGCAGAGACGGGCAGGGAAGCCTTCAGTCCCTGCTCCTCGCCAAATTGCTGACGGGGAGCCGGAAACGAGTGAGCCGTTCGTACGTCCCTGTCAACCGGTCCGCCGTCCACCAGCCTGCGCCAGCCCATGAGATCTGCCGATCAGGCAGGCTGGCTGATGTCAGCTCCATCTGTACCCTATGCTAATGCACCTGCCTATGCTGATTAGCTCTCTGTCTTTCTGTGTATTGCCATTCCACCGACTGATTTACCATCTGCCAGGGACATGCGGTGAGGTAAATGGCTGAAGAGTTCCTGGCAAGTACCAGAGCCAGATGTGCACACAATATATGAGCCCAGGGATACATGCTGGCATTATGCACATGCGCAGCAGTATAAACTGCTGGAGATTCACTGCATTTTGATAAGAGATGCACAGAAAAGATAGCCAGGTGAGGCACTGCCTCACCGGCCATAGACTTTTTACTCCACAGTTTTGACTATAAAAATTATTAGATTGATAAAAATAAGATTTTATTTATATATGTTCTTTGTATTTTTTACGTACTTTATAACCTCAAAACTTCAGCGTATACGTGAGTATGACAGGAAAGGCTGTGCCTCACCTGCCTCACCCCACCACACGCCACTGCCATCTGCAGATCACAGGACAGAGCATGGGGGTCCTACCAACCCACCATACTTCTGCAAGATGGATCAATTCCATGCATCCAAATTTTAGCTGCCCAGTTGCCGCCAAGAAACACCTATTTCAGAGGAAAAGGTAATCTGCTATGGGACGGATACCTCCATCCTCTCTTCAATCTTCATCTGTATGTGTGATCGTTCATTTCCAACCTGTACATATATGTATATGGTTCTCTTCAGTGGCGTAACTATAAATTTTGCTCCCCCTGCTAAAAATAATTATAGCCCCTCCCCCCCTCATCATCTGAGTGCCGAAACAGGGAAATTAAAAAAGAAGGAAATAAAAAAATTATATATATAGATATCTATACTAGCGTTCCCGCTAGGCTGTTTTAGCGGGGCGCTGTGCCCTGCCCGATTTTTAAAGGGCAAAATGCGCCCTCCCCCTCTGGCAGCGCCCCGCTAAGTAAGTTGAGTTTTGCCTAGGGTGCTGTGAAGCCTTACACCGGCCCTGCCGGCGCCGCAGTATATAGCGGTGCCCAGCGCTTCCCCGGCAGTGGAGAGCCTTTGGTGCGGCCGGGCCTGCCCCCTTCAGTGACGACGGTGGCTGGGCCCGCCCCTTTTCTTGATGACGGTGGCCGGGCCATGCCTTTTCATCACGGCGCGGCCCGGGACCGCCCAGAACAGTAAAATCGGTGGCCCGGTCCGCCCCCTTGACGCTGCCCCCATGCAGCGGCACCCTGCCTGCCCCTGTTCCTAGAACGAACATTATATACATATGAAAAAATGACACCTGGGTTTTGCATAATTAACAGGGAATACACACACACACACACACACACACTGTGACACTCATAGTAACCTCCCCTCCTGCATTTTGCAGGAGACTCCCTGAAATAGCAGCAATCTCCCTCTCTCCCTCATTAGTCTAGCAATCTCCCCCATGTCACCTAGCCCACATTACACTGTTACATCATAGTTACTTCCCCTCCTGCATTCTGCAGGAGACTCCCTGACATAGCAGCAATCTCCCTCTCTCCCTCATTAGTCAAGCAATCTACCTCATGTCACCTAGCCCACATTACACTGTTACATCATAGTTACCTCCCATCCTGCATTCTGCAGGAGACGCCCTGACATAGCAGCAATCTCCCTCTCTCCCTCATTAGTCTAGCAATCTCCCCCATGTCACCTAGCCCACATTACACTATTACATCATAGTTACCTCCCCTCCTGCATTCTGCAGGAGACTCCCTGACATAGCAGCAATCTCCCTCATTAGTCTAGCAATCTCGCTCATTTCACCTAGCCCACATTATGTAGCTGTTATATTTTTTGGGGAAAAAGGAATGTGAGACATTTACATTAAATCATCAGCACCATTCCCCAGCACTTTACCAAGTATAGTAGCTCTTACTAACTGCTTTGGGGCTCATCTACATTTGTATAAAAGTCATTTTAAAAGATTCCTGTCAGATGTAGCAGTGCACACCCACGCTTCTAGGTGCCACGTTCACAATCTCTTTTCACAGTCTCTCCATATATGGAACTAGACACACCCTTTGGGTGGAGCATGACACTCCCCCTCAATGAGGCGCTATGCAAAATTCTATTACCAACTATAATCTCCCTGAAACTAGTTTTCTAAAGTAGGCAAGTATGCTGTAAGTGCCATTCTGTGCTGTAAATTTGAGTTTTTATTCTGTATTCCGAGCAATTTTCACTCTATAAATAGAGCTGGGGCGTTGATGATGCCAATTAATCCTGTAGGGGAGGTTAGAATATAATTAGGGAGACGTCCATGAGGAATGAAACAGATGAGGGAGTCCCGGTTGGAATAACTATGATAGATGGATTTCCACACAAGCCTGATTCAGATGCAATTCGGCCCACGGATGTGGAATGCGGTGACTGTTCCAAAGAAGCGCATTAAAAATGTCATGTGTCTAGTGAGCGAAAGTGACCGATCTGTGTAAAATCTACGACCATGGATGTAACCAGCCAAATGACGGCACCTCCTACTTTCCTAATTTAGCTCATAGCTAGAGATTCATAAACTAACTCTGATTACATGAAGAATTAATTGCCCTTTGGGAAGTCACATGAAGCTGAGTGCCTGACTACAGAAGCAGCGGCTGGCAGTAGATCCGGAACGTGCTGGTGTTCAGAGATTACTGGACGATTGCCACAAAATTCTTAAAGCAATCAGATAACTTGTAGTAAGTAACCAGTAATTCCCACAACTGAAAGATATAAAGATCGCTGGGAAATAGTTCAGTGTTACCTGACATTAGGCCTGATTCAGCTTTGCAGATTGCAATTTTTTGCAGACGTGCATGCGTGAACCCGCCAGTGCACGTGAGTGAGACTTATTCTATGGCCACATTGCGACCGCAGTCTAAGGTGTGAGGAGGAGTGGCAATGGGCCGTTGCGGGGGCTGCATGGCATCATTGAGGGGATGCGGTCTGGACAACGCAGGTATGTCAAGACAATTTGGGGGCAAAGGGGGGGGGGGCTTCGGAATGTCACACAGATGCTGCTACTCCCGAAAAATGGCAGTCTCATGTTAGGCTGCACAGCCAGGAGCTAGCTGGTAATACTGATGTGCCCACCAAATTTTGTGGTCACATTGTGGGGTGGGACACGGCATACGGGACATCCTTTCCCGTGCCACAGCAGTGAAACTGCTGCAGAACTGAATTTTGGGTTGTAAAACTACATTCCAACCTGAATCAGGCCCGTTGTACAGCAATATACTAATGCTGGCCACACATCAGACCAACTTTCCTCCAACCATCCAACTAGTTAGTTGGATGCAATAAAAACGTGGTACTGGATAGGAGCAGTGGCGGATTCAGGGGGAGGGGGCACCCGGGCACGTGCCCCCTGTCATTTATTTTGTAGCTGAGGACCAGGGCTTTCCAACGAGCCCAGCCCCGTGTCTCTAGCCCCCCGGGAACCGGAGATATCGCCTGGCAAACCTGTAACGTTTTTTTCCCATAGGATATGAGACCCGTCAATTCCGACCCCCACCTGGTTCCGATGGCTGCCAGTTCCCGCCCTGGCATCACAGAAGCGTGTGGTTGATTTCATTCAATTCCAAAATCGCTGGGCCTTCAATATGATACCAGGCTGGTCCAAATCGGTTAATCGGTTCCAGAGATATTGCATGTAAACCAATTTTTTTATTTTTGAAATTTAATTTCATGGCTGTTCATGTTTTTGAGGGCAGATTACTCTGGAACCAAACATTCCAGTTTCACTGGACCAAAATCATTCAAAGCCCACTCAAAAGTTCTTCAATATAATACTTGTCTCATGTAAATGGGTCAGTTGGTTCCGAAGATATAGCCGGTTAAATGAGATAACTGGTTAAAGGGGGGAGGGGTGGTTTTCTCTCCCCCTCACACCAGAAAATGCAGGGACTAGGCTGGTGTAAAAGGGGCCAACCTGGGAATGCATTTTCTGGTGTGAAAGGGGTATTATTTCAAATAGCCGGGACCTGCAGTGCTCTGAATACAGCCAGGCTCTGCCACTCTCAGTGGCTATCACTTCTGCCTGGCGGCGGCTGTCCCCCATTTACCACGAGCATGTATTCCCCCTTGGCAATGAGCATGTAATCCCACATGGCAACGAGCATGGAACCTCTAAATATGAGCATGGAACCCTTGGCAATGAGCATGTAGAGAAGCAGCACTTATGTAGCATAATTTTTAGTAGGCATTATGGTGTTTGGCATAACACATAATGGACATAATGGCGTGTAACTTAATGTGTAATGGACATTATGGTGTAAATGTTTAATGCGCACCTTTGGTGGACAGTGTCCCTGTTTATGAAGTGTATTGTGAATTTTGGCTTAATCTGTTTCGCAGTATGTGAATTCTGGCTCAATCCATGTGGCATTATGTGAATTTTGTCTCAATCCGTGTGGCATTATGTAAATTTTGGCTCAATCCATGTGGCATTATGGGAATTTTGGCTCAATCCATGTGGCATTATGTGAATTCTGGCTCAATCCGTGTGGCATTATGTGAATTTTTTCCCAATCCGTGTGGCATTATGTGAATTTTGGCTCAATCCGTGTGGCATTATGTGAATTTTGGCTCAATCCGTGTGGCATTATGTGAATTTTGGCTCAATCCGTATGGCATTTTATGCATTTGGCTCAATCCGTGTGGCATTATGTGAATTTTGACACAATCCATGTTTCATTATTTGAATTTTGGCTCAATCCATGTGGCATTATGTCAATTTTGGCTCATTCCATTTGGCATCATGTGTAAGGGGCAAGTATAATGGGGTCTAGTATTTTGTTGCATAATGTGTAGAAGTTGTATATGGTGTTGACACGCCCCCTGTTGAGTGGCCACACACCCTTTTCCGGAGCGCGCCTTTGGCGCGCGCACAACTACATCCTTCACTTTTGTCGCCATGGTGGGCCTGCGTACTTTAAATGCCAGGGCCTATTTTTAATTCCATTCCCACCCTCTCCTGCCGCTCTCTTAGCATGTACACTGGCACCACTAACACCGCCCCACCCAAACCCTTTTTTATCATGGTGCCCCCCCTGTCATTTTATCCTGGATCTGCCCCTGGATAGGAGCAAATGTAGTTTGTAATTAAGTCATTTGTTTCCCAAATCAGAAAATGGATAGCAACTGTCACTCAGACAATGTACTCTAGTTGGACCTATTTGATTTAAACAATTTCACTGAATGTTTTTGTCCATTCTTCTGAGTTTATGAGCAAATTGCTTATTGGCATTTGCCCCCATACAGTACCAGATTTTCAGTTCAACCAACCAACTAGTAGGATGGTTGGAGGAAAGTTCGCCTGATGTGTGGCCAGCATAACCCCATAACATTCAAATTTACGATACTGGTTTTGATTCAGCTAAGCCCACTGAAGGTCTGATGTGGGGTTAATGTAACACTAAGGGGCTGGCTGGCTGGACAGCAGGGGGAGCTCAAGCATGCAGCTCATCTCATGCGGTTACCAACGAGCTGGCCTGGTGAGGCAGTGACTCTGCAGCAGCCAGCAGGTGTGTGTCCTTCATGCCAAGTGGTGCTGGGAAAGAGTGGAGGGTTTTGAAAAAGGACACTACTCAGGTCAACACTCACTGTATTCCACTCTGCGGGTGTGTATCTGACTTGAATGCCATCGAAGGGGTTGGGGACATCTTTAATAGATGATGGTGGCTTATTTACTTTATAGTGTTTGCTTTGGTAGGTGTATTTTGTTTTACTTTGAAAGAGGTGTTTGTGTGACAATGTGTTTATTTATAGAATATATAGATATATATTAGACATTAACAAAAGTTAGACATGCATCAGTCTGACAGTGACAAAAGTAACAACACAAGTAAAGTGTCGACATGGAAAATCAAAATGTGTACATGGACACTCTATAAATGCCCTTGTATGGCTAACAGCATTCAGCACACTATTATCCCTCTATGCCCACTGGGATGTCAAAATACGAACAAGTCGGTTAAAAAAAAGTTAGCAATGCATGTCTAACTTCTGTCAATGTCTAACTAATGCATGTCTAACTTCTGTCAATGTCTAATGCATGTGTGACTTCTCTCAATGTCTAACTAATGCATGTCTAACTTCTGTCAATGTCTAACTAATGCATGTCTAACTTATGTCAATGTCTAATGCATGTGTAACTTCTCTCAATGTCTAACTAATGCATGTCTAACCTCTGTCAATGTCTAACTAATGCATGTCTAACTTCTGTCAATGTCTAACTAATGCATGTCTAACTTTTGTCAATGTCTAACTAATGCATGTCTAACGTTTGACACTGTCTAACTAATGCATGTCTAACTTCTCTCAATGTCTAACTAATGCATGTCTAGCTTTTGTCAATGTCTAACTAATGCATGCCTAACTTCTGTCACTGTCTAACTAATGCATGTCTAACTTTTGTCAATGTCTATTGCATATCTAACTTCTGTCAATGTCTAACTAATGCATGTCTGACTTTTGTCAATGTACAACTAATGCATGTCTAACTTCAGTCGATGTCTAATTAATGCATGTCTAACTTTTGACACTATCTAACTAATGAATGTCTGACTTTTGTCATTGTCTAACTAATGCATGTCTAACTTTTGTCAATGTCTATTGCATATCTAACTTCTGTCAATGTCTAACTAATGCATGTCTAACTTTTGACACTGTCTAACTAATGCATGTCTAACTTCTGTCAATGTCTAACTAATGCATGTCTAACTTTTGACACTGTCTAACTAATGCATGTCTAGCTTCTGTCAATGTCTAACTAATGCATGTCTAACTTCTGACAATGTCTACCTAATGCATGTCTAACTTTTGTCAATGTCTAATGCATGTCTAACTTCTGTCAATGTCTAACTAATGCATGTTTAACTTTTGACAATGTCTATTGCATGTCTAACTTCTGTCAATGTCTAACTAATGCATGTCTAACTTTTGACACTGTCTAACTAATGCATGTCTAACTTCTGTCAATGTCTAACTAATGCATGTCTAACTTTTGACACTGTCTAACTAATGCATGTCTAGCTTCTGTCAATGTCTAACTAATGCATGTCCAGCTTCTGTCAATGTCTAACTAATGCATGTCTAACTTTTGTCAATGTCTAACTAATGCATATCTAACTTCTGTCAATGTCTATCTAATGCATGTCTAACTTCTGACAATGTCTACCTAATGCATTTCTAACTTTTGTCAATGTCTAATGCATGTCTAACTTCTGTTAATGTCTAATGCATGTCTAACTTCTGTCGATGTCTAACTAATGCATGTCTAACTTTTGTCAATGTTCAACTAATGCATGTCTTACTTCTGTCGATGTCTAATGCATGTCTAACTTTTAACACTGTCTAACTAATGCATGTCTAACTTATGTCAATGTCTAATTAATGCATGTCTAACTATTGACACTGTCTCACTAATGAATGTCTAACTTTTGTCATTGTCTAACTAATGCATGTCCATGACCTTCATGCATGTCGACCTAATGCTTGTCGACCTAGCTGTCTAGCCAATGATCCATACCCATCGACTTATTGTTTGTGTCGACCTTTTGACCATGTTAACCTAATATATGTTGACCTTTTTCATTTATTGACCTTTTGTCTGTCGACCCAATTGCTGCCGACCTGATCCCGTCTGTCAGCCGCCTGGAACCCGCCTCTTATACAGCACATTCCAACCTTAGCAATTAGATGAAGGCTTGGAATGAAGGAATTTCTCCAAGGTCCAAAAATGAAATGCTCTAATGAAAAAAAAAAAGAATGACAATAACAGAAAATAATTGAGTAAAAATAATGAATCCCCCGTAGCACAAACTGCTAATACGTTACATAGAAGTGCATTATACAGTCTCTGCTGGAACCTCAGTGATATATCGCCCTCTGGAAGGCCATTTCTCATGTAATACATCGGAAGGATTATTGAACCGTGAGAATAATCATGGCCATTTGTGCCTATGTGAAAGGCATTGTGTACATTCATTGTAATGACATAGGTGGTTACTGTATAGCCAGGATTACAGACCGGGGCCCATTACTGCAAAATGGGTATCGATCCCAATATGTAGAACCCACAATAATCTCCTACAGTGATTCAGTAACAGGAATCTGCAGGATCTCCGGAGAGTCTCCTCCCCCCGAACATGATATGATTACTTTCCATAAAGAAGAACGATCACTCCACGCCACCACATACATTCCAGACACGATTAAACGCTCCCAGGCAAATCCTCATAGCGGTTAGCAACACAAATCAGAGACACTTTTCTCCCCATTATCGTTCCGTGGATGGGCAGGACGTTAATTATGTTTCAAGGCTCATATATGAGTTGCAGTAATAGATAATTAGAGGAGATTGCATTCGCCTTCGGTCATGTGTGGGCGCAGCAGCTGTATCTTCTGCCGGCAGGGTGGTCTGTCAATGTCTAACTAATGCACGTCTAACTTATGTCAATGTCTAATGCATGTGTAACTTCTCTCAATGTCTAACTAATGCATGTCTAACCTCTGTCAATGTCTAACTAATGCATGTCTAGCTTCTGTCAATGTCTAACTAATGCATGTCTAACTTTTGTCAATGTCTAACTAATGCATGTCTAACGTTTGACACTGTCTAACTAATGCATGTCTAACTTCTGTCAATGTCTAACTAATGCATGTCTAGCTTTTGTCAATGTCTAACTAATGCATGTCTAACTTCTGTCACTGTCTAACTAATGCATGTCTAACTTTTGTCAATGTCTATTGCATATCTAACTTCTGTCAATGTCTAACTAATGCATGTCTGACTTTTGTCAATGTCCAACTAATGCATGTCTAACTTCAGTCGATGTCTTATTAATGCATGTCTAACTTTTGACACTATCTAACTAATGAATGTCTGACTTTTGTCATTGTCTAACTAATGCATGTCTAACCTCTGTCAATGTCTAACTAATGCATGTCTAACTTCTGTCAATCTCTAACTAATGCATGTCTAACTTTTGTCAATGTCTAACTAATGCATGTCTAACGTTTGACACTGTCTAACTAATGCATGTCTAACTTCTGTCAATGTCTAACTAATGCATGTCTAGCTTTTGTCAATGTCTAACTAATGCATGTCTAACTTCTGTCACTGTCTAACTAATGCATGTCTAACTTTTGTCAATGTCTATTGCATATCTAACTTCTGTCAATGTCTAACTAATGCATGTCTGACTTTTGTCAATGTCCAACTAATGCATGTCTAACTTCAGTCGATGTCTTATTAATGCATGTCTAACTATTGACACTATCTAACTAATGAATGTCTGACTTTTGTCATTGTCTAACTAATGCATGTCTAACTTTTGACACTGTCTAACTAATGCATGTCTAACTTCTGTCAATCTCTAACTAATGCATGTCTAGCTTTTGTCAATGTCTAACTAATGCATGTCTAACTTCTGTCACTGTCTAACTAATGCATGTTTAGCTTCTGTCAATGTCTACCTAATGCATGTCTAACTTTTGTCAATGTCTATTGCATGTCTAACTTCTGTCAATGTCTAACTAATGCATGTCTAACTTTTGTCAATGTCCAACTAATGCATGTCTAACTTCAGTCGATGTCTAACTAATGCATGTCTAACTTTTGACATTGTCTAACTAATGAATGTCTAACTTTTGTCATTGTCTAACTAAAGCATGTCTAACTTTTGTCATTGTCTAACTAATGCATGTCCATGACCTTCATGCATGTCGACCTAATGCTTGTCGACCTAGCTGTCTAGCCAATGATCCATACCTATCGACTTATTGTTTGTGTTGACCTTTTGACCATGTTAACCTAATATATGTTGACCTTTTTCATTTATTGACCTTTTGTCTGTCGACCCAATTGCTGTCGACCTGATCCCGTCTGTCAGCCGCCTGGAACCCGCCTCTTATACAGCACATTCAAACCATAGCAATTAGATGAAGGCAGGGAATGAAGGAATTTCTCCAAGGTCCAAAAATGAAATGCTCTAATGAAAAAAAAAAAGAATGACAATAACAGCAAATAATTGAGTAAAAATAATGAATCCCCCGTAGCACAAACTGCTAATACGTTACATAGAAGTGCATTATACAGTATATCGCCCTCTGGAAGGCCATTTCTCATGTAATACATCGGAAGGATTATTGAACCGTGAGAATAATCATGGCCATTTGTGCCTATGTGAAAGGCATTGTGTGCATTCATTGTAATGACATAGGTGGTTACTGTATAGCCAGGATTACAGGCCGGGGCCCATTACTGCAAAATGGGTATCGATCCCAATATGTAGAACCCACAATAATCTCCTACAGTGATTCAGTAACAGGAATCTGCAGGATCTCCCCCCCGAACATGATGTGATTACTTCCCATAAAGAAGAACGATCACTCCACGCCACCACATACATTCCAGACACGATTAAACGCTCCCAGGCAAATCCTCATAGCTGTTGGCAACACAAATCAGAGACACTTTTCTCCCCATTATCGTCCCGTGGATGGGAAGGACGTTAATTATGTTTCAAGGCTCATATAGGAGTTGCAGTAATAGATAATTAGAGAAGATTGTGTTCGCCTTCGGTCATGTGCGGGCGCAGCAGCTGTATCTTCTGCCGGCAGGGTGGTATACTGGCGCTGGGTCCCGGGTTACAGTGCTGCACACTGTACATGTAGTGCAAAATACAAGGTCATTATACAGCGGATTGTAATAAATCATAAACTATATACAAGTTGTCTATTAGTAACTGTATTTGTGTTGGGAGTACAACTAGAAATGTTGCGCCCCCCCCCCTGCCAAAACATTTTCTGCCACCCCCCCCCCATACAATATATACATATATACTGTATATACCTATATTTTTCATGCTCATTACCAGGGGTTTCATGCTTGTTGCCATGAGTTTCATGCTCATTGACAGTGGTTTCAAGCTCATTGCCAGATTACATGCTTATTGCCAGGGGTTTCATGCTCGTTGCTAGGGGTTTCATTCTCATTGCCAGGGGTTTCATGCTCATTGCCAGCAGTTGCATGTTCATTGTCAGCAGTTTCGTGTTCATTGCCATACTGTATAACATGCTTATTGCCAGGGGTTTCATGCTCATTGCTAGGGGTTTCATGCTCATTGCCATGGGTTTCATGCTCATTGCTAGGGGTTTCATGCTTATTGCCATATTACATGCTCATTGCCAGGGCTTTCATGCTCATTGCCAGGGGTTTCATGCTTGTTGCCAGGGGTTTAGTGCTCACAGCTTGTCAGCGCTTCCAAAATCCATCATTACCAGGTAGCGCTATAGGCACTGCCCTCCCCTTACAGATGTTAGAGGTCCACTAGGAAGGCCACTTTTTGAGGGCCATTTTCAGCAAATTCCATGTGGGCGGCCAGACCGAATAGAATCTGCAGAGACCCCATGGCACTGCCCCCCCCCCCCCCCCCCCCACCGCTTGGACTGTGGCTCCATTTTTACTCCACTGTCAGCAGCAGCAGCAGCAGCGAATCGGTTTAGAATGTCCATATAATCATGAATGATATCAGCCAGTGTGTACTTTCAATATCTTTCCCCTGTGGCACCGCCAATATAGTTCCCTACCTGTTGGGCCCTGCGTGTGATCTTTAATGCAAGTGTTTTATATTACTCTCTTTTACAGTATTACTTTTGTAACTTTTTGTTTCCTTTCCACCTGTTACGTTTGTACTAGTTAGAAGACCGACAAAATGACGGCTTCTGCAGTGTACTTTCACTTTGAGCTGTGACCGGGTTTTTTATTTTCACTTTGAGCTGTGACAGTTTTTTTAGCCCACAAACTCTCCACCCCAGTCCCCATCCGTTTATAACTCCGATCTCTGTCTTCACAGCCCCCTCTCTCCATATCCGGCAAGTGTGGAGCAGACCAGCGTCCCTGCAAAAACTGCTTTCACTTTCTGTTATATCTTTTAGCGCACAAATGAGTAATTTGGTTCCTTGAGTGGCCTTTACTGGTCAGTGGCGGCACTTCACCTCATAGAGGTGAGGAGTAGTTATATAAATATATATATTTTTTTAATTAATGTATCAGATCTGTTGACAGAGTTTGCTTAAACTTTTGTCATGTTATTTTATTCACTGTAAATGGCAATGTGATGATTTATTTACCAAGGTACTGAATGCACTTGTTGTTGTTATACGTACTATGCTCTGCTATTACTTTGTGACTACTGATCGTTACCTGACATTACTTCTCTTTCTCACAGCAGGTGTTTTGTATATTCTGCATTCACTCGTTAATTATGTATCCTGGCCACTTATTCATTATGCGTTCCAGTTACTTTGTACCATTACTAATGGCATACACTTATTATACTTCATCGCTGTACGTATATTTACTGATGTTTTATACATGATTCTCTTTGTAACTCGCTCTCTTATAGTTTGCATATAACTTCATTATGATTATTGTCAGTTGTCTATATGACACTAATACGCTGGGTAAAGTATGTTACCCGGGTGTCTGTTCACATTCTTTTAGCTCCTGAGGAACTTATGGGTTTGGGTTTCCTGCAAAACTTTTTGCTATAGCATTACTATTATTATGGTTGCAGATCGCTGAATTTCGGGGCGAGCGCTGATGTCATGTGCATTGTCGGACTGGGGCATGACGGGCCCACCAGGGAAATGCACTCACAGGGGCCCACCAAGGGGCGTGGTCTTTTTGAAGAGGTGTGGCCACCTGACCAGAGAGGAGGGCTATACACTATGCGATTTTGGGCCAATTTCATCCGATTTCGGCACTTTGGGCCAATAATTGGGCGAAATCGGCCCAAAGTCACAGGTGTGTGACATCTGATCCATGAAACTCCCACCCTAATAATAATGCACACAGGTCCCACAGATAATAATACACCAAATAGCCCCCGCCCCCCAGATATTGCAGCACATAGGTCCTCCCCACCCAGATAATAGTACAGGACGTAGGTCCCCCCACATATAATACAGCACATACAGTAGGTCCTCCCACACAGATAATAGTACAGCACATACTATAGGCCCCCCATATAATACATTACATAAGTCCCCCCACTCAGATAATAGTACAGCGCATACTGTATGTCCCCCCACTCATAATACCGCAATTATGTACCTCCACATATAATACATCACATAGGTCCTCCCTACCCAGATAATAGTACAGGACGTAGGTCCCCCACATATAATACAGCACATACAGTAGGTCCTCCCACACAGATAATAGTACAGCACATACTGTAGGCCCCCCATATAATACATTACATAAGTCCCCCCACACAGATAATAGTACAGCACATACTGTAGGCCCCCCATATAATACATTACATATGTCCCCCCACTCAGATAATAGTACAGCACATACTGTAGGCCCCCCATATAATACATTACATAAGTCCCCCCACTCAGATAATAGTACAGCGCATACTGTAGGTCCCCCCACTCATAATACCGCAAATATGTACCTCCACATATAATACATCACATAGATCTTCCCTACCCAGATAATATGGCACACAGGTCCCCCTCCCCCCCCCACACACACACAAAACAGCACATACCCCCCCTCAAAAAAAAATATATAAAAAAGTTAATGCAACACATGGTTAGTTACCTACCAGTTTGCAGAGGGGGTCCAAAAGCACCTCACTCTCCACCAGCCGGGAGGAGACCTCCCGGGACTTCTACTTCCCCCACAGCCCCAGTGGCATCCTGCAGCCGGGGGAGGCGGTGACCGTGCGGGCGGGAATCTGTGGTTGGGACCCGGCGCCAGCTGCTCCCGTTGTCTGCAACTGCAGACTCAGCATGCGCTGCGCCGGCAGGCCCACTGTGCAACATCATGGTGCGTCTGATGTCATGACGCAGCGTGACAGCGTCCCCTGCCTGTAGAGCTCCTCTGCCCTGCTTGCAGCGCCTGGGTAAGCCAAGCTATTGCTATTGTGGCAGCAGCAGCGGCGGGGACAATGAGCGATAGTCTGCAAAGGCGCCGCCCTCCTAAACTATTGGGCAGTGTCAGGCAAAGTGCAGGCGTGCCCTGGCGTTCTCTGTGACATCAGCTCTGACCCCGATCAGCCTGTTTTTCTATCGCACAGGCAGAGTAGGTTCTGAGTCACACACAGACTGCAGACACTGGGAAAATCATTAGATGCTATGAATGGATTTGCAGCTAATCGCTGATCGCTGATATTTTCGCAAGCTTTTCACTGTCTTGCACAGGGTACGATTTCGTTTTGACTGTGCAGCTATCTGATCGCAGGGCTCTATTTCCTTGGCTTCCATACTTTGATGACAGTGGTTTCTCCAGCCAATGGCGACATTCCAGTGTTCATGGCCTCAGACACATTTGCACAGAACACACAACTACTGTATGTAGATTGCTACAGAATGTCCGGTTCTTTGTAAACTCTAGGTCCAAGAAGAACAGTCAGCACCTCTCCTCCTGCTGTCCATAGAAGGAAAATGAGCTCTTTATGCTATACTAAGCAGAGCCAACATTCTCCATTTGCTGGACCAATCCCTTCATCTAGAAATGGTAATCATCCTTCCCCACAGTCGACATCACTTCCAGTTCCAATAATCATGTTGAACTGATTTAATTAGCTTCTATGAGGAAGTCAGTAGGGAGGTGGGATTTAGGGAAATCTGTTGATGTAATGCTACTTGATTTCACTAAAGCTTTTGACACGGTACCTCATAAAGGGTTATTAATAAAACTAGGTAATTTAGGGTTAGGAGATAAAATTTGCAATTGGATTAAACACTGCTTGCACAATCGTGGACAGAGAGTGGTGGTAAATGGCATACATTCCAGCTGGAGTAAGGTCCAAAGTGGAGTCCTGCAAGGATCAATATTGGGACCCACCTTGGTTAATATATTCATTAATGATATGTAGAAAGTGACATAGTGAGTAAAATTGCAATTTTTGCAGATGACATGAAATTGAGAAAGGAAATTAATTCAGGAGAGGATGTGGATACACTACAAAGTGACTTAATTAAACTGGAAAGTTGGGTGGAAAGGTGGAAAATGCAGTTTAACATTGATAAATGTAAAGTAATTCATTTTGGGAACAAAAATGAACAAGCTACTTATAGGCTAAATGGAGTTATTATAGGGAATTCGGTACTTGTTTCTTAGCACGGCGCCACTGATTTTGATTGTGAGCATCGCGTCGGAAAAAATTGCGTAGATCGCATCGCATGCCAACCAAATTGCATGCGATGCGATTGACGCGATTTTGCATTAATTTTTATGTAAAATGACCCAAAACACCCCATTGTAATAGAAACCCCTCATGATGTTTGAAATGGCCCCCAATTTTGACGCCACCCCGCTATAGACGCACACCCGAAGCGTGGCGAGCGCAGCGAGCCCGCGAGAGGCGATACGCGTCCTCCGCCCTTTTCAAACCCCTACTATCCACGTCGGCGTGGAGTTGAGAATAGAAAGTGTGGCGAGCACAGCGAGCCACCGAGCCCGAAGCGTGGCGAGCGCAGAGAGCCTTGCGAGGGGGCGCGGATACCTTCACAGGTATCGCGGCCCATCACGGGCTTCACAGGTATCCGTGTCCCCTCGCGGGGCTCGCTGCGCTCGCCACACTTTCTATTCTCAACTCCACGCCGACGTGGATAGTTTTGGGTCATTTCACATTAAAATTAATGCAAAATCGCCTCGATCGCATCGCATGCAATTTGGTTGGCATGCAATGCGATCTACGCGATTTTTTTGCCGCCCGACGCCTCAGCCGAAAAACCCGCCGACCCCCCTCTCCCCCTCCTTCTTTTACCTGGTCCAGGTCCTCCTGGACCTGGAAGGTAACACCTTCCTCCCCCTAGTGAGGCAGCCGGACTACCTACCGGCTGAAGGGGGGAGGAGGAGGCGCCGGGGACAGCCTGCTTAGCTGTCCCCGGCGTCAGGGATGCAGGAGGGGGCAGGGAGGTGACGGAGACCCCCCGCACACCACATTCCAGGTATCGCGGGGGGCCTCCGTCACCGCATCGCGATGCCAGCCGCATATGTTAGTACGTATGCGGCGGCATCGCGGCGGCCAGGCGGCGAAGGGCGGCGATGTATAATAATACATCCCGCCCTAAAACACTTATATAACATTTGAAACATTCTTAAACAAGTTTTTTAAATTTTTTTTATTTTTCTTTCATTTTATAACTAATAAAAACTTAAAGAAAAGAACAAACCTAATCCCCTTTGGGAGGGATCTTTAATGTACAAAGCAAAGAGACAGCTAAGACTCCTTCTCTCTCTCCGCCGGCTGATATGATCCAACGACTGATATGTCATCAATAAATTAATATCAGATGATGAAATTATCTGCCAGATACTTTTATCCCGAACAAATAAAACGGCAACCTGGCGCACTATGACCCATAAAGTACAAATCAGATGAAGTTCTATTGAGGCATGTTCCTATCTACTCTATGAAGCCATTATAGGATTTAATTATGTATTGCACAATAAATTATTTGTAAGCCGTCAATGGGCCTCCTACTTTAACTGCATGGGGACTGAAGATGTTTTCATTAGTCTATAAAAAAATTCCCCTTCCCCTCACATTAATGGGAGCATCTGCCCATTGATGTTTAATGAGAAATACTCTTAAGTCCTTTTCTTTAGGCTGTGAAATATATTGATTCTGTTCCCTTCCTTTAATGGGGTCTGGAGAGTGAAACTGTGTTGATAATGAAACACTAATTAGATCACGGATTTAGCGGGCCCCTCAGATTCCGCCTTTCAGTCTTAGAGGATAATAAGAATGTTAGCAGTGTTCGGTGTACACACGTACTCAGGATGTAGGGATTGTGCTTTATATAGATATATAATATATATATATATCTCTTGTCGGAACATGACTAGTGATAGAGTTCTGTCTGCATTGTATGTGGCGATAGTATTCTTAATGACTACTTCCTCTGTCTGTCTCTCTGGTGAATGCAATAAGAAATCTAGCAAATCTAGTGATGGGTGCAGTAGGTGAGGGTGGGGGTCTACATGGAAGGGCGTAGGGTGGAACACTAAAACGGAACTGGTTCTTGCCATACAATGTGTGTGCAATGTTAACCCTTTTATTGCCAACATCTCCGTGAGAGATGCCCAAAATATCCGCTAAAAATGCCAACTTCGCTTACATTTGTTTGTCTCATATAAATTCAAATAAAAAATGTTTTGTAAAAAAAAAATATATATTTCCTATATACATATATGTATAAGGTAACATTACAGGTTATGATTTATTCAAATGTTTGCTTGACTATTTTTACACCTATTTCGACAAATTCACTTGGCTCTCAAAGGGTTAATAAGTGTTCCTCTAAGGACGGGCAGCCGGTGGTCCTGGCTCTGTGGTGGGATTATTAAGTTCCCGTGTTATTGTTGCGTGGAACCATAGAATACAATTTATCGGGAAATTCTGTCCTGGAGCGCAAACTAGCAGTGAAAAATGGGCTTCATTATCAGTAAGACCCTAATGTTACCTGCCTCTTGGCCTTCATATTAACGCCACCGATAGAGAAATTCCGCACATCTGCCGAACTGATGAACATAAAAGCCTGGTACCTGTGCAGAGACAAAGAATTACAATGATCTGTTTTATTTCGTACTCAATGGAGTTTATTCATCAATAGCTATCAAGCAGCACAAAGCGCAACATGTAACAACACTGACATCCGCGGAGAGAGCAGGACGTTCCAATATATGATTAGACACCTGAAAGTCAGATTGTCCGGTACTTGTGTATTTTGGCGGCGCCCTATTTCAGCATCGTGCGATGAACGCATCGCATGCCATGTACCCGATGGCATGCGATGCGATTTTGACCCCCTATGCGATGAAAAATCGTATAAGCACCCTAATGGGTGCTTACAATGTTAAATGCACCCCCACGCCACCCCCCCACTATAAACGTGAACCCGAAGCGTGGCGAGCGCAGCGAGCCCGCGAGGGGCGGCGGTACGCGTCCTACGACCTTTTCATACCCCCACTATCCACGTCGGCGCGGAGTTGAGAATAGAAAGTGTGGCGAGCGCAGCGAGCCACCGAGCCCGAAGCGTGGCGAGAGCAGCGAGCCCCGCGAAGGGACGCGGATACCTTAACAGGTATCCGCGTCCCCTGGCGGGCTTCACAGGTGTCCGCGTCTCCTCGCGTGGCTCGCCACGCGGACACCTGTGAAGCCCGCCAGGGGACATGGATACCTGTGAAGGTATCCGCGTCCCCTGGCGGGGCTCGCTGCGCTCGCCACGCTTCGGGCTCGCCACACTTTCTATTCTCAACTCCACGCCGACGTGGATAGTGGGGGTATGAAAAGGTCGTAGGACGCGTACCGCCGCCCCTCGCGGGCTCGCTGCGCTCGCCACGCTTCGGGTTCACGTTTATAGTGGGGGGGGGGGGTGGCGTGGGGGTGCATTTAACATTGTAAGCACCCATTAGGGTGCTTAACATTGTATAAGCACCCATTAGGGTGCTTATACAATGTTTAATCGCATCGCATCGTATGGCATTGTATGCCATGTACAATGGCATACAATTTGAAAATTGTATGCCATCGCACACTATGGCACGAAATCGCGTCGCATCGCATACCATCGCATACGTTATGGTATGCGATGCGATGGGCGCCGCCAAAATACACAAGTACCGATTGTCCTCTATTGGGTCTAAATAGGGCGAATCGGTGTATAGCGAGAGCAGGAAAACCACCCAATGATCTACACAATGGGCTTGATTCATATGTGGTTGGATTGGCTACCGCTGTGGCCTCCATGAGACGCACAAGCCACTCATTGCTGAGGCCAGAAAATCTCCATCCAACGCCAGAGATCTGTGGCCTCTTCCCTCCCCCTAAACGGAGGCCATCGCTGCTATCTTCCTGCCACCGAAATGTCATCAGACTGTCAATCACTGAAAACCTATTGTTGACTATGTACTTGCAGAATGTGTCCTGCGCATGCAAGGTGTATGGTGTAGGCCCTCGGGATTCATGTACAATGCACACCCTGTACCTTTTATAGATTCCCATAAAAAAGTTTCATAGGCAGGGACAGAACCGCGCATCATTAGGCCCCATAGCATAACTAGTCTGGGGACCTGGTGAAACAATTCTAGACTATCCGGACACCCTGCTAAGGGATGGCTATCAATGGATGATGGTTAGGATCCATCAATGTTTCTCCCAATTAAAATAGAAATTCCATACGAAAGTGGCATTGCGATGAGAAGATCTGATGATGAACCAATGGATAGTTTGCTAAGAATTCGAAGAGTTCTTAGCCAGTTCATTGTCAACTCTCACATGGCATAATCTGATTGGTAGTCACTCTCACAGCCTCTCACATGGCGTACTCTGATTGGTAGTCACTCTTAAGCTGGCCATACATCTACAGATCGATTGTCAGATCTGGCTGGTTGGAACAAGAACCTGGTAATATCTGAATGACAGTTTTTGGCAGTTTTCCAGCATTTCAAAGCAAATGGTCAACTGTCATTTGCTCTCATCCATCACCAGGATTTTGTTCCAACCAGCCAGATCTGACAATCAATCTGTAAATGTATGGCCAGCTTTACAGCCTCTCACATGGCGTACTCTGATTGGTAGTCACTCTTACAGCCTCTCACATGGCATAATCTGATTGGTAGTCACTCTTACAGCCTCTCACATGGCATAATCTGATTGGTAGTCACTCTTATAGCCTCTCACATGGCGTACTCTGATTGGTAGACCACTCTTACAGCCTCTCAGAGATTCAAACAAAGAAAGCCCCTTGCGTTACTTGCTTGCCTATTAGTTGTTGCCATAATCTGCTACCGCTCATGCCAATGTGGAACCATCAGTGGTTCATAACCATTGAATTAATTTCCGAGTGATGGCAGCACACACCATCCTTACAATGTAAGTAAACCATTCAATTTCACCCTCCATTGGCCATCTTTACCTCTACTGTTCACACTGCATATGCATAGAGAATGTCTTTACTTTTCCCTTTTGAACCCCATGCAATAGAAGAAGAAACCTACAGTAGCATTACCGTGCCCTCCAAACCATTGGGACTGCAAGATTACTGTACAGCTACTCTTTGCAGATGGCTCAGAAGACCAGATGTACAGCTAGGTTGTGGCTAGGGAAGGCAATGAGGAACTGAGTAAGGTGATGAGGCTGTGGTTAGGGAAGGTAATGAGGGAGTGATAAAGGTAATGAGGGAATGAGAAAGGTAGTGAGAGGAACTGAGGACAGTGCTGAGGGGCTGAGGAAGGTGATGAGTTGCTGAGGTGACAGGGGCTGAAGACATGGAAGAGGTGCTAAAGATTCAGGGGAGGTAGGGCATGGGACCACATTGCAACCCACTGGATTGTAGATAATAGGGATGGGGGGAGGGGGTTGAGGGTCCGCACACACTTTTCTCTTGTATATCCCTTATATATTGTTTAGGGAGATATTAGTTCAAGCGCCATTATTTCATCAGTACAGGCGATGGGTGCTATCCGGGCAACGAAGTCGTAACAGTAGATTTGGAGAGAGAAGAGAGTTGCACACTGAAAGAAAAAGGATATTTTGCAAGAGAGAAAATTATCCTTAAATCTTAAAACTTATACTTTTATTGGTATTTATTAAAAAGAAGAAAGAGCAGACCTGTGCAGATTTTTTAACATATAGAATCTCACGAGGTGATCTTCTTCTGTGCCTTGTGAAATTTTTAAGAGGTTAAGACTTTTACATACATACATACAACATATATAGTGTTTGTGCCAATGCACAAGAAAAGATAGGGGTGTTTATAGGGATTAAAATGAATTTCCCTTTGGCTGGCTACTATATCAACATCACCAATAGTAGCCAGCCAAAGGGAAATTCATTTTAATCCCTATAAACACCCCTATCTTTTCTTGTGCATTGGCACAAACACTATATATGTTGTATGTATGTATGTAAAAGTCTTAACCTCTTAAAAATTTCACAAGGCACAGAAGAAGATCACCTCGTGAGATTCTATATGTTAAAAAATCTGCACAGGTCTGCTCTTTCTTCTTTTTAATAAATACCAATAAAAGTATAAGTTTTAAGATTTAAGGATAATTTTCTCTCTTGCAAAATATCCTTTTTCTTTCGGTGTGTAACTCTCTTCTCTCTCCAAATCTACTGAACCCACTGGATTGGTCTGGACTCTCTAGAGGAAGGCACTCACTGGTATGGACTCTGGAGGAAGGCACTCACTGGTATGGACTCTCTAGAGGAAGGCACTCACTGGCATGGACTCTGGAGGAAGGCACTCACTGGTATGGACTCTCTGGAGGAAGGCACTAACTGGTTTGGACTATCTGGAGGAAGGCACTCACTGATATGGACTCTCTGGAGGTAGGCACTCACTGGTATGGACTCTCTGGAGGAAGGCACTAACTGGTTTGGACTCTCTGGAGGAAGGCACTCACTGATATGGACTCTCTGGAGGTAGGCACTCACTGGTATGGACTCTCTGGAAGAAGGCACTCACTGGTCTGGACTCTCTGAAGTGACTGGAATATGGTCTCCCGCGATTATCTCTGCAGTCATCGGTGACAGCCCAGCAGGTGAGGTTAGTCTTCTGTAGGGGGCTTTATCCTTTTTATAGCTGTGGGGGCAATGAATTAATGTGTTATTTTTTTATCCTGTGGGAACATCATTGTTTGTAGGTCTCAAATTTTTTGTGTTGGTCAATATGTATGTTTTTTCCCCGTAAGCGGCAATGTGTGGGTTTTTTCCTGTGGGGGAAATTGTGTATGGCTTTTTTTCACTGTGCAGACTATTGTGTGCTTCTTTTTCCCCCATGAGGGGTCAATGGTTTTTTTCCCTGTCGGGGACAATGTATCTGTGTGTATATTGGAGGAGGGGCGCTGGGACATGAGCTTGCTCCGGTTGCCACAGTTAAATAGAAGCTCAACGGTAGAAACTTGTGGGCAACTGAATGTCATGTTCCAGAGGTGCCTCCCCAACCCCTACTCTTTGTCCTCTGCACCAGATGACACAGTTTCCTGTCGTGTGGCAAATGGGATTGACTCGGGATGTAGAGATGCATTCTCTCATAGATTTGTCAACTTCATTTGTCACAGTCAATCACTCAGTTGTAGCCATAAGTTCTGCAGGTGCCTTAGAGATGACGGGTTCCGCTCCGTTCCGGATAATGCAAACCTTTCTTCTTGGATCACGTTATAAAAAGCCATTAATTATTGTGTTATTACTGCGTCTGGCTGCCGTGAACCTTGAAATACTCCGTTTGGATTTGAGCAGGCAGAATATTCTGTATGCTTACAGTATGTGACTCATTTTATGTCTCAGTGTCTTTTGTTTTGATATTTTGTCTCCAGCATTATTGTCGTGAATGTGGAACTGGGTTCTAAATGTTGTAAACCAGCACAATCAGAATAATAATAGAAATATTCCCAAGATCCTTCTGAATGAGAATGAGTACAAAAGATGCAAAAATTATTATTATTATTTTTGTTTAATATATTAGCACATGGACCCTGATTCTGGTTGGCTCGCAAAGCAGCGTGATTTCCCAATGGGACGCGCGAGTGTGTGAGATGCTCGCGAGTCCCAGTCCCACCATCCGCCTGCTGCCGCCAGCTCTCGGGATATGGCGAGCTGGCAGCAACACATGGGGCGGGATGTATTAACATACATTGCCGCCCCTCGCCATGCCCCCGCCGCGATGGTAGCGCATATGTACTAACATATACAGCTAGCATCGGGGTGCGGTGACGGAGGCCCCCGCGATACTTGTGATGTGTTGTGTGTGGGGGGGTCTCCGTCACCTCCTGGGCTCTGCGGCGTCCCTGGCGTCTCCTCCTCCACCCTGCAGCCGGTAGGACATGCCCGGCTGTGACATGCTGCTGGGGGAGGAGGAGCATCACGGAGGATGGGGAGGAGTCTGCGGCCCATAGGCTTCTATAGGGTATTGCCAACTAAAGGTGGTGATACCCTGCCCTGTGATGACGCAGCGACCGGGTATTGGTACATTGGAAAATGCGGTAAAACAGGGTAAAAAAAGAGAGAGAGAGAGATAGTAAGCCACAAGCCTCGGAAAGGCATCTCTCTCTACTCAGGCCGTTCTTCTACGGTATATAATAATATTAGGGTTGCCGTCTTTTGTAGTCTCCTCTCCGGGAGAAGGCCGGAGAGGAGACTTTCAGTAGGACTTTAGGGGGTGGGGTAAATGGCCCGATTTGCCGATCTCTGTGGAGGGGGCGGGGCTAAAATGATGCATTTGGCGCTTTAGCCCCGCCCCCTCACCGGAGATCAAAAGATAGGGTTATTTTAATGCTGCAGTTAGGCAGAGGAAGCCGCGATCAGGGGGCAGAGTGGGGGTCCCCCAGATTCCGGGAGGGTTGCCCACCTTTCAGGACCATCCCGGGCATTCCGGGAGGGTAGGCAACCCTGAAAAATATTTCCACTGTGGATGCAGTCATCAGCCAGCCTGGTGGAAACCCCCTATTCAGTGGCTGCAGAGAGAATCCGATGGCTACAGAGTGCGTGGGAGTGGACATTCATATTACTATAATCCTCATTTTTTTTATAAAATCATGTAAAGTATTGAATTACAGTTCATCACCTAGTCAGGGCCGGTGCAAGGCACCGGAGCGCCCCAGGCGAGTCGGGGTGGGGGCGCCCCGGTGCCCGGGGGGTGGTACCTGTATTATAAAACTGGCGGCGTCGGCGTCCCTGCAGTGCTGGAGTGGGTAGGGGTGTCCGTGCCACGGGGGTACCTGCGGTGCTGTCACTGTGTATAAAGCTGCTGCTGGCGGCGGCGGGGTCCCTGCAGTGAATAGAGAATAACTAGAGCTATGCGGCGGCGCGGGAAACGCTTCTGATCTTGAAAACACTTGCCGCACGCTGATTGGCTGAATCTCAGCCAATCAGCGTGCGGCAAGTGTTTTCAAACCCAGAAGCGCTTCCCACGCCGCTGCATAGCGCTAGTTATTCTCTATTCACTGCAGGGACCCTGCCGCCGCCAGCAGCAGCTTTATACACAGTGACAGCGCCGCAGGTACCCCCACGGCACGGACACCCCTGCCTGCTCCGGCACTGCAGGGACGCCGACGCCGCCAGCTATATGCACATGCTGGGGGTGAGGGGCGAACTGCCGCTCTCCAGGTGCCGGCGCCCTGCCTACAGTAGGCTGCCTACTGGTGGCGCCGGCCCTGCCTACAGTTATTCCATTAAGAACAAATATTAGCTAGGTAAGTGGTTAATGGCAGTAATCTGCAGCGTGTTACTGACATATAAAACTGTGCTTCCATATTACAGGTATAACACCGGCTCATACTTACTTTGCTGGTCTGTGAATAGAGGGCGTGGCTGGGCGTGATCCGACATTGCTGAGAAACCCGCCATTGATAGCAGGGGCAGGGCTACAATGACGTGGCTAGCCACATCTTGTATCATTGGGTCCCCTCGGACCACTCGTGCTCTGTGGGCGGCCGTGGAGAGTGCAAGCTAGTGGCAGGGAATGTGATAATCTTGCCCACCTTTCTGGGCAGGAGAGGTGGGAGTGCCACTATATTTACAGGAGCCTCCCGGCCATTGCAGGAGACTAAGCGAATATGCTCAGGCTTTAGCTTGTTGTCTCTACCCTCATCATTGTTATGTTTGCTCCTGTAACACTTGGTGCTGACCTTTTATCTGTTTTTATGTGTTTCTACTGTTAAACCTTCTGTCTTTCGTATGTTCCTGTCTGTAGGTGTCATGTCAGTCCTTCTCAATGTGGTTCAGGCTGTAAACCTGCTTATTAACAATAAGATTATGAAATAATATATTGATCCCAGACTCAGAGGCTAATAAAGGCTTATTAAAGGTATATACCATAGCTTTAATTGAACTGACTGTAATAATAATCTGTAATTACAATGGTGTTTTACAGCGTTAAATTCTAATTTCCCCAACTATTGAATTAGGATAACTGGATTTTAAGTCAGCGGTATAAATGCCGATAGCACCCCATTGGCTATACACAGCGAGTGCGGTGGAGTTAATTGTTTCATCCTGTGCAACTTCTGAGTCCAAACCGTTCCACCCGGCGGTTAATATCCATTGATTGACTTACGGTAAGGAAATACTGATTGCAAAAATGCCCATCAAACCCACACCGCAAAATCAGATGGTTGAGTGAACCAATAATTGATAATGTTATTATTCTATATACACTATCTCTATATATTAGCAATATGATGAAGTCCCGTTCCTACGTTTGTAGCGCCTGGACATAGTTAAAATGCTCCCCATTTACGCATTAGACCCAATAACAACCCTATATACCGTAATGCACTAGATTTCTTATCTTAAATAGATTTTTTAACTTAGAGATTATTAAAGTCACTAAATCATCCTATATAATCTCAAGCCTATCGCTGCTCCTTCCCTCTATGGGAGGAATTCAAGTGTTGTTCGCGTAAACTATTTTAACGGGCTGTTAACTAGTCTGATTTTGGATATTGATGATGATAGGTAAAACAATACACACTTTTAACTGTAGGATATTGCTGCATATTGTATTGTACAATCTATATATAAAAGGCTAAATACTCCTCACCTCTGAGGTGAAGTACCACCAGTGACCACTAGAGGCCACTCAACGGACCAAATGACTCCTTAACAGAAAGTCAAAGAAAAATGATCTGTTTGAGACTTGCTGGATATGGAGAGGGAGCTGTGAAGACAGAGGTTGGAGGTAGGTAGGTAAGCCATCATTTTGACTGGCTTTTAACTAGTCAATTAATATTACTAAAATCGCTTTTATATTTTAAACAAGGTTTTTTGGGACCAGCTGATGAAACAGCTGCTAAAACATTGGGCCGTATTCAATGAGGCCAGCGAAGGGGTTAAATGGCAGGCATCGTAGAAAACAAGAGACCCTCGCCGTTTAAACCCTGCACCAGTCGCTCACCCTATTACATTTTCTGGGGGAACCCTCGCTGTCAGATGACGACGAGGATTCCCTCAAACAGCGAGACTAGCGGCTAATGCAGGGAGACTCGTTGTTTTAGCATCCGCACACACCGTTTCCCCATCACTGCAAAAACCCAGCGACAGCGAAACGGCGTGTGCAGGGGGTCAGTTGAATACTGATCGTGTGAGCTGTGACAGCGAGCTGGCAGGACTGCTCGCTGTCACAGCTCGCAAAAACCATTGAATATACCCCATTGCCATACTAGAAGGGGAGGGCCAACTACAGTGGGTGTGGCAAATGCATAAAGATTAGATTTGGGTGGGGTGTGTTCAAGCAGAAAATCTAAATTGCAGTGGAAAAATATAGCTGAGCTACATGCAAAAGCAGCCAGTATTTACCTTGCATTAAAAAATATAACCCACCCAAATCTTACTCTCTGCAGTGCAGCATGGTTTTGCCCAGTTGTGGATTTTCTTGCTTTCTTACAAATATGAATCAGACCCATTATCCTAGTGGGTATTCCGATAGTCACTGCATAGCATATGCTACAGACACCTGGGATTATTTAAATAGTACTTAGCCCTTTCCCTTGAGGAACATTGAATTATTATTGGCTGATACAAAGATGGAAATAAATCAAAGTCACACCCCTCCCATATGACATCGATGCTGGGAAACCATCTGGTTCTCCCCCATCGATGTCAAAACTAATCGACATCGGCCATAAACCATCAATGATTTCTAATCATCGATGGTCGATGGCCATCCCTAGTTAAGCCTCACCTCTGCCGCTGTCCCTGTTCTCAGCTCCATGTTCTGCAAATGGGACATACGATCACCTCTGTCTCGGACCTCCAGTGATCTAGTGTAAGAGGAACTAGTGCAAAGAAAACAATGTCAAGAAAATGACAAGATCCTCTGTGAAATCATTTATAATCCGTTACCCTTCTTTGGGTCTGTAACAGATACAGCAGATATCTGGGGAAACACAGCAGATAAGATCGCAGAATGTTCTCCGTTCTCCCCCCCGTTTATAAATATTCTTTACCTTGTTAATAAAGCAGATTTAATTAGCATTTACATCCACTTGTCCCCTAATGAGTGCCTGAAACACAGAGATAAATTGGCTTGCCCAAAGTGACTTTGAGCTGACACTAAAGGGACATTCATTAAACGGTGGTGTTCAAGTGCCCACTGGGGTAATATTGCTTTGGAATCTCTAACTGGAAATAATTGCTCTTAATAACCTTGTAAGATTTCCATTGCAAACACTGTACGTTCCGAGTGTTCGTCACATCACAGGAGATGCCGCACATTATATCACCCTTCGCCATTGTGTTATCCTAAGTGTATCCCTTGTACGTGCATAATGCAGCGTAATACATTATCCTGTAATACCTGGTTGACAAAGGCTTTATACTGGGATCCTCCAGCAGGCCACTTGTAAGTCTCAATGGCAGCTTGGATTGCGTATATATAGTGAGCATCTCACATACTAAAACTGGTGATACAGTAATGTGTAGCAAAACAAATACACATTGCTCGCAATCACTGGCATCCTCTAAGTCACCTGTGCATTAAAACTGGGGGATATTTAATCTGTAGAATGGCTACATTCGTAATGTTAGTACATATAGCTATAGGGGTACATTTACTGGTACTTATGTAATATCTGGGCTCCCGATTTTTCTTATGAGACCGCGTCCCATCGCGGGGCTCGTTGCGCTCACCACACTATATAAAATCAACTCCATGCGTAGTTGGATAGTAGGGGTATGAAAAAATGGGGTGCATTTAACATGGGAGCCCAGATAATACATAAGTACCCATTTACTAATAGTGGGTACATAGAGTGCAATTTTACTTGCAATTTGATCCCGATTCAGGGGGGGGGGGGGGTTTGTTTCTGGTTTCTTGGCAAGTGTCTTAAATGATGACAACAATAGCACTGGTATATAGTATGATCAATAGAGCTGCCACCACATCACGCAGTGTAAGGGACAGAGCAGAGCTGCTGCACATGCCCAGTGTACCAGCTTTTTCTACCACATTACTGTATGTGTGGATCTGAGCCCTCAAACATCACAATGGACCAGAGAGTAGCTGCCAGGAGGAAGAGACAGGAGCCTTACCATGAGGTGGGAGATCGTGAGCTTAGAAAGTGCAGTACTGGTTCTATTATGTTTGTGTATTTATTTATTATATGTTTAATAAACAGCTTATACTATAGACCATATGTACTGTTAAATATTAAATATATAGTAAATATTAATACTGTATTCCATACAGTATCCATTGTATAAAAAGACCAATTTTTGGGGCTGTTAATGCTCCCCCAGACTTGCGTACTTACCCCAATGCAATGCAGAGGGGGAGATTTTGGATTATATTTGGAAACCCCCCTCTAAAAATCCTGCGTTTGCCACTGGAATCGGGATCGAATTTAATGGTAAAATGCATTAGATTTGACTATGTAGTACAGATCTGTACATTGGCGGATTCAGGGGGGGGGGGGGGGGAAGGGCCACCCGGGCACGTGCCCCCCCTGTCATTTTTCCCATTTTTGTAGCTGAGGACCAGGGCTTTCCAACGAGCCCAGCCCCGTGTCTCTAGCCCCCTGGGAACCGGAGATATTGTCTGGCAAAGCTGTAACGTTTTTCCCCATAGGATAATATGGGGCCCGTTAATTCCGACCCCCACCTGGTTCCGACGGCTGCCAGTTACCCCCCTGGCATCACAGAAGCCTGGATTTCATTCAATTCCAAATCGCTGGGCCTTCAATATGATACCAGGCTGGTCCATATATGCCAATCGGTTCCAGAGATATTGTGGATAAACCGATTTTTATATTTTTGAAATGTAATTTCATGGCTATGAACAGCCATGAAATTACATTTCAAAAATATAAAATCGGTTCTTTAAAGGCAGATTACTCTGGAACCAAACATTCCAGTTTCACTGGACCAAAATCATTCAAAGCCCACTCAAAAGTTCTTCAATATGATACTTGTCTCATGTAAATGGGTCAGTTGATTCCGAAGATATAACCGGTTAAATGAGATAACTGGTTAAAAGGGGAAGGGTGTTTTTTTCTCCCCCTCACACCAGAAAATGCAGGGACTAGGCTGGTGTAAAAGGGGCCAACCCGGGAATACATTTTCTGGTGTGAAAGGGGTATTATTTCAAATAGCCGGGACCTACAGCGCTCTGAATACAGCCAGGCTCTGCCACTGTCAGTGGCTATCACTTCTGCCTGGCGGCGGCTGTCCCCCATTTACCGAGAGCATGTATTCCCCTTTGGCAATGAGCATGTAATCACACATGGCAACGAGCATGGAACCTCTGGCAATGAGTATGGAACCCTTGGCAATGAGCATGTAGATAAGCAGCACTTATGTAGCATAATTTTTAATAGGCATTATGGTGTTTGGCATAACACATAATGGACATAATGTCGTGTAACTTAACGTGTAATGGACATTATGGTGTAAATGTTTAATGCGTGCCTTTGGTGGACAATGTCCCTGTTTATGAAGAGTATTGTGAATAGGATTAATCTTTGTGGCATTATGTGAATTCTGGCTCAATCCATGTGGCATTATGTGAATTTTGTCTCAATCCGTGTGGCACCTCCATTTTCCATGGCCGCACCCTATGTGGCTACAGCTCTTAGAGAGCTGGCCATGCCCTCATAGCGGAAAAAATGGGGGATGTAGCCTCGCAGGAGTTCCACGGTAGTAGGTGAACCCTCTAATTTTGGTCATTAATTTTCGGCACGCGCAGATGTCTCCTCTCCTCTGCCTCCAGTGTTGGGAGGTATGTTTGTGACATATTGGACATTGCAGTGTGTGGCATATTGTGTATCATTCAGGGACAGTGTTCTATCCAGTGGCAGCAGTAATTAACCATTGCTTATAATGTGTACTGGGGGGGCATAACGGTGTGTGCTATAATGTGTACTGGGCATTACGGTTTGTGGTGTAATGTGCTCTGGGCATTACTGTGTGTGCTGGAATGTGAATTGATACTACTTTGTGACCACACCACTCCCCCCCCCCCCCCCAAAATGCCCTAAATTTTTAGCGCGCGCTGTCCCTATTTACTATGATATATGATATATTGTTTTGTCTGTTTGTTGGGTGGGTGGGCACTAAATGAATGTCTTGCCCCGGGCACCAGAAACCCTAGTTTCGGCCCTGATGTTGCATTATGTGAATTTTGGCTCAATCCATGTGGCATTATGTGAATTTTGGCTCAATCCGTGTGGCATTATGTGAATTTTGGCTCAATCCGTGTGTTATTATGTGAATTTTGTCTCAATACGTGTGGCATTATGTGAATTTTGGCTCAATCCGTGTGGCATTATGTGAATTTTGGCTCAATCCGTGTGTTATTATGTGAATTTTGTCTCAATCCGTGTGGCATTATGTGAATTTTGACACAATCCATGTGGCATTATTTGAATTTTGGCTCAATCCATGTGGCATTATGTGAATTTTGGCTCAGTCCATGTGGCATTATGTGAATTTTGGCTCAATCCATGTGGCATTATGTGAATTTTGACACAATCCATTTTGCATTATGTGACTTTTGGCTCAATCCATGTGTTATTATGTGAATTTTGGCTCATTCCGTTTGGCATCATGTGTAAGGGGGAAGTATAATGGGGTCTAGTATTTTGTTGCATAATGTGTAGAAGTTGTATATGGTGTTGTACACTACACTCAAGGACACGCCCACTGTTGAGTGGCCACACCCCCTTTTCCAGAGCGGGCCTTTGGCGTGAGCACAACTATATCCTTCACTTTTGTCGCCATGGTGGGTCTGCGTACATTAAATGCCAGGGCATATATTTAATCCCATGCCCACCCTCTCTCTGCCGCTTTCTTAGCATGTACACTGGCACCACTAACACCGCCCCTCCCCCACCCAAAACCTCTTTTATCACGGTGCCCCCCCTGTCATTTTATCCTGGATCCGCCCCTGGATCTGTACTATATAGTCTTACCGGACAGGACTATTTTTCTTTTCGATTTACACTACACGGGAGCGTGAATTGGGATCGAATCTACATCAAATGTAGAAAAACCATTCGATTTTCTATTCTATTTTCTAATCGATTTTGCTTCTATAAGCAAAATCAAATAGAAAAATTGTGCAAATCTCACATTCAGTCTTTCAAAAATTTGAGATATATATATATATATTTCCGGGATTAATTGTTTTTATGTGGTTCGCTCTTATTCTGACCTTCAATTAGATTATTGAGTATGAAAGTATGTTAAGTATGGAATACATTTATTACAATCAAAAAATCCTAGTGAGCACACTGGACGCCTCTCTCTGTTACCGAGGAGACTGCATTAATGATCTCTCACACATTTTAAGCTGTTCCCTTTCAGAATGAAATGGCTAATTTAGATTTCAGTGTATTATATTCTGATTTGCAAAGTCAGGCGCGGCGCCGCTGAGTAGTACTAGGGGCGGGCTAGGGCAGGGGCTATATAACTCCCGGCCCAGCACAATGTCGCTGTTTGTGGTGACAGACATGGGGCGGTATTCAATGTGAATACCGGCGAGGTGCAGCAAATCCTGTTTAGGATTCGCTGCACATTCGCCACGTTCCGGAGCCTCGCCGGCTCCGGTATTCAACGAGTCAGGGGCTCGCTGCCCCTGACCGGCGAATATGAGCTCCTGCGGCGAACGCCGCAGGGAGCCTGAGGACGGTGGCAGGCAGGGAGATGGAAGTCTCTCTGCCTGCCCCAGAGCGTATGTGGGGGGGAGGTGGGCTCCCCGGGTGCCAGGCAGCACAGGCTGCCCCCCGGGGGTGCCAGCAGGGGACCGGGTATATTCACTACACCCGATCGTGCATATGTAACGATCGGGTGCAGTGAATATATGAATATCTAATGAGCGGCTCGGCTCCGGCGCCCCCTGATGGCTGCTGAATAAAACACATGAATAAAAATAGCATGTCCCTGCTCAGAATAAAATTCCTGATTTTTTGACACCAAATGTAAAAAACAAAACACTTTATTTTAAAAGTTCACATTCCACTTCACCATAAAAAGATAGCGATTGCTACTCGGTGAATCATGGCGAAAAAAACCTTCAAATGTATTCGCCATCTGTCATTCAATAGGGTGATTCACCGTTTTAGTCAAAAATTCGCCAAACAGCACAAATTCGCCATAAAAACATGGCGAATCATGCTCATTGAATACCGCCCATGGTGTGCATGTGACTAGATTGATAGCCAGTAGTCATAAAGGGGCAATGTCATACACGCACACAGCCTGGCCGCAGGGGGTGAACCTGGGACACAAAAAGTCCATTCAGTGACTCTTTTCCTACAAGATAGTTATAGACAGCTTATAGTCGTCAACATTGCTTCCCCCTTATTTAATTATTAACCGTTTCTTATATGTGGCGCACACATATTCCACAGCGCTGTACAGAGAATATTTGAACAGTCACTGCCCCAGTAGAGCTTACAATCTATATTCCCTACCACATATACACGCAAACGCACACAGACATTCTAAGGGTTAATTTTGTTAGAAGCCAATTAACCTACCAGTATATTTTTGGATTGTGTGAGGAAACCGGAGCACCCGGAGGAAACCCACGCAAGCACGGGGAGAATATACAAACTCCGCACAGTATGTTTAGCAGTGGACAGGGCTACAATGATGCAATTTAGGTGTGAATTGTGTCATAGGTGGGCGGCCAAGGGGGGTGCGGTGGACTTGCACACCATTCCTGGATTCCAGGATAGACTTCCGATTTTTGGGAGCCTCCCGGCTATCGGCGGCTTTATCCAATAGTGTACAGTAACTGGCCCCTCCCTTGGGACCAGCTTCCAATAAATTTAGTTTATTTCCAGGCAGGCCCCTCCAGGAGGGGAGTTACCTGGCTAGAAAGCCAGCTCAGTGAGGCAGAGGGGTGGGGCCGCCGCCAGGAGTAAAAAGGGGCAGGATGGGGGCGGAGCCACAAAGGGAACATCCTGTATGGTGATGTTGCCAGCATGATTGCATCATCGTGGCCACACTCCCGCCTTGCAAAGCCAGTATTTCAGGCATTGCACAGCGGTGAACAGCTATAATGATGCAATTTCCGTCATTTTGGTCCCGCGAACCCCCAGCTGAGGGGGGTGGAGTTGTGGGAGACTGACAGCTTTCCGGAAAGGCTTTCCCCCCTTTCCGAGGGGCCGAGAGGTGGGCCTGATTTCCGATACCCTCACAGCCATTAGACAACCCTGAAGTACTGTAGCACTGAACATTCCAACATCTGCAGCAATCGATTTTAAGAGCTGGTGCTTCTGCTTCACCTCAGTCTGTAACATTGCAGTTAGTATTTTATCTCTCTCAGCTGTGTCACTCTCCACTCTAATCTTCTGCAGAGCTTGTTATTGTAGCTGGCTCCCATACAGTAGCTGCTTGCTGAGTGGAACACAGTACCTGTCTCCTGTGGTCAGCGATGGACTGGGCACGGAAATGGGCCCTGGCATTTGTGCATGCTCGTGACCTTTATCACGCACGTGCTCAAGCCAGGCACGCGCAAGGGCATGCGTGCACTGCTTATCCCCGCTTGCAGGACAGGGGAATAGTGGCTCTCCTGGACACCAGCAGCACACAGAGATGCCGATCAGGAGGCGGAGGCCCCACATTGGTGGAAGAAATCGGCCCACCTGGCCATCGGCCCTTCTGGCATTTGCCTGAAGTGCCAGATGGCCAGTCCGGCCCTGCCTGTGGTGCAGAGCTGACTACTACCTGACAGGCTTCAGAGCGCCAGCTCCTTGAATAACAAGCTCCTCAGCACTGATGCAGGCTGTTTAGCCGAAGGCCGCCCTTCTCTAGACCTGTCAGAATATAGTACAAGCAGGCCAGACTCGAGCACCAAGCGGGGTAACAAATTGGCTACCAGAGTGCCCGCCAGGCCCCTCCAGCAGGGCCCGGATAATTAGTATCCCCCTTTCCATTGGTCATAATTATTAACATTGTGTGATACTGTCATTCATATGGTGTAATGGTTAGCATTACTGCCTCACAGCACTGAGGTCATGGGTTCCATTCCCACCATGGCCCTAACTGTGCAGAGTTTGTATATTCTCCCCGTGCTTGCGTGGGTTTCCTCTGGGTACTCCGGTTTCCTCCCACAATCCAAAGTAGGCTAATTGGCCCCAACAAAATTACCCTAGAATGTCTGGTGTGCGTGTACAATCATGTGGTAGGGAATATAGATTGTAAGCTTCACTGGAGCAAGGACCGTCTTGTTCTTACTTCACGATCCATACTGAAATAGACCATGAAGCATGTGTTAATGCTGATTAAATATGACCAGGGAGACAATGAGTGAAAAAGCGCAGGTTACGTAATGTGTCCGTAACCTGCTTACCCTTTATACCTAACTACGTGCGAACAAAACGTAGCGCAGCGTAGCGTACCTTTTATTGTGTATTTTGCACCAAGAACCAATACCTTAATACGAGATCCTTTCGCAGTACTTTGTCTCTAATCTGCGAATATACCTTAAAGGACAGAGTCCGCAATGTACCTTATCGCTACTATGCGAATAAACAGACACGACCACTGAATAGGAATAAGGAGATTAGAACTCCATAAAAAGGTTTGTATTTAAGTCCCTAACGGACAAAAAGGGGGTTACAGAAATAAGAATAAACAGGTATAACAGGTAATACAATATACTAACAATGAATACTAAACAGACTCTACTAAGGGGAAAGAATACAGTTACAAAACACAATCAGCCAACAATACTTATAAGAATAAATACCGTGAAAATGCAACCGTTACCCGTCTCATCTAGTATGCGAAGCGCAGTCCGGTCAGAGCTCACTATCGTTCAGGAATGAACTATAGTCCGGTAGGAAGGTCCAGGGAAGGTAGTTGTGCCGAAGTGACCGAGCCTGCTCCGGGTCGCCTATCTTATAGGGTCAGAAGGGGGAGGTCAAAGGCCATTCTCATTGGTCAGAGATCATATGTCCGGTCCACTGTGATTGGAGGTTAGACGCTGTACCTGGTCTGACCAGGTGCAGGGGAGTGAACTTTAAGAGTCCTTTGTTTGGTGGTTTCGGCGTCAGCAAGGATAAGAACCGGTTTTATCTAGTTTCCTTTGTTAACTACTTTCAACAGAAACTGTCTCTGGAATATGGATTATGTCCATAACTATCGGGCAGTGTACATTGCGAAATATTCGCAATGACCGGAATACTTCGCATAATGAACTGAACGGAACGGTACTAAACACGATAAAGATAGGTGTGTGCAGGGCTAACTAAACTATGTGTGGCGTTCTAAACCTTTTAACTATATTTCATTTCGTGTAAGTGTGTTATGATGAATTTATGTGTGATAGTATGTCTACTCTTCTGGTCCACATTGTCACACATACTCAGGTATGGAAACTTTATTTGCGCAACTCTGCGAACCAAAATGGCGGCCATACTATCACAAAAATGGCGTGTGTGTACCTAGACTTCAACACATGGCATGCTAAAGGAGCCATGCGAGGGTACGGCTTGCACTCGGCTGGCCACTTACCGCATATGCGCAAGCCCTGGAATGTGGCTGATTCCGGGACTTTGATGTGGTAGTTTGCCCTACAGAAATCTATCACAATTCCCCTTGCTGGGAGGAGTCTAGTTTAATCCCTCCCAGCTCCCCCCACAGCATGTGCAGATAGGACTCTTGGTCATAAACCCAGAAGTCCTATTATCACAGGACAGCTCTGAACACGAGAGCTGTCCTTAGGGGATTCTATTAAGCATACAGTATTAATAAAGCCACTATACTTGTACAGATACTTCTACTGCGATACAGTCCCAGGAAAGAGCAGGAGGAATTGTTCTTTGTGGATGTTGGACGGCTAAGCTGAGCGTCTGATTGTAATCAGAGCTGACTTTACCATTAGGCAGCTGCCTAGAGGATGCAGAATCTACGGGCACCTCTGAGTCTGACACGAAGTTTAGGATAACTGAGAGAGGTGTCCTTGTTAAACTGTCAGGTGTTGAGCTTCTCAGACGTCAGTCAGTATTGGTGTATGGGTGGTGAGAGCAGTAAGCTGATATTTTGCCTAGGGTGAGGAAAATCCTTGCACCGCCCTGGATGTAATCCTTGTGTAAAGCTGGCCATACATATTTGGCCACTTTTCGCCTGGTTCCGACGGATCGGCTGATACAGTAAATTGGGTGAAAAGTGACCAAATCGCATGTGTTTGACATACAATCCGACGCTCGGCCCTGTACGCATCGGATCAGTGTCAGAGATCGGACCTGTTGAATGAAAGATCTGTCAGATCGGACATCCTCCAGCAGCGGCGAATGGTATCACATGCGATATAGCACAAACGCAAAAGAGCCGCATGCGGTACCGTACATCACATGTGATCCTGCCGCCTGGGATGCTCTTGGGGTGATTCCAGGGAAATATTTTGCTGCTTCTCCCTCTGTGAAGCATATGGGGGCCCTTTAAATAACCATCGCTTCCTGCTAATTACCATATATACTCGAGTATAAGCCTACTTTTTCAGAACATTTTTTATGCTGAAAAAGCCCCCCTTGGCTTATACTCGAGTGAGGGTCCCACTTGAGTCAATAAGTTTTCCCAGTTTTTTGTTGTAAAATTAGGTGCCTCGGCTTATATTCGGGCCGACTTATACTAGTATAAGGTATCTCTGAATTGATGCTGTACGTAGCAATGTCGCTGATTGGAAACCTTTTACAATCATACGCGTTACTGCCGCTACGGTACATTTCAAGAAGCCTTCGCACTCCTCCGGGGCTACCTCTTATACAGTAGATGTAACTTCTCCGGTATTTCCAATCATCCAAAAGATTTATAACCGCATTGGTATTTACATAAATTAATATTTTTGATACATTGCAGGGTTTCGATGGGCTGCCTGGTGCAATTCCTGGGAATTCCAGAATTGCTGATCTAGACTTTCACTAATGACTTCTTTCCCCGGTGAGATGTCTGAACTCCAGGAGCGAATACACAAGGTACATTTGTCACGTACAGTACCGCAGTCCTGCCGCCTGGGCTTTCGATAGCTTTGGCAGTAGTGGCCGGTTCCTCTGCAAAGACACGTGGGCCGCTTGATGACTGTATTTCAATCGATGTATAAACCCGATAGCAATTCACCGAACAAAGACGGCATTAAACGCGTTTTAATGCTACGATATTTGGCTAAACAATGACTAACAGCTTAAATACTTACGGCGACAATGGAAACTTACTGCAGGGGATCTTTAACTCAACTTCTAGTGCAGACAACATGGGGCTATGTATTGTTACAGCGATCTGTGCATTGCCGTGCTTTGTTCCTTGATGTTTGATAATGTAGCCGTTCTTTGTTACAGTTCATTTGCTACTATAGACACACAAGTGCTGCGAACGAGACACGCTGCGTCTGAGCTTTAATTAATTGGTAGCGTCGTAAGCGCTCTGACAATGTTAACCCTGCGCGCGCCGGTGTGTGTGTTTAGCTGGGTTGTACTGTCGCTACTTCCCATTGTGAATAGACTTCCACTGAAATAAAATAAGTCTATTCAGGAGAAGAAGAAACGTTTTACATTCTATATCACACAGTCTCCTGCAGTCTGACTGATACGATGGCTTAGGTGGACTTGTCGACAGTAAAAAGGTCGACAGTGAGTAGGTCAGCAACTATTGGCTAGACGCAGCTTGGCGTAACAATGGTGCTGCAGCCCAAGCAGTGGCTTGGGGGAGCCGGCGCTGTCGGGTACGTATGGTCTGCAGATTCCACTGGCCGTCGGTATGGAATCTGCTGAAAATGTTCCTCCAAAAATGGCCACCGCCTCAGAGTAGACAGATGCTAGAGGTCCTACTGGACAGATGCCAGAGGTTCTACTGGGTAATGTATATCGCTACCTGGAAGTTAGGAATTCTGAGTAGCGATGTATATATTGCACCAGTAATATATATTGCCCGTGGCAATGGCAATGTAAGCATGAAACCCCTGGCTACGAACATGAAACCCCTAGCAATGAACATGGCAACGAGCATGAAACCCCTGGCAACGAGCATTTAACTACTGTCAATGAGCATTAAACCCCAGAAAGAGCATTTAGGTAGAAAATGCTTATAAAAAAGAAAATTGTATGCGTATGTTTGGGGGCGGGGGGGGGGGGGGGGCGGGGTCTTGGGCGCCAGGGGAAAGCTAAATTTATAGTTATGCCACTGGATTGTAGTGTAGTATGTGGAAATATCTGTAATCGTGTTTTGGTTCAGGTTCGGTTTATACATCATTCAACAAAAATCGATAAAAGCAGTTAAAATCATATCATTTTTGCAATTCAAACCCCAAAATATATTTCTTTTGAATCCGAATTCTGAACACCAGGAATCAGTTCGGAACCCGATCTCCTCCGGAGACCCAGACAAGGTTTTTTTCTGAATCCACAAAATTCAGGTGTATTAGGCTTAGTACATCTGCCCCAGAACTATTCGGAATTCTGCAGTCAATGGCCCTTATCATACCTCCCAACTGTCACGATTACAGCGGGACAGTCCCGATATTCGGGTCCTGTCCCGCTGTCCCACCCGCGGCAGGCATTGTCCCGCTGCGAGGGGTAGCAGTTAGGAGACCCCCCAATCTAATAGAATAGACGCTGTGCGCATGCGCACAGCGTCTATTCTCGTATGAAAATGAGGTCGCGGCTAATTAGCATAAGCTTCGCCGCGCGAGTGTTCCTATTTCTTCCGTTCACAAGTTGGGAGGTATGCCTTATTCAGATCTGATCGCAGCACAAATTTGTTCTCAAAATGGGCAAAACCATGTGCACTGCAGGTGGGGCAGATGTAACATGTGCAGAGCAAGTTAGATTTGAGTGAATTATTATGTTTCTGTGCAGGGAAAATACTGGCTGCATTATTTTTACACTGCAATTTAGATTTAAATCTAACTCTCTCTTCTCATGTTACATCTGCCCCACCTGCAGTGCACATGGTTTTGCCCATTCTGAGAAAAAAATGTGTACTGTGATCAGATCTGAATAAGAAAAGACAGATTTGAATAAGGGCCAATATCTTGTTAACGAGCGTCATTCTTCAAACCGTCAAAGGATTTTTTCCCCCCTGTCATCAATTATTAACAGTCTTCTTAATTTCTGCAATTTCCAGAAGTCATTTGCAGCCCTTTCCCCAACTTTCTTTCGCCGGCCCTTCCTGGAGAAATGATTGTCTGCGTTAAATGAGCTGTCAGGTCGATGTCTGGATCCCTGCGCTTCGTGGCCTCAGCTCATAAATATGAGCTCAATGGGCGAGTGACAGGAGAGATCCTTCACAGCGAATGAATCAGACTCAGCAGATTTTGGCATCCACGGGTCGTTCTCCGTCATTTTTATATATTTTCTTATACAAAAATAGATTGAGAGGCCGCAGAGTGATCGAGCTGTGAGGAGCTGTTAACCTCTAGTGGGAACACTCGGCTGGCGCGCTGACGGTGATAAATGCTTAGTGGGAGCCGGTGGGAGTGAGCGAACCGAGGGGACTCTTGACCCCGGTGGTGTGACAGTGACAATTAGCTGAAGGCTTTATTTTATCCTGGATCATCATCCTGTTGCACGTACCATAGACTCTTCAGCGGGGATAAGTGGCACGCCGGCGAGGACAGGCCGCGCTTAGTTGAGAAATGATGCAATGTTCCGCTTCATAAACTATACAACTGCGATGTAACGCTGTCTTCTGACCATCAGTAGCGACGTTCATTTTCATTTGCATTCTTATAGATTTAAAACTACGGTATTTACACCGGCAGCTGACGTACGTCACCGTCTTCTCTGGCGGTTATGTGATCTTATTATTTGCTTTTGGGTGCCGACTAGAACATTAACCTGTTATTATCTGGACAAACTGATCTAAAATTTTAACACTTTGACGGCCAGACCGGCGGTAAAAAAATAAAAAAAATTAAAAAATATGATCAGAATTTTTCGGGCTGTCAGACTCATGACTGAGTAGGAAAATAATTTAGTACTAGTGATGGCAACTACCTACTTGTAGGAAAGGGGGGTGCCCGGAGAGGAGACAGGCATCCTACTGTCCCGATAATTGCGCAAATACTTCTGTCAGGAATGGTGCATGCGCAAAACCACTCTCCACTTCTTCTTCTCCATGTGCGTGGTAGACAGATTTCCTATCTTATTCGAGTGTCCGCATTCATTGTTGCCTACTGTTAAGTGGTCTATGTACAAATCCCCACAGGACTCTGGAGAGCGGCAGAAGTGTGTCTTTACTACCTGCAGTTCACACTAGACAGTGGGCAGGATGCACTAAATGAAAAATGCAGTAAAAACCCTGCTATCAGGGTTTTTACCACATTTTCATATGCAGGAAAACCCGCACACCCACAAGCCTATGTGCTTGGGCATCCCGCCCAATGGCTGTAGCAAGTGCTTCCTGAATATCAGGAACTTCCTGTGCAGCAAACACTTCCTGTGGCTAGTATTGATGCCGCACACATACAGCATATATCTGTGTTTCCAATTTGCTTGCCATGTATAATGTAAGCTTTGCAATCCTCCATTATGGCATACCCTCCAACTGTACCGTTTTAGCCGGTACAGTACCGATTTTCAATGGACTGTACCGGCTAAAAAATAAATGTACCGATGTACCGGTTTTCTAAAGCGGAGGCCATTCCTCCGACTACGCAGGCGATGGCTGATGGATGGATTCGACCGGGCCCAGGGAAGGTAATTGTGTAACAGTGTGGCTGCCCCCGTTCCCAGTAGTGCCTTGCGCGGCACACCGGCAGCCAGCATGCGAGCTAATCGTGACGTCAGCACGCCGCACAGCTGACCCGCTCCCGCACTATACTATGGGGCTGTCGGCACAGTAAAAGCCGCCAGCCCCAGCTCATGCGTCCTTGACATATCTGGATTCCAGGTCAGTGCACTGACTGGCTGAGCCCCATGATCTGACTGGCGTCGCGGGACTTGGACGACGGAGCAGCGCCTGGTGTTGAGGGGAGCGGCTGGCCGTGCAGCCAGTGTCTTCTTGTCGACGTCCCTCAGCTCAAGGGGTTTCATTACACAACACATTTAAAATTAATGTCTGTCCTCAGGTGGGGGCGTGGTCAAGTTGACACACCCCTCTACATGTGGCCACACCCCCTAAATCTGAGGCCACACCCCCTGTACCGGTTTGCAAGGATAAAATGTTGGAGGGTATGTTATGGGGGGCAGTTTAAATAATCTCTGATATCTGGTCAACATCCCAAATCGGAGTTACTGGACATCTGCATCCAGAAACCAGCAACAAACAAGAGGGCTTCACTTGCATGTACACTTCTTGTTTTATTTATGTAGAGTATTCGCTCTCAAACCTCGGGCACAGATGTAATTGTGGTAAGTGATGTGTGACTTGTACACATAGAGCAGATAATAATGTTATTTGTATTCAAGTGGTGTCCTGGGGTAGCGAGAACTTGGATACAAACACTCAGTATAGAAGGAACACAGGGGACACTAGCATACAGGGCGGGGGGGGGGGGGGGGGGGTTTAGAGTAGGAAATATATAATTGTATATTACATTATCCAGCTGTACAGGGGTCAGAAAACTCCACAGATTGTGTCGGCACCTCTATAAACACCCACTAAAATCTCCTCCCCACTGACCAGCCAGCTGAAACAGGGGAGGGGGGATCAGAACCCAGGCCCCTCCAGAAAACTCAGGCCCAGGTAAAAAGTTAATGCTCCCCCTCCCCCTCTCGATACCACTGAAGTGCTTGCCATGCTTCGGGCTCGGTGCCTCGCTACGCTCCACACACATTATATTCTCCCTTTGTGCCAACATGGATAGTAAGAACAAGCTGGTTTAACAAAAAAATCATAAAAAACCCATGTCAAACATTTCATGTGTCTACCTTTTTCATGGCCACCCATTGCCATGTCAACATTTTTTCATGTTGGCCGGGTTCATATTGACTTTTTAGAGTAGACCTATTGACTGTCTACCTAGACACTGTAGAGCTCTCATCCATCTGACCACCTGCTGACGATTCTTTGTATAATGGCTAAGGTTGTATATAATATTATAGTATTAAGTGGTGTTACAATGGCACTGCAGCCCAAGCATTGGTTGGGGGAGCCAGCAGCAGCCTTATGGATTCTGCTGAAAATGTCCCTACATAAATGGCCGCCATCTTGGAGTAGACAGATGCTAGAAATTCTACTGGACAGGAGAATTTACAGATTCCCGGTATGGATGATATGTGCATGTTAACTCCTGGCATGAAACCCCTGGCAATGAGCATGTAACCCACCAGTAACAAGCAAAAAAAAAAAAAAACACTGACCATGAATAAGAACCCCTGGAAACGAGCATGAAACCCCTAGCAACAAAGAGATTAGGTACCATTCTAAAAATACATAGTGGAAAATATTTGGTCCCCAGATGAAGGGTGATAAGTGATTATTATTATAATTATTATTATTATGCAGATGTGAGGGACCTAGTTAACACTGTAAAAGTTTATATTGTATGACCCAACTTGTGTCACTATGTGAATGCTGTATGGGCCCAATGTAACAGGGTGGGAGAATCCGAGGTACTTGTGTATTTTGGCGGCGCCCGATTTCAGCATCGTTCGATGAACGCATCGCATCACATGCCATGTACCCGATGGCATGCGATGCGACGGGATTTTGACCCCCTATACAATGAAAAATCGTATAAGCACCCTAAAGGGTGCTTTTGAGCACCCTAATGGGTGCTTACAACGTTAAATGCACCCCCACGCCACCCCCCCACTATAAACGTGAACCCGAAGCGTGGCGAGCGCAGCGAGCCCGCGAGGGGCGGCGGTCCGCGTCCTACGACCTTTTCATACCCCCACTATCCACGTTGGCGTGGAGTTGAGAATAGATTAGTGTGGCGAGCGCAGTGAGCCACCGAGCCCGAAGCGTGGCGAGCGCAGCGAGCCCCGCGAGGGGACGCGGATACCTTCACAGGTAAACGCGTCCCTACGCGGGCTTCACAGGTATCCGCGTCCGCTCGCCACGCTTCGGGCTCGGTGGCTCGCTGTGCTCGCCACGCTAATCTATTCTCAACTCCATGCCAACGTGGATAGTAGGGTATGAAAAGGTCGTAGGACGCGTACCGCCGCCCCTCGCGGGCTCGCTGCGCTCGCCACGCTTCGGGTTCACGTTTATAGTGGGGGGTGGCGTGGGGGTGCATTTAACATTGTAAACACCCATTAGGGTGCTTATACAATGTTTAATCGCATTGCATCGCATTGCATGGCATTGTATGCCATGTACAATGGCATACAATTTGAAAATTGTATGCCATCGTACACTAACCAACAAAATCGCGTTGCATCGCATACCATCGCATGCGTTATGGTATGCGATGCGATGGGCGCCGCCAAAATACACAAGTACCGAATCCGATGAGTGCTCAGCTCGGCCTGACTGTAGGCATTTCCATGGATAAACCCCACACTGGCCCACAAACTATAATACACTAGCGAAAAGCATCCCATGTAACTATATATATATATATATATCTATCTATCACAGGTGCATTACAGGCTGATGTTTTGGGGTGTTTAACTCCTTCATCAAAACCGCCTTGACAGAGGGGTTCCGAAACCCAAAACGCTGGCCTGAAACGCACCTGTTTTAATACATCGTTTTGACAACCGAGCAGACTTCAGTGTCCCAGTGATAACTACCAATACCATACCTCCCAACTTTGAAGCTTGTGGAGTAGGGACAAAGGCGCTTGCCCGAAAATTAGGGGGCATGGCTATCCAGAAATGGGGCGTGGCCTACATGCACGTATTCCCGCAAGGCCACGCCCCTGTTTTGACATTGTGGGGGCACGGCACAGCGTTTATTCGCAGCTGCTCAGTAGACGACAGGGGGACTCCCAACAGCCCCCCTCCGCCACGGGACACTGCCGGCCACGGGAGGGACGCGGGAACGTCCCCCAAAACCGGGATGTTCCCGCGGTAATCGGCACTGTTGGGAGGTCTGCAATACTTTGTGCAGAACACTATATTCAAGATATACTCTCTCTCTCTCTCTCTCTCTCTCTCTCTTAAGGTAGCATACCTCCCAATAAAAGGTAGCATACCTCCCAACTGTCTCGCCGGACCATCCCTTTTTTTGGGATGTTCTCACGTCCCACCTGCTGGGACTGGCAGTGTCCCAGGGGGGGCAGTTGGGAGCATACTTCGGCACTATTTTATGTACAGTACATCATCAGTAATGCACTACGCTAGGCCGCAGGTAGTCAGGTGTAATGTACAGTACATTGTCAGTAATGCTCTACGCTAGGCCGCAGGTAGTCAGGTGTAATGTACAGTACATCATCAGTAATGCGCTATGCTAGGCCGCAGGTAGTCAGGTGTAATGTACAGTACATTGTCAGTAATGCTCTACGCTAGGCCGCAGGTAGTCAGGTGTAATGTACAGTACATCATCAGTAATGCGCTATGCTAGGCCGCAGGTAGTCAAGTGTAATGTACAGTACATTGTCAGTAATGCGCTACGCTAGGCCGCAGGTAGTCAAGTGTAATGTACAGTACATTGTCAGTAATGCGCTCTGCTAGGCCGCAGGTAGTCAAGTGTAATGTACAGTACATTGTCAGTAATGCGCTACGCTAAGCCGCAGGTAGTCAAGTGTAATGTACAGTACATTGTCAGTAATGCGCTCTGCTAGGCCGCAGGTAGTCAGGTGTAATGTACAGTACATTGTCAGTAATGCGCTCTGCTAGGCCGCAGGTAGTCAAGTGTAATGTACAGTACATTGTCAGTAATGCGCTACGCTAAGCCGCAGGTAGTCAAGTGTAATGTACAGTACATTGTCAGTAATGCGCTCTGCTAGGCCGCAGGTAGTCAGGTGTAATGTACAGTACATTGTCAGTAATGCGCTACGCTAGGCCGCAGGTAGTCAGGTGTAATGTACAGTACATTGTCAGTAATGCGCTCTGCTAGGTCGCAGGTAGTCAGGTGTAATGTACAGTACATTGTCAGTAATGCGCTATGCTAGGCCGCAGGTAGTCAGGTGTAATGTACAGTACATTGTCAGTAATGCGCTATGCTAGCCCGCAGGTAGTCAGGTGTAATGTACAGTACATTGTCAGTAATGCGCTACGCTAGGCCGCAGGTAGTCAGGTGTAATGTACAGTACATTGTCAGTAATGCGCTACGCTAGGTCGCAGGTAGTCAGGTGTAATGTACAGTACATTGTCAGTAATGCGCTACGCTAGCCCGCAGGTAGTCAGGTGTAATGTATAGTATATTGTCAGTAATGCGCTACGCTAGGTCGCAGGTAGTCAGGTGTAATGTACAGTACATTGTCAGTAATGCGCTACGCTAGGCCACAGGTAGTCAGGTGTAATGTACAGTACATTGTCAGTAATGCGCTACGCTAAGCCGCAGGTAGTCAGGTGTAATGTACAGTACATTGTCAGTAATGCGCTATGCTAGGCCGCAGGTAGTCAGGTGTAATGTACAGTACATTGTCAGTAATGCGCTATGCTAGGCCACAGGTAGTCAGGTGTAATGTACAGTACATTGTCAGTAATGCTCTACGCTAGGCCGCAGGTAGTTAGGTGTAATGTACAGTACATTGTCAGTAATGCGCTATGCTAGGCCGCAGGTAGTTAGTTGTAATGTACAGTACATTGTCAGTAATGCGCTACGCTAGGCCGCAGGTAGTCAGGTGTAATGTACAGTACATTGTCAGTAATGCGCTACACTAGGCCGCAGGTAGTCAGGTGTCGGGGTATATGCTGTAGTCGGGATTATAATTAGGAAAGTTAGTGAGATAAGCAGCTGTAATGTACAGTACATCGTCAGTAACGCGCTGTGCTAGGCCGCAGGTAGTCAGGTGTAATGTACAGTACATTGTCAGTAACGTGCTCCGCTAGGCCGCAGGTAGTCGGGTGTCGGGGTATATGCTGTAGTCAGGATTCTAATTAGGGAAGGTAGTGAAATAATCAGCTATAATGTACAATACATCGTCAGTAATGTGCTACACTAGGCCGCAGGTAGTGAGGTGTTGCGCAGACGAGAATATTTCCACCATGTAAATGATTTGTAGTTCATTATTTCAGTTTAGGGTAAAGTGGAGATGTCCTTCCATAAAACAAATCTTAAAATGAAATGGAAAATAATTCACAAATAATGTATTTAGTGGCCGCGCTGGATATTTATCGTCCCCCGGCTTTGCGGGGTTATACACCTTGTATCACAAGTCACAAGCTGACATTTTCCAGGCTCGACGAGCGTTTAAGATTAATTAACATGTTCGCTATGTCCTGGCATTAATCTGCGTGACCTTGGAACGTGGATAATGTGTCCGGGATGTAACTGGATTTATATCATAAGTGAAGCGCGGTTTTGACATTGTCACATTACACGCTGGGGGTCGGAATCGCGCATTTTCTCATTGACTTTACTGCACTCATTCTGTGTGATAGATGGCAGGTATTGGCACATCTTATAGGTGCTCTAAAATGAATGTGATTTATACAAATGGAAATACTTTGCTTGTTTAAATATAACTCTTTTTAGTGCTATTCGCTGTTTGCATATAGGTTGGTTTACCATTTATAAGTCCGCTGGGAATATTTTTCTTGCTATTCTTCGGTACAAATAAGCGCAGTATTGAGCTTTCTGTTCTTTCATTCGTTCAGATGCTTCAAATATATGGTTACTGTAAATCTATACTGGAGCATTAATTGCAAGGGCGGGATGTTTTAACGATACTACAGTAATTGCTTATGCACTAACAGCGTAGGACAGCTCTTGCGGTAAGAGCTGTCGCTTGCGATGCCGCGTCACCGTCCCTGGATTTCTGGGTCTGAGACCCGGGAGTCCCTCTGTGCATGCAGGGCAGCCGAGAGGAATGCTGCGCCCCGGTAAAATTATTGGGGCGTGGCCTGAGTGTGGGAGGTGTGCCCACCTCCTGCACTTAGGCCACGCCCCAAAATGTTTAGAAGGGGAGAAAGAAAACTCTAAAAACTCTAAACTCAGCAGCAGCAGCACACACCTACAGCAGGCTCAGCATGAGCAAGGGAGGGGTTGGACCAGGGCCCCTGCCGGGCCCCTCCAGCAAGCCCGGGCAGTTAGTACCCACTCCCCCCCTCTCAGCTGCCCTGGCGATTCCCTCCGCAGCGCTGATCCGGCATGTGGGCATTAGAGCACGCCTTTTTGCTTTATAGCCTCTTCCCCAAGTCAGCTCATTTTGATCACATACTTGAATATGCTCCTGGAATCGCCGCAAGGCTCCTGACAATCGGATGGAGTTCCCTCTGGAAGAGTAGGCAAGTCTCTCGGCCAGCTGCCAAAAAGGGACTATTAACAATATTGCATAAGGTATAAATGTGTTAATAAACTAGGGATGTACATTGGACCCTTTCAAGGTTTTGTGGTTTGGTTTTGGATCTGGATCTTCTGCACCCCTGGTCTGATACTGCACACCTAGCAGCACCCCTGGAATTAAATGGCACACTTAGAGATGTAGCGCCTCTCCGGCAGGTCAGGGAGTTGACTACCGTCCGAATGGTGTCGCTGTCCCCGAGCGGCTGATCCAGCTACGGCCTATGGTCAACGAAGATGAGCGCACCGAAAAACAACTATATACAGTACAAGGAATCATCCTTAAAGAAGACCTTAAATCAATTCACCTGCTGTTCTTTCCTGTCAAACAGCCAGCGCAAAGAAACACTCACCCACATCCAAATAAAAGGGAGGGCGGGAATCTCAGGAAATAGAGGGAGACTCCTCCTCTTCCTGCAACTCAAATCCACAGCTAACTTTGCCATCCCCTGCATCCTTATTGGATGCAGAGTCACATGATTCACTAAGGTCATCACAGCTGTGGATGTTTAACCCTCTACGTGCCTATCTCAGTCATTCCGTTCTTCTAAGATCATTTTTAAATGATCTGAGATCAATATGGATAAAATAAAATGAACTATTCACTAAGTTTACTGAAGCTTCTAAAAAATGAAAAGAGGTGATGTTTTTTGCCCATAGCAACCAATCAGATTCTGTTTATCATTTTCTAGGTTGCAGTAGAGAAATTACAGACTGAATTTGATTGGTTGCTATGGGCAACACGACCTTACTTCATTTATAGAAGATTTAGTAAATGTCCCCTTTAGTGAATATTTCCCAAAGGGGCTGATTTGTTAATGAGTTTCATTCTTCGCAACTAAATGCTCCAGTCAATCTGCACCCAACTGTCATTTTTCAAACATATAATGAGCTGATTGGCTGGATCATTATTTATTGTATGGAATAAGTTTAGAAACTCTTTGTCTAGGAAAAATTGAATACATAAAGACAAACCGTGGACAATATTTGTGCATAACATATATAATTCTCCACAAAAAACTTCTGTATACAGTGTCCATACCTCCCAACATTTGTAGCCATGAAATTGTGACCTGCCGCTCCGAAGGCCGGGCCAAATAGGGGTGGAGCTAACGGGTGAGAGGGTGTGGCTTTGGGTAAAGTCTAAAGAGCGTGGCCTTGCGCCATGACTCCAGTTTTTGGGCCAGATTCTCTAAATTTCAAAAGTGATAAAATGGAGAGTGATAAACAGCCAGCCAATCAGCAGTCTGTGACATGGCAGGCAGGAGCTGATTGGCAGGCTGTTTATCACTCTCCATTTTAGCACTCTTGAAGCTTAGAGTATCTGGCCCTTTGTCATTTTGGGAGGCGTGCCCAGTGCTCCCCTAGCAGTTGGGTTCCCCCCTCCCTGCACTGAAGAGATATCATGCGCAGGGTAGAGAGCAGAGACATTGCCACCCATGAGACGGACAGCGGGACCGTCTCCACATAGCGGAACTGTCCCGCTGTCATCGGGACAGTTGGATGGTTTGCGGCATCTGTGTAACATTTAAAGTGACCATCTTCTGGGGGTCTATGCAGCAGATTTGCCGCATAACTGTATTCATAACCAATAACTTACATATTGGAGAAAGAGCGAGACGAAGGACGTATCCTGGTTTTATGCTTCCTCCAATATTGTCCATCAGTGTCCCGGCTCTGGGAGAATATTGATCTTTCTGTCTCAGTTCATACTAAAAAAAATACTTCAGGAAATGATTTATTTCCGGTCCCCGCTTTCCTCAGTGGCAATGACCGGCATTACACGAGATATGATTTGGCAGATTAGGACGGGTTTCAGACGATAAAATGCCAATAGGGCTTTCTATAGCTCCCAGACAATGTCTAGGTCAACTGCAGGAAAATGCCGACACATGAAAAGGTCAACATGAGGCTTTTAAGTTTTTTTTGTGTCCAAAAATTAAAAGACTCATGTTGAATTTTTGTCATCAACCTAATGACTATTGACCTAGACTACGAGAGGTAACGGCTGTCGAGCTGGCTCGACAGCCGTGACCCTGTCCCGTTCTTGGTCTGCTCGACAGAGAAATTGCCGGTGGGATTCAATGTCCTGCCTGCAGTGGGACAAGAAGGGGGCATGGCCGCCCGCTGCGGCCGAGAAGAGGTGAGCTGCAGCTGGGAGCTCCTCCCTTTCCGGCCGTTCTCGGCTGAACGAGCCCGACAGCATCTGAAGTCGGGCTCGTTCTGCTAGATCCTTATTCAGTGCTGTCTGGGAAGACAGCATTTAATAGGGCCCCGCAGCCATCTCTGCCAGTGGGAGATGGCTGCGGGTGATTGATTACCCCCCCATTGTGTGTAACCCAATGCTATTTATTAATTTCTCAATTTTGCACAAAAACGATCAACCCGGCACCCACCACCCAGGGTGCTGGAAATAGCCCTGGGCTTCAGCCCTTGCTAGGGGTGGCTTGAAGGGGATCCTTTTTTTGTAGGGTCCCCGCTCCCCCAGGGACCCCGGCTAGGGCTGACTAGCCACAGGGAGAATGCTTTAGGTGGGGGATCTTGTATAAAAAGTGTCCCCTGGCTGTGGCATTACCCTGATGACTGGTCGAGCCTGGGGCAGGTTACAGAAATACGGCGGGACCCCTACTCCTTTTGTACCTCATATTTTTCAAACCAGGACCGGTCCAAGTGCCCAGAGCTGGTTTTTGAATTACAGGGGACCCCTACTCTTGTTGTCCCCTGCATTTCTGAAACCAGGATCACGCCATTTTTTTTAAGGATTACTCACTTTTACAGATACTGTATAACTGATCTGTGCATGCATCTGTCAGATTCGCCTCCCAGAAACAGGTCTATCTTTGTGATTTTTTTTTTTAAAATCATGTTAGCTGTGTGATTGTACGTTCATGGCAAAACTAAAGATTTTTACAGCAAACTGCAGGCAGGCAGGCGGGCCGGTGCGTCACCTCCTCAGAACTCCCCCTTGTCTCCCAGGCAGGCAGGCGGGCCGGTGCGTCACCTCCTCAGAACTCCCCCTTGTCTCCCAGGCAGGCAGGCGGGCCGGTGCATCACCTCCTCAGAACTCCCCCTTGTCTCCCAGGCAGGCAGGCGGGCCGGTGCATCACCTCCTCAGAACTCCCCCTTGTCTCCCAGGCAGGCAGGCGGGCCGGTGCGTCACCTCCTCAGAACTCCCCCTTGTCTCCCAGGCAGGCAGGCGGGCCGGTGCATCACCTCCTCAGAACTCCCCCTTGTCTCCCAGGCAGGCAGGCGGGCCGGTGCGTCACCTCCTCAGAACTCCCCCTTGTCTCCCAGGCAGGCAGGCGGGCCGGTGCGTCACCTCCTCAGAACTCCCCCTTGTCTCCCAGGCAGGCAGGCGGGCCGGTGCATCACCTCCTCAGAACTCCCCCTTGTCTCCCAGGCAGCCGGATCGGGTAAAGAGGCTACGGGGGCCGTTTACGGCCAGCGGGCCAGAGGTTCCCCACCGATGCTTTAGACAATATGTCCTGTATGATACATTTCTAGTGCATTTCTAATGGGGGAGGTAACTTTGGATACCCCCTCTCACAGTTTTGCACAGGCCACCAGGTAATGTACTGTATTTAACACATACAGTAGTTGCCAACCCTCCTGCATCCTGCAGGAGGCTCTCATTTCAGTCATAAAACTCCTGCTGCCCAGCATTGTACTTCTAATCTCCCAGATTCTTCAGATTCTGCCAGGTGTGCCACTAAGGAATTTCTTTGTAAGTACAGTGATTTGCTGTAATCACTGTGATTTGCTGTAGCTGCTCAAAAGTCCCTGCTGACGACTGTCAATATTTCCATAGTGAGAACCCCTGACAACATAAGCATATGATCACACAGGGTCTTATTATATGTGCTGGTGTGCACTCATCCATATCATGTTGCTGCTGCTAGTAAGTGACCTAGGGCAAAAAATGTAGCTAGTAATCTTTCTTTAGTTAAACACATTTGTTTAACCCCTTACCGACGCAGCCTGTTTTTGCCTTCCTGACAGAGCCCTTTTTTTCAAATCTGACATGTATCACTTAAGTGGGGATAACTTTTTTTTGCTTTTACTTATCCCAGTGATTTTGAGATTGTTTTCTCGTGACACATTGTACTTCAAGTTAGTGGTAAATTTTGGTCGATACAGTCTGTGTTTTTTTGTGAAAAATACCAAATTGTTGTAAAAAAATTGAAAATTTTGCAATTTGCAAAATGTTAAATTTTCTGCTTGTGAGACAAATAAATCATACCACTCAAAATAGTTAATAACTAACATAGACCATATGTATACTTTATGTTTCCATCATTATTTCAACCTCCTTTTAATTTTTTTGGACACTAGGAGGCTTAAAATATGAATAGCAAATTCTCAAATTTTCAAGAAAATTTCAAACACTGATTTTTTTAGGGACCAGTTCAGTTCTGATGTGACTTTGAGGGACTTGTATATGAGACACCCCCATAAATGATGCCATTTCAAAAACTGCACCCCTCACAGTATTCAAAACAGCATTTTGGAAGTTTGTTAACCCTTTAGGAAATACAGGAATTAAAACAAAGTGTAGGTGAAATTTCAAAGTTTCATTTTTTTTGCAGATTTTCAATTTTAACACATTTTTCTAAGGAACACAGTAGATTTTACTAGAGAAATGTGACCAAAAATTGATTCCCCCAATTCTTTTGTTTTCATAAATATCCTATATGTGGCCCTAGTGTGCACGTTGACCAAACCACAGGCTTCATAATAGAAGGAGCACCTACTTGATTTTGGAGCCTCCTTTTTATGAGATTATTTTTTAGGCACCATGTAGGTTTCTAGGCACCATAAGATGCTAAAAGTTAGGAACCCCCCCACAAGTGACCCCATTTTGCAAACTACTGGGCTGTGAAAATGAAAAATTACATTTTTTACACAAAAATGCAGTTCTGGCTCAAAATTTTTCATTTTCACAAGGAATGAAGGAGACAAAGCACCCCAAAATCTGTGCCCCAATTTCTCCCGAGTACGGCAATGCCTCATATGTGACCAAAAATACCATTTGGGTGCATGGCAGGACTCAGAAGGGAAGGAGTGATATTTGGATTTTGCAGCACACATTCTGGTGGAATGAATGGTGGGTGCTATGTGGCATTAGCAAGACCCCCGAAGCACGGTGAAATGATGAACCTAATAATCCATAGATGTGTGGTATATTTTAAAGCACTCCTTCATACATAGGCCCGGGTTTGTCGGGGCAAGTTTCACAGTGGAAAATAGTTTGCTTTCTTATTCCCTTTTTATAGCAAACTTTGCACCTTTTTTGTGTCCTGCCCTTTTTTCCAGTGGAGGGGATTTCGTTAGGAAAATGCTGCCCTGATACAATACGGGGGCCAGTACTAGAAGTACTGGGGCCAGTACTAGAAGTACTGGGGCCCTCTGCCTGCTGGTTCTCAAATATTAGGCCCTTTATGACTTCCTCTTGAAAGTGCATAAATGTCCCCCTCTGGCCGGTAGAACGGAATAGCACGTAAGCGTTATACAGTGCCATCTGGATGATATACACGGCCAGCTTCTTGTACCAGATTTTTGTTTTCCGCAGGGCACTGTACGGCTTCAGTACCTGATCTGAATGATCCACTCCGCCCATGTACTTATTGTAATCAAGGATACAAATAGGTTTTGAGGTGTGGGTACTGGTACCTCGTACAGGGACGGAGGTGGTACTGTCTCCGTGAATTGTTGTCAGTATAAGGACATCCCTCTTGTCCTTATATTTGACCAACAACATATTTTCGGTGCATATTCCCCTGCTTTCACCCTTTCTCAGTAATTGGGCAATGTGCGTTTTTGGGAGGCCTCTTTGGTTCTTGCGCACAGTACCGCAAGCTGCTGTACCTCTTGAACCAAGGGCCTTAAACAGGGGGATGCTGGTGTAAAAGTTATCCACATAGAGGTGATAACCTTTATCCAGGAAGGGGTGCACTAAATCCCAGACAATCTTTCCACTAAAACCTACGAGGGAGGGGGGGCATTCTGGCAGTTCAATTCTTGTGTCCTTCCCTTCATATACCCTAAACCTGTGGGTGTACCCTGAGGTACTTTCGCACAGCTTATACATTTTTATGCCATACCTTGCCCTCTTATTGGGAAGGTACTGGCGGAATTTAACCCTTCCTTTAAAATGTATAAGTGACTCGTCTACACAAATGAATTTTTGGGGGATGTACATCTCAGCAAATTTGGCGCTGAAATGATCAATTACCGGCCTGACTTTGAATAGCCGGTCAAAGGTGGGATCATCTCTGGGTGGGCACTGTGCATTATCGTTGTAATGCAAAAATTTAAGGATCGTCTCAAAACGAGTCCGGGTCATGGCCATACGATGAAGTGGGGTGCTGTACAGAACATCTGTACTCCAATATTGCCTAATTTCTGGCTTTTTAACTATGCCCATATGTAACACCAGACCCCAAAACGTCATCATCTCTACTGCATCTACAGGGGTCCACCTAGCAAATGATGACGTGGGGTTTTGGGCAATAAACTGCTGGGCATATAAATTACTTTGGTCCACCATTAAATTTATAAAATCATCAGAGAAAAAGACTTTGAAAAAGTCAATTTCTTTGAGGCCTGTACTATCAAATTGGATTCCTGGGTTGGCCAAAAACTCAGGAACCTGGGGCTCAAAATTGTCTGGTGGTGGGGTCCATACGAGATCAATCATTGGGGGGGGGGTCTCAGCTGCTCTACGGGGGCGTCTTTGAGGGGGTCCCTCATCACTAGAGGAGGAAGAGGAGCTTAGACAAATGCCAATTCATCGCTTACTTCACTGGCTGTGTCAGTGTCAGAGGCAAGAAGGGCATATGCCTCCTCCGCTGAAAACAGTCTTTGCGATGATTGGGACATTTTTATTATTTTTAAGTGTAGTGTTTCAACACGTGTATAGTGTAGGGGGGGTACAAACTTTATTTCAACACGGGGGGTATGTAGTGTGTATGTAGTGCTTTAACACGTGTAAGAAAAAAAAAAAAGCTCCTGCGCCAAAAATTGAGCACAGATGTTGGTCAGTAACGTCCGTCACTGATCAGCGCTCAGCGGGCACAGGACACCCACAAAAGCACCGTGGGTGTAAAAACAATTTAAAAAAAACCTCCCACAGCACTCTCCAAAAAAAAAAAAATTAAAAATAACTGCTGAGTCAAAGGCAACAGAAATTTGATAAAAAAAAAAAAATTAGTTCAACCCTGTGCCAAAAATGCTGATCAGTGATGTACGTCACTGATCAGCGCTCAGCGGCCACAGGACACCCACAAAAGCCCCGTGGGTGTAAAAACAATTAAAAAAAAAAAACCCACAGCACTCTCCAAAAAAAAAATATTAAAAATAACTGCTGATGAGTCAAAGGCAACAGAAATTTGATAAAAAAAAAAAAAAATTTGATCAACCCTGTGCCAAAAATGCTGATCAGTGATGTACGTCACTGATCAGCGCTCAGCGGCCACAGGACACCCACAAAAGCACCGTGGGTGTAAAAACAATTAAAAAAAAAAAACCCACAGCACTCTCCCAAAAAAAAAAACTGCTGATCAGTGATGCAACACTGATTAGCAGTGAGGGGCAGCAGGCACACAACTGTGGGTGCAACCTGACAGGGTATATATAAAAAAAAAGAAAAACCCTGCACCCCAAAAAGGGTGCTGATCAGTTAGTTTTTACTGATCAGCACAAAAGGGGGGCAGCAGGGGGCAGCGGATACAAAATTATAGCACACAATATATATATCGCTGACACAATGACGCTGCAGCAGCAGCACAAGCAGACAGGAAGCAAGAGCAACCAGGAAGCAACCAGGATGCACCAGTAGCTGGCAGCACGGATGCCACCAACGCTGATCAGGTCAGTATAGGGCACAGATGGGCACGGAGACCGCTCTGCACGCTGTTCCTGACCGGAATGGTGGCTGCATGGCTGTCTCCGTTACCTCATTTGAGGTGTATTGGCGGTGATTGGTCCGTCGGTCCGACGGACCAATCACAGCCTTTGGGGGCAGGTGGGGTGAGGTGGGGTGACCACCAGTGACACCCTTACACCCGGTGGTGATTGGTGCTGTACTTAACAGCACCAATCACCACCAATCCCTGTGTCACCGGCGAACGTTATTCGCCGGTATACAGAAAACGCTGTAATTGGCTGTTCAATGGGCAATGAGGGAAGATGTCTGCTGTCAGGGACAGCAGACATCGTCCCTCTGTCACCGCGTCTATAGACGCGGTGACAGTTAAATGGCATGACGTACATTTATGCCATGTGTCGGGAAGTACATCCCGACCATGACGTAAATGTACGTCAAATGTCGGGAAGGGGTTAATGACAGATGAAGTCATGCTTGTTCATATGGCCGGCGCATCATAACTTTCCATCTTGTTTACAGAGACAGGTGACATATTGATTTGGTTAATGCTATAATGGTATAGAAAACAGCACATCCAATAAATATAGGTAGGGCCTACAAGTTGCAGACAGTCCAGTGTTCACAATAAAAATAACATTTAATACATTGAATAAATACTTACAGTATATGCTTAGGGATGAATTCACACAAGGTCACAATGCACTTGGAATTTATTGCATAGGCATCACATTTACCATATGAGTGAGATGCAATTAACCCTATCACGCCCATTGGGCAGAGTATGACACGCCCCCTTGCATGATGCATCCTACTGTAATCTATGATGTCTGTTCTGTTGGCTCCCTGTGAGAATAACACTTTGGTATAAGAACAAATTCTCATCTCTCCTTCTGCCAAACTTTGAAGAGCTTCCAGCAGTTCTCCATCCGCTGCGCCTGCACCCGCCCGGCATCACTGCGTGAAATAGCTGCTTATCCCAGCATTGAAGGAGCTGCTACAGGGAGCGAGTGCAGTAAAGTAGATTAAGCTCTTCCAAGCACTTAAGGGTGGTAGACTTCAAGCAATGTTTGTCCAAGGAAACTGCTATTTAACAGGCAAAGAGCACCCTTCTGTAAATGTCATAGAAATCTATTAAACAATTTGAGCCATCACTCTGCTCTCAGACCCCGGCGGATTGCTGCTTGGCTGCCTGTCTCGGGCTTTAAGTCTTTGGAGAACTATAGCGCAGTCACCAGGCATTAAAGGCTAGACGTACAGTGCGCTGATCTTTACCAGCATTTACCAGCTGTCCCTAATTTCCAGCTGTTAAAGATTTTTTCCCAGAAAATGTCCCTAGCAAGTTTGCAGTATTGATCAATGTGTCATCTCTGGGCTTCTGAAGTTAATATTTATGTAAAATACCTGTTCAGAACGCAGAGTACACATGCGCTATTCCTGACACCATGGGCGGTGCGGTCAGGGTCGCCGACAGGGGGGTGCTGTAGGTACAGCTGTCTCGGGCCCCGGTCTCTGGAGGGGCCTGGGCAGCTGCCCACAGCAACAGTGGCACGGTGACACCTCCCTACCCCAGCGGCCGCACACCGCTTCCCTTACCCGGTGGCCCCCCAGCCAGGCATGCACAATACACAGTGCAACCTGCAGAGCGCCAAGTCTAGGACACAGAGGGGCTCGGTGCTCGGGAGGAAGCTGGACGCTCCGCCCAAACCCCCCCCCCGCGCACCTGTGTCATCTGATAATTTACATGAGAACGCCCAGCTATGCGAATAGCCTGAGCCACTACCCATGCACCCAGTGAACAACCTGTTCGCCGTGAGCGCACGCACATGGCGTATACACAGGCGCATACGCCGACCATCAGATCCCGTCCAACGAAACCACGCTGCACTGCAGGTGGGGAGGATGTAAAATGTGCAGCAAGAGTTAGATTTGGGTGCTGTATATTATTTCTGTGCTGGCTGCTTTATTCTTACACTGTCATTTAGATTTCAGTTTAAACACACCCCACCCAAATCTAACCCTATCTGCACATGTTACATCTTCCCCACCTGCAGTGCAGCATGTTTTTTTTCCATCTGCAAAAATTGCAGCCTTGCTCACAGGCCTGAATTAGACCCTCTGTACAACTTATTTGGCACCCGTCATCTCTAAATTCCAACGCCAACCTGCTTTTGCCAAACCCGTTACCCTCATTCAGCATCTTTTGCTTAGCCGTGCATCAGCCCCTATAAAAGGAAGAATTAGGGTCAGTTTCCGGCCAGTGGGGTGCGGTATATAATACTAGATGAAATAATTATGCACGGTAACATATATGTAAATGTTTTATAGGTAACGGGGCAACTTTGGTTATTCGAAAAAACAATTAGCTCCGGGGAAAGACTGTAGAAGTAAATGAAGGAGGAAGGACGACAGGAAAGCGTGACGCGGTATGTATCGTATCCGATCGACAGATCTGCGATGTCTAAAGATAGTAGACTTTGCCTAGAACGACAGTAACAGAGGTTGACGCCAGCGTTAGAGCGACGCATATCTCCGGTATTTGCACGGCGGGGGATCGGTGTCTCGGGGAAGATAAATAGACTTTGTTTATCTAGGTGCTAGATGCACTGTGAGATTAGGGGAGGCAGGAGGATAATCTGTCTACTGCAGATGCTCGTAGAGAACACAATAGGGAAGCGAGGAGATAAGAAGCCGCATATATTAAGGGGATAGGGTCATTTTGTATACAGCATGTTGGTCAACAAGCATTAGTTCGCCACCATTAGGTCGACATGGGTCAAGGTCGACATGGGTCAAGGTCGACATGGTTCTAGGTCAACATGGCTTTTGGTTGACAGGTCAATAGGCCGACACAAGCATTAGGTTGACATGGTCTAGGTCGACAGTCAAAAGGTCGATTTGGGGTTTTATTTACTGTTATTTGAGCTGACATGTGCCGACAGGTGGTATTTCATGCCCTACCATCCACTAGGGCGTGGTGGGAGAATAAAATAGTGTAGCAGCGGTGCACTTCAAACTGTGTCCATGTCGACTGTGTTGACATTCGGGTCAAAAAACATTGGAAAACCCCATGTTGACCTTTTGACTATCTACCTAGACCATGTCGACCTAATGCTTGTGTCGACCTAAAGCCATGTCAACCTTGACCCATTTTGACCTATCCCCTTGTTGACGTAATGGTGTTGACCTAATGCTTGTTGACCAACTTGCTGTAGACCAAATTATCGTAAGTAGAAGAAAGTGATAGCAAGAGGCGCACAAGATGCTACTGTAATTAGGGATGCCACTCCCAGGGCATTTTTTCAATCCTGGGATTTGGGATTGAAAAAATGTTCAATCCCAGGATTGGCATCCCTAATAAAAAAAAAATAATCAAATTGAAGAGTACAGGTTGGATCCCTGGCCTTGAGCCATGAATAATCCACTAAATATAATGGGATAAGAGGACCCTGGGTCCTCATATTCCCCATTGCACCTCCCACGTCATTCCTCCCAAACTCTCTCTCTCCTTCTACCTATTTGCAATTGTGACAGTGCCCCTGTTCGGTGTGGTGCAAGATGGCGTACCTTAATCTGGAGCTGGTGACGGCGGCGGCTTCTGGATTCTTTGCGGCTTCTGCTGGAGAACCTGTGGCAGGGAACGGCACAACCCAAGGGACCCACAAAAGACAACGCTACTTCGGCTAGCAGCGACAAATATTTATTAAAGGAAAACAACTGCACTAGTCGCTGTGATATACTCGTACACATATGCAAACATCAATAAGAAAGATAAAAAAAAAAACACAAAGACAATGACATCAAACAGAGCAATATTAAAGACAATAATATGACATCACTAGAATACTATACCTCACATATAACACAATACTGCACATATAACACTATACTGCACATACAACACTATACTGAACTATAGTCCCTGGTGCAAGGAAAACAGTCAATGAAGAAACGGTCCCACGCAGGAAGATCCTCACAAGTACAAGGGTAGGCCCTACCTTAGTGTGCACACTACTATATAAAGGCCAGAAAATATTAATGGTCCCCTATAGCGGGGTACAGGCGAGTCCCCGTTACCTAGGGCAACTCCCTGCTAGACATACAACACAGGCTGTAGATATAGGCTTGGCAGTGGTGGCAAATCTGGCATGCAGCCAGAGGGGCGTTGCAGGTGTCTCTGGGCTGGTAATGTCGCAGGGTGATCAGCACCCCAATAACAGTTGTCCCCTATGCAGTGGAGAGCCACTTCAATAGCTGGGTAAAGTGGGCCAATGTGGGGTGCAGGCCAGCCTGGGGGTAGGGGAGCTCCTGTACCTTAACTCTCAGCTGCAGATGCCAGCTCCTGCTGGTCATGACTCTTCAGGGTCTCTCACTCCTCTCTGGGTCTCACTCTGCCTGGCACCTATCAGCAGCACCTGATCTCCTCTTCAGTGCAGGACAGGGGAACAGCTTCTCCATTCACTGCACACACACTGCTGGGCTTTCTCCTCTCTCTGCCTGAGCCTCTCCCTGCTCCAAGCATGTCTTCTCACTCTCTCTCTCTGTGCACAATCTCTGCCTTCTCTCCACTGCAGCAAGTTTTCTCTGTCCCGTTCTGCTGGCTGACCCCTGACCTCTCAGCTTCCTGTCTTCACACACTCCAGGGCAGCCAATCAGGGGAATGTCAGGTTCTCTGCACGTGGATGTGAGCTGGGTCTGTTAACCCCTCACATCCCTGCAGTGTCTATGAAGCTGCAGTCTTTCCTAATAGCAGCATTGGCTGCCATTAAGCCTTTTTGAGGGCACAGGGGCACTCAGAGTGGATTGCCACATACCTCCCTGCTGGAAATTTGCCTGTCCGCAGGCAACTTAACCTGGGTCAGTAGGTTCCTGCCAAAAACCTCTCAATGTCCATGACAAGACATTTAACGGTGAGAAAGAAAACAGGTGAGTACACATACATTCACCACAAATACAAATTACTGCCTCCCTATCACCTGATATCCAATGTGGGCTCCCCGGGTCAACCATCCCTCCGCCACAGGACTCCATCCCTCTGCGGTCCAGCTTCTCCACTGCTGTCAACGGATGGCGCCCACTCTCACGACTTGCACTCAGCTTTAGGCACGTCTCGCCTCTTGATCTTGCTTCTTGGATCGCAGAATCGCCTGCTGTATCTGGAAGGCAAATTCTTCCCCGGAGATGGTCGTGTACTCGCCGTCCGTTACAGGCTTCCCATTGATGAAACAGGTCTCAGCCTTTTCAACTCTCTCTGCTGGTTCTATCTTGGCCTTGGGTTCAGGCAACGGTATAGCTGGTTCCACTTCTGATGGCTCCACGGTCTCTGTCACGGCCGTATGGACCACAATTTTGGGGTTTCTCTCTGGTTCAGCCATTCTGGCAGTTCTTGGCCCTAGGTTCGCCGCTCGGTAACCGGCATCATCCATTCTAGGGACGTACTCTCTTGTTGGCTCTGCAAGTTGAGGCCTAGTCACTGCTTGCTGCCTCTGGTGAACTGCCTCACTCCACATGACCGGTTTCTCGCTTGTCCTTGTGATCTCAGGTTCTGGTGGGCGGGGCATCTGTCCTGGTCGAGGGCGTTTGACGCTAACCCTTTCATTCTCGCACTTGATCTCCCTTGGTTCGGCTCTACTTCCACCATGGCTGTACTCTTGCTGATAGTACGGTGGAGGCTCTCGATGGTGTGGATAGTGCTCTGGAGCGCGTCTGTTACGTTGCACTGGTGTGCCATCTGGCCCGGTCACGTTGGCGGCCTTGGTGCCTTTCTTCCCGCTTGTCAATTCGAATTCTACAGCCTCACCGTTGCTCAGGCTCCGGAAGCTATTTTGGGGATCGGCATGCTGAATGGCGGTATAGTGCACATACACGCTACGGCCGGTATCTGCGCGTTTAATGAAGCCATACCCGCGTGGTACATCAAACCACAGGACACGACCTGCAATTCTTCTTGGGCTGGCTCGTGGTCTACCCCTCGACGATATCACACCGGATGCTCTTGCCGTGTTCTGAAACACTGCCGGTGGACCTCCTGTCCTGTGTCTTCTCACGGTCTGTGGGCATACATTGGTTCGGTCAGTGGGTAGTTGTCCTGACCTCCATGGGGGATTCCGCTTCTGTCTGTGCCTTCCGCCACATTCACGTCGCTGTCTTTCCTTTTCATCCTCCGCCCATTCCTGACGCATCTCACGGATCATCCTGGTCATTTCGGTCATCGCTCCGATGATGGCCCCAATCGCGTTCTGATTGGCTTGGGCTGGTGGAGTGGCGGTTCTTCGCATCTCCTGCGGTTCTGTGTACTGCGATCGCCACATCTTGCCGTTCACAGGGGTCTTGTGCAATCCTGTTCGTAGACGCCAAGTGTGACAGTGCCCCTGTTCGGTGTGGTGCAAGATGGCGTACCTTAATCTGGAGCTGGTGACGGCGGCGGCTTCTGGATTCTTTGCGGCTTCTGCTGGAGAACCTGTGGCAGGGAACGGCACAACCCAAGGGACCCACAAAAGACAACGCTACTTCGGCTAGCAGCGACAAATATTTATTAAAGGAAAACAACTGCACTAGTCGCTGTGATATACTCGTACACATATGCAAACATCAATAAGAAAGATAAAAAAAAAAACACAAAGACAATGACATCAAACAGAGCAATATTAAAGACAATAATATGACATCACTAGAATACTATACCTCACATATAACACAATACTGCACATATAACACTATACTGCACATACAACACTATACTGAACTATAGTCCCTGGTGCAAGGAAAACAGTCAATGAAGAAACGGTCCCACGCAGGAAGATCCTCACAAGTACAAGGGTAGGCCCTACCTTAGTGTGCACACTACTATATAAAGGCCAGAAAATATTAATGGTCCCCTATAGCGGGGTACAGGCGAGTCCCCGTTACCTAGGGCAACTCCCTGCTAGACATACAACACAGGCTGTAGATATAGGCTTGGCAGTGGTGGCAAATCTGGCATGCAGCCAGAGGGGCGTTGCAGGTGTCTCTGGGCTGGTAATGTCGCAGGGTGATCAGCACCCCAATAACAGTTGTCCCCTATGCAGTGGAGAGCCACTTCAATAGCTGGGTAAAGTGGGCCAATGTGGGGTGCAGGCCAGCCTGGGGGTAGGGGAGCTCCTGTACCTTAACTCTCAGCTGCAGATGCCAGCTCCTGCTGGTCATGACTCTTCAGGGTCTCTCACTCCTCTCTGGGTCTCACTCTGCCTGGCACCTATCAGCAGCACCTGATCTCCTCTTCAGTGCAGGACAGGGGAACAGCTTCTCCATTCACTGCACACACACTGCTGGGCTTTCTCCTCTCTCTGCCTGAGCCTCTCCCTGCTCCAAGCATGTCTTCTCACTCTCTCTCTCTGTGCACAATCTCTGCCTTCTCTCCACTGCAGCAAGTTTTCTCTGTCCCGTTCTGCTGGCTGACCCCTGACCTCTCAGCTTCCTGTCTTCACACACTCCAGGGCAGCCAATCAGGGGAATGTCAGGTTCTCTGCACGTGGATGTGAGCTGGGTCTGTTAACCCCTCACATCCCTGCAGTGTCTATGAAGCTGCAGTCTTTCCTAATAGCAGCATTGGCTGCCATTAAGCCTTTTTGAGGGCACAGGGGCACTCAGAGTGGATTGCCACACAATCCCCTCCAACAAGCCAGGTCCTCTATAATAAGTACCCACTCCTACCCCCTCTGTGCCACTAGTAGTACTCTGTATACAGCATCTAAACTTCTCCTGCTTCTTCATTCAACCTCTCACAATCAAACCTACTCATCTACTCACGTCCACAGATACAATCATGACCTGGTCTTCTCTTACATTCGAAATTCATCCTCTCATTCTTTCTAACCATCGCCTCTAATACCCCAGCATTACTCTCCTCACTATTCCACCCACACTTTCGAAGAACCTTTATCCCACCCATTCCATAGACCTTCTCTTCCCCATTACTACCTTTAACCAAGCTGTCTTGCCCCATGACCAAACACCTACTACTGCTGTTGAATCTAACCCAGTGTCTTTCAGTATCTGACCAATTGTCTTTCAGATTTTGGGCCCCAATTAATAACAAACCTTATTACTAGTGGCATGGTTTGCTTCGTATCATAGTGATACTGAAGAATGAGCTGTGGGAATTTACCATTACTAGCCTGCACATGTGCATTACACTTTAACCCTGTAGGAACCTGGTAGTTTCTCAAAGGCTTCGCAGAAGTCATAAAGGCTTCTGGTGGGTCCCCATTTACGGCAATTTAGACCTTATGGCTCTCGACATCTATAGATAGTATAAGACGCACAGAGACTACCAGGATATAACCCCTTTAGCAAATGCTAAAGGGATTATGTCACATTGTTAAATGGAACCCGATATCTCCGGAATGATTGTGATGGCCGGTGATAGCGTCAGAATACAAAGTGATATCTGACGTTTGTCATGGGCTTTGCAGCACAATAAAATATAGACTAAAGTAATTTCCATGAGCCCCCTCCTCTTCCCTGGCTTAATAGTCATTTATTTCTTCTAGGCCGAATGTTCCCTCTTTTACTACTTGCCTGAGAAGAACATACTTATAATATTAAGCTTATATTCCCTAGGCTGAGGGTGACCCAGATAGACCATCAAGCTACTTATAAAAAAATACAAAATAAGATAAGAAGCGCGGGCAAGACCCAAAAGACACCTAGAAAGTGCGTGGTTTTGCATAGACAAAGCGGTATAATGAAGGCCTCTCTCCCATAGGGATGTGCTACATTTCCGTGATTAAAAATAAGGAACGTATCCTCAGATTAATGCTACACCTGCATAGCACTTGAGCTTTAAGCTCCCGACTCCCTGTTGGTCTCAATGTTCAGTGATGACAGCTTAAGGTTCCATTCTCTACTCGTGTTGAGATGTATGGTACGATGAAATTCCCATGATGCTCCATTCAATAGCCTATTAGCTACATCTGTCATTGATTACATCCCAGACCTCATTTATAAGGCTGTTGAGTTATGTCCTGGTTCATCCGCACGCCTCAGCAGATTGTTCAGTCATTAGGCTCTTCAGAATGAGGCATTGCCTACAGAGAACCAGCCCAGCAACAGGAAGCTTGATAACGTTCAAGAAGAGCGGGTGGAGGTCACCCTGAGGTTTTGACCCAAAGGACACAGATAATACCGGCAAGGTCTCCCTGTGCAGGAACCAGTGCAGCTGATTCTGTTTCATGTGGAGCATTTATTGTAACATATCATGTGTTTGGAGGCTGAACATGTTGAATTCCTATGCAGTGGGCAGCCATATTGAGTATGGATATACATAGAGTGACAAGGGGTCTAGGTACTAAGGGCCAGATGTATCAAGCTTAAAACAGTGATAAAGTGGAGAGTGATAAACAACCGGCTCTTAATTGCCATGTTACAGTATGGGTAGAAAAAAATGACAGTTGGGGGCTGACTGGCTGGTTGTTTTTCACTCTCCTCTTTACTGTTTTTAAAGCTTTAGACATCTGTCGCTTTGCTTGGAGAGATAAAAAGTGGAAGGAGATAAAGTACCAGACAATCAGCTTCTAACTGCCATGTTACAGGCTGTGTTTGAACAATAACAGCGTGGAGCTGATTGGTTGGTACTATATTCCAATCCACTTTATTAGTACATAGACCCCATAATGACCTACCTGACTACCTCCATTACTGCTGTACCAGTGTCCTGCACTCCTGCCCATGGGCCAGACCCACTAAGCTTCAAAAAGTGATCAAATGGAAAGTGATAAACAACCAACAAATCAGCTCTTGCTTGACATTTTCATACCCAGATTGAGCAGGGCTGAGCTATGGGCATTGACCAATGCATCAACGCATCGACCAACCATACCAACAGGCTCTATAGTGCTGGGGCAGCTCCGGAGGAAGCCGGCTCACCCCGCTGTCAGTGCGGGGTGTGCTGGCTCTGGAGGAGGGAGGGCAACGCTGGACCCCGGTTTGGTAAGTATGTTGGTGTAAAAGTGAGGTGTGTGTATGTGTGTGTAATAAAGTTCTACTTTTCTGTATGTGTGTGTGTTTTTTTAACATTCTTTTTATAGGTGGACTACAAGTCCCAACAAGCCCATTAATGCCCTGCATTCTGGGAATTGTGGATTTGTCAAGTCCTAGCATGCGGGAGAGGCCTGCTGGCTCTTGTAGTTCACCTGTATAAAGCAATGTTATGTATGAATGATTTAACACTATCAGGCTGGCGTCCAATGGTCAGGGACTCCGATGACAGCCCCGGGCTTCAGTCCTGGACCGGTGAAGCCTGGGGGGGACCCCTTTATTGGGGGGTTCCCCACTCCCCCAGGTACTCCGTCCAAGGCTGACCAGCCATGGTGCTTATGTAAAAAGTGTCCCCCGGGTGTGGCATATGGCAGATTTTTTGTCCACCATATTTTTGGAACCAGGACCGGTCCAAGAGTCCGGGGCTGGTTTCACTAATACGGGGGACCACTACGCTTTTTGTCCCCCGTATTTTTGGAACCAGGTCCGGCTAATTGAGCCCGGGGCTGGTTATGCTCAGGAAAGGGGACCTCACGCCATTTTTTCCCGAATTTTTTAAACACAAAATCGCACATTTCCTCAAATTTACACACTTTCATGACTAAAATCGCACATTTTCATGACTAAAGATCGCTCATTATCGCACTTTATCGCACCTTTTTTGCCCAGATTTCGCATCCCTTTAAATATGCGTATTCCGGAAAAAAATGAGATTTTGAAAAGTGCCATAAGGTGCGATTTTGGAAAGTGACTTAAATTAGCATCCTATTAAATGTCACCCATTGTCTTGAAACCGCCCTGACCAAGTCATAACCCAAAGTGGAGGATAGTCAAGTTAGGTTGAGTGGATAACTTTTTTGTGTTATAGTAGTGTTTGGGCACATTGGGCGGTATATGCCTACAATGGGTGTTGTGCATTGTAGATGGAGCTGATTTTGGCTTTCATAATTTAACTTAAATAAATATATATTTAATTTAAAAAATATTTTTTTTGTGCCATTTCTACTTCTCAATGGCTTAAATTTCTTTATTTATATTATTATTATTATTATCATCATCATTATATTACAGTGTTAAGTGATTCGTGCACATGACATCCCTCATCGGGGCCGGATTAAGGGGGGGGGCACAGGGGCTCAGTACCCCAGCGGCCTCATCATGGGAGGGTTTTTAATTAGAGGCAGCACTGAGCCCGCCAGGGCTCCTGCAGAGTAAGGTACAGACTGACAAACACAGGCCTTTCATGTGGTATATATATATATATATATATATATATATATATATATATATATATACTAGCTGACCCGCCCGGCGTTGCCCGGGAAAACCTTGGGGGTTTTTTTATTTCCAAAATTGCTGAAAAATGTAATCTTACAGTATGCTGTGCCAAAGACCTAAGATTGTAATTTGTTGTAGATTTCACCATAATGTTAGAATGTGTTTGCATTGATACTCAATGACGGCAATGAAATCAGGTGTGGTGGTGTTGTTTGAAACACAACGCTCCTGAGTTGATAACTTGTATGTGTTGATGAATTCTACATCCACTCCTGAGATTTAGCACCTATGACCAGGGCCGTAACTAGGGGGGGGGGGCTGGGGGGTCACGCGCACCGGGCGCTGGAGGGGGGGGGCGCTGTCAGGTCCGGGGGTCAAGGGGCAAGTGACGTGAGGACAGGGGGAAGCGCGTGAAGAAGAAAGAGAGGAGAGAGAAGTGAGCGCGGAGCAGGAGAGGAAGGAAACAGCCAGCGTGAGAGGGAACGGTGTGCAGTACCTGAACAAGCAGGCTGCCCGGTGAAGAGGTCAGCCCATAGCGGGAGTTAGGAGAAGCAGCGGGGCGTGCGGCTGGGAGAAAAAGGTGAAGTAAGTGCTGTGCAGCCGGAGGTTGAAGAGGCGCGCCGGGAGTGATAGCCGGGCGCCTGCATAGCGGTCAGAGGGGACGGAGGTCGCGTGTGTGACTGAGGAAGAAGTGTCGGGCTGGGAGAGAGAGAGCCAGCCTGTGGAGTCCAGCTACAAGCAGTGGCAGCAAGTACCGCAGCGCAGCAGAAAAGGGAGAGAGACTGCTGGCTTGGAGCAGAAGCACGGCGCTAGGGTCACAGGCGGCCGGGACTGGAGGGAGAAAGAGGAGGGCTGTTATGAACAGAGGTACAGAGATATTTTATTTAATTGTGGGGAATGTAGTGCAGAGTGTAAAAAGGGGGACTCCGCTGCTGTAATGTGTAAAATGGGGACTGTCTGCCGTAATGTGTAAAAAGGGGGACTCTGCTGCTGTCATTTGAATAATGGAGGCTACTGTACTGCATAATAGCCACACCCCTATATTTTGTACTTGAGCACCCACCAGCAAAAACATAAATCGGCACCTCTGCACCATACCCCGCGCAGTGCGTGCTCTTATGCCTTATCCCCCCCTCCCTCTCCTCCTCCACCGCGCGCAAATTCACAGTGGCGTCATCACAGCCTGCCCTGGACTGGAGACTGGAGCCGAGGTCCGACTCCCGAGTCACCCAGCAGTGGCGGCCCGGGCACAGCACAGGATCCATGGCATAGAGAGAGGAATCCCCAGCGCAGACCAGGCAAGTACGCTGGGGTGCAAGTGACCGGGCTGGGAGCTGCGGCCGGTGCCCGTAGCACGGCGTGATATGACAGAGGATCTATAAGGGGAACCTGGCGGCCATGCAGCGTAGTGAGGACCACCATGGCACTGCTGTGCACTCCCTGTGCACCTTACAGTGCCAGATAGATACCCGTCCGTTGCTGGGTGTCACACAGGTGTCGAGAGGGGTTAATGCGGGTGAGATGGGTCCCTTGGCTGGCCTGGACTCCCTTGTGTCTCTGTGCCCTCCTGCCATAGCCCTCTCCACCGCAGCAGCACCACAGTGGGTCCTCCAGGAGTATTATCAGATGCAGACATGGGGCTGCTCCAATAAAAGCCATTAGTAAGGCAATCCATAAGGTGACTGGTACAGGTTACTCTAGAAGTGCACTAGTCAGCACATTCCTGTTATTGTGGCATTTCCTATATTGATGTGTGTGTGTGTGTGTACTGTATATAACTTTTATGTTATTTTACTTGTACATGTTTTTCAGTGTCATTTATCTTTACTAATATTTATTCACTTTAACTTTTTGTGTTCTGTGCTTTCCACAAACTACTTTGTATCATTCAGGTACAGTGTTCTATCCAGTGGCAGCAGCAATTAACCATTGCTTATAATGTGTAATGGGGGGGCATAACGGTGTGTGCTATAATGTGTACTGGGCATTACGGTTTGTGGTGTAATGTGCTCTGGGCATTACGGTGTGTGCTGGAATGTGTATTGGGCATAACGGTGTGTGCTGTAAATGTACTGGGTATTACGGTGTGTGCTATAATGTGAATTGATACGTCTATGTGACCACACCACTCCCCCCCCCCCCCCCCCCCAAAAAAAAAAAAAAGCATGCCCTAAATTTTTAGCGCGCGCCTTCGGCGCGCACTATCCCTGTTTTCAGGTTCATATAGTTTGTAGTATATATGTATCTTGATGTGAGTGTACCAATTGAGGGATAATTTATAAATATATATTTCATTTCAGAATACAGTGTGTATAAATAATAATATATGATACATTGTCCTGTTTGTTGGTTTAATATCACCCTTCTGCTGTCTGTAAGCACATAAATGGCTTCCGATTAATGTTTTTCTTTCTGTGCAAACCCAAATGCCAAATGTGTGCCTTCTTCTGAAAAAAAAAAAAAAAAAATATATATATATATATAAATTTTTTTTTGGGGGGGGGGGGGGCACTAAATGAATGTCTTGCCCCGGGCACCAGAAACCCTAGTTTCGGCCCTGCTATGACATAGCCTCCAACATCTGAGGGTCAGAAATCGGTACAAAATCAGAAAGAGACGTGGTCACACCTCCATTTCCATACTTCCAATGGTATAATTTCTAGGGTGTGTAATAACAGGTGCTGAGTGCGTGGAGCCCGGGGTGGGCGTTACTTACCGCGCCATAATTAATAAAAAATTCAACGCTCCCTGCCAATGTCGCTCCCCTCACCGATCCTGCCTGCAACAGTCTCTGAGGTCTGGAGATCAGTAAAGCACATGCACCGAGCATCTCTACCAAACAGTGGGGCAGCCCCTGAGTGTGGGAGCATGTCCGCAGGCCTGGCCACATGACGTCATAACGCGACGCAGGCTACCCGCACAACACTGCAATGCACCACTGGGAATGGGTGCAATGGGCCAAATTCTTCCCTACACCCGCCGGGCCAATCCACCGATCCAGCCATCGCAATCATCAATGGGTGCATTGATAAGGTTTGGAGTGTAAGAAGTTGAAGAATAAGACTGAGATAAAGATTTTCCATGTTAAAGTGTACAATTTACTCAATAAATCATGAAAAGATATAAGTGTACATAGAAGTACAATCAAGAAATGAAAGTAGGATTACAAAATAAGTTCTGATTCAAACTCATAATTGTTTGGATGGGGGTGGGTTGTGAAACAAATCTATAGGTGGAGGGCGATATGGATATTGTGGGCATAATTGGTGTTTGGTACACCTACAGGGGCTACTCATTTGATGGGATTTTCACTACAGTGTCACAGTCACAGTGTCACCATAGGGGGATTCCCAATTCGGGTCCAGGTGGTCTTTTAGGAACCCTTTACAATCCCATAGGTCTCTTCTCCTTGAGCCTACGGTCTCCCTTAATAATAGTCAATCACTGAGGGAGACCATAGGCTTTAGGAGAAGAGACCAACGGGATTGTAAAAGGGGTCCCTAAAAGACCACCTGAACCCCAATTGGATTTCCCCCTACGGTGACACTGTAGTGAAAATTTCTCATCAACTGGGGACCCCCTGTAGGTGTACCAAACACCAATTATGCCCACAATATCCATACCCCCCTCCACTTATAGATTTGTTTGGCAACCCACCCCATCCAAACAATTATTAGTTTGAATTAGAATTTATTTTTTAAACCTACTTTTATTTCTTGGTTGTACTTCTATGTACATATATTTTTTTCACGATTTATTGAGTAAATTGTACACTTTAACGTGGCAAATCTTCATCTCAGTCTTATTCTTCAACTTCTTACACTCATAAAATTCAAACAAATGCATGCAGCGCTCATGCCCATCGACCAAACATTATATATGAACCAAAAGAGTCTGGGACACCCTCAAGGCAGAGCAGTGCCTAACATACAACTGACAGGGTGAGTGCAGTGTACCCACTTTGTATTGATCAAGGGGTGCATTGGCCAGGACAAAGATTTCTCAGTGCAACTGGCTGGGGAGCGCAGTGACAGGCTGGAGGACTGGAGAGACGGATATGCGGAAAAAAGAAAAAACGGTACATTAGGTACAGTTTTTATTTGCTGGTACAGACCGTTCAATAAACGTCAATTTTTTATGTGTTCTGTGTGTTGTACTGTTTTTGTGTGTGTGATGTAGTGTATGTGGTTGTGTGTGTTGCATGTATCTGTCCAATGCGTAAGTGTGTGAGGTGTGCTATGTATATACAGTATGTGTATGTTGTGTCTTTGTGTATATGTGCAATGTTTAAGTGTGTGTTTTGTGTATGTTGTACTGTTTTGTGGGTGTGTATGGTGAATGTGGGTGTGTGTTGTATTGTTAGAGGTATGTTATGTGTGTGTGTGTGTGCTGTGTGTATCTGCCCTATGTGTAAGTGCGTAAGGTGTGCTACGTATAAATGTGTGTGTGTGTAGTGTGCCGTGTGTATCTGTGCAATGTTTAAGTGTGTGTGATCTGTGTATTGTACTGTTTTTGGCTGTGTGTTGTAGTGAATGTGGGTGTGTGTTGTACTGTGAGTGGTGTGTTATGTGTGTTGTGTGTATCTGCCGAATGTGTAAGTTTGTGAGGTGCGCTACATATACATGTGTGTGTAGTGTAGTGTGCTGTGCCTATCCTGGCAATGTTTGTGTGTGTTTCTGTATCTGCACAATGTTTAAGTGTGTGTGTTTGTTGTACTGTTTTTGGGTGTGTGTTGTAGTGTATATGGGTTTGTGATGTACTGCATGTGGTGTGTTATGTGTGTGTTTTGTTGTGTGTATCTGTCCAATGTGTAAGTGTGTGAAGCTCGCTACGTATATATGTGTGTGTTGTGTACGATGTGTGCGTATGTGGTGTACTGTGTGTGTGTGCACGTGTACAATGTGTACATTTGTGTGTGATGTGTGGTCTATGTATATCCTCATTTATTCCTAATTGTTTAAAGCCTTCACCATAGTGTTAGAATGTGTCATTCATACTCAATGACAGCAATGAAATCAGGTGTGGAGTTGTTCCTTCGCAACGGTTTCCCAGATCGTCGATCCTTTTCCCAGATCATCAATTAAGGCAAATTAAAACTTGATGTTTTTTAAATTTCTAAGTGAAATTTCCCAAAAACGGCTTCGAGGTGCACACCACCGGGTACAGAGGTATCTTGTTGCAGAATTTGGTGGCTCTGAGTGCCACGGTGTGTCCGCAATGCAACGGACACGCACACACGCACACACGCACGCACACAGACTCTTCAACTTATTATATAGATATACATATGTTTATATTAATTCCACCCCCCCCCCCCCTGCAGTTACCCATTGACCAAGTTTATACTGCCTTTACTCTGTGTTTTAACAGTGTAATATTCTCCCGTGCAGTTTGCGGCCAGTAATGACAAGTGGAAGGGGGCCCCCTATTTAAAGTGACCCTGGGCCCCCCGAAGGCTTAATCCAGCCCTGCCCCTCAACCAATAGAAAGTTTAAGATGAAAAGTAATAGATGTTACTATAGATGTTGTGGATTCCCTCGAAGCAAGAATTATTTCATTTACTAAAATGCTGGTAACAATATGAATGATTATTTTACAATTGCCATTCATCAATATATGCAGTAATGATTGGATTATAATGGTGCATAAGCGACAGAAGATTTACGGAACATTTAACACAAGTGAAGGGCGATTACCCCACATTATTATGTGGGTAGCTGCTGACTAGACTAGATTAAAGAGCAGGTGATGCCACTATCTGACATTAATATATAGATAAGTCTGAGCTGTATAATATACATGGACTACAATGCGGTAATATGCCCTTTCAAATTTGACACTTTTTATTTTTCCTGCTTCATGGAATCATTGCGCGGTTCAATAAAATGATCTAATAAATAAACGAATAGTGTAAAACTTTCAATTTCAGTTGGAAAATGTTAAGTAGAGATACAAAAATAATAACAATTGGAGGCCTTGATAATAACAATGCAGAGATCTCAGTTACATACATTTGCAAACAAATGGTATCTTTTCGCTTGTCTCAAAATATATCCCCACCCGACCTCTCCGCTCTGCACAAGATTTGCGTCTCTCATCCTACACTTGCAGGATTTTTGTCGGGCAGCACCCACCCTATGGAATGCCCTTCCACGCACATTAAAATTCTCCTCTAGCCTCCAAACTTTCAAGCGTTCCCTGAAAACTCACCTCTTCAGGCAAGCCTATCATACTCAGGAACCCCACACAACCTCCAGTAGCATTTATATCTAATTGCATCCCATCAGGACCGTCTATTAATCTGATGGGACTGCTATGCTATGGAATCCTATCCTTATGTATTCCTCCTATTATACCTATAGATTGTAAGCTTGCGAGCAGGGACCTCCTACCTCCATGTCAGTTTGTATCTACCCAGTTTGTTTAATCACTGTTGTTTCTAATTGTAATATGCAACGGAATATGCTGCGCTATAGAAGACACTGTAAATAAATAAATGGTAAGACGCCAAGCATTACCAATGCACCATGATAATAGCACAAACATTAGTTAATTCTTCAATATTGCTCACATTCTTAATGGCATTGAGATCTGGGCTTGGACAAAAGAAAAACCATGAAATGCAGTGGCTAAAAATGAAGTATGAAAAATTACTATAGCCAATTGGATTGACTTTACATATATTTTATATTGTAAAAACAGGAAGCATACATTTAATAGACCAATTGGTCATTGGTAAATTCAAACAAAATAAAAAAGGCAATTGCACATACTAAAAAAGAAGAACACTGGTAATTTATGATAAAAATACAGCCTTGGTGCCACTGTCTGTTCCTATGAGGACCTTGATAAATTGGGGCTGAGTTAGGGTAGCATATAATTACCATCCGCCTTCTGGAATATGGAGCTCAAGGTGTCCTGTAGACCATAAAAAGTTGGAATTTCTCCTTCGGCTGGAGGAAGTCTTAGACAGGAGTCCTTTTTGTAATCCAGTTGGCAATAAGGGGTGGAAAAAAACAGCTAGTTGCGCACCTGAGTGTGTATTGTACAGGTTATCAGTCCATCCAGTTGTAGTCACTGACGCGTTTCGCTATAGCATCGTTTTTTCAAAGATCTGGGGTTGAACTTGCCTCTTGATGGCATTTTGATCTGGGCTTGGACTTGCCTTTTGATGGCATTGAGATCTGGGCTTGGACTTGCCTCTCGATGGCATTGAGATCTGGGGTTGGACTTGCCTCTCGATGGCATTGAGATCTGGGCTTGGACTCGTCTCTCAGTCAGAGCCAGATTTACACCCCTTTCACATCACACCTAATTACCCGGATCATGCCGATTAATTGCTGGTTCGAACTGGTAATTTGTGTGATGTGAAAGGGGTTACCAGGTCCCGCAAACCAGTAGCAACACGTGTGAACGGGTTAATCGGGTCGAGCGACCTGTTTCCCATTCACACATAGGAGGAGGCAGTGCTTGCAGCAGCCCCAGCTCCAAGCACTGCCTCTTCCCCTGCCCCCAATGATGCTCTGCCGCTCTGACCCAATCCCACATGACATCAGCGAACTGGCAAAAATGCAAAGTTGATACAGTTTAGTCCCGGTGCGACCCTGCATTTGAGGTCTGAAAGCGGTATAAGTCTCCAGGGGGTCCAGGGCACTTAAGACAAGTAGGGGAGGGCTATGGGGGAGGGGGTGTTAAGGACTAAAACAAACATAATACATACACCCATCACACATATGCATCATGCATACCCACACAGCATGCATACACACACACACACAACACACAGTAAACGCACACACAGCCTGCATACATACATATGTACATATGAAATACACACAACACATACATACAGAACACACAGCATGCATACATACACACCACACACAGCATACATACATACATACCCAAAACATACAACATGCATACAGAACACACACACTATACATGGACAACACACACAGCATACATACATATGCACACAACAGACCCACTGCAAACATACAACACACACAGCAATAGCCAAGAAAAGAACAGGAGGAAATCGGAGCTGCTGTTGGAGCTGAATCCGGATCTGCTCTCAGTGGCATTGACATCTGGGCTTGGACTTGCCTCTCAATGATATTAATATCTGGGCTTGGACTTGCCTCTCAATGACATTGACATCTGGGCTTGGACTTACATCTCAATAACATTGACATCTGGGCTTGGGCTTGCCTCTCAATGATATTGACATCTGGGCTTGGACTTGCCTCTCAATGATATTGACATCTAGGCTTGGACTTGCCTCTCAATGACATTGACATCTGGGCTTGGACTTGCATCTCAATGACATTGACATCTGGGCTTGGACTTGCATCTCTATAGCATTGACATCTGGGCTTGGACTTGCCTCTCAATGATATTGACATCTGGGCTTGGACTTGCCTCTCAATGATATTGATATCTGGGCTTGGACTTGCCTCTCAATGATATTGACATCTGGTCTTGGACTTGCCTCTCAATGATATTGACATCTGGGCTTGGACTTGCCTCTCAATGATATTGATATCTGGGCTTGGACTTACATCTCAATGACATTGTCATCTGGGCTTGGACTTGCCTCTCAATGATACTGACATCTGGGCTTGGACTTGCCTCTCAATGATATTGACATCTAGGCTTGGACTTGCCTCTCAATGATATTAAACATTTAAACATTCAAAACACAGCACACAATGTAGTTATTGGGTGAAACACACATTAATTGAGTCCACAACTGCAAAAAGGGACCACTGCTGCTTTGTGCGCTCTGTTGTAATGTCTGTGTGCATGCTTGTCGAATTGTGTGCGCGCGCACACGCGCACAGCTTAGAGGGAACACTGTATCTCAACGATATTGACATCTGGGCTTGGACTTGCATCTCAATGACAATTGACATCTGGTCTTGGACTTGCCCCTCGACACTGATATTTTTGTATTCACCCTAATGTCTTGCATAATGGGTTGTTCAGTTATCCTGCTGTAATCTATAACATCAGATGAGTCTTGGATCTCTTGTGGACTGCAACACATTTTCCTCCAGGATTTAGATACATAAAAAAAAAAAAAACCTGTCATCTTATTAGTCACAAATCAGTAACACGAGATCCCCACTGTGCCTGTAACAATGGCGTTATTATCACTGGGCTCCCTCCCGCATATCTCTAATTTTATTTAGTACATTTAGGAAATTTACGAGTCTGCCGGCAATGCAGTTCTTAAGCAGTGAGACTTTTCTTCCTCTTGTCGACCTTTTTACTGTTGGCCTAATGCTCGTGTCGAATTTCCAACCCTGTCGTCCTACTTTATGTGTGGACTTAAGCCACGTCAACCCTCTGTGGTCAAACCAATGACCCATACCAGGCCTGTTACAGGCAGATTTACACTTTCCTTTTCACGGATGTGAAAATGCTCCAGAGACTATTAACAGTCTTCAAAATCTTTTTATAACCTTTTCGTATTGTGTTTTTCCGTAACCTCTTGTTTTGTTTATTTCAAATCAATTGAAACACTTTGTACACAGGTGGACTCCAATCAATTCATGATGTGACCTCTGAGGGCACGAGATTGCTCTTGGGTTTACTTAGATGAATTTCAGCAGAAGGGCCGTACGCCATCGTAATCAATTACTATCATGTTGTGTGTTAGAGATTTGCGCTGAACCTCGCGTTTTGGTCCTGGTCCTAATACATTTGGTTTTGGCAAAATCACCCTCAAGTTTTGGTTTGGTCAAGTCGGTAATCATAGTTAAACATTTGATTAAAAAAAATAAAAAAATAAAATCATGTCATTTTTGCAATCCCAAATTTGGATATAGAATCCGAATTTTGGACTGCAGGAAGATCTGAACCAGGTTTTGGTTCCAATCCATCAAATTCTCTAGTGTGTGTATGTGTTTGAAACTGTGTGTGAATGTGTATTTTTCCATCTGCTGTAAGCAAATAAAACATGGAAAATGACAGTATACTCAATGGTGGTTTTTACCTATGGGCTGCAGGGCTGCAGCCCCCACCAAGGTAAGATCTGTCAGAGTGAAGAGACTGCAGACTGCACTGGCTTCACTGTGACTGGTAGTGACTTCCTATTGGAAGTCCGACCTGCCAGTCACCAAGGCAGTCTCATTGGGAGGTGTACCCTACCCCGGGATGCCTCTCCACAGGCTGCCGAGCGAAATCCAAAGCTGGTCCTAGTGCCTGTCATCTGTATTATACCGACGCCAGGACCATGATTATCCTTCTATGGGCTGTTGCCGAAGCAGCCCATAGAAGCTGGCCGCATGCGCAGTATAGAGGTTTGTACTGGTGGAGCGGTGGCAGCGGAGGCAGGGGGAGTTATGCCTGCATTGTGGCACCCCTGCGGCGGCTGCAGCCAGCGGCAGCCCCCTCCCCCTAAAAGGTACAAGCCACCACTGAGTATACTGTAAACCAACATCACTAGTCGTGGAATACCACTTAGATTAATATTTCTATAATATTTTTAGTGTATAATTTCTTTGTGTATCACACAAGATGAAAACCTCATTGAGGGGAAGATGTATCACAATGTATCAAAACTTGCTGTGAAAGAGGAGAAGTTGCCCATTACAACCAATCATCTTACAGCTGTTTCCGTCTTAGTGGGTTACTCAATTGGTGTCAATTTTTTCACTTAAAAGTTTTGATTCGCCCTTTTCCATCAAAGTGCATAGGCAAAAAAAAATTCGGTACAGGCGGTAAAATACGTGGATCATGCAAAAAGCCATTGGGTGGAAAGTGGCAAAAAAATGATGAAAAATACTGAAAAACAGACGAAAAAACACCCTCAAATTTTTGGTACTTGTGTATTTTGGCGGTGCCCCCGATCTCCATCGCGCAATGTTTTAATCGCATTGCATTGCATGCCATGCACCCGATGGCATGCGATGCAACGCGATTTTTGCCCCCTATGCGATGAAAGATTGTATAAGCACCCTTATGGGTGCTTACAATGTTAAATGCACCCCCCCGCCACCCCTCCACTATAAACGTGAACCCGAAGCGTGGCGAGCGCAGCGAGCCCGCGTGGGGCGGCGGTACGCGTCCTCCGAGCTTTTCATACCCCCACTATCCACGTCGGCGTGGAGTTGAGAATAGAAAGTGTGGCGAGCCCGAAGCGTGGCGAGTGCAGCGAGCCCCGTGAGGGGACGCGGATACCTTCCCAGGTATCGGAGTCCCCTCGCGGCCTTCACAGGTATCCGCGTCCCCTCGCGGGGCTCGCTGCGCTCGCCACGCTTCGGGCTCGGTTGCTCGCTGCGCAAGCCACGCTTTCTATTCTCAACTCCACGCCGACGTGGATAGTGGTGGTATGAAAAGGTCGGAGGACACGTACCGCCGCCCCACGCGGGCTCGCTGCGCTCGCCACGCTTCGGGTTCACATTTATAGTGGGGGGGTGGCGGGGGGGTGCATTTAACATTGTAAGCACCCATTAGGGTGCTTATACAATGTTTAATCGCATCGCATCGCATTGTATGCCATATACAATGTCATACAATTTTAAAATTGTATGGCATTGTACAATATCGCGCGATATCGCGGCGCATCGCATACCATCGTATGCCTTATGGTATGCGATGTGATGGGCGCCGCCAAACTACACAAGTACCACATTTTTTATTAACAATTCTTATATAGCGTAGCATATTCCGTTGCGCTTTACAAAAGTTGAATACCCAGCAAAATAGTCCCTTTTTTTTATCGTTAACAACTTTATACATTTATAATGTTTTAGTCTGTATCAAATTTTTTATTTTGTAACCAGCAATTTCTATACACCCAGCAGCGAATTCATTATTCATTTCGTTAGTTACGCCGTTGTCTTGTTTGCAGCAAATTTCAATATTGTTGCTTTTTTCCCCTGGAAACTCTCCCGTTCTAAGATCATCAAACTTTAATAGCAAAGGTTGGACCTTCTGATACGTACGGTGATTTCAGCACCTCACACTTTACAGGAATCGATACATGGCAAATCCTGTCAGCTCCTGAAAGCTCTCTAAGACATCTTGCGCCTGAATTCAGACCCATTTTGTTTAATTAAATCCATTATTCATCTTGATCTTTTTTGCATTGGGGAATGAGACTTTATGATGCTGGGTTTCATTAAAGGAGAACTTTTTGAAACTTTTCAATGTGTAAAGAAAAGTACAGCTTGAAGATAAATACTGTATGTGGCCTTACGTGGACTTATGTGGGAAGTGTGGGCCTTATTCTAGTTCACTCTTTCAGACAAAATCCTTCTTAAGGTCCACACTTGGCGGCTATGCACAGCGTGTATGGACAGCGATGATGACAATCATCGCTGCGGGGAAAGCCGCTCAGTGCATACACACTGAGCGGCTTTCCCCCTGCCCGGCGCCGACGGAAGGGGGAGGACGGCGTTGCATAGCGGAGCGCTCATCTGCTGGTATAACCAGCAGATGAACGGCTTTCACGGCGATGTTGCGGGAGCGCGCAGTCAGCGGTGTAGCTAGGTGCCACAGTGCCCGGAGCAAGGCATGCATTGCGCCCCCCACCCACGCCCGCCACCCTATTACATTACTATATGCACCCGCAGACTGCTCCACCTGTATAATAACAGGACCCCACAGGCTACTCCCCCTGTATAATAACAGGACCCCACAGGCTACTCCCCCTGTATAATAACAGGACCCCACAGGCTGCTCCCCATGTATAATAACAGGACCCCACAGGCTGCTCCCCATGTATAATAACAGGACCCCACAGGCTGCTCCCCATGTATATTAACAGAACCACACAGACTGCTCCCCATGTATCAAAATTACACCATAGGCTGCTGCCCCTGTATAATAACAGGACCCCACAGGCTGCTCCCCCGTATATATACAGAACACCACAGGCTGCTCCCCCTGTCTATCGGACCCCACTGGCTGCTCCCCCTGTCTATCATTAGGACACTACAGGCTGCTCCCCCTGTCTTACCCAGGGCCGGTGCAGGCCCGGTCAGAGCCCCAGGGGAGGTGGATGCGATGCGGCCGCGACCTACTCTCTACGGCACGGGGGGGGGGTGCGGGCCATGGAGTTTACCGTGATCCATGGTGGGCAGGGGAGTGGCACCTCCTGGCAGCGCAAGTGCCGTGGACAGCCCTCCTCCCCCCGGTGGCACCTCCTGTCAGCGCGGCAGTGGAAGTGCCGTGGACAGCCATCCTCCCCCCGGCGGCACTGGGTGGGCAGCAAAGAAAAGGCACATGGAGGATGCCTTCTCAGCAAGTGGGGGGTGGTTAGGGGGCGGTCAGCTCTGAACCGGCATGGACAGGGATAACGGGGTTGCGGCAACGCTGACCTGAATCCAGGGGGGTCCAAAGTGCCGCCCTCCATTCTCAACGGCAGCAAGTCCGTGGGACGCACAGGCTACTTCCTGCTTCCGGCCTCCTGCACTAGATGTCCTCATTGCAGGAGGCCGGCAGCCATTTTTATGAAGACTCAGGCAGCGGGCGGGCGGTATACAGCAGGGCAGGTTCGCGGTGTGTGGCTCCGGCGCCATGTCAACTGTCTGCGCCCGGAGCACACGCTCCGCCGGCACCGCCCTAGCTACGCCTCTGCGCGCAGTAGCGCTCACCGCTCATCGCCGGGCCATACACACTGGGCGGCTTTGAGCTGAAAGCCGCTCAAACCTTCTGTTTTGAGCGACTTTCAGCTCAAAGTCGCCCAGTGTGTATGGGCCCTTAGATGGACAAAGCCATGTACACTGCAGGTGGGGCAGATGTTACTTGTGCAGAGAGAATTAGATTTGGGTGGGGTTTTACTTCAAAGTGAGATCTATATTGCAGTGTAGAAATAAAACAGCCAGTATTTACCCTGCACAGAAACAAAATAACTCAAATCTAATTCTCTCTGCACATTTTACATCTGCCCCCCTGCAGTGCACATGGTTTTGTCCATCTAAGAAGGATTTTGTCAGAAAGAGTGAACTAGAATAACCCCCTGTGTCAGAGAGACTCTGGGTGGGATTTACTAAAGAAGAAATGCGCAGAGGGACTTCCCTATTAGAAACGAGGACGTCCAAGCAGATACGGGGATCGCAAAAGGCAGCTCTTATTGGGAGAGCTGCCATTTGCATTGCTCACCGCATATGTTAGTACATATGCGGTGAGCATGAGCGCAATGGGCGGTGGGATGTACCGCCGCTGCTGGGTACATCTCGCCCTCTGTGAAAGTGTGGGCCTTGGAGACACAGTGATGTTGTCCAAATTAATAAAAAGCAAGATTTTATTTTTTTTCCTCAGGACAGGTGGAGTTACTGGAGAAGGTGGTGATTAGAGGAGAGGTCCCATGTAAGGATGGCCATCGGTGCAGATGCCATCGATGGTTGCCATCGATGGCAATTTTGCACCCAGCCATCGATAGTGGCAAACTATTTGATGGATAACCATCGATAGTTTTAGCTATCGATGGTCGTCCATTTTATTTGACTGGGCCAATCAGAACACGAGGGCGGGACTTCCTGGTGTCGGGGGGCGGAGCTATGCTCCATGTCCCGGCACCTTGAAAAAAGAAAAGGAAACATCGCTTCTCCTTTGCCATCGATGTAGGGAAACCATCTGGTACTCCCACATCGATGGCAAAAGTATTAGACATCGGCCACAAACCATTGATGATTTTAAAGCATCGATGGTCGATGGCCATCCCTAGTCCCATGTGCAGAGTCCGAATGGGCCCCATCCTCTCCACAGTTCTGTAGACTCTGGCATTGAGCCAGAGTCTACTGCCCGTGTGCAGGTCTCTGTCCCACCATGTTCCGTACAGGTCTGAATCAGGCCCTTGAGGTAGATTGTGGGATGTAGGTAGATGATACCATATACAATATGATGCTGGGGAAATGATATGACAACTGGTGCCGGTGACAGAATTGGTGCTACTCTGTATCCACCACCGTGCTTGTTGCGCATATGTACTCAGTGGATGGAGGGAATAACATAACACTGGTATAAACAGCAAAGAACCTGATCTATTTTTGTACATTTATAATGTAAAGAGAACCATTGCCTGTGGTGTCATTAACGTAACGATCAGAGGAAGCAGCCTGCTTAGCCTGTCTTGATATTTTAATTGCCAAGCTCTTTGCTACATGTATTATAAACAATTTGCCTGTTATTGTTACAAGGAAGGAACACTATTTCTGCAATGATACTTCAAAGAGATGTCTCCTAATTAAAAACAAAGCCAATGTAGTTTAATCATATGAATAAAACAAGAGCCGGTCACTTGGGTATCCTCTGTGCTCCTAGCTGCACCCCCGAGGGGGCCGTATGAACCTGATAGTACATAGAGGTGAGGTGAATGGAGAATGCCCGCCCCCGCCCCCCGAATCCGACCGCTTACACATCAGCTCACAGGCGGACGCACAGAGGAAAATTATTTTAATGGTTGCTTACCATCAAATGATTTTTCCTTTATTCAGTATGAAAATTAAGCCTAAACTCTTCATATGTCCTCCGAATTCGGGGCTGACGCTCTGGCGTCATGTCAGCATATCATAAAAAAGATCTATTCAAAGAGGTTCCTCTTCACTGGTGTGGATCAAAGATCAACAGTCAACAGGGTGACATCAAATGGTGGACCTGCTCTAGGTCTACAGTGACATGCTCTAAGTTGGCATGCATATGATCAAAATTGACAAAAGGTCAAGCAAAATGTTGACTTCGAAATAGTCGACACGAGAAAATGTCGACATGCATTCTTAAATTTTTTTTTGTGGACCCTCAATTAGGGCCTTATTCTGGTTAGGTCGGTGAAACGTACGTACGGTCCTTTTCACCGTACGTTTCCCGTACGCGGACGGTGAGCGAAAGTCCGCCCACAGAACAGCCGCAAACGGACGGTCACAAACACCGACAATGGGGAGTGGCGTACACTTGAGCATATGCCACCGTGTACGGACGGATCTCCCTCTTAGCCACCGATACCTGGCGTACATCAGAGCGTACGCCACCGTGTATGGACGGATGTTGTCCGTTTTCACACCGACACCTTCCGTATATCTGAGCGTACGCCACAGTGCAAGTAGAAATTGAGTCCAAAAACATCCTTGTTGCTCTTAGATGTGGTTTATGTGTCTTTTTCCATATAAAAAACTGTTATGTTTGTGTAACAGTGAAAAAGTTGACGCATGTCGACTTCTGTGAATGGAGTATCCTGCTTTTTAAAGTATACCAAAACACTTTCTGAATTGGTGTAGATGGTTATAAAATAACTACCTTGACATATATAAGCAGGTCTTAGAATGAATCTTACCTAAAATTAAACCAACCTTTACATGTTGAAGTGTAGAAAGATAAGCTTCCAATGTGTTTGAGGGCTGTGTGTGGCTTGCAGGTAGTGAAATCATGGTTTTCACTTAATAGGCGGCAGCATTGCTTATTACATTCAGGTGTTGTAATCAGCGTTAATTAGCAGACCCAGGCGTCCGCTCTCATACGGTATCTCTAGGGGTGGTCTGGAGCTATCTTTGGCGTCCGCCTGTTTTTGGTCCAAAATGCACGGTGCGTTCGCCGATCGAGGCGGTTGCGGCACCGTACATTTTGTGTGCGCACCCCCGTGTACGCCCATGTTTACGCCCCGTTTCCCTCATCATTCCGGCCGCTCCCATAAAAACGCCCACATGCCGCCCACAATGACCGTACTCTTGCGGACAGGTTTTTTTGCACGGAGAGACCCGTCCGTGAGCGGTGTGCGGTTGCCGCACATGCGCATTGGGAAAGCTACGCATGCGCAGATGAAAAAGAAAAACGATCTGCCCGTATATGGTCCCAGCGTACCAAGCAGAATAAACCCCTTAGTGTAGCGCGGATACTGTTCCTAATCAGAGTCCACGTGGATGTTGAAGAATGAAAGAGTACAAAAATATAATAAAATATCATGAAAACTGCGCCGGGAGTCCTTACCACTATCATATATTGGGAGAGCTAATTTCATTGTACGTCATTCAATCCTTCCTAATATGCTCCCCAACAAAGATATTCAACTCCTAAACTTTATTTTTAGAAAGTTTATTTGGCAGGGGAAGAAACCCCGAATAGGGCTAATGAAACTCCAACAAACTGGCGGTATTAATTTTCCAAATATTTTATGGTATTCACAGGCAGCTCAAGTGAGATTCCTTCAGGATTGGTTGAATAATCATGAGAATAATGCAATCATAATTTCTTAATGGTGGAGATCTAGTCATGTTCTTGCACATGTAGAATCAGGAAATTCCTTCCAGTGTTCGAGACAATCCCTTACTCCAGTTCGTTAAAAAGTTATGGATAACAATGAGACATGCTTGTAACATTAATGCGCACAGGACTTTGGGCCTTATTCTGGTTGGTGCGGCCGGGCCGTACGCGTACGTTCCGGGGTTTTTCATGATCTGCGCATGCGTACATTCGCTAATGCGCAGGCGCGAACACTCCACAACGCTTACGGACGGGTCTCTCCGTGCGAAAAAACCTGTACGCGAGTGTACGGGCATTGGGGGCGGCATAGGGGCGTGTTGAGGGGAGCGGCCGAAATAATGAGGGAAAATGGGCAGAAATATGGGCGTACACGGGGGTGTGCACCAAAAATGAGCGGTGCTACTACCGCACGATAGACTAAAGCACCGTTCATTTCGGACACAAAACAGGCGGCCGCCAACCGCCAGCTCAGACCACCCCTACAGATATCGCATGCCAGCGTGCGCCTGGGTTAGCTAATTTACGCTGATTACTACTCAAACACATACACCTGAATGTAATAAGCAATGCTGCAGTCTATTAAGTCCAAACCATGATTTCACTACCTGCAAGCCACACACAGCACTCAAACACATTGGAAGCTTATCTTTCTATACTTCTCGACATTTAAAGGTTTGTTTAATTTAAGGTAAGAATCTTTTTAAGACCTGCTTATATACGCTAAGGTAGGTATTTGTTAAACAGTTATACACATTCACTACGTGCTTTCATAGACTTTACACAGTAGCACACTCAATCTACACAAGTCGACATGTGTCAACGTGTTCACTCTAATACAAACATAGGTTTTGTATTTATGATACAATAACATAAACCACATCTAACACCTACAAAGGATGTTTCAGCAATGTTTTAAGCCCATGCCCACTATTTTGCACACAATCTTTGTATAGTACCCAAAATACAGAACTGTACCACTATCTGATCTGCTATGAATTGGATTTTACTACACTCTGGATGTAAGATGCCACCAATCACATTATTGCACTCACATCTCTATAACAAAGGATTCCTACATCTGCTTATGACACTGTAAAATCATATATATTTAAAAAGTTATACATGTTTGTCCACAAGCTATTTTATCATGTTTGGCCGATTCACACATCTTTTTTTAGGGAGGACACATATGCATTCCTACACAAATGTACCTTTTCACCCTTGTTTGTCTGCCTCACCCACTCCATGAGGAAAGCATTGTTCTGGACCTGCTTTTACCTACTACTGTAGGAGCTACCTCACCTGCACACAAACTGCTTTCTCACCTATTAAGTTGCTCTGCACATGTGCTGACACAAACTAATTAGCAGGGAAAAGTTGGATAGGAACATGGGAATGGCCATGGAGAGGGTTACACATGGGAAACTTCTAGCACACTTCAACAAATGTTCAAAAATACCCTGGTCAGTAAGTACACATAAATGTAGTATTTGTTTCACACAAGAAATTACACATACTGTACAACAATTTTGTTTTAATTGGTCAAATAAATTTATTTGCTGTTCAGCATCACAGCTTATTTGACACTTTCATGTCATAAATCAAATAAACAAATAAAATAGACACAAAAATAAAAAAACAGCCAGAACAAGAGGTTGCATATCTCCAAACATGTGTTACCCTGCAAATGCAATGGTGAAAGAAATGGGGACACCAGAATACGTACTGCAACAACCAGGGTGAATACTAAGCAAGATACACACCACCAAAAATTTATCCTGCATTTGTAGAGGTCAAAATAAGAACTTTAATGCCCATGGCACGAAAATGGATCGATGGCCAACTCAGGAAGTGGATGTCCAGTGCAATTTAAACATTTGGGGTCCAACCACAGAGGAAGTGAACCAGGTCTCATTATTTGGGCCCTTTTTTCCCCCTTTTAGATGGGGCCTTGGGGACAGGGGCCTTTGGCTCAGATGGCTTGCGGCGTCTTCCCCTAGTGGACACAGGAGGGTCAGCAGAGGTGGAAGGTTGGGGAGCAGCTTGGGGTGGGCCAGCAGATGGGGGATTGTCCCTTAGGGACCTGGCGGTGGTCAGCAGCTCCTCAAGAATTTCATTCTGGCGGCTGAGGTGTTGGCCAATGCTTTGCATGCCAGCCGCCAGAGTGTCATTCATGCGGTTCAAGGCCTCACACTGCTGCCTGTTTGTGGCCTTCCACTCCGCCAGAAATTCCCCAACCTGCTGCTGACGGATCGCAGCATCCACCCCTTGCTGCTCGATCCTCTCCAGCATCACCATCACGCTCTCATCCCATGTCTCCTGTGGCTGGGGGTGTCGTCTTGGTGGAGGCTGGACCACTCGCTCCACCTGTGGCTCTGCAGAGGAAGATGCTGCCGGTTCATCCTGGGTTTCTGCTTCTTCTAGGATAATAATTGAAAACAATGTCACCATCACATACGCACAAAAAAATATCTTTCAAAATACAATGCATTACTGTGACTTACCATCAAAAGCAGCAGCAAAGACCTCCGCCGGGAGCTCACTATCCATATTGGATATCCCCCTGACCTCGGCCACATCAATGACGTCCAAGGCGTCCTGCTCCAGTGGGGTATACTCCAAATTATCTGGCATAGGACCTCTCCCGGTGGACATGCTGTGGTTGTACCGGTCAGTCATCTTCCTCTTCAGTGTCGTTTTGAAGTCTGTCCACCTACAAGTTTAAAAATACAAATATCACCATGAGATATGTGCACCACTGTGCTACGTGACATTTCCTAGTGTGGGTGATCTTATGTTTTGTAGCCATATGTGTCCCACACACATATTAATGTCTCCATTAGGAGGCATTTCAGTGTCTCATCTCATTCATTAGGCCACTAAATGCACATACATAGATCACTATGCAGAAATGACATCATCCATGGCCAAATTATGCACCTCCACCTGTTGTGAAACTACACACTCCACCATAGCTTGACAGTGTGGTTATTATGGAGTAATTTAACTATGGGATGGCATACTGGGATGTGTAGTTTCTCACCAGCTACATGTGCACAGTTTGGTCATTCTTGTTTCAGTAGCATCATATGGAACATGTTACAACAACTCTTTCAAAAACACACTTTCTCTTGTCCCATCACATACTTCACATACTTCACATGAGCAGAACTGTGCCCATAACCTCACATCACACCAATGGTGCATGTTTCATATATCAATGTGGGTTATTAGACATGGTTGTGTTCACATGTGACATTGAAGTGTAGCACTATCTACAAACACACCTTTCTATTATTCTCCAAACATACATGAAACATATGTACACACATATGACATTATCAGGGGGACAAACACACTTGCCTTTTCTTCACCGCTAGCCAATCTCTGACCACTGGTGACACCTGGTTCACTTCCTCTGTGATCTTGTCCCAAAGGTTTCTCCTTGCACTGGCACCCGGCTTCCTGGTTGGCAATTCGATCCATTCGCATGCTCTGGGCACTAAAATTCTTAATTCTGCCTCTACAAATGCAGGGTTTCTCTTTTTGGTGGTGGTATCCTGCTCAGTCCTCACCCTAGATGTTGCAGCTCGTTTTCTGGTGGCCCCAGTTCTCTCACCATGCACCTGCTGGGTCACACCTGTTTGGAGAGATGCAACCTCTTGTTCTGGCTGGTTGCTTGGCCCTTGTGGAGCTGGTGGAGGTTGAACAGGGCCTGTTAGTGAGGGGCCCGCTTGGTCTTGCAGGCTACTTCTCTCTTGAGCCCTCCTTCTCCGCTCCTGTTCCCTCTGCTGTAAAGCTTCAAGCAGGGATTCTGCTGTAGCTCTCTGTAGAGCGTCCTCAGCTGCGGAATCGTCTGAGCTAGACATGTTTGCAGCAATTCTGGCCTGCATCTGACTGAATATTTATATGTTAATCTTCCGCCATGAACAAGGGGGCGTATATTTTTCCCCGCAATGTAGTTGCTAATTTACGCCGATATTTCCCGCCGATAATTGCCGCTTAAATTACGCAGGTCTCAACGCACCTGATCAATCACCTGTATATGCACATACACAGGTTGTGGAGCATTGTGTGCTACATCGTGAAATGTGTGCACCTGTCATTCCAATGATGAGTGTTGTCAGCTGGTATCTGTTGGAGTTCGTGTATGCTTTGTGAGTCACATTTCAAAACATCACGTTATAATGCTTTCCTTACATATGTAATGAGTATGAAATTGTCATACACCAACATGTTGCATTGTGCCCCTTTTAGCAGCGTATTTATTAGTAGACGGTTGCGTGTATTCTTTTCCGCACACTGTATATACAGTACGTCTCTCCATGGAAATCGGTGTATTGTGCCCCTTTTAGCAGCATATTTATTAGTAGACGGTTGGGTGTATTCTTTTCCGCACACTGTATATACAGTTCCTCTCTATACATTGAATGCATGCTGTTGGTTATGGTGTGTGTATATCGGAACGGTCCGCGTAAGTTTCTATTCGCATCCAGTTTGTTAATGTAAGAAGGATTAATAAAGTTAATACTAAACAAACAATTTTTTACACCAATCAGCAAGCACCAAAAGTGATATATGTACCTGCAATTATTAACTGCGCCATTGCCACTATGACTTCAACCAGGGCTAGGGCGTTTTCGACACAGGAGCTGTTGGCCTTGGTTGAGGTCATGGACCGTCACCTGGGGCCCAGGGGCCCATATGTGTCCAACATGGACAAGCGGCGGGCGTATAATGCTGCCCGCCGCCTAATATACACCCGGACCGGCATCCGCAGAAGCCTGGCCCAAGTTGAGCGGCGCTGGTCTGACCTGCGCCGGCGGCAGCCAGTGTTAATTTCTACACTTCGCCGCCATATTGCCCGATGTAAGTTTTTATTTACTAGTATGTCTGCGTTTTTTTGCAATGTTTTCTGTACTTTTTATAAATATGTTCCTGAGTATGTGGGTGTATATGGGGTGTATAGGGGGTGTATATGGGGTGTATAGGGGGTGTATAGGGGGTGTATATGGGGTGTATATGGGGTGTATAGGGGGTGTATAGGGGGTGTATATTGGGGTGTATAGGGGGTGTATATGGGGTGTATAGGGGGTGTATAGGGGGTGTATATGGGGTGTATATGGGGTGTATATGGGGTGTATATGGGTGTATATGGGATGTATATGGGGTGTATAGGGGGTGTATATGGGGTGTATAGGGGGTGTATATGGGTGTAAAGGGGGTGTATAGGGGGTGTATAGGGGGGGTTTAAGTAGTTGCTCAGTTTTTGGGTGTAGCATATCAATTAGTTTGCATGATAAATGTCTGAAATATAACAACAATGATAATTTGGAAGGTTATGAGCATGACTAATGTGAATTTTTCTTTCCCCCTTTTTTATGAAACCCAATCTTCGATTTCTATGACATCAACATGAACATTTCAGCACGGGCAAGGGCACGCATAGAAGCCCGGGAGCAGGCAGCACGGGAGCAGGCAGCCCAGGAGCAGCCAGACGAGGAGGAAGAAGAGGAGGAGGAAGAGGAGGAGGAGGAAGAGGAGGAGACAATGGGTCCAGCTGGGGCCCACCAAATTTCGCCATCCCCAACCCCCACCCCCTTCCCTACCCCCACCCCCTCCCCAACCCCCACCCCCTCCCCAACCCCCACCCCCTCCCCCTCCCCCACCCACACCCTACCCCCACCCACACCCCTACCCCCACCCCCTCCCCAACCCCCACCCCCTCCCCCTCCCCAACCCCCACCCACACCTCTACCCCCACCCACACCCCTAGCCCCACCCCTCCCCCTCCCCAACCCCCACCCCCACCCACACCCCCTCCCCACCCCATTTCCAACCCCCCTACACCTCTCCACCACCCACCCCCAAACTTCTCCAATCCCCACTCCAACCCACTACCAGTATCCAAAGTCCTATCCCATCCCCCTTGCTCCTGACCCCCCCAACCACCGCACACCCAACCAGCGGCGAGTAGGATGGCTCAACCAGCCGTAAGTAAATAATGTGTCTAATGTTTACCTACACATTTCTACACATAAACAATCACAACAACCACATATGTGTATCCAACATCAACATTAGTTGCAACATATCACTGCAGGGCGACCATGAGGTGTGGCCTGTCCTTCTCCAGGAACAAGGGTCCCCTTGGTGTTTTTTTTTGAGTGTGGCCATGCCTCACCCCTTGAATAATTGACATAACAGTACATCCAATGACATATCCGACATTAGTGGTGTTGTAGTTATGTGGATCAAGGTGTTGTGTAACTCCACTTCCCAGCATGATGTGCAACATAAGTTTATAGATTGTTTTGTTAATAGTGTGTGAGGCCATGCGGATGCATGCTTTACAAACATAGCTTTAGGCCTATAATTTGTACAGCAATGTCCTAAATTTTAAATAGTAAGGAGTGCTTAAGCCACAACAATGTCATAACCCTTAAATAGCACAGCCTAATTGTGAGGTTAGAGGTGAGTCCCCCAAAACAAAACTACCAATTGGGATACAGAAAACATTCATCCAAGAAGGAGTAATTTAATTAATGTTATTTACTATGTACAGTATGTGTGTAGTTTTTAGTACTGTGTTTACATCAGACCCATCTTCAATGTAGTTAAAAAATGAATGTGGCCTTCACACATAACTCACAACTTCTTATTATGTACAAATACAACAAACATTTGTGTATATTATATATATATATATTTTTATCCCTTCACTACAGACACTGAACAGCACCAGGAGGAGGTGGCAGCCCTTATTCGGGAGATCTTCCTGACCCTCCTATATTTACAGATCCTTTTTGGCCTACTGGAGGCCCGCATTTAAGTTTTTTTGGTACTTATGTATTATCTGGGCTCCCATGTTGAATGCACCCCATTTTTTCATACCCCTACTATCCAACTACGCATGGAGTTGATTTTATATAGTGTGGCGAGCGCAGCGAGCCAGCGTGCCCGAAGCGTGGCGAGCGCAGCGAGCCCCGGGAGGGGACACGGTCTCATAAGAAAACCGGGAGCCCAGATATTACATAAGTACCGTTTTTTTTTTTATGTTTGTATTTAAAAATTAAAAATTTCTGTACAGAGAGAAGTTGCCGGTGTTGTTAATCAAAAATATGTTTGCAGGTTTGTAAGGGCAGGTACATACAGATGTGTAATGTAAGTTATATTTGTATTTTGATGTGAGGGGTAACGATTGCTGTGTGAATGTGTGTGTTTTTGAGTTAAATAACACAGTGAAAATGCATGAATGTTTAATGTTGTTAGATGAATACATCACACATAACATCAGGGTAGGTATACATGTTACACATTTTGGACAAAATAATTATGGACATAATTTAGTACATATACAGAAACACCAACATAACTTGTTTTAAAAGTAACAGCAATGTGGGGACACATAGATAGTGATTAAAATGCCACATTAGAACATAACAAATATACATGTAATGAGGGTTAAAATGTTGTTTTATTAGGGTCTTTATTAAGGTAGACAATTGAGTTAATAGAAAACAATAATTGAATAACAATTAGAATAATTAATTAATTGTCAGCATTTTAGTTGAAAGGCAAGATTTGCAGGTCCATACATGTGAAGGGTATGCCAGCGTACACGGACGTACGCTCACTCTCACGAGCGGTGATATAAGCTGAGTTTTCCATAGAAAACAATAGCGACCCGTCCGTGAAAGCTGGCGTACGCTCAGATTTCCGCAAGAAGTCGGTGAGAAGACGGACGAGAGACGTCCGTAAACGGTGGCGTACGCTCTGTTGTACGCCAGTTGTCGGAGTGTAAGGGCTGGGCCGTCCGTGTACGTTGGCGTACGCTCAATTGTACGCCACTCCCCTTTGATGTTGTTTCTGGCCGTACGTATGCGCCTGAGTTGTGGGTGGACTTAACCCCAACGGCCGCGTACGGAGAGCGTACGCTAATATGGAACGTACTCACGTTTGGCCGCTCCGATCAGAATAACCTCCATTGTATCTTCCACTGTTCAATAACCTAGAATTTCAGGAGGGACTGGCACATCATCCTTATAATGTTTGGAGGCTGGGGGGTATATGGAGTGTTGGTAACTTAGTCAGTGTCAGGAATCAGAGGCCGCTTACGTTCTAGGAGGTTGCTGAAAAATTTCCGGTTGTTAACCCTTACCCAGTAGCATTTCTTTTAGCTCAGCTTATGTCAGTTCTCTCGCAAAATACTTTTCGGCAATGGATTGGCAAAATCCCGTAGACAAATGACTTGCAAAATGACCTTATCCATTTAAGGCTCTCTTTATCGCTTATAAGGCGTCTATTGAATTGTAATGATTGACCTTTAACCCTTAACTTAACTCTATATTACCCAGAAATAGCTCACAGTGACACCTCTTATCCTAAAAATAACGACACAGACAACAACTGTATAAGTTAAAAGGTCATGTACTGTATATTTATTAAATGGTATGACTCTATTTGTAAAAGGGATGGCAAAGAAAGCGCTTGAGACCAGCTCCAGTCAAGGGTGCTAATCATGGCAGCGACTAAAATGCCCCAATCCATAACACCTCCCTATCGTAAGGTACAGCCCACGCTCTGACGGCCTCACCCCCCCTTCTATGGCATGGCGAGGACACTTCCATGAAGTGGCCAATGTCTCCCGGTGTCCCAATACGCACACCTGTCCCAGTTTCCCATCGGTGGTGCATGGGAACCCTGCATGTCTCCCCTTCAGGGAGACGGGCAGGGTTGGGGGGGGGGGGCACGGGGAGGTGGGGTGCGGCGATGGGGGACGGCAAAAAGGCGGCGGGGACCAGGGGGATCGGCTGGTGGGGGGCTGGTGGCTTGCAAATCTACCACCAGCCCCTGCCTAAATGAGAGGGGCTCCATCTGTACAACCTGAATCAACTTTATTACACATTTTAAGGGCCAAATGATTTTATCTGTTTCGTATGGAATGGGTGGGAGTTACGTTAGAAGGGGACAAAAAAAGTGAAACAATATTTGGGAATTTGGGAAAGCTATATTTCTACTTTATCAGTTCCAGTTCGTACCCAAACACACAATTCCTTTAAAAACAATATATGGTATATGACGCAAATGTTGGGGGGAGACCCACCTATTGCATGTGTGGTGGGGAGGGTTTGGTGGAGGGGCAAGAGCAGACACTTGATTTACTTTACCCTAACTGTATTTGATTAAGTCAAATGATTGTCTTCAGGGCCGGATTAAGGTTTGTGGCTGCCCTGGACAACAAACGGTCAGCCCCCCCCCCCCCCCCCCCCGGTCGGAGGCAGGTTCCACCCCCCACCCCCCTCAGATGGAGAAAGGTTCCACACACACCCTTTTCACACACACACCGATGGAGGCAGGTCCCCCCCCCAGCCCCCAACGGAGGCAGGTTCCATACAAGGTTCCCCTCGGATGGAGGCAGGTTCCCCCCCTGGTACCTGGGCATTGCGGAGATTAGGGCAGCGTGGTCCGTGCGGCCCTGAGGAGGCAGCAGGGTCCCTGCGGCGGATGGGAATAAGTCAGCTATTAGTTCCCATCCACCCAAGGGACCCCGCCGCTGAATTCACATCCACCGCAGGGACCCCCTGCCCATCCCGCGCTGCCTGACCCATGCTGACTGCCCCCCACCCGCCACTGAAGCATCAGTGGGGTGGCGGGTGTGGGGCCATAGAATGTGTGGGGGCCCCGGGGCGACCACCCCTGTTGCCGCATGGGTAATCCACCATTGCTTGTCTTTATTGTTATACTGCACTGTTGATATATTGACGACATTAACATCTTGAATTTTCTGTGTAAGTACCTTTATTGGATTCATGTACTGACAATGTAAACATTATTATTGTGCAATGTTGTACACTTTGCTTCAATAAAACAAATATAAAAAAAAAAATCATGAAAACTAAAGTCAACCTTTTCGTTGATCGAGTCACCCATTGCTATGTTGACCTATGGCTCGTGGAGGGTGAAGAAAAAGCCGCTGCTCAGACAGAAAGAGAAAGTGCAACGTCCTAAATTGTGGGAGAGAATTGTGGGAGGATCGCTAACTGCCATACACTCCCAAATCCATACCAACTCCCGAACCATTGAATAGGTTTAGCCATCTGTCTAGTTGTGAGAAGGTCTGAGGCTTCCACTAAACTGTGACGGAGACAAGCAGGAAGTGGTCATCGCTGACATCAGAGACCCGCCCTAAATAACGTCTGGGGATGCCTGTGTTTTTCCAAACACACCCAGAAAAAGCCATGTTTTTGCCCCCAAATGCCAGCTTCCTGTACGTCAAACTGCGACTACTATTCGATTGCTAAGCGTTCGCATTTTCAGTTGCTAATTTCACTTGCACACTTGTGACGCGAACGTGGAATCGGCTGATAATCGCTTGATTATATCGACGGCGGGGATCGCCCAGTATGTACGCCCAATAAGTCATAGGGATATTATGGTAAACTGTATATAATAGTTCAATAGTCAAGCCTGATAGCGGTCTAAGCTTTGTCTCATACTTGCCTACTTTTACTTTCACCTCTCCGGGAGAAGCCCGGAGAGGCAACCCGTCTGGGGGGATAGGGCAAGGCTGACATCACTCTGCCCCGCCCCCCATGTCGGAAAAACTCAGTGATTCACGGGCCGGGGCGAGGGGCTGAAATGCCGCGATCGTGTCATTTAAGTCCTGCCCCCTTACCACAGACCTGCGATTTGCGCTAATTAACCCAGCGAGCATGGGGGAGAGTGAACAAAAACCGGGAGACTTGCCCACCTTCCCGGGAGGCGGACCCGATTTTCGGGAGCTCCCGGCCATTCCGGGAGGGTAGGCAAGCCTGCTTTGTCTGAAACCTTGCTAATATCTTATGGTGCCTATACACTTGTGAGATATGGCATGCCATCGCATGTGTTACCCGTCGTGAGGAGCGATCATCGAATGATTTATGCTCCTTTCCGCCACAAGCGAGTTCGCTAGGCTGCAAACATATACGCAACCTAGCGAACAGGCCCGAATCCCTCCCCTGATTTATATTATGTTTTTAACACATACTGTATGTTTACACAATAATAACATCTTATTTGGCTGAGGATAGGAGTGTGACAAACACTAGAAGAGCTGGATCATTTTACCTGTGGTAACAACATGCCCGTCAATTCATTTTGCTTTCAATCTTACCATTTTTTTTATTGTGTGATTTATTTAATGTCTTGTGTAAGGAAGATAATTAATTTGCCATATTTCGCATAATCACTCTTGGTGAAACTACATCTATATCATTTTTAGTGGACATGTTGCGATGCTTCGCTTTCTTTCATTTAAATTTAATTAGAATATAAATTGTTTTTCACACTTTTCAAAGCCGCGCCGTAATAGAGGAACATGGGATCTGTTTGACAGAAATAGTATACGTCCTTCTATACAATTATGTTTTCCACTCGCATAAAAATTTGTCATTAGCTCCCAAAGTTCAGGTTCCTCTCTCCCGTGTAAAATGCGAAAATGTAAACGGCTTCCGACATCCCTCCGAGCTGTTATGATCACCGTATGCAAAGTAGGCGCAGCTGGAGAGAACAGCAACAGTCTGCCTTCAATTTTGGACTTTTAAATAATGTTTGATTGTTTTTTGTTGTTTTTTTTGTCTTTATTTTAATTAAAAGTAAATGACACAATCCAGAAATGGAAATCCGATGTGGAAGCTTTATGCAAACAGCATTCTCACGGTGACAAAATATTTATACAACTTATCCTATTAGATAAAGTTGTAAAATTGATGTTTCTGGCAGGTCGCTGAAAAACGGCGCCTCTGGGCAGGGGTTGCAGCTGCTGGATTGTCCGTGCGGTAGATATAGGATATGTGCAGCGCGCATTATGGTAGTAGACAAATATATATACAGTGACTTCAAGATGGAGGAGCAGGTACTTTTTTACCCAGGCTGGGAGCTGCTGGAGGGGCCCGTGGCCCGCTCTCCCCTTCCACCAGTGGCGCCAGAACGGGGGGGGGGGGGGGGGGGGGGGGCGAGGGGGCAGCTTGCCCCCCCTCCCCCCAAATTACTGAGGCGCTAAAGCAGCTGTGCGGGCGGGCGGCTGATTAATCAGTAATATAGGCGGTGGGCTGATTAAGCTTGATCCAGCCTCCCGCCCGTCCGCCTATATTACTGATTAATCGCAGCCGCCCGCCCGCACAGCTGCTTTAGCGCCTCAGCAAGTGTGGCACCCCAGCCTATTTTTCCCTAGCCCCAGTAGCGGTACCCTAGGGGTTAATCCCCAGAGCAAGGAGGGCGCGAGAAAACGTCCCCAGGCTGATTGACAGCACTGGGGGACGTATGAGAAGGAGGAGGAAGTGCGTGGAGAGAGAGGTCAAGGGGGGTCGCAGCACGAGGAGCGGAGGAAGAGCGCGTGAGCTGAGGAGGGACAGCGTGAAGCCTGAGACTGAGCGCCGGGGAGAGGAAGACCAGGGATCTGAGCGGCGGCGCGGTGATGACCGCGTGACCCCCAGACACACGCTGGGAGCAGGGACGCGGCATTTGAAGCGCGCGACCCCCGCCGACCCCCAGACGCACAGTAGAGAGAGGGAACGACGGGGAGAGACGGGAGAAGGAGCCCAGCAGCGCAGAGTGGCTGGCTGAGTGCGGCAACGCTGCAATAGCAGCGCCCACACTAGCAGCCCCCTGGAGGAAGAGGACCGGCGCCAGTCAACCCGGACGCCAGGGGACCTGATCGCGACGGGCAGGAGCCTGCACCTTGCTCCTGACGACAGGTACCCCCGAGATCGCCACCCCCTGGCCTGTCTCCCTGTGTCCACTCCCTGTCACCAACGCAAACTGCACATATCGGGCACCCCCCTGTTGGATGCCCCAGGGTGTCTTCAGCCCCCTTACCGGCCGGCGGACTATATTCGCCATATGCCACCCAACTGGGTGAGGACAGCCCCCACCTATGTCTTAGTTACAAAAGGGGCACCCCACAGGATGAGGACGGCACACCCAAACAGGTTTATGTAATTATGTCTGATTATCATAATCAGACATAATCACATAAATCTGTTTGGGGGTGACACTGCCACTTTTTCCACTTTTTACGAGTAAATGACAACCCCTGGATTAATGTCAGTCCTGGTGTCTCTGGCCACATGTATATGCCGCTGCCCGGTGTATAATGCCCACGTGTATATGCCGCTGCCCTGTGTATAATGCCCATGCGTAAATGCCGCTGCCTTGTGTATAATGCCCACGCATATATGCCGCTGCCCTGTGTATAATGCCCATGCATATATGCCGCTGCCCTGTGTATAATGCCCACGTGTATATGCCGCTGCCAGTGTGTATAGTGCCCGGGGGTAACATATAGCAATTTAGGGGGCGCCAAAATGAGATTATATCTTGCCCCCCCAACCTAAAAACGTTCCAGCGCCCCTACCTTCCACGTTGCAGGAAGCCAGGCAGTGGAGAGAGAGATGACAGGCTACTGCCGCAGCACATGCTCTCTCCCCAGCTCAGCACATGTTGCTCAGTGCCGGTGTGCTGAGCTGGGGAGAGAGACAGCTGCAGCATCAGACTGTCATATCTCTCTCCCTCTTGTTTTTCACTTGGGTGTGGCCATGTCCCCTACCGGAGGCCACACCACTCCATTTTTCCATTGCCCGGCCGAGCTGTCAGCACTTCCGCGTATATACACAATACCCGTTTGTGACGCTTTACAATTCCCTGTTGGAGGAGAATACAACTAAACGTATACAACAATAGCAGGAAGGCGCCCTATAAGCGGGTCTATAAAATGGACCCTTAAAAGTTCAAAAAGATCTCTTAATCAAGAATGCAGGTACGGAGAATGAAATTTTGTTTCTATTATTATTTTATTTTTATTTTTATAAAATCTGTTTATATATATAACATTTCATACAGAACAATTCCTCTTTTACTTTCACCCTTAATGCAATGGAAGGTTAAAGTTGATGTGTAGAAGAACTCAACGCGTTTCGTCTCCCAAGAGACTTCATCAGGGTTTCTCAAAAAATTGTGCGATTCGATATAAAAGATACTTTAGAACATGATAAATAATACACAGAATTTCAGGGCTTGATGTATAATATTCCTGTGATGTGTATTTATGAGCTTCTTCTTTAATAAAAAGACTGAATGTGGTCAAAAATACCAGATTTCCATAAAGCTTCCCTTTGGGTTTGGTCTATCAACAAGTATCTTAGATCTCACAGGGTATACAGAAATCAATAGGAGCCCATATGTAATTTATAGGTAATTAACCCAAGGCATCTCTGTCCATCTTCATCGCCTCCTGATAATGGTGAGCTCCCAATCTCCTAGGCTGGAGTGGCAGCAATTGTGGCAGACATCCCAAGGAGCAGCTGCGGTATCTCCGACTGCTCCCCCCATTACATGCGGCACTGAAACTCTCCCTTACTCCCAAGTACAAGTGGCAATGTACTTTCGTTGGACACACAAGCTGCAGAGTGTCAGCACTTTACAGTGCTGGCAGGTCACAGAAGCAGGAAGCCTGGATGACCGGCAGCCCTGTAGGAGCTCAGATCAGCATTCCCTGGAGATTGCTAACCACTCCATGTTAATGTCCATGGCTTTGAACTGAGAAGTCCAACAAGGGCATGAACATCAGGAATGATTCATTTCAGCCCATACAGTATATATAGATGGAGACTTAGCTTTTATTCCACCAGGAAGGAGATGCAAACAGACTGGACAAACACCTGGACTCGTCATGAAACTAGTTTAGCACCAGCCAATTAGGTTAGAGCTGGGGTGGGGCTTGGCCTCTAAAAAGTTGCTGGTTCCTGTCAGACCAGCTGTTGGATCATATAGTCAGGTGATCTTGTGCAGGCCTATCAGCATGTGAGGAATCTCAACCATGTCAGTGTTGTCCATGCACAATGCTGACATAACAACCATGGGTTCTTCTTCTAGGGACTTCTAGTCTCTTCCCCAGTGGAGGAACGCAGATGTCACCGGCCATCACTGTGTAATATTTAGATAAATGTCCATCGGTCTGACAAACATTTTATCTGACAGCTTATTCCCAGCATAAATTACAGCCAGACATTTTCCTATGTCACATACGGAGTTAGTTGCACCATTGTGTCCCAGACTCCCAAGCATAAAACCTTGTCTAGGACATTATGAGCCAGGCCAAGGGCAGATAACTACATCTGATCTTATTGTTCCTCAGAACTTTCTCTACGGTTCCCCTGAGGGCTGCACACTGGGAAACGTATTCTCTTTCTTGTACATGACTGCAGTCTTAATGACCTCTCTCAGCTCAGAAGGTCCCAGCGTAGAACGCGGATATCTCCTTACAGCCCACACCTTTGCTTTGTCCTTCCCAGAAGATCTTTTCTCTTGTTGCTCATCTCAGACATAAGTGTATCTGGTAAAACAATATTTATTCGGCACCGATGGGAGTATTGTGTTCTGGGACAGCAAGGACTTTGGGATCAGGTCATGGCTTGAGTGTACTCGAGATTGATTATCAGTACATTTTGCGGTCACCTTATTCTCTACCAGCAGAAACTGGATCCCTCCAGAGCCTTCACGTCCAATAGCAGGACACCCGATACCCTGAATTTGCTGCACTTAACGGAAACTATTTGCCATGCTTAGTTTTGGAGAACTTATACAGGAGGGATAAATAAAAGGTCCAAATCACTGTGGTCCACTGGTCTTGTTCCTTCGGCTATAATGAGATAATCTTCTCTAACAATAAACAATCAGATGGAAACGACTCCACATGATAAAAAATTGTGTTATTGTGAGTTTTACTTTATTTTTTTTCCCTTTTGTGAACGTTAATCTAGAAATGATGCCGCGCATAAGCGTACTGAGGACAAATGTCGAGATTCAATCACGGAGCTGATGTTGACATTTTTGAATGTGACTCATAGAAAGGGGTAATTAACACGCACGGCAGGCACGGGACGCACAATCCACTGATTGCGAGTCGCAGCACAGGTCAAACTCAATGATTCGACTGAGTGATTGGGGGATTTCTTCCATAATCAGGGTGTTGTTTGAGATCAAGGCTACATCGGAGGCTGATGACGCAACATTTTGTAACTAACTAGCGGCAGATTTGTGAGATCTGGGGAGGGTTTGATGTAGTTATTTTAGTCTATGTACTAAGACTTGGGGAGAGAGAGAGAATATGGACAGGAATAAAGGGCCTTATTCTAGTTCACTCTTTCTGACAAAATCCTTCTTAGATGGACAAAACCATGTGCACTGCAGGGGGACAGATGTAAAATGTGCAGAGAGAATTAGATTTTTGCGAGTTATTTTGTTTCTGTGCAGGGTAAATACTGACTGCTTTATTTTTACACTGCAATATAAATCTCACTTTGAAGTAAGACCCCACCCAAATCTAATTCTCTCTGCACAAGTAACATCTGCCCCACCTTCAGTGAACATGGTTTTGTCCAAGAAGGATTTTGTCAGAAAGAGTGAACTAGAATAAGGACCAAAGTACTAGACAATCGGCTCCTAACTGCCATGTTAGATTGTGTTTGAAAAATGACACTTAGAAGCTGGCCTATTGGTACTTTATCTCCGTCCACTGGATATCTAGACCCCTAAGTCACTGGGGCTTATCCTTACACAGTATATGGCTTAGCACAATGGGCCAGATGCACTAAGCTTCAAAAAGTGATAAAATGGAGAGTGATAAACAGCCAGCCAATCAGCTCCTACCTGTCATGTCAAAGACTTTGTTTGAAAAACGTCAGGCAGGAGCTGATTGGTTGGTTCTTCATCACTCTTCATTTTATCACTTTTTTTAAGCTTAGTGCATATGCCCCAATGGGTTTATCATAATCAACCAATCAGCATGCACTATGCAAATGGAGTGACTGGAAACATCACAGCTGGGCTGCACATCCAATTACCCAGCAAGCAGTGCCGCTGGCCATGCCCTGGTAACACTTTAGGAGTGTGGCCTAATTGCGGGAGACGTGGTCACACCCTCTTAGTGAAAAATTGAGTTAAAAAAAGTTTTGGAGCAGAGGGAGCCAGAAAGCCTCTTTGCCAGGGGCCGGGAGCCAGGGGCATCTTGGAATAGGAGGGAGGGGGTAGGTGCGGTAGACCAGAACCCCTGCTGAGCCCCTCCATCAAGCCCAGTAAATTTGCAACCCCCCCTTGGCGGCCATGACAGCAAGTGGCAGCACACACAGAGCCACAGAGATGCAGCAGCCACAGAGTTCTGGTTGGATTCAGTGGGGCGGCATTTTCTGTCTCGCTATGCAGCAAATACACGCTGCTTAGCGAATCAGGCCCTTAGTGCAGCCAGTATCTGCTACATTCGGTGCTTCCTACCTCTGGTACTCTGCACTAGGTGTTCCGCCTCCCGTACAAGTCTCTGGCTCCTCACAACACATTACATCAAATTTCCAACGACTGACAATATGCTTTCAGAAATCACTTGTCTAGAATATAAACCGCACGTCTGCTTGCATTTGGGATATAAGGAGATCGCTGACTGAAGTTTAATATTACTCAGTAGAACTTGCCATGAAAGTGCCAAGGCTGGATGCATACATTTAAATACTGGCATGCGTCCTGCAATGCACATTTCCATTCACAGCCGACATTTATCAAACGGTGAGAGAAATCACATCATTAATCACACTGGAGCAATCACTATCTGAAAATCCCTCCTTCTGATAAATGGGTTCCCCTGCATGCAACTTGGAAAGTCTTCCCAATAAAGATGCTTGCTACCAGATGCAATTTATTATAAAGCAGATTGATTTCTTTATTTAAACTATGGAACGTAAAGGAATGGGAGACTGGCAAATGTGCTCCTGGGGTAAACAGATGGGACACTTGTTGTAAAACACTAAATATATCTTCTGAGGATTTACTGCCGGGCAATGAGACACCATTGGACAAATCTTCCGTCTTCTCACCATGTGCCTGCTGCCCCTGCCGCTGGGTAGCTGGGGCTGCAAATATAAGCACAGCTGGCACATGTAGGCATCGGCAGGAGGAAGTAAAGTTTACATCTAGAAATGGATGGATCTGGTTGTTGCTGCTGTGTGTGTGGGATACTTATATACGGGACAGATTAACAATGGAGCGCATACCTCCCAACCAGGGCTTAAAGTGTGTGCATGTAAGGTGGGGGGGTGGATAGCATAAGTACTGTGTTGCATAAATGTATAAGGAGTACTACTGGGTAGCGTGACATGACTAAGGGACACTACTGAGTGATGTTATGTGAATCAGGGGCACTACTCTGTCATAACATGAGTAAGGGGTACTACTATGTGGTATAATATGAATAAGGGGCACTAGATGCAGTGCAATGTGAATGAAATTGTGCTAATGGGTGGATTCATTTAAATTGGGTACACTATTGTGTGACCACTGTCTCTATAAAGTTTCGGAGATGGGAGGTAGGGCAAAAATTGTAGGGGGTTGCCAAAAGTCCTGGTAGTTGCCTAATGAGGGGTGGCAGGTCCGGTGGCATTATAAATGAGCTCTACCACCTCTTCAGGACCACTTTAAAACATACTCCCAACTGTTACGATTACAGCGGGAAAGACCCACTAATTGGACGCTGTGCTGCTGTCCCACCCACAGGTCGCAGAGTCCAGTGGGCGGGGAGGACAGTTGGGGGAATTAGGGATGGTGATCACTGTGTAGATGCCATGCGCACGGCATCTTACAGAGCAGGGAGGGAAGTCGGGGGCTGCCCAGCTGCTCGGGTAACGCTCGACATGCCCCCGGAATTTTGTTTGGCAGGGGGGAGAAAATTTCTAGCTACGCCACTGGCATCACAAGGGGTGTGCAGACCGCACACTTTAAAACATACTCCCAACTGTTACGATTACAGCGGGAAAGACCCACTAATTGGACGCTGTGCTGCTGTCCCACCCACAGGTCGCAGAGTCCAGTGGGCGGGGAGGACAGTTGGGGGAATTAGGGATGGTGATCACTGTGTAGATGCCATGCGCACGGCATCTTACAGAGCAGGGAGGGAAGTCGGGGGCTGCCCAGCTGCTCGGGTAACGCTCGACATGCCCCCGGAATTTTGTTTGGCAGGGGGGAGAAAATTTCTAGCTACGCCACTGGCATCACAAGGGGTGTGCAGACCGCACCCAGGTGTCACCTTTCTAGAGTCACCCTTCCTCTTCAGTGACCGGGGGAGTGGGGCAGATGTAACATGTGCAGAGAGAGTTAAGGCCCATACTCACTAGGAGATTTTCATTTCAAAAGACTTTGCTAGATATATCTGTCACCAGTGTAGTGCGTACACACTGAGCTATCTCTGCTAGATATATCTGTCACCAGTGTAGTGCGTACACACTGAGCTATCTCTGCTAGATATATCTGTCACCAGTGTAGTGCGTACACACTGAGCTATCTCTGCTAGTTATATCTGTCACCAGTGTAGTGCGTACACACTGAACTATCGCTGCTAGATATATCTGTCACCAGTGTAGTGCGTACACACTGAGCTATCTCTGCTTGATATATCTGCCACCAGTGTAGTGCATACACACTGAGCTATCTTTGCTAAATATATCTGTCACCAGTGTAGTGCTTACACACTGAGCTATATCTGCTAGATATATTTGTCACCAAAGTAGTGCTACACACAGAGCTATCTCTGCTAGATATATCTGTCACCAAAGTAGTGCATACACACTGAGCTTTCTCTGCTAGATATATCTGTCACCAAAGTAGTGCATACACACTGAGCTATCTCTGCTAAATATATTTGTCACCAAAGTAGTGCATACACACTGAGCTATATCTGCTAGATATATCTGTCACCAGTGTAGTTCTTACATCTAGCAGATATAGCTCAGTGTGTAAGAACTACACTGTGGTGACAGATATATCTAGCAGAGATAGCTCAGTGTGTATGCACTACTTTGGTGACAAATATATTTAGCAGAGATAGCTCAGTGTGTATGCACTACTTTGGTGACAGATATATCTAGCAGAGAAAAACCTTTTAGGGCAGATGTATTAAGCCTGGTAAAGTAATAAAGTGGCGATAAAGTAGAAGGTGATAATAACGCACCAGCCAATCAACTCCTAGCCATATTTTTTCATAAGCAGCTCCTGCGTTATCACTTTCCACCTTATCACCACTTCACTAATACACCTGTTCCAGTAATAGGTAGAATCTGATTGGTTTCTATGGGTAAATCCCCATGAGAAGGTTTGATAAATCGTCATTGTTCATTGTCTATAGCTGGGGTAGCCAACCCTAGTCCTCGAGAGCTACCAACAGTGCATGTTTTGCAGATCTCCTCATAGAATCACAAGTGAGCTAATTAGCTCCATCTGTGTATCTTTTAAAATGTGTCAGTGATTAATGAGTGCAGCAGCTAGGTTGTCTGGAAAATGTGAACTGTTGGTAGCTCTCGAGGGCTAGGGTTAGCTACCACTGGTCTATAGTGATAGCAAGGCTCTTCTGTAATAGAGCCCCCCTGTATTAGGGCTCTTCTGTTTGTGAAAAGAGTGGAGAGGTGGACCAGTTGAGAGGTTGCCAACAGCAACCAATCCGCTTTTCCCCTGGAGGGGTAGGGGCAGTCGGTGCAATAAATGCTTTTTCATTGTCATGTTGTCATTTACTGCTCTGCATGCAAACAACACCCAATAACCCCATCTTCGCGGTGACCTCACACTGCCCCATGACCTCACTATCCTGTCCCCATTTTTGGGACGCTCTTGCTATAACCCTGGAGACTCATTGTGTTGTGCAGGAATAGAGTTGGTGTGCAGACGACGCTACACGTGAGGGCTGTGTAACAGAAGTGTTCGGGACTTTGTGCAATGCACAAAAGAGAGATTTTTTATTTTTCCACCGTCTCTTTCAGACAAAATATTGTGGCATTTAACCTTGATTTATTAAATTGGTCATTGTCATTTGTAGCTGCACTTTGTGCTTCTATCGGACAGATTTAACAATGGTTCTTGGTTCACAGAGAATAACATTTGTTCGGCTTCCGAAATATGCCTGAAATCCTTGTACATAATGGCTTTGTCCCAATTATATGTGCGAGATTTTGGGCAGAATAGAAAATAATTTCCTGAATAAGGATCACAAATAACTTGTTTTTCATCCAGAGAGAAAATATTCACATTCCAGCTCTGTGAAATCAGGACATCCGCAGTTACTGTAGAGCACATGTGAAGTCTTATTCCCCTCTTAGTAAATTTTCCCCAGTATCTATAATATAGTACACATCATTGCTGCCTGACAAAATATTTTAATCATCAGTCACATTGTACATCATGTTTATTCTCTATTCTTGCTCATTCTTGCTTATAGATCCCTAGAGGGCTGGATGGGGTATCGATCACAGGATCGGCGGTTATTTGGCCGACATTGTCTAGGGTGACTCTGTGACGCCCCCAAATGCTGGCGCCCTGGGCAGCATCGGCTCTGTGGATGGTGAAGTGTAAAAAGGCCCATGGAGGACAGCAGCAGCAGCAGCCTCGTCATGGGAGGGTTTTTAATCAGAGGCAGCGCTGAGCCTGGGAGGTTTCCTACCGAGTAAGGCACAGAGGGACAATCAGGCTTTTCATGTGGTGTATATGCAGTTACACAGTGAGCAAGTTTATACGGCCTTTACTCTGTGTTTTGACATTGTAATATTTTCCCATGCAGTTTGTGGCCAGAAATGACAAGTGGGAGGGGGCCCCCTTGTCTAAAGTGCCCCAGACCCCCGAAGGCTTAACCCAGCACTGGCTGCAGCCCATATAAGCCAGGCTTTTGTGCATGCGCAGTTCAGCCGCTGGAACTGCCCATGCACTTGGCCCGGCGTCTGACAACTGTATTGTAATGTACAGGCACGAGACTCTGGCAGTGGGGACTGAAGGGAACCTGCAAAGACTTGCAGGGACCAGCACAGTCCCTGCAGGGTGGACAGCAGCAGACCCCCTCCTACAGGTAGGAGTCGTTGCTGAAAATAAATATTATGTTGCAAAATGTATACACCTAACACGAGAGAAAAAAAACAAAATAATGTTCACTTTGAAGTACACCCCCCCCCCCCCCCCCCCCCCCCCATAGATGTCACTCAATGCATTATGCATAAGTCATGATTTGAGAATATAGAGCCACAATTTAAAATTTTAGGCACAGGGAGAAAAAAATAGTTTGTAGGGCTTTGTCCTGTATCACCCCGTTTTAACCCCAGGGCATAGTATTTGCGATCAATCTTGCTTCCTTAATTGAATGAGGAGCTGTTTGTACTTTACAGAGGTGACTTTCCCAATCTGTATGAAAACATAACAGCGTCCATGTATGGTTCTGCGTAGTCAAGAAAGGCCCTTAGGATAAGGTCCATCACCTTCCGAAAAGTAGCTGAGCTCCATGTAAGCCCAATGGTAACATTGTGTACGGAAATAAATCACAAGAAGAGACAGCAGTTTTTCTTTTGCCTCTTTTTAGTTAAAGGCACTTTAAAGTTCCTCTTTGTGAGCGAGAGTTGTTAGATTTCTTGCAGGTCCTAGCCTTTCAATTAAATCCTCTGCCCTTGGCATTGGCTTAAGCATAAAACATTGAAAACCTTTAGTTTCGTTTCCTAAAGGTATTGCAGGATAGGTACCATTTTTAGGATCAACGCTACTGTTACTGTTCTTTTACTCGCAATTCAAGCATCTTTTTAACCCCAGAAGAGTTTTTTTCTAATTTTTGTGTGTTTAATTAGGAATGCCGATATAAATCAGAGAATATTAGTGTTAAGGTGCACACTGTACAATTTTTTTGACCAATTTTGTTGGAAGACATTTCCCTTGAACCCAGTGTCCTGGATGAAAGATATTGACGAAAGATATTGACGACAGACGAAAGACAAAAGATCTAGCTACTGTCTATAGGCTCTTTTTGAAAGATTCCAAACTGAGCTGCATGCACAGTTGATAAACAACCTTGATGAACAATTGGCGGGTATACTCATCATCATTCGTCTTTCGCCGCAAACGCACTGAAAGATATTTTGACCAATTTCTTTTCGAATGCCCGAAATGAACATAATTGGTCAAAAAAGTTGGTCAAAATTTTTTTAAAGTGTGTATGCACCTTTAGGATTGGTGTCCCGGTCTCTGCGGACTATGGGGATATGTTTTGGACTCTGCCTATGGAGCAATTAATATCTTCCTCAAGCTAGTATGGGAATGTCTTGGGTTTGGCTTTTAACACATTGAACTTTCCAGCAGACTGAGCGAGATAATTAATGGAATCTACAGTATGGGACCCTACATCCTACCCGTATTTGCCTTCCCAGCCTTAAGGACCCAACGATCTTGTTTCTAATTGTGTGGTTTTTCTGACATCTCCAAGACACCTATTTGCATGACAGAATGACCTGAACAGAATTGGAATACACTGGAGAATTCCCACCTCCTACCTAGATGTATCATCAATGAACTTTAAGTGACCGGTGAATGATGATGGCAGCTCTGTATCTATGGAAGCTTTATTCAGAGGTTTGCACCATCCGCTTGATCCATCAAAACCTTTCCAGAATGTCCAGCCATTGCTGCTTATCCACTGTGTCTTTGCGATGCCTAAAGCTCTGAGAATCCAACCTTACCTGAGGTCTCTGAGATGTCTACCGTGTCTGAGATCTTGGAGATACCTACTTTACCTAAGGTCTCAGAGATGACTTCCTTGCCTGGGTACTCTGAGATGCCGAAAGGTCTCTAGGTCTCCTACCTTGTCTAAGGTCACGTCTCTAGGACTAAGGATAGACCTTCTTTTCCTTCCATCTGTACTTCAACAGGGCCAACCTGTTCCAGGAGTTACCAAAGTACAATCAGCAGGTCAAATGTCACACCAGGGAGGGACGGATGCTGGACCACTGCTACACTGCTATAAAGTCTACCTACCGATCCATCCCACGAGCAGCCCTGGGACTTTCGGACCACTGCTTGGTCCACCTCCTCCCAACGTATACTCAGAAGCTAAAGTCAGCAAAGGCCACTGTCAGGTCAGTTAAAAGCTGGTAAAGTGAGACAAAACTAAAGCTTCAGGCTTGTTTCAATTGCACGGACTGGAGGGTTTTTGAAGCCTCTGCGACTGACCTGAACGAACTAGCAGACATTGTGACATCTTAAGTCAGTTTCTGCGAGGATCTGTGTGTACCATCCAAAACAGTTCAATCCTTTAATAACAATAAGCCGTGGATCGTCAATCAGCTAAGGAAGCTCCGCCGGGCCAAGGAGGAGGCCTACAGTGGTGGGGATAGGGCACAGTACAAAGAGGTCCTGACATGTGAAATCAGGCTGGCAAAGAAGCAATACGCCAGCAAGCTGATAAACAACCTCTCAGCCAATTACCCTGCAGCAGTCTGGAAAAGTATGCAAGCTTTTACCAGCTACAAGAAATCCCCAAGCCCAACTCCAATGCTTAACTTGCTGAGGAGCTGAACGAGTTTTACTGCAGATTTGAAAAAGGGGACCGGTGCCTCATACCCCCCTCCTCTCAACCATAGTAAAGCAGCTCCACCGCCACACCTCCAACACTCTGAGGTCTTGCAGGTGGACCAGGGGGAGATAGAAGCTTTGTTCAAAAGGGTCAGACTTAGGAAGGCTGCGGGTCCTGATGGAATGTCGCCATCTACCCTTAAGATCTGTGCAATGCAGCTTGCACCCATCTTCACTGTCATCTTTAGCACCTCACTGGAAACGAGTAGGGTCCCCGACTGCTTCAAACGCTCAATTATTATTCCGGTTCCCAAGAAGTTGGCTGTGAAGGATCTAAATGACTACAGGCCAGTCGCGCTAACATCAGTGATCATGAAGGCATTCGAAAGACTGGTATTGAACCATCTGAGGGAGGTGACAAACACCCATCTCGACCCCCGGCAGTTCGCCTACCGAGCAAACAGAAGCGTTAAGGATGCAGGTAACGTAGGGCTGCATTACATCCTGGAACACCTGGATCATCCAGGCACCTACACGAGGGTCCTATTCATTGACTTTAGCTCTGCATTTAACACAATTGCCCCCGCTATCCTAAAGCCCAAACTTCTCTCCTAGGAGTTCCAGAATCTACCTGCTCCTGGATTGTGGACTTCCTGACGGCACGGAAACAGGGGGTGAAAGACGGAGCCTTCACATCTGCCATTCGTACGATCAGCACTGGTGCTCCCCAGGGATGTGTCCTTTTCCCCCTGCTCTTCTCCCTCTACACTAATAACTGCATCTCGAGTGACCAGTCAGTAAAAATCATAAAATTTGCTGATGACACCACCATCATCGGCCTAATCAAGGAGGCAGATGAGTCTGCATACAGAGGGGAAGTGGACAGACTTTCACAGTGATGCGGCAGAAACCACATCAAAACAGTCGAGATTATAGTAGACTTCAGGAGAAAACCAAATGTCAAGGTCCCGCTGGTAATTTCCAACAGAGTGGTGTCATGGGTAGAGACCTTCAAATTCCTTTGGAAAAAATCTCTTGCAACCTCAGATGGGAGTCCAACATAACTTCCATTGTCAAAAAGGCCCAACAGCGGCTGTTCTTTCTGAGGCAACTGAAAAAATTAAATATTCCGCTGCAACTCTTTTACACTGCTATCGTGGAGTCCGTTCTATGTTCCTCTATTACAATCTGGTATGGAGGGGCCAATGAATCTGACAAACGAAGACTGCAAAGAGTGGTGAGGACAGCAGAGAAGATTATTGGGCCGGACCTCCCCCCCGTAAGGGAACAATACTTAAGTAGGGTCAAGAAGCGAGCTGGGAAGATCGTGGCGGACAAACTCCACCCTGGCCATAACTTGTTTGATATTCTCCCATCAGGTAGACGCTTCAGGTCCATTCCTGCCAAGTCGTCAAGAACCGCAAAGAGCTTCTTCCTGATAGCTATTCAGCTATTGAACAATGTACTCTAAGATACTGCTAATCTAAATACCTAACTGCTCTATCTAACCTTGCAAATCCTAACATGTGAATTGTCTTTTGTATGCGCAACTGAGGCAATGTATGTATGTCCTGTTATCCTCTTGTACCCTGCTTGAAGCTGCACTGTATCCACAAAAAATTCCTAGTATACAAGAGTATATATGGCCAATAAAGTGATTCTGATTCTGACCTGTAAACGTGATGGTTCCTGGAAGTACAGTAATTTGAAATGGTCTGGACAACTGTCATGACTTGTCTGTTGGACTGTGGACTTTGTTAGTACAATATCAGACCATGAACTGACCTGAGTAGGGTAGTTAAAAAAAGGTACTCGTTTCCTAGCACGGCGCCTGTCGGGTCCCATCGCATACGTTAACTTAAGGTATGCGATGGGACCCGACCGATCCGATTTCGGGCTTTTTAAGAGCGTTCCCGACATTTAAAAAATCGGTTGCATTGCATGCCATTATAATGGCATGCAATGCGACCAATGCGACTGACCCGATTTAACATTGTATGCATTGTATGTAATTTTAAATGCCCGTGTAAAATCGGGTCCATCGCATGCCAGTCCGCGAGGGGCGGCGGTACGCGTCCTCCGACCTTTTCATACCCCCACTATCCACGTCGGCGTGGAGTTGATTTTATATAGTGTGGCGAGCGCAGCGAGCCACCGAGCCTGAAGCGTGGCGAGCGAACGCGTAATACCTGTGAAGTAATGCACGTACGCTCGCCACACTATATAAGATCAACTCCACGCAGAGGTGGATAATGGGGGTATTAAAAGGTCGGAGGACGCGTACTGCCGCCCCTCGCGGGCTCGAAGCGCTCGCCACACTTCGGGTTGGTGTTCATCGTGGGGTGGCGTTAACAATGGGTGGGCATTTGACATATAATTAACCATTAGGGTGGGTATACAATTAAAAATGGGATCTGGGGGGCATTTAATATTAGGTCCAATGTAAAATCGGGTCTCAGGGACCATTTAACATTGGATCCAATGTAAAAATCGGGTCGGTCGCGTTGCATCGCATGCAATTTGGTCGCATGCGATGCGATCGACCCGATTTTACAGACCCGATGGCATACAATTAAAGTCGGTGGCGCCGTGCTAGGAAACAAGTACCGAAAAAAAATTCCAACTCTCCCAGCAGTCTTAGTGAAATCATTCTATGAGCTTTTTGCTACCACACTGCTGCAGCCCCTAATGTCTGCAACCCTTGTTCCTGACCTCACTATCCTGTGTTTTTGCAGTCAGTGACTTTTTTGTGTATTCCACCATTCTCAATCTCAATATCAGTCCTAACACTACGCTATTTGTGTGCAATCCACAGCTGGACCAACTGTGTGAACATTGTACATTTGAGTAACATTTAGGTTGCTCAGAATGACCGTCAAAATCACTCTGCCTGGTCTAGCCGTGTCCAAGAATGAAGCCACTTGCTTTGGGCATGGCTGGTAGAAAGGGCTAAAACGCCATCGTTTTCTGGAATGCTCAACATAATTTTGTTAATACCTCCTGTATTCGATACACTGTATAGCCTTAGGCCCAGTATTTCTTGCCTGCAAAGAAAAGACCAGTCCCTAAAAATAATAAAAACTTTCTTAAGGCTCATTGATGTACTATTATACTGATGTAACTCTTGTACGTACATAGGCTCTTACCCCTAATACCCCTTTCACACCAGAAATGCAGAGACCAACCTGGGAATTAAATTCCAGGGACATGCAGGGACATTCCCGGGTTGGGCCCGGTTTACACGTGCTTTTGAAGCAGGGACATCCCGGTTGGCACCTTTCATACTGAACCTGTGATGACCCTGCATTTCTATTAGGATGTCAATAGAAATTGACCTTTTTAGGCCCACAAAGATGAGGTCATTAGAGAGAGGGGTAGAGGGAGAGAGGGATGGCAGGCCATTGGAGACATTGCAAGGCTTTCAGGGGTTAAATAGCACTGCTGGGGTCTGTTGTGCCACAGCGCTTGCACGGTGCCTTCCTATGTGATGCCTCTAAGCGTCCCTGGAAATCTAAACCAACAGGAAGTTGCCCTGCATAGCCCATCAGCAAAGGCAACACAGGAAGGAGGGACATGTCCCAGAACCTCCCAAACCAGCCAGTAACACTGGAAGGTCCCTGGACCAACCCTGGTACCTAGCAGACTTGAAATCCTGGGGCATCAGTCCGGGGATTTTGGCACTGGACCCTGTCAGGCCAGTTGTTCCAGGGACCAACCCGGGAATTTTGGCTGGTGTGAAAGGGGTATTAGATAATTAGCTCCAAATACCAAAGCAAGTATACAATAATACTGTCAATATGGAGGTGAGGGGCCTTATTCAGAGGTGGACACAGTGCCAATGACGCATTCAGTTGACCATTTGTAGCCACTTGGAGTCACAGTACAGAATCGGTGGCAGGGTCTGTGGATTGTATGGGTGTAAGCAGGAGGTACTAGGGGGTGGCTAATCTGACGCAGACTGCCATGGGTGTTTTGGAGAATCTGCCCCTGCCATAGGACTGGTGTCATTGGTAGTGCTTGGAGTCTATATCTTACACCAACCATATCTTACAGTAAGTGCTCTGTTACGCTTCCCCATGTCTCCGAAGTAACATCAAGTTGTAGACGAGGGAGTGCGCGATAACGTAGCTGAAGCCAGAGAAAGCTTGTTGCACTTCTCTAATACAAACCATTAGATAAGGTAACGGCACTGCCAATCATGACAATCTCTTTCATGACCTTTTTCAACATATCCTTTAATGTTTTATTAAACCTCTTCAAAAGCGCACGAGGATGATACACAGAAATACAAATATGTTTAATGTTCAGCAATTTGCATAACTCTTTCATGAGTTTAGACATGAAAGGGGTATGTCGGTCTGCGAGAGATTCTTTAGGTAGATTCATTGGAGAAAAAGCCATAAAACTACTCCGGCGACAAATTCGGAGGAAGGATTTATTAAAGTAACAGTGTTTGTGTGTGTGTGTGTGTGTGTGTATGCCAACGAATTTGTGTGTGAGTGTGTGCATGGTTGCATGTGTGCATATAGCTGTGTACACACTAGATATGAGCGGGTCCGGATCCCCGAGATCCGACAGATCCGAATATCGGGGATCCGGGCCAGATCCGAGCCGGCTCGGGTGTTCCCGCCTGAATTCCGGACCAATAACGAGGCCGAACGTCATCATCGCGCTGTCGGATTCTCGCGGGAGGGGGATCTTATAAAAGACGCACGCGCGCCCGCCATCTTCACTCCAATCTTGGAGAGGGAAGAGGGTGGTTGGGAAGCTCCGTGTGCTCCGTGCTGTGCTCTGTGCCATGTGCTCCGTGACCTGACCTGTGCCCTCACTGCCCTGTGCTGTGCTCCGTGCCATGTGCTCCGTGCTGTGCTGTACTCCGTGACCTGCCCTCACTGCCCTGTGCTGTGCTCCGTGCCATGTGCTCCGTGACCTGCCCTCACTGCCCTGTGCTGTGCTCCGTGCCATGTGCTCCGTGCTGTGCTCCGTGACCTGCCCTCACTGCCCTGTGTTGTAGACTTGTGGCCTGAGCCCTGTAGTGTGATTTAACTAACTAGGTGCTGCAGTGCTCACACGCAGGGGCTGCAGTGTCCACTGTCCAAGGGCTGTCCTGTGGCCCGTGCCCTGTTGTGATTTATTTAGCCCTAAGCCCTGTGTTGTGATTTATTTTATTTAGCCCTGAACCCTGTGCTTTTTTTTTGATTTAACTAACTCAGTGCTGCAGTGCTCACACACAGGGGCTGCAGTGCTGCTGAGTAGTACACTGTGTACAGGGGCAGCATTAAGGGGCTGTGTCCAGTGTGACGGCCTATATCTTATCCATTGTCCAGTGTCACTAGTCACTCACGACATATATCCTGTGTCCTGTCCTGTGTGACGACTGACGACATATCCTGTGTCCAGTGTGACAACATATATCCTGTGTCCAGTGTGACGACATCTATCCAGTGTCCAGTGTGACGACAATATATCCTGTGTCCAGTGTCACAAGTCACAACATATATCCTGTGTCCAGTGTGACATGTAATGTGTGCCGGCATATATCCTGTGTCCAGCGTGACATATATCCATTGTCCAGTGTGACGACATATATCCAGTGTCCAGTGTGACGACATATATCCATTGTCCAGTGTGACGACATATATCCAGTGTCCAGTGTGACGACATATATCCTGTGTCCAGTGTGACGACATATATCCTGTGTCCAGTGTGACGACAATATATCCTGTGTCCAGTGTCACAAGTCACAACATATAACCTGTGTGACATGTAATGTGTGCCGGCATATATCCTGTGTCCAGCGTGACATATATCCAGTGTCCAGTGTGACGACATATATCCAGTGTCCAGTGTGACGACATATATCCTGTGTCCAGTGTGACGACATATAACCAGTGGCCAGTGTGATAACAATATATTCTGTGTCCAGTGTCACAAGTCACAACATATATCCTGTGTCCAGTGTGACATGTAATGTGTGCCGGCATATATCCTGTGTCCAGTGTGACATATATCCAGTGTCCAGTGTGACGACATATATCCAGTGTCCAGTGTGACGACATATATCCAGTGTCCAGTGTGACGGCTGTGTCCATTGTACAGGAGCTGTGTCCAGAGGCTGTGCCCATTGTCCAGGGGCTGTGTCCAGGGTGACAGGCTGTGTCCAGTGTCCAGGGGCAGTGTCTAGGGGCTGTGTCCAGGGGCAGTGTCCAGTGTCCAAGGGGCTGTGTCCAGTGTGACAGGCTGTGTCCAGTGTAAAGTAAGAAAAATAAATAAAAGTAATAAATAAAATAAAAACACATTTTTGGAGGATGATGGAGGAGGAAATAGTGGGAGATCAGCAACCTGATAGAAGTGCTGAAGCTGCTACCACCAGTCATGACAAGGCCGATACCTCTTTGTATTTGCTGTTTGGAGCATTTCTCTTTTTTTTGGGATAGTTTATTAAACTGCCACCCTGTCTGCCCCTGCAGTGCCGCTCTGCCAGGTTGGAAGTGTAAGGTCCACATGTATGTGATGCCGATTGCTGTCGCTTAGCTTAGTCATCCAGCTACCTCGGTATACCCTTTTGGCCCAACTACAGTAAATGAAAACAATTTTGTAAGCTGTGAAGTGATCAAAATTGACTAGAAATGAGTGGAAACTAATGTTATTGAGGTCAATAATACTTTAGGGGCAAAAACAGGCCCCAATTCTGTTATTTTAGCCATTTTTAGCATTTTTTCATAAAAATCCAGATCCAAAACCAAAACCAAAACCAAAACCCACAAGGGTGGTTTTGCCAAAACCAATCCAGATCCAAAACACGAAGGGAGATCCAGATCCAAAACCAAAACCCGAAAAAGTGGCCGCTGCACATCTCTAGTACACACGGTGCGATTTTGGCTATCGATATTGACTATATAGTCAAAATAGAAAGTTCAGAATCGCAGTGTTCAGCCACATTCAATGCCGATGCACACCCCTGTTTAGTCACTATCTTGACTATCTCGCCTGTAGGATAAGTGGCGGAGCGATAATGTTTGCAGTGTGCACTTTGGAAATACTTAACCCCTGGAGTCTCGCGGCGACGGCAGAAGCACTTCAGAAATCGACGGAAAAATGGCGGCCATTCTTTTCAGCGATATGCACAGTGGAATCTGAGTGCTCTAGTGCTCAGACTCTACACTGCAGCAGAGGTTCGCGTATGTGCAGTAGAGTCTGGGCACTACAGTTCTCACACCCTATTGCTGTGGGTACAGCTGTCCCAGCCCCTGGCCTCTGGAGGCGCCCGAGCAGCTGCCCACAGCAACAGAGGCACGGTGCACCCACACCCCCGTGGCTGCACACAGCCTCCCCCACCCGGCAGCCCCCCAGCCAGGCACGCACAATACACAGTGCAGCCTGCAGAGCTCCAAGCCTAGGACACAGAGGGCCTCTGTGCTCTGCAGGCTGCACTGTGTATTGTGTGTCCTCTGGTCCCTGCCAGCCTGCGAGCATCTGCACAAGAACAAGAGTGTGCTGAAGGCCAAGGCGATGGCGGCCTTCCACTGGGGGAACTTCATGTAGCTCTACAAGATCCTGGAGAGCCACCAGTTATTCCCGCAGAACCACCCCAAGCTGCAGCAGCTGTGGCTCAAGGCGCACTGGCTCAAAGCTCTAATAGCTGCTGGCCATGCCTTCTGTCCCTCTGGCTCCATGAATAGACAATGTGCACTTGCGCATGCATTACAGATACATCATTGTGTCAAAAAGTGATGTCACTGTCCGGGCCATGCCAGTCAATGGGCAGGAAAGTATACCAGTGTGAGAACAGCATCATGTCTGAATCCAAAGAAGAGGCATTGGTCTCTGTGAGGAGTCCCTTATATCGAAATTCTTACTCCATACCCCTCCTTGAGATGACTTAAAGAGGAGGTTGCACATGTGCTTTGGTCTCTGGGCATGTGCATGTCTCCAGAAACATGGCCTCCACTGTGTTCCCAAAAACAAATCTCTAGTGCACATGAGCAGATCTCAGAAAACATGTGTTCCTGGAGACAAATCTGTGCTGAGTGGTGGCCGGAAAAATGCCCCACACCATGTGTTTGTGATTTCTCCTGCAGCAGCAGTAGCAGCACTGACTAAGGACTCCATGCACTGCACCTGTTATAGATAGGCCTCCCCTTCCCCTGCCCTATTGGATGTGCCTCAAGGTTTAACCAATGTCAGGCCATATGTCCTTCTAACACCTCTTACCCTGCTTTAATCTGTTAATTTGAGTTTATATTATGGGCCAAATATATTTGGGAGAGTTTTCCCATTTTTTTAAAGCGGTAATCATTTACACTAAAAAAAAAAACAACCCAGGTTGATTTTTCCATGTAAATGATTGGCGCTTTAAAAAAATGGGAAACTCTCCCAAAATCACACATCCTTGGCCCTATAAATGTAAGATTAACAGTGGTGTAACAATAGCCCCGCATAACCTGCGGTGGCGGGGAGGCACTGTGTAGGTGTGGGCGCCGGGGGTCTTCGGGGCAGTGCCGCTGCCACCTGCTGGGACCTCACCTGCCGCCGGAGCCCGGGACCCGCAGAAGATTTGTCTGCGGTCCCAGCTCCCCTGTCCCCTCCTGGCTCCTGCTTCTAATCTAAATAGACCATCACAAAATGTCCGCCCCATACAGCAGAAAACTGTCTGCTGTATCAGTATCGCACGCAGGGGGTTTCTGAGACTGAAAGCTTAGGGTCCCCTCTTTCCATGGGTAGAAGAATTATTAAAATTGGCCCTTGGGAACCGAAGATATCTGACTTCAAAGCAGTGGTCCCCATCGAAGCCTGTTAATTGCTCTTCCCAGTCAGATATTTCAGGTTCTGTCTGACAGAGTTTTTCTGAGGGTATATTCCAAAAGCTGGAACTGTCCCCCTTTGAAGGACACTAGTAGCCTTCCAGCAGCTGGTTACTGCTCCAGCTCCACACACACCTGGTATGTAGTTTTATATACTTGTTGGCAGATTGCTCTGCCTCCTGAACTCTGATCCCCTAGTCCCAATAACATTTGGTAGGTGGGATTCTCTAGTTTTTAATTCCATTAAAATCTAAGAAATCTATTTCCGGGAACTGGAGATATCTGCAGTCAAGCAAGCTGTCCTCCCACCAGAAAATTATGAATAATAAGCCCACTCCACTATACACCCCTCCTCTGCACCCTTTAACCCTTGAAGTTATGTATCAGGGCCCCTTCATTCAGCCCAATGCCACCTTCTCCCACCCCAACTCCCACCATCTGTGCAGTAAAGGGGTAATTAGTGGAAATTACTGAGCGGTTGATATAATACCACCTACCACCCGTGGGACTTCAAAGCTTCCCCCACCTCTACCGCTGGTAGGGGCCCGAATACATTGCTATGCCCAGGGGTCTACACTGCTGTTGACGCCCCTGTATGTATATATATATATATGTATGTATATATGTGTGTGTGTATATATATATACAGTATATATAAGTAATATATAAATACAGTGTATATAAGTAATAATATATATATGTATACATATATATATATTTGAGCACAAAGGTATAGGTAAACCTGCGCTAGTGTATAGCCAACCACCAGCTGTAACCAATCAGACAGTCCACTGATTGTAGAAAACACTAAGTCTGTGGTGAGACTGCAGCAACCTCCAAGAAGCACTCCGGACTCCGGGAGTGAAAGGGGTAATCTGTTCAAAAACAAGAAGAGGTGCGCCTCATAGTGTAAAACCGTATTTATTTTAAAACACAGACAAGTGCAGGTACACAGATCAATAAAGACTCGTACCAGGCGGATAACCGCTGTGGGCTGGTTACCACAAGGTTTGACATAAAACTCCCAGGCAATAACTCCTACCACCTTCCAAGGCGCCGCTGGATCTCGAACAGACTGCCGGCTAGCCACCAAGACAAGCAGCGTATCAGCGTGTAGGCGAACGTGGATGGAGCAGGAGAAGCCGGGTGCAAGGAAAGCTGTCGTCACTAGCCCTGCCCTAATGCATTTCGTATCCAAACTTCATCAGAGGGCGTGGCTAGTGACAGACAGCACAGGACTTAAAAATGCACAGTGACCAATCAGATTTAACTGGGGTGCGGCAACATAATTGATCTACAATTCAGCAACATGTGCAACTTTAAAGATACATTTAAAGACACAGAATCTTTTTTTTTAAAAGGTAACATAGTAAGCCGATTTGGACAATGAAAGTGACATATGTCGACATGATGTGTTACATACAAGAACATACACAGATATACAGTTCATAGTACATAGAAATAAAGGCAATTTGTTTGAGTAAATTAAACAAACAATATATTGCAGATAAAAAAACATTTTAAAACGGCGTATCAAACAAAGTGCCGTGGAGACTGTATATACAGAAGGCTTTTTCAGGTAGATACAGATTCCATCATACGTGACCTAAAAAGTATATATATATATATATATAAAAGAGACAAAAATGGATATGAATAAAAGGACATAATACAAGTACAACAAATTGGCATAATTAGAACATTTTTAGAGCATTTTTAAAGCATCTTTAAGGCAAAAGAGAGCATAAATACAGATACAGGCACATATATAAAAAAGTGTCAGAGCCGACAAATAAAAGATATGATGGTACTTCAACGGTTAATGAAGGGGGTGATCTCGTACCCTTCATTAAGCCCCAAAGGGGTGAGGCTATTCATGGTGAGGATCCAGTAGGTCTCGCGCCTTAGAAGCGCTCGATCCCTATCACCGCCCCTTTTGTTGGCAGGTACCAACTCCAGGGCCTTGATCTTAGTACCAGCAGGATTACAACCATGGGTGTCCTTATAGTGCCTCGGTACACTATGGTTCAAGACACCATTTTTTATGTTCCTGAGGTGTTCAAGAATCCTCACCTTCAGGGGACGTTTGCAGTCTGGTGACGAAACGCGTTGGGGCGTGGCCACTGTGACGCTGAACGGAGTTCCCACAGAGCAGGCTGGAGGAAGGACAGAGGAGAAGCCCGGGTACGCGAACGACAGTGCGGGACATTGCCGGCGGTGCCTGAGGGTCGTGAGTCCATTACAATTTAAGCAGCCGTGTTGCCTGTGGGATGTTTTATGAAATCATGTGGTAGTTCAGTCCACAGCGGACGAATTATTTGGTACGGGCATTATACCCCGTTATTTTATGTCTATTGAGTCAGCTGTTTTTTAAAGATTAAAACGGTAATACACCATAGGCGCCCCCTGTGTCTTCCTCTTTTTCCATATATATATATATATATATATATATATATATATATATATATATATATATATATATATATATATATTATTATTACTTATATACATTTGGTCTATCTATAATACTTTAACTGACATATACTGGGTCACCTAATTGTCCATCTCCGTGCTTTGCTCCGCCCCTCTGGAAACCCCCTTCTGAAAATCCTGCGTTTGCGCCTTTGTATGGGGGCGGACATTTTGTGATGGTCTGTTTTCATTAGATGCTGGTGCCAGGAGCGGACAGGGGAGTTGGGACCGCAGACAAGGTGCGGGAAGTGAACCTGCTACAGCGGCTTTTGGATGGGTTAAGGCAGGGGGGTTAAATTTACTGTGCAAGGGGGGTGGGGTGTTAACGGGGGGGAGGGGGGGGGCAGACAAAATTTCGGTGGTGGGGGGGGGGGGTGGGCAAAACTTTAACCCCTTCCTGACAGAGCCAGTTTTTGCGTTCCTGACAGAGCCATTTTTTTCAAATCTGACATGTTTCACTTAAGTGGGGATAACTTTTTTTTGCTTTTACTTATCCCAGTGATTTTGAGATTGTTTTCTCGTGACACATTGTACTTCAAGTTAGTGGTAAATTTGGGTCGATACAGTCTGTGTTTTTTTGTGAAAAATACCAAAATGTCATGAAAAAATGGAAAATTTAGCAATTTGCAAAATGTCACATTTTCTGCTTGTGAGACAAATAAACATACCACTCAAAATAGTTAATAACTAACAAAGACCATATGTCTACTTTATGTTGCAATCATTATTTCAACCTCCTTTTCATTATTTTGGACACTAGGAGGCTTCAAATATGAATAGCAAATTCTCAAATTTTCAAGAAAATTTCAAACTCTGATTTTTTTAGGGACCAGGTCAGTTATGATGTGACTTTGAGTGACTTGTATGTGAGACACCCCCATAAATGATGCCATTTCAAAAACTGCACCCCTCACAGTATTCAAAACAGCATTTTGGAAGTTTGTTAACCCTTTAGGTGTTTCACAGGAATTAAAAGAAAGTGTAGGTGAAATTTCAAAATTTCATTTTTTTTGCAGATTTGCAAATTTAATACATTTTTCTAAGGAACACAGTAGATTTTACTAGAGAAATGTGACTAAAAATTGATTCCCCCAATTCTTTGGTTTTCATAAATATCCTATATGTGGCCCTAGTGTGCACGGTGACCAAACCACAGGCTTCATAATAGAAGGAGCACCTACTTGATTTTGGAGCCTCCTTTTTATGAGATTATTTTTTAGGCACAATGTAGGTTTCTAGGCACCATAAGATGCTAAAAGTTAGGTACCCCCCCACAAGTGACCCCATTTTGCAAACTACACCCTTCAGGGAATTCATCTAGGGGTATAGTGTACATTTCAAACCCCCAGGGGTTTCACCAATTGTGGTACAACTGGGCAGTGAAAATGAAAAAAATTAATTTTTCATTTTCACAGCTCAGTTGTATCAAAATTGGTGAAACCCCGGGGGGTTTGAAATGTACACTATACCCCTTGATGAATTCCCTGAAGGGTGTAGTTTGCAAAATGGGGTCACTTGTGGGGGGGTTCCACTGTATGGGTGTTTCGGGGGTCATTCAACCAGAATCTGTGCTGCAAAATCCAAAAATCACTCCTTCCCTTCTGAGTCCTGCCATGCACCCAACTGGTATTTTTTGGTCACACATGAGGCATTGCCGTACTCGGGAGAAATTGGGGCACAGATTTTGGGGTGCTTTGTCTCCTTCATTCCTTGTGAAAATGAAAAATTTTGAGCCAGATCTGCATTTTTGTGTAAAAAAATGTAATTTTTTACAGAAAAATGCAGTTCTGGCTCAAAATTTTTTATTTTCACAAGGAATGAAGGAGACAAAGCACCCCAAAATCTGTGCCCCAATTTCTCCCGAGTACGGCAATGCCTCACGTGTGACCAAAAAATACCAGTTGGGTGCATGGCAGGACTCAGAAGGGAAGGAGTGATTTTTGGTGGTGGAATGAATGGTGGGTGCTATGTCGCATTAGCAAGACCCCCGAAGCACCAATACAGTGGAACCCCCCCACAAGTGACCCCATTTTAGTCACCAGCTTTGGGAGGGGGGCTGGCGCTGCGGCTGGCGGGGGGGTGGGAGGGGTGCTGGCGCTGCGGCAGCCGGGTGGGTGGGAGGGAGGGGGGCTGCCGGGTGGGAGGGGGGGGGGGGGCTGGCGATCGGTGGTAATCGGTGCGGTATATACACACACACACACACACATATATATATATATATATATATGTGTGTATATATATATATATATATATATATATATATATACATATATATACACACACATATATATATATATATATGTGTGTATATATATATATATATATATATATATATATATATATATATATATATATATATATATATTTTTTCAGTGCATATATTTTTCTGATATACTTTTGAATATACTTTTTCTGCAGCTTGATGCTGCTGCTGCTGCTGCGGGGGGGAGGGGGGAGGAGGGCAGCGCTGCGTGCGCTCCAGACGCTCCGGGGGAGCCGGGGGAGCTGCTGCTGCTGCTGCCGGGTGAGTGCCCGGCGGGTTCGAGGGGGGGCTGCACATCGGTGGTGATCGGTGCTGTACTTGACAGCACCGATCACCACCGATCCCTGTGTTACCGAGCGGCTTAGCCGCCGGTAACACAGGAAACGCTGTGAATGGCTGTTCAGATTTGAACAGCCAATCACAGCGATCGCCGACCGGGGGGGGCACCCCTGCCCCCCCTGGGCGGCGAGGGGGGATGTCTGCTGTCAGGGACAGCAGACATCACCTAACTGTCACTGCGTCTCTAGACGCAGTGACAGTTAGAAGTCATGACGTACATGTACGTCAAATGTCGGGAAGTACTTCCCGACCATGACGTACATGTACGTCAAATGTCGGGAAGGGGTTAAGTTACACTACTGAAGATGAAGCTAATCACAGGAGATTGTTGCCCAGTATTTACTGTTCAGTCTTCATAGGAGTGACCCTGCACTTATCCTGTAAGACATACGCACATACCTTGTGTCATTACTGCGGCACCAGAGATTTCCATGTAATAAGCAATTTACATTTATAGAATGATCACTCCAAGCAATAGGGCCAAGGTCACTAAGAATTACAGTGCACATAAATGTATGTGTTCTCCTGATCTGAATCAGCTGCATTATCTGGGAGTATATTTTGCTGCCTTGGATTAATCCCCATTAAACCCCATTTCTATTAATGATCACTTGATTTCCTACCAGTAAAGGCAGTGATAATACATACTGTATACATAGCGTCTGTGTAATAATCCACGTGTCAGCATTAGTGTGTCTGTATCGGTGTGTCTGTGTGGCAGCCTCGGGGTGTCACCGTAAGTCTGTGTGGCAGCCGTGGTGTGTCTGGGACTCTGTGTCTGTGTGACAGCATCGTTGTGTCACCGTAAATCTGTGTGTCAGCATCTGTCTGTGTCCATGTGTTAGCATCTGTGTGTCAGTGTACATCTATCAATGTGTCAGCATATATACGTCTGTCAGAGTCTGTCCGTGTGCCAATGTCTGTTTGTGTATAAGCATCTGTGTATTCGTGTATCAGCGTATGTCTGACAGTGTGCAAGCCTCTGCGTGTCAGTCCATATGTCTGTGTGGCAGCATCAATATGTCTTCCTCTATGGGCGGTATTCAATGTGAATACCGGCGACGTGCAGCGAATCCTGTTTAGGATTTGCTGCACATTCGCCACTGCTCGCTGTGTTCCGGAGCCTCGCCGGCTCCGGTATTCAACGAGTCAGGGGCTCGCTGCCCCTGACCGGCGAATTTAAGCTCCTGCGACGGATGCCGCAGGGAGCCTGAGGACGGTGGCAGGCAGGGAGATGGAAGTCTCCCTGCCTGCCCCAGAACGTTTGTGGGGGGGAGGTGGGCTCCCCGGGTGCCAGGCAGCACAGGCTGCCCCCCGGGGGTGCCAGCAGGGGACCTATTCACTATACCCGATCATGCATATGTAATGATCGGGTGAAGTGAATATATGAATATCTAATGAGCGGCTCGGCTCCAGCCCCCTGCTGGCTGGTCTGTGTAAAAAAAATAATAATATATATAAATATATATATATATATATATATATATATATATATATATATATATATATATATATATATTACAGCACATGAATAAAAATAGCATGCCCCTCCTCAGAATAAAATTCCAGATTTTTTTACACCAATTGTAAAACACAAAACACTTTATTTTAAAAGTTCACCTTCCACTTCACCATAAAAAGATAGCGATTGCTACTCGGTGAATCATGGTGAAAAAAACCTTGAAATGTATTCGCCATCTGGTCATTGAATAGGGCGATTCACCGTTTTAGTCAGAAATTCGCCTTACAGCACAAAATCGCCATAAAAACCTGGCGAATCAGCCTCATTGAATACCAGTGTCCTTGTGTCAGTCTGTGTGTCTGCATGTTAAATTCTCTGTGTCCTTATGTCAGTGTCCATCTGTCAGTGTGTCAGCGTCCGTGTGCCAGAATCTGTCTGAGTATCAACATCTTTCTGTGTGTCAGCATCTGTCTGTCCATGTGTCAGTATGTCCATATGTCTCTCTGTCAGCATCAGTGTGTCAGCATTCCTCTGTACATGTGTCAGCAGCATCCATCTGCTAGTCTGTTTGTGTGCCAGAGTCTGTCCGCATGCCTACGTGTCAGTTTCCATGTGTCAACATCTTTGTGTCAGCACCTGTATATCTGTTTGTCAATCTGTCAGTAACTGAGAGACAGCGTATGTGTGTCAGAGGCTGTCTGCATGTCAGCATCACTACCTCAGTCTGCCTCACCGCCCCTGTCATCTCAAGGACACGCCATATTTTGAGTGGCCATACCCATACTACACCTTGGGATAGCCTTCAACCACCTTCAACAAGCAAGAAACCACTGGCAATGAGAATGTAGGAAAAAAAAAGTATAATGAATGTATATTATCACTTTCCAAGCTGGAATGTGGCCACCGGGATGTGCTCGCCGGCAGATTTAGCGGATTCTACCACTTACCGCTGTTTGCGGTCGGATCCATGGAACAAGATCGGATTAGCTGTTCCAGTATAGACCTGGAGGCCTAGGTATCAATGCTTTTAGAGTGATAAAATGTAGAGAGATAAAGCACCTGATTCGGCATGGCTCGCTAAGCTTCTTAGCGAGTCCATAAACGCTGCCTGGCCGAGGCGATGCGTACACGAATGTTCGCGTTATCTATATGTTTCGAGTAGAGATGGGTCGTTCGCGAACGAAGCAAATCTTTTGAACGGATCCCATGAAAGAACGAGTGAGCCGCCGATCCCAAAAAGGTGATCCGTCGTTCTTTTACTTTCAGTTTCGTTTTTAATTACAATGCATTTTCCTGACCTCAGCACTGCCACCTGTGGCAGCTGAGATGTACTGACTCCAGAGACTGAGTTCAGTGCTGCTACTGCAAGTAAAAGAAAGATTAATAAGGCTGCTGCTGCTAGGGATGGCCATCGGTGCAGACGCCATCAATGGTTGCCATCGATGGCGATTCTGCACCCAACCATCGATCAGTGTTTTACTCGGTTATGTATGTTCTTATTTGTTCAGCTCAATGTTTTTTTATTTTTTTATTAACAAATTACCCCTTCTTTCAAAGTGAACAGTTGACCCGCCCAAAAGATACGGATCTTTTCACTGGTTGATCTTCTGGATCCCAGCTCTCGCTAGTGACCCGTTTTGCCCATCTCTAGTTTCGAGCTCCTTCCTGTATATCTGGTCAGTAAACCATAAACAAACCTTTCGGAACCTCCCAGACCATCCCAGAAACTCCCCCAGCCAATGCTCGGCTTGTAAATGAGGGGACCGGATCAATACGCTCCCGGGTACGGTTTAAACAATAAATGGATTTCTCTTTAATAAACTTTCAGGACATCTGAATATAGATGAACATTTATATGACGGGAGAAAAGTTGCTAAATAATTCAGCAGCGTAATCAATAAGAAAGGTTCTCAGCATTGTGTGACTCCAATTAAACGTGATTTAAGGGTGAGATAGTTAAACAAATATTGACCGTCACCACCTTTTTACACTGTATATTGTGCGACGTCCAGCGTTATTTATTGGACGCCAGTCACTTTGGGTATTTAGTATGGAAGGAATGCTAAGAATACAATTGTAAAAGGTTCATCAATAGCTTTAAAGTCAGAATCGGTTCTTCAGTCAAATACTGAGACCAAAAGAAATGCCTTGAGATTCCTGCGTGTTACTGGAAATGATCCTTCCAACAAAAATGTGGTTATTTATGGGTCATGCAACAGTGCCACGATTCCCAGATTCCCTGACACCGACGGGCGAACAAAACAATCGGTGGACACTGACTTTCGGTGATCTGTTGGGGACACAGCATACTGTATTATAAGCCCCGCCTACTATCATCATAAAACCAACCCCTTTAATTGTGACTTTTCTCTCTTTTTCTATCTTGCCTTGTTTCAATTATGTCTGTCATTAACTTTAAGAGTGACATCAGAACCTGTCTCTCTGACATATGCAACCTGTTTAGAGTTTTCATCATTTTAATTTCATTAGGTGAACAGCGCTTTCCCATATAAAATGTTACTGTAAGGTCCCATGGAAAGTTTAGGCTCCGTTTCCCCAAAATTAGCCAAACTGTTCCTCAATAACTACTAACAGTCCATGGTTTCCTGGCCACCTATGGATCTGTAGAATATGTAGGTTAGGAATGAATGCAGCTTGTATGAAAATGTGACAGTTAGGAATGACTTACTACATCTGTGCACCAGTTAGGTGGTCTGGGGAATGTGATAGTTAGTAATGACTGCAAATGTGCACCAGCTAGGTGGTCTGGGAAATGTGACAGTTGGGAATGACTTACTACACCTGTGCACCAGTTAGGTGGTCTGGGGAATGTGACAGTTAGTAATGACTGCAAATGTGCACCAGTTAGGTGGTCTGGGGAATGTGACAGTTAGTAATGACTGCAAATGTGCACCAGTTAGGTGGTCTGGGGAATGTGACAGTTAGTAATTAATGCAAATGTGCACCAGCTAGGTGGTCTGGGAAATGTGACAGTTAGGAATGACTTACACCTGTGCACCAGCTAAGTGGTCTGAGAAATGTGACAGTTAGTAATGACTGTAAATGTGCATAAGCTCGGTGGTCTGGGAAATGTGACAGTTAGTAATGACTACACCTGTACACCAGTTAGGTGGTCTGGGTAATGTGACAGTTAGTAATGACTGCAAATGTGCACCAGCTAGGTGGTCTGGGAAATGTGACAGTTAGGAATGACTTACACGTGTGCACCAGCTAAGTGGTCTGGGAAATGTGACAGTTAGTAATGACTGTAAATGTGCATAAGCTCGGTGGTCTGGGAAATGTGACAGTTAGTAATGACTACACCTGTACACCAGTTAGGTGGTCTGGGAAATGTGACAGTTAGTAATGACTACACCTGTACACCAGTCAGGTGGTCTGGGAAATGTGACAGTTAGGAATTACTACAGCTGTGCACCAGCTAGGTGGTCTGGGAAATGTGACAGTAATGACTACACCTGTGCACCAGCTAGGTGGTCTGGGAAATGTGACAGTTAGTAATGACTACAGCTGTGCACCAGCTAGGTGGTCTGGGAAATGTGACAGTTAGTAATGACTACACCTATGCACCAGCTAGGTGGCCTGGGAAATGTGACAGTTAGTAATGACTACAGCTGTGCACCAGCTAGGTGGTCTGGGAAATGTGACAGTTAGTAATGACTACAGCTGTGCACCAGCTAGGTGGTTTGGGAAATGTGACAGTTAGTAATGACTACACCTGTGCACCAGCTAGGTGGTCTTGGAAATGTGACAGTTAGTAATGACTACAGCTGTGCACCAGCTAGGTGGTCTGGGAAATGTGACAGTTAGTAATGACTACAGCTGTGCACCAGCTAGGTGGTCTGGGGAATGTGACAGATAGTAATGACTGCATCTGTGCACCAGCTAGGTGGGCTGGGGAATGTGACAGTTAGTAATGACTACAGCTGTGCACCAGCTAGGTGGTCTGGGAAATGTGACAGTTAGTAATGACTACAGCTGTGCACCAGCTAGGTGGTCTGGGGAATGTGACAGTTAGTAATGACTTCAGCTGCGCACCAGCTAGGTGGTGTGGGAAATGTGACAGTTAGTAATGACTACAGCTGTGCACCAGCTAGGTGGTCTGGGAAATGTGACAGTTAGTAATGACTACAGCTGTGCACCAGCTAGGTGGTCTGGGAAATGTGACAGTTAGTAATGACTACAGCTGTGCACCAGCTAGGTGGTCTGGGGAATGTGACAGATAGTAATGACTGCATCTGTGCACCAGCTAGGTGGGCTGGGGAATGTGACAGTTAGTAATGACTACAGCTGTGCACCAGCTAGGTGGTCTGGGAAATGTGACAGTTAGTAATGACTACAGCTGTGCACCAGCTAGGTGGTCTGGGGAATGTGACAGTTAGTAATGACTTCAGCTGCGCACCAGCTAGGTGGTGTGGGAAATGTGACAGTTAGTAATGACTACAGCTGTGCACCAGCTAGGTGGTCTGGGAAATGTGACAGTTAGTAATGACTACAGCTGTGCACCAGCTAGGTGGTCTGGGAAATGTGACAGTTAGTAATGACTACACCTTAGGTGGTCAAAAGTAATGATCGTTTATGATCTAGTCAAAAATGCTGTGCTTGCACAGACTATCTATGCTAAAGCAGGAGAAAAATAGATTTTGGCTAACCTTCTAGGACAAAATCTCACCGTGTGTACACCCCTGTAGACACAAGCATTAGCTCTACTGGGACATGACACAGAAGCAAGGGTCAAATTGAGTACTAACATGGGCATGTGATACTGTAGAGAAGGTATACAGAGGCACGGGTCAGGTGAGGTGGTAACATTGCAAGGTGTGACAGTAGAGGAGGTATACAGAGGCCTGGGTCAGGTGAGGTGGTAACATTGCAAGGTGTGACAGTAGAGGAGGTATACAGAGGCCTGGGTCAGGTGAGGTGGTAATATTGCCATGTGATACAGTAGCAGAGGTATACAGAGGCATGGGTCAGGTGTGGTGGTAACATTGCCAGTAGATACTGTAGAGGAGGAATACAGAGGCACGGGCAGGTGTGGTAGTAACATGGCCAGGGGTGACAGCAGAGGAGGAATACAGAGGCACGGGCAGGTGTGGTAGTAACATGGCCAGGGGTGACAGTAGAGGAGGTATACAGAGGCAAGGGTCAGGTGAAGTAGTGACATAGGCAAGTGTGACAGTAGAGGAGGTATACAGAGCCACGGGGCAGGTGAGGAGGTAACATACCAAGGTAATACTGTAGGGGAAGTATACAGAGGCACGGGTCAGGTGAAGTGGTGACATGGCCCGGTGAGACTGTAGGGGAAGTATACAGAGGCACGGGTCAGGTGAAGTGTTGACATGGCCTGGTGATACTGTAGGGGAAGTATACAGAGGCACGGGTCAGGTGAAGTGGTGACATGGCCTGGTGATACTGTAGGGGAAGTATACAGAGGCACGGGTCAGGTGAAGTGGTGACATGGCCTGGTGATACTGTAGGGGAAGTATACAGAGGCACGGGTCAGGTGAAGTGGTGACATGGCTTGGTGATACTGTAGGGGAAGTATACAGAGGCACGGGTCAGGTGAAGTGGTGACATGGCCTGGTGAGACTGTAGGGGAAGTATACAGAGGCACGGGTCAGGTGAAGTGGTGACATGGCCTGGTGATACTGTAGGGGAAGTATACAGAGGCACGGGTCAGGTGAAGTAGTGACATGGCCTGGTGATACTGTAGGGGAAGTATACAGAGGCACGGGTCAGGTGAGGAGGTAACATACCAAGGTGATACTGTAGGGGAAGTATACAGAGGCACGGGTCAGGTGAAGTGGTGACATGGCCTGGTGATACTGTAGGGGAAGTATACAGAGGCACGGGTCAGGTGAAGTGGTGACATGGCCTGGTGATACTGTAGGGGAAGTATACAGAGGCACGGGTCAGGTGAAGTGGTGACAAAAGCAGATATGACTTTATTCAGAAGCATTGTGTCAGTTTGTCAGAGAACAGAGAGAGACTCTGGAACGTAGAGCGTCATATTTCTATCTGACAGCATCCCCTGTCCTTAGGAAAGGAAACGTCTGTATGTATTTAGACTATTTGTTATGTCTGTGTTCGGCCTGACAGTCTCCATTACTGAGCTGCAGCTCCTGTACCCTTTATTCCAGTCTCTTTATTGTACAAGGTGCCAGGTATCAATCATATCTGTGATATGTGTTCTAGGTGGACGGAGCCTCTGGCAACAGCTGGACAACACAGAGCAGCGCTGAGCGCCCAGATTTTATTAAAATAATATTTCTTCTCCCATAGCACATCCCTATGTCTCCTCCGCTGCCACGGGCAACTGGCTGGACTTTAAAGGCAGCAATAAAAGGTGGATCCTGATAATGGGATCTCCCCAGCTGAGAACCGTTATCAAACAGAACCAGAGAACACTTGAAATCCAGCAACGTTCCATCACGCTGAAAGAAAATCAGATGTCTGAATAAGCACAGGGGTTGCATAAACCACCAAAGGGTTCTGGGATGCCGTCACTTTAGTTAGCCTGTTGTTTGGGGCTATGTGATATGATGAGAATGGGTGAGCTAATGGGGGGAAAGGGGGAGGAGCAGGCAGGCTAGGATAGGACAGGAAGTGGTGTGATCTGCCTCTTTGTGAGGTTTCCCCTCCCTCCCATCCCTATGTCTTTTCCTTTCGGCGGTGGTAAAGAACGGTATATGTACACTATATGGAAGAAAGTCATTGGACACCCTGGTTTAACTCTGAAATAATGGAATCTTCCTGACAAGGTGAATATGGACTCTTCCTACATGTATAAATATGGAAGCAAGCGTCGTAGCAGATTATTTGCTGATAAAATGACGGACAGGAAATGCACTCGGGTATCATGGTCGAGCTGCGGCTCACAAGCCTCTGATCACAAAAACCAATACACAACAGAGACTTTGTTGGTTTAAGGAGCGGAAGAACTGGACGGTGGAGCAATGGAAACAAGTTCTATGGAGCGATGAATCACGCTTCACATTGTTTCGATCAGGTGGGAGAGTGTGGGTTGCCTGCGATTGCCTGGAGAACGCCTGTTACCCGAATGTGTAGGGCCAACAGTAAAATTTGGAGGTGGAGGCATCATGTTCTGGGGTTGTTTCTGCTGGCATGTTGTGGGCCCACTCATACAGGTGCATGGGAACATGACCTACCGAGATATTCTGGATAACTCCATGTTACCTACGTTGTGGCATTTCTATGGGAACGACGATTGTGTGTTCCAGGACGACAATGCGACGTGTCATGTTTCGAGGGCTACAATGGAGTGGTATGATGAAATTCGTGTCACCCGACTAGCGTGGCCTGCGCAAAGCCCTGATTTGAACCCCATAGAACATCTGCGGGACGAACTTGAGCGCAGGTTGCGATCGCCTCGCCCTTCTACACTACCACAGTTGGTGACTACTGCAGGAGGAACGGCACAATATCCTACTATGTGCTACACGAACTTGTGGAAAGTTTACCACGACGAGTAGCTGCTGTTATTTCTGCAAAAGGTGGACCTACCCCCTATTGATTGTAAATAAACACAGGGGGTGACATTTATTAGAGTTCGATGTTGGGTTTTTGGCAATTTATATCGCAAAAACGGACGTTTTTTTATTTTTTCCCAAATCGACTATTTACTGGGTGGCGATTTGCGGCATAAATCACACTTTTTGCCACGAAATTGCGCTTTTTTTTAACTCCGGAATTCGCATCCAGATGTTTTCCCCATTGAAAAAGATACAATTCGCATTTTTAATGAGATGCGAATTTTGAAATCGCCCAAAAAAATGGTCTAAAGTTCCAAAAACAAATAGACCTGATCCTGACTCGCGATTTGGTCAGAAACATGGCGATTTTGTCAGAACCATGCACAGATCATTGTGATCTGTGTATGGTTCTTTGTTAAAATATGTGTAAAAGTAAAAAAAAAAATTGGCGTGAGGTCCCCCCTCCTGTACATAACCAGCCCCGGGCTCATTGAGCCGGACCTGGTTCCAAAAATACAGGGGAAAAAAAGCGTAGGGGTCCCCCCCGTATTTCTGAAACCAGCCCCGGACTCTTGCACCGGTCCTGGTTCCAAAAATACGGGGGACAAAAAATCTGGGAGTCCCCCGTATTTTGAAACCAGCACCGGGCTCCAACAGCCCCCAGTGTCATGCCACAGCCGGGGGACACTTTTTACACAAGGTCCCCCGGCCGCACCATGAGCACCGTGGCTGGTCAGCCTTGGACGGGGTACCTGGAGGAGTGGGAACCCCCCCAATAAAGGGGTCCCCCCCCCAGGCTTCACCCGTCCAGGGCTGAAGCTCGGGGCTGTCACCGGCGTCCCTGCCCATTGGACGCCGGCCTGATATGGTTAAATTCTCATTCCTAACATTGCTTAATACAGGAGAACTGCAAGTGCCAGCAGACCTCCCCCGCAGGCTGGGACTTGGAGAACCACAAGTCCCAGCATGCGGGGCATTAATGGGCCCGCTGGGACTAGTAGTCCACCTGTAAAAAGAATGTTAAAAGAAAGCACACACACAGAAATGTAAAACTTTATTACACACACATCCACACACACCTCACTTTTACACCGCTATACAAACCGATCCAGCGCTGGTCTCTCTGCAGCAGAGCCGGACAGCCCGCACTGACAGCGGGCTGAACCGGCTTTCTCCGATGCAGCTAACAGCTTCTGTCGCGCTGTCCCAGCGCAACTGAGGCTGAGAGCGTCTCCGGCTTATGTGTCTCCATGGAGACGCATAGCTCAGCCAATCAGGGCTGAGCTATGCGTCTCCATGGAGACGCATCGCCCAATCACACTCTCAGCCTGTGTCGCGCTGGGACAGCGCGACAGAAGCGGTTAGCTGCATCGGAGAAAGCCGATTCAGCCCGCTGTCAGCGCGGGCTGTCCGGCTCTGCTGCAGAAAGACCAGCGCTGGATCCTGGATCGGTATGTATAGCGGTGTAAAAGTGAGGTGTGTGTGGATGTGTGTGTAATAAAGTTTTACTTTTCTGTGTGTGTGTTTTCTTTTAACATTCTTTTTACAGGTGGACTACTAGTCCCAGCGGGCCCATTAATGCCCCACATGCTGGGACTTGTGGTTCTCCAAGTCCCAGCCTGCGGGGGAGGTCTGCTGGCACTTGCAGTTCTCCTGTATTAAGCAATGTTAGGAATGAGAATTTAACCCTATCAGGCCGGCGTCCAATGGCCAGGGACGCCGGTGACAGCCCCGGGCTTCAGCCCTGGATGGGTGATGCCTGGGGGGGGGACCCCTTTATTGGGGGGGTTCCCACTCCTCCAGGTACCCCGTCCAAGGCTGATCAGCCACGGTACTCATGGTGCGGCCGGGGGACCTTGTGTAAAAAGTGTCCCCCGGCTGTGGCATGACACTGGGGGCTGTTGGAGCCCGGTGCTGGTTTCAAAATATTGGGGACCCCCAGATTTTTTGTCCCCCGTATTTTTGGAACCAGGACCGGTGCAAGAGTCTGGGGCTGGTTTCAGAAATACGGGGGACCCCTACGCTTTTTGTCCCCCGTAATTTTGGAACCAGGTCCGGCTCAATGAGCCCGGGGCTGGTTATGTACAGGAGGGGGGACCTCACGCCATTTTTTTTTTTAACACAAAATCGCACATTAACAAAATCGCACCTTTTCATGACTACAAAAATCGCACTTTTCATCCCGAAAATCGCCCTACATCGCACTTTCTCGCACTTTTCATGCCGGAATACACACCTCATTAAAAATGCGATTTTGGGAAAAAAATGCGATTTAAAAAAACGGCGATACAAGGCGATTTGAGCAAAAATCGCATTTTCGGAAAAACGGTCAACACAATAAATCTCGCCCATGGTTTCCATTGACATGTGGTGGAAATTTACTAAAGGAAAGTTGTAAAAAATAGGTGTATTTGTGTTTAGAAATACACTTATTTTTGACATTTTCTATCCCGAAAATACGGCAATTCGTATTCGTATTGATAGCACATCAATACGAATACGAATTGCCGTATTTTCAAGATAGTAAATGTCAAAAATAAGTGTATTTCTAAATACAAATACACCTATTTTTTTACAAATTTCCTTTAGCAAATTTCCCCTGTGGTGTCCAATGACTTTTTCCATGTAGTGTAGTAGTATGTAGATAGTGGGTGCACTCTCCAGACATCGAATGTCATTGGCCCTTGCTCCTGGACAGGAGATGGCTCACACCACCTGCATGGGTGGGTTGTGCAAGGAGAGTTGATCACCAGCGGTGTGTGTGTGTATGGTGATGTTACCCCTTTTTCCCCTGACTGTTCTTTAGTGCCGCCACCATCTATAGTTAATAGTCAAGTTGTCAATTAATAAATTTGACATTCATTTTGAAATGCCAGCGCTTGTGTCTGCGTCTTATTTTAGTGTTAAGTTTAAGGTTTAATGCTGGGTACACACCAGGACAACAAGGGTCCGATCCCATCAATCTAGATCCAATTCCGACCGATTGGATGTAGATTGTGTGGTGATTGGGCCCTTTTCTGTCCTGTTGTGATCCAATTCCGATCGGATGTGCAGTCCCGCAGGTCGGTCGTTAATCAGATCCTACCTGCATCAGGTAGGATCTGGACACGACCATACACCCGGGTGCGGGTCGTGTTCGGATCGGTACCGCTCAAGGTGCACATCGTGAGCGGGTCGGACGAGACACTGACGACCCGCTTACGATGTGCAAGTTTTTTAGATTGTAGACATAAAGATACTTGATGGTGAGTTTATTGAATACAGCAGTAAATGACTAATCTTGGGAAAAAATTTGCAGCGGTGGGCAGGTGGCACCGGTAGGGGGTTGACTGGTCAGTGATGGGAGGGTGGGCACCGGTAGAGGGGCGAGCTGTCAGTGGTGGATGGGTGGGCAGTGGTAGGCGCCTGTGCAATGGCAGCCTACCCTGACCGGGTCCAAAAACCAAGGTAAGAGCTGTGGTCCTGATGAAGCTGGTGGCGACACGCGCGTTGACCAGACACACTTAGTGTGTGAAATATCCCCATGTCCCCTTCCCCCATGAAATGTATTTTGATTGATGTATAGGGCGTTACAGTATCCACTCACAGAGGGCGCATCTGATAGGAGCTGTGGGGTCAGAACCTGACCACGGTCTCCCAAGACTCAGATGTGATTACAGCACCCTGCCAGTGCGTCCCTCTGTTAGGCACAGTGTCAAGTGACGGAGCGTGACGCGGGTCTGCGAGTTGGAGAATCACAGCCTCACCACTGACTGTGATCTCCCCACAGACACCAACGCACTACCAGCACAGCCGGGAACAGTGGCATACGTACAAGCCACTTTCCCTGCGGAGAGGAACCAAACAAACGGCGGAGAACACTAACAGCCGATTTGTGTTCCCAATATCAGATCTAACGGGCACACTTTAGATGTGAAATACGGCACGTATACTACCAGCCGGCCCCGTAGTCTGTTATTATTTAAGACTGTGCTACACATTGCGCAATATCTGTGCAGATACTAGGCGGCAACCCTTTTTTTGATGTTTAAAAGGACCAAACAGACATATTTACTTTGCTGTCCTAATTTATCTGCACAGTCCTTGGGAGAAATCTGTGTTATAAACTAATATTAAACAAAAGTAACTTAATTAAGTGAAAATTGTAACAGATTTGTTCATTTCATGAGTGGGTACACACTGTGAGATATACAGCAACACGCACCTAATCTAGCAATTACACTGGGAACAGGACATTGGGGTTCAATTTGAGAGGATCTATATCCCCTTTTTTAAAAACACTTTGTTTCTTCCTCTTTGCCTCCTTGGCAATTGTTTTTATATGTCGCAAATCTTTAAATAAACAATTAAAGTTTACATTTTATTAATTTTTCTTGTCCTAACAGTGCGTCACGTAAATAACAGTCTTTCTTCTCTTTCCTTGTAGATGCACATTTCATTTTGCGAAGATCCATTAATGCGACAGCGGTCCGCTAATGTATTTACAAGGTCAGGTACCGCTTTGGGATAATGATCCAACACTTTGCCCCGGAATGCCGGTGCGATATAGATGCAGGAATCGGTGCACTTACCTGTACAGGCGGCTAAGATAGACTTAAAATAGGAACGTTTTATCACCAAAGAAGAAGCAGCATTGGCGCGGAGACCTTGTACCTCTCACAGCTTTGTAAGTGACCCTTTGTGAGTAAATTTTTAGCAGAATAACCAGCGTCTGGCGGCAGAGAGAGAATCTCATTCAATTTTCCTTTCAGAATAACAATGGGAATTACAACAATGCACTACAGGGATTTGTCGGAAATAAAACAGATGAAGCCATCTCTCTGCTACTATTCCCTTTCCAAATATATTATCTTTATTCAGAATATGTTCTCTGTCCTATAGCTGCAGCCGGAGACAGACGTGGAATGTTGCACAACGCTCGGTCTTAGCACAGAACACATTATAATCGCCACTTCTCACATCTGTAATGAGGAACAAATGAAGCTGCCTATTCCAAATCCCCCAGACGCATGTACCGGTGTGCAGGGGAGAAGACAGCTCTGCCAGGCCCCGGTAACGCTGGGGGGTGTCATTGCCCCTTATGTGAAAAAAAAACACTAACCCACATCTCGGCTCCATGGCCACTGCGATGGAACAGCAACAAAACCTTAAAGGTGGCCAAATGTATTTTTCATTATCCGGTAAAACATTCTGTATAATGGCTAAATTGTGTTTCTTCTTTGTCCAATTCCTATTTATTTGTTTACACAAACACATGAATGGGCAATAGGCAAGGAAGCATTGAGGGCAACGCGTTTCACCGTTTTTGATGGGCAAAATGGCTGGGCATAAGTTCAAAAGAGAAAGGAGAATATTTTGCTTTGTGGTTGTGATGATATAAATTTACTTTTTATAATTTATTTAGAAAGATTCAAGAAATATGCAGCGTCCATCCGCCCTTGTGGACAGGTGAGACAGCTCCTTCCCCACCCCTATTTAAACTAAACAGCAACTGGGCCCTCCTCCTGATCTAATTGGCCCCTAAGGATGACTGACAGATCACCCCATTGTTATGCCTTGTGACAAGCTTGTCACCTTAACAGAAAAAAACATGAGTCTTAACCCCTTTCATGCCGGCCCTTGCTTGTTCATACATTGGAGTTTAATTAACACAATGATAACTATTTTAGTTTACCTCTCTAATGTGAGATTTTTACTAGTTTTTGCTAGAGATGTGCGGCGGCCACTTTTTCGGGTTTGGATTTTGGTTTTGGATCTGGATCTCCCTTCGTGTTTTGGATCTGGATTGGTTTTGGCAAAACCACACTTGTGGGTTTTGGTTTTGGATATGGATTTTTATGAAAAAATGGTAAATAACAGAATTTGGGCCTGTTTTTGCCCCTGAAGTATTATTAACCTCAATAACATTAGTTTCCACTCATTCCTAGTCAATTTTGATCACTTCACAGCTTACAAAATTGTTTTCATTTACTGTAGTTGGGCCAAAAGGGTATACCGAGGTAGCTGGATGACTAAGCTAAGCGACAGCAGTGGGCATCACATACATGTGGACCTTATACTTCCAACCTGGCAGAGCGGCATTACAAGGGCAGACAGGGTGGCAGTTTAATAAACTATCCCAAAAAAAGAGAAATGCTCCAAAGAGCAAAAAATACAAAGAGGTATCGGCCTTGTCATGACTGTTGATAAAAGCTTCAGCACTTCTATCAGGTTGCTGACCTCCCACTATTTCCTCCTCCATCATCCTCCAAAAATATGTTTTTATTTTATTTATTACTTTTATTTATTTTTCTTACTTTACACTGGACACAGCCCCATGACACTGCCCCTGGACACTGGACACAGCCCGTCACCCTGGACAATGGACACAGCCTCTGGACACAGCTCCAGTACACTGGACACAGCCGTCACACTGGACACAGCCCCTGGACAATGGACACAGCCTCTGGACACAGCTCCTGTACACTGGACACAGCCTCTGGACACTGCCCCTGGACACAGCTCCTGTACACTGGACACAGCCGTCACACTGGACACTGCCCCTGGACCCTGGACACAGCCCCTGTACACTGGACACAACCCCTGTACACAGCTCCTGTACACTGGACACAGCCCCTGTCACACTGGACACAGGCCCTGTACACTGGACACAGCCCCTGTACACAGCCCCTGCAGTGGCGTAACTACATTTTGGGCGGCCCCCCGCCGTTAAAGGGAGGGCGCCCAGCCACTCACCTGCCCCTCCGCCCGCCGCACCAACCCCCGCAGTCTAGATGTTCAGATCCGATATATCTGTGGGTACCTGGGGAAGCGGCAGGCGAGGACCGCAGGCTGCGCAGATGGAGACCAGGGGCGCGGCGGGAGAATAGGAAGAAATCCTATTCAAAAGACCGGGCGGCCGCTGATTGGCTGAGCTCTCAGCCAATCAGCGGCCGCCCGGTCTTTTGAATAAGATTTCTTTATATTCTCCCGCCGCGCCCCCGTTCTCCATCTGCGCCGCCTGCCGCTCCCCCAGGTAGCCGTCAATGCAGGTGGGGGGGACGCTGCGAGGCGGCTGGGGGGACGGACGCTGCGGGGGACGGATGCTGCGGGGGACACAGAGGCGGCAATTACTTACAGCTGAGCCGGGCAGGGGGAGCCGGGAGCTGTCACTGTCAGTACGGAATAAAAAAATAAAAAGCCCATACAATGAATCGGCAGCCTGTGATTGGCTGAGCGCTCTCTCAGCCAGTCAGAAATTGGCTGAGAGAGCGCTCAGCAGCCAATCACAGGCTGCCCATTCATTGTATGGGCTTTTTTTTCTTCAGTACAGACAGCTCCCAGCTCCCCCTCCCGGCTCAGCTGTAAGTAATTGCCGCCTCTGTGTCCCCCGAAGCTTCCGTCCCCCACAGCGTCCGTCCCCCCAGCCGCCTCAATGCCCCCCTGCTCCCTTCACATTGCAGCTAACGTAACTATAGCACTGCAGCCTTGTGTACAGCAGCCCCTGCAGACCCTAATCGAGTGAGCAGCAGCAAAATAATATATTATTTTTATAGCACAGCACAGAGCACAACCACCCTCTTCCCTCTCCTATGCTGGAGTAAAGATGGCGGGGCGCGCGTGCGTCTTATATAGAATCCAGATACCGCGAGAATCCGACAGCGCGATGATGACGTTTTGCCTCGTTTTCGGTCGGGAATTTAGGCGGGAACTCCCGAGCCGGCTCGGATCCAGACTCGGATCGCGATATTCGGATCTGACGGATCCCGGAGATCCGGACCCGCTCATCTCTAGTTTTTGCACTAAGGTTTATTTAATTTTCTTGCTTTAGTTTAGTACATTGACTTATGTGGTATACGGCCCATATATGTGCATTACGGCAATTATTTTTTCTCGACCTCCATTGTTGCTGCTTATGAAGACCAAATAAAGCTGACTGGCCGTGTAATTGAAGCATGGCCATGCGCTTGCTATATAGTATTTCATACGTGTCAGGATTTGCATAGCTCAGCTGGTAATTACACATAACGCACCTATAATAATTTCAGCGCAGCTGCAGGGCATGCATATTTCATGTGTTCCTGTTTTTAGAAGTCACATAAAAGTGAATACGTGATACTCTTTATTTCACTTATATTAGTAAGGAGCTTTTCTTTTATTTTTAGGAGCAATGCAATACAGCTGCGAGGGGCGTGACGTGCTGTTGCATCGGTGCGAAAAAGATGGCAAATGCACATCAAACCGCACTGGCTTATTATTGTCCGACTTGCAGTCACAAAAATCCGGGAGACTGATGTATGAAAAGAGTACTTGTTTCCTAGCATGGCGCCCACGATTTTCAATCGTATGGCATCTTATGCATTGTATCGTATCGCATCGCATGCCATATAGCCGATGTGATACGATTTTTAATTGGGGTGCTTACAATGTTAAATGCACCCCCATGCCACCCCCACTATGAACGGCGGTTGTACGTGTCCTCCGACCTTTTCATACCCCCAGTATCCACGCCGGTGTGGAGTTGATTTTATATAGTGTGGCGAGCGCAACGAGACACAGAGCCCGAAAGGTGGCGAGCGGACGCGTATTACTTTACATGTATTCCGCGTCCCCTCGTGGGGCTCGCTGCGCTCGCCACTCTAAAATCAACTCCATGCGGATAGTGGGGGTATGAAAAGGTCGGAGGACGCGTACCGCCACCCATCGCGGGCTCGCTGCTCTCACCACGCTTCAGGTTGGCGTTCATAGGGGGGTGGCGTGGGGGTGCTTTTAACATTATAAGCACCCATTACGGTGCTTATACAATTAATAATCTTATAGGGGGGCCATTTAACATTGAAAGCACCCATTAGGGTGCTTATACAATTTAAAATCGTATACCATCGCATTGTATGCCATATACAATGGTATACGATTTTAAATTGTATAACATCGGGTGCCATCGCGTCGCTTCGCATCGCATACCATTGTAAGGCTTATGGTATACGTTGCGATGGGCGCCATGCTAGGAAACAAGTACCATGAAAAGGAAGCGCAGAGAAGGTGGAACCACAAAAAGGAGGCGGTACGGGGCCATGGTGGCCACAATCACGTCCCCGCTTTACAATGAGAAATTAAGTCAGAATTATGTAATCAGCCGCCATTACTGCCCACTATACATGCTAAGTGGTGGCAGGCAGTGGGGAGAGGGGTGTCCCATAAAAATTTTGAGATTTGCCTGTCCTTCCAAAGAGGTGGCAGTGGCCATTCTGGGTGGGTAGGCAAGTATGGCTAGATACAGGGGTGAAGCTACCATAGGTGAAGGAGTGCAGCTGCTATGGGGCCCAGAGCTGAGAGGGGCCAGCTTCCCTGTCACAGTTACATGTGTTAAGGGCCCCATACATCAGCAATTAATTGTGACAATTTTCAGATATGGAGATGATTGCCACAATTAATTTTAGATGTGTGGGCTCCCCCTTTTGGCAATCCCAATCAAAATCGCCAATCAATTGCGTAATCAGGTTTTTAAACATGTTTAATAATCTGGTATTATCTGCAGATCTTTTTTATATGTGTGGGCATTCCCAATTCGTCTTCTTCAACTATTTACATTATGAACAGCTGAAATGACAATCGATTGGGGCAATTTCCAGATATGAAGATGCAATCTTTAGATGGAAAAATCTGCCGATCACTGAAATAAATCTGTAATGTGTGGGCAAAGTCAGATAGATTGTAAAATCCATTTATCTGGCCAAAATATCCCTATATCTGAAAATCCATAAATTGTGATTGCTGATGTAAGGGGCCCATTATATACAGGGGTGTAACTACCATAGGTGACGGGGTGTAGCTACTATGGGGCCCAGAACTGAGAGGGGCCACCTTCCCTGTCACAGTTACATGTGTTATATACAGGGTGTAGCTACCATAGGTGCAGGGAGTGCAGCTGCTATTGGGCCCAGAGAAGAGAGGGGCCACCTTCCCTGTCACAGTTACATGTGTTATATACAGGGGTGCAGCTACCATAGGTGCAGGGGGTGCAGCTGCTATGGGGCCCGGAGCTGAGTGGGGCTACCTTCCCTGTCACAGTTATATTTGTTATATATAGAGATGAGCGGGTCCGGATCCCCGAGATTCGACAGATCCGAATATCGGGGATCCGGGTCAGATCCGAGTCGGCTCGGGAGTTCCCGCAAATTTCCGGACCAATAACGAGCCCGAACGTCATCATCGCGCTGTCGGATTCTCGCGGGAGCGGGATCTTATAAAAGACGCACGCGCGCCCCGCCATCTTCACTCCAATCTTGGAGAGGGAAGAGGGTGGTTGGGAAGCTCCGTGTGCCCTGTGCTGTGCTCCGTGCCATGTGCTCCGTACCATGTGCTCCGTGACCTGCCTTGTGCCCTCACTGCCCTGTGCTGTGCTCCGTGACCTGCCCTGTGCTCTGACTGCCCTGTGCTGTGCTCCGTGACCTGCCCTGTGCTGTGCTGTACTCTGTGACCTGCTCCGTGACCTGTGCTGTGCTGTACTCCGACCGTGACCTGTCCTGTGCCCTCGCTGCCCTGTGTTGTAGACTTGAGCCATTTAACTAAGGGCTGCAGTGCTCCCAAGCAGGGGCTGCAGTGTCCACTGTCCAGGGGCTCTCTTGTGGCCCGTGACCTGCCCTGTCCCCTCACTGCCCTGTGCTGTACTGTACTCAGTGACCTGCCCTGTGCTGTGCTATACTCCGTGACCTGCCCTGTGCTGTACTCAGTGACCTGCCCTGTGCTGTGCTGTACTCAGTGACCTGCCCTGTGCTGTGCTGTACTCAGTGACCTGCCCTGTGCTGTGCTGTACTCAGTGACCTGCCCTGTGCTGTACTCAGTGACCTGCCCTGTGCTGTGCTGTACTCAGTGACCTGCCCTGTGCTGTGCTGTACTTCGTGACCTGCCCTGTGCTGTGCTGTACTCCGTGACCTGTGCTGTGCTGTACTCAGTGACCTGCCCTGTGCTGTGCTGTACTCAGTGACCTGCCCTGTGCTGTACTCAGTGACCTGCCCTGTGCTGTGTTGTACTCCGTGACCTGTGCTGTGCTGTACTCAGTGACCTGCCCTGTGCTGTGCTGTACTGTACTCCGTGACCTGCCCTGTGCTGTGCTGTACTCAGTGACCTGCCCTGTGCTGTGCTGTACTCAGTGACCTGCCCTGTGCTGTGCTGTACTGTACTCCGTGACCTGCCCTGTGCTGTGCTGTACTCAGTGACCTGCCCTGTGCTGTGCTGTACTCAGTGACCTGCCCTGTGCTGTGCTGTACTCCGTGACCTGCCCTGTGCTGTGCTGTACTCCGTGACCTGCCCTGCCCTGTGCTGTACTCCGTGACCTGTGCTGTGCTGTACTCAGTGACCTGCCCTGTGCTGTACTCAGTGACCTGCCCTGTGCTGTGCTGTACTCAGTGACCTTCCCTGTGCTGTGTTGTACTCTGTAACCTGTGCTGTGCTGTACTCAGTGACCTGCCCTGTGCTGTGCTGTACTGTACTCCGTGACCTGCCCTGTGCTGTGCTGTACTCAGTGACCTGCCCTGTGCTGTGCTGTACTCAGTGACCTGCCCTGTGCTGTGCTGTACTGTACTCCGTGACCTGCCCTGTGCTGTACTCCGTGACCTGCCTTGTGCTGTACTCCGTGACCTGCCCTGTGCTGTACTCCGTGACCTGCCCTGCCCTGTGCTGTACTCCGTGACCTGTGCTGTGCTGTACTCAGTGACCTGCCTTGTGCTGTGCTGTACTCCGTGACCTGTCCTGTGCTGTGCTGTACTCCGTGACCTGTCCTGTGCCCTCACTGCCCTGTGTTGTAGACTACTTGATTCATTTAACTAACAAGGTGCTGCAGTGCTCCCATGCAGGGGCTGCAGTGCTGCTGAGTAGTACACTGTGTACAGGGGCTGCAGTAATACAAGGGGCAGTGTCCAGTGACCAGGGCCAATGTCACAGGCTGTGTCCAGTGTAAAAAATAAGAAAAATAAATAAAAGTATATTAATAAAAAAATTTTTTGGGAGGATGATGGAGGAAATAGTGGGAGATCTGCAACCTGATAGAACTTCTGAAGCTGCTACCACCAGTCAGATTCATGATGGCAAGGCCGATGGTCAAAGGCCTAGAGTCCATGTAAAATCAAAGCAGAAATCTCATTTTACAATGGTCCATAAAAAAACAATTAAGTCACGTGCGGAGAAAAATAAAATTGGCAATATTCCATTCACCACACGCAGTGGGAAGGAAAGGCTACGGCCTTGGCCTTTGTTTCTTACTGATGGTACAGCGTCTCAGAAGAATGATGGTAGCCCTTCTGCTACTACAAAAAAAAGAATGAAAGTTTTTAAGACAAAGGCGAGTTCACAAATGTCACAAATCCCAGAGGAGAGTCTAAGTGTGTCCGCGGCTGCCATATGTGAGCCGGACCTTTCAAATACTGTTTGTGAAGAGGAGGTTCATTCCACCATTTGCATGCCCTCTGCAAGTGTGTGCAAGAGCATCCCCAGTCAAGAATTTGACCCGGTTATTGAGGATGCTTTTGAGGAATTGGATGAGGATGTGGATTCTGTTGGTGAAGCTGGCACACAGAGGGATGCGGATGATGACGATGTTGAGGATGATGTTGTTTGTTTTAAGGCACCGACGGAGTCAGTTGTTGTCCGGGGTGTGGAAAAGCCCATTTTCATGCCAGGGCAAAAGACCAAAAAATCTACATCGTATGTATGGAATTATTTCTACCCAAATCCGGAGAACAACTGTCAAGCCATGTGTAGCGTTTGTAAAGCTATTGTAAGTAGAGGTAAGGACGTGCAGCACCTTGGGACCTCATCACTGTTACGACATTTGCAGCGCATCCATAATAAGTTTTTTTCAAAAGAAACTGCCAACAAACATGTAGCAGCCCGCCCAGCGTCACCGTCCTGCTCCCCTTTCTCTGTTAAATCCAAGGGCCTGCAATCTCCTCAAACACCTGCATCATCCCCATCCTCAGAGATTATGGGATTGGGAAGTAGTCCTGCACCCAATGTCATGATCCTGACTGAATCCTCTCCTATCCTGGATTCCTCAGAAGCATCCTTAACAGCTACACCTGTTGCTTCTGCTGCTGCTGCTGGTGCTGCTGCTTCCAGGAAGGGGACCAGGAATGCTAGTCCTGATCACTTATCCAAGAAGCAACTGACTGTAAAACAATCCTTTGCAAGGGGGATGAAGTATTCCAGCAGTCACCCCGTTGCAAAGCGTATTACAGACGCCATAACAACTATGTTGGTATTAGACGTGTGTCCAGTATCAGCAATTAATTCTGTGGGTTTTACCCAGTTGCTAGAGATCCTGTGTCCCCGTTACCAAATACCATCTAGGTTCCACTTCTCCAGGAAGGCAATACCCAGAATGTACACGGACATTAAACAAAGCGTTGTTACTGTCCTTAAAAATGCTGCTGTACCCACTGTCCACTTAACCACGGATATGTGGACAAGCGGAACAGGGCAAACAAAAGACTACATGTCTGTGACTGCTCACTGGGTGGATGTATTGCCTTCAGCAGCAGCACCAACAGCAGCAGCAGCAACATCATCTCCCATTGCTATTCAGAGGCAGGCTACTCTGTGTATCACCGGTTTCAGTAAAAGGCACACAGCGGAAAACCTCCTAGAAAAACTACGGGAAGTCATTGCGCAATGGCTTACCCCACTTGGACTCTCCTTGGGATTTGTGGTATCCGACAATGCCACCAATATTGTGAGTGCATTACATGTGGGCAAATTCCAACATGTCCCATGTTTTGCTCACACATTAAATTTGGTGGTGCAACATTTCTTGAGAAAGGACAGGGGTGTTCAAGAGATGTTGTCGGTTGTTAGGAAAATTTGTGGACATTTTCGCCATTCTGCAAGTGCGTGCAGGAGATTGCAAGACTTGCAAGAAAAGCTAAATTTGCCCTGCCATCAGCTGAAGCAAGAGGTGGTCACGAGGTGGAATTCCACCCTCTATATGCTTCAGCGGATGGAGGAGCAGCAAAAGGCCATCCAAAGCTACACCTCGACCTATGACATAGGGAGAGGAACGGGAATGCACCTGAGCCAAGCTCAGTGGAGAATAATTTCCGTGGTGTGCAAGATCCTGCAGCCCTTTGAGGCTGCTACACGCGAAGTTAGTTCTGACACTGCCAGCTTGAGCCAGGTCATTCCCTTGATAGGTCTTTTGCAGAAGCAGTTGGAGAAATTGAAGGAGGAGTTGAAGCACACTGATTCTGCTAGATATGTTGGGCTAGTGGATCACGCCATTAGTTCCCTTTGCAATGATCCAAGGGTCGCGGATGTCTTACAATCAGATCTTTACATTTTGGGGACAATGCTGGATCCTAGGTTTAAGTCTTACATCGTGTCTTTGTTACCAATGGGAACAAATCTGCAGAGGTGCAAAGACCTCTTGGTCCAAAAATTGTCAGCTAAAGCGGAACGTGGCAGGCGCACAACTTCTCCTTCAATTTCTACCACAGGGGTTGCAAGGAAAAAGCTCAATTTTCCTAAAAGACCGACTGCTATTCAGTCCGGAAATCTATTTGACATCAGGTCCGGACTGAAGGAGCTTCCTAGCATCATGGACACGTCGACTGCCACAGACTATGATGCTATCACCATTGAAAGAATGGTGGATGACTACTTTGCTGATAGCATCAATATAGATATGTCAGACTGTCCATTCCATTACTGGCAGGAAAAAAAGGCAATGTGGCATCCTTTGCACAAACTGGCTTTGCTTTATTTAAGTTGTCCACCCTCCAGTGTCTATTCTGAGAGAGTCTTCAGCGCAGCTGGGAACCTTGTTAGCGATCGTCGTAGGAGGTTACTTCCACAAAACGTGGAGAAGATGCTCTTCATAAAAATGAATTTCAAATTCCACGAACTGGACCTCCTTCGCCAACACTTACGTCCTCCTACTTCACACAGTCCTCCTGTATTGGTTGATTCCAGCGACGACAAATTAATTGTGTGTCAAGAAGAGGATGAGGCTGAGGAATCTGACGCTGAGGATGACCTCTTGTAAAGCCAGTTTGTGCAATGCCCATTGCCTTTTATTTTTCGTGGGGGCCCAAACAAACCAATCATTTCAGCCACAGTTGACAGTCCCTCCCGCTGCAGTCCCTGTCGCTGAAATGATTGGTTTGTTAAACTGTGCATGTCCTGTATTCAACATAAGGGAGGGTGGGAGGGCCCAAGGACAATGTCATCTTGCACCTCTTTCTGCGTCGTTTTGTGGGCTCTTTGGAGCGTCATTAATTTTAAAATCTTTGATGGATGAATGGTGGGGAGATGGGTGATTTATCTCGCCACCTCATCTATTATAGATTCAATGATGTCATCGGGGACATCCATGAACTCACCCTAACTATTATTATCGTACTTCTTTTTGGATGGGATGTCCTGGATGGATGGCTGGGTCGGAGGGCCCCAGCAAATGTTTTTCTTCTTCTTTTTTCATCTTTTTTTGGCTCTAGCCAGCCATACCAAACATATTAACCTTAGCGGTAAATTGGGTGACAGATGTCGCAGACTCATTGACCTCACAAACACCACAGTCTAGGGTGGACTAGATCTCCAAACCTGGGGTCCTAGAGAGGTGGAGGAATTTGTTCATCTGCCACCAACTACCCCCCTCCCCTCCACCAATTAGGTGATAAATGAAGAGGCGACTGGAAATGTTCCCAGAGTTCACCGATCAGTTTATTATAGCAATTGATAATTAATTAATCACTAATCAGAAAATCAGGCCAGATAGGGGTCTTATTAGATTTGTCAGAGTATTAATAAAGCAACAATCAATAAGCAACAACCCTCCTCCCCTCCACCAATTAGATCATAAATGAAGAGGCGACTGGAAATGTTCCCAGAGTTCACCAATCAGTTTATTATAGCAATTGATAATTAATTAATCACTAATCAGAAAATCAGGTCAGATAGGGGTCTTATTAGATTTTAAACTGATACAAACAGATACTAACTCGAGATGAGCGGGTCCTGATACCCGAGATCCGACAGATCAGAATAATGGGGATCCGATAACGAGCCCACACGTCATAATCGCGCTGTCGGATTCTCGCGGGATCTTATAAAAGATGCACGCGCGCCCCGCCATCTTCACTCTTGGAGAGGGAAGAGGGCGGTTGGGAAGCTCCATGTGCCCTGTGCTGTGCTCCATGCCATGTGCTCCCTGCTGTGCTCCGTGACCTGCCATGTGCCCTCACTGCCCTGTGCTGTGCTCCGTGACCTGCCCTGTGCCCTCACTGCCCTGTGCTGTGCTCCGTGACCTGTCCTGTGCCCTCACTGCCCTGTGTTGTAGACTCGAGTCATTTAACTAACTAGGTGCTGCAGTGCTCCCACGCAGGGGCTGCAGTGACCACTGTCCAGGGGCTCACTTATTTACTGCAAGCAGAGGCGGATTAATCTTTCGAGGATGTAATACATAAATAACAAACTTTTGCAGCACTAAACATCACTATCTAATAGTAGGATCATTGTGACCAATACAAAAAAACCACATCTTGCACTACAGTAAGCGATGACCAGCGATTCATACCTTACAAACAGTTCTCAATAACTTAAGTGATTTTACTGTAATGGGAGCTCCCTCCCAATAGTCTGAGTATTAATAAGCAACAACTTTATTAATAAGCAACAACCCTCCTCCCCTCCACCAATTAGGTGATAAATGAAGAGGCGACTGGAAATGTTCCCAGAGTTCACCAATCAGTTTATTATATTATCAATTAATAATTAATCAGAAAATCAGGCCAGATAGGGGTCTTATTAGATTTTAAAGTGATACAAACAGATACTAAATATATCTTTTACATATTCTCGCCTTTTATTTTTTTGACTTGAATTGACAAGCGCTTTGCTTTCCTTTTGTGGTGAGTCTTTCGTAGGACTCTTGTACAGAATTTTTTGCAGGACTCTTTTTTACAGGACTTTGGTCGATACGTTGGAAAGCAGTTGGTGATTTTGCACTTAATCGACGTTTCACCCTGGTTTCCTCACTTTTCTTTTCGGAAGACTTTTCTGAAGACTTCATCACCTTTTGCTTTTTGGGCGTGGAGTAAGTTGTACTCTCTGCAGAGGTTCCATTGCAGATCCTTTTCCTGGGAGACTGATCATTTGGTAGATTTTTCTGTTGCATTTCTGTACTATGGCTTGGTCATTTTTCTTTCTGTTTTGTACAATCGGACATGTAAATGTCAGGCTGGGTGGTAGGGCCCTACCTCGTCTTTTGGTGCCTTTTGGCTCTTTGGAGCAGAGACATCCGTGGTCTTCGCCATTCCTCTAATTATCATATATATTTATTGGATGGGATGTCCCGGATGTCGGGCTGGGTGGGAGGGCCCCAGCCAATCTTTTTCTACCTCGTCTTTTGGTGTCTTTTGGCTCTTCGGAGCAAGAGTAAATATTTGGCCATCTGATGGATGAATGGTGGGGAGATGGGTGATTCGCTCTCCATCATCATCCATTATGGATGACAATATGTCCTCAGAGACATCCGTGGTCTTCGCCATTCCTCTAATTATTATATATATATATATTTATTGGGTGGGGGGGCCACAGCCAATCTTTTTCTTCCTCGTCTTTTTGCGTCTTTTTTGGCTCTTCGGAGCAAGAAAGACTTTTTGGGCATCTGATGGATGAATGGTGGGGAGATGGGTGATTCGCTCTCCACCTCATCCATAATGGATGAAAAATGTCCTCAGGCACATCCATGGTCTTATCCATACCTAGACCGAGTTCCTGGCTTTGGGAGGAACACACATGAATTGGTCATATCATTGGGATATGATGGATGGATTGATGGATGGTTGGGTAGAAGAAGGCCCAACAGCTGCTGATGATCAGCGTACTAGACCAAGCGCGTGGCTTCGGGAGGAACACACGTCAAATGGTGAAGTGGTGGAATGCACGCCTATCCACTCTGATCTAGCTTGATAAGGAGGCAACTGGTAATGCTCCCAGCATCCAGAAACCACTTGACCTCACGCCAGATAGGGGTCTTATTAAATATTAAACTGATACAAACAGATATGAACTTGCAGACACGGTCAATGCTGCACCAAACGCCCACTGCTCCTTGGCTGCACATGCCAAACTGCAAAATCAATCCACATTGGGCTCTTGGTACTTGTGTGGAGGTTCTAACAGAGGAGCGCAGCTACAAGGACAATTTAAACTGCCACCCTATCTGCCCCTGCAGTGCTGCTCTGCTTCCAACATGTGCCAGGTTAGAAGTGTAAGGTCCACCTGTATGTGATGCCCACTGCTGTCGCCTAGCCTAGACATCCAGCTACCTCGGGATAACCTTTTGGCCCTACTACACTAAATTAAAATGATTTTGTGAGCTGTGAAGTGATCAAAATTGACTAGAAATGAGTGGAAACTAATGTTATTGAGGTCAATAACACTTTAGGGGCAAAAACGGGCCCGAAATCTATTATTTTAGCAATTTTCCCAAAAGATCCAGATCCAAAACCAAAACCAAAACCCACAAGGGTGGTTTTGCCAAAACCAATCCAGATCCAAAACACGAAGGGAGATCCAGATCCAAAACCAAAACCCGAAAAAGTGCCCGCCGCACATCTCTAGTTATATACAGGGGTGTAACTACCATAGGTGCAGGGAGTGCAGCTGCTATGGGGCCCAGAGCTGAGAGGGGCCACCTTCCCTGTCACAGTTACATGTGTTATATACAGGGTGTAGCTACCATAGGTGCAGGGAGTGCAGCTGCTATGGGGCCCAGAGCTGAGAGGGGCCACCTTCCCTGCCACAGTTACATGTGTTATATACAGTGATGTAACTACCATAGGTGCAGGGAGTGCAGCTGCTATGGGGCCAGAGCTGAGAGGGGCCACCTTCCCTGTCACAGTTACATGTGTTATACACAGGGGTGTATATGCCATAGGTGCAGTGGGTGCAGCTGCTGTAGGACTCTGAAAGGGGCCACCTTTAAATGCTGGCTTTCTGTCAATCAACTTGCGAATGGCCAGCGATCAAAAAAGTATCAGGATTTTATCACAGGACGGCCTCGCTGCAATTCGTATGTATTTGCAGGCTATCGATAATCACCCTGCCAGCGAAATTGCAGCTTTGCGATCAGGTCTCAATTATGCCCAATATTTCATGCTTTGGACAAAATCTCCATTCTGAATGAACAAGTTCCTTATGGACAGTAATACATACATTGACAGTGGGGAATAAGCCCCAGGTCTGTCACTTCCCCAACCGACTTATGTGAGATTATCATAGCGATTTACAGACCCGGTGTAACCCCGGTGTTGTGAGCTTTGTGTTACTCTACTTTCATCTGCGGATGAGACGAATGGCAGCGATCCGTCTCTCTAAATTCCCTGCTCTGCTGCTGCGTGACTCGGGAAACACTTGAGAGACAATAGACGTTTCCAAGTTACTATATTACTTTATGATCAGAGACACAGACTAAAAGCTTCTTCCCAGCGTCTGACTTATTGAAAGTGCAGAAACGAGTATTTTATGCTCGATCATAAAAACATTTTTTAATGTTGCTTTTGTATCTGTAAAATAATATGAATTAGACTGGAAAAAAAAAAAAAAAACAGAAAAGAGGTGAAGAGCCGAATGGAACATTTTATAATCATTTACTGATGAAAGCACAAACACTGGGGTTATTCAGTGTTGCACACAAGTCTACATCTGCGGCCACATTGCGCTCTGGTGCAGCTGCAATGCCGTCATGCATCGGCTTGAAAAAGTAGCCGTCATAACATAAGTATCAGCATGCTTCATCCTTATCCTTGGTGCTGAAAGTCACTTTCAGAGAACTCGTGCAGAAGCGTATACAGGTTGAGTATCCCGTATCCAAAATGCTCGGGACCAGGAGAATTTTGGATAACGGATTATTCCGTATTTCGGAATATTTTAATATTTCAATGATGTATTTTGAAGTATCTTGCATTTATGCTGTATAAACACATAATATACACACAAATATATTTTATTACCACATAAAACACACACAAATATATTTTAATTGTTCAAAAAACGAGGTTTCAAAACGTGAAACAAAATGTGTGTACTATCTCAGCACTGAATTTGAATGCCAAGCAATCATTGTCGTGTACATATATAGTGCCAGTTACATATCATGTCCCCAGTGATGCTGTTACAAATGTCCCCAGTGAGTTTTTAGCAAAAAAAAATTTTTTTTTCACTTTCTGGAATGTCCGTATTTCGGAATAATTCGGATAACGGATACTTGACCTGTATTTTAAAGCATAGGGATGCTGTGACCAACGTTTCGGGGCTGGCACGCCCCTTTGTCAAGGTTTTTTCACCAAAACCTTGACAAAGAGGCAAGCTAGCCCAGCTGCTGGATTTGTTCTTCTGATATCCATCTATTCCGGAAGGCACCGAGGCCCATACACTGGCTGGGAGAGTGCCAGGCTGCCACTCCAGTTATATATATATATTATATACAGATAACTGAACCACCTATGGAGCGCAGTGGATGGAGACAGAGTGGAAGAGCGATAAGTGGAGAGGAACACATGGAACAGTAATTGCCAAAATGCCATTACCAATATACTGTAGGAGAGTGAAGCCACAATCACCTATAATATCCTGGTAAATGTTCCGGGAGAATGTAAGAGCACTAATTAAAGAAAGAGAAAGAACATTTCTGCTGTCACTTGTGCTGCGGAACGTAATCTTATCCTATGGTGCTTTAATGTCTCATTTCTGTAGTAATATGCTTTAATGTGCTCACCGGTGGCATCCTCTCCTGCAGCAGCGCTGAGATGAAACACTGGATAAAGCTCTCTAAATATAGGCTCTACCTCCTCGCATCGGCCCCCCGTGCCGATCTCACTCACCGTTTGTTTGTATAGAAAACCTCTGTCTTTCATTTCACAAAATATACTGTATATTTATTTTATTTTTTAATAAAATTGCGATTAACAGCACGAACATTCCTGATGTCCGCGGCTAGTCATAATGTTTTCCATGGTTAATTCTGATTATTGCAGATGTGATGTGATAATATCGGCCAGATTCGCAGTGCGATAATTGACTGCTTTGCACAGATGTATCAATTATAGCCAGGGCCGGTGCAAGGCACCGGAGCGCCCCAGGTTAGTCGGGGTGGGGGTGCCCTGGTGCCGGGGGGTACCTGCTGCGCCATCTGGGGAGCGGGCAGGGGGGTCCATGCTGGCGTCTGACAGGAGCCTGCAGTGGTGTCCTTGCCGCGCGGGTACCTGCATGGCTGTGTATAAAGCTGGCGGCGGTGGGGGGTCCCTGCAGTGAATAAGAAATAACTATGCGGTGGCGCGGGAAGCGCTTCTGTTTTGAAAACACTGGCCACGCGCTGATTGGCTGAATCTCAGCCAATCAGCGTGCGGCCAGTGTTTTCAAACCCGTCAGCGCTTCCCGCGCCGCCGCATAGCCCGGCAGATAGCACTAGTTATTTCTTATTCACTGCAGGGACCCCCCACCGCCGCCAGCTTTATACACAGCCATGCAGGTACCCGCGCGGCAAGGACACCACTGCAGGCTCCTGTCAGAAGCCGGCATGGACCCCCCTGCCCGCTCCCCAGACGGCGCAGCAGGTACCCCCTTTGCACGGTGGGCGAGGGGCGAACTGCCGCCCTCCAGTGACTATAGCACCACTGACATCATGTCACAAACCCTGGCCCCCTCCCCCATCACGACATGTACCTGGGTGTCGCTAATCTGAGTTCTTGCCGGACTGCAGGTCTTCGGTGCTTCCTGCTTCTGTGACTTCCGGCGCTTTAAAGTGAGCTGCCGCATTCCATTTACTGGGGGTCACAGGAGCAGTGCAGGGACTGCTAATCGCTATCCACTCACAAATCCGTACCCAATTCCTGAACCATAGAAAGGTTGTTGCAGTCTGTTCCAATGTGAGTAGTTCCGACAATTCCAATAATCTGAGACTGATTCAGGGTGAATGAGGCCAGCTCTGACGTCACAGACCCTCCCTGATAACGTCTGGGCATGCCTGTGTTTTTTCCGACACTCCCAGAAAACAGGCCATAAGGCCATCTTCCCGCCAGTCACACAGCTGGGGGGATTGTGTTTATGATCCATTTGCATTTTGGTTCGCTAATCAGGGTCACACATGCACAATGAGTATGGAACCCTTGCGCAGTCATTCAATATTCACTTGATTTGCGAATTCGCTGATTATTGATAGAATTAGGCCCCGATTCACCTGGTATTCAGTCTTGGAGTGCCAACTTGTTCCCTTGTGCATGTATTATGGGGTGCGTGTCCAATTCATTAGGAGGCTACCCAGGCAAGGCAAGGTGTGGCTGAGTTAGCAGGATCATGCCAGATAATTTGCTTTGCTATCTATCTATATTACTGCATATCGCCTTGTGTCGATCAGCAACTGACCAGCGGATTCAGCTGGTAATAGTCGCAGTTTTAACTCTATTGCTAAACAAATCCACGAAGGACCAGATTTATATGATAAAGAGTTGAGGCGTTTTATCTTCATGGTTGAGTTCTTTAGATTTTCCAGTATTTCACCCAGAGACTGCGGAATATAACTGTCTGATGGAATTGCCTTCAGCCGGGCTGCCTGCAAAACACCGATCCTCCCTCTGAGCTAAATTCCAGATCATCTGCTGATTTTAAAATGGCATTTATATGGGGAAGCAAATATTTATACTTTTCTGTCTTCCCTGATGAGGTGAACACATAGGGCGGGATTCTCTAAACTAAAAATGCGGTAAAAACCCAGTTATCGGGGTTTTTACCGCATTTTGGGATGCTGTAAGCATCCCCCGCCGATGCCCCATAGATGCCCCATAGAAGCCAATGGGCTTCTAACGCAACTCTCCGCCGCCCCGCCGCCCCGCATCGCCCCCTCCCCCCTCACCTGTGTCCGGGCAGCACAGCGCAGTGCTGCCCGGACCTGTGACCTACTCCCTGCACTGATCCTCTTCCGGGTGCAGGGAGGAGGAGAGCCCGGTGCAGCAGCAGCAGCGCCGGGTGTGGGAGGGAGGGGAGAGCCGCCGGGACCTGCTGGGACCCGGCGACTCTCACCGCAAAGGACAGCTCTTAACACAAGAGCTGTCCTTTGCCTTAATTATCGCATATGTTACAACATATGCGATAATTAAGTATGCGATGGGCGGCGAAGGGGGGCGGAGATTCTTAGAGAATCTCCCCCATAATCATTTCTGTGGAGAGAACAGTGGTGGGCCTTAATTTATTTTTAGGGACACGCATGGGGCCCTTTTCCGAGTGCTTCTAGATTTTATGCGCACACACACACACCCCAGAGGCACGTTTTTCAGCACCCTCTCCACTATAAATGTATGCCCTACTGTACCTCACAAAATGTATAGAGGGACAGCGGTCTCACAAGGAAGGGGCTTTGTCACACGATAGTACTAACATTTAAAAATACACCACAGTAGCATAATCATATTCACATTACACTGCATGTAGTACCACTGATTCATATTACACCACACAGTAGTGCCCCTTATCCACGTTAGGACACATAGTAGTGCCCCTTATTTACATTATGGACCTTATTCTGATTCGGTCTGTGCAACGTACGTACGGTCCATTTCACCGTACATTTCCCGTAAGCGGACGGTGAGCGTAAGTCCGCCCACAAAACATCCGCATACGGACGGTCACAAACACCGACAAAGGGGAGTGGCGTACACTTGAGCATACGCCACCATACACGGATGGGTCCCCTCTTAGCCACCGATAACTGGCGTACAACAGAATGTACGCCACCGTATACGGACGGGTATCGTCCGTTTCCCCACCGACATCTTGCGTATATCTGAGCGTACGCCACATTGCACGGACGGGTCTGGCTTTTTTTCAATGGAAAACTCAGCGTGTGTCACCGATCGTGAGAGTGAGCGTACGTCCGTGCACGCTGGCATACCCTTCACATATATGGCACTGGAAATCTTGATTTTCAACTATTATTAAGACAATTAATTAATTATTCTAATTGTTATTCAATAATTGTTTGATATTAACTCAATTGTCTACCTTAATAAAGACCCTAATAAAACAACATTTTAACCCTCATTACATGTATATTTGTTATGTTCTAATGTGGCATTTTAATCACTATCTATGTGTCCCCACATTGCTGTTACTTTTAAATAAAGTTATGTTGGTGTTACAGTGAAAAAGTTGACACATGTCGACTTCTGTGAATTGAGTATCCTGCTTTTTAAAGTATACCAAAACACTTTCTGAATGGGTGTAGATTGTTATAAACTAACTACCTTGCCATATATAAGCAGGTCTTAGAATGAATGTTACCTACAATTAAACCAACCTTTACATGTAGAGAAGTGTAGAAAGATACAGTATGCTTCCAATGTGTTTGAGGGCTGTGTGTGGCTTGCAGGTAGTGAAATCATGGTTTTCACTTAATAGGCTGCAGCATTGCTTATTACATTCAGGTGTAGTAATCAGTGTTAATTAGCAGACCCAGGCGTCCGCTCTCATGCAGTATCTCTAGGGGTGGTCTGGAGATATCTTTGGCGTCCGCCTGTTTTTGGCCCAAAATGCACTGTGCGTTCGCCGATCGAGCGGTTGTAGCACCGTACATTTTTGGTGCACACCCCCGTGTACGCCCATGTTTACGCCCCGTTTCCCTCATTATTCCGGCCGCTCCCCTAAAAACGCCCCTATGCCGCCCACAATGACCGTACTCTTGCAGACAGGTTTTTTCGCACGGAGAGACCCGTCCGTGAGTGGTGTGAGGTCGCCGCACATGCGCATTGCGAATGCTACGCATGCGCAGATGAAAAAAAAAATGATCCGCCCGTTTACGGTCCCACCGTAGCGAGCAGAATAACCCCCTCTGTCACTCAGTAGTAGGGCCCCTTACACATAATGCTCATAGTAGTAGTAGTGTCATTTATTCACATAATGCCCACAGTAGAAGTGCCCCTTATTCACATAATACTCACAGTAGTAGTGTCCTTTATACACATATCTGCCTGTCACTCCAGCAGCTCATCATTCATCCGCCTAGAGCAGCTCCATGCCCTGTGTCTCTCCAAACGTTTCTTCACCTCTGTTTCCCTCCACACCCCCTCTCCCCTTGTGTGCACAGAGCCTGCTCCACTTAGTGGCTCTTTTTCACTTCAACTGTGGAGATAACATGACATCACAAATGCCGTGCCTGAAATGAAAGCGAATGGGACATGCCTTATGTTGGAATTACTGTGCTGGACTGTGGTGGAGGTGGAACTAGTTCCACCTACCATTACAGGTGGTAAAACTCTGTTCCAACCCGCCTTCCAACTTTAATGCCTGTGTATAATACATATAACTGTTAAGGGGAAGGCGGCCCCTCTCAGCTCTAGGCCCCATAGCAGCTGCACCCAGTGGCGTAACGAAAAATTTTGCTCCCCCCCGCCGGGACAATTTCGCCGCCCCCCCCCCCCCCGGACAATTTAGCCGCTTCCCCCCGTTAAAAGACCCCCCTGGGGAGCTGGCAGGGGGGTCCGTGCGGCGCGCAGGTACCTGTATTCAGGGAGAGCCTGAAGGTCCCTGCGCCTGCGGCGCTGAGTATGATGTTGCCGGGGTCCCTGCAGTGAAGTGGAAATAACGCGCTATCTCCGGCGGAGATAGCGCGTTATTTCCACTTCACTGCAGGGACCCCGGCGGCGGCAACATCATACTCAGCGGCACAGGGACCTCCAGGCTCTCCCTGAATACAGGTACCTCCGCGCCGCACGGACCCCCCTGCCAGCTCCCCGCTGCACCCACAAGCAGTGGGGAGCTGGCAGAGAAAAAATAGCGCCCGCAGACCCCCGGCGCCTCCCCGCCACCGCGGGGGCTGCGGCCTTATAGTTACGCCAGTGGCTGCACCCCCTGCACCCTGTATATAACACATATAACTGTTAAGGGGAAGGTGGCCACTCTCAGCTCTAGGCCCCATAGCAGCTGCACTCTCTACACCTAGGGCAGCTACTCCCCTGTATATAACACATGTAACTGTGACAGGGAAGGTGGCTCCTCTCCGCTCTGGCCCCATAGCAGCTGCACCCACTGCACCTATGGTAGCTACACCCAGTATATAACACATGTAACTGTGACAAGGAAGGTGGCCCTCTCAGCTCTGGGCCCCATAGCAGCTGCAGCCCCTGCACCTATGGTAGGTACACCCCTGTGTATAACACATGTAACTGTGACAGGGAAGGTGGCCCCTCTCAGCTCTGGGCCCCATAGCAGCTGCACTCCCTGCACCTATGGTAGCTACACCCCTGTATATAACACATGTAACTGTACCGTAACTGTACCCCTTTAAGCTATGGGAGCTCAGGCTTTGAGTTCTGAGTGGGGAAAGAGTACTGGGGGGGGGGGGGGGGGTCATAAAGAAATCCTCCGGGTGTGACCATGCCCCTCTGAAAGAAAAATTATGACAAAGAGGGACACTTGTTAGCTTCAGCAGCCAATCCAGTGGCGTAGCTATAGCTCCGCAGCCCCCGCGGTGGCGGGGCGGCGCAGAGAACATGTGGGTGCCGGGGGTCTGCGGGGCTATAGTTACCCGCTGCTGTCTTGCCTGCCTTCATGGTCCCGTCTCTCCGTCTCCCGGCACCGGCTCCTGCTGCTATAATGAAAACGGACTCTTTCTAAGAGTCCGTTTTCATTATAGCAGCAGGAGCCGGCGACGGGACCGTGACTGCAGATTTGTCCGGGCAGGTACGAGCATGAAGGGGGGGGGGGGTGCCGAGGGGATGGGGAGGGGGTGCGCCGAAAATTTTGCGGCGGGGGGGCTCATAATAGGTAGTGACACCTTTGTTATCAATTACCTAGCTCCCCACAGGTGATGGCAATCATACATTACCAGGGAAGTCCAGGAACAGAGCATGGAGACGGTCAGGTAGGCAAGTATGAAGTATGATCCCTGGGTACAAGCAGTATGCACCACCAGGAACCCAGCTGAGTCATCAACCATTAGCAACCCTGTGGCTGGTGAATCTGCCCTCATATTACTAAAGGCCCATATTACTAAAGACCCTATTCTCCTCCGAGCCGCCCGGCAGCTCCCCGGGAGGCTCACATACGATGAGGACTTTGATGAGGACTTTGATGGGCCATTTTTTACATGTGATAAATCGCATGCGATTTATCACATGTAAAAAAAAATAACAGGGAGCTGCAGGGCAGTGAGGAGCAGTGGGGGCGGGCGGCTGGGGAGGAAGCAGTGGGACAGCTGAGCAGCGCGTTACCAGATCAGTGCTGGGGCGGGCGGCGGTGACCATCAGTCTCACTCGCCACTGTCCAGCGCTGTGGCGGGCGGGCAGCCGCGGCTATTACATCTTTAAAATAATTTGTCAAATGACTGCCCGGCTAATGATTGGCTGAGATAGAGCACTCTCAGCCAATCAGTGGCCTTCCTCCGCGGCCGCTGATTGGCTGAGAGTGCTCTATCTCAGCCAATAAAAAGCCGGAGAGTCATTTGACACATTATTTTAAAGATGTAATTGCCGCGGCTGCCCGCCCGCTACAGCGCTGGACACGGACAGTGGAGAGTGAGACTGATGGGACGCCGGGGGTAGGTGATAGGGGGAGGAAGGGCTTACCTTCCGGGGTCCAGGAGGACCAGCAAGAAGGTAAGCCCAAGGGGGGGTCGGCGAGGCGGCGGTGTTGCGGCGACGCGGCGAAAAGAAGCCCATAGGCTTCTATAGGGTATCGCCACCCAAAGGTGGCGATACCCTGCCCTGCGATAACGGTGCGGCCGGGTAATAGTACATAGGAAAATGCGGTAAAACGGGGGTTTTACCGCATTTTCCCTTTAGTACATCTCGCCCTAAGCATTGGCTCACACTGTAAATGAAAACTTGCTCTATAAGTGAGGATGCCTGCTCTTGAAACTTGCCCACACTCATTACTGGGAGTCTAACACAATCTGTCTATGCCAATTAAGAAAGCTCTTTACCAGGCTTGGCATTATCCATGTGCATCCAATCCAGACTTTAGTTTCACACTCTTTGTCTGTCACATTCACTGAACTCTCTGCTTGGGCAGCTGTGGCTATAATCGCCATTTAATCGATATAGGAGTTTTTTCTTAATTCAAAAGTAAAATTCCTTTCCTAGCCACAAATACTTAAACAACGGATTATGAGTAGGAAACCATAATGCCATACCTCCCAACATGACCCTCTCCAGGAGGGACACAATGCTCTGTTCCTGGACTTTCCTCTTAATATATGATTACCAGGTTAATGGATAGGAAAGGTGCTTCAACACAGGTGATACTAATCAAAAACTTAAGGTGAAGTCCAGGAACAGAGCATTCTGTCCTTCCTGGAGAGGGTCATGTTGGGATATGCAATGGATAAAGCAGATTTGAGCCTGCCACACATGGGCCAAATGAATAAATCAGTGGTTGTACATAGAGTAGACTTAAGGGTACACAGTGCCTGGTTCATGTTTGTAAATAGGAAATTATCAAGCAAAAGGGGGAAACCATGCTGTACTGCAGCCGGGGCAGATGTAACATGTGCAGAGAGAGTTAGATTTGGGTCCAGGCTACACACAAAGGTTTATATCCAATTAATTGAGGTACTGTTTAAGTCACCTGTGGCCAAACATGGATATTCTTAAAACCTGGACCATTGGGGTGCATTTTGGACCACATTTAGAAATCTCTGGAATAGCGTTTTCTTCCTGGATCTGACACCTCTCAGGTCACTTTATCAGAAAGTGCAGTACGGACAATGTAATGCAGAGTTGCCTACCTGACACTGTCCTTCAGAGAGAAAATTCTCTGCTCCTGGACTTCCCTGGTAATATATGATTGCCATCACCTGTCGTGAGACACCTTTCTTATCAATTACCTAGCTCCACACAGGTGATGGCAATCATACATTACCAGGGAAGTCCAGGAGCAGAGCGTGTTCTCCCACATGGAGAGGGTCAGGTAGGCAACCCTGAGGTAATGGTTAGCATTACTGTCTCACAGCGCTGAGGTCATGGGTTCCATTCCCACCATAGCTCTAACTGGGCGGAGTTTGTATATTCTCCCCGTACTTGCGTGGGTTTCCTCCAGGTACCACCATCCAAAAATATACTGGTAGGCTAATTGGCTCCCAACAAAATTAACCCTAGAATGTCTGTGTGTGTGTGTGTTCATGTGGTAGGGAATATAGATTGTAAGTTCCTTTGGTGCAGAGACTGATGTGGATGTTCAAATATTCTCTTTAAAGTGCTGCAGAATATGTGTGCGCTATGTAAGAAACTGGTAATAAATAATAATAAATCGGACAGAAGGCTAGATGTACAGTATGAAGCTTTAAAAATGTATAAAGTGGAGAGTTATAGACAACCAGCCAATCAGCTCCTAATTGTCATGTTACAGGCTGGGTTTGAAAAATGGTAGTTCGGAGCTGATTGGCTGGTTGTATTACTCTCCACTTTAGCACTTTTTGAATGTTGAAACATCTGGCACTGAGTAACACAAGGCTCCATTCTAGACCCTGTGCTCTTCTCTATCTTTTATTTCATAATCATTTCTGTATGTGGATTATATCCTATCCTTTTCAGATCTGTCACATTAGTGTTGACCCATGGTACTGACTGTCTTTCTGCCACTTCATCTTTGAAACACAGTGTCACATCATGGAAGGTACAGTAGCTTCTGGTACCGTAGACACTCTTGATCCCTCTGGCACCTCTCCATCCGCTGAGTGCCGCCATCTTGCTATAGTGATTTCATATCCACTTTAGGTCTCTTCCTAAGGGCTCCACCATTTTGATGAAGACTGTAATAGCTGTAGCTCTCCAGGTGGTAGCAGCTAATTCCCAGGCTGTGGATGTAGCTTTGGACCATGTGAACAGTGGAACATATCATGTGACCCACAACAGCAGTGGCAGCAGCAAGGTCGGTGGAACACCAATTTGACTATCCACACCGCCATGTATTCCTTCTAGCAAACCATGGCGAGCGAAGAGAGACGGCATGGGTACATTTTTGGTATCCTGTTGGAAACTTTCATGCTCCCCCTGTTCTCCCGAATCCTGTTATGTCCCATTGACTGCATGGAATCTATAATATCCAACCCTCTCCAGATTTCCCCAAGCAAGCTTCCAATCACTAAGGGTTCTGCCATTTTTTAACTCAGATACTGGTCTCTCTCTTGGAATAAAATACAACAACAACCTCCTGACACTGGCTGTGTTATGAGTATGATAAGTTGTACTACTTGTCCAGGCGTCTGTAAGGTATGTACCGTTATGTGCTGATCTGCAGAACCTGCCATTTATGTGTGCAGCACTGAGATGTAGGGATGGCCATTGACCATCAATAAATCATATTTATCGATGGTTCGTGGTTAATGTAGAATAGTATTTCCATCAATAGAGGAGAACCATATGTTATCCCCTTTCACAGCATAACCAAATATCTTTTTTCATTCTCCCGAAGGTGCAGGGACACAAATAATAGCTCTGCCCCTGACACCCATAAGACCACCCCCCATGTGCTGATTGGTCCATGGGCTAGTCCATCAAAGAAAATAGATGACCATTGATAGTCGAAAGCAATTATAGTCGTGCATTACATATTATGTTGTCGTTGATGACTGTACTATTGCCATTGATGGCAACCATCGATGGCAACCACAACAATGGCCATCCCTACTGAGGCGGTAATAGGAGAGGGACAGGAGCAAGGCAAGCTAAAGTTTTACTGTGTTGGACACACCCTGTCCCAATTCACTTGATATCCATAGGGGGACCCAATGACTCAATTCACACTGAACTGCATCATGGTAGCCCCCCCCCCCTTGCTGTACAAAGCCTGTTTTTAAAGCACTGTATAGTGCAGGGGGGGGGGGGGGGGGCATTATGATGTTGTCATGTAACCACACATGCGATCAGCCCATCTTCCCGGCCAGCCTTGCCCCTACACATAGACCAGGCTACCAACTCCCAGATCAGTGAGCAAAAAAAGTCAGTAAGCAGTGGCGTAGCTACAGGGGTCGCAGCGGTCGCACCTGCGACCGGGCCCCTGAGCCAGGGGGGCCCAGCCCCCGTCACTGTCCGGCCGTCCTGGATGAGGGTAGTGAACAGTAGCACCCGTTCCCAGTGGTGCTTTGCAGGCCCGGCCAGCGTGCGTCGCGCTGACGTCACGCGGCTCTGGCACGTACCCTCCTGTACTCCTCTGTTGGCGTATGGTCTGCTGAGGCGCCATGGATTAGGAGGACCTCCCACACTCCTCCGCGGGCGCATACTCTGCAGAGTATACAAAGCGCCGTGGAGCAGAAGGACTGTGGAGCACCTGCGGCGGCTGGCGGGAGTCTGGACACAGTGAGAGGGGAGCAGTGAGCAGAACACAGAGTGAGTGGGCAATTGCATACATATAAATGTTGGAGGCTTCACCTTAAACTATCATTTTATCTTGCCTGCACCTTTGTGAAGGATAACACATTAGTTACAGACAGTGTTATGGGGATCTCACATGGAACTTGGAAGAGACTAGTTAGTGGTAACAATGCATGCAATGGACATTCTAATGGGAGTAATTGCTTGTTGCCATTATCATTGCATGCAGTGCTGCGATGTCACTGCAGACTGTCCTTCCCCACTAGGATTGCATTTTGAAAAGATTGAAAGCCAGGAAACTGCTAACCTGGGCCTCTCCAGTTTTATCATCTTTGTTCTTTTAATATTTTATTTAAATAAACTACTATCCTATGTTTAAATGTTAGTTCTATTATTAACATAATATACTTGATGTATTAAAATATAAACAGACCGAGATTTTAATTTTGTTGTATGTAGGGGGGCCCCAAGCTGACCTTTCGCACCAGGGCCCATGAACCCTTAGCTACGCCCCTGTCAGTAAGTATGCAATAAATGTAATGTCACAGTCTATAACAGATTAGAATGGCCAATTTACTTATTACCAGTTATTTATATACAGTAGCGCACACATATTCCGCAGCGCTGTACAGAGAATAGTTGAACATTCACATCAGTCCCTGCCCCAGTGGAGCTTACAATCTATATTCCCTACCACATGTACACGCACACACAGACATTCTAGGGTTAATTTTGTTGGAAGCCAATTGACCTACCAGTATATTTTTGGATTGTTGGAGAAAACCGGAGTACCCGGAGGAAACCTATGCAAGTATGGGGAGAATATACAAACTCCACACAGCTAGGGCCATGGTGGGAATCGGACACATGACCTCAGCTCTGTGAGACAGTAATGCTAACCATTACACCATCCGTGCTGCCCCGTATATATATAACACATGGTGGGGATCGGACACATGACCTCAGCGCTGTGAGGCAGTAATGTAACCATTACACTGTCCGTACTGCCCCGTATATATAACACATGGTGGGGATAGAACCCATGACCTCAGTGCTGTGAGGCAGTAATACTAACCATTACACCATCCGTACTGCCCCGTATATATATAACACATGGTGGGGATAGAACCCATGACCTCAGTGCTGTGAGGCAGTAATGTAACCATTACACCATCCGTACTGCCCCGTATATATAACACATGGTGGGGATAGAACCCATGACCTCAGTGCTGTGAGGCAGTAATACTAACCATTACACCATCCGTACTGCCCCGTATATATATAACACATGGTGGGGATAGAACCCATGACCTCAGTGCTGTGAGGCAGTAATGCTAACCATTACACCATCCGTGCTGCCCCGTATATATATAACACATGGTGGGAATAGAACCCATGACCTCAGTGCTGTGAGGCAGTAATGCTAACCATTACACCATCCGTGCTGCCCACAATTGGATTAACTCCCCTTAATCCTATATTTGTGTCACACGTAGCTGTCATGCGATTACATTTAATGAATATTACAGGTGAAATAAGTATGAACAAGAGCATCACAAATGCCGCTGCAGTCACATAAAATGAGGAATATAACAATTTTCGTTATAGATCCTTTAGTTCTAAGCTTTCGTTGTCCAATATCCTCTTCTGAAGACTTTAAACTGATCACTTCCTGTCCCTCTCTATACTGCACTGCATTTACAGTACAGTATCTTTCAGTGAGTTTATCCTTTATTACATGTTTGTACTGGGTTTGGTTGGGGGAGATTAACAGATATAATTATTTCTCTTAGCTATCATATACCTATATTTTTTTCATACAAACATTATTCTACAAATCATAATGGTGCAGCTCTGTATAAAAATACTGACGCATTTCGCGCATATATGATCTTCATACAAGATTGGTGTATTTTGCTTTCAAGTGGGTGTATTATTACCCCTCTCAGACAGAAAACGAAATTACCGGGTGAAGCAGTTCTACCGGGTAATTTTGTGAATAACACGGGTCCTTTTTTGTGTGAAAGGGCACACCCGTGTCGTAAATCACGTGTCTCTTACCCTGGAATTGACCAGGGTTGAGGACACGGATTTTATGACCCAGGTTGACCCTTTCACACAGAAGAAATACCTGTGTTACCCGCGTCAAATTATATTTTTGCACCTGGCTCATCACCACCCACAAGTGCTGCCACTGATACTACATCTTGCATCAGTGTAATAAATAAGTCCCAGTGGCTATATATTAAACAACCAATGAAAGTGCTGGGTTGTTTCTTACTATAGGTACCCAGAAGTGACAGAGTTGGCAGGGTCACATCGGGAAGTACACCTTGTCAACACTAGGGGATGCTGCTGACACTGACGGATTACCATATAAATGAAATCATTGAATCACAAAAATCATGTTTAATTTACATATACCATTATTTCACACAGGGAAAGATTTATTATTAAACAAGGAAAATTTACGGCTTCACATCAATTCGCTGCCAAGTGAAAATGTCCAAAACCCATCGTTCGCAACAGGCTCACTATCAGATGATATTTACACTTGGCACCAGTCATCGCAGGCGGTGAGATGGAAAAAGGCATATTGAGGTTGGAGCTGACGTCACACCCCCTCCCCTAAAATGCACAGGCACGCCTAGTGTTTTCCTGGACACTCCCAACAGTTTTCCCCGCACACCTACCGTTTTTCTTAGCACTACAATTAAATGGTTGGTTACCAACCCCCAAACGCCTACTTCCTGTCAATCATCTTGCAAATGGCCAGGGTACAGAAAAAGTAGCAGGACCTTATCGCTGACCAGCACTGCGCACACGCATTGCAGCCCATACACAGCGCAGTTCATCAATAATCGGCCGCTGTGCATTTGCGCAGCTGCGCGATCAGATTTGAATCGGCACTGATATGTTGACACTTGATCAACTGTTGACATATCCTTTAGGTACATGTGATGAATGTCAGTATGGTCACTGTCAACAAATCCTGTCACACCCGCCACAAGATTTTGTGATTTATCTGCTATTTTTTTAAGTAGCTATTTTTAAATGTCATTTTTAATTAGCAGTTTCCTGTAACTAGACTATAACATTTACCCCCAGCGAGGTTGATACTTCAAGTTCTGCAAGAGACTCCATACTGCAATACAACGAGTGTTCACTAGGCTGTTTTAGCGGGGCGCTGAGCTATGCCTGATTTTTAAAGGGCAAAATGTGCCATGCCCCTTTAGCAGCACCCTGCTAAAACAGCCTGCTGCCTTTCCCCACCGGTGCGCACTGGAAAACCCAGCACCACCAGCGCCGCCGTAGATGCCAGCGCTTCTCCAGCAGTGACTTCGGCGGGGCCGACCCGCCCCCTTTGTGATGTCAGCGGACCCGACCCGCCTCCTTTGGTGACTGCAGCGGCCAGGCTGGCCTCATTTGTTGGTAGCCGGGCCCGCCCCACTTGGTGACGTCTTCGGCCGGGCCTGCCCCCTTTGGTGACGTCAGCAGCCTGGGCCCAGGGCCGGCGCTACCCACTCAGCAGCTCCTGCAAAGCAGGGAGGCGCCATGCTGAAAAGGCGCTGTCCTCCTCCCTGCTCTGCTAAAGCTGCCTCAGCCCTCACTGTCACTGCCTCCTGCATGCCGCCCGCCCGTCTGACAGCGGGCGGCAGTATGGAGAGGCTGAGCAGCTCCCTGCACTGCGCACACACTGTCCTCCTCCTGCAACCTGCCGCCTCTTCCTGATGGACACTTGCGCTGAGGCATGTAGCACTGTCTGTGAATGCCTGGATGTCATGTCTGGATCCTCCCCCTACCCATTGCTCCCTGCGCCTGTCAGCTGTCAATGAAATGACAAACTGGCAGCAGCACCACCTCCTCTTCCTTCCTTCTTCTCAGTGTGCTGTGCCAGAGATCCTCCATATGATCGCATGTTGCATACACTCCCACAATTGGGCTGCAGCTTGTTGCAATGGCAATTTGAAAGGGCGCAAAATGTATGGTTTGCAGGAGGGCACCGGACACCCTAGGACCGGCCCTGCCTTGGGCCCACCCACAATGGTGACGTCGGCGGGTCTGGTCCGCCCTCTTTATGCTACCCCCATGCAGCACTCTCCTGCCCTGCCCAGTTACTAGAAGAAACACTAACAACCAGTAAGATGTGCCTGTTGAAAAAGAATTATAATGCCAATTATTGTTGCATGCGGTGTAGCTTAAGTGGAAGCATGCACAGAGGGATACAGTATCTCACAGCATTTCCCTCACCACATGAAATGTTCCTCATAGCTAAAGCAAGGCCATCTTTACATATGGCCTCACTTGGCAGCTGCCCAGGGGCCCTTAGAATCTAGGGGCTTTTAAACAGGTGCAGGCTGGGCATGGGAAATGGGGGGGGGGGGGGGGACATTGGCCTTCTGGTGCTTCCTGGTTGCCAGGTAGAGTATACTTCCTGGTTGTCAGGTAGAGTATACTTCCTCGTTGTCAGGTAGAGTTTCCTCCCAGCCTGCAGATGGACAATGAATGACTGTCAGCATGCTGATTGGTACAAGGCTGGTGCTCTCCACCAATCATAGTGCAGCATTCTCTACCTGCTTTCCCGCTTACAGACAGACAGTGAATTTATTCCTATGAATGGGTGTGTAGGGGCCCCAGTGCATTGCTTTGCCCAGGGCCTACAATGTTATCAAGATGGACCTGACCTGAAGGCGCCCATCTCTCCGTCGGTAAGAAAGGCCCTGCTTGTTTTCCAGCGCTCAGCCCTTCGTCTCTTGGAGAAAACGTTCCGTCTGGCAGTTGGCCTAATAGGCGTCATTGGTGGAACAGGCACGGATATTCTGCATTGCGATGCATCAACCAGCTCTGCAATACGCCGTTTCATGCTCGGATAGACTCCATCACGCTCCAGATCAGATTATTTATCCATTTACAGAAGCATGAAAGAGAAGAATCTAGAAATTTACTGGAGTATAAATAACAGTGAGACGGATTTCGTTACCGTACGCCTAGAGAATAATAAGACAGGTGCCGTATTAGGGGGTGATAAATCTGTAAGAGGCTGAGAATGTCTGTTTCTTCCATATATTTCCGGTTCTATCCTGGAACCTAAACTGGTGCAGTACAAGGAAATTAAATCATAAAAAAGTGTTATAAATCTCAATGATATAAACAATATCTAGTACAACATCTTTGTTTATGAGCGGGGAGGTGGCTGCCGCCAGCCGTAAATTACTTTAATAATTATTGTTTCCACCCTGTCTGGGATAAAATACCAACTCTGTTATGTTGCTAAGTTTATCTCCATATAGATAATAAAATCCATTGGCGAATCCTCACCAGGCCGTAACTCTAAGCACTTGGGAAATAATGTCAGGAGAAACAGGAGCATGAACAACGGACAGGGGGAGAGTTATCAAACTTTCAACAGGGATGAAATGGAAGAGAGATAAAGGGGTCATTCAGACCGGTTTGATGGGCTGCAAATTGTCAGCCATAGTGATTTATCGGATGACCGCGCATGTGCATGGTACACATTGTCCAACCTTTGTTCGCTGCTCCCATGGTGATTGACACCCTGCGGGCATTTGGGGGCGTGCCGCTGGTGTTCCCCGCCCACGTGGGTGATGGTCAATGACGTCTTCAGCAGCCTCCTTCTCCCCACGGCCTTTGCAGCTCTGGCTTACTCAGCGCTGTGAGCAGTGGAAAAAAATCATTAAATGGTGAATGATTTTCCCCCCGTTGTGTGCACAGCTTCGTACGCATTTGTGGCGGGGGATTGCGGGGGGGGGGGGGCATGCAGCACTTGCAGCCCTGCGAGCAGCTCTGAATCATGGTGTTAATGAATGATGATATGCTTACGATGAGTGGTGGGATGTTTTTTTCATCCTGCTTCCTATTCTTACACTACTCTGATATCTAAATAAAATAAGGAAAGTGTTTGTGTAATCCCGCTAGGATTACTGTCCCAAATAAGAACTCAGGAGTACAGAACGTGTGTTTCATACACTTTGAGATCTGGGTGGGTATAAAGTTGGTCAAGGCTGTGATCCGTTTGGACTAGGGGTGCCAATCCCGGGGCATTTTTTTTCAATCCCGGGATTCTGGATTGAAAAATGCTCAATCCCGGGATTGGCTCCCCTAATAAAAAAATGCCTGGCCACCCTGTATAAAATTACCTGCATGGCCAGGCAGGAGAGGCAGGGAGCCGGGCAGGTGCAGTATGGAGCCTGGCCAGTGTGCAGCGCTTAGCCGGGTGCGTGGGTGGGCGGATGGCCGGGAGCCGGATCAGTGACACAGACGGTGCACCTAGGGGCAGGCGGAACAGGTGAGATTTGTGCCGGGACGGCATATGGGCGATGCACCTGGGGGCGGGTGGAACAGGTGAGATTTGTGCCGGGACAGCATATGGGCGGTGCACCTGGGGGCGGGTGGAACAGGTGAGATTTGTGCCGGGACAGCATATGGGCGGTGCACCTGGGGGCAGGCGGAACAGGTGAGATTTGTGACGGGACAGCATATGGGCGGTGCACCTGGGGGCGGGCGGAACAGGTGAGATTTGTGCCCGGACAGCATATGGGCGGTGCACCTGGGGGCGGGCGGAACAGGTGAGATTTGTGCCCGGACAGCATATGGGCGGTGCACCTGGGGGCGGGCGGAACAGGTGAGATTTGTGCCCGGACAGCATATGGGCGGTGCACCTGGGGGCGGGCGGAACAGGTGAGCTTTGTGCCAGGACAGCATATGGGCGATGCACCTGGGGGCAGGTGGAACAGGTGAGATTTGTGCCCGGACAGCATATGGGCGGTGCACCTGGGGGCGGGTGGAACAGGTTAGATCTGTACCGGGACAACATATGGGCGGTGAACCTGGGGGCGGGCGGAACAGGTGAGATTTGTGCCGGGACAGCATATGGGCGATGCACCTGGGGGCGGGCGGAACAGGTGAGATTTGTGCCCGGACAGCATATGGGCGGTGCACCTGGGGGCAGGCGGAACAGGTTAGATCTGTGCTGGGACAGCATATGGGCGGTGCACCTGGGGGCGGGTGGAACAGGTTAGATCTGTGCCGGGACAGCATATGGGCGATGCACCTGGGGGCGGGCGGAACAGGTGAGATTTGTGCCGGGACAGCATATGGGCGATGCACCTGGGGGCGGGCGGAACAGGTGAGATTTGTGCCAGGACAGCAAATGGGCGGTGCACCTGGGGGCGGGTGGAACAGGTGAGATTTGTGCCGGGACAGCATATGGGCGGTGCACCTGGGGGCGGGTGGAACAGGTGAGATTTGTGCCAGGACAGCAAATGGGCGGTGCACCTGGGGACGGGCGGAATAGCTGAGCGACTGTGTGGTCTGCTGACCTGTGGACCTGTGACTACGTCAGCGAGTGCTCAGACGCTGATTTTCTCCTCTTCGGCTGTATGCGGGGGGATGTGTACACATACCTTCACATGCTAGTGAGGGAATTTGCGGCGGGTGTTTGGCGGGTGGCGCTTACCTGCTCGCAAGGCTGCGAGTATACGCAGCGTAGCGGACAGGCCTGAATCAGACCCTGAATGCATTGACCACTAGTGAGAAATCACTTACAGTACATGTCACTTTAAATTGTATTCAGTCCATCCAGTCCCTATCCCATCCGTTGGCAGCACTTGCAGCTATAACCCTTGGATCGGTAAAAACTCTTTTTAACACTGAGCGAAGCTCTTGTCTGTTTGCCTGATACAATAATCCCGGCCACAGGCAGAGATACTCCCCTCCCTTTAATTATGGAAATTCCCATCTGTGTCAGAGTCGCGTACAGTAAATCTGATCTTTAAATACCTGGGTTCGGAAATAGCCAAGAATTCCGAATAAAATATTAATTTAGATAACTTTACAGCCATAAAGCCTCTATTACACGTGGCTCCATGCCTTACGGCTGTTAGCGGGATCACCTTGCCACCGAGGTCTAGATTTTTCATTCATACAGAAAACAAATGACTACAGTAAGTGGCTGCACATTCACCTGACAGATCCCTATCTCCATCGTCTCACACGTGTCGGGTTCATTTATATCTTCTGCGCGGCTGTTACGGTTCTCTATACCAATGCAGGATCAAACCTACAGCAGTGTTCCGGGTAGATTGCTGGCGCATCATATGATTGAACTTCTACAAAATAACTGATCCATAGGTTTAGTCTAATTCAGGGTTGCCTATGCTCTTGGAATGGCCGGGAGGCTCCCTAAAACCGGGTCCCCCTCCTGGCCTCCCAGAAAGGTGGACAACCCTCTCAGATTCTGAGGGACCCCCGCTGATCGCAGCGTCCTCCCCCCGCCCGTGGCGTTTAAATATTGCAATCTGCAGGTCTCCATTTTAGCCCTGCCCCCTCCATGGAGAACCGCGAATCGGGTTATTTCATACTTGCCTACCTGACCCTCTCCATGCGGGAGAAAATGCTCTGTTCCTGGACTTCCCTGGTAATGTATGATTGCCATCACCTGTCGTGAAACACCTTTACCTAGCTCCCCACAGGTGCTGGCAATCATACATTACCAGGGAAGTCCAGGAACAGAGCATTTTCTCCCGCATGGAGAGGGTCAGGTAGGCAAGTATGGGTTATTTGCCTCCGTGGGGGCTGGTCTTGATGACATCACGCTCAAGCCCAGCCCCCGAAGTGCTGCTGAAAGTCTCCTTTCTCCCGGAGAGGAGACTAGAAATGTGGTCTAATTATTAATAATTAATAGTTATTTATTTATACAGAATAGTGCATTTTGTAGCCCTTTACAGAGAATTCTTGGCCATTCACATCTCGGGTATAGGTCTATGATCGACTGCATGAAGTTGGACATGCATTAGGTTGACCACTAATGGTCGACAGGGTCAGTAGGTTGACACAAGCATTAGGTCGATAATGGGACAGTCGACAGTCAAAAGGAGTAGAGAATATGTTTTTCATACACAACCCATAGAATTGAAATCACAGTCCCGGTGCCTGTAGAACACAGATGACCGGGACCGGCGTATACGCAGTAGTGACCTCTGTACTGGATTTATGAGCTGCTTCAGCTGCAGCCCATAGAAGCCAAAGAGGCAGCCCGGGAAGGAGCTAGTACTTCCCAATAGTGAAGCCTTGGGTGACTGGCAGGTCGGAATTCCAATAGGAAGTCACTATCAGTCACAGTGATGCCAGAGCAGTCTCGGACGGGATGTACTAACACGAACACCCCATTTTCAGGGGTTTTACTGCATGTTTATATGCTCTAATGACCCTTCCCCAGAGCAGCGCTGTGGAGGGTATCGCCAGCTTTTGCTAGATCCCTCCCAGCATGCCCAACATGTGCAGAGGGACTCCTGGGTCTCAGACCTGCCCTCTGCATTACTAATCACTTATTATTAACATTTATTAGCAGTTACTTATATAGCACACACATATTCTGCAGCGCTTTACCCCCCAGTAGAGCTTACACTCTATATTCCCTACCACATGTACACGCACACAGACATTCTAGAGCTAATTTGTTTGGAGCCAATTAGCCTACCAGTATATTTTTGGACTGTGGGAGAAAACAGGAGCACCCGGAGGAAACCCACGCAAGCACGGGGAGAATATACAATCTTTGCACAGTTAGGGCCATGGTGGGAATCGAACCCATGACCTCAGTGCTATGAGGCAATAATGCTAACCATTACACTGTCTGTGCTGCCCAACATATATCAGTGCATATGCGATTAGAAAGAATGTGGTAGCCAGCTGAGACGGGCAGAGGATGTTAGTACATCCCGCCCTGCTTCTGGCTTCACTGAGTGGCAGATTTTACCTGTGTGTATGTGTGTGTGTATTCGGTATGAAATCCCGACGGTCAAAATCCTGACAGGGTCAAAATACCGACAAGGACAAAATCCCAACAAGGTCAAAATCCCGACATTTAAAATCCTGACAAGGAAAAAATCCCGACATTTAAAATACCGACATTTAAAATCCCGACAAGGTCAAAATACCGACATATACAATGTACAGGTGAAACAGTCAACATGACTTTTAGTCGACAGGTCGCGAGGGCGACATGGGTTTTTCACTGTTTTTTTTACCCGAATGTCGACACAGTCGACATGGACACAGTTGGAAGTGAACCGTAGCCCCTCGCTTCACTCGCCATGCTTCAGGCACTGTCCCTTGCTGCGCTTGGCGCACTATTTTATTCTCCCAACATGCCCTAGTGGATGGTAGGGCATGAAATACCGCCTGTCGGCACATGTCGGGTCAAATAAACAGTGAAAAAACCCATGTCGACCTCGCGACCTGTCGACCGAAACTCATGTTGACTGTTTCACCTGTACATTGTATATGTCGGTATTTTTGACCTTGTCGGGATTTTAAATGTTGGAATTTTGTCCTTATGACCCATTCGGCATTTTTACTGCATCCCGTGTGTGTGTGTGTGTGTGTGTGTGTGAAGGGGGGGGGGGGGGGTGTAAAAACTGCCACTGGTAAGCTGTACTGTCTTCCAGGTTGGGAGCGGATAATCAATGTCCTTTCTCCAGATGGTCAGTGTATAGAATGTATTATGCAGGACTATTACAAAGATGGACTCCCATCTTATCATTCCCTCTATTATAGATTAGCTTCTAATTAACTGAGACTTGATATTTTCCTAATTAAGAAAAAACCCCTGGGAGAATTGGCGAAGACAGAAAAGCGTGAGGGAAGATTCAGCGGAATCCTGAAAACTAGGCACAGAATAGTCCCTGGGGTTCGGCCACTAAAACATTTTGCAACGTGATTAACGCAATAGTCCGCACGAACATCTCCAGGCCGCAAATCTCATCGCTGGTCAGCTGTCAATACAAATTAGCGCAATTCATATCAGTACAATGAACCAGCAGATCTATAAAACATCTTAGCATCTTTCTCTCCCACAACCCATACACAGCCCATACACAGCGGCCTATAGGAAATAACAAACATTCATTTATTAGAAATAATTGCTCCACATTCTACCAGGATTTCCTGTGCCGCACAATTACTACAAAGTAAGGAATATCATGCTGGGTAGTGCTGCACATACTGTGACGGCGGGAAGCTTCATGTCCAACTAACGAGTAGGGAAAGGAGTTTAATGGAGGGATACAGCTATTTTCTATACGTTCATAGATGATACATCATCGTTGTTGATATGTTTGCCTGTGGTCCGATGTGTACAGTAGGCAGTCCCGTGTTGTGTTATACTCAGGTTCTTGGAAGTCACATATGGTAGGATCGTGTCCAATTAGCTGTGAGATTTTTGCGGCTGAAACGAATGCGCCTATCACGCCCGATTTCTGATTATTGCGGGTATGCGCCCCGCCCCTTTGTCTCTGTGGATAGACGCGAACAGCCCCCCTCACCGCGGGACACTGCTGTCTGCGGGTGGGAAGCGGTACAGTCACAAAACAATCGTGACTGTCCCGTAAAAATTGGGAGAGTTGGGAGGTACTGTATGCTTCTGTGTGTTACAGTGCGAGCTGTGCAGTGCTTCTGAAAAAATGCCAGTTAGGAGCTGCTCAGTCGGCACTTTATCTCTCTCCCTTCATTTCTCTCCAATTTATAATTCGTTAGGCTTTGATAAATATCCCCTGCTATCTTATAAGAACATAGTTGTACAATTATATACTGTACTGGCATTCTGTAAAATATAAGGATAACTCTGCTCCTCACCTCTATGAGGGGAATTTAAGTGCCACTAGATGGAGCACAACAGAGCAATTCGAGCGTTGCTCCATTTGTCTGTGCACGACCGCCGGCCCTGACATTAATTTTACGTTATTCCGTTATAGACTATAACATAGTGTATACTGCAGGCACACAGACTATAGGTACATAGACTATAACATAGTGTATACTGCAGGCACACAGGCTATAGGTACATAGACTATAACATAGTGTATACTGCAGGCACACAGACTATACTGTAGGTACATATACTATAACATAGTGTATACTGCAGGCACACAGACTATAGGTACATAGACTATAACATAGTGTATACTGCAGACACACAGACTATACTGTAGGTACATATACTATAACATAGTGTATACTGCAGGCACACAGACTATAGGTACATAGACTATAACATAGTGTATACTGCAGGCACACAGACTATAGGTACATATACTATAACATAGTGTATACTGCAGGCACACAGACTATAGGTACATAGACTATAACATAGTGTATACTGCAGGCACACAGGCTATAGGTACATAGACTATAACATAGTGTATACTGCAGGCACACAGACTATACTGTAGGTACAGTACATATACTATAACATAGTGTATACTGCAGGCACACAGGCTATAGGTACATAGACTATAACATAGTGTATACTGCAGGCACACAGACTATACTGTAGGTACATATACTATAACATAGTGTATACTGCAGGCACACAGACTATAGGTACATAGACTATAACATAGTGTATACTGCAGGCACACAGACTATAGGTACATAGACTATAACATAGTGTATACTGCAGGCACACAGACTATACTGTAGGTACATAGACTATAACATAGTGTATACTGCAGGCACACAGACTATAGGTACATAGACTATAACATAGTGTATACTGCAGGCACACAGACTATAGGTACATACGTACGGTATACGGTATACGTATAGGTACGCTGACCGCCGACTGACCTCTCACCTAATCACCTCCTCCCACTCCCGTGTCCAAGACTTCTCTCGCGCTGCCCCCCTGCACTGGAACAACCTCCCGCCACCCATCAGGCTATCTGATTCCCTTACCTCCTTCAAACGCTCCCTCAAAACCCACTTTTTTCGACTAGCCTATCCCTCCTCCTAACCTCTTTTGATCCTCCTATCCTGCCTCCGTTCCCCTCCGTTCCTACTTATCCTATTGTATTTCGTTCGTCCACCCACCTATTTTTAGTATGTTAACTCTTATGAGCAGGGCCCTCCTTCCTCACGTACTCACCCTACCTCATTACCTCACCTGTGCTCCTGTCCTGTTCTTCCCTTCCTCTACTTCATCTTCAGTCTCCTCGACAATTTCCACACCTACTTCTGAACTGATGCTGATTTTAGTTCTACCAGCTATACCCCTATTTATACTGTACTTTTTCAACACACCCTGTACGTTACCTTGTAATTTGTTTTTTTTGTTTGCTATGTACGGCGCTGCGGACACTTTGCGGCGCCTTATAAATAAACGTACTAAATAAACGTACTACTACATAGACTATAACATAGTGTATACTGCAGGCACACAGACTATAGGTACATAGACTATAACATTGGAGGTTATTCTAGTCGGTGCGTACATTTCCGAAATCTTTCGGAGCGGGCCGCACGCTACGCTGTGCGGACATCGTCTGCAGAAACGCCCACCGCATACGGACGGACTCACACTGGAAGACCAGGGCGTGTTTACGGACGACATCCAAACCTTGCGTGTGCGGTGAAAACACACATATTCTGCACGGTCTTACAGCATATGCACGGTCTTACCGCGTTAGAACGGACGGGAACCTGGGCGTACGCAGGGATGCGGTGTATTTACGCAAAAATCACCACTCTTATCTGAACTCCGAAATCAATCACATGACACACTTATGCAATTAGGCAACCTCATTAAAAAGTGTTTGTTTCCTATTAGAATCAATTAAATCCTAATACATACTTAAACACATTACTACTACATTCATTACACACATTAACCCTTACATCATGTTAACATAACATACATCTATATACAGTATGTACCTTTTGCTAATTAAAAATATTCTACACAATTTACACATATACTGTTTAATGTAAAAAAAAAACACACAGACAACTTCTAACTGTTTACAACAATTTATTATATTATTTACAACATTTGTAAAATGAAAGTGAAAAAAAAAATTAAATAAAAAAACGAAAGTAGCAGGTCTGTCAGGTCCTGAAGATCGGCCAGGACCAGCTGTATGTGTGCCCTTAGACGTAGGAGGGCCCCACTAACACCCTCATCTGCTTGGGTAGGCTCATCTGTGGGCATGTTAAAGGGGGTACAATTAGTAATGATATTCATGAATACATTTAACATAGTCATACATAAATTTAATAAATGCAAGGTGACAGGTGTGTGTGTATATATATATATATATATATATATATATATATAGAGAGAGAGAGAGAGAGAGAGAGACATATATAACTATATATACTGTATGACACATACATCTATACATACATGCATACATACTAGATGGAAAGCCTGTTTTTTTCCCTCTACCCTTTACTCTGTAGAACACCTCACAGTCATAGTGCTCCTTCTGAATCCAAACCCACCCATGACTAAGCTCTGAGAAGCATGTCATGAGCTCCACCAATAACAACTCATCAAAAAGCGCTCAGTGTCTGTTCTCTGATGCAACGTGGCATGGGACTTAGTCAACTCTCAGGAATGCACAGTACATTTGTGCAATCAAGCATGGCTTGCCTGCTGATGGTCTGCTCCATAAATCATTGTCATAATGCCAGGTAGGTGAAGCTGCAGCACTAACCCACTCCCATGCACAAAATCATTATTAAGACAAAATCAACCAAAAATTATGGTGGCAACAATACATGCAGACCGCAGGGGGTGGTTAGCTAGAGGAGGGCCCAGGGGCACTGACCACTTGTGACTCCATTCTAAGCCACGCCTGTCCATACTCCATTTATGCCATACTTAATCTAGTTTAGAAATATCAATCAACTGTAAACTCTATTCACCTATATGAGGCTACAGATTGTACGCTTGCAGCAGGGACATGTAACCCTTAGATGAGCACGTCATCCCTTTCTTCCAGGATACAGATTAACTACACAGGTTCAGTGGCACTTAAAATCGACCTGAAAGCCATCCCCACAACCTGTGTCATTAATATGTGTCCAGGATGAAAGGGATGGTTTGGGCACCCTATCTAACCCCTAAGTGTGTCTGTTGCTACCCAGTTTGTTTTATGACTTTATAGTATTTTAAAACACAATTGATTCACCAGTGCTACATAGCAAATAGTAGATGAAAAAAGGAATAATGATTCTTTATGTATACATACCACTTTCGGCCGCCTGCACCACCTCACAGGCCTCCTCATCCTCCTCTTCTTCTTCCCGGGCCTCCTCAGCTGCCACCACCTCCTCCTCCACTGCCACCACCTCCTCCTCCACTTCCTCCCCTTCCTCTGGCACCTCCTCCGCCTCCACTTCCTCCGCCTCCCCTTCCTCCAACACCACCTCCTCGGCCATCTCCTCTGTGACCTCCTCCTGGGCCTGGGCCACCTCTGCCTCCTCCCGGGCCTGTCGTGCTCGATCCCGTGCTGTGTTGGATAAAAAAACAAAACATTAGTGCCAATTAGGGGTCATTGGGACAGATGTATTAAGCCTTAACAATCAATAAATGCAAAGGTGATAAGTAGAGATAAATGTCCAGCCAATCAGCTCCTTACTGGCTTTTATCAAACACAGGCTGTAACATGGCAGTTATGATGTGACATTTGGCCCATTGTATGCATCACAATCAATAATCCTACACAATTACATATTATATCCCCATTACAGGATGTCAAACAGGAAGTAGCACACATATAGTGTATGCCATGTTTAACTCATGATCAGCCAGGTTACCTTATTGGCTTAAAAAAAGGTCATGTAAGCAATAATGTACAAATGGCCATTTAATGTGTGAACACTCACATCGCGCAATGCTGGCCCTGATTGGCTGGAGCAAATCTGGCTGACGACGCCATCAGGTCTGACCATCGCCGCTCCAGCTGAGTGATGGTCCTCCGCACCTGGGTGCGTGCGAATATGCGGCGGCGGGCCGTGGCATAAGCATTCCGCTTCTGCCGGTTGGTGATAAATGGGCCCGCACGCCCCAGCCTGGTCTCCATAACGGAGACCAGTGCCCTGAGTTCTGCGGGCGAAAATGGGGCTGCTCTCCCATAGGCCGCCATCTTAGCAATGGCACAATTCAAGCAATCATGTCCTGTAAATGGTTGTTCAGAGTGATATTTGGTATTAACTTTATTGTTCATTTTTACATTAACAGCGTGTATGCGCCACTAAAGACGGCTAAACCATTGCATCGCAAAACCACACTTGCTGTAGCTTTGCATCGCAGAGCTGACCTTGGCATTACTTAGTATCTACAAAACAGACAGGGTGAAAGAAGTTGGGAAACCATTATACTCACCAAACATGGCTGAAAACAACAGGTGAAATAGTGTGCATCACTATCCAGTTACACATAACTCTACAAGGTACTAAAATAGACAGCTTTATTAGTGTGAAAGCTATACACCAGAAACATAGCAAATAGTGCAAGACCTTTTTCCCAATATTAGGCCATGGTGCCATGTAAACACTTACCTTATACCGGCCCACACTAGAGATGTGGAATGAAATGTACCTAGCATCAAGGCAGTATTGAGAGACCTTTCACATGTGATTTGGATGCAAGCACTGATTACTATTGCCTGAGTGGTGGACTGGATTAACATATGGAATGGGTTAGTGTCATTTGTTGTACATACCAAACAAGTGCACAGTACAAATGAACATTCACATATAGATTTCATGTCTGCCCACAGTTGTAGGTGTTTATTGGTGTTCAAATCTGCCAATAAGTACTAAATCAGACTTTGAAAGTATGCCTGGTTTTGTACTTTTGTTTGTCCGCTGGTATGGGCGTGGCCTATGCGCCGCACGGTGTACGCTGCCGTACGGAACGCTGCCGCAAAGAACGCAGGGTGTCGCTGATGTACGCCAATGACAGAAATAGTATATAAAGGTGTGCTAGAAAACCAAAATGTTGTTGCAAACATGGCTGGATCTCAATCTGAGGGAGACCAGGAGTGCCAGGAACTCTTTGCTCGCCTGGACTCCAGCACCTCCTATGTGCCCCTCACCACAGACCAGCCAGTGGGAGAAGAGCAGCCAGCTGGCCCAGCAACATCAGCCCAATCTGCAGCTGGGCCATCTTCTGCCTCAGCAGAATCTTTGGGAAAACAGCAGGTGACTTCCCAACAGAGTAGCCTGGCCAGCACTTCAAGTACAGCGACAGGTGGCCGTGGCCGTGGGCGTGGCCGAAAGAGGCCAACAGAGGAACCAAGCAGCAGGAAAATGGCATTCGAACCGCAGGAGCTTGCCATACTGGTACCCCGTGCACGGGATTGGATAGAGTGTCCACAGGACAGGTTGACACACACAAGGAGATGGAAGATTTGGGAGGACAGAACTGTGGAGATTAATGCGGTAGCTCCACAAGTTCGTGAGGCGGAGCACGTAAAGAAGAGGCAAGTTCATGTGTGTTACATTTGAGCAGTACAAGACCAGTAATGTTTTAATTAGATGTTAGATGGAGTTGGTAAATGGTCGGTCACGTTGCTAGGAGCCACAGACATGATTGCCATGTCACTTAGTCGATAGTTATTGTAGGGTGAGTGTAAATGTATCTTCTAAGGGTTGGTTTTATAGTTTAATAAAATGTAAGTTATGTGTAATGAAGCACATGTTGTAATCTGTTGCAGATTGCAATGGCTGCTACAGCAAACATCAGGAGTGACATGTAGTAATATGTAAACTTTGATTGCAGGTGGCACGACTTCAAAACCAACCTCAAGAAGAAACTGACCAAACGGTGGGAACACAGCCACACCTCTGGGGCTGGCCCCATGCCAGGCCGCCTGAAGCTCACCCCCCTGGAGGAGATGGCCGAGTGCTGTATTGCAAGAGAGGAGTTCCGGGGGGTGAGCAACATGGATAGCGAGGCCCCAGCGGAAGTCTTTGCTGCTTTTGTTGAAGGTAATTATTTGGCATGGCATAAGTAGTTGGTACTAATTTTCTTGAAATGTGTTGTAATTGTAATTTTCTCTTTCACCAGCATCCCCACCGGTTGGTCAAGAATCTCTTGAGGAGGCGGAGGAGTCTGTGCCACCTGCCACCCGTGGCAGCCATGTGCAGCAGCAGCAGGCAACGGCCGAACCGGATTACGACAGGTGGGTGCAGATGCTTGTCCAGATTCACCAGCAGGGAGAGTTAGCATCAGAGCGGATGCGTAGGACCGAGGAGGTCATGCAGGGTTTGGTCAGCACCCAGCAGGCAATAGCTGGGAGCCAGCAGGCTATTGCTGAGACCCAGCAGGCCATGGCTGGCACCCAGCAGTCCATAGCTGCCAGCCTGCAGGTGCTGGCAGATCAAGCCCTGTGCCAAAATGACCTCCTCCTCCACCATAATAAGCTTATGGTGGAGCTAGTTTCCAGCAATAGGGCCCTATTGTCATCCGTTTCTGGTGCATTTCCACCACCAGCACTCCCTGCTGGCAGAGGGGGAACACCATCCCGCCCTTCACCAGCATCTGCTCCACCTGGGCCACCATCCCAACGTGGCCGTGGCCGAGGAGCTGCTGCACGTGGCAAGGAGCCTACCAGGCCCAAACGTGCCCGAAAATGAACTTGTGTCCGCATTAATCTCCACCCTTATGTCTTCCCAAATCTTTCATTGAGCTGTGTGTGTCAGCTTCCTGTGTCCAATCCCGTGCAGAGGGACATTTGCCCTCGGTTCGAATGTCTTGTTTGGTTCCCCTGTTGCCCTCTTTCGGCTACCATTACTGTCTGCTGTACTTGAAGTGTTGTTGCTATACTTTTGTTGTGAAGCCACCTGATGTGTTCCGAATGATTCTGCTGTGGCTATGTATGTCAAAAATACATTGTTTTATTTTGTTTTATTTTTGTACCTTTAAATTGTGTCCAAAAACATGCTTTTTCCATTTTCTTTTTGACGTTATTGTAATACATTTATATTTTGATCCCCAAATGTGTGGTTTAATTGGTAAATGTAGAAGTGACATGTATATTTATATTAGTGATAGTAAGTTCTGTCCATTGGTTGTAGTGTAAATGTGTGTCAAAACTGCAGCATATATTTGTGTGTTTAGTAATGGTCCATTTAAGCTGCAATGGTTCCAATTGAAGCAATGAGAAGCGTGTAATTAATGAGTAATGAGTAAAGGAGTGGATTGTATTGTGTTCAGCTGACATTGGTTGAGGTGCGCCCGTAGTGATTGGGCGTTCCGATTGCCTAGCGCATGACCGAGTGGTGTCCGCAAAGAAATACTTGCTTATGGACACCGCATATTTCTAGCCTTTTGGTTCGCGTGCATTCGGTGTGCTGTCCGAATGCACGCCTACCAGAATGAGTGCACTCCCTCGTGTACGCCCATGTTTACGCCCAGTTTAGCCCACTTTGAAACTACGCCCCTGTGTAGTTCCGAATGACGCCCATTATACGCCCATATCTCCAGAGTGAATGCACATTTCTGTACGATATTAGTGCGAACAAGTACAGAGACCATGCGTGGCACATGCGCATAGCGTTGCCCACGCATGCGCAGACGGCTAAAAAACGCCATCCGAAAGAGTGCGCGAAAGTACGCACAGACCAGAATAAGGCCCATAGTGTATACTGCAGGCACACAGACTATAGGTACATAGACTATAACATAGTGTATACTGCAGGCACACAAGACTATAGGTACATAGACTATAACATAGTGTATACTGCAGGCACACAGACTATAGGTACATAGACTATAACATAGTGTATACTGCAGGCACACAGACTATAGGTACATAGACTATAACATAGTGTATACTGCAGGCACACAGACTATAGGTACATAGACTATAACATAGTGTATACTGCAGGCACACAGACTATAGGTACATAGACTATAACATAGTGTATACTGCAGGCACACAGACTATAGGTACATAGACTATAACATAGTGTATACTGCAGGCACACAGACTATAGGTACATAGACTATAACATAGTGTATACTGCAGGCACACAGACTATAGGTACATAGACTATAACATAGTGTATACTGCAGGAACACAGACTATAGGTACATAGACTATAACATAGTGTATACTGCAGGCACACAGACTATAGGTACATAGACTATAACATAGTGTATACTGCAGGCACACAGACTATAGGTACATAGACTATAACATAGTGTATACTGCAGGCACACAGACTATAGGTTCATAGACCATAACATAGTGTATACTGCAGGCACACAGACTATAGGTACATAGACTATAACATAGTGTATACTGCATAGGGTTACCACCTTTCCCCTTTAATTCCGGACACATATTAATTACACAAGTTCTGTGTAAGTTTAAAACCAGGTGATATGGAGTCTTGAAGTCAGCCAGCCACAGAACCTGTGTAATTAATATGTGTCCGGAATTAAAGGGGAAAGGTGGTAACCCTAATACTGCAGGTGTGATAAATTCATATATATGTGCATGTAGTGATTTATAGGCATACAATGCCATACTAGTTATTTTTAATATAAGATATATTGTGCTATAAACATATGCTATCCCCACAGGGGACATTGTCTGAGAAATGAACAATTCCTAGCAGTCTCTGCTACTGTTGAAGAGGTCAGGAGTTGGTCACATGACCAGGGTCAGGGGAGACAGTGGAGAGTGAGGAACAGTTGTGCTGTGCAGTCTGTGAGGGGAAGATGGAGAATCCCTGAGAAGATTTGTAAAAGGCAGAGCTACACAGCAGGCAGGGTGGATAGCGGTGCTGACAGGCGGTCTCTGAGGTGGAGAATCAGCAGTGACGCAGCATCCGGAGGGCAGTCCCGGCCAGAGTCAAAGGAGAATACTAATCCGCAGTCATAAGAGAGGTGTGGTGAGTCCCGCCCTGACACCCATATATATAGCAAAGGAGGGGAATGGCTAACTATCTAATAGTATCAAGCTGCAGGAATTGATATTCAGGGAGCCAGCACAGCTTCTTATGCGTGATATACCTAGTGCTATACTGCTGGAACATCACACAGCCTTAGCCGAGGAACAGTACATTAGCATACCTCCCAACTTTTGACTTGAAGAAATAGGGACACTCGCGCGGCGAAGCCGCGTGAGCGCCCGAAAAGGGGACGGGGCGTATGCAAATGAGGGTGCGGCTTATGCTAATTATCCGCGACCTCATTTTTAGACGAGAATAGATGCTACTAGATCTACTAGATTGGGGGTTCTCCCAACTGCCACCCCCCGCAGCGGGACAATGCCTGCCGCGGGTGGGACAGCGGGACAGGACCCGAAAATCGGGACTGTCCCTCTAAAATCGTGACAGTTGTATACAGGACAGTATACAGGACAGTATTTATACAGCACAGCAAAGACTTCCGGCAGAGAGTTATGTGGGGTACACACCAGGACGACCACCGTCGTTCACGACCGATAGACGACCATGGAACGATTTCCCTTGGACTTCCCGGGAGCTCCCAGGCAGTCCCCAGCAAACGATTAGCAAAAATTGTGTTTTTTTGCGGAACGATCTAGATCCGATCCCGATGCGCCCGCGATGGTCGTTAAGACGGTCGGATCGCTGGTTTTTGTTTTTTTTGCAAGAACACATGCGACCGTCGTCAGATGGGCCTTTGAAATTTGAATGAAGGGGCTGGACTAGCAGAGGGGGAGGACTAGCAGAGGGGGATAGGAATAGCAGCAGCCATTTTAAACCAGTGTATTTCTGCTTTGTTACTAGTGAGGCTTGGTTTATACCTGCTGAACGCTGGACATAGCTATTTACACATTACTTTGTTTTGCCTGCCATTACAAAGTGTCTTTTAACCCTGCACTATGGAGAATGCAGTGATGGGTAGTCACCAGCAACAGTACCTGCTCTATTATGCAGTTTTGAAGCTCAGGCGTCAGAGAGCCCAGCGCAGGAGAGAAAGATCATGCTGGACAAAGCAGTGGCTACTTCAGCGTCAGACTCGTTCGCACATGCCACTGCTCAGGGACATCAGGGAGAATAACCCAGACGATTTCCGTAACTTCTTGAGGATGGATGATGCCACATTCCAGGAATTGCTGCGTCTGGTGACTCCCCACATCGAGAAGCAGGATACCAAGTATCGCATGGCTATCCCTGCTGAGGAACGGCTGGTGGTCACCCTGAGGTTTCTGGCGACAGGACGGTCTCTTGCTGACCTAAAGTTTGGATCCCTCATCTCCCCGCAAGCTTTGGGCCTCATCATCCCGGAGACCTGCAAAGCCATTGTGAAGGTGCTGCAGTACCAGTATTGCAAGGTAAGGATGAAATATACACTGTACACTTTATTGTGCAAACAAAATATTTTTATTTATAATTTAGGCCTAGGACAGAAACAGGTTTTTTAGGCCTTTCATGGTTAAAACATGTAAAATAGTAAATAGATTGTGTCAACAAAAATATATTATAATACCATATATAAAAGATATTGTACAAAAACACACACTATATATAAAGATTTAAGTATGTATGACCCAGTTTAAACTTTCCCAATAAGTACGGGCTACTGTGTGGCAGAGGATGTCTGCTGCAGATATGTAAAGGCTGCGGCCCACATGGCGCATGGCGCAGATGCAATGGTCCCGGCCCCATTGATGTGCGCAATACGCCATGTGAGCAGTGGCCATCACATACCTGCAGCTGAGACCATGTCTGCCGCACAGTACCCCATACTATTGGTAAAGACAAAAGGGCAATAAATGGAGTTTGCTATCCAGATTGAGGAGAATCCTGTTCTCCCTCTGGTAATGCAGGTACAGGTAGCAGCATATAAAAAAACAAAAAACACACTCTGGTAACTTCTGGAACAGGCACTTACAACAGTAGGGATAAGGTACTGTGTGGCAGAGGATGTCTGCTGCAGATATGTAAAGGCTGCGGCCCACATGGCGCATGGCGCAGATGCAATGGCCCCCGCCCCATTGATGTGCGCCATACACCATGTGAGCAGTGGCCATCACATACCTGCAGCTGAGACCATGTCTTCGGCACAGTACCCCATACTATTGGCAAAGAAAAAAGGGCAATAAATGGAGTTTGCTATCCAGATTGAGGAGAATCCTGTTCTCCCTCTGGTAATGCAGGTACAGGTAGCAGCATATATGTAGAAAACCAAGACAAAAGACACTCTGGTAACTTCTGGAACATGCCCTTACAACAGTAGGGATAAGGTACTGTGCGGCAGAGGATGTCTGCTGCAGATATGTAAAGGCTGCGGCCCACATGGCGCATGGCGCAGATGCAATGGCCCCGGCCCCATTGATGTGCGCCATACGCCATGTGAGCAGTGGCCATCACATACCTGCAGCTGAGACCATGTCGATGGTAAATGATAAAGTAGCCTATTTTTTAAGACAGATCCTCAAAAACAGGACACTCTGGATCTTCTATCAGTAAAGAACTGTAGAATTGACGGTACTTGGGGGGTTGAGAAGGCTGTGTAGGTGTTGACTGGGTATGTGTTGGAATTGTGCTCGACTGGCCTGCTACGGTGGCAGGCGGAGTAGGCACTGGTGATTCTAATGACAGTGGTGTGTCTGGTGCACTACCAATGCCAACTATTTTAGTGCCACTGTTGAGATACCCTAAACTGCCATTATACACCAACTCCATGCATAACTTTTCAAAAGTAAGTTGCTGGTCAGGAGCCATGTTGCGAACACACTCTGCCACATAAGTGAAGTAGTTGTCATGTTTGTCCGGGTTTCTTTGCAGGACTTGATGTGCCCGCATCATAAATTCTTCATGTGCCGCTGCTTCTCCTTTTTTTCCTTTGCCACGCATTTTTTTGGCACGGGGGAGTGGTGGAGTGGGTTCCAGGGTGGGTGGCGGAGTGCGTGCCGGAGTAGGAACTTCGTTAGATGTGCATGCATTCTCAGATAGGACAGATAGGTCTGGGGTTGCAGGTGGGTAGTCACCAAGCTGTAAAAAAATTGAACATGTTTACTAATCAATTCTATTTACTTCTAATTTCAGTTCCCTACCAGCGTGAATGAATGGAAAGTCATCGCAGAGGAGTTTGAACAGCGATGGAACTTCCCAAATTGCGGTGGAGCCATTGATGGCAAACATGTCCGCATAGCCCAGCCTATCAATAGTGGTTCCTACTATTTTAATTACAAGGGCTATTTTAGCATTGTACTAATGGCTGTGGTGAATGCCAACTATGAGTTTATCTTCCTGGATGTAGGAAGGAATGGCCGTGCATCGGATGGTGGCACTTTCAAGGACACAAAGTTCTACGAAAGGCTCATAGCGAACACCCTTCACTTGCCGTCTGTCCAGGAAACTAAACAGGGGCTTAACTTTGTTTTTGTGGCTGACGAGGCTTTTGGCCTGCACGAGCATGTCATGAAGCCATATGCGCAAAGGGGCCTGAACCATGACAAAAGGATCTTTAACTACAGGCTATCCAGGGCACGGCGTGTTGTGGAAAATGCTTTTGGCATCCTGGCAAGCCGGTTTCGCATTTTTCACACTGCCATTAACCTGAGGGTGGACAAAATTGACTGGGTTGTCACGGCGTGCTGTGTCCTGCACAATTTGCTCCGCAGAAAAGCCACACAGCAAAGGGCTACAGGCACAGCACTCCAAGAAGACCAAGAACTGCCAGAGGAGGTAGTGCAGATATCCTCCTTGCAAACCCCAACACAACGCTACACAGGGAGTGCACGAGCCAAACAGGTGAGGGAAGAGTACATGGCCTACTTTAATGGGGAGGGCGCTGTGGATTGGCAGGAGGAATCAATTAGATAGCCAAAAAAATAGACTCACCGATGCAGACTGCGAATTCTCCTCCTCCTCCTGCGCCGCGACTTCTTGGTTTTCCTGTTCGACCATAAGGACTACTCCTGTCCTCATCGACTCCTGGCTGAGGGTGAATGTCAACCGGTCATAGTACCAGAGCGATGTTTGATACATCTCGTCGACTCCAGCACCAGACTTCTTTGCAGCCTCCATCTTCTTGTGTTCCTTTAAGAACACCGTGCGCATATTCTGGATGCGTTTCCTCACCCATTCAACATTGGCCTCTGGATGAAATGGAAGACTGTAGCGTGCCAACTCCTCCAAGGCTTGGTTTCTTTTAATTTTGTTTGAATACTCCTTGGATTTGGTTCTCCACAGGCATTCGTGTGTACGATATTTTTCAATAAACCCTTCCAAAAACTCTTGTTCCTTTGCGTTGGACATTGGGACTGTAAAAAGATAAAACCATTTTAGTTGTTATAGTTATACCCATGTTTTGTTTCATATTTAAATTTTTATAGTTATAGTTACCAGTTTACCTAGTTCTTATGTTTTAAGTATTTAAAATGTTAATAAACTTTTATGAAAACCACTATACATTTTATTGTGCAGATTGCTATTCACACACACAGGTGAATGGGGCCTAGCAGAGAGGAGTGCTTGGAATACTGCAATGGTGGACAATGGTTTATGTATATATATCTATATATACACAAACACACACACACAGGTGAATGGGGCCTAGCAGAGAGGAGTGCTTGGAATACTGCAATGGTGGACAATGGTTTATGTATATATATCTATATATACACAAACACACACACACAGGTGAATGGGGCCTAGCAGAGAGGAGTGCTTGGAATACTGCAATGGTGGACAATGGTTTATGTATATATATCTATATATACACAAAAACACACACACACAGGTGAATGGGGCCTAGCAGAGAGGAGTGCTTGGAATACTGCAATGGTGGACATTGGTTTATGTATATATATCTATATATACACAAACACACACACACAGGTGAATGGGGCCTAGCAGAGAGGAGTGCTTGGAATACTGCAATGGTGGACATTGGTTTATGTATATATATCTATATATACACAAACACACACACACAGGTGAATGGGGCCTAGCAGAGAGGAGTGCTTGGAATACTGCAATGGTGGACAATGGTTTATGTATATATATCTATATATACACAAACACACACACACAGGTGAATGGGGCCTAGCAGAGAGGAGTGCTTGGAATACTGCAATGGTGGACATTGGTTATATGTATACACACAGACATGGGGCCCACCCAAAAAAAACAGTGACATGGTCGGGTGCACGGTTGCCAAACCAGTGCTTTATACACACTATATACATTGGTGGCAACAGTGGGCATGCATAGAAGAGCATTGGGAGTGCAAACATACCAGGTTGTTGTTCTGGGAGATGAGACAAGAAGGAGAGTCCAACTGCTGCGCCAGCGCTGTTTGCTATGTGGAAAAACATGGCGCCGGGGGAGTGTTTAGGAAATGCCACTCAAATAGGCTGGATCAAACGACGGACGCACCGACGGACGGACGACGGAGGCGGCAAAAAACACTCACGATCTGCATACGATTGACGGTCGGTCGGCCTGGGATTGACGGATCCTACCTGCAGCACGTAGGACCAAAGATGCGACCAAACGAGCGGCGTGAACGCGCATTTGATCGGAATCGGATCAAATAAATGTCAAAAACACACGATAGTACATACAATCTGCATACAACCGGTCGGAATTGGATCTAAATTGACAGAATCGTGCCCTAGTCGTCCTGGTGTGTACCCAGCATAAAACTATGATCCAGCTAAAGTGAGGATTACCTCATAAAACGTCCAGACTCATTTACATTGAGGATCCTGCATTTGAGTAAACAGATCATATACCTAAAGGGTTTCACCGCTAGCTAGTAGCTACACATACCGGTCAGCTAGTGCCCGACAACAGTAACTGTCACCGTAGCAACCTACTCCAGCAACGTCCAGTACTAAGGGAGCAGAGTCGCTTCAGAAAATGGTCTACTTTCACTGCAGTATATGGTGAGACTGATACAGAGCCGGCCTTAGGCATATGCAAACTAGGCAATTGCCTAGGACATTTGGAATGCCTAGGGGCATCAGCAGCTTTTGCTGATTAAAATGATATGCAGCATGCCTATATTCTGTGTGTGAGTGAGGCTGTATCTGCATATGAAATATTGTATTCATGGAAATCACTGTAACATAGCATTCCATATGCAGGTACAGCCACAGCTGCACACAGAATATACAGTATAGGCATGCCACATATCATTTTAATCACCGGAAGCTCCTTGTGTTGCTGGTCATAACAATGCAAATACAATACAAATTTTCAGCAAAAAATTTACCCAACGTTAGCAGAACTGGCCAGGAGCTGCATGGCCTATTGAGGCAAGATGTATGAGGAAACATCTGTATCCAAGCAGAGGCAGAGGTCACAGTGTTAGCGGCTGTGCGAGTGCTGTCTGCGGGTGGGTTGGTTGTGCAATAGTGTTCGGCATATATGTAAGGGGCATTATGTGTGTCATGTATAAATGCATTAATAATGTGCGACATATGTGTAACAGGCATTATGTGTGTCATGTGTATAAGGGCATTAATAATGTGTGACATATGTGTAACAGGCATTATGTGTGTCATGTGTATAAGGGCATTAATAATGTGCAACATATGTGTAACAGGCATTATGTGTGTCATGTGTATAAGGGAATTAATAATGTGCGACATATGTGTAACAGGCATTATGTGTGTCATGTGTATAAGGGCATTAATAATGTGCAATATATGTGTAAGGGGCATTATGTGTGTCATTATGTTTATGAAGGGCATTAATAAAGGTTGGCATAATGTGTTATAAGGACATTAATAATGTGTGTCATGTGTAAGGGGCATTACTGTGTAGTATTATCAGGGGTGCCGAGAGAAAGGGGTAGGGGGTACAAATTACCCAGGCCAAAGTCTGATGGAAAGGCCCAGTGGGGTTCCCGGGCCCCCTCCCCTTAAGTGACAGCAGCAGCTGCAGCTCTTCTCCTCTGCCCAGCACACACTGCTTTTTCTCAGGATTTTTTTCAAAGGGTATAATGTGAATAATGTGAGGAGTGATGTATATAAGGTAAAGTGGTACTACTGTGTGATGTAACGTGAATAATGGACACCATCGCATGATATAATGTGAATAAAGTTGCACTACTGTGTGGCATAATTTGAATTGGGGGTATTATTGGGTGGCCATGCCCCTTCCCAGCAAGAACACACCCCTGTTTGGGCTGCGCACCGAATGTGTGCACTGTTTCTATTTAAAATATTGCGGGTAGGAGCACCAAATTGATGACTGCTATGATGAGGGTTGATAGTGCTGGGAAAGGGGAGCAGGGTCAGAGGCGGAACTAGTGGCGGTGCTAGGGGGCACCAGCCAAAATCTTGCCTAGGGCGTCATTTAGGCTAGGGCCGGCTCTGGACTGATACGCAGGCAAGTGTTGAAAGAAAGATTTATTAAGGAAAGAGTGACATATAGCACAGCCAGGAGAGCTCTGAATATTGGAAACATTATTGTATGTTTTGTGGGCATTCTACTAAGGAACTGAGCTGTCCGTGCAGCGAACATAGAATCATCTACATTACTGATATAAGGAAATATTCAGCAGTGACAGCATTCACATAGAAGGAGTTACATGAATGGATACATTATTACTATTTGCAGACATTGCCTGATAATCTCCGAGTTTACACTATTGGATTACAAATACGCTGTGGTAAGATATTCTCAGCGTGAGACTCTAATATCTGCAGGATAAAAAGACATACTCCTCTTAATAATCGCTTAAAGGAAAAGTACAGTAACTGCAGTTACACAAAAGACACAACAAGACTAGGGTACTGTTTAATAATTATTGCGCAATAATACATGTCAGTACCCGATAGAAACGAGATCTCTAATATTTACTGTAATGGCTATATGAATATTGGATATTGCATTTAGTATATGTAAATGGTAAGTGAAATTGCATTAAACTTGTTTGCATTGTAGCAAGAAGGTAGGGTTAGTCATATATTTATGTGTAGAGTAAAGAAGCGCAGGAGTGGAGGATTACAGTGAAGGATCAACATCCGCGTTCCAGTGTAATAAAAATTGTAATTTCTTGTTATTTATATTGTAACTATTGAACGGACGATATTGAAACACATTATACTCGTTTCTGTAAATAATAAATTGTTTGCTATTGATAAAGAATTGTCTTCATGTGAAGTACTGAACACCTGTCCTAAGAACAGAGAAACCGATTCACCAAAGTGGATACTTACCCGTGATACATGATAGATTTCACACAGGCACACAGACTATAGGTACATAGACTATAACATAGTGTATACTGCAGGCACACAGGCTATAGGTACATAGACTATAACATAGTGTATACTGCAGGCACACAGACTATAGGTACATAGACTATAACATAGTGTATACTGCAGGCACACAGACTATAGGTACATAGACTATAACATAGTGTATACTGCAGGCACACAGACTATAGGTACATAGACTATAGGTACATAGTGTATACTGCAGGCACACAGACTATAGGTACATAGACTATAATATAGTGTTTACTGCGGGCACACAGACTATAGGTACAAAGACTATAACATAGTGTATACTGCAGGCACACAGACTATAGGTACATAGACTATAACATAGTGTATACTGCAAGCACACAGACTATAGGTACATAGACTATAGGTACATAGTGTATACTGCAGGCACACAGACTATAGGTACATAGACTATAACATAGTGTATACTGCAGGCACACAGACTATAGGTACATAGACTATAACATAGTGTATACTGCAGGCACACAGACTATAGTTACATAGACTATAACATAGTGTATACTGCAGGCACACAGACTATAGGTACATAGACTATAACATAGTGTATACTGCAGGCACACAGACTATAGGTACATAGACTATAACATAGTGTATACTGCAGGCACACAGACTATAGGTACATAGACTATAACATAGTGTATACTGCAGGAACGCAGACTATAGGTACATAGACTATAACATAGTGTATACTGCAGGCACGCAGACTATAGGTACATAGACTATAACATAGTGTATACTGCAGGCACACAGACTATAGGTACATAGACTATAACATAGTGTATACTGCAGGCACACAGACTATAGGTACATAGACTATAGGTACATAGTGTATACTGCAGGCACACAGACTATAGGTACATAGACTATAACATAGTGTATACTGCAGGCACACAGACTATAGGTACATAGACTATAACATAGTGTATACTGCAGGCACACAGACTATAGGTACATAGACTATAACATAGTGTATACTGCAGGAACACAGACTATAGGTACATAGACTATAACATAGTGTATACTGCAGGCACACAGACTATAGGTACATAGACTATAGGTACATAGTATATACTGCAGGCACACAGACTATAGGTACATAGACTATAACATAGTGTATACTGCAGGCACACAGACTATAGGTACATAGACTATAACATAGTGTATACTGCAGGCACACAGACTATAGTTACATAGACTATAACATAGTGTATACTGCAGGCACACAGACTATAGGTACATAGACTATAACATAGTGTATACTGCAGGCACACAGACTATAGGTACATAGACTATGACATAGTGTATACTGCAGGCACACAGACTATAGGTACATAGACTATAACATAGTGTATACTGCAGGAACACAGACTATAGGTACATAGACTATAACATAGTGTATACTGCAGGCACGCAGACTATAGGTACATAGACTATAACATAGTGTATACTGCAGGCACACAGACTATAGGTACATAGACTATAACATAGTGTATACTGCAGGCACACAGACTATACTGTAGGTACATATACTATAACATAGTGTATACTGCAGGCACACAGACTATAGGTACATAGACTATAACATAGTGTATACTGCAGGCACACAGACTATAGGTACATAGACTATAACATAGTGTATACTGCAGGCACACAGACTATAGGTACATAGACTATAACATAGTGTATACTGCAGGAACACAGACTATAGGTACATAGACTATAACATAGTGTATACTGCAGGCACACAGACTATAGGTACATAGACTATAGGTACATAGTGTATACTGCAGGCACACAGACTATAGGTACATAGACTATAACATAGTGTATACTGCAGGCACACAGACTATAGGTACATAGACTATAACATAGTGTATACTGCAGGCACACAGACTATAGGTACATAGACTATAACATAGTGTATACTGCAGGAACACAGACTATAGGTACATAGACTATAACATAGTGTATACTGCAGGCACGCAGACTATAGGTACATAGACTATAACATAGTGAATACTGCAGGCACACAGACTATAGGTACATAGACTATAACATAGTGTATACTGCAGGCACACAGACTATAGGTACATAGACTATAGGTACATAGTGTATACTGCAGGCACACAGACTATAGGTACATAGACTATAACATAGTGTATACTGCAGGCACACAGACTATAGGTACATAGACTATAACATAGTGTATACTGCAGGCACACAGACTATAGGTACATAGACTATAACATAGTGTATACTGCAGGAACACAGACTATAGGTACATAGACTATAACATAGTGTATACTGCAGGCACACAGACTATAGGTACATAGACTATAGGTACATAGTGTATACTGCAGGCACACAGACTATAGGTACATAGTCTATAACATAGTGTATACTGCAGGCACACAGACTATAGGTACATAGACTATAACATAGTGTATACTGCAGGCACACAGACTATAGTTACATAGACTATAACATAGTGTATACTGCAGGCACACAGACTATAGGTACATAGACTATAACATAGTGTATACTGCAGGCACACAGACTATAGGTACATAGACTATGACATAGTGTATACTGCAGGCACACAGACTATAGGTACATAGACTATAACATAGTGTATACTGCAGGAACACAGACTATAGGTACATAGTCTATAACATAGTGTATACTGCAGGCACGCAGACTATAGGTACATAGACTATAACATAGTGTATACTGCAGGCACACAGACTATAGGTACATAGACTATAACATAGTGTATACTGCAGGCACACAGACTATACTGTAGGTACATATACTATAACATAGTGTATACTGCAGGCACACAGACTATAGGTACATAGACTATAACATAGTGTATACTGCAGGCACACAGACTATAGGTACATAGACTATAACATAGTGTATACTGCAGGCACACAGACTATAGGTACATAGACTATAACATAGTGTATACTGCAGGAACACAGACTATAGGTACATAGACTATAACATAGTGTATACTGCAGGCACACAGACTATAGGTACATAGACTATAGGTACATAGTGTATACTGCAGGCACACAGACTATAGGTACATAGACTATAACATAGTGTATACTGCAGGCACACAGACTATAGGTACATAGACTATAGGTACATAGTGTATACTGCAGGCACACAGACTATAGGTACATAGACTATAGGTACATAGTGTATACTGCAGGCACACAGACTATAGGTACATAGACTATAACATAGTGTATACTGCAGGCACACAGACTATAGGTACATAGACTATAACATAGTGTATACTGCAGGAACACAGACTATAGGTACATAGACTATAACATAGTGTATACTGCAGGCACACAGACTATAGGTACATAGACTATAGGTACATAGTGTATACTGCAGGCACACAGACTATAGGTACATAGACTATAACATAGTGTATACTGCAGGCACACAGACTATAGGTACATAGACTATAACATAGTGTATACTGCAGGCACACAGACTATAGGTACATAGACTATAACATAGTGTATTTTGCAGGCACACAGACTATAGGTACATAGACTATAACATAGTGTATACTGCAGGCACACAGACTATACTGTAGGTACATATACTATAACATAGTGTATACTGCAGGCACACAGACTATAGGTACATAGACTATAACATAGTGTATACTGCAGGCACACAGACTATAGGTACATAGACTATAACATAGTGTATACTGTACTGCAGGCACACAGACTATAGGTACATAGACTATAACATAGTGTATACTGCAGGCACACAGACTATAGGTACATAGACTATAACATAGTGTATACTGCAGGCACACAGACTATAGTTACATAGACTATAACATAGTGTATACTGCAGGCACACAGACTATAGGTACATAGACTATAACATAGTGTATACTGCAGGCACACAGACTATAGGTACATAGACTATGACATAGTGTATACTGCAGGCACACAGACTATAGGTACATAGACTATAACATAGTGTATACTGCAGGAACACAGACTATAGGTACATAGACTATAACATAGTGTATACTGCAGGCACGCAGACTATAGGTACATAGACTATAACATAGTGTATACTGCAGGCACACAGACTATAGGTACATAGACTATAACATAGTGTATACTGCAGGCACACAGACTATACTGTAGGTACATATACTATAACATAGTGTATACTGCAGGCACACAGACTATAGGTACATAGACTATAACATAGTGTATACTGCAGGCACACAGACTATAGGTACATAGACTATAACATAGTGTATACTGCAGGCACACAGACTATAGGTACATAGACTATAACATAGTGTATACTGCAGGAACACAGACTATAGGTACATAGACTATAACATAGTGTATACTGCAGGCACACAGACTATAGGTACATAGACTATAGGTACATAGTGTATACTGCAGGCACACAGACTATAGATACATAGACTATAACATAGTGTATACTGCAGGCACACAGACTATAGGTACATAGACTATAACATAGTGTCTACTGCAGGCACACCGACTATACTGTAGGTACATATACTATAACATAGTGTATACTGCAGGGACACAGACTATAGGTACATATACTATAACATAGTGTATACTGCAGGCACACAGACTATAGGTACATAGACTATAACATAGTGTATACTGCAGGCACACAGACTATAGGTACATAGACTATAACATAGTGTATACTGCAGGCACACAGACTATAGGTACATAGACTATAACATAGTGTATACTGCAGGCACACAGACTATAGGTACATAGACTATAACATAGTGTATACTGCAGGCACGCAGACTATAGGTACATAGACTATAACATAGTGTATACTGCAGGCACGCAGACTATAGGTACATAGACTATAACATAGTGTATACTGCAGGCACGCAGACTATAGGTACATAGACTATAACATAGTGTATACTGCAGGCACGCAGACTATAGGTACATAGACTATAACATAGTGTATACTGCAGGAACGCAGACTATAGGTACATAGACTATAACATAGTGTATACTGCAGGCACGCAGACTATAGGTACATAGACTATAACATAGTGTATACTGCAGGCACACAGACTATAGGTACATAGACTATAACATAGTGTATACTGCATGCACACAGACTATACTGTAGGTACATATACTATAACATAGTGTATACTGCAGGCACACAGACTATAGGTACATAGACTATAACATAGTGTATACTGCAGGCACACAGACTATAGGTACATAGACTATAACATAGTGTATACTGCAGGCACACAGACTATAGGTACATAGACTATAACATAGTGTATACTGCAGGAACACAGACTATAGGTACATAGACTATAACATAGTGTATACTGTACTGCAGGCACACAGACTATAGGTACATAGACTATAACATAGTGTATACTACAGGCACACACACTATAGGTACATAGACTATAACATAGTGTATACTGCAGGCACACAGACTATAGGTACATAGACTATAACATAGTGTATACTGCAGGAACACAGACTATAGGTACATAGACTATAACATAGTGTATACTGCAGGCACACAGACTATAGGTACATAGACTATAACATAGTGTATACTGCAGGCACACAGACTATACTGTAGGTACATAGACTATAACATAGTGTATACTGCAGGCACACAGACTATACTGTAGGTACATGTACTATAACATAGTGTATACTGCAGGCACACAGACTATAGGTACATAGACTATAACATAGTGTATACTGCAGGCACACAGACTATAGGTACATAGACTATAACATAGTGTATACTGCAGGCACACAGACTATAGGTACATAGACTATAACATAGTGTATACTGCAGGCACACAGGTCCAATCATGTTTATCTACCAGTACAGTATACAAAATAGTATACATATTGTATGGGTATACAGGTTGGTAGACATAATGGTGAACAGACTGATATACTGTATATAGGTTGGTATACAAATTGGTATACAGGTTGGTGCACATAATGGTAAACAGATTGGTATACAGGTTGGTACACATAATGGTACACAGATTGGTATACAGGTTGGTACACATAATGGTATACAGGTTGGAACACAGATTGGTATACAGGTTGGTACACATAATGTTACACATGTTGGTACACAGGTTGGAACACATAAATGTTACATTGATATATATATATATATATATATATATATATATATATATATATATATATATATATATAAATCACATACGCTCGGCACTCCGGACAAAACGATGTATGTTACCGTGGTGCCTTCACAGTCATTGATACACACTGATATCTCCTTTGGCTTGTAGTAGAGCCTGGGAGGCAAAGAGCGGCACTCACGGGTTTGTAGAAATAAGATTTTATGTCATCTTAGTGCATTACATCATAGTCTCAGTCAAGCGACGTTTCAAGGCAGGATGCCTTTTCATCAGGAGAGACCAAAAAGTGCTGGTAGTGCTGGTGGGGGATGCAGGGATCCCTGCATCCCCCACCAGCACTACCAGCACTTTTTGGTCTCTCCTGATGAAAAGGCATCCTGCCTTGAAACGTCGCTTGACTGAGACTATGATGTAATGCACTAAGATGACATAAAATCTTATTTCTACAAACCCGTGAGTGCCGCTCTTTGCCTCCCAGGCTCTACTACAAGCCAAAGGAGATATCAGTGTGTATATATATATATATATATATATATAGATAGATAGATAGATAGATACTTCTTTGTTCAGCCTGGCACTCACTCTTTTAAAGAAAATTGCCACTGGTGCTCTCTGGGATTCACAGTATATCCAACAGCAAACTTGCAAGTAGCATTCAACATTTAATAGTACAAAATCCAACGTTTCGGGGCTTTAGGTGTACACCTTGAAAACAGGGTAATATTGGATTTTGTACTATTAAAAGCACCTTTAAAAAGAACAGAGGAGTGCCACGTCTGTTCATGCTACTTGCATATTATACAGTATATATTGATATACAGAGTAAAAAGAAACAAACCCAAGACTATGGGCCTTATTCTGGTCTGTGCGGACGGAGCCGAATATGTGGCCAGGACCGTGCGTCCTAAACCCCGCCTTCCCTACGGATCGCTCACTCCGTCCGAATGCGGTAAGAAGCTGTCCGAACGGACCGCAAGTGTATTTCTCATGAATACACCTCCTCCATCTCAGGGAACCTCCCCCATCATTCGATGGTCGCAGACCATCGAATGCAGGACCGAGAGGTCAGGCAGCTCCCGCAACCTCAGACCACACGGACATTTCTCCGTGCAAAAGCAGGGATCTGGGCGGGCAGCTGACATCCGGCAATGTCATATGTCTGCCCCCTGCACGTGCGTCACGGCCGCATTACCATGCGTACGCCCAGCGTTTGCATGGGAACGCCCATGAAACGCGGGGCGTATGCATATGGTAATGAGCCCAAATAGCCTTTCACGCCCCTCTCCACCCCCTGTTCGTAGTGTACACATTTAATGCGGAATTTGGACGTGCGCCCCGTTCGCACATGCGCAGAGACGCCTCTGCACATGCGCAGACACAAAACATCGGCGGAACGACCGCACGCGGACATTACCGCACCAACCAGAATAAGGGCCTATATTCTTTTTACACATAACTTTCCTGCGACCTGATATACACAGCAGTCAGTACTGATATGAGCTCTGGACGTGAGCAGGACAGTTCCGCGTTTTGCCACTTGTGGCTCGGAAATGCACCAGGTTATATTCTTGCACCAGGTAATCGGCAGTAACACAAAAAGTCGGTAGGGAAATTGAAACAAAAATGACTAAAATAATTGACCGTTTAAATAGGCATTTGAATTGTGAAATTGAATTTGTGGATTTGACTGTCAGTGACTGCGCAGGGCTGTCTCTGCGATGGGTTAAACGAACAGCCAGTCAAAAACGGAGAATGGGAGTAAGTAAGGGTGTAATCCAAGACACAGAGATTACAGAAATCCTGGTAGTAAGTCTATTACCTTATTATTAAAAGTCACCTTACAGTGAAAAAAACATGAAATGAAATTACCTTTAGCTTGTTCCTCACAATCCTGCACCGTCTCCCTCTTCCCGGCACGATGCATTTGGTACCCACCTGTTTAAATAAAGCCTTGGGCATCTGTTCCGAGTGACATTTATATCATGTTATAACAACAGAGCAATGTGCAGGTTTTTAATATATTTGGTCCTAGGGAAATCATTTATTGCTTTGAAACTGGTTGTCTGTCAAAACTACTTACAGTAAGTGGAATGATGTGTAATTCGATGGCAGGCTTCGTCTAATGACTGCGCTAAGTTATACGGCGAGCAGTAAAATCGCAGCATGTTCTCGCTTCAGCCTGGAACACTCTTATGCTACCAGGCCCGTATGGAGGTGGTCATGTGTCGCTAATGGGGAACTGTCATAGGCGCATATATATCAAACATTTAAATTAGATAAGTGGTCAGGAAAAGGGTAAACATATCAGAATGAATACACAATCATAATAGAACCAGTACTGCGCTTTCTAAGCTCACAATCTCCCACTTCATGGTAAGGCTCTTGTCTCTTCCTCCTGGCAGCTGCTCTCTGGTCCAGTGCAATGTTTGAGGGCTCAGATCCACACATACAGTAAATGTGGTAGAAGAAGCTGGTACTGTACACTGGGCATGTGCGGCAGCTCTGCTCTGTCCCTTACACTGTATAGGCCCCCATACATTAGGCCGACTTGTCCGAAGGACAAGTCGGACCTAATCTACTGACAACTCCCCTGGGGGGGTCACATACGATTTGGCACTTGATGTGCCAGGTTTTGCATGTGATAAATCGCATGCGATTTATCACATGCAGTCCCCCCGGGGAGCTGCTGTCAGCGGGAGCCGGGAGCTGAGCAGGGCATGGGGGCTGCAAGCAGGCAGCGGACGCAGCCTGTAGTACCTGCGGTGGAGGGAGCCAGATGCCGAGCGGGGGACTGCAAGCAGGGAGCCAGGCAGGGGAGGCAGTGGGCGCACTGGTCTAGGCGGTGAACTCCGCGAGGGGACCAGAGAGCAGAGACAGGGTAGCGTAGGGGAAGCCGGGCAGCAGCGGGCAGACATAGAAATAAATTAACAGTCAGTGATTGGCTGAGACCTCTCTCAGTCAGAGAGCTCTCAGCCAATTACTGGCTGTCCATTCATTTCTATGTGCCCGGCTTCCCCTACGCTACCCGGTCTCTGTCTCTGATCCCCTTGCGGCGTTCACCGCCTGGAAGTATCTATTTGCGGCATTCCCCCCTCGCCCAGGATAGTTCGCCCACTGCCTCTCTAGCCCGGCTCCCTGCTTACAGTCCCCCGCTCGGCTCCCTCCACCGCACGTATGCTGCGTCCCCTGCCCGCCTTGGGCTGCACATAAGATTTAACAAATCTTATGTGCAGCCCGTCCGACCTCCCGAATCCGATCCGATGCGCACGGGACCGCGCATCGGGTCGGATGGGATGTCTGCACATGCGATTTGGCCCGATTTCACGGCCTGATTCCTCCGAATCGGGCCCAAATTGCATAGTGTATGATGTGGTGGCATTGAAATGATAAATCACCCCCAATGTTTCTCCTGGGTTCCCAGTGATATCTGTGGCAACAATCTCTGCTAATATGTTGCTTGAGTGGTATTCCCAGAGATACCTATGGCGCTGGCGGAAAGGTAAGTATTTGGAATGTACTGTAGAGGCCCATAACACTGCACACCCCGAAGGATATGTCCATGGAAATAATAGAGATTCTGTCATTGATTACTCACAGAGACAGAGTTACATTAGGAAATAGAGAATCTCGGTTGCATTATAATCCTATAATTCAATGTTTTACAGGTTTCTAAGTGTGAACTACCATGCAGAATATATCATGGTGTATCTGTCCCCGGCAGTGTTGTCCAATCTACCTATAAGTTATGTTCTACAATGGGTTCCGAGGATTCCCCGGGACCCTGAAGATCACAGGAAAGGCATCTGCGACAGCGGATAATTTACGGCGGTTTCTGCATGAACGTATTCTTATATTCTCTGAGCGTTTGTTATTTAGGGCCAACAAATCACTGCACAAACGCTGAGCTGAAAATAAGAACTGGAACTCAGGGCAAAATTGTCTTCTCAAATATTCCTGAACAAATCAATTATATAAAAGGACAAGAGAACCCAGACGACAGAAACAAATCGCGCTGACCAATTAGATTCTGCGTCATAATCATAACTGTGTGTTCTGTGTGGTCCGCTGTATACATATCAAACATATGAGGTGGTTGGTTTAGCGCCATCCGCATCGTCAGATGCAGAAGTGCTGCGGTCATTCCAGGCCAATTCGCAATGCGATAATTCATTAAATTGCATAGATGTATCAATTATCGCACGGAGGGAGGAGCTTGCGGTAAAGCTCTGGCCCTGCAATGGGATCAACATTTTCAAAAAGACAACACATTTAATAGGTCGACACATTTAATAGGTCGACATGGGAAAAGTCGACATGAGATCTGGATAAGATCTTGGTTGCAGCATAGAAAACAGAGTTGTAGTAAACAGAGTGCAGTCACAGGAGGGAAAGGTTACAAGTGGAGTACCCCAGGATCTGTACTTGGACCGGTGCTTTTTAATATCTTTATTGGTGATATTGCAAATGGAATTGAGGGGAAAATGTGCCTTTTTTTGCAGATGACACAAAGGTACGCAACAGGGTAGACACACCAGGAGGGGTAAAACAAATGATTGATGATCTAGGTAGATTAGAGGAATGGTCAAGAGGCATGGCAACCAGGGCTGGACTGGCCATCTGGCACTTCTGGCAAATGCCTTGTGGGCCGATTTTTTGTGCAGAAAGTTCTGAGCCCGCTGCCATGTCGATCATCCCCCCCCACGCGTAATTTGCATACTGACGCCATGACGCTGTCTCCTAGTCAGTCACTATGAGCCGCCCTCTGCCTCTGCCCCCAGGCACTCTGAAGCATCTGTCTTTCATACAGGAGCCAGCACGGCCAGCACAATCAGCGGCACCCTGGTACGAGACCAAAATCAGGGAGACCAGGAGCAGAACATGCGGACACCCAGCTCACTACCGCCAGTCTGCTCCCTCCTCACACCGCAGGATGAACGGCCAGGAGATTGAGGTAATACCCTCCCACCCCCATACCACATCAGGGGATTCCCCACCACACCACCAACGGGTCATACTGCAAACCCAGGGTATCACACCCACCAGCACCAACAGCACCATTAACCCCAATAGTGTGCACCTTGGCGGGACGCCGCCAGAGGACACACTTAAAAGATCAAAGCGACACAGCAGAAATTGCCCCCCCCCCCCCATACTGCAGCAAGGTCAGCTGCAATTAAAGGAGGGGACCATAGGTTCCAGGTTTGGAACCTATGGGAAAAAGGGATCCCTAAAGGATCAACTTAGACCTTTCGAGGTCCCCTCTGTTAACACTGCGCTGACCCTCCTGTTAAGACAGCGGTCCAGTGAAATAACTGGACTCCTGACTGATATTGACTACCTGATTGTAGAAATCCAATAAATGTCATTGCATTTATTGGATTGTGTCATAGTCTATAATGGGCAATACAGTGCGCGGCAATGTGTAATAGGCATAACGGTGTGTTCCATAATGTGTAATGCCTCCTTTTTGTGATGCCACGCCTCCTTTCCACGAGGCCACCCCCACTTTTCTCTGCGCGGCTTCACCACTGCTGCAGGTGGGCCTGTGTGCTCAAAATGCCAAGGTCGATTTCTGGTCCCAGTCCGGCCCTGATGGCAACTACAGTTTAATGCCAAGAAATGCAAAATTATGCACTTGGGTCTCAAAAATCCAAAGACTCAATATAGTATAAATGGCACTATAATGGAAACTACTGAGGAAGAGAGGGATCTAGGTGTCACTATTTCAGGGGACTTAAAGGCAGGTAGGCAATGTAACAAAGCAATGAAGAAGGCAAGTCCGATGCTTGGTTGCATAGGGAGAGGTATCAGCAGTAGAAAGAAAGAAGTAATAATGCCACTGTATAGGTCATTGGTACGACCTCATCTAGAGTATTGTGTTCAGTTCTGGAGGCCATATCTCCAGAAGGATATAAATACATTAGAGACTGTACAGAGAAGGGCAACTAAAATGGTACATGGCCTACATCACAAAACGTACCAGGAAAGACTAAAAGATCTTAATATGTATACTTTAGAGCAGAGAAGGGAAAGGGGGGACATGATAGAAACTTTCACATACAGTATATCAAGGGCTTTAACAAGGTACAGGTGGGAGACATTCTTCACAGGAAGAGGAGCAGCAGAACACGAGGACATGCACTGACACTGGGGGGGAGGAAGGTACAGGTGGGAGACATTCTTCACAGGAAGAGGAGCAGCAGAACACGAGGACATGCACTGACACTAGGGGGGAGGAAGGTACAGGTGGGAGACATTCTTCACAGGAAGAGGAGCAGCAGAACACGAGGACATGCACTGACACTAGAGGGAGGAAGGTACAGGTGGGAGACATTCTTCACAGGAAGAGGAGCAGCAGAACACGAGGACATGCACTGACACTAGGGGGGAGGAAGGTACAGGTGGGAGACATTCTTCACAGGAAGAGGAGCAGCAGAACACGAGGACATGTACTGACACTAGGGGGAGGAAGGTACAGGTGGGAGACATTCTTCACAGGAAGAGGAGCAGCAGAACACGAGGACATGCACTGACACTAGAGGGAGGAAGGTACAGGTGGGAGACATTCTTCACAGGAAGAGGAGCAGCAGAACACGAGGACATGCACTGACACTAGAGGGAGGAAGGTACAGGTGGGAGACATTCTTCACAGGAAGAGGAGCAGCAGAACACGAGGACATGCACTGACACTAGCGGGAGGAAGGTACAGGTGGGAGACATTCTTCACAGGAAGAGGAGCAGCAGAACACGAGGACATGCACTGACACTAGAGGGAGGAAGGTACAGGTGGGAGACATTCTTCACAGGAAGAGGAGCAGCAGAACATGAGGACATGCACTGACACTAGAGGGAGGAAGACTCAGGGGAAATTGGAGGAAGAATTACTTTACAGAAAGAGTAGTGGATAAGTGGAATGTAAACATGCTTGGGATAGGCATAGTGATATCCTTACAAAGAAAAAAGGATCAAATATGGTTTGAGGTAACATGTTTAAAAAAGGGGCAGACTAGATGGGCCAAGTGGTTCTTATCTGTAGTCAAATTTTTCATACTTTACTAAGTAAGTGGACATAGAGGGACAATATAATTGTGTGCCGAGCGTACACTAATGAAGAGTCGTGAAAGGCGCCGTCGGTAGCACCGATGACGCGTGAAAAATACCCTGGTGGTGCGGCAGGGACCCATCGCATGGACAGAGGTTTTCTGAAAGCTGTCCCTGCATGCGATAATTGATACATCCGTTCGATGTTTGCAATTATTGCATCACTAGTTTGGCCAATGTTATCACATCACATCGGCACCCTCAGATGCGGCTGGTGATAAATCGGTCCACATAAACTGTATGCCGACATTGATAGAGACTGCAGTCCTAGGTCTTTACATGTAGACTGGTGTCACATAATTGATCAGCGGTAACTGTATTTATGTATGAAGTGTCTGCAGTGCTGACAACTGAGTATACATCATTCCAGATGGCAATTACTGATGCATGTTACATTATGAATATATTTATCCTACCTCGGTACTTCTACCACTTATAAAAGAAAATGATCTTAAAAGTTGAATATACAATTGCCCTATAAATATTTAAGGGTCTATTAAAAAACAAAACAAAAAAAAATGAGCATTTTAGCTGGAAAAAGCTGTAGGTTTGTTTTCTCTGTATTTATTTAAATGAAAAGTGTGGCGGCATCTCTGATTTCTCTGCCTGCACATTTCTCCGGTCACATCCGGTACAGAGAAAACCGAGACATTATGGGTTATTCAGATCTGGGAAGGGCTGATCCAGGCCGGAGCTGACGTCACAGACCCTCCCTGAAACGCCTGTGTTTTCCCTGACACTGCTCCGCTCCCCCGGTTGGCTTCCTCTATGCTTTCGATGGCAGATCATTTTATAATCATTTCAAAATGTTCATTTTATATACTGTACATTGTTGGTTAACCCGCACCGTCCATGTTTTCCAGGTCATCTGAGGATTTAAAAAAATGTGACAGTTGGGTAAAAACAGCGCCCCTGCTGGGAGACCTGGAAAACGTGGCCTGCGCGGTGTCCCGACAACCGAGTTTGAGAATTAATGGGTAAACCCACATGCTATGGCGGGTGGCAGGCTGGCGGCTTACACAAACATACATAGCCTAGCGAACAGGTCTGGAGGCCATATATCTGTACAGTGCAGAACAGGGTTGCCTTCCCTCCCGGAATGGCTGGGAGGATCCCGAAAATCGGGTCCTCCTCCCGGCCCCCCGGAAAGGTGGGGAACCCTCCCGGATTCTAGGGGACTTCCACGGCACCCACCGATTGCGGCATCTTCCCCCTGACCTCTGCATTTAAATGCCGCAATCCGCGGGTCTCAGGGGAGGGGGCAAAGCTAAAATGTCCACAATCGTGTCATTTTTGTCCCACCCCCTCCAATGAGATCAGTGAATTGGGTTATTTTACATCCTGGGGAAGGGGCTTAATGATGTCCCCGCCCCCGAACTGCAGCTGGAAGTCTCCTCTCCGGGTTTCTCCCGGAGAGGTGAAATTTAAAGTAGGCAAATATGGTGCAGGATCAAGCCCTGTATAATCCATACCTCCCAACTCAGAAAGAGGCGAAGCCGTGTGCGTGGCCAAAAAGTGGGTGTGGTCCAGAAAAGGGGCGTGTTCTCGGGATGACGCTTTCCAAGGCCACGCCCCCATTTCCCGTCCCTCAGCAGCAGTGAATTCTCTTCAGGTTGGGGGGACTCCCAACTGCCCCCCACTGCAGGACACCGACAGCCCACGGGCAGGATGCGGGAACGTCCCCGAAAACAGGGCTGTTCCCATGGAAATAGGGACAGTTGGGAAGTATGTATAACCTATATGGCTCTTGGGTACAGATCTATCAAATCTTCGAGAAAGATAAAGTACAAGCTTTTGCCATTTTACAGGCTGTAATAGAAAAATTACAGTTAGGTCCAAACTTGCGAAAGCAACTTCTCTACCTTATTGCCGTCTAAGATTTCATACAGTAAATCTTTCCCTTTACTGTTATATGGGATATTTTCATGAACAATACCCTGATGCTGTGCAGTACATGCACCACCACTGTCAACGTCACCGCTACCGCTGCCACTGGTACTTCTACTCATCAGGATGGCCGCACTTTGTGAAGTGACCCCCAACTGAGCATTGGCTGCTGCGGCGCTGGAGCTTCCTCCTTCTGTGACCTGTGACTGGATTTTTCACAATGTTTTTTTTTTTTTTTACAAAATTCTGCCGGATTGCATTTCCCATTCTTAAGATGGGAAATGTGATCTGGTTACTAAAAAATGAGCATGAAAGGGATTGGAGCAGTTTTTTCATGAAAACTGCTATAAAGTCCTTTAATGCATTCAGGTGATAATAAAATAATCCGAAAAGGGTGTGAAAACACAATTTTTTTACATTTTAGTAAAAAACTCCTATGTATGATACATGTTGTCACTTGGAGACGTGAGGTTTCAGTCATGTTTGCTGCAATAAGGTCAGGCGGCTACAAATGGGCTTTTTAGCTTTCTGCCATTCACCTAAGTGCCGCCGCTCTTTGAAAATGTGTTGGTTAATTAATAGGATAATGGGATAATCATAATTGTTGTCTCATTGGTGTCTTAAATATTCTTCTTAAGTACCACTTAGCAAGGTGTATTGAAGATGCAATAAAATGAATTCAGTCACCCAAGCTGCTTCGCCACCGTCATTTTCTAACCACCGCGTGACTGTGGCTGTTGCCTGGTCTGTGATAACCGCCTTCCCAGCTCTGAACCTCCTAAATCAATACCCTGAGATTCCAGTGTGTCAAAGCCACATGCACGAACAGGGGGCGTAGTCTATGTGGGGGCATGCCCTCTGTAGGCTGCTGGCATGCCTTAACCCCAGTTCCCTCTGTCTCCTGTGTGCCCGAAGCATGGCAAGCGCAGTGAGCCATGCGAGGGGACACAATACACAGACAGTGTCCATGTGGACTACAGTATGTGGACATTCGGGGCACAAAAAATGCGAAAAACTCATCTCAACCTTCCCATTGTCTACCTAATAGAGAAGATAGGGCACTAAGTGCCCTGTGAAGGCTCCTAGGGAGGAGTAGGATTGCTTAGCTGCAGTTAAATATTAAGGGGTGTCAAACCCAAATAAGAAAACTGGTACAAGAAAGGTGTATAACCGCACTATATCCAAACACATGCAACAGGTGTAACTAAGCAAAATGGTGGATGTCCGAGTGAAGAGTCACCAACACGTTTCGCTTTGCACCTTTTAAGGTGAAAAGGCTGCAAAGCGAAACACGTTGGTGACTCTTCACTCAGACACCCACCATTTGGATTACAATTCTATATTTATCACCACGACCGGACCAGCCTTCCTGCTTCCCTGCAGCCATACAGTAGGAGCAAGTTTCATCTTTGCTCCTTTGGTCGTGGCTAGCCGAGGCTAGCCATGGCTATTCTATTGTTCTCAGCTGCAATACAATACGTATTGCAGCTGAGAACAATAGAATAGCCATGGCTAGCCATGGCCAAAGGAGCAAAGATGAAACTTGCTCCTACTGTATTGACATCAGGATTGGAACGAGCCAGCTTTCTAACAACGGGACCTCCTAATCCAGGCATCCCTGTGGCTGGAGAGCGCAGTCTCTCCTATAATTATCCATATTTTGGCTACTAACTTTCGGAAGTAAAAAATAAGGCATTCTAGGAAAGGACATTTGGCATCAATTCCATCTGGACCTTTGGGTGACTATATCCGTGTATTCATTCATTTATTATGGGGAATCAAAGACTCTACCATCAAATCATTTTAATCATGTTTTTTTAATTAATTCTATTTTAATTGCTAAGTTGCACCTGTTGCATGTGTTTGGAAATAACGTGGCTATACACCTTTCTTTTACCATTGTCGACCTAATGCCTGAAGTAAAAAGTGAAGTAAAAAAGCATGAGGGTTGAGAAGTTAATGGTAAGAATGAGATGGAGATACTGTATCTCCATCTACTGTATCTCCATTTCATTCTCAATATGTATCTCCATCTCAATATGACTGCAGGGAAGGAGGAAGGCTGGTCCGGTCCTGGCAGTAAATATAGAATTGTAATCCAAATGGTGGGTGTCCGAGTGAAGAGTCACCAATGCGTTTCGCTTTGCAGCTTTTTCACCTTAAAAATGAGCTTAAAGGTCATGGAGATACAGTCAAAGAGCTTAAAGGTCATGGAGATACAGTCAAAGAGCTTAAAGGTCATGGAGATACAGTCAAAGAGTTAAAGGTATAAGGAAGGAAGGAAGTTGGTAAATCGAGAGTCCGGGTCATGTGAGGTTTTGATAAAGATGGGTGAAACAAATGGATGTTTGAAAGAAGAATGTCCAGAACCATGGTAGAGGTTGAAGAACTAAGATACGTGGGTATGCCAGTAACAATCCCTAAGGAGCAGATGGAGTAGACTTGGTTGTAATTTCTATAGTGCAGCACAATGCAGGTGCATGACATTTATCTCCCATGTATTTGAATGGAAACAGCTGAAAACCATCTCATTTAATTGGAGCTTACTGATAAGTGAAGTCGGGGAATGTACGCATAAACATGGCAGGGCATTCCCACACACAACAGAAAGATACGTTACATACTATAGCCAGCTCATATGTTTATGTTACTGTGGAACGTTGTAATATCTGATTAAGGGGCATTAGTACAAATTGCAATATTTAAGTTTTGGCTGTTTATAACTCAAAGTTACGGCAATGGTCCACAACACAGAAGACTTAGATCTTCTTCGTGTAAATTTAATCTAATCCATGAATGATGTCTGACTAATCAATTTAGAGAACATGCAAAAAATGAAATTTAACTAATTCCTTTACACAAGAACAGATTGTCATTGCGCTATAGGACCGCACAGAGTTGTCATGGAAACAAAGGCAAGGCATTTTCATTTTATATTATCTCTTCATTAAAGGTAAGAAAAAAACATTTTGAGTAAACAATATAATTATATTCTGCACAGAACATTAACATCACATAATGCACTAAAAATGCAAAAGAAAAAAAAAAAGACTTCTGTGCAGTCTAAAAATTCTAGACGTCTAAGTGCAACCCGCTACTAACTGTATTTTGGTTTTGTGAAAGGCAAGAAGCACCTGTTGTGTTCCCAGCAACCCCCTCCAACACGGGGAATGATACGATTTCATGAAATAACAAAGCGTACTGTATCAAAGGTGTTGACCAAATACCCCCCCCCCCCCCCCCCAAACAACAAGAACGATATACTAGCACCATTGCTTACAATGTAAATCCTGGTAACAGGGTACCTTCAGGGAAACAAATAATTTGCTTCAAAACATTCACAATACTAATATTAACATACTCCCACGGAAAGCAGAAACAAATAATAGTTCCGTTGTTTCCCCCTTCATTATTTTCATTTCTTTTTTTAGATGTACTTTATTGCATCTTAATAACAAAGGCGTACAGCTGTGGAATTATAACGAGAAACATTCAAGAAAAAGTACAGAAAATAAAATGATTAAAAAGGTCAAAGGTCTATAACGGTGTCTACACGAAGGATCAGGAACAGCTATTGGCATGATAGATTAAGCCAGATGAGATACTGGGGCTCATTCAGGATCGTTCGCAATGATCCGAATTTTGCCACTGCTCTGATCGTCGGAGTTTGCTCATTGGCAACCCCCGATAGCAAATGGCCACGGTGAGTTACACACTCGCCGGACCATTCGCAGTGGGGAGGGCCGGACGGGAACGGTGATGGTGACGATGATGGTGCTGGACCATGGGAACACCCATCGTTTTAATGGCGTCCCCATGAAAATGCTGGGAGAGTTCCCATGCCTGCTGGGAACATGCGGCTGACCTCACATAACCCCGTCTTCATCCCGGCACTCGCATAAGAAAGTTAGATGAGACTAACTTTTATTTGCAAAGGCAGCAGAAATCATGAGATGGTTGGCGACTATCGAAGGATTTAGGGGCGGTAGCTCCCAGGGCAGACGGAGCTATAGAACTCATAGAAAGGGGTCTGTCCATGTGTAGAGAACACAACCAATATGCGTGCACAGTGAATGTATGGCACTATCTTGTTTCTGTGTAATATGGCATAATGGGAGACAGACGTTTACCCCCTATCACTTTTACCATGAGATACTGGTGTTCCACCACCGTGCACTGCTACTCGCATCTAAAATACAGTCACTTGTAAGCTGTCCAAGCAGAATGCCACACTGAGGGAGTGAACTCTGCCAATGGTTGCATGGTCGTTCTTCTCATGACCTCAAGTCCTTCCTAGTCTCGTCTCATCAACGGTAGATGCATAGAAATACTGATCACCAATGGTTCCTTGATTATTTGCAGCTAATATTGCTGCTGCCTAAGTATAGTCACACATAAATCTTCCCTACCAGCAGCTAGTTATTCAATTATCTGATGTTTCAAGTTTTCCCCACTTGACACATCAGATTATTGACCATCTTTGCCTATCGGTCTCAATACTGCGCAAACGCATACCCCCAGCTTCTAGGGGCTGCTTCGGCTGCAGCCCAAAGAAACCAAATCACGGTCTCGGCGTCTGTACACTGTAGATCACAGGCACTGGGACCGGTGCATGCGCAGTATCGGCCTAGGTACTGCCATCTGCACACCCCAGGTTCTATGGACTGCTTCGTCTACATCCCAAGACAGAGGGAACACCTCTCAATGGGACTGCCTCTGGTGACTGGTAGGTCAGATTTCCAGCAGGAAGTCACTGCCAGTCATAGTGAAGCCAGTGCAGCCTCACAGATGGCATCTGGCTTCACTAACATTGAGCACAGTGTAGGGTTTTACCTGGGTGGTAAAATCCGCCGCTGATCGTTTCAATGGAGTTGATTCAGGCTGACATGTAGGGCTGCAAAAACACAGCCCTGCCAATTATCGAATGATGGCACATGCTAATGGCCCGCTGTATGCATGTGAGAGCCATTGGTACAAAGGGAGCCTGAGATGGCTAATTATTGCTGGGTGATTGACACCCTGCAGGCATTTGGGGGGTTACCTGGGTATTGGGAGGGAGGGCCGCTGACATCAGCCTCCTCCCCACAGCCATCACAGCGCTTAGTACGTTTAGACTTACTTGGCGCTGCGAGCAGGGGGTAAATAACTCGATGATAAGATATTTCCCCTGTGTGCGCGGCTGTGAATGTGCATTCAGTGCGGCAGGGTGGAGTTTTCCTGACCGCTGAGCTCCGAAATCCCTCAGCTCAGCAATCAGGTCTGTATCACGGCCAATGAACAGTGATATGTGAGTACTTTATAAATAAATAATAAGAACACTTCTACTGCTTTCATAAAGCCTCTGGCACAACAATTCTGTAAGAATAAAGTCATCCACGGCTACCCTGGGGAATCTGTGTATTTAAAGACAGTGTGCTGCTCTCTGTAACATCCGGGACTGATGTCCACCCAATCAGGGTAGGCTTCTCCTGTCAATCACTTAATTTCTTAATCATACCACCATCCTGGGACCTCATCCACCCCTGGCCATCACCCAGCTGAGAGCTGCCATGCTCTTTTAGCTTTTTACAGAACACACCACCAGACCACCATACTGGAACCCCACTCACCCCCTGTTTGTCACTAAGCTGGTAGCTACCCGGCACTGGATGCTTTGTACAGAACACACCACCAGACCATTTTCCTTGAACCCCAGCACCTGGAGGTCAAACAGCTGAGAGTTACCATTCTCTGGTAGCTTGTACAGAACACACCACCAGACCACCATACTGGAACCCCACTCACCCCCTGTTGGTCACTAAGCTGGGAGCTACCATGCCCTGGATGCTCTGTACAGAACATACCACCAGACCATTATCCTGGAACCCCACCACCTGGAGGTCAAACAGCTGAGAGTTACCATTCTCTGGTAGCTTGTACAGAACACACCACCAGGCCACCATCCTGGAACCGCACTCACCCCCTGTTTGTCACTAAGCTGGTAGCTACCCTGCCCTGGATGCTCTGTACAGAACGCACCACCAGACCATTATCCTGGAACCCCACCACCTGGTGGTCACACAGCTGAGAGTTACCATTCTCTGGTAGCTTGTACAGAACACACCACCAGACCACCATCCTGGAACCCCACTCATCCCCTTTTTGTCACAAACCTGGGAGCTACCCTGCACTGGATGCTTTGTACAGAACACACCACCAGACCATTATCCTGGAACCCCACCACCTGGAGGTCAAACAGCTGAGAGTTACCATTCTCTGGTAGCTTGTACAGAACACACCACCAGACCACCATCCTGGAACCCCCAGGGCAGGCGACAGGGGGGGTCAAGGGGGACAAGTGTGATGGGCCCCAGCGATCTGAAGGGCCCCAGAGCTTTCATGCCCAATCACGGCCACCGTCTGTTCTAGCTGGCCTGTCAGTGACCCTCGCGGCCCGGTAGTCTACTGTGTACCATCTGTGTGTGGCTGAAACTGACTGACTCACTGTGTGTGCACCCTGCCGTTCAGCGCTCAGAGCCGTACCTGCCACTGCCACTGTGGCCTCAGTCTCTGGCTCCTGTACTTTATAGCGCATGTGCAGGTCGTCTGTTCCGTTCCTGCTCGTGATGCTCTGCATTCTTTTGTGAAAGTGACAGGCCAGCAGAAGGCAGCAGCCAGGAGCCAGGCCAGCAGGACCGAGAACGAGAGAAGTCCGCACTTGGAAGCAGGATCTGGAGCAGCGAAAGGTTAAATGAGGCTCGTGCAGAAGAGGGTTGTGTGGATTTGGGGTTAGGTGGGGGCCACAGAAATATCATTGTACAGGGCCCCAAGATTTCTATTGCCAACCCTGGGAACCCCACTCACCCCCTGTTTGTCACAAAGCTGGGAGCTACCATGCCCTGGATGCTCTGTACAGAACGCACCACCAGACCATTTTCCTGGAACCTCACCACCTGGAGGTCAAACAGCTGAGAGTTACCATTCTCTGGTAGCTTGTACAGAACACACCACCAGACCACCATCCTGGAACCCCACTCACCCCCTGTTTGTCACAAAGCTGGGAGCTACCATGCCCTGGATGCTCTGTACAGAACACACCACCAGACCACCATCCTGGAACCGCACTCACCCCCTGTTTGTCACAAAGCTGGGAGCTACCCTGCACTGGATGCTTTGTAAGATTCTTTGACTCTTCTGTTTGCTTTATGAAATGCTCTGATATCTGGCTCTGAAACTGATCTTCTGAGTTATTTTTTCAGTCTCCTACGTTCTGCACAGATCCTTTCAAATCTTTACTCTCTTTTTCTTTATGTTCTTTCTTTACCCAAGGAGCCATCGTTTCTGTACAATACAGCATCTTAGTAGAATGTTTTATGTTGAGTATGTTTTATACAAACTATAAAATAAAAAGCCTTGTTTGGATTTTCCCGCTTGTGCTGCGGATTATCTGATTGCTTTTGATTTCCACACAATAAAACATGTCAAATAAAATTCTGATTTACACAACAGTTTAAAAAAAAGTAAAGTAAAAAAGCACCAACGTTTAGCTAGATATAAAAAATCATTGTAACTAAAGTGAATACTTACCTTTTTTCACATTGTGTGGGACGCAAAAGCCTACTGCAAGCTAACATTACAGCATATAATACCTGCCAACAACAGACATTAAACAACGGGTACAATGTCTAGAACTCTCCAGGGGATGAATCTGACGGCAGATAAGAACCACTTGGCCCATCCAGTCTGCCCATTTAAAGAAGAGTGTAACACCTCCGGAAATAGAACCCGGTCACAAGAATTTTGACAGGAATTTTTTCATGACACTATGGCCTTTATTCAGATCTGATTGCAGTACAAATCTGTTTGGAAAATGGGCAAAACCATGTGCACTGCAGGTGGGGCAGATGTAACATGTGCAGAGAGAGTTAGATTTGTGTGAGTTATTTTTTTTCTGTGCAGGGTAAATACTGGCGGCTTTATTTTTACACTACAATTAAGATTTCAGTTTCAATGCACCCTACCCAAATTGAACTCTCTCTGCACATGTTACATCTGCCCCACCTGCAGTGCACATGGTTTTGCCCATTTTCCAAACAAATTTGTACTGCAATCAGATCTGAATAAGGGCCAATGTGACAATAATCGATTGATCTGTGACCGCTGTTGAGTCTTTGGGACTAATTCAACCCAATTCGCTGGGCTGTGACTTTGCAGCCCTAGTGATAACAGGAGGACCACGCATGCACACGGTCCACAGTGCGCACGCACAAGACCTCCGTGCAATCACAGCCAGAGGTGGCTAGCCGTTGTGTCTGTTTGCAAGTTGATTGACAGCTTAAGGGCGTTTTGTAAGCGGCACCCCAACATTTTCTGGGAGAGCCACCGAAAAACGTAGGTGGGCTCGGTCGTGTGAGGGGTGGAGGTCTGCCGATGTCAGCAGCATCCTTTATCTCCCCAAGGCCATCGCAGCACCGAGTAACTCTAGACTTAATTGGCGCTGCGAACAGGAGGAAAAAAACATTGGATGGGGAGTGATTGTGTTTGGTTTTCCCCCTGTGTGCACAGCTGCAAACATATTTGCAACCAGGTACAGGGGCAGGGGGGAACTCTAGCAGGGCAGCATTTACCTGATTGTTGTGCTCCAAAGATGCGCATCCCAGCAATCAGGTCTGAATCAGGCCCTTTGTACAAAGCCGCCTTAATTGGCAAAACCGCCAGTGGCCGTCTAAATGCATATCCAAACAGCTACTACATTATATTGTCCCATAACCGCTGTGTACAGATTTGCGCAGACAATACATCTCTAATTCATGATCCCTGTGTAGCAGAGGAGAATACGGAACTTGTTGCTTCCTGCTGGTTTCTTAGTGACATTAATACAGCGTTCTCCAAATGTGCCTCTGGTTTCAGGTTTTTAATTTGTAGTTTGCTTGGTATTTTCGGGTTCTCTGCATCATATGCATTTAAATTTAGCATTTCTAATTAATATGCTAATTTGTAAAGGCAAAAATTGAATATGTTCAATGCAACAAGTCAGTCCCCAGGGCCTATTGCGCACAATTACGAAGGGTAACAGGCGTTTCCAAATGTGCCGGGCTGATGGTTAGTGTAGTTTATTTGTAACGAGCGTGTGTCTGCCAGAGGATCTGTGCTCTGGGAGCAGTTCACTAAACACTTCGTAGTCAAATATTATAACCAAGCACAGGGCACCAATTATAGTCCCAGCTGCCGCTTATAAGGGATACTCAACCTTTGGGATGGACAACAATCAAAGCAAAACAGTGTAAGCGGCGCTTTAAGGACTACAATTCAAGTATCAAAATATATTTTATTCATCTGATGAAGCCGCTGACGTATTGAAGGCGGGGAAACGCGTCATCTATCCTACCGTCACTTCCTATCACTGCCACCACTCGAGCCGGGGAGACCAACGCCGGAGCAGGAAGTCCTTGAGAGGGCTGCACAAATCGGGAAGACCAGCAGCCGGGGACCCGCTCCAGGTGAGCCGAATCTTGCCCCAAGTGGATTACAAATCCGAACCCTCCTGCCTGGGTCCAATGGAGCCTAAGTATTGAGCAAATCCATCTCCTTTTATCTTGGCTGAATGAGTGAGCACTAAACAGCTTATTTTGAAGTTGCCTGGTCTAAAAAGACTAACCAAATCACAAAGTGTGACTGACTAACCTGCTTACTAACAACTGTCTAATGCTGGATACAATTAAGAGCTCTACTTATTCTTCCTTAAACAAACAGGACACTATGCAAAGCCTCACCATGGGCTAAAAAGAGCCTCTAGGAAACCTAGCTGGGTGATTATAAAAGGTCTATTAGCTGCTATATTATAACCGTGGAGGAGTTTTCTGAATATGCAGTAATGTGTTTTTTAAAAAACAGTTTTTTTCTATACATGTTGTGATAATTATATTCTCTGCCGGACGGTGGTATTATATATTGTATTTATTGTTTTTTTTATATAAAGAGAAGGATATTAAAATAAAATATATTTTGATACTTGAATTGTAGTCCTTAAAGCGCCGCTTACACTGTTAAACACTTCATGGGTATCATAGATATAAAATCATTAATTGTACAGGGATATACCATTTTGTGAATATGGGGGAGAAATACCTCCCAGATGTCCCAATTTGTGTCGTAGGAGGGATAGTTGGGAACTTGCTGCTCTGTACATCGGGAGAGAGGGATGAGGAGTGTGGCCAGCAGCTCACAGAGTGATAGGTAGGGTTGGCCAACGATTATCTATGTTCTTGATACATTGATGGTTGGGACCTAGTGCTCAATGTTTTTGCCATCAATATCAGAAAGTCTTATACTGTAGTTTACAGCCGTCGATGTAGGGCATACCGATGGCGACTTTAAAAAAATATATAGATGCATGGAACCAGAGAGGAGACTGGAGTAATACCAGCGGAGATGCAGCAGACGGAGACTGGGAGGGGTGGGGCGGAGAGAGGGAATGACTCCATCCATCTCACTCTGTCTGTCACATGAGTCCCGCATGCTGATTGGCTAACTGTGGTGTGTGATTGGCGGAAGAGCTTCCCGATTTGCCGCCACTGAGGAAATCTGTGTGGGACATTGCTGGACCTGGGCACCACCACAACACCTTATCCCAGCCTGAGTTACTGCTCCGAGTCGCCAGCGCTGCCCAATGCGGCTTTGCCCTCAACTGTTGCGATGCATGTGCCAGCATTTAGCATCAGCATTTCAACCACCTAGCGCAGACACAGTAGCCAGCCACCGGGGCACAACTGAGTATATGCATTAAAGCAGGCATGTCCAACCTGCGGCCCTCCAGATGTGCTAAAACTACACATCCCAGCATGCCTTGCCACAATTTGGCTATTAGGGAATGCTAGAATGATGGCAATGCATGCTGGGATGTGTAGTTTTAGCACATCTGGAGGGCCGCAGGTTGGACATGCCTGCATTAAAGTTTCTTCTGCGCATACTTGGCAATTCAATGTTGGGTACCATCAATGATAAATGATAGAATGTTTTATAACCATCGATGGTTCCTGGTAAAATTACCATCGATGGTGAATGTGTCTATGGTCATCCCTAGTGATGGCCATGCCCCCGCAGTGATGTAAATGGGGCATTGGTTTGAGATTGTGGCACCTCCCTTCAAGGCTGCGCCGCCCCCTAGCCACAAGGTCAGGCCCCCAAGTTACAAATAATCTCTTCCATATGTTTTTTTCTAGCATGTTACATTTATGTTATTCATTATTATCGTGTTATTTGAAAACATATTTACTAGGTTGGGGGGTCTCCTGGAATATCTACTTCTTCAACTCCACAGTCTCCTTCAACTTTGCTTCCTTCACCGCCCTCTTTGACTCACTTTCTCAGCAGTATGGGGTCAGGCTGACTGGTCTGTGTAACAAAATGATTACTTAACAGTTACTGATAATGTGTCAGTATATTATGTTCGGAAAAAAACAGTAATAAAACAAGACTGGGCAATAGCAGATGGACAAAAAGGGGAAAGGGCCCTTAGGGCCATCTTAACAGCATACAGGGGCAGATTTATTAAGCTTGGTGAAGTGATAAAGTGTCTGGCCAATAAGCTCCTACCTGTCATTTTTAAACCAAGCCTGTAACTTCACAGTTAAGAGCTGTTTGGCCGGTGATAAAAACCAGCCACATTATGACTTCACCGAGCTTAATAAATCCACCCCTGAGCCATCTATAGACCCATTCATGGGAACCAGTTTAGAAAAAAATAACTTGCCCCTCTTGCAGTCCTTTGCAGTTTCTCCACATGCTTCCATACAGTGATTAGCTGTCCACCAATCAGCCACTCACTGTTCGGCTGCATTGTTAGAGGCTGGTGGAGAAGGCTGCCTCACTCTGAGTGTGTGACCACCACCCACCCCTGCTGGGAGGCCCCTAGAATGGTGGACCCCAGCTGCCTATATGCTAAGAAGGCTCGGAGAGCATTTTAGACAGTCATACTTCTTTCACACCAGAAATGCAGGGACAAACCCGGGAATTCAGTTCCCGGGACAAACAGGGACATTCCCGGGTTTGGACCCATTCACACCAGAAATGTCCCTGCATTTTCTGGTGTGTGAAGGGGGCGGGAAGGAGGCCGGCAGGAGGTAGGGAGGAGGTGGGCAGTTGGCGGGATGACGTTGGGCAGTCGGCGGGATGGCGGCGGAGGTGGGGAGAATACTCACCCCGGTTGCTGGTCCTCCGCACAGGCCAGGGATCCACACAGGCGGCGGCGCAAATGACGGGACAGGCGGCGGATGAAGATGACGCAGCTCTCCGGCGTCCTCACTGCCGCCGGAGAGTGAGGACTGCTGCATACCCAGTAATGTGTTTGCATTTATCTCCCTGCATGCTGTAACATAATGAGGGGTCAGGGATGCTGTATCAGCTAATGCACGTACTGCCAATTATACTCTGTTGGTTCTACAGTAAAGAACGGCAGGGACAGACGATTAATACTGTATATAACTACAGCCAGTGGTGGTTTTTTACCTATGGGCTGCAGGGCTGCAGCCCCCAAGGTAAAATGTGTGAAGCCAGATGCCTCAGACTGCTCTGGCTTCCCTGTGACTGGCAGTGACTTCCTACTGGATGTCCGACCTGCCAGTCACCAAGGCAGTCCCATTGGGAGGTGTTCCCTCTGTCCCTGATGCCTCTATGGGCTGCTGCACAATACTGCATAGGGGTTGGACTCACGACTGTGAATATGCATCTATGGTCTGCTCCCGAAGCAGCCCATAGAGGCTGGGGGCCAGAGCATGCGCAGTACCACAGAATTTCTGCGCTTGCGCCGGTCCCGTGGCAGAGGTTGGAACTGGCAGTGGGAACCAGCAGGCGGTGGCGGGGACCGGCAGCAGGTACCAGCAGGTGGCGGCGGGGACCAGCAGTGGGGCCCCCCTCCTCCGCAAAGGTAAGAGCCAGTATTGGCTACAGTAATTGCTAATCACAGGGATATACAGTATCCCCTAGGGTAATTGGGCCCATATAAAACATACAGGCCTCTTTCTAAAACAGCCCCTTGTTGACAGAACTACTGTAGGGCTGTTTCCACACCTCTGGGAGGTGATTGTGGGGTAATATTTAGAAATCGCTTACTCCTGTAGCCACCTGTGAAAGTGGACAGTCCATGGACTACAGAAGCCATAGCATCGGTGTAGTCCGCTATCACACTTGGTTATTTGAACATGCTCAGTAATGGCTGCACTCTTATTGGTCAGAGTGTGAGAAAAGTCACTCTAGAAGTAACCCATCAACTTTCTAAACAACCAGTGAATTCATCTCACCTTATGGGTCCGTATGTATGCCACCTGAATTGGTCGGAGGTGCGGGTCTCTGGCCGAACTCTGATGTTTTTGTGCCAATCGTTTACAAGGCAAAACCACGGCTTGTAAATAATTGCCGCTTTAAAAAAAACATCTAAGCCAAAAGTTTTGTATTGAGAATTTTTTTTAAGTAAATTGTGTTTATACAGTATGCATCTTTGGGGTTATTTATGTGGTGAGGGACAGGATTCACTTCAGTTTGTCCACATATTTAAAGATGGGAAGCTATAGGCACTAGTGTTGCCGATTATACTGGCCAATTTGAATTTGAAGTGATCCTGAACCACCAACCAGAGGCACCCCTGCAAGTGTACAAGTGTCCCAAGGCACCCCAGGGTGCCCCATGCCTTATCAGACCCCACTACTACCTGACCCCGTGCCTTTTCATCCTCTATCATCGCATGACCCCAAACCTTTTCATACTTTATCACCTGACCCCATGACTCCTCATGCTCTACTATCACCTGACCCCACGCCTCTTCATCCTCTATCATCTGACCCCATGACTCTTCATCCTCTACTATCACCTGACCCCACAACTCTTCATCCTCTATCACCTGACCCCACGCCTCTTCATCCTCTATCATCGCCTGACCCCAAACCTCTTCATACTTTATCAACTGACCCCATGACTCCTCATGCTCTACTATCACCTGACCCCACGCCTCTTCATCCTCTATCACCTGGTCCCAGGACTCTTCATCCTCTACTATCACCTGACCCCACAACTCTTCATCCTCTATCACCTGGTCCCATGTCTCTTCATCCTCTATCACCTGCTCCCAGGACTCTTCATCCTCTACTATCACCTGACCCCACAACTCTTCATCCTATATCACCTAGTCCCAGGACTCTTCATCCTCTACTATCACCTGACCCCATGTCTCCTCATCCTCTACTATCACCTGACCCCACAACTCTTCATCGTCTATCACCTGGTCCCACAACTCTTCATCCTCTATCACCTGGTCCCAGGACTCTTCATCCTCTATCACCTGACCCCACAACTCTTCATCCTATATCACCTGACCCCATGACTCTTCATCCTCTATCACCTGACCCCAGGACTCTTCATCCTCTATCACCTGTCCCCACAACTCTTCATCCTATATCACCTGGTCCCAGGACTCTTCATCCTCTACTATCACCTGACCCCACAACTCTTCATCCTCTATCAACTGGTCCCATGTCTCTTCATCCTCTATCACCTGACCCCACAACTCTTCATCCTCTATCCCCTGGTCCCAGGACTCTTCATCCTCTATCACCTGACCCAACGTCTCTTCATCCTCTATCACCTGACCCCACGTCTCTTCATCCTCTTATCACCTGACCCCACGCCTCTTCATCCTCTATCACCTGACCCCACAACTCTTCATCCTCTATCACCTGGTTCCAGGACTCTTCATCCTCTATCACCTGGTTCCAGGACTCTTCATCCTCTACTATCACCTGACCCCACGCCTCTTCATCCTCTACTATCACCTGACCCCACGCCTCTTCATCCTCTACTATCACCTGACCCCACGCCTCTTCATCCTCTATCACCTGACCCCACGCCTCTTCATCCTCTATCACCTGGTCCCAGGACTCTTCATCCACTACTATCACCTGACCCCACAACTCTTCATCCTCTACTATCACCTGACCCCATGGCTCTTCATCCTCTATCACCTGACCCCATGACTCTTCATCCTCTATCACCTGACCCCAAGACTCTTCATCCTCTATCAACTGACCCCATGTCTTTTCATCCTCTAACACCTGACCCCATGACTCTTCATCCTCTATCAACTGACCCCAAGACTCTTCATCCTCTACTATCACCTGACCCCACGCCTCTTCATCCTCTATCACCTGACCCCATGACTCTTCATCCTCTACTATCACCTGACCCCATGGCTCTTCATCCTCTATCACCTGACCCCACGCCTCTTCATCCTCTATCACCTGACCCCACGCTTCTTCATCCTCTATCACCTGACCCCACGTCTCTTCATCCTCTATCACCTGACCCCATGCCTCTTCATCCTCTACTATCACCTGACCCCATGACTCTCCATCCTATTACTATCAACCGACCATAACAAATAATGTAGGGGACATTAATATAGTACTTTGGAATCTTTGAGGAAGGGGGCCCCAAATCGGTGTGTCTTGCTTAGGGCCCCATAAGGTCCACCTCTGTAGAGACCAGACTATTAGATGCTTCCTGCTGAATACAGAGATTATTTGAAAGCCAACACCAGGCCGGTTGCTAATTTATAAAGATCGTCCGCACTAATCCCGTGGTAAAAGTCATCAGAATTCTGCAATAAAAACAAATCGCTGTTGTTTATATTTCTACTTAGCGTCTCTCAAGGTTATTTTCTGTAGACAACAAATAAATAGGATTTCTTCCCCAAAACCACCATCATGTGGATGCTACCTTGACAACACATTTATCACGCACGACGCCATATCACAACCGGCGTTAGAGATTTCTGCTTGCCACTGTCAGCTGCATCTTCTGTCTTGGAAAGCAATAAGGAGAAACTTCTGGATAGTTCCGCTCTGCTATTCCTAAATAATATTCTAAGTGCAGCCTGACTAGAACACAGGAACCCACAAAGCTCATTAGCGAGCAGTAGAAGCCAGTCTCGGAGTGTGAGGTTTTGTTTTGCATGAAGCCTCAGAAACGCGGTCGGCGGAGACAAATTGAGATAAGATAGAGTTGAGATTTTCTCTTTAGCATCGCTTCCAAAACCACACTGGCCAGAAGCCGCTGCCCTTCTGCCCCCTGGTTCGCCGGCGACAGCCGCACGTGTACATTCTCATTGATCAGCGTTTCATTTAGAAAATTGCCCCAAGCCAGAGCTGGAACTAAACTCGCAGACACAGACATTACTCTTCCTGTCTGAGATCCATTTTTAAAATTCTACAGCAGTTCCCAGCAAGGTAAAAAGTGAGACAGGAATAAAATAAAAACAGAGCAGGACGAGCGTGGAAAGACGGTGATGAACGGCCTCTTCGGACGCGTCCTGCCCATACCCACTAGTGCAATCATGGAGTAATATACGGCGGGCTCTCTCCTCGCAACGGAATTGTTTTCTCAGCCCAAGAGCACGTTTCCGGAACTTCGGGAATTGTAATTACTTACTACTATTTATCCGTTCACCATTAGTCAAAAACATGGTGCACCCACCGAATGTATCCCTTTCCTGATAACTGATTAAAATAGTTTTTGGGGAGGTTAAGGATCAAAGTGTCGACAGTGTCTAAGTCAACAATCAATAGGTCAACATTCACAAGGCCGACAATGGAAAAGGGTCATTGCTGAAAAGGTGAACAAGATTTTTTTAAATGTTTGGGTATCAGTGTTGACACTCGGGCAAGAGGATCAAATGGTGGAATAGAAAGCCACGCTGGGTCCCGGTAATGTGGGCGAGAACATGACTATAAAATGGTTGTGGCGACACCCGTTCATAATAAAATATTTAAAAAAGTGCTCGCCTGTGCACTCCACACGGCGGGGTTGTGATCTCTCCAGTTTAACACAATGGGGCAGGGGGAGCTCGGTGGGTTGGCACCCGCTTCCTACCTTACTAATCAGGAACCAGGTCCCTCTTTGCCAGCCAGTGTCTTTGCTTTCTCTGTGCAGCACCATCTTCCCGAAGATAGGACTAGGAAGACGGCACCGGACGAAGCTCACGTATATTCAGGGAAGATATGGACATGGGCCCCGGCGTGCCCTACTAGGAGCCTGGGGCCATTTAAATAGCACCGCACACCCTTCCATTCCAATATCACTGACCACAAATCAGCGTATCCCGCCATGTTTTACTGTTCCCAGTTGAGGTCCATGTGAATGATAAAGTTTGAAAAATGTCAACAAGAATAAAAAAATTGGGGAACATTCATGTCAACCGTTTAATGTTTCGACCATTGATTGCCACATGCGACCCGCCAAGGTGCACACTATTGGGGTTAATGGTGCTGTTGGTGCCGATGGGTGTGATAACCTGGGTTTGCAGTATGACCTGTTGGTGGTGTGGTGGTGAATCCGCTGATGTCTGATATAATACCTCCAGTGTTATCCTGTCTGATATAATGCCTCCAGTGTGATCCTGTCTGATATAACACCTCCAGTGTGATCCCGTCTGATATAACACCTCCAGTGTGATCCCGTCTGATATAACACCTCCAGTGTGATCCTGTCTGATGTAGCACCTCCAGTGTGATCCTGTCTGATATAACGCCTCCAGTGTGATCCCGTCTGATGTAACACCTCCAGTGTGATCCTGTCTGATATAATACCTCCAGTGTGATCCTGTCTGATATAACACCTCCAGTGTGATCCTGTCTGATATAATACCTCCAGTGTGATCCTGTCTGATAAAACACCTCCAGTGTGATCCTGTCTGATGTAATACCTCCTGTGTGATCCCATCTGATATAATACCTCCAGTGTGATCCTGTCTGATATAATACCTCCAGTGTGATCCTGTCTGATAAAACACCTCCAGTGTGATCCTGTCTGATGTAATACCTCCTGTGTGATCCCGTCTTATATAACACCTCCAGTCTTATCCCGTCTGATATAACAGTGTGTGATCCTGTCTGATATAATACCTCCAGTGTGATCCCGTCTGATATAACACCTCCAGTGTGATCCCTTCTGATATAACACCTCCAGTGTGATCCTGTCTGATATAACACCTCCAGTGTGATCCCGTCTGATATAACACCTCCAGTGTGATCCCGTCTGATATAACACCTGCAGTGTGATCCGTCTGATATAACACCTCCAGTGTGATCCCATCTGATATAACACCTCCAGTCAGGGCCGGTGCAAGGCAGTTTGGCACCCTAGGCAAAACTTCTAATAATGCGCCCCCCCCCCCCCCCCCTCCCCCTACCCAGTTTTGTTAGGAATAAAGTATATATATATATATATATATATGTTTCTGTGCGGGCACCCGGTGCGCAGCAATGTACTTCAAAGTATCCCTCACACACCTGTACCCCTGTCCTGCACGCTGCTGTTTCCCTTACTCACATGTAACCAGGCCCTGCACCCAGCCTCATCCCTAACACATGTTCCCCAGCCCTGCACCTCCCCCAAACCACATGTTCCATCCCCAGCCCTGCAACACACATGTCCCCCAGCCCTGCACTTTACCCAACACACGTCCCCCAGCCCTGCACTTTACCCAACACACATGTTCCCCAGCCCTGCACCTCCCCCAAAACACGTTTCCCAGCCCTGCAACACACATGTCGCCCAGCCCTGCACTTTACCCAACACACATGTTCCCCAGCCCTGCACCTCACCCAAAACACATGTTCCCCAGCCCTGCACCTCCACCAAAACACGTTCCCCAGCCCTGCAACATACGTCACCCAGACCTGCACTTTACCCAACACAGATGTTCCCCAGCCCTGCACCTCACCCAAAACACATGTTCCCCAGCCCTGCACCTCCCCCAAAACACGTTCCCCAGCACTGCAACACACATGTCACCCAGACCTGCACTTTACCCAACACACATGTTCTCCAGCCCTGCACCTCCCCCAAAACACATGTTCCCCAGCCCTGCACCTCCCCCAAATCACATGTTCCCCAGCCCTGCACCTCCCCCAACTCACATGTCTCCCAGCCCTGCACCTCCCCCAAATCACATGTTCCCCAGAGCTGCAACACACATGTCCCCAGCCCTGCACTTCAACGAACACACATGTTCCCCAGCCCTGCACCTCCCCCAACTCACATGTCTCCCAGCCCTGCACCTCCCCCAAATCACATGTTCCCCAGAGCTGCAACACACAAGTCCCCCAGCCCTGCACTTCAACCAACACACATGTTCCCCAGCCCTGCACCTCCCCCAACTCACATGTCTCCCAGCCCTGCACCTCCCCCAAATCACATGTTCCCCAGAGCTGCAACACACATGTCCCCAGCCCTGCACTTCCCCCAACTCACATGTAAAACCATCCCTGCACCTCCCCTCCCTCAAATACATAAAGTATGTGCCAGTCACCTTTGCTGTATGTCTGGATGATCTGGCTGCTGGCAGGATCAGATCTTGTGCTGGAGGGGGCGGAGCTACCAGACGATCTCTGTGAAGAGCAGCAGCAGCCAGGAAGCAGAAGAGCAGGGACACAAGCCTCATAACTGCCGGCTGCTGCTGGAAGCTGAGCCCAGCAATCACCCACAGAATGCAGTACCTGCTCCCAGGCCTGGGTAACAGCATTCCAATGTGCAAAATGTGCTGGGGGAAGTGTCAGACACCCCTACAATGCACGAAGACCAGTAAAATACTTAATTTACATGATCATGGTACTGGGGCGCCCTCTAGTGGCCAGCGCCCTAGGCAGCTGCCTAAAGCTGCGTAGTGGTAGCTCCGGCCCTGCCTCCAGTGTGATCCTGTCTGATATAACACCTCCAGTGTGATCCTGTCTGATATAACACCTCCAGTTTGATCCTGTCTGATATAACACCTCCAGTGTGATCCCTTCTGATATAACACCTCCAGTGTGATCCCGTCTGATATAATACCTCCAGTGTGATCCCGTCTGATATAATACCTCCAGTGTGATCCCGTCTGATATAACACCTGCAGTGTGATCCCGTCTGATATAACACCTCCAATGTGATCCCGTCTGATATAACACCTCCAATGTGATCCCGTCTGATATAATACCTCCAGTGTGATCCCGTCTGATATAACACCTGCAGTGTGATCCCGTCTGATATAACACCTCCAATGTGATCCCGTCTGATATAACACCTCCAATGTGATCCCGTCTGATATAACACCTCCAGTGTGATCCCGTCTGATATAACACCTCCAGTGTGATCCTGTCTGATATAACACCTCCAGTGTGATCCCGTCTGATATAATACCTCCAGTGTGATCCCGTCTGATATAACACCTGCAGTGTGATCCCGTCTGATATAACACCTCCAATGTGATCCCGTCTGATATAACACCTCCAATGTGATCCCGTCTGATATAATACCTCCAGTGTGATCCCGTCTGATATAACACCTCCAGTGTGATCCGTCTGATATAATACCTCCAGTGTGATCCCGTCTGATATAACAACTCCAGTGTGATCCTGTCTGATATAACACCTCCAGTGTGATCCTGTCTGATATAACACCTCCAGTCTTATCCCGTCTGATATAACAGTGTGATCCTGTCTGATATAATACCTCCAGTGTGATCCCGTCTGATATAACACCTCCAGTGTGATCCCGTCTGATATAATACCTCCAGTGTGATCCCGTCTGATATAACACCTCCAGTGTGATCCTGTCTGATATAACACCTCCAGTGTGATCCTGTCTGATATAACACCTCCAGTGTGATCCTGTCTGATATAACACCTCCAGTGTGATCCTGTCTGATATAACACCTCCAGTGTGATCCTGTCTGATATAACACCTCCAGTGTGATCCTGTCTGATATAACACCTCCAGTGTGATCCCGTCTGTTATAATACCTCCAGTGTGATCCTGTCTGATATAACACCTGCAGTGTGATCCCGTCTGATATAACACCTCCAGTTTGATCCTGTCTGATATAACACCTCCAGTGTGATCCCATCTGTTATAATACCTCCAGTGTGATCCCGTCTGATATAATACCTCCAGTGTGATCCCGTCTGATATAACACCTCCAGTGTGATCCTGTCTGATGTAACACCTCCTGTGTGATCCTGTCTGATATAACACCTCCAGTGTGATCCTGTCTGATATAACACCTCCAGTGTGATCCCGTCTGTTATAATACCTCCAGTGTGATCCCGTCTGATATAATACCTCCAGTGTGATCCCGTCTGATATAACACCTCCAGTGTGATCCTGTCTGATGTAACACCTCCAGTGTGATCCTGTCTGATATAACACCTCCAGTGTGATCCCGTCTGATGTAATACCTCCAGTGTGATCCTGTCTGATATAACACCTCCAGTGTGATCCTGTCTGATATATCACCTCCAGTGTGATCCTGTCTGATGTAACACCTCCAGTGTGATCCTGTCTGATATAACACCTCCAGTGTGATCCTGTCTGATATACCACCTACAGTAGGACATAAACCACATTACCCTGTGTGAGATGTTATTAGTTTTTGGTGTCAGCAGTGTTCGGATGTAATTAAACGCCGCGACCGGCAGAACGTTCTCCGATTCTGCGGTTATTTCAGGAGTAATAGTCCAGTCCTGGCGGGCAGAGCGGCTGCTGGAGAAATACACTACAGCAGCAGACTGAAATTTACACCCTTGTAGTTGTGGATTTCGCTATGTTTCCAGCTATTTGATGTGAATGTAACGCTGTCTGGAAATTCAGTCCTGTTTATTATGTTGTAAACCCTCATCGTGCACTGAAGAAATATGTGATTTCATGGGGAAGGAGCCTGTCTGGCACACAGCGGCCTTCTCTGAGCATTTACGCTGCCAGCAGTAACCGGGGTGGAGCGCGGCCCGAGGTAGTCAGTCTGGCTGTAAGGAGATACATAAATATAGTAATGCATCTATAAAGCTGGTCAGTGGCTGACATAATGGAAAAGGATAAATTCTAGAAATTCAGATAAAGATAAAGAAAGTTCAATCTACTGATATTGATAATCATATGCAGCAGACTTATGACCAGGACGGGAACAGTGGCTGTAGCTGGGCATCAGCTTGGGCACAGGCAGGAGCGGGTGAAGCTCCAGCTCCAGGCCTTCAGGTAATAATACAGGCCTATCGTCATGACAACATAGCCACACAGTAATTGCAAATCTCTTTATCTCACAGAATCCTGCAATTTGTTCTACTTTTATGTATTAAGGGAGACAATGGGGCTCAAAGTGTAAGGAGTGTGCTGCTACCCACAAGGTACAGACCACACCCACACATAGGACACACCCACACATCACTGACCACACCTACACAGCATTGGCCATGCCCACATCCTGTTATAGTTATAAGATGCCATGTGTGAGCCTGGGCTATTTTGGAAGTTTGGAGAAAATAGTAAATTGTGTATAAAGATTAGATCTGGAGGAAATGGTACTGTATTACTAGTGTGTATCAGAGATGATTCACAGTTGTAAGACCCCCAACCAACACCTTCCAGAGGTTGCTCTGAAACCAATTTTTTTTTGGTGTTTTCATGTTCCTCATTTGAAGCGCATAATTCTATTGTCATCTTACATTTATACCATCTTTGCCCACACTCCTGGAACGAAAATCAGGTAGCACCCCTGATCCACTGGAAAGGTTGCCAAGCCTCAGGGTCCCCTGCACACAGCCCCCCACTTATAGAGCACAAGGAGGCGAGAGCCGAGGGGAACCCATTGGCGCGATTTGTGCTGAATTGCATCATCATAGCCCCTATATTTATTGGCCCTGTATAGTGTGGGCGGAGCCATGGTGATGTGACCATGCCCCTTAACCTACCCTCTAATGCCAACCACGCTACCCCCTCCAAGATGTATGAGGGGGTAGCATGTATGTATGATTTATACTAGAGATGTGCAGGCTCTGATTTACTCTGATTTCAAAGCAGGATCTTATTGGCTATCAACTGTCAACAACTGTCGTGTGATTTGGGATAGCCAATAAGATCCTGCTTTGAAATCAGAGTAAATCAGAACCTGCACATCTCTAATTTATACTATTATGTTTTATTATTATACTATTATTTATACTCCCTGGGAATTGTTTTGCAGCTTTAGGTATTTATGTAGCTATGTGGAGTATTTAAGTAGCTATGTGGAGTATTTAAGTAGCTATGTGGAGTATTTATGTAGCTATGTGGAGTATTTATGTAGCTATGTGGAGTATTTATGTAGCTATGTGGAGTACAGTATTTATGTATCTATGTAGAGTATTTATGTAGAGTGCCTTAAACATGTAGTGAAAACATGCAGATAAACAAGACCTATTTTATTTTAGATCTTTAAAATTACTTTCCTGAAATTGAGTAATAAAATAAAATCTGAATATGTATTATTAAAGGCCGATAAGTGATTTCACTAATAATATAGTATTTGGTTCTAAAGTGACCTGCAGAAAAATCGGTACTTGTGTACTTTCACGGCTCCCACGATGTGCATCGTACAGTGAAAAATCGCATCGCATCATGCGATCGCATGCGATCTGATGCGATGTGATGTCATTTTTCACTGAAATTATGGACATGAGTTGACAACATGTAAAATGCACCCCAAATGTAATTTTTCACACTGTACCACCCCCACCATCAACGCCAAACCGAAGCGTGGCGAGCGCAGCGAGCCCGCGAGGGGCGGCGGTACGCGTCCTACGACCTTTTCATACCCCCCACTATCCACGTCGGCGTGGAGTTGAGAATAGAAAGTGTGGCGAGCGCAGCGAGCCACCGAGCCCGAAGCGTGGCTTGCGCAGCGAGCCCCGCGAGGGGACACGGATACCTGTGAAGCCCGCGAGGGGACACGGATACCTGTGAAGGTATCCGTGGCCCCTCGCGGGGCTCGCTGCGCTCGCCACGCTTCGGGCTCGGTGGCTCGCTGCGCTCGCCACACTTTCTATTCTCATCTCCACTCCGACGTGGATAGTGGGGGTATGAAAAGGTCGTAGGACACATACCGCCGCCCCTCGCGGGCTTGCTGCGCTCGCCACGCTTCGGGTTGGCGTTGATAGTGGGGGTGGTACAGTGTGAAAAATGACATTTGGGGTGCATTTTACATGATGTCAACTCATGTCCATAATTTCTGTGAAAAATGACATCGCATCGCATGAGATTTTATAAAAAATGCACTAAAACGCGTGAAAATCGCATCGCATGCCACTACATATGGCATGCAATGGTATGCGATGGGAGCCGTGAAAGTACACAAGTACCGAAAAATCAATTAAATGTACTGTAACTTCTTGAAAGTATCTGACTTGTGCTGCACTCTCAAAATTCTGACTGTTACTATGGAATTGGGACCGTCCCCCCTAAAGTACCAATATTTGGGGATATGTGTTACATACAGGATGCAGTCTCCATGTTGACAATAGACGGTTGGGAATGTTTGGATGGAGGGTGGGCACATGAAGAGGTTATCAAGGTTTGGATCAAGGGATCTGTCAGAGTAAGGAGTTGGAATGTTTTGATTAAGGGGTTGAGGTATTTAGATGAAGAGCAGGGGATATTTGTATGAAATGGTAGGGGAGCCTTGGGAGAAGGGATTGAATAAACTTGGATGAAGGGATAAAGCAGATGAAGGGGTTAGTTTGCTCGGAAGAAGGAGTTTGGGTGTCTTAATAAAGGATTTGGGATATATGGATAAAGGGATGGGTGGTTGGATAAAGAGGTAGGGGAGGTTTGGATAAAATAATTACGTAGATTTAGATGAAGGGATTGAGCAAGTGGGAGGATCAGGGAGGTGTGAATGAAGGAAGTTTGGGTGAAAGGGGTGGGCAGAGAAGGCAATGTGGACCTACTGTATTTATGAAGGGTAGAGCAGGTTTAATTAAACATGAATATAATTAGAGTGATGTTACTGTAATTTTAAGTTAAATTCAAAATTACAATTACAACAGTAGGAGTTATCTCTATTGTTCAGTGCTATATTACCATAACAATGGCTTTGTATTTTAAATGCAATTGTTTTTGATATAATAATATGTCAATGAATTAATATGCTAATAATATGATGCAACAAATAGATACAGTACAACTAGGAGGGAACTTTCCTATCAACAGTTAATCAGTAAATCACTTTTACAATTCGACACTCAATGTAATTTCAATGGCTTAGACTCATTTGCAGAAGATAAATATCAGGAAATTTTAATACACTATGGTGTTGCATCGCACCAATTAGCATAAGAGTTAATCCCTAAGTTATTTAACCTTTCAGCAATATGTACCATGGCTGCGTATGAGTTTTAATTATCATCTAGTCTACAGTATGATCCATATAGGGAAGATTTCTGGTCCTCTTCTGAGCTTTAACCTCTTAACTTGCTAATACAGGTTGAGTATCCCTTATCCAAAATGCTCGGGACCACGAACATTTTGGATAAGGGATTTTTCCTGACTTTGGAATATTTTTTTCCCATACTTACCTGGCCCACTGGTGGTGCCCCGATGGTCCATTGACGTCTACGGTGTCCCCTGGCATCCATCAGGATCCTCTTCAGCAGCATCTCCGGTCCAAGTGGTGCATTGCGCCATTGTTTTTAACTATTGAAGTCTTGTATTTGCCACCAGTGGTTGCTATTAGTGTCTGCCATTCATGGAAAAACAATTGAGCTCGGTGATAAGCCATTGATGGTTGCAGACCATAAATGAATGACGGGTACCGTCATTACTGCTGATATACAGTATAGAGAAATTGATACTTATCGATAATCATTGAAGGTACTGGAGGCCAGAGCACTGCTGCTTATACAATAAGTCCCCCACGGCTGCCTGCTCCTGTCTTCAGAGGTCATGCTGGGATTTGTAGTAGTCCAGAAACTAACAGGTTCAAATTGTACTGTTCCTCTGCACAGCAATACCTGGGCTCTTTTCTTGGATTAAAAAAGATTTTTTTTTCTTGGATTAAAAACATTGGGGATATACCTTTTTTATCAACCTGGTGTCCTGGTCCCTTTTGATAACATCACACACTTGAGCCTCTTTTGGATAAAGAAACCGCTATGGGCGTTTGCCCCCTATTAGAAGGGTGAGTAAGGTGCGCAAAAGTATATATGGTACCTGAACCACTTGGTTAAGTGCATAATTTGTCGCACTTTATTACATTGAGTTTTCTCTTACGTTTTATGCACACTGGAATACTGGAGGTATCGGGCCAGTAGTGGTACATACCAGTCTTCAAAGTTATCCAAACTAGCTGAATTTATGAGGAGGAGACATAAAGAAACCTTTATAGGTTTGAAAATCCCAGATCACATCGTGAGTAGGGGTACGCCCTTCTTTAAAGAAACCTCTATATGTGTTTTTCACCTTTACCAAAACGTAAGTGAGGTACGCTGTCAAAAGTTACTATTTTTGTCCAGCTCCTCACTCACCTAAAGAAAGTATAAAAATATGGTCACTTTTCAATACTAGACACTATCTATATCTTTCTCATTTTCGAGCACATTTGAAAATATTCCGGTTCCACTATATACAAGGAATTATTCACTGATTAATGAAGAGTGGGGTTCCCTGAGACTGTACCAAAGAAACCTTGATGCGAGGGATACTACCTTAACCAACGTGAGTTCTGGTACGCCTCATGAAACTACACCTACTGTCACATTTTTGAAACACTACGTATTTGTTTTGTCTGATCAAGAGACAACCACATAATTATTATTTTTTATTTTTTATGTTTATTCTTTTCTTGAACATCACGACCTGTTTGAGAAACGACCTCACTTCGATAAAGGAGAAGTTTGAAAGTATTTACTTGAAGTATACTATTGCGCCTTTTGTCTATATCCCATTTCTTTTCCATCTAGAGAAAAAAACTTTGGTACTTGTGTAGTTTCACGGCGGCAGGCTACGCTACATTTTCAGCATAGGCTAAGCTACGTTGTCAGCGTAGCCCAACGGCTGCTTAACGTAGTCAGTGTAGTGTCCCCGTCAGGCAGCGTAGTCACCGTACTGTTCCCAGGAGCTAAAGCTCTATCCCCGGTGTGCCTGGCAAGCCTAGTGAGCGCCTCTCACACATCGCCGGTAACCGCCAGATCCCCTGTACTGGCGGATGCCAGCGGAGAGGCGATCATGCGGGCGCCAGGGGAGAGGCACTCCATTTGCCTGAGACACACGAGCGTCTCAGATGCTTGTGCGTCTCAGTAATTCTTGCGGCAGGGTACAGCAACCCTGCCTGTGTCCACTTCAGGGAGATGGGGTTCGGTAGCACATGTGTCTCATGCACAATAAAGGACGCATTTGCCATTTTTCCATGTTGGCAAATGCTTCCTTTTCAAACCCACACTATCCATGCCAACCCGAAGCATGGTGAGCACAGTGAGCCCCGCGAGGGGACGTGATACAAGTCCTCCCAACCTGTTCATACCCCCACTATCCCCACTGGCGTGGAGTTGATTCTAGAAAGTGTGGAGAGTGCAGCCAGCCACTGAGCCCGAAGCGTGGCATCACAATTTATAAAATCACCTCCACACCGACGTGGATAGTGGGGGTACGAACAGGTCGGGAGGACACGTAACACATCCCCTCACTGGGCTAGCTGTGCTCGCCATGCTTCGGGCTGCCATGGATAGTAGGGGTGTTTCAGGAACACATTCACACCTGTCATGTCATCCATCTTAAACAATAATGATGACACGTGTTACCTGCGCTAACTACGTAAGCTCCGGCTAGCCACGAACGTACTGACTACCCTGACTACACGCTAACTGCGTAACACTGACTACGCTAACTACGCAAGCTCCGGCTAGCCAAGAACGTACTAACTACCCTGACTACACGCTAACTGCGTAATGCTGACTGACTACGCTAACTACGTAAGCTCCGGCTAGCCAAGAACGTACTGACTACGCTGACTACACGCTAACTGCGTAACACGGACTACACTAACTACGTAAGCTCCGGCTAGCCACGAACGTACTGACTACACTGACTACATGCTAACTGCATAATGCTAACTGACTACGCTGACTACACGCTAACTGCGTAACACTGACTACGCTAACTACGTAAGCTCCGGATAGCCACGAACGTACTGACTACACTGACTACATGCTAACTGCATAATGCTAACTGACTACGCTGACTACACGCTAACTGCGTAACACTGACTACGCTAACTACGTAAGCTCCGGCTAGCCGCGAACGTACTGACTACGCTGACTACACGCTAACTGCGTAACACTGACTATGCTAACTACGTAAGCTCCGGCTAGCCACGAACGTACTGACTACGCTGACTACACGCTAACTGCGTAACACTGACTACGCTAACTACGTAAGCTCCGGCTAGCTACGAACATACTGACTACGCTGACTACACGCTAACTGCGTAACACTGACTACGCTAACTATGAAAGCTCCGGCTAGCTACGAACATACTGACTACGCTGACTACACGCTAACTGAGTAACACTGACTACGCTAAATACGTAAGCTCCGGCTAGCCACAAACGTACTGACTACGCTGACTACACGCTAACTGCGTAACACTTACTACGCTAACTACGTAAGCTCCGGCTAGCTACGAACATACTGACTACGCTGACTACATGCTAACTGCGTAACACTGACTACGCTAACTACGTAAGCTCTGGCTAGCCACGAACGTACTGACTACCCTGACTACACGCTAACTACGTAAGCTCCGGCTAGCCACGAATGTACTGACTACCCTGACTACATGCTAACTGCGTAACACTGACTACGCTAACTACGTAAGCTCCGGCTAGCCACGAACGTACTGACTACGCTGACTACACGCTAACTGCGTAATGCTAACTGACTACGCTAACTACGTAAGCTCCGGCTAGCCACGAACGTACTTACTACGCTGACTGCAGGAACACGACGCTGATACTGACAGGGACGCTGACTACAATAACTACGCTGGCCGCGGGAACACTACGCTGATTCTGACACGGACACTACGCAACTGCTGCCGTGAAACTACACAAGTACCAAAACTTTTTTTCATACACACATATAACTAACGATCATCTTCTTTGTCTGTTCAGTTGTATCCTCACTACTTTGCTTGAACATTAGATGGGGGAAAGTGTGAAGGTTTGTAGCAAACAAGAGACCTATCTCTGCTAGTCTACCTGGGTCCCAGTGCTCATAGGGGGGTATACAGGTTACAGATACAATATATCTTCACCTGTCATGGTAAGTTCTAAGATATGCAGAACATGAAAGCAGTGTCAGATCTCTCCATAATCCATACAACGTTTCTGTAATGCGGCAACATCTAACATCACCTCTGTGCAATGACTTTAGTGTATTCTTGCCGTAGAACTATATTTTTACTGAGCATCCTTTGAAGGAGGGTATTTTGTATGTTGCTATTGTAAGGAGGTATTGGACATCAATAGTATATTGAATTCTTCTCATTGCATACTGGCCCCGAAATCTAATGTCAAGCGAAGCGTCAATCCATATTTATGAAGAGGGTTAGGAGCTAATATTGTCTTATCACTTCATCACTGACATCCGTTACACCACAAAAACAAACAAGTTTATAGTCTTTCACTGAAAACAGTGGCGGTTCTTACCTCTTTGGCTGCCATGTTGCCACTGGTACCTGCTTGTCCCAGCCGCTGCCTGCTGGTCCACGTGGCTGGTCCACACCCCAGTCATAGTCACGGGACTGGAGCATGCACAGTAGCTTCTTCAGTACTGCGCATGTGCTGGTCCCCCAGTCTCTTTGGGCTGCTTCGGCTGCAGTCCATAGAAGTATATTCATGGCCTGGGTCCAGTGCATATGCAGTATCATCGTTGGTACTGCATATACACAAAACCCATTTTTATGGGCTGCCACCACAACAGCCCATAGCGGCATCCGGGAGGGAGGGAACACCCAACGGGACTGCCTTGGGTGACTGGCCGGTTAGACTTGCAAATGGGAAGTCAGTCACAGTTAAGGTCCTTCTAGAGCAGGAGTCAGGGAACTTTTTTACCATTTACCCCAAAATATACTCCGACGATACCCCCTGATTGCAGGCGGCATGGATAGAGTACCTTGGCACGTGCACAGTGTACCGATAAATGCTCAGCATTGGCATTGGGTACAAATCTGAATCAAGATCTAGGTCTTTGGAAGTCGGTTTAATACCTCTGTCACATTTACAGTAACCTTCCAACATACGGTGGATGAAACCATTTTGTGTGTTCAAAATTTTTTATCCTATCAACGAACATCAAAAGGACTTTGGGAGTGTGGGCGGGTCCATGTGATGTCATAATATTATGAGATCAGTGTGCAGTGCTCCTCTGGGAACTTTTAGGATGGTCAGGATATGAGGCCACCTGGGACCTGCTGGGCCCTAGGCAGACGCCTAGGTTGCCTTGTGGAATATACTCGTCTGATACACAGTGCTTCTGCCAGGTGATCGGGAACACGTGACCTAATAATACGTGAGGACCAAGTTTGGGCACCACTACTGTACCCAATGTAGAGAAGAAGGGAGCCACGGGTCCTCAGTACCAGTCATGCGCCGCTCATCGTGAGATTCCATCGGAAAACCGACGCTTGTATTTGTATCTCTATAGAGATGAGTAAAAACATTCCCGCTCCGACAGTAAGTTCATTAATACCGTGACCTTTACAGATTCTTCAATAATTTCCCTTTCGTATCCGTCTGCAGCTACAGTACAATCAAGGCAATGAATTAATGGGTGTAAAGATGGATCATCAGATCTGAGTGACAATGAGAAAGTACAAGATATTCTTAGTTTGCTCAGAAAAGAAAAATGTAAATGATTGATTAAAACATTTAAATTTATGTACAAGTCAATAGTGCGACATCAGGGATGTATCTGAACACTTCATTAGTAGCTGATGTGTCCTTGCTGATCAACATCTGTCCCTTCTTGTACCTGTCTGTGCCGCAGCCGGCGGGATGCTAATTAGCAGGAGAGACGCTTAAAACATAGCTTTTTTTTTTGTAGATTTGATGCGGGAATAAGACTGATGTTAAGGTCACGGCGCTGATGAAAAGGGGACTATTCATGTAGGCTGTCCACAAGATGCAGCGTACAAGGGCTATATTACATGCTTGGAGAAGGTGCAGAAAACATCACAGGAGAGATCATTTTGTCATTTTAATATAGTTATCTTCTGTTGAAATATCCACAGTTCCATCTCGGAAGAAGATGCAACAGCACAATTCAATGAGCTGTCCGTACACACTGTCCTGGAGACATAACCAGTGCGCTAGTTATAACCTAAGCGGGGAGGAATTGGGTAAATCAGTACTCGAAAAGGATCTAGGAGTCCAAATAGACAACAAACTGGGGTGTAGCTCTCAATGTAATATAGCAACAAAAAAGGCCAACAAAATTCTAGTATATATTAAAAGGGGCATGGAAACTAGGGACTCAGAAGTAATTATGCCACTGTACAAAGCATTGGTTATACCGCACCTTGAATACCGAGTACTATTCTGGGCCCCACACTATAAAAAGGACATCAAAAAATCCAAAGAAGAGCAACAAAGCTAATTAGGGGAATGGAGAATTTAAGCTACGAGGAGAGATTAAGCAATTTGGGACTATTTACGTTTAAGGGGGGACATGCTCAACATGTATAAATATATCAGGGGCCAACATAAGCAACTGTCAAACACCCTTTTTACTGCAAGAAAGGAATCTAGGACGAGAGGGCACAAGTTTAGATTAGAAGAAAAAAGATTTTGTGTAGCCAGAAGAAAAAAATTCTTTACAGTCAGAGCAGTCAAACTTTGGAACTCTCTTTCTGGAGAAGTGGTGTCGGCAGACACTATAAATACGTTTAAAATAAGGTTGGATAAACATTTATTGGTTAAAAACATCCATGGGTACAAATAAGAAGCATAATCTGTCTTTAAAATATCAGAACCTACTATACAAGGGATAAACTATTATAAACATAGGTTGAAATAGATGGACGCAAGTCTTTATTCAGCCTCACCTACTATGTAACTGAGCGATGCGGTGGAGGTCGGTGCGATGTATCGTTCCTGCATATAAAAACAGCTGCTGAGTCATCCTATAGGGCAAGGGTCCTCAAACTGTTTTGTTTAGGGACCCCATCAGACAATATAAATAATTACAGGACTCCAGCAAGTTACTGCAGAAGGTCATCACATCACATGTGTGCTGCATTGTGGGGCACAGAGTGATGGGAGGAGTACTAATATACCATAACCCATCACACGTGTATGTATGTATGTGTGTGTGTGTGTGGGGGCGGGGGGGGGACTAGCAAAGGGCAAATCCATCCTGCCGCACTCCGGTTAACACTCAGCAATGTGTCCACAGCGAAGCGATATCACATAGACAGCAGCTCCCTGGATGTGCAGGCCAGGTGAATGCTGGCTATGTTTCTGGTGGCAGCGGCTGTGTGTGATGTCATGCAACCCCCGGAGCGGTACACTTCCGGGCCACTCTCAGAGAATGTAGCGTTCCGCCCTGCAAAGCCACATCGTAGGCTGCCACTCCTGCCAACGACCCCCCTTAGAACTAAAACCGCGATCGCCTGGTGATTACCGAAAGTGTGGTTTTCAGCCTTTAGCACTTGGGTCTGATTCAGGCCCCATATCTGAATGATATACAGATGGAGCCGCTCTCATCTGAGCGACTTCCTGCTCGCCGACCGCCGATGGCCATCCGCCAAATGCCGCTGAATGAAGCACGCGCACGCCGAGACGCTCACATGCCCCATTCTCTGCAATTCACATGAGACACTTGCACCTACACGTCCGCACCATGGCCACCGGATCACCATCCGTCAAATACCTGCCGATAGTGCACCGGCGGCAATACAGAGAGCAGATCAATCTGTATCGTCCGATTGATCGCCTAGTGTGCACCTGGCTTTACATAATTTAACAATCCTGCTGCTGTGTTGTTTTTCAACATTTTTGTTTATATTCAGATGGAGCCCTCCTCAGCTAGCCTTCTCTGGAGAGCCATGGCTCACCAAGGCCTATTGTTCTCAGCTGCAATATAATACATAGAACAATACAGTAGGGGATTAGCGTAGGATTAAGTCCGATAGCTCTGGCTCACTTAGGGCAGGATGTACTATGGGGAAAATGCGGTAAAACCCCCGTTTTACCGCATTTTCCTATGTACTATTACCCGGCTGCACTGATTTTGCCGGCCAGGGTATCACCACCCTTTGGGTGGCGATACCCAATAGAAGCCTATGGGCTTCTTTTCGCTGCCCGCCGCCGACCCCCCCTCCCCTCCCCTCCCCTCCCCCTCCCTTGGGCTTACCTTCTTGCAGGTCCTCCTGGACCCGGAAGGTAAGCCCTTCCTCCCCCTAGCAACGCAGCCGGACGTTCTACAGGCTGCAGGGGGAGGAGGAGGCTCCGGGGACAGCCTGCTTAGCTGACCCCGGCGTGAAGGCAGCAGGAGGCGGCAGGGAGGAGACGGAGACCCCCTGCACACCACAGTACAGGTATCGCGGGGGTCTCCATTACCGCACCGCGATGCCAGCCGCATATGTTAGTACATATGCGCTGGCATCGCGGCGGGCGGGCAGCGATGTGTATTAATACATCCCGCCCTTAATCCTATTAAAGGGGTAGATGAGGATGGCTCTATCTCTAGCACTAATTAAATTCATTACGATTTGCAGTTGGGCACACAATAATAAAACGAGGCTGGGGAACAGACAGATGGGAAATAGGGCGCTGCATGCAGATTTATACTCTCCTGGCATTTAATACTTGCTCCATCTAATATGTTGTACCAACCAGATTGCAAGAGTACAGTAAAAAGTACTTGGTGGATTTACATCCTCCAGTCACACAGCATTGTTGGTCTAGGGTCAGAAGGCTGTGTGAGCATAGTGAGAACACATGTAACTTTTGTGTGAGCTGTGTAAAGAGGAGGTCAGGGGTTAAAGTGAGGGGGAACTGGGGGGAACTGAGTTCCACCACCTCTAATGGTAGGGGGAACTGAGTTCCACCTCTACCACAGCCCTAAACAGTAATTCCAACAGAAAGCCTGTCCCGGGGGTTCCTTCTTCTGACTTGGCATATGTAATGTAAAGTTAAGATGAACAATTGTGGACATTATGTGTATAAGAGGCATTACTGTGTGATTTAATATGAATCAAGGGCACTACATGCGGTGTAATGTGTATACGAGTGTGCTAATAAGTATTGTGGGACCATTATCCCTTTATGGGTGGTAGGGCACAAACTCCCTGGCACTGGTCTAGGCTCTGCCTAATGGAGAAGGGGGGGGGGGTGTCAGTGTTAGGGGAACGGAGTTCCACCACCTCACCATGAGCACTTTAAGCCCTGGAGGCGGTGATTGGTAAGCATACTGTAGCTTATGAAGGTTATGTGGGTTGATCAGGGAACAGCTGCTTGAAGAAGTGAGTATTCATGAAGACCACAAAGGTTTTAAGGTTAAAGTCCTGTTGTGCGAGGAAGGGCATGGCACAGAATGGCGACAACACAGTACAACTCCTGTAAGCATCAGTGGTAGGAGGTAATACGTGTCACATCATGGCAGGCAAAGGAATTCATCCCAGGACCACCGCAAGGTATAAGCACACTGGGCAGCACACTGGGCAGCTGCCCAGGGAGCCATGATTTTAAGGGCCTTAGAGCAGGGCAGGGCTAGCCACCCGGACAGTGAATGACTGTGAGCATTCTGATTGGTGTATGCTTGGAGCTATCCACCAGTCACAGTGATGACAGCCCTTCATTGTATAGAAACATGTGGAGAGGCAGCGCTGGAACACAGGATGGGTAAGGTAAGGTTCTGGTGAATGGTTGTGTAGGAGGCTCAGTGCCTACAAAGACGGCCATGATTCGTACTAAGACCTAGAAGGCAGGCATGGAAAATAGGAATGAATGTAACAAGCAGAAGAGGATGAAAGGATTTTGATAAAGCCTGAATATGGGGAACAAAGATCTTTCTGAGCCTAGGATAACACTGAGGCAGGGAGCTGGAGGGGTGAGGTTTATTGTCATGTTGTCAGTAGAGATGTCAGGTCCTTGCCTTCTATTAGCTGGCAGGAATATCATTAACTCTGCTTCCAAAGTTTCAGTTTGAAGTGGTGACACCGCATCCTACAAGATATTGCTACAGCAGGATTTAAAAGGCACACTAACATGAAACAGACTGGCACATTACACATTCCGGGCTGTGCGGTAGCAGACTGGATAGGAGGCATTAACACAGCACCCAGTCATGCTGATAGTACTTTAGCGTGCCACAGAGATTCATGGAAACACGCCATATTCTGTTGCTGAGATTTTGCACAACATTGGGCTTGATGCACAAACGGCAGATGCTATTTGTGTGCGGAACACAAGCTGCAGTTGCAGGGGTCCGGCACTCTGGACGAGCTGGCAAATGCCGAGCTGAGGTGCCTTCCTGGAATTTAGATATGCACCATTGATCCCTGGGGTGTGGATGCACAACAGGAAAGAATAGGCGGCACTCACCAGTCTTTGTAAAATAAGTGCACATTATATTTTAAATATTAAAGCATAAATGCATAGATAAAAGTCATCAGGACGACTGGCAAAAACAAAAAAGAATAGTGCATAAGTTGAGCTTTAAGTACATGCAAGCGTGCAAGTTAGCGTGTCTGACACTGGGAGGCAGGCCGTGCTTCTGGAGGCGGGGCGGGTCAAGGCGGTTTCCCGGCAACAAGTGCAGCGTCTCGTTACCTAGCAACTACACCGGTGCACTGTTCCGCTACTCAGTGATATATATGTTTGTGTTAATATAAGAGATACAATTTGTATCATACATGTATGTGTCAAATCAACATTGCTACAAGTTCTCTAAAAAAAAATTACAATTCAGTCTGGTTTAAATGTTTAAATTAATTGTCATTTTTGTTTTTATTCAAAAATGGTCTGTATTGAATTTTGAACGATGTTAATGTTCTCATTATAAAGTGATTCACCATTGGATCTGCTACTAGCGCTAGGGCTGTTGAGCCTGACTAGACAATGAACCTGAAAGGGTTAAGAGAGATAAAGTGGAGATGATAATCACAGCAACCAATCAGCTTGTCGATATAATTTATCTAGCACAGTCTAGACCAAGGATGGCCAAACTGGTCCTCAAGATCTACAAACAGTCCAAGTTTTTCAGAAAACCTAGCTGTGACACAGATGCTGTCATTACTGACTGTCACATTCCACAGACCCGCAAGTGGCCTGGAAAACATGAATTGTTGGTAGATCACTGGTTTGGCCAGCCCTGGTTTAGGCTGTATAGACCACTATCACAGAGTGTCCAGAAGACTATTTCCATGCAGTCCACCAGACCCAGAGTTGGTGGATCTCCCCCCTACCTTCCTAGTGAAGTTGGCATGATGGAGAGAGTTATACCAGTAATCATGGGTTTGAATGGAGGGGTTGGGGCCCATATGATTCAAATTACACCATTTGGCCCCACCTCCTCTTGTAAGCAATGATGGGGTGGGGCTTAATAACATAAAGTTACCGCCCCCTCAGGGGCCAGATTCAGCTCTTCTCTGGGCCTCTCCCAGATAGGAGTCACAAAGGGTAGGCAAGTATTCAGCTCTTCTTACCGTCCTGTCTGCTTCTTAATCCACAGCCAATAAGGAGCCCTCAGCGGGTTTACATGGTAGAGAACTGCAAGGTGGGAATGGGTGGACGGGTTATTCTGTGTCTGACATAGTCTCAGCACAGTTATTGACTTTAATTCTCCTTTAATCAGTCAATAAATATATTTATCCTCTATCCCGGTAAAGCGCTGAGAGAGAATGTGAGCTGTAGCACCTTTACCCCTCTGTTCATGTCTGCAACCTAACAGGATGTTCCTTGTAGATTACAAACCGCAAGGACTCGGACAACCGTCCGCAGCTGCCCATTTCTTATTGGATTCACATTGTTCTCGCTCTGAGAAATCTTTATGAGCACAGTGGAGTAATGAAGGAAAAGCGGATGTGGCCGTGACCCACTGATTTCCTGGCTGACTGCAACGCTGGTACAAATAAATCCCGACATTTCGCTCACTTAAAAATGTGCTACAAAACTGCATCAACTTTTCAAACTATTTTATATACAATATATATACATATAAAATCCACAATATAAGTGAATATACTGTGACAAGGAATCACATACCCTGTATATAGATGAAGTCTGGGTCTTTATTTTGTAGCAGGTAAAACAGCATACCAGGTTAACAGCTCAGCAAGTAAGGTTACAGCATCACAGGGTTTTCCACAGATTTCAAAGTCAGGGTATACTCCAAAGGATCTAATGTAATATTATATTACTGGCCTATCACCCAGCCGCTTTCCAGCATTGGGAACAACGACTTCCTGCCCTGGACACACATATAACAGGACGCCACAGGTGCTGCTAATCAGCCAAACCTTGATCACATCAATTTAGGAAACCTGGACTGGATCGAATTTTCCTACCGCTTCTCTAAAACCTGGACCGGATCAACCACATTTATCCTCATGTGGAAATATGCTGTCCCTGCTACAATACGTATATTGCAGGTGATATCGCTAGTGTAGCTACTAATTCAGGGGTATGTACCAAAAATGATGCAGCCGTAAATTGGCAGGCCATGCCCACAGGTACATTAACACCAACAGAGCCAGAATAACGCTATACCATTCCCCGTTCCGCCCCTAAACCTGTAATATCATACTGTAATGCATAGGGGGGGGGGGGGACTCATCAGCTCTAGGAAGTAGTGCATTACCTGGAGAGTTCCTTGGATGCTCTGTTGAGCCCTCCAGCAGTGCTACTGGCCGCATTGTAGTATTACCCATATAGGTGCCATGGGGACACCAGCAACTAAGGTGACAAAACATGGCAGCCTTGTCAAGGTTATGGTTTGGGGCAGGCCACAGACAAAGGGAGTAACCAATCAGAACAACAATAAATATTACAGCAGGTCATGAACAATCTGGGTTGGTAACAGGAATCAATCAGAAATACCCACAGCCTGCAGGGCATTGGGTGCAGATGGGAAGTGGGTGGGGAGTCAGTGCAATGGACGATGATGAAGAATGTGTGTGACATCATGCACAAGGGGTGGGGTCACCAGTACCAGGACAATGCTGCTGTCTTCAGGGTCCGGGTCGCTGTAGAGGGCAGTACTGTCACACTGCAGGCTGCAGGGCATTGGGTGCAGATGGGAAGTGGGTGGGGAGTCAGTACAATGGACGATGATGAAGAATGTGTGTGACATCATACACATGAGGCAGGAAACTGCTGCTGTCTTCAGGGTCTGCGTTGCTGTAAAGGGCAGTACTGTCACATTGCAGGCTGTAGAGTCCCGTTCCAGTACAGCGTTCCCTGGTGTTTAGTACATGTTGAAGTCACTCCTTATAAATGTGTCTGTATATGTAAATAGGGGATCATAATGTGCAATAAAACACTTTTTAAAGCTTTCAATGAATGACTGAAGAGGCATCTTAGAGGCATCATTTGCAGTCATCCATTGCCATAGAGATAAACAGGCACATCGTACCCTCCATTCTACTGCGAGAGAGAACACTACAATGGTCCTGTGCAGATATTTGGGTAACATTAATAACCACTGACAGGAAGTGGGGCACACCACAGGCACCCAGCTCTAGATTAAATGCATGCTATCGCTGGTTTCCACCTGTGAGATCCGCTCGCTATTACACTATACAGCCAGAGACCTTGAGATAACATCGCCGTTTCCCTCTGAGGCCAAGTGGCGTTGGGCGGTATAACTAATGTTAGCAGCAAAATGACATATAACTGAAACAAATGCACCAATAAAGTTCTGACATCTAACCCATAAGGAAATAATATCCACATAAAAGTGAGTGGTTCTTCTCTCCTAATCTCTGTGCTTAACATGAGGCCACCCGCGTATTCCCCACTCATTGATGGGATCCACATACTGTATTATGCTTGTCAGCATGCAGACCCTCACCCCTGCCAGAACCATGTGATGTATTGCATCTTCCACTAGATCAGATAGCAGAAAACTCTCTGGCGTCTCAAAGGCTTTGTTAATATTGAAACTCTCAAACATAACTAGGGATGGCCATCGATAGTGCTTAACTATGCAATGGATGACGATTGATATTTTTACATATCGATGGTCATCCATTGTATTTGATTGATTGGCCAATCAAAACACAGGGGGCGTGGCTTCGTGGGTGTCGGGGGGGGCGGAGCTATGCTCCGTGTCCCGGCACTTTAAAAAAAAAAAGCAAAACATTGTTTTGCTGTTCCATCGATGGAGGGAAACCATCTGGTTCTCCCCCATCGATGGCAAACGTATTTAATATCGGCCATGAACCATCGATGATTTCGAATCATCGATGGTCGATGGCCATCCCTACACTTAACTTTTTAGGGAGAGACATGTTGGGCCTTGTACATGGAGTTAGATTACTATTATTATTATTACTAGCTAAAATCCCATCACAATGACGGCTTCTGCAATGTACTTTCACTTTGAGCTGTGACAGTTTTTACTTTCACTTTGAGCTGTGACAGTTTTTAGCCCACAAACTCTCCACCTCCACCCCCTATCTGCTCCTACCTCCAATCTCTGTCTTCACAGCTCAATCTCTCCATATCCAGCAAGTTTAAAACAGATGTGTCCCTGCCAGAATGGCTTCCACCTTCTGTAATGACATCTTTTAGCACACAAAGGAGTAAATGGTCCGTTGAGTGGCCTCTAGTGGTCACTGACGGAACTTCACTTCATAGAGGTGAAGAATAGTATAGAATATAAAGACTATTATAATAATCTTTCACTTATACGGTACTACAAAGGTTCTGTAGCCCCTAACAAAGTATATAAATAAGCAAAGCAGCGACTTACGGTACAAGATAATGTAGCGCAGGTACATGGTATATAAGCATTGCTGCATCGGGGTGGAAGAAATCGAGGTTTAGGTGATGTTGTAGAGAGTATGGACTGGAGTAGATGATAGTTTAAGGGCCAGATGTATCAAGCTTCAAAAAATGATAAAATGGAGAGTAAAAAAAAAAAAAACTGCCAATCAGCACCTAGCTGTCATGATACAACCTTGTAGAAAAATGAAAGGTAGGAGCTGATTGGCTGGTTGTTTTTTGCTATCCACTTTATCACATTTTGAGGCTTGATACATCTGGCCCTAAGTGAGAGAAAAGCACATGAGGATAGAGGGCCCTGCTTGTGAGAATTGAGGCGATATTAGAAGTAAAATTAAGTATTGAGCTCACCAAAAGAAGATGTATGGAGAGGTAAAGGAGAGCTCCAAGAACAGAACCTTGCGGGACGCTTACTGATAGTGGAAGTATGGGGGAGGTTGAGTCATGAGAGGAGACAGAGATGGATTGGTCAGTGAACTATGAGGACAGCAAGGAGACAACAGCACCATTCAGACTAATGGCTTGAAGTATATACAGTACATTAGCAAAACAAGAATACAGCAACTTACAGTGCAAGACAATGTTGGATAGGAGAAGATGATCTTCTGCATCAAAAACATCAGAGATGTCATAGAGAATAAGCAGAGAATAGTAGTCCTTGGATACAGTATGTCATTGCAGACTTCCATGAGGGCTGTGTCATTGGAGTGGAAAGGATGGAAACCAGAGTTAGGATCAATGGTAAGTTTTCTATGAATGGGGCGATAAGGAAATGATTGAGGGGAGAACTGACAGTGTGTGATGAGAAATGGAGATAAAGAAGGTGAGCAAGATAGGAAAAGGCCGCAAGAGAGAGGTAAAGGAGGATACGGGAGGAGATTGGGTCTAGTGGGGAAGTAGAGGTGTGGACTGGATAAGGCCATGACTTCCTCTCCAGATACATGGGAAATAAAGTCAGAGTTAGTAGGATGGGTGGGGAAGGATGGTCAAGTGAAGGAGGGGACGGGTTATTGAGGGTCATGTGGTATGAAATATCCTGACATGTGGGGGCGATATTGGATGTGAAATAGGTGGTAAAGTCAGGGGCAGAGAATGGATAGGGGAGTCGAGGAGAAGTCAGAGGTTTGAAGACTGGGAGGAGATGAGTTATGACTGTTTAGAGACGGAAAAGGCTCCACTGTAGGATGAGAGCATAAAGATTAAATGGATGAGATATACTTTATAGTGCAATTTCCTCCAGTGTCACTCAGCAGTATGTGAACATTTTTGAAAATATCTCTTGACTTTGGAATGTCAGGGTCGTGGTGTGGATCTGCGAGGCTGAAGAGTGCAACAGAGTGAAGAACAGAAGTAAGGATTGTATAGGGATGGAAATGAGGTGACAGGGAGAGGAGGGAGGGTGCAGGGCTGAGTGACGGGGTAGTATGCCCATGGTGAGGGAGAGGTGGATAGAGTAGGTGATGTAAGAGACATGGGGGGGGGGGGGTAGTATAGAGTTAGGATCAGGGGGCAAAATAAAGGGGTAGATTGTCAGTGTGTGATTGGGGACTTGAAGGAAACCTGGATATACTGTACAAACGTGTTCTTATACATGTATAGGCATTGCAGCAAGGACATTGCAGCATACAGTATCAGGGTGTATGGATACGCACCCTCCCGCTATCCCAAATACTATCACTGGAGTTGAAGTGTACTGTAGCTGCCTCCCATTCACTGCAATGGATACTGTGTGGGTTGTGAATAGAGATGGGCGCCGGGGCCGAAGATTTGGATTTGGATTCGTCGCCGGGATTTGGATTTGTCAAGGTTTTGGATTTCTTTTAAAAAATGGTCAAAAAACGACCAAATTACGTATTTATTTTGTCCCTAGAGTAATTTAACCTCAATAACATTGTTTTCTAGCCCTTTCCAGAATTTTTTTTTTAAGGACGCAGCTTGTCCAACACTACGCGGAGGCAGAACAATCACACACGAAACCTCTGACAGTATCTCACTATGGTGTATGGGATGCAGTGCACACAAATAATAAATAAGAGCAAAATATGTTTTTATTTTTTTATTTTTTGTGGACGCAGCTTGTCCAACACTGCGTGGAGGCAGAACAATCACACACGGAACCTCTGACAGTATCTCACTATGGTGTATTGGGGTGCAGTGCACACAAACAATAAACAAGAGTGAGTGACCCAGCAAAAGAGTGACCCAGCACAAGAGTAAGTGACCCAACACAAGAGTGAGTGACCCAGCACTAGAGTGAGTGACCCAGCATAAGAGTGGCCCAGCACAAGAGTGTCCCAGCACAAGAGTGTGTGAGCTGTGTGCTGTTCTGAAGTGTGGGAGAAAAATAAGACAGAACGTGTCATGAGAATCTGACGCGGGACTTTGTCGTTCGGTCGCGCTCGGGTTTCCAAACAAAACCGGAAACTCGCAAGCGCGGCTCGGGGGGCAGAGTTCAGAGTGGTTCAGATTCATTAGAATCCGGACCGCTCATTTCTAGTTGTGAATGCTTGTGGAATGCTACAATGCTTTCACACCGTGATTTTGCTGCAGTACAATGGTTTAAGCAGCAAAGTGGTAGCGGGAATGAGGTACATGGGGGATGGAGGATCGGAAATAGAGTGAAGGCTGTAAGAGAAGGGCAGAGCAGTAGAAATGCAGGGGAAAGTATAGTGTTGGTATATGTGTGTGTTCAACGGCAATAATTTAGTTTCCAGCTAAATAAAATTGAAGATTGTAATGTTGCAGAAATTGAACTCTGAGGTAGACTGTGCGAGAAATGAGAGGTTGTGTTGGTAGGCAAAAAAGCAATGGTAATTCAGACTTCATTTTCAGGTGTTTAAATACAAATGGCATTGGTGCAGCTGAATATTCCTGTTTGTGAAAACTGAAAGTACACATACAGTACAAGTAATTGCCAGTGCAGCTGAAAGTTCTTTCAGGTTTAAAGCAGGGCGTTCAGTGCTGATTATACTTGTTACACAGACGGGAGGTGATTGTTGTGAAGTGAACTCACATTTGTTGTATTTAAAATCTGGGGCTGGTTCAGTTGCAAACGCAGGATTTTTAGAGGGGGATTTGCAAATGTAATCCGAAATCTCCCACTCTACAGTGCATTGGAATAATTACGGGAGTCTGGGGTAGCGGGATCAGCCCTGAAAATTGGTCTTTTTAAACACTGGATACTCAATAGAATACATTATTAATATTTAACAGTACAGATGGTCTATAGTATAGGCTGTTTTAAACATTTAAATAAGATAAGTGGTCAGGAAAAGGTTAAACATTTTATAAATAAATAAATACACAAACATAACAGAACCAGTGCTGCACTTTCTAAGCTCACAATCTCACAATTCATGGTAAGGCTCCTGTCTCTTCCTCCTGGTAACTGCTCTCTGGTCCAGTGCAATGTTTGAGGGCTCAGATCCACACATACAGTAAATGTGGTAGAAGAAGCTGGTACACTGGGCATGTGTAGCAGCTCTGCTCTGTCCCTTACACTGCATGATGTGGTGGCAGCTCTATTGCTCATATTATATACCAGTGCCACACTTGCCAAGAGGAGGGAGGTTTCCGGGCAACCAGAACTCCCCTGCTTTTGCCTATGTAATTCAGACTTGTTTATTATGGGCCAAATTCGTCCCTATACCCAATGTTCAGGGTTTGTAGGACCGAACGGCTTTGATGAGTTTCACACTCGCCGGGCCGTTTGCCAGGGGCGGGCAGGGGGTGAATGCATGGGCACAGCCAGCATTTCATGGGCGTGCCCACAAAAACAGTGGGCCCATGAAAAAGCTGGGCATACACCTACAAAATCAGGCTGGTCGATGCCTGCTCGGGAGACTTCAGCGCCCATCCCGAATTCTGCCGAATTCTGTCTTCCGAAAATACACAGCCCAGTGACCAGATCTGAAACAGGCCCCAAGTTGATATGCAAGGGGAGCAAATACATTTATATTGTTTCTGTGCAGGGTAAACACTGCCTTTTTTTACATGTAGCCCGCCGCTGTTATACAGCTTTATTTTTACACTTCATTTTAGATTACAGTTACAACACCCCTTACCAAATCTAATACATACGGTGAGATATGCTCTATTTTTCTATTCGATTTTGCTTATAGAAGCAAAATCGAATAGAAAACAAATAATAAATCGGTACTTGTGTATTATGACGGCGCCCGATTTAATCTAAATCACATCCGATATCGTATCCGATTTATTGGCCGATTTTTTGGCCGATTTGATCTGCGATGCGATTTTGCGGCCGATTTGCGGCCGATTTTTTGGCCATTTCCTGCTGATTTGCATGTTATTCCATCCTTGCACACCCCCAGGTGCTATGCGATGGTATGCGATGTGATTTTCGGGAAAATGCCCCAGATTGTACAATTAAATATCGCATAGCAACGCATGCCAGCAAGTGGCATGCGATGCGATGTGATTTGCAATGTTAAATGCACCCCCATTGTTAACGCCACCCCCACTATCAACGCCAACCCGAAGCGTGGCAAACGCTGCGAGCCCGCGAGGGGCAGCGGTACGCGTCCTCCGACCTTTTCATACCCCCACTATCCACGTCGGCGTGGAGTTGGCTTTAGATAGTGTGGCGAGTGCAGCGAGCCACCGAGCCCGAAGCGTGGTGAGCGGAGCGAGCCCCGCGAGGGGACGCGGATTACTTTACATGTATTCCGCGTCCCCTCGCGGGGCTCGCTGCGCTTGCCACGCTTCGGGCTCGGTGGCTCTCTGCGCTCGCCACACTATCTAAAATCAACTCCACCCCGACGTGGATAGTGGGGGTATGAAAAAATGGGAGGACGTGTACCGCCGCCCTTCGCGGGCTCGCTACGCTCGCCACGCTTCGGGTTCGCGTTGATAGTGGGGGTGGCGTTAACAATGGCAGTGCATTTAACATTGTAAGCACCCATCAGGGTGATTGTACAATTACAAATCGAATCGCTTCACATGCATCGCATGGCATGCATCACATGCCAGTATATTGCATGCGATGCACTACGATGGAAATCGGGGGTGTGCAAGGTGTGCAATGATGGAACAGCATGCAAATCGGGCGGAAAAAGTGAAAAATCGGTCGAAAATCGGCCGGAAATCGGCCGAAATCGGCCAAAAATCGGCTGCATAATCGCATCCGATTTTCCATGCGATTTGCGGCCGATTTTCAGCCGATTTCGTGGGCACCGTGATAATACACAAGTACCTGTAAATCTAATGTAGATAGTGCAAATCTAATGTAGATAGTGCAAATCTACTGTAGAGAGTGGAAATCTAATGTAGATAGTGGAAATCTAATGTAGATAGTGGAAATCTAAAGCCCTGTACACACACTAGATTTGCTTTAGATTTGATGTTAGATTCGATTTTCTATTAGATCTGGCATTGGATCTTCCCATTAGATTTGCCATTAGATCTGTACTTTTGCATTCGATTCGATTGCGATTTCACAATGTTGGCACAATGTACTCATTCGATTTACTGGATCGAATTCGAGATTTCTTGGCTGCACAGTAGATTTTTCTATTCGATTTTGAGAAAACGGGAGCGCGCATCGAATCAAATGCAGATCGAAAGTGTCCTAAAAAAACATTCGATGTGGATTCGATTTTGCTTCAATAAGCAAAATCGAATCGAAAACAGGGAAACATCTAAGCATGTGTACACAGCTTTATGTAGATAGTGCACATTTGATGGTTATTCTGGTTGATTTGCTCAGATGCAAATTCGCACCCTTGTGAGTCCACCAGAACCTGCCCTAACCCGGCACCGATGTCACAGCACAATTACCATAGTAACACCCGGCATTTACATGTAAACGCCCATGAAACGCAGGGTGTTGCCATAGGCATGACTATCCGACGCCCCCTTACGCTCCCCCCCCCGGCAGCAGCCTTTGGTGTGTGCACCCAGCAAACAGTCTGTATGCACATGTGCAGAAATGAGGCTGCACATACGCCAAACATTGACCCCCACAACGCGAACGAATGCTGGCTGCAAACGGACCAGAATAAGATCCCCAATGTGTTCACTGCTGCATTCGATTCGATCCAGATTCAATTTCAATCTCCTACCTGAAGGATCAGGAACACTGTGAGATCCAATAGTAAATCGAATGGAAAATAGTGACAATCAAAAAGGATTATAAAATATTTCAGAACAAATCGAATAGGCCAAATCTAATTGAAATCGAATCGAAAACAGATTCGAACCATGTGTACCCACTTTTACTCTCTCTTTGCACATGTTACATCTGCCCCACCTGCAGTCCAACATGGTTTTATCCATTTGCATTCTTTTTGCTTGTGCCCGCTATTACATCTCGCCGTATAACCGTACAAAGCAGTAATTAGTTGTAATGTTCTGCAATATAATTAAAGATGTTTTCACCTGTAAATGTGAAGGAGAAAGGACAGTAAATTCACATTCAGTGCTGTGATATATATAACTAATAACGTCAATGTAATGCTGAAATTATGCTTGAAATATAACACATTTTGATAAATATACACTTAGATAATATGCACCCAGCCTACCAAGGTGGTTTGGCCTTTGAAATGATTACACATTATATAAATGTCAGGCTTAATGTATCGCAAAAGCAAAAAAAGTGCATCGACAGTATTTGGCTCTTCCATTCCAAACCATGTGCACTGCAGGGTCGGGGATGTAACGTGCAGAGAGAGTTAGATTTGGGTGAGTTATTTTGTTTCTGTGCAGGGTAAATACTGGCTGCTTTATTTTTACTCTGCAATAGAGATCTCACTTTGAAGTAAAACCCCACCCAAATCTAATTCTCTCTGCACAAGTTACATCTGCCCCACCTGCAGTGCACATTGTTTTGTCCATTTGAGAAGGAATCTGCCTTTGCAGAATAAGTGGGCTGCACATAGTTTTTTGGCTAGCGATATGCTAAGCAGGGAACGACCGCTGTTTAATGGGCGGTACTGAAGCTGTAATCTGGCCTTTGAATCATATTTGAATTCATCTGTTTGTGATCAGATCACGTGTATTGTAAGTTAACCAACAACCAGCATGAGCTGTTTCCCTAGGTGCTCTACAGGTGTGCTTGGAGACTGTCTCACCTTTAAAAGCCAGGGGGGTGATTCTGTCTGATTGAATTTGCTGCTTAGCGAGCCTTCTAACGTTGGATCTACCAACAGGGTGCTCAGCATTCCCTAAACAGCCCCCTGTACCCACAGCTGGGATGTGAAGTCCAGGAGGGGGCGGCACCATTTACTCCCACTGAGGGAGGTAATCGAGCACATGTGTTATCATGGATGGGACTAAGGGGCCGATTCAGCCTACTCACAGCGGGCCAAATCCGTCCCATCCCTGATGGTTGGGGTTTGCGCATTCGCGAATATGCCTATGTGCAAACACCAGGAGCGATACCTGCTTGGGGTGGGTCACATGTCGTCAGCCCCTGCCCGAATTATGCAGATAGAAGGCTCTGGAAAAGTCAGTCCAGGCTGACGTTTCTTATTTAGGGCAGGCGAAATCATTCGATGGTGAGGGACCATCGATTGATTTCTACTGCTTGGGGGTATGATCAGTGGGGCGGCATTTACCTGTTTCCTAGGCTGCGAGCAGGTCTGAATCAGGCCCTTAGTAATGTGAGAACAGTTTGGACCTTCCCCAGACTGCCAAACTCCCCTGGCTGCTTTGTTGGGATATGGTCATTAGGCCGACAAGCATTAAATCGACACCACTAGGTCGACATGGTTGAAATGACTGAAGGTCGACGTGACTGAATGTCGACATGGGTTAGGTCGACACACACATTATGTTGACATGGGGAAGGTTGACAATCAAAAGGTCGACATGGTGTTTTCCACTCTTTTTTTGAGCCGACATGTGCCGACATGGCGGTATTTCATGCACTACCATCCACTTGGGCAGGGCTGGGCAATTGCTGCCCTCCAGATGTTGAGGAACTACACATCCCAGCATGCCTTGCATCAGTTTCAGCATGGCCACATAGCAAAACTAATGCAAAGCATCCTGGGATGTGTAGTACCTCAACATCTGGAGGGCCGCAATTGCCCAGCCCTGCACTAGGGCGTGGCGGGAGAATAAAATAGTGTGATAAGCATAGCGAGCCATGCGAGGTGGTGCGGTGCACTTTTTTAGTGTCCATGTCGACTGTGTCGACATTCGGGACAAAAAAGTGAAAAACCCCATGTCAACCTTTTGACTCCCGACCTTCCCCAGGTCAACATAATGCTTGTGATGACCTAATGACCTGTTGACCTAACCCATGTCGACATTCATGCATGTCGACCTAGCGGCGTCGAACTAATGCTTGTCGACCTAGTTGCTGTCTATCCAATGCTCCATCCTGATTCTGTAGTATGATAAATCTGACTTCCCAGCCTTGTCGGACTCCGGTCAGTGTGATGGTCATTACAGATCTTCAGCAATTTGTGCATTATAATTCGCAGCATCTGCCCGTTACTGCCCCTCGCAGGGAACCCGTTGCGTCAGGAGGAACAGCAGAGCTCGGTGTCGTACTGTTATTCTAGATCCCATTTACTTTCATTAGAAGGCGCAGTCGTTGGTTGTTGGAATATGTTAGGAGACCTCAGAGGTGACCAATAAAATGATCTCTTGTTATTACGCTCATCCAGGTGACAAAGATCTTTGGGTAGTAATAACTAAGGGCACTTTCATTTCCCTTATTAAATGATAGTCACAGCTGCTAGGCCTTCAGTGACCCCAAATTAGAACAGTCAGTGATGTTATCATGATCACCGGATTTGGTAGATCTTTTATCAGTGGAATCAATGCGTACTTAGGGCCTTATTCTAGTTCACTCTTCCTGACAAAATCCTTCTTAGATGGGCAAAACCATGTGCACTGCAGGTGGGGCAGGTGCTACTTGTGCAGAGAGAATTAGATTTGGGTGGGGTTTTTCTTCAAAGTGAGATCTATATTGCAGTGTAAAAATAAAGCAGTCAGTATTTACCCTGCACAGAAACAAAATTACTCACCCAAATCTAATTCTCTCTGCATATTTTACATCTGCCCCCCCTGCAGTGCACATGGTTTTGTCCATTTGAGAAGGATTTTGTCAGAAATAGTGAACTAGAATAAGGCCCTTATTGTGGCAGTGACCCACACTCATACAAAGTGTGCATGTACACACACACACAGAAATCATAACACAGAGGTCGCAAGGACATGCAAGTGCGATTGTGCTCTATAGTTTTTACTCGCTACCATATTCGGCAGTGTCTAGGTAGACAGTCAAAAGGTCGACAAATAAAAAAGGACGAAATGCGTTAGGTTGACATGATCAAAATGTTGACACAAGCAAAAGGTCAACATGAAAAAGGTCAACATGAGTTTTCAATGTTTTTGTGTCTCTGTCGAAATAGGTCGAAATAAACAAGTCGGTTTATAATAAAAATCACCAAAAACTCATGTCAACCTTTTTCCATGCTGACCTTTTTCACATCAGCCTTTTTCTTGTGTCGACCTTTTACTGATCGCCTCCCCCGTATCCCCAGGTATCTCAGTGACATGAAAGTACTGGCTATGGGATATTGTGTCACTGCCATGTACAGGTCACACTGGTTGTTACTCTTTTTTAGTGTAGCAGGCAACAGTACGCAGTAGTGGCAACATTTTCAATGATGGCATCAAATCATCCTCTGCTGTTGTACAGTTGAAGGAGTTTGGGCATCTTTAGGGTACAATTTATCAGAAGGTCAATCGTAGACTCTAGAGCCAGAGGAAAGGATATAGTGATCACAAGAAGTTACAATAATCAAGTCTAAAACCCGATAATTGATAAATATTGTTATGGAACCTGAACAAATCTGTACGACCTCTAGAGCCAGTGACAGTGTCTTTTGTATTTAACAGCCACCCATTGTTCCCTTAGTGTTTGATATACATATCAGTACTTAGTATGCCACCAAGCCTTACACCTCTATCAATAGGGGCTTACTCAGTTGGCTGGAGACATCAGGATTGTTGGTTGAAGTAATAAACAAAGGGTGACATTTAATAGGATGCAAAGTTTAGTAACTTTCCAAAATCGCACCCTATCACACTTTTCAAAATCATATTTTTTTCCGGAATACGCATATTTAATGGAATGTGAAATCCAGGCCAAAAGGTGCGATAATGTGCGATTTTTAGTCATGAAAATGTGCGATTTTAGTCATGAAAATGTTTGAATTTGAGGAAAAGATGCTTTCAGCCAATCAGGGCTGAGCTGTGCGTTTCCATGGAGATGCATCAAGCCAACCACGCACTATAGAAGCTGTTAGCAGTGCCGGCTCACCCTGCTGTCAGTGCGGGGTGAGCTGGCTCTGGAGGAGGGAGGGCAGCGCTGGACCCTGGTTCGGTAAGTGTATTGGTGTAAAATTGAGGTGTGTGTGTAATAAAGTTTAACTTTTCTGTGTGTATGTGTTTTTTTAACATTCTTTTTACAGGTGGACTACAAGTCCCAGCGGGCCCATTAATGCCCCGCAGGCTGGCACTTGTAGTTCACCTGTATAAAGCAATGTTATGTATGAATGATTTTACACTATCAGGCCAGGGACACCGGTGACAGCCCTGGGATTCAGCCCGGGACGGGTGAAGCCTGAGGGGGGGAGGGGGACCCCATCCAAGGCTGACCAGCCACGGTGCTCATGGTTCGGTCAGGGGGACCTTATGTAAAAAGTGTCCCCCGGCTGTGGCATGACACCGCGGGCTGTTGGAGCCCGATGCTGGTTTCAAAAGACGGGGGACCCCCAGATTTTTTGTCCCCCGTATTTTTGGAACCAGGACCGGCTCAATGAGTCTGGGGCTGGTTGTGCTCAGGAGGGTGGACCTCACGCCATTTTTATTTAAAATTTTTACTTTTTCACATTTTTTAAGACAGAACCATGCACAGATCTCTATTATCTGAGCATGGTTCTGGCAAATTAGTCTGTCAGAACCTGGTCTGCATATGTGGCATTTTTTTGTAACATTTTCCCGTTTTTGCATCTCATTAAATATGCGATTTGTATACTTTATAATAGGAAAACATCTGGATGCGAGTTCCGGTGTTACTAAAAATCGTACCTTCAGAATGTACGAATTTGCGGCAAAATCCGCATTTTTTGCCGCTTTTAAGCATCTCATTAAAAATGTGATTTTGGAAAAACGTGCAATTTCGGTCGTTTTGCCGAAAAAATCGCCAAAAAACGTTTTTTGCATCTCATAAAATGTCACCCAAAGTATGGACAGGAAAGGTACATGAAAGGTAAAAGGCAGGTCTGGGTCTGGATATCAATATTTGCTAATGAGGAATTGTGAGTGTGTATGGAGCATATTGTTTCAGCATATTGCAGATTTACTGTAATATTGATTTGATTCTTTGTTGATCCCCGCATATTGCTAAATACAGAAACACAGAAGGTGAGATTTATGCTGCTTTCAGACCGCATAACTGGCTTTGACCCTGTATTTGAAAATGTTTCCAAAAACGGGTCTGCCAGGTAAAATCCCTTTCACACCGCATCTCTTAACCGGTATATTACCGTTTAAGTGGCGTTTTTTTTACACTGGCAGACCCGTTTTTGGAAGCTTTCCAAATACAGGGTCAAAGCCAGTGCGGTCTTCAGTGCCCCCCCCCCCCCCCCCGCAGGTTAACACACACACAACCCCCCCCCCCCGTTGACACACACACACACGACCGCACACCCCCCCCTCCCCCGCGGGTTAGCACACACACACAACCCGCCCCCCACCATGTGTTAAAGGAAACCCCCCAATGTTTTTAAGGACCCCCCCCGTGCAGCCGGTACCTCCTGCGACGCATTGAGGATCCCGGCAGTATGGACGGATGCATTGCACTTGTAAAAAAAAAACTGGCTTTCGTATGGGGGCAGCCATTTTCCGAAAGTCACTTTTCTTATATGGGGGATGTTAAGTGCAGTGAATATTTAATGAGCACTCATTAAATATTCACTGCGCTGGGTCACAAATACCGTTTCAGACCCGATTTTGATGCCAAAATACCGGGTCTGAAAAGGGTAGGACCCTCCATTTCAACCGCTTTTTTAAAAACTTGCTTTTTTGAAACGGTAAAGTGGTTGTGCACCTTTCAGACCGCACAGATTACTGTTTTAAAATGGTTAAAAATCGGCAAAATACCGTTTTTTAAGTGCGGTCTGAAAGGGGCATTAATAGGATGAGAGATTCAGAAAGTGAGAGATTTGGGAAGAAATCTCCAGTTTTTTTAAAGCGGCAATCATTTACACAGCAAAATCACACTGGTTTTGCAGTGTAAATGATTGCCGCTTTAAAAAAAACCTGGAGATTTCTTACCAAATCTCTCACCTTCTGAATCTCTCATCCTATCTCACCCAGATTCTCAGCTATTTAGGCCTGATTCTGTATCTGAAACAAACATGATACAATTCAAGGTACTGTATATATAAACACTACTTTTTGTTTCTTGAATACAGGGCACAGTAAATAGCTTTATTTTTACACTGTGATTTTAGATCGAACACACCCCACCCAAATCAAATGGGACGTACACACAGAGAGAAATTCTGGTTGGTTTGCAAAAGCAAACTCTTTCTTTAATGGACAAAACCATGTCCACTGCAGGTGGGGCTGATGTAACAGGTGCAGAGAGAGTTATTTTGCTTCTGTGCAGGGTAAATACTGGCTGCTTTCTTCTTACACTGCAATTTAGATTTCAGTTTGAACACACCCCACCCAAATCTAACTCTCTCTGCACATGTTACATCTGCCCCAACAGCAGTGCAGCATGGTGTTGTCAATTAAATAAGGAGTTTGCTTTAGCAAACCAACCAGAATCACCCTCACAATTCAATTTGGGCACTTTTTCGATTTGATTTTTGCTTCTAGAAGCAATATAGAACTGAAATCGAACAGTGTTAAATGCCTTTGATCCAGATTTGATCCCGATGCAAAAACACCTGGAAGACAAGTCAATTTCTGCTTCAGTCTGGAAGATCGAAGGCAGTTCCATGCTTCTCTATGCAGCACCTCCCTCCCTTAGCCCACATGCCATCCTCGAGCCATCCCTCCCTCCCTCCTCTTCGATGCTGGCATCCGCTGGTCGATTTTGAATCGGTATCGATGTCCGCTGCGTGTACCCCCCTTAACTCTCTCTGCACATCATCTGCCCCATTTGCAGTGCAGCACGGTGTTACAGGTGCACAGCTGTTACAGTCATTGTGATTTTACTTGCAGATCAAATGAATCAGAAGCTTTATCTCTCCCCACTTTGTTTCTCACCAAAATTTGAGTTATCACCCAGCAGATTACAACAGAATTTGCTGCGCTATATAAGAAACCGTTAACAAATAAATAAGATTTTCTGCTCAAAATGGGGAATATTTTTATCTGTCAGAAAGGAAGCAGTAGTGATCAATACAAATGTAACAACCTGCTGTTACTGCTGCACTATACACAGTATACACCACATTGGTCTTTTTTGATCACTCATAATAAAATGTTGCCAGTCAGTACATTTGAATACATCCAAGTAGTGTATCAGCAGCAAGAGTAATAGGACAAACAACCGCAGCAGGCCGGGGTAGTTCATTCCGCTAGTGCCGGTGCTCAGAAGGAGTGATGTCATTTGCTGTTAGTGAATTAATAGGCTGGATGCTAATTGGCATTTAGTTATCATTTTGACATAAATCGGCAGTCAAAAGTGTCGACACCAAGGGGCATAGTAATAGTCCGAGATTGCTGGATGCCGGGTGATCTCTGACATTTTTTGTAAAGTGGCGATCATTTAAGGGGGCAAACCCACCTTAACCGATGTTATGATGTCGACATGGTTAAGATGTCAACACCTGCAATTTCAAAATGGCAATACAGTGAAAATGTTGACACCTGTTATGATGACAAAGTAAAAAACAGCGACCTATATATAATGGGTGCACACAGGGCTGCACCCATTTCTTCAATACACATCTTTCCGGAGTCCCAAGTCGGCCTCACTATGACATCACCATAGAAATGACCGGCACCATTTCCCTATAGACCTTTGCATGCATAATAGACTCTTGCATAACGGCATTGTCTTCTTATGCTCAATGGAACAAAAAGAGTGAGGCCTCTGCTCTCTTGATATACAGTACCCTGTGTCAACAATAGAAAAAGGTTGGAACTAGGGTTGGGGTTACAGCAGGGTTGCCGACCCTCCCGGAATTCCCGGGAGTCTCCCGAAAATCGGGTCCCCCTCCCGGCCCCCCGGAAGGGTGGGCAACCCTCCCGGAATCTGGGGGACCCCCCTGAACCCACCGAATCGCGGCATGTAAATGCCGCAATCCGCGGGTCTCAGAGGAGGGGGCGGAGCTAAAATGGCACAATCGCGTCATTTTAGCCCCGCCCCCTCCATGGATATCAGTAATTTCTTCTATTTCCCGTAGTGGGGGTGGGGCTTAATGACGTCACTGTCAAGCCCCGCCCCCGATCGGGTAAGGAAAGTCTCCTCTCCGGGCTTCTCCCGGAGAGGAGCATTAAAAAGTCGGCAACCCTGGGTTACAGCATACTTGCCTACCCTCCTGGATTGTCCGAGAGGCTCACAGAAATGGTGTCCTCTGCATGTCCCTGGATCCCCCCGCACCCTTGATCAAAAACCGGAATTCGTGGGTGTACGCGGAGGGGCAAGGATAAAATGATGCAAGTTGCATTATTTTTCACCCCGCCCCCCTCTGCTTACACCCGAATACACGAATGTAGCATTATCCATTATGGGGGTGGGGCTTGAATATGCAGGAACCCGCCCCCTAAGTACAGCTGAAAGTCTCCTCTCCGGGAGAAATGAAATGTCAGCAAGTATGGGTTACGGTCATTTTAGTGTTATGCTTAAAACTGTGTGTCGACAAGATGTAACAGTTGACATTCTGCCAGTTTTGACATTTTGCAAGTTGACATGTGTTTTTTGACTTTCTGAAGACTTTCTATCAACATATAGGCCCTTATTCAGATCTGATCGCAGTACAAATTTGTTCTCAAAATGGGCAAAACCATGTGCACTGCAGGTGGGGCAGATGTAACATGAGCAGAGAGAGTTAGATTTGGGTGGGGTGTGTTGAAACTGAAATCTGAATTGCAAAGTAAAAATAATGCAGCCAGTATTTACCCTGCACAGAAACAAAATAACTCACACAAATCTAACTCTCTCTGCACATGTTAGATCTGCCCCACCTGCAGTGCACATGGTTTTGCCCATTTTGAGAACACATGTTTACTGCAATCAGATCTGAATAAGGGCCATAGTACATACAAGTATTGTGCTGTCTATGTAATGACTGTTGACATTGGGATTGCCGACAAAACATATTGAACAAGATGGCCGCTTCAGCGGTATGTTGGCGGCAGGTGTTGTTTAGGATATGTGGAAGCTTCCTTCAGCCGCGGCCGCGCGTAAATGACACCATTTATGTGCCAGAAGCGATCCTTAAAACCTTTGATTTCTCCTCATTTTCTGCAGCTCGTCCGTTTCATTTTCACACAGGAACACAGATTTTATTTCTGGTTCTACGTTTCTTGCATCCTATTCTTTTATACTTTCCCTTTGGATTCCCGCTGTTTTGATCAACACATGATTTGACTTGTTGTAGCTATTTATTTTCCTTACTATTCCGGTATTGATCTCTGTAAAGTGAACTATGCCGTAACCTTTTCTGTGAAACTAATATCTGCCTCTGCAAATGTTCCAGACCACAGATAAATCAAAGTAAGTTTTAGCACAGCAAGGGAAAATGTCCACGATTTCAATGTGCAGGACCTCCCTGGGCTCTTGTGATGGTAAATGTGACAATATTGGACATGTAGTCCCAGCGTGGAGTGTGACGTGCAGTCATTGGGGGCTATTTACCAGCAGACTGCAGAGTTACAGGGAGCAGAACAGCCAAACAGACCATGACCTCAATCTAGTGCAAATGACACAAATCTGTGAGAATGTGACCCAGTACTAGACTCTGGGGAAGAGTGGTTACCACAAAATACTTATATGAGGAAAGGCACTGATAACACACAATGCAGTACGTATTACACACTGCATTATTATAGGACAGTATGCTATTGCTGAGTAATATGTTAGTACACAGGGGGGCTAATTCACAGGTTGGAATTATGTCACAGGAGGATTCCTAACTCCACCCCCACCACCCACCCACTCACCCACCGTGGGACAATGCTGGGCCAGTCAAAAAAAAAAATCATGATCCACGCTATTGGCATAACTAGAAATGTTGTGCCTAAAAAATTCTGGTGCCTGGTAATTTTTTTTTTTTACCTAAAAGCTCATTGCCAGCCGTTTAATGCTTGTTGCCAGGAGTTACATGTGCGTTGCCAGGATTTAATGCTCATTACCAGGGGTTACATGTTCATTGATATGGGGCTTCATGCTGGTTGTTAGGGGTTATATTCTTGTTGCTAGGGGTTTCGTGTTTATTGCCAGGGGTTACATGCTCATTTTCAGGGGTTTCTTATTAATTGCTAGTTGTTATTATTTTTGCTTATTACCAGTTGTTTACATGCCCATTGCCAGGGGGTTACATGGTTGATGCCAGGAAGTTACATGCCCATTGTAAGGGTGCTACATGCTTGATGCCAGGAAGTTAATTTGCCCATTGCAAGGGGCTTCATGCTGGTTGTCAGGGGTTACATTCTTGTTGCTAGGGGTTTTGTGCTTATTGCCAGGGGTTACATGCTTATTTCCAGGGTTTTCTTATTTTTTGCCAGTTGTTGTTGTTTTTTCTTGTTACCAGTTGTTTACATGCCCATTGCCCAGGGGGTTACATGGTTGATGCCAGGAATTTACATGCCCATTGCAAGGGTGTTACACGCTCATTGCCAGGGAGTTACATGCCCAGTGCCAGGGTGTTACATGCTCATTGCCAGAGGGTTACATGCTTGATGCCAGGAAGTTACATGCCCATTGTAAGGGTGTTACACACTCATTGCCAAGGAGTTACATGACCATTGCCAGGGTTTAACATGCTCATTGCCAGATGGTTACATGCTTGATGCCAGGAAGTTACATGCCCACTGCAAGGGTGTTACACGCTCATTGCCAAGGAGTTACATGCCCATTGCCAGGGTGTTACATGCTCATTGCCACTATATATATATATATATATATATATATATATATATATATATATATATATATATATATATATATATATATATATATATATATATATATATATATATAGAATGGGTTTTTCAGAGTGTACACTCTACTTGGTACCACTTAGCCAGTTGAAGTAATGAACTGTTATATTAACATGATAAAACAATCACACTTTCTATAGCAGTCTTCTGTCAATTTCCATGACCAGTGAGTTCCGGCTGCTGATATGTGACAGCGTTTAGGGGTGACACTCAATGTGACTCTCATATTTGAATTGTGGACGATGCTGCAGCCCCGCCTCTGCCACTGGTCTCCGGAGCAGTGTATTCAAAGCCTGGCGCATCTTTATTGAGATAACACTGCATGAAAATGACACATCTCCAATTAGAAACTATCTCTCCCAGACGACCTGCTCCCATTGATCATATGTGCCATACGCTGAGCTTTATTTGTTGGATTCAATTATTCATGTTTCCCAATAAAACGCTGCGCGCATCCCACTGTCAGATCTCACTCCAACCTCTGAAACAGTGTTTAACTTAAAGGTAGAATTAAATAATTTCTCCTTTTTGTCTTCAATTATTCATGTTATTTTTTTTGCATAAAATATTTACAGACTTTCTCGGGGGTTCGTGGTCCTGTCAGATGGCATTACGGCTGATGGGCTGTTTATTTGTGAATCTCCTGACTGAACCAGGACACATTGACAGACAAACTCAACAATATAGCTCAGCTTAATTGCTTTGAAATAAAACATTCTGATCTGATTTTTGGTTGAACTAAGTAAGTTTGCTCCTAAGCCTTGTGTTCTGAGGATCATCATTTACACTCAGATTTGGAATGTTTGTGTGTGTGTGTGTGTGGGGGGGGGCATTGGCAATTACCTCAGGTGTCGAGGGGTCTAAATATAGCCTATGAGGCAGTAAGTTTAGATTGGTCTCCAGAAAGTAGACTTTTAAGTAGAGATGTGTGGGCTCAGATTTTGGAAATCCGAGCACGTCCGAATGCCGGGGATCCGAGCCCGTTCAGATTTTCTCGCCCATCTCGGATCTGGATGCATGGGCAGAACATCATCGTCTGTCCTATCTGGCCTATCTAGCCTACTGACGTATATATAATTCCTGTCTGCTGGTGCCTACATACTGACATATATCATTCATGTCTGCTGGTGCCTACCTACTGCTGTATATATATTTCCTGTCTGCTGGTGCCTACCTACTGCTGTATATATAATTCCTGTCTGCTGGTGCCTACCTACTGCCGTATATATAATTCCTGCCTGCTGGTGCCTACCTACTGCCGTATATATAATTCCTGTCCGCTGGTGCCTACCTACTGCTGTATATATAATTCCTGTCTGCTGGTGCCTACCTACTGCTGTATATATAATTCCTGTCTGCTGGTGCCTACCTACTGCTGTATATATAATTCCTGTCTGCTGGTGCCTACCTACTGCCGTATATATAATTCCTGTCTGCTGGTGCCTACCTACTGCCGTATATATAATTCCTGCCTGCTGGTGCCTACCTACTGCCGTATATATAATTCCTGTCCGCTGGTGCCTACCTACTGCTGTATATATAATTCCTGTCCGCTGGTGCCTACCTACTGCCGTATATATAATTCCTGTCTGCTGGTGCCTACCTACTGCCGTATATATAATTACTGTCCGCTGGTGCCTACCTACTGCCGTATATATAATTCCTGTCCGCTGGTGCCTACCTACTGCCGTATATATATTTCCTGTATTCCGGTGTCTACCTACTGACATATATAATTCCTGTCTGCTGGTGCCTACATACTGCCGTATATATAATTCCTGTCTGCTGGTGCCTACATACTGCCGTATATATAATTCCTGTCCGCTGGTGCCTACCTACTGCCGTATATATAATTCCTGTCCGCTGGTGCCTACCTACTGCCGTATATATAATTCCTGTCCGCTGGTGCCTACCTACTGCCGTATATATAATTCCTGTCCGCTGGTGCCTACCTACTGCCGTATATATAATTCCTGTCTGCTGGTGCCTACCTACTGCCGTATATATATTACCTCTTCAGTCTGGAATTATTTTTATGGAGGAAAAAAATTGAAAGGAAAAAAAACACTTTGCGCTATTTAGTGGATATATAGCTCTGGGAGAAATAGCAGTGAACAATATGCTGGACACACCTTTGGAAAAATTTATAACAATTTATTGTAAAAAGCAATAGACATAGGAAGGTAAATTCAATACAGTAAAAAATATATAAAAAAATATATTTATAAGATAATATGAGCAAGAAGTTATAATCATGAGCTCAATAAGCATCAATAGAATTGTGTCAATCACGCTTGCATTTATAACTCAGTGGAAATAGAAGGCACTTGGTGTTAATGATTAGGGGTAAGTTAGTATTTGGAGCGGGTTAGTGGGAAAGAGTTAGTCAATAGCACATATATACAGCCCCTTAGCGTGCAAGCAGAACACGCATATAGCAGTCTGTTGGGGCAACTAATTAGATTGTAGCAATTAGTAACAGCAGTTATTGTATCGGATATCTCACCCTCCGCAACAGGGAAATGCTTGGTGGATGTCGGGGAGCCTAATGTTGCTATGGTTCGACCCGCTGAGTAGCAATGGAAGATCCGAATGATGTTTCAGCTGTATTGCCGGTAGAACTGGAGTGCTTTCATCCCTCTGAAGTAGGGGAAATGTCGGCGGCGGCTTGCTGTGATATATGGAGGCTGTGCGTGTCCACCAAGTGCGGCGGAGCTGTTTGGCTGATTGTAGCATCTCGTTTGTCCAGAGACGTAGCCAGACAGCTGATTGAGTGAAGGGTTAGATCCAGGTAGGGTGCAAGCGTGGTGACATAGAACGGAAGTGACGTTGTCAACGCGTTTCGTTTCTATGGTTACCAGAAACTTTTTCAAGACGAGAGTTATTTTTATCCAAATCCGCACAATAAATGTATTTGGCCACCTAGGGACATCCTCCCTTATATGTCACCTGAACACCATTCATACTGTTTATTGTTTAGTTTATCAACTGTACCTTGGACCATCAGCAGTCCAGGGACACCTAAATCCCTTGGTCCTGTTGAATCCAAGCGCCAAATCACACCAGCAACTTCTTCCTCATCAATTTCCTCCTGTATCCCGATCACAGGTAGTCCTACAGGCCATGTCACCGGCATGACTGACTCCTCTTCTATCCGGGATTCCTCCGCAGGATACTGCAGTGCAACGCCTACTCGTGCTGCTGGTACTGCTGCGAGTCATTCATCATCCCAGAGGGGAAGTTATAAGACCGCTATGTCTTTCATTAAGCAAATGACCATCCAACAGTCGTTTTCCATGAAGACGAAGTATGACAGCAGTCATCCAATGGCAAAGCAGATAACTGCGGCCTTGACAGCTATGTTTGTGTTAGACATGCTTCCGGTGTCCACCATCAGGGGAGTGGGTATTAGACGGTTGATGGAAGTATTGTGTCCCTGGTACCAAATCCCATCTAGATTCTACTTCACTAGGCAGGTGATACCTGGGATGTACAGAGACGTACAAAAAAGTGTCCTCAGTGCCCTGAAAAATGCGGTTGCACCCACTGTCCACCCACGGACATGTGGACAAGTGAAAGCGAAAAAGTTGAATTAAACCAGTGTTGTGATAAATTCAATAAGAGGGTATAGTGGGTGTTGAAAACAGCATGGATCCTACTTCCAAATATCCCAGTGATGTTGCAGGTGCAGCCCCTTAAGCAATAATAGGGGTCGGTGGTACCCCTAATAGACAGACAATTACTTCTAAGTTCTGCCTCGCATACATGTAATGGTTTCTTTAAATCTTCTATAAATATCCACGTCTGTACACAAATGCAATGGTAACACTTACTTATAGTTTCTACCACGCGTTCCCGTAGCAGGTTGTTTAAACACAGGACCCCACTCTTCAGAAGGTAAAAAAGTGTTTATTCTCCGAGAGGCATGCAAACGGCAAACAGGGGAAATGTACACGGGGAGATGAAAAGGTGGTGGCGAGGCGGGTGTCCGATTGACCGGTCAGCAGCGCTGCAGACGCTGGAGACTATGACACCTTCCGTCTTCAGACGTGCGCCTCTGTCCTCCTCACAGATGAATGTTCACACATACGGCATCTACGCGTTTCGGAAAGATATTTCCTTTGTCAAGATATGCCGTGTTCTTTCCCGGGCTCCTTTTTAAAGGTTGGTCAGCTGGTCATGTGATGGTCGCCTTCCAATAGGAATACCTAGCCCGGCTCATAATGCAATACATGTCTACCTTCTTAGTAACATAGTATACATGGTACATATAAACATGATATATTTTAACAATTGTTATACAATGATTAAAAAACATTTATTCAATGATTAAAAAAACCTTTGTTTAAAAAACATTTAACAAAATCTTTAAGAGCTTTAAAACATTAAAACACCGTATGTCATAATGATAAAGTGCATGATGTCTCATCCTGACTATCTGAAAGCCGGTAATTGCATTAATTTGCCAGGCATTAAAAATAGAGGGGACAAAAAAAGAAAAAGATTAATATAAGACCTTAAAACAAGCATCATATAAACCATTTGTATTCAAAGTCTAAGTTCAGACCGCTAGGGGAGAGCGTCCTAAGGTCAAAGATTGTTCTCATCTTTGACCTTAGGACGCTCTCCCCTAGCGGTCTGCGCTCTGTTAAAGTTTTAAAGCTCTTAAAGATTTTGTTAAATGTTTTTTAAACAAAGGTTTTTTTAATCATTTAATAAATGTTTTTTAATCATTGTATAACAATTGTTAAAATATATCATGTTTATATGTACCATGTATACTATGTTACTAAGACGGTAGACATGTATTGCATTATGAGCCGGGCTAGGTATTCCTATTGGAAGGCGACCATCACATGACCAGCTGACCAACCTTTAAAAAGGAGCCCGGGAAAGAACACGGCATATCTTGACAAAGGAAATATCTTTCCGAAACGCGTAGATGCCGAATGTGTGAACATTCATCTGTGAGGAGGACAGAGGCGCACGTCTGAAGACGGAAGGTGTTATAGTCTCCAGCGTCTGCAGCTCTGCTGACCGGTCAATCGGACACCCGCCTCGCCACCACCTTTTCATCTCCCCGTGTACATTTCCCCTGTTTGCCGTTTGCATGCCTCTCGGAGAATAAACACTTTTTTACCTTCTGAAGAGTGGGGTCCTGTGTTTAAACAACCTGCTACGGGAACGCGTGGTAGAAACTATAAGTAAGTGTTACCATTGCATTTGTGTACAGACGTGGATATTTATAGAAGATTTAAAGAAACCATTACATGTATGCGGGGCAGAACTTAGAAGTAATTGTCTGTCTATTAGGGGTACCACTGACCCCTATTATTGCTTAAGGGGCTGCACCTGCAACATCACTGGGATATTTGGAAGTAGGATCCATGCTGTTTTCAACACCCACTATACCCTCTTATTGAATCTATCACAGCGCTGGTTTAATTCAACTTTTTCGCTTTCACTGTGTTTTCTGGATTGGGGAATTGGATGGTCCCCAGAATCTAACCAGCTGCTCACTATTTAATTAGTACCTATATTTTGCGCCTGATTAGGAGTACCTGTTGTGTTTGTTTAGATTATGTGGACAAGTGGATCAGGGCAAACTAAGGACTATCTGACTGTGACATCCCACAGGGTAGATGCATCACCTTCCGCAGCAGCAGCAGCATCTCCTGCACGCCAGCTTCTTCCAAGGCAGGCTACGCTGTGTATCACCGGTTTCAGGAAGAGGCACAATGTCAACAACCTCAGAGAAACTGATGGGAAATCATCTTGCTGTAGCTTACCCCACTTAGGGCCTTATTCTGGTTCGTGCGGCTGGGCCGTACGCGTACGTTCCGGGGTTTTTAATGATCTGCGCATGCGTACCATCTCCAATGCGCAGGCGCGAACACTCCACAACGCTTACGGACGGGTCTCTCCATGCGAAAAAACCTGTACGCGAGAGTACGGTCATTGGGGGCGGCATAGGGGCGTGTTGAGGGGAGCGGCCGAAATAATGAGGGAAAATGGGCGTAAACATGGGCGTACACGGGGGTGTGCACAAAAAATGAACGGTGCTACTACCGCTCGATCGGCTAAAGCACCGTTCATTTCGGACACAAAACAGGCGGCCGCCAACCGCCACCTCAGACCACCCCTACAGATACCGCATGACAGCGGATGCCTGGGTCAGCTAATTAACGCTGATTACTGCTCAAACACATACACCTGAATGTAATAACCAATGCTGCAGTCTATTAAGTCCAAACCATGATTTCACTACCTGCAAGCCACACACACAGCACTCAAACACATTGGAAGCTTATGTTTCTACACTTCTCGACATTTAAAGGTTTGTTTAATTTAAGGTAAGAATCTTTTTAAGACCTGCTTATATACGCTAAGGTAGGTATTTGTTAAACAGTTACACACATTCACTACGTGCTTTCATAGACTTTACACAGTAGCACACTCAATCTACACAAGTCGACATGTGTCAACGTTTTCACTGTAACATCAACATACTGTAAGTTGATCTAAAAGTAACAGCAATGTGGGGACACATAGATAGTGATTAAAATGCAACATTAGAACATAATAAATATACATGTAAGGAGGGTTAAAATGTATTTGTATTAGGGTGTTCATTAAGGTAGACAATTGAGGTAATATAAAACAATAATTGAATAACAATTAGAATAATTTATTTAATTGCCTTAATCATAGTTGAAAGGCTAGATTTGCAGGTCCATATATGTGAAGGGTATGCCAGCGTGCACGGACGTACGCTCACTCTCATGAGCGGTGACATACGCTGAGTTTTCCATTGAAAACAATAGAGATCCATCGGTGCACGATGGCGTACGCTCAGATAGCCGCAAGAAGTCGGTGGGAAGACGGACGAGAGACGTCCGTAAACGGGGGCGTACGCTCTGTTGTACGCCAGTTGTCGGAGTCTAAGGGCTGATCCGTCCGTGTACGTTGGCGTACGCTCAATTGTACGCCACTCCCCTTCGACGTTGTTTCTGGCCGTACGTATGCGGCTGATTTGTGGGTGGACTTAACCTCAACGGCCGCGTACGGAGAGCGTACGTTAATATGGAACGTACGCACGTTTGGCCGCACCAACCAGAATAACCCCCACAGACTCTCCTGGGGATTTGTGGTGTCGGACAATGCCAGTAGCATTGTGCGGGCATTGCATATGGGCATTTTCCAATACGTGCCATGTTTTGCCCATACAATAAATTTGGTGGAGCAGCATTTCCTCAGAAGTGACAGGAGCATGCAGCAAAGGCTGGAGCAGCAGCAAAAACTCCTCAACCTGCCCTGCCATCACCTTAAACAAGAGGTTGTGATGCGCTGGAACTCCACCCTCTATAGGCTGCAGAGGATGGAGGAGCAGCAAAAGGCCATTCAAGCCTACACAGCCACCTACGACATAGGCAGAGAAGTGTGGATGCACCTGACTCAAGCGCAGTGGAGACTGATTTCCATGTTGTGCAAGGTTCTCCAGCCGTTTGAACTTGCCACACGTGAAGTCAGTTCTGACACTGCCATCTTGAGTCCGGTGATTCCCCTGATCAGGCTGTTGTAGAAGCAGCTGGAGAAAGTGAAGGAGGAGTTAAATCATTGTAATTCTGCAAAGCATGTAGCTCTTGAGTATGAAGCCCTGCATATGCTTTGCCAGGATACGAGGGTGCTCAGTCTGTTAAAGTCAGAGGAATACATTCTGGCCACCGTGCTTGATCCTCAGTTTAAAGTGTATGTTGTGACTCTATTTTATGGAAGACACAAGTCTACAAATATGCAAAGACCTGCTGGTCAGGAGATTGTCATCTGAAGCGGAATGTGACATGGTTACAGCTCCACCCTTCATTTTCTCTCACACCTGTGGCTACGAGGAAACAGCTGCGATTTCCCACACAACCCGCTAGTGGGGATGCAGGGCAGGCAGGAGCGAGTTTTGACATCTGATCCAGACTAACGGACCTGCCAATGATCGCTGACATGTCTACTGTCGGTGCATTGGATGCCATGTCACCATTGAAAAAATGGTGGAGGATTACTTTGGTGACAGCATCCAAGTAGACATGTCAGACAGTCCTTACCTGTACTGGCAGGAAAAAAAGGCAGTTTGGAGGCCCCTGTACAAACTGGCTCTATTTTACCTGAGTTGTCCCCCCTCCAGTGTGTACTCCGAAAGAGTATTCAGTGCAGCGGGGAACCTGGTCAGTGAGCGGCGAAGGAGATTGCTTCCGAAAAATGTGGAGAAAATGATGTTTATAAAAATTAATTATCAGTTATGCAATGAAGACCAGCAATTGCCTCCAGAGACTACAGAGGGACCTGTGATTGTGGAGTCCAGAGGGGGTGAATTGATAATCTGTGAGGATGAGGAAGTACACACTGAAGGGGGCGAGGAATCGGAGGAGGAGGATGAGGAGGACATCTTGCCTCTGTAAAGCCAGTTTGTTTATTAAACCGTGCGTGTCCTGGATATACAACATAAGTTTGGGTAAGAGGGCCCAAGCAAAATTCCATCTCGCACCTCTTTTTTTCCTTTGCATTATGTGATCCTATGGGACCTAGTTTTTCAAACTGCCATCCTGTCTGCCACTGTAGTGCCACTCCTAGATGGGCCACATGTTTGTGCCACCCACTTGTGTCGCTTATCATAGTCATCCAGCTACCTCGGTGCAACCTTTTGGCCTAAAAACAATATTGTGAGGTGTTCAGAATAGACTGGAAATGACTGTAGATGAAAGTTATTGAGGTTAATAATAGCCTAGGAGCGAAAAACTAAAAAAAATTCTGCGATTTTAGCGGTTTTTATGCTTTTTTAAAATAAAATCAGAATCCAAAACCTGGAAGGGTGTTTTTTTGCAAAACCCATTAGAACCCAAAACCAGAAGGGGATCGGGACCCAAAACCCAAAAAGTGGCCGGTGCACGTTTCTACTTTTAAGAGAATTCTGCATCACTCAGATAACAGATTACATTGAATAGGTAGGAAAACATGGGCTTACAGGTGTGTCCCTGCCTGCTCGGGGGGCGTGGCTGACATCACATGACATCAGCGCCCACCCCCAATTCCTCGGGAAGCATCCTGGCTTACTTTTCATGGTGAATAACCATTGAATGATTTGTCTCTGTGCAGCCGCATGCGCGCGGAGGTGTAAGCGTACACATCTGCTCGCAGCTTAGTGCAAGGGTTCGGTGGGTGGAGTTGACCTGCTCACTAGGCAGTGAATGTACGCAATCTAATGAGCAAGTCTGAATTACCCCCTTAGATTAGTGTTATGGAGAGAACCTTTATTGGACAATAGTGGCAAACGAAACAGTTATTTCCCCCAAACAATAGTATTAATTGGGGCTCAGTCAATAAGCAACATAGCAATGCAAAAATGGTTATCAGACATATTTTGACCTTCTTCGCATACGAAGTGCCCCCAGCACGCTTACGTAAAACCCCAGAGCGCGATCACATCCCAGAAGGATGCGACTTTAGTTTGAGTGACGGCGGCGGGCGGCAACGTGGCGGCAATGCAGATGTGTCCGGTCTGCTTCCCGGACGGCTGCGTGACGTCGCAGGTAACGATGCCTGCTCCATTGTAGAATGGTACACCAGCGGGCATGACTTTGCTACAGTATACCATTCCTTAATCACAAGCAGGCACCTATGGTGCTCAAGCACTCTAGTCCCTGCACTTGGTCCCTGGGTCAGGGTGTGGTCATATTCCGCTACGTAATCCCACAGATCCCTGTGACTAGAAATTAGTTTGCATTTTCCGGTCTTGGCCCCAGATATTAACACCATCTGAAGATGCAGTTAGCGTATGAAAGCTAACATTATACTTTCCCAGTAGGACTGAATATTAAGGGGATATACAGGCCCTGAGCATACAGATGGGGCATGGCTCATCTTTGCAGGGGATGTCGATGGCGACGCCAGCCGACATCCCCTGCCAGCCGCCATCCCCTGGGTCCCCGCCGCCTGCCCGCACCCCCCCCCCAAACCCTGTCCGTCTCCCTGAAGTGGAGACGGACAGGTTTGCCATCGCCCCCGCCGACGGAGATTGAGACGAACGCGCGTCTCAGTCAGATGGCGAGCAGGGCTGCTGGCGGATCGCCAGCGGTGACGTTCTGGCGATTCGCCAGCACAGAAGAGCCCAGCCCCATCTGTAGGTGCCGATTCTGTGGGTGCTTGAGGGCCCGAGCACCTCACGGAAATTGATGAGCACTCACCAGCTCAGCTGTGGCCCACTCGCCCGTGTCCCACTGCACTCCCCCTCCCTCGTCGCTGGCACAGGTACTGTGTGGGCATTTATGTACCTGCACTGTAGGGGCATTTATGTATTTGCCACTGTGGGGGCATTTATATATTTGGCACTGTGGGGGCATTTATGTATTTGGCACTGTGGGGGCATTTATGTATTTGGCACTGTGGGGGCATTTATGTATTTGGCACTGTGGGGGCATTTATGTATTTGGCACTGTGGGGGCATTTATGTATTTGGCACTGTGGGGGCATTTATGTATTTGGCACTGTGGGGGCATTTATGTATTTGGCACTGTGGGGGCATTTATGTATTTGGCACTGTGGGGGCATTTATGTATTTGGCACTGTGGGGGCATTTATGTATTTGGCACTGTGGGGGCATTTATGTATTTGGCACTGTGGGGGCATTTATGTATTTGGCACTGTGGGGGCATTTATGTATTTGGCACTGTGGGGGCATTTATGTATTTGGCACTGTGGGGGCATTTATGCATTTGGCACTGTGGGGGGGATTTATGTATTTGGCACTGTTGCCATAATTTGAATATTGGAGACAACTGTACTGCATAATATAAATCAGTATTATTTTGTGACCACGCCCCTTTCCCATGAAGCCACTCCCCTATATTTTTGGCTTGAGCACCAACCAGCAAAAACATAAATCGGCACCTATGGCCCTGAGGACAGACTGTTCTACGTGCTCTCTACAGGTCACCAAACAGCCCCCTAACAGCTAAGATTCATATACGTGCATCGCCATTAGTTCATAGTGCCCGTATAGTTATTTTTGTGTCTCCGCAATCCAATAAATGATGTAGAGACTGCAGGTAGATCATACTCGTTGTTCGTCTCCCGACAGGATAATCTACCAGACATCATAAAAAATAAATAAAGGTGGGAGCACATCAGAAAAAGCAGATAACTGTCCGCTATGGCAAAGCCACATTGCACTGCAAGGAATGAGGTCAGCAGGACACTGGGAGAAATTTACTGAAAAAATAAGAATACTGCCGGATACGAATGCATACAACCAGCATCGGCTGTATTTTTGGGAAAATACAATTAGTAAATAGGGCAGATTTATTAATCTGCTGTATTTACGGGATTCGCATTTCCTGATGGCATAGGCGGCCATATTCATTCATATTCGGATTTGCCGGCCATGTATATATGGCAGCGAAATAGGAGTTGGAAGCCGGCACGGATCAATCAGATCCGTGCAGGCTTCAGTTTGTAAAAAATAGAATTTTTTTTAAAAAATAGTCCTGGTTTTAATACAGGGTTGAAACCAAATAGGGGTTCCCCGTAATTTCTATAACCAGCACCATGCTCAAGGGCTGGCCCTGGTTCCCAAAATACAGGGACAAAATAAGTAGAGGTTTCCCGTATTTTGAGAACCATCACTGGGCCCAAACAGCCAGCAGGGTAATGCCACAGCCGGGGGAAACTATTTTTACTGCTCAGCCCAGACAGGTAACCTGGGGGAGTGGGCAGGGGCGTAACTACCATAGGTGCAAGGGGTGCAGCTGCTATGGGGCCCAGAGCTGAAAGGGCCTATCTTTACTCTCTAAGTAATATGTTTTACATACATTTATCACCATCAGTTGGTAAATGGGGGGCCCTTACAAACTTTTGCTATGGGGCCTACTGATATCTAGTTACTCCACTGGGAGTGGGGACCCCCCCCATAAAGGTTTCCCCCCTTCAGAAATAACCCTGTCCGGGCTGAAGCCCGGGACTGTCCCCGGTGCCCCAGGGTGGTGGACACCAGGCAGATTTAAGTGTAAAAACTAGATGAAACTATTGTGGTATGTTGTGGAACTGCAAGTTCCAGCAAGACTGCACCGCATACATGGACTTGGAGAACCACAAGTTCCAGCATGCAGGGCATTAATGGGCCCGCTAGGTCTTGTAGTTCTACAACATAACAAACAGCTAAATAATACACAGAAGAAAAATACAAGTTTACACACTACAATCATACACACAATATACTCACCTATTGGATCCACCGCAGGTCTGTCCCCTTGTACAGTAGAATCCAACGGACCTGCAGAAGGAAATTATACTTACCAAGGCCTCCGGCAAAGGTCGTCTTCTTCATTCCAAGTGGCATACCGGTACAGGTAAAATTAAAAAACGCCAGTACGCATACCAAGCCGGTCCAGGAGTAGCGGGGAATGTTTACATTCTCTGCTCCTCCTCCCAAAGTATGAGATTGGCTGCCCATCATCCAATGAGGTGCCGAGTTTTAGACAGCAGGGTACGGGGACTAGGTTTGGGCATTAGCGGGGAGGATTAGGGTCAGGCTGCAGGACAGGAGGGCGTTAGGTTTAGGCAGCAGGGTACGGAGACTAGGTTTGGGCATTAGCGGGGAGGGTTAGGGTCAGGCTTCAGGGCAGAGTGGAGTTAGATTTAGGCAGCGGGGTGCCGGGGCTAGGTTTGGGCAATAGCGGGGTAGGTTGGAGGGTGGGGCATTAGGTTTAGACAGCAGGGTACTGGGACTAGGTTTGGGTACAATCGGGGTGGGTCAGGCTGCAGGGCAGAGGAGAGTTAGGTTTGGGCAGTGGGGTACCGGGGCTAGGTATGGGCACTAGCGGGGAGGATTAGGGTCAGGCTGCAGGGGATGCTAAGGTTAGGCTTATGCAAAGGGAGGTTTAGGATTCAGATGCCTTGTTGAGAGGATTTTATTTTAGATTTTCATTCTATTTTTTTAATTAATATTTCATTCATTTGAAATACCGTAATTATCTATTTCAGTCATTTGTCACCATTGTCGCTTATTAGACAAGTTTTCTTTACTCCTGTATTCTGAATTGTGAATACGTGTGGAGTACAAAAAGCAGACATAAATTAAAAATTCACAGTAAAACTGTACAGTTATTATTAATCAGTTTTATCCAGTCCTCAGGTGGGAATCTTGATAAAAACAAAATACTCTACAAAAGAAGAAAAAAACAGAAAAAATCCCAAAACATAAAACATCATGAAAAAGAAAAGTTGCTGCTATTGAAACTTGAAGGACACAAATGTTCAAAGCGGTTTGCTTAATCTTCAAAGAGCAAATAAAACTTTATTGATACAGCCGTGCGCAGGTCGTTTAGTTGTCTCTTAGCAACAACAGATTACAAAATAAATACCAGCAGGAACACAGCGGTGTATTCATCTTCCTGATGTTCAATTCCCCAGAGTCACCGTTTTGGGATGAATGTCTATTGGCTCTGTGCATGGTTAGCCGGTTCATGGCTTCCCCCTTAGGCTTCACTAGGGTTGATGTCGCTAGGGTTACCACCTCATCCTTTTAATTCTGGACACATATTAATTACACAGGTTCTGTGGCTGTTTTAAAAAAAACTGTTGAAATGGAGTCTTGAAGTCAGCCAGCCACAGAACCTGTGTAATTAATATGTGTCCGAATTAAAGGGATGAAGTGGTAACCCTAGATTTCGCCTAGTATAGTAACACACAGTGTCACCCCCCCCCCCCATATGTCCTCCTCCCGTCAGGCCCCTGAGCTGCCTTTTGCATTACTAATCTACTGTGCCCAGTGGTGCACCAGGAGCCGCTCAGATGAGAGCTGTGTATGTGTGTGTGTGTGTGTGTGCGTGTATATATATATATATATATATATATATATATAGCTAAGAGAACACAGCGGCGGCACTCGGAGACTAGTGAAAAAATCAACTTTATAAAAACATCAAGCAGGTGCAAACAAAGACCGACGTTTCGGGGGGAAGCCCCGTTTTCAAGGTGCAGAAGTGACACTAGTGACAGTAAGACTCTTACCTTTATCAGGTAAGGGAAGACAGAGGCGGGAGCCCGTCACCTGCGTCCATTGCCGGCGTGTCGCCGGAAGTGATGCGTACTGCGCTTCCGGTTCTTCCGCCCGGCGTCTGCGACGCTGGGTTACCAGGGCAACCTGTGCAAAACAAATCAATTAAAGTGAACAATGTGCAGTGTATTAACATACGCAAAGAACTTAACAACATTGGTGGCATGAATGTGGCATTACAGCTCACTGGTCGTTGCTGTTAGCTTGACAGCAATATTCTTAAGCAAACGACATATTATCTGGCAGTCATATTGGGAAACAGTGCGTGTGTATAAACAGAGGGTGACCCTGTAGCACTACAGGTGAATATTGACGTCACCTTCTTTCAAGAAATGGGCTATGGGCTGTAAAATCAGACCTATTGTGACAGACCTAAAAGGGGTTGCTAAGGTTGTGGATCAGGGCTACTAGGGGCTCAGCATGGTTGAAGGGGCACCAATAGGAAGTCCATTCAAAAAACATTCCAAGGCATCCTCTCATTAAGTCCCTGGGGGAATACTGTCCCCAATTTAAAAATCCAACGTGCTTCCATCTGTAACAGTTTGGAATTCCTGTCACCGCCTCTCCGTTGGGATGGAACATGATCGATGATTATATGTCTGAGATCGCTTAATCTGTGGTTCTCTTCGGCGAAGTGCCTGGCGACCGGGTGTTCAGACACCTTCCCTTTGGCTTTGTTTTTTATCGCCGTGTTGATTGTAGATCGGTGCATGGCTGCTCTCTCCTTGAAGGGCCTGATGGTTTTTCCGACATAGCCCTTTTTACACGGGCATGTCAGCAAATACACAATGTGTGATGTGGAGCAGGTAACCACATGATGGATCCTGAAGCGTCCCGAAGCTGAAGGGATCTGGAAAGAAGACCCAGTGTCCATGTGTTGACATGTGGTGCATTGCACACATTTGTAGCAGCCCGGTTTCTTCGTGAGGAATGTGGTCTCTGGTTGAGTCTGAATTGTATCAGGAAAACCTGTAATGTCCGTATGGACGACCATATCTTTTATGCTTCGCCCCCTGGTGAAGCAGGTCATGGGCCTCTTGTTTTTATAGCATGTCAGATTTTGATCGGTACTCACTATGGGCCAGAGTGCCCTGGTGGCTCTTGGTATGACAGGGCTGGAGGTGGAATACCTACTGGTCCACGGGATGACCTCTTTCTTGGACCTTGTTTTAGGTTCCAGCAGCATTTGCCTGGGAATGGCCATAACCTCAGCCTTTTGGCGCTCCAGTATGACCTTGTCATAGCCTCTGGCTGCAAATCTACGGACCACTGTATTGAGGGCTTCTTCAACCTTCAGGGGATCGCTTGTTATTCTGGCACTGCGTATCAGCTGAGATTTTGCCAGTCCCACTTTCAGAGCTTTCGGATGATGACTTGAGGCTCTGAGTAGTGTATTTTTGTTGGTGGGTTTATAATACACCTCTGTCTGCAGACTGCCATGTTCTTTGCTCACCAGTACATCCAGATAGTTTATAGCTGTTTCTTCTATTTGTGAGGTGATTTTGATGGTTGATTCCCTGGAGTTGATGAAGCCGATGAGTTCTTCCAGGCTGTCCTGACTGCCCCGCCATAGGATAAAGACGTCGTCTATATAACGGCAGTATACTAATATTTGATCCGCCCAGATAGCATTCGAGTAGAACATCTGTTGTTCCTCATGGAGCATGAATACGTTGGCGTACGATGGAGAGACATTGCTCCCCATCGCACACCCGCTTCTTTGAAGGTAATACACCCCGTCAAAAAGAAAGTAATTCCTTATGAGGATCAGCTCCAATAGCTCAAGGAATAGGTCTATGTTGAAGGTGAGATCTCTCTCATTCATGAGGAATGATCTCATTGCTTGTAGACCTTCCCGATGTGGGATCGCCGTGTAGAGGCTGCAGATGTCCATAGAGCACAGCAACGTGCCTGTGCATTCAATGTTCAGTTGCTGGATGCGATTCAAGAAACTTGTAGTGTCCTTGATGTGACTGGGATGTTTCTGGATGAGTGGTTGAAGCAGGCCATCTAGAAAGGCTGATATGGGATGGTATAAACTGTTCCTTGCAGAAATTATCGGCCTGCCCGGCGGTCGTTCGTGATCTTTATGCATCTTAGGCACTGTAAAGAAGACAGGACATATGGGGAAGTCTTGTTTAAGGGCTGTAGCTAATTTGCTAGAGATTACATTACTCTTGGCAGCCTCGTCCAACACCGCATCCAGCTCCCTCTTGTATTCGCTGGTGGGGTCCTTCTTCAATTTGCCATATGTTTGCTCATCGCTGAGTTGTCTGAGGGCTTCAGACCGATAATCAGCCGTATTCATGATGACTATGCCACCGCCTTTGTCGGCTGGGCGCACAATGATGTTGGTATTGGCGCCCAGCGTGCGGAGAGCTTGCCTCTCATCCTGGGACACGTTGTGATGGGTAGTCTCCGATGCTTTTGTGTATTTTGACACCGAGTCACCTAGAAGCCTCATGAACGTCTTTATAGATGGGTTTGACGATTGAGGGTCAAACTTTGAATGCTTGCGGCTGTCAATAAAGGGCTGATGAATATCTGTGGCGGGGGGAGTGGAAGCATGTTGAAAATGCTCACCCAGTCTAAGTTTCCTTGAGAATTTGTAAGTATCTATGCCCCATTGAAGGTCGTCATGTTTGTTGGTCGGTATAAATGATAGGCCTTTTTCCAGTATGGATTGTTCAGCAGGTTTGAGGGTATAGGAGGATAAATTATAAATCACCGAGTCCTTGGAGTTGTCCTTGTTGGCGTTCCTTTGGTTTTGTCCGCCCCTGCGGGTGGCCTGCCTCTTCCTCTTGCTGTAGGAGGAGCGGTGGGTGCGGGGTTCCCTAAAGGGACAGCGCTGGCTGGCTCAGGGATGGTGTCCATGTCATTGTAGGCAAATTCACTGTCACTATTGGATGTGACGATGTCGCGGCTCTGGCCTTCGCGCCTGCGGCGCCATTGGTGTTTGGCCCTGGCGTTGTATGGTCGTTGTGCCGTTTGCTCGCCCCCCATGGCCCACCTGTATACTTTGTTCGTTTCGTAGTCTTCGGCCACCGCTGTGTATTTAGACCTTTTGAATTTGACTAAGTCCCGATGGTACTTGTCCACCTGTGTTTGAAGCTTAGTTAGCCACTGTTGGCTGGGGTCATCCATGGCGGCCGCCCTGAAGGAGGGTTCAATCTGGTCAATCTTTTCCTTGGTCAGGGCTAATTCACGCCCTGCCTCCTCCACCACAAGGAGAACTAGATCAAGGCTGCAGCGATTCAGGATGCCCACCCATTTGCTACAGAACTCAGGATTGTAACACCCTATAGTGGGGACGTTACGAATCCTGAATCCCCGTGGGATCATTTTGTCCCTGAAGTAATCCGACAGTGCTATACCGTGGAGTTGGAAATCAGACTCCCTCTTTTTCAGGCGTAGGAGTTGATGGAACAGATCCTCTGCGCCCTTGCTGTCCTCTTGTGTCGACAACTGTTCAGTAAATAGAACTCGGGCTGAGTCCTCAGCGGAGAACCCGTATGAATGCCCTCTAATCAGGGGTATGTTGGCATAGCCTCTAGAATCCTCCTGCTGGCTCATCTTGATCTGTGGTGTCTGTTGAATTAGTGCTGCGTGGCAAATGTTGATCACAATAAGCTCTGTCCACTGACGCCCAGTAATCAATATGCAAATTAATACAGTTACTGTCCACCTCGTGTTGCGTTGTTTGCGGGTGGCTGTGCAAAAGGTGATAAGCAGGGGGATGCTGCAATGAAGCGGATCCCTGTGTAGACTCTTGTGTGTCGACTCCGGTTGTCGTGCACACACAGAGATTGGAAAAGTGCAAGGTGCTGGTGAGGGGTTACTGCAAGCTCTGCCTTGAAAACTTGTAAGAAGATAATGGCGGGGTGCCTTGTCCCATGCGACTACCTGTGTCCAGGCAGTGATTTATAATTTATCCTCCTATACCCTCAAACCTGCTGAACAATCCATACTGGAAAAAGGCCTATCATTTATACCGACCAACAAACATGACGACCTTCAATGGGGCATAGATACTTACAAATTCTCAAGGAAACTTAGACTGGGTGAGCATTTTCAACATGCTTCCACTCCCCCCGCCACAGATATTCATCAGCCCTTTATTGACAGCCGCAAGCATTCAAAGTTTGACCCTCAATCGTCAAACCCATCTATAAAGACGTTCATGAGGCTTCTAGGTGACTCGGTGTCAAAATACACAAAAGCATCGGAGACTACCCATCACAACGTGTCCCAGGATGAGAGGCAAGCTCTCCGCACGCTGGGCGCCAATACCAACATCATTGTGCGCCCAGCCGACAAAGGCGGTGGCATAGTCATCATGAATACGGCTGATTATCGGTCTGAAGCCCTCAGACAACTCAGCGATGAGCAAACATATGGCAAATTGAAGAAGGACCCCACCAGCGAATACAAGAGGGAGCTGGATGCGGTGTTGGACGAGGCTGCCAAGAGTAATGTAATCTCTAGCAAATTAGCTACAGCCCTTAAACAAGACTTCCCCATATGTCCTGTCTTCTTTACAGTGCCTAAGATGCATAAAGATCACGAACGACCGCCGGGCAGGCCGATAATTTCTGCAAGGAACAGTTTATACCATCCCATATCAGCCTTTCTAGATGGCCTGCTTCAACCACTCATCCAGAAACATCCCAGTCACATCAAGGACACTACAAGTTTCTTGAATCGCATCCAGCAACTGAACATTGAATGCACAGGCACGTTGCTGTGCTCTATGGACATCTGCAGCCTCTACACGGCGATCCCACATCGGGAAGGTCTACAAGCAATGAGATCATTCCTCATGAATGAGAGAGATCTCACCTTCAACATAGACCTATTCCTTGAGCTATTGGAGCTGATCCTCATAAGGAATTACTTTCTTTTTGACGGGGTGTATTACCTTCAAAGAAGCGGGTGTGCGATGGGGAGCAATGTCTCTCCATCGTACGCCAACGTATTCATGCTCCATGAGGAACAACAGATGTTCTACTCGAATGCTATCTGGGTGGATCAAATATTAGTATACTGCCGTTATATAGTCGACGTCTTTATCCTATGGCGGGGCAGTCAGGACAGCCTGGAAGAACTCATCGGCTTCATCAACTCCAGGGAATCAACCATCAAAATCACCTCACAAATAGAAGAAACAGCTATAAACTATCTGGATGTACTGGTGAGCAAAGAACATGGCAGTCTGCAGACAGAGGTGTATTATAAACCCACCAACAAAAATACACTACTCAGAGCCTCAAGTCATCATCCGAAAGCTCTGAAAGTGGGACTGGCAAAATCTCAGCTGATACGCAGTGCCAGAATAACAAGCGATCCCCTGAAGGTTGAAGAAGCCCTCAATACAGTGGTCCGTAGATTTGCAGCCAGAGGCTATGACAAGGTCATACTGGAGCGCCAAAAGGCTGAGGTTATGGCCATTCCCAGGCAAATGCTGCTGGAACCTAAAACAAGGTCCAAGAAAGAGGTCATCCCGTGGACCAGTAGGTATTCCACCTCCAGCCCTGTCATACCAAGAGCCACCAGGGCACTCTGGCCCATAGTGAGTACCGATCAAAATCTGACATGCTATAAAAACAAGAGGCCCATGACCTGCTTCACCAGGGGGCGAAGCATAAAAGATATGGTCGTCCATACGGACATTACAGGTTTTCCTGATACAATTCAGACTCAACCAGAGACCACATTCCTCACGAAGAAACCGGGCTGCTACAAATGTGTGCAATGCACCACATGTCAACACATGGACACTGGGTCTTCTTTCCAGATCCCTTCAGCTTCGGGACGCTTCAGGATCCATCATGTGGTTACCTGCTCCACATCACACATTGTGTATTTGCTGACATGCCCGTGTAAAAAGGGCTATGTCGGAAAAACCATCAGGCCCTTCAAGGAGAGAGCAGCCATGCACCGATCTACAATCAACACGGCGATAAAAAACAAAGCCAAAGGGAAGGTGTCTGAACACCCGGTCGCCAGGCACTTCGCCGAAGAGAACCACAGATTAAGCGATCTCAGACATATAATCATCGATCATGTTCCATCCCAACGGAGAGGCGGTGACAGGAATTCCAAACTGTTACAGATGGAAGCACGTTGGATTTTTAAATTGGGGACAGTATTCCCCCAGGGACTTAATGAGAGGATGCCTTGGAATGTTTTTTGAATGGACTTCCTATTGGTGCCCCTTCAACCATGCTGAGCCTCTAGTAGCCCTGATCCACAACCTTAGCAACCCCTTTTAGGTCTGTCACAATAGGTCTGATTTTACAGCCCATAGCCCATTTCTTGAAAGAAGGTGACGTCAATATTCACCTGTAGTGCTACAGGGTCACCCTCTGTTTATACACACGCACTGTTTCCCAATATGACTGCCAGATAATATGTCGTTTGCTTAAGAATATTGCTGTCAAGCTAACAGCAACGACCAGTGAGCTGTAATGCCACATTCATGCCACCAATGTTGTTAAGTTCTTTGCGTATGTTAATACACTGCACATTGTTCACTTTAATTGATTTGTTTTGCACAGGTTGCCCTGGTAACCCAGCGTCGCAGACGCCGGGCGGAAGAACCGGAAGCGCAGTACGCATCACTTCCGGCGACACGCCGGCAATGGACGCAGGTGACGGGCACTAGTGTCACTTCTGCACCTTGAAAACGGGGCTTCCCCCCGAAACGTCGGTCTTTGTTTGCACCTGCTTGATGTTTTTATAAAGTTGATTTTTTCACTAGTCTCAGAGTGCCGCCGCTGTGTTCTCTTAGCTACCTACTCTGTATTGGAAGGCACCGGAGCAGGACAAAACATTTGGGACTGAGTGCCGGTCCGCCCCACCCTGCTATATATATATATATATATATATATATATATATATAGTGTCCGTGTGTCTATAGACTTGTGGTTGTTCAGCACTGTAGACGAAATGGTCATCTATTGTAAAGCGCAATGGAATATGTCACACTATATAAGAAATTCACCTGACTTGTAATATGTAATGGCCGTTAATTACGCTGTGTGGCATAATATGTAATGGCCATTACGGTGTGGGATATAACATGTAATGGGCATTACGGTGTGTGGCATAATATGTAATGGGCATTACGCTGTGTGGCATAATATGTAATGGGCATTACGGTGTGGGATATAATATGTAATGGGCATTACGGTGTGTGCAATAATGTGCAAGGGGCATTATGGTGTGTGCAACAATGTGTAAAGAGCATTACAGTGTTAGCGATAATGTTTAATGGGAATTATGGTGTGTGGCATAATGTGTAAGGGGAATTACAGTGTGTGCAATAATGTGTAAGGGGAATTACAGTGTTTGGCATAATGTGAAAAAGCCTCTATTGCCATGTAGCCACTACCCGAATTGCATGAGGCCCCACCCCCTTATGACACTTGACCATGCCTATTTTTGGCACGCACGCCTACAGTGCGTGCTATCAGTACCAACAAGAAAAAGTTTCTACTTGCATCACTGGGTAGTAGGCTACATAAGAGAGGAATTCAGTATGCATGGATGGCGGATAGTTTATTTGAAGCATCACCCTAACCTTCCGCCCTCTAACCCTAAGGTTCCCCTATTGCCTAAACCTACCCCCACACCTAATTCCGGCACCAATTTTGTCCCTGCTGGTCACGACCTGGCGGCAGCATTTGGCTTGTCAGCATCTCGATAACCGGACTCATCACATGGCATAAATGACTGCTGCCCATTGGCCCTTATTCTGTTCCACTCGTAAAGGCAAATTCCTTCTCAAATGGACAAAACCATGTGCACTGCAGGGGGGCAGATGTAACATGTGCAGAGAGAATTAGATTTTGGTGGGGTTTTACTACAAAGTGAGATCTGTATTGCATTGTAAAAATAAAGCAGTCAGTATTTTCCCTGCACAGAAACAAAATAACTCACCCAAATCTAACTCTCTCTGGACATGTTACATCTCCCCCCCCCCCCCCCTTGCAGTGCACATGGCTCTGTCCATTTGAGAAGGAATTTGCCTTTGCGAGTGAACCAGAATAAGGACCATTATCTTTCCATGAGCAATAAACTATTTTGTTGTCTATACTCTAGCACCTCAGTATTCGGATATTCACTACGCTCTGTTCCTGGATTGTGAGTTTAATGACAGGAAGTCTGCTTTGCATAGGAGAAAGCCCTCCCCACCAATCAAAGCCATTTCTCAAATATTTTTGTTTCGGCTAAGCTCCTGGAGGATTTACATACATATTTGTGAATGTTATCTGTAGCCCTTTCATATACATCATCAAATGAGAAATTCCTGTGTGTCGGATCATGAGATGGTTCACGGTAGGAAACATTGAAATTCATAGAAACACGTCTCATCTCTGGAATATTATATATGTGTGTCTTTACTCCCAAACTGCCTAAAGCTGCTTTTAAAGATTCCTTATTGAGAGACGTAGAAGAAATTCATGCAGATTAAATTTCGGCAGAAGTTTGACAATTTATCAAAAGAAAATCATTGAGTTCCTCTTTAGCTTCACAATTGCGCATAACCTGCGGACATGTTTTTAGTTTATCTTATCCTTGTGATTTGAGGATCCCGGCTGGGGCGTTCACGTGTAGATGAGTACATTACGGAGACCCGATTGTGTAATTTTTAAGAGACATATCTTTGCAATCTTTATGGTCCAAATTTTAGAGTTGATGATGATGATTAATTTGTTGAGGTTGGTCTGGGAACGGTTAAGAACAATTTCCCAGAAAATTAAGATTATATGTGGTGGGACTAAAATTTTGGTGTTATGGACCCTCCAGATGAGGTGTGGGCCTATATATTTGTCCAAAATTATTTTTTTCCCCTTGGCAAGAAATTAAGAAATAAGACAAAGATTCTTAGAAACCGCTTGACAAATTTTGCTCATCTACATTTCCAACTTTCCCCAGCAATAGAACCAAATATTACCGGAACTATTAATTAAACACCCATCCCAATCCTTAACCAGTAAGGCTATGAAATAATCTATTTTATTCTGATTCCAATTATAACTGAATATGACACATCTTGTTTTCCCCTTACAGAAAGAGTGAAAGAACAATACGTAACAGAGAGTATTCCGGCCAGCAATATAGAAGATTTACTGGCACTTTCGAAATCATTTATTTAACCCTACAATAGGTGCCCGTTCTCATTGTGATCATGATTAATTGATAGGGTTTTATTTTCCTGCCAGTAGCAGACTCGCACTTAGAAGGGTTCTCTCTTTGTCCAGACCGTCCACCCCCCACCCCTGTACACTATTCTTTCTGGATGCTGCAAATCACTGGAGAGAAGTGATCCATGGTGGGATCAGGGGGGATGAAAGAGCAGAATGGAACAATCATGAGCTGTTTCTCTCCCCACTGTATATATAATGGGTAAAAGCCAACTTTTTTGCCTAGTTGACAAAGGGCTGTGGCTAATTTGCATTATAAAGAAATACAGTATGAGTTAATATGTGCCAGCTTTTAGTGTGTAACTTGATATAACCAAATACAGGATGCAGTTATAATCCTGGCACTCGGGATGCTGGCAGCCTAATCCCAATTCAGGAATCCTGATTGCCATCAGAACACTGACGCAGGAACTGCAAAAATAAATGAGGATACTAATGCACGAATCCCGACAGCTGGCATTCCAAATGTAAGAATGCCGAGCGAGTTAGGCTTGGGCTGCGGCGGAGGGGATAGGGTTAAACTGCGGGAGGAGTGGGTTAGGTTTAGGCACTAGTAGGGAGGGTTAGGGTCAGGCTGCGGGGGAAAGTTAGGGTTAAGATACAAGGTGGTAGGGTGAAACGTACTTTTAAAGCCCAGATACTGTACATATAAGAAAGAATGTTCTGTCAAATACAACATCTCTTCCTGCGAGATATCTGGTGGTGGGGAGGCTCCCCACCCACCACCCTAGTAAGGATGGCCATCGACCATTGATGTTTCCAAAAATGGTGACATTTGCCAACGATAGGAGAAAACCAGATGGCTTCCCTATTTCAATGACACAGAGCCAATTATTGTTTCTTATTTCTGAAAGGTCCTGGAGCTTGGAGAATAGCACCGCCTCTGATTCCCCTGGAACCCTAACCCCCCCCCCCCCCCCCCATATTTGCTGATGGGCCAGTGGGTGAAAGAAATGAGAAGACCATTGGTTGGTAAAACCATTGACGTAATCCATTTCATAGTTTGCAGCCATCAATGGTCTCTTGTCAACCACATTTGCCCAATCGTATCTCAAAATATGACCTGCTGGGAATCCAATGTTCTCCAGTCTTCCTTGTTCTGACCTGGAAAAATGTATCCTAACTTCTCTCTGGGACTTACTAACTAGGGGGCCCATTTATCAAACAATATTTGAGGCTAAATCCCCAAAAACACCAGTTTTCGTGGGTTACCCACAAAATATTTAGTATCCCCCAAATGTATCAAAGGGGGACCGCAGCAGGAACCTCAGATCCCTGCTGTGAACCCCCCCCCCCCCTGCAGCGCCGGCAGCCGCATCCCCTATAGGTTTCTATGGGGGATGCAAAGCTGCCCGATGTATCAACATCAGGCAGCCCGGCTTCGCATCCCCGGGCTACCGCCATTGTAAGATGGGCTACACTCAGAGCCAGATTAAGGTCTAAATGGGCCTGGAGCTGAAAATGATCAAGGGCCTATTATGCACAATAATAGGGGTTGTGGCCAGCACCTTATAATGTGGGGGCTGTGACCAGTGATCTGGTTGGGTGGTCTGCTCATCGGTGTGTCTGTATTTGTGTAAATACTTTCAACGAATTATATATGCCTGAAAAAGGCAGGGGGCTGGCATAAGAAAAATGCAGGGAGATATATTAACAGGTGCAATCCAAAGGTGCACCCACAGGACGCCGATGTCCTAAGATACTTGTGGGGTGAGGCGGCACTCCAGTCATAAAAAAAATACTGAAAGCCAAAACTTGGTAGACAACATTTTAGCACCTTTTATGTGGTCACCTAAGTTTACAACACCATATACCCCTTATAAAAATCATGCAACAGAATAGTAACCCCCTTATACTGTACTTGCCTCTTACACATTATGCCACATGAATTGAGCCAAAATACACACTATACCGTGAATGTCCAAACAGTGGCCCTCCAGCTGTTGTGAAACTACACATCCCAGCATGCCTTGACATAGTTTTAGCATTCCCTAATAGCAAAACTGTGGCAATGCATGATGGGACTTGTAGTTTTACAACAGCTGGAGGGCCATAGTTTGGACATGCCGGCACTATACCAAACAGATTTAGCAATAATGCACAATATGCTTCATAAATAGGGGCATTGCGCGCCAATGGCGCGCATTAAAAATGTACACCATAATGCCCATTACATGTTAAACCACACACCATAATCTCCATTACGTATTATGCCAAATACCATAATTCCTATTAAAATGTATGCTACATAAGTGTTGCTTAACTACATGTTCATTGCCAGGGGTTCCATGCTCATTGCCAGTGGTTCCCTGCTTATTGCCAGGGGTTCCATGCTCGTTGCCATGTGGGATTTCATGCTCATTGCCAAGGGGGAATACATGCTTGCGATAACTGGGGGACTGCCACCGCTGGGCAGAAGTGACAGCCATTGACAGACGGGTAGAGAGCAGGGGGCTGTCCGTCTGTATTCAGATCACTGCATGTCCCGGCTATTTGAAATAATACCCCTTTCACACCAGAAAAGGCAGGGACTCAGGGCCGCCGACAGGGGTTGCTGTGGGTACAGCTGTCCCAGGCCCTGGCCTCTAGGGGGCCTGGGCAACTGACCGCAGTGACACCCCCCATGCCACACACCACCTCCCCCACCCAGCGGCCCCCCAGCCAGGCATGCACGATACACAGTGCAGCCTGCAGAGCGCCGAGCCTAGGATGCAGAGGGGCTCAGCGCTCTGCAGGCAGCACTGTGCCTGTGTTGTGTGTTTACCAAGAGGTTAGCTGAGGTGAGTTCCAGGGAATGGGGGGCGCGGGTGCGTGCAGGGGGGGGGGAGCGGGTGCGTGGGGGGCACGGGTGCACGGGGGGGCCCGTACTGAAGGTCATTCCCGGGCCCCAAAATTACTAGTGGCGGCCCTGCAGGGATTTACCAGGGAATATGGTCCCAGGATCATACAGGGACATTCCCGGATTGGCCCCTTTTACATCAGCCTAGTCCCTGCATTTTCTGGTGTGAGGTGGAGAAAAAAAAACCACCCCCCTTTAAAAAACCATCTATATCTTCAGAACCAACTGACCCATTTACATGTAGGCTTCGAATGAGTTTGGTCCTGTGAAACTGGGCTGTTTGGTTCCAGAGAAATCTGTCCTCAAACAACATGAACAGCCATGAAATTACATTTCAGAAATGAAAAACAAAAATGGTTTACCCGCAATATCTCTATAACCAATGAACCCATATGGACCAGGTATCAGATTGAAGGCTCAGCGATTTGGGATTCGACTGAGATCAACCTCGAGCTTCTGTGATGCCGGAGGGGGAACTGGCAGCCGTTGGAACCGGGTTGTGGTCGGAATTAGTGGGTTCCGTGTTATCCTATGGGGAAAACATTCCAGCTTTGCCTGGTGGTATCTCCGGTTCCTGTGGGGCTAGCGACGCAGAGCTGAGCTCGTTCGAAAGCCCTGGCCCTCAGCTACAAACTGGGCCTATTTGGAGAGTGGGCCTGGAGCTGTAGCTCCATCAGGCCCATTGTTAATCCGGCCCTGGCTACACTAGCCTATGGGCTACACACTGCACTGCCCCGGTGGCAGTGCAGTCAACGCGGTTGGTGGGGGGGTCAGCGCTAACTGTGCATGCAAAGACCCCCCAGCTTCCGGCTCAGAAATTCGCAGAGATGGGCTCTTGTTGGCGCCCTGTCCCTGCACCTCAGTTATGATACATACCACCGATTGGATCTCATTTTACAATGTGCTCCTATGCAGCAATATTCCACCCAGATCGCATTGTAAATGCAATCCATGATAAATGGGGCCCAAGGTCTGGTGCCACTGGTGTCCACTGTGAGGTGTTCTTGTAGACCGTTTTCTCCTGCTGGCTCAAGCTGTTGCAGTTCTGCTTCCAGAGTCTAAAAGGCTTTCGTTCAGAAGTATCTGGTAAACATCACCATGTAGGACTCCGCACCTCTGTTCTGGGTCTCAGCCAATCCCAAAGTATAGGTCAGGATCCATCATCTATCCGTGAGTTGTGACAAATAGATTCAATAATCTCACTGCATAAAAAGGAAATCTTATATTTTGCTGCTCCACAAATTAGGCTCCCTCCATTCTAAAGGGATATTTTTTAAAACCGTTCTGCAAAATACTCAACTAATTTCATGTTTAACTGCAAAGTATCAGTCATTTCGGCAGCTGACATTTGCCTTGTACGCACCCAGTACTACCCCAGCTGCAGCAGACAGCCGGATAGCATTGATCATCAATGCTGCTTGCAGCTCTGTTCTTAGACTGGAAATTCACAAGAAGAGCAAATTAAGAAAACATAATTCATAGACCTGGAGTATATTTATCAAAAGGTTATCCCGATAATTCCATAAATAAATGCTAGCTTTAGCGATTATCCCTGTTTATCAATCCCAACAGGTAAAATGGCCTTATAGTTCACTATATACTGTAGGCAAAAGTATACGGTAGTTAATTATTGAATTCCTGTTAATTATTAAATTCAGGTGTGATCCGTTGCCCCAGTCGTAAAAACCAAGCACCAGCCATGCAGTCTCCATTTGTGACACAAAATAAGTTGTCCTAAAGAGCTCAGTGTCTACAAGTGTGGTACTGTGATAGGATGCCACCTTTGTGCAGTACTGTGATAAGATGCCCCCTTTGCGTGGCACTGGGAAAGGATGCTACCTCTGCATGGTACTGTGATAGGATGCCATCTTTGTGCGGTACTATGATAGGATGCCACCATTGTGCAGTACTGTGATAGGATGCAACCTTTGTGCGGCACTGTCATAGGATGCCATCTTTGTGTGGTACTGTGATAAGATGCCACCATTGTGCAGTACTGTGATAGGATGCAACCTTTGTGGGGTACTGTGGTAGGATGCAACCTTTGTGGGGTACTGTGATAGGATGCCACCTTTGTGGGGTACTGTGATAGGATGCAACCTTTGTGCGGTACTGTGATAGGATGCCACCTTTGTGTGGTACTGTGATAGGATGCCACCTTTCTGCGGTACTGTGATAGAATGCCACCTTTGTGCGGTACTGCGATAGGATGCCACCTTTGTGCGGTACTGTGATAGGATGCCACCTTTGTGTGGTACTGTGATAGGATGCCACTTTTGTGTGGTACTGTGATAGGATGCCACTTTTGTGCGGTACTGTGAAAGGATGCCACTTTTGTGCGGTACTGTGATAGGATGCCACCTTTGTGTGGTACTGTGATAGGATGCCACCTTTCTGCGGTACTGTGATAGGATGCCACCTTTGTGCGGTACTGCGATAGGATGCCACCTTTGTGTGGTCCTGTGATAGGATGCCACCTCTGTGTGGTACTGTGATGCATGGGATGCCACCTTTGTGCGGTACTGTGATAGGATGCCACCTTTGCGTGGTTCTGTGATGGGATGCTGCCTTTGCGTGGTACTGTGATAGGATGCCACCTGTGTGTAGTACTGTGATAGGATGCCACTTTTGTGTGGTACTGTGATAGGATGCCACTTTTGTGTGGTACTGTGATAGGATGCCACTTTTGTGCGGTACTGTGATAGGATGCCACTTTTGTGCGGTACTGTGATTGGTTGCCAACAGGTCATGTATCTCTCGATTCATGTTTATTTAAATTGTTGGTTGATTTATGTAGATGAGAACCTTATCCCTATGTGCATAAAGGATATTGGGTTGGCATCTCAGATTCACAGAGGACCTGATGCAGCCGCTGTATTATATAGCTACAGCACTCAGCACTCAGCTCCCCAATGGCCGCCCCCATACAGCAGACAGTTTCAGAGAACTGTGTGCTATATGGGGGCGGCCATTTTGTGGTGGTCCTCAGCAGAAGAACGGAGCCGCCGGGACCAGCGAGATAGGTAAGTCTGCAGGGGATTGGGGTGGGGGGTTAACTATAGCTCCGCAGCCCCCGGCGCCTCCACATGCACAGCGCCCCCCCCGGTGTATCAGGGGCCCTTCATTCAGCCCAATGCCCCCTTCCATAGCTACAGCACTCAGCTCCCCATTGCTTTCTACCTGTATACTGTATGTGAGAATTGCTGTCAAACTGTCAGTTACTGTAGGTCACCAAACTAATATTACATATTACCAGTGGCGGTTTTTACCTATGGGCTGCAGCCCCCCCCCCACTGTTCTGGCTTCACTGTGACTGGCAGTGACTTCCTATTGGAAGTCCGACCTGCCAGTTACTCAAGGCATCCCATCAGGAGGTGTTCCCTCCCTCCGGGATGCCTCTCTCTGCGCAAATGTGCAGCAGCCCCCAAAACGGGTTCTGCGCATGCGCAGTACTGCAGACCATACTGCGCATATGCCGGACCGGGGAACCCGAACAAGCCTCCGGGGGCTGCTGCAAAGGCAGCACGCGGAGGCTTGGGCCAGCGCATATACAGTATGTATGAAGTTACTCGGGTGCCCGGTGGCTGGGTACAACGGCAGCGGAGGGGATGTAGTTTCACTCTCTACCAGCAGTTGGCAGTGTTTTGGAGACTCACGGACACGAGACATATATATATAAGTAGAGGATGAGTGCCAGATGTCACAGCCCTCCACACGCAGATAGACTTAAGGAGCCCATACACGCTCCGTTTTGCGGCTCCGTTATGTACTTTTAAAGTACACCTCGTATCGGATCGCATGCCTTGTGCATGCATTGTGCATGCACTGCGATCCGATACGATGTGTAGCTAGTACAAAAAGTATGTGCAGCACATACTTTGGTACTTGTTTCCTATCTGGGCGCCCGTCGCGGGCATCGCGGGTACATTTATGCCTGCCCGCGACGCGACCGACGCGATGCCCGCGATTTTCCCATTGAAAACCATGTTAAACCTGAAAAATCGCGTCGGTCGCGTCGCGGCCGGCCATAAATGTACCCGCGATGCCCGCGACGCGATGCTCACGATTTCCCATAGGAATCAATGTTAAAAGCCGCGATGGACCCGATTTTACTGTTAAATGCCTCAATCCACCCGATTTGGCCATAGGAATCAATGTTAAATGGGCCACAGAGCCCATTAACCCTTAAATGTCCCCCCAAATTTTTGACGCCACCCCACGATCGACGCCAACCCGAAGCGTGGCGAGCGCAGCGAGCCCGCGAGGGGCGGCGGTACGCGTCCTCCGACCTTTTCATGCCCTACTATCCACTAGGGCGTGGTGTGAGAATATAATAGTGTGGCGAGCGCAGCGAGCCACCGAGCCCGAAGCGTGGCGAGCGCAGCGAGCCCCGCGAGGGGACGCGGATACCTTCACAATTATGCGCGTCCCCTCGCGGCCTTCACAGTGAAGGTATCCGCGTCCCCTCGCGGGGCTCGCTGCGCTCGCCACGCTTCGGGCTCGGTGGCTCGCTGCGCTCGCCACACTATTATATTCTCACACCACGCCCTAGTGGATAGTAGGGCATGAAAAGGTCGGAGGACGCGTACCGCCGCCCCTCGCGGGCTCGCTGCGCTCGCCACGCTTCGGGTTGCCGTGGATCGTGGGGTGGCGTCAAAAATTGGGGGGGACATTTAAGGGTTAATTGGGCCTAATTCAGGGTTAATATGGCCAAATCGGGTCAATTGAGCCATTTAACAGTGAAATCGCGGTCAATCAGCCTTTTTAACATTGTTCCCTATGGGAAAATCGCGGTGATCGCGGTCATCGCGGCCATCGCGACCATCCAATTTTACCCGCGATGCCCGCGATGACCGCGATCACCGCGATTTTTACCCCCGATGACCGCGATTTTGATCGTGGGCGCCCAGATAGGAAACAAGTACCCATACTTTTTGTACCGTACTATGTGATGCGCGGGAGCGCGCATCGCATAGTACAGAACGGATCCGGACACAACGGAGCGTGTATGGGCTCCTTTAGACTACATAGACTTATACTACATAGCTACCAACTTCAGTCTGATACATTACAAACATGTATCAGTTAATACCGCAATTTAGCGACATTGTTGACAGCATTACATAGTATAGGAGTACAGAACCACACACTTCTTTTACACTAGAATGATGAAAACTCACTAAAAATATGGTTTTAAATATATATATACAGTATCTCTTATATATTTGGCTACATCTGTCACTCAAAGTGTGTCTGGAGCTGTAACGCTGGGTTGTGGACTTCCATCTTAATTTATGATTGTCATCACCTGTTTTAAACAGGGTAATTGATAAGAAAGGTGTTTAAGCACAGGTGATGGTAATCCATAAATTAAGAAGAAAGTCCAGAAACAGAGCAATGAGGGTCATGTTGGGAGGTATGCACCTCCCTCGCTCCCCCCCCCCCCCATTCACGGCATCCCCACGAGTAAATGGCACATGCAAAACACTGACATGGCTATGGTCGACAATGAAAAAGGTTGACAAGACTTATTTTTCACTTTTTCAATGTTTTCATATTCATTCTCATGTGTCGACATGGACACCAATGAAGTGCCACACTTATGTAAACATTTACATGTGTTGACCTTTCTGTGTTGATTTTTTCTTTTGGCGATTCGCGGCACCCCCCGTGACCCCCCTCCCGCGATTTTCAGCACACCCCCCGCAATTCGCGGCCCCACCCCGTGACACACACCCCCCTCCTGCGATTCGCGGCACCCCGCGCCCCCCCCTCCCACGATTCGCGCCAACCCCCCGCGCCCCCCCTCCTGCGGTTCACGGTACCCCCCACGACCCCCCTACCGCGATTCCCCACCCCTGACCCTCCCTCCTGTCATTGCGGCAACCCCACGCCCCCGCCAACCACCCTCCCGCGATTCACTGCAACCCCCCGCGCCCCCCCCCTCCCACAATTCGCGGCACCCCCCCCCCGACCCCCCCTCCCGCAATTCACGGCATCCACCCACGACCCCTCCTCCCATGATCAGCGGACACCCCTCACCTCCTCCCTCCCCCCCCACCCCCGCACGCGATTCACGGCAACCCCAGGATTAAATGGCACATGCAAAACACTGTCACGGCTATGGTCGACAATGAAAAAGGTTGACATGAGTTTTTGAAGATTTATTTTTCTTTTTTTGAATGTTTTTATATTCATTCTCATGTGTCGACATGGACACCGATGAAGTGCCACACTTATGTCAACATTTACATGTGTTGAACTTTCTGTGTTGATTTTTTGTTGTGGTGATTCGCGGCACCCCCCGCGACCCCCCTCCCGCGATTTGCAGCACACCCCCCGCAATTCGCGGCACCCCCGGTGACTCCCGCGATTCGCGGCCCCACCCCGTGACACACCCCCCTCCTGCGATTCGCGGCACCCCGCGAAACCCTCCCACGATTCGCGCCAACCCCCCGGGCCCCCTCTCCCATGGTTCACGGTGCCCCCCACGACCCCCCCTACCGCGATTCCCCACCCCTGACTCCCCCTCCTGTCATTGCGGCAACCCCCGCCCCGCGACCCACCCTCCCGCGATTCACTGCAACCCCCCGCGCCCCCCTCCCACAATTCGCGGCACCCCCCCCCCCCCCCGCGACCCCCCCCTCCCACAATTCACGGCATCCACCCATGACCCCTCCTCCCGGTTCGCGGACACCCCTCACCTCCTCCCTCCACCCCCCCCACCCCCGCGAGCGATTCACGGCAACCCCAGGATTAAATGGCACATGCAAAACACTGGCACGGCTATGGTCGACAATGAAAAAGGTTGACATGAGTTTTTGAAGATTTATTTTTCTTTTTTTGAATGTTTTCATATTCATTCTCATGTGTCGACATGGACACCGATGAAGTGCCACACTTATGTCAATATTTACATGTGTTGAACTTTCTGTGTTGATTTTTTCTTGTAGCAATTTTTTTCCAGTGACAACTATGAACTATGTGCAAGTCAACCTACACATCATCAACCAATTCTTTGTATAATATATAACACCTGTTCTGTTTTACTGTAGGTGTTTTAAGTCAGACCTTTTACTGCTACTATTACTGTTTATGTAAATGCATTCTGAATGACAGCAACATCCTACCATCCTTCTACAAGAATATATAACCAACTAGGTGATTCATCACACCCCGTGCCCCCCCCCCTCCCGCAATTCACGGACCCCCCGCGCACCCCCCTCCCGCGATTCACAACCCCCCCTCGCGCAATTCACGCCCCCTCCCACGCTTTGCGGACCCCCGCCCTCTCCCGCGATTCGCCGACACCTGCGCCCCCCCTCCCTTGATTCACAGCACCCCCGCGCCCCTCCCGCAATTCACGGCACCCCTAAGCCCCTCTTTAGTCCCCCGTATACTCACACACCCCTATCACTACCCAGCTTCCTGCTCTCCTGAACCGTAACTTCCACCACTGGGGAGTTTGCTGACGCTGTTTTGCCCACATGCCCCTATCATGCCTCATAGCCCAGCCTCCTGCTCTCATGCACCCGAACTCCCACCCAGTAGGAGGAGACACTGACTAAGGGCCACCATCCTGTACTCCTGTACTGCCACGCTGGACCCTCACCCACTGGCAGAAGCTGCACAGTATCTCCCACCCTCCTCTTTAGTCCCCCTTATGCCCATACACCCCTATCACTACCCAGCCTCCTGTTTTCCTGTGTCGTGACCTCCGACAGTGGGGAGCCGCTGACTCAGAAACACCCTACTATACTATTGCACACACACACCTAAACAACATGCACACACAGCCCCCCCCCCCCACACCCACAAATGTCACTGTACCATCCACACTATCAATGTACATCTTACTCTGTAACCGCTTTTTAATTAAACAAAACAATACACACCCCCTTCCACATCATATGCTCTCTATTTAACACATTTCACCTATAACTCAAGTTGCAATACAGGCCATCTTTCATACAATTCTAACCATCTTTCTCATATGCAAATGTTCACAAATTAAGGGGGCGCAGCCCCTTACGACGGTGTGAAGAGCGCCCGTAGGGCGCGATGAATCACCTAGTCTTATATATTTGACTACATCTGTCACTCAAAGTGTGTCTGGAGCTGTAACGCTGGGTGGAGCCTCTGACTCACATGACTGACTCACATGACAGAGAACCAGCCCAGTGAGCCCACAGACAGTGTAACTCTCCATGCTGTGTAACTCTCCATGTTACACAGCAAAGACACGATGGGTGACATTCTATGCTATGCGATTTTCTGTTTTTGGCGTTATTTAGACCACAAAATGGCGATATCGCATTTTTCTGCGAAATCGCCAATTTAACGTGATGCGTTAAGGGACAGAAATCGCATATTTTGTGCGTAAAGGTATGCGGAACAAAAGTGCGAGATTAATTCGCACTTTTATCGCATCCAGATGTTTTCCAATGCAAAACTATACAAACCGCTTATTTAATGCTATGCGCATTTGCAAATCGCACTTTTGCGGTGTCTATTTATCGCACTTTTTTCAGACCTGGTTCTGTTTGGCGCATTTGCACACACCTCATTTTGGTCAAGTGCGCACATGGTTAATTTCAACACAGGTGCCTTCATTATCAATCCCAAACCCCCCTACCTTAACCCCAACATTAATAAGGACACCTGTGAGGGTTTAATTCATGTAGATTTGTATGACTAATTTAAAATTGGTTATCTGTCATGTGTCCCAATTGGAGGGCAAACGCAGGAGGGAGGAAGGTGGGCAAAAGATGCTGGTTGCAAACCCCCCACTACTGGGTACCCCACGTATGTATGGTGCTCACCTGTACCTGGACTACCTGTCGGACCAACAGGTTGTGGGGATGGTTACGCTGAACCCCATTACCCTGTCGGAGTTATATGAGCAGGTGAGAGATGCTTGTGCCCATTTTGTGGGTGCCAACTATGTAGTGTCTGTCCAGCAATAATGAATGTGTGCCCTCTACTATTTGTCCACAGCCTCCACTCAGTCTGTGACCTCATGGGCCTTGGTGCTATCACAGGCCACTTTGTCTAAGAATTGTACTGTACTGTTACTTGCTATAAAGAAGTTGTTGCAGACATACATCACCAGGCGTAGCTTTTCTGGTAAGCACATGTGGCCTGTACTCCAAAATGTACCAGTGTTGGAAGTGTACTCATTAATAAATAATTGACCAGTACCACCGCTTTCCACCCATATTTAACCTAACACCAGTCCACAACAGATGCACATGGTGGTGCTGACCTATCCCTTGCTGATATCTACCTTCTAAGTACTCTTGGTCCATGTAACAATTAAGTTTTCTGTGAAACATGGCTCACTGGTGTTGTGGAACTACATGTTCCAGCATGCCCTGACACACTACAACCATTACAGTCCAAACCATGAGTGTCAGAGCCTGCTGGAAAATGTACATCCAGGGCCGGTGCTACCCACTCAGCAGCTCCTGCAAAGCAGGGAGGCGCCATGCTTAAAAGGCGCTGTCTCCCTCCCTGCTCTGCTAAAGCTGCCTCAGCCCTCACTGTCACTGCCTCCTGCACGCCGCTCGCAGCGCCTGTCTGACAGTGGGCGGGCGGCAGTATAAAGAGCTGCTCCCTGCACCTTGCATACACTGTCCTCCTCCTGCGACCTGCCCCATCTTCCTCACGGACACTTGCGCTGAGGCATGAAGCGCTGTCTGTGAATGCCTGGATGACGTCATGTCCGGATCTGCCCCCTACCCATTGCTCCCGGCTCCTGTCAGCTGTCAAACAAATGACGAACAGGCAGCAGCGCCGTCCTTCCTTCCCTCTTCTCAGTGGCTGTGCCAGTGCCACTGCCAGTCTCAACACTCCACCCCCTATATCTCCTCTCCTCTTCTTCCATCTCCTCCTTCTCCCCCTCCTTTCCCCCTCAGTCACGAGAGGGGAGTAATGGCGTCCTCAGAGTCCTGCCTACGCAGATAGAAGAGGAGGGACTGCACAAGAGTTAAACAGCAAAAGAACAGTGAGTCTTTTATTATACAAGTTTATAACAATTTTTTAAATAATTGTAGATTTTTTTATATTAATTTAGACACTTTTTAAATAATTGGCTGGGTTATTTGCCTAAAGGTGGCCATACACGCTGCAATAGCAGTGTGCAATGCGATGTGCGCTCCGGCGGGCATCACACAGTACAAAAAGTGCTGCACATACTTTTTGTACTGCTTTCGGATCAATCTAGCACATAACGTATGCGATTCTCGCAGTGTGTATGGGCACCTTTAATGCTTGCAACATTTTGCGGACACAGCACTGAGATGGTGTATGCATACATGTACATGCACCCGAGATCCTCCATAGGATTGCATGTTGCATACGCTCCCACAATCAAGCTTCAGCTTGTTGCAATGGCAATGTGAAAGGGCGCAAAATTTATGGTTTGCAGGAGGGCGCCGGACACCCTAGCACCGGCCCTGTGTACATCCATAACCTTTGGCAGCCAAGGAGTTATACCACACTACTTTACTGCAATCCCATAGTCATATACCATTACAATATGTTATAAATCACACATTAATTTATATAGAGAAAAAGACACAAACACAATGGAATGTGGTTTGCAAATTTTACTTGTTATGAAGTAAACCATTCTGCAATGTAACATGTGCAAAATACAAACTGTGGGGCCATGTAGACAGATAGTTGGCCTTTTTTAATGTAGAAACACTGATTTAGCAGCTACCTTCGGCCAGCATCAGGCAGCCCTACACCACTTTTCGAGGCGGAACTAAGCCCACCACGGGTCCTCACACTACGACGGGGTGGGGAAGTGGGGGAGACACTTATTGGGGTGCTGGAGACACTGCTGAGGGTTGAGGTAGTGCCACCTCCCACATTGCCTTCCTGCTGCTGCTGTATTTGTGCCTGCATAGCTAGGAGGGCATTGGTCTGCGCTGTGCATGTGTGGGTTAGGGCTGTAAGACTTTGTGCCAGGCTCCCAATATGGCTATTCTGCTCACGTATTGCAGAAGTTAGTTCTGCAAAACGGCTGTCAAGACTGTTGGCAATGCGCACTTGAGTGCCTACAGCTACCCTTACACTACGGGCCATTTTGCGCAACTGCAGGAAGGTGTCACGCATGTACCCCTGTATATTTCCCATTTGGAGGCTTTGGGAGGCCATGAATTCAAGCTGCTTGTCCTTGAAATTCACCAAGGAGTTAGCTACTTGGGAAGCAGTAGCTGGTGTATGGGGTTGCTGGGTGGTTGGGGGTGGGTTGGGTGGCACCCCACTTGGGGGAAGATCACTCTGGGACGAGCCCGGCATTTCTTCCTCTGCCGCAAAGGTGTCGACCGGATCAAGAATGATGTCCATTTCGTCTAGCACCAGTATTGAAGAATCTGTTTGGTTTGACCCTAGTTGTATAGCACCTGTGGATACAGAGAAGAGGTAAGTACTCATGCATATATAGGCCACACTGTCCTCTATACTGTTTTACATAGGCCTATAGATGGCTGACGCCCATACCTAGGGGTGTTATGCACTTACACATGTACCCCGATACTGCATGCAACAATGACACTATTAATATGTCACATGCCTAGCTCAGATTACACTCATGTCCGTTGCAATGTAGCAGCAGGAGCAGAATGTAGTGTGAGATCTTGTTGATGTGACATGGGTGTGTGTACTGTATGTGTAATGGGGTGTTGTTTAGTCATTTACCTGCTTCCACAGATTCTGCAGCAACGGGCCTTCTTCTCTTAGATGCTGCAGCACTTCGGGACGGACAATCTGTACAAGGAAAGATGGCCAGGCATTATGGACCTTGCAATGGAGATGCATTTTCAGAAAACATGCAGTGAATTCACAATAATGGACAATACCCAATAGAAAAGGGCAGCATTATATCTGGACCACCCTTTGTTTAGTTTTCAGGCCAATCTTTCATTTCAGACTTAGTAGTAAACTAGTGTACACATGACAACTATAGGATATTCGGTGGTTTGTAGGCATGCCAGCTAAACCTCCATTACACCACAGGGTTTTTGTACACATACATGTTAGTCTGCTGCAAAGAATGGTACACTTTTAATCATTCAGATTAGTTGTGGAACTACAAGGGCCAGCATTATCAGCAATTTCAAAGCAGGAGCAGCCATTTTCTTGTGCATGACCTTGCTGGGCTATGTAGTTCCACAGCAGCACTTTACAAAGCATAACAATACAAGTGCACATTACAGGTATAATACATTGGCATGTATGTTACAGTTTGCATGGGGTCACACTTACCAGCTCGCGGTGGCGTTTGGGCCCTGTCGGTATCCGCCACATGCATCCCAGGCAGGACCTCAGGGGGGATGATGCGCTTCAGCTTCACCTCATATGCATTGTAGCTGACAGTGGTGGGGCTTCCTCCTCCAGTCCTGGTGGCCTCCTCCATCTCCAGGGCCATTTTATGCTTCAACTGGCGTTTTATATCGTTGAAGCGCTTCTTCACATTGCGCACCAGGCGCTTGTGATTACTCACAGCGTTCACCGCCTGGGTGATGTCCTTCCATATAGCGCGCTTGCGCTGGGCAGTGGTTTTGTAGTTGCTTTTGCCAAGCAGCCTCTCGTACACTGGCATGATAGCCCTCACAAGTGCCACATTTTCCTCATAGGAAAACCTGACCATGCGGCCACTTTTGGTGCGACCAGCTACCACCTCCTCCTCCTCCTCCTCATTTTCTGCACCAGCCATGTCACCCTCCTCCTCCTCCATGGCAGTGTCTTCCTCCTCCTCACCAGCATCTTCCTCCACCTCTGACATGTGGCCCTCCTGCAGCTGGTGTGGGGTATGGTCTAGGGCTTGGCTGTAGGATGGGGATGCCAGCGGATCCTCCACCTCCTCCTGCTGGGGCTGGACGGCCAGGGTCTGAGCTGAGGCTGGCCTTGCTGTGGCCATGCTGCCTGCCACACTGCTGCCTCTCCCACTTGTCTGGCTGCTGCCAGTGCTCCCTCTGCCAGTGCTCCCTCTGCCAGTGCTCCCTCTGCCAGTGCTCCCTCTGCCACTGGTTCCTCTGCCAGTGCTCCCTCTGCCACTGGTTCCTCTGCCACCAACTCCTCTTCCTGCACAAACGCTTCCACTGCTCCTCTCCATGCTCCTTACTTCCTATCAAAGAGTGAAATGGCGCCAATGCCCCTTTATATAGGGGGTGTGATGCATAATGGAGGGGACATAGGTGGGCCAATAGGTTTGGGGGTTCTTAGTCATGCGGAGACAGGTTTGTAAATCGCACTCCGGTTGGTCCAAAACTCGCACATGACCAGCGAAAGAAATGGCGCATTTTTCGGACTAAAAATCGCACTTTTTTCATACTAAAAATCGCACTTTTTTATGACTAAAAACCGCAAATCGCAACTCTTCGCACTTTTCAGCCTCAAATGCGCATCACATTAAATAATCGAATTTGGACTGAAAAGTGCGAGTTAGAAAAATGCGATTTGCGGCGATATAGTGTGCGAAATAAACATGCGCATTTAGCGCATAGCATAGAATGTCACCCAGCTACTCACCAGACACACCAGGTGAGCACCCCACACCTCCATACCTCCCAACATGACCCTCTCCAGGAGGGACAGAATGCTCTGTTTGTGGACTTCCATCTTAATTTATGATTGTCATCACCTGTTTTAAACAGGGTAATTGGTAAGAAAGGTGTTTAAGCACAGGTGATGGTAATCCATAAATTAAGAAGAAAGTCCAGAAACAGAGCAATGTCTCCCTCCTGGAGAGGGTCATGTTGGGAGGTATGCACCTCCCTCCTCCTCCCCCCCCCCCCCCCCATTCACGGCATCCCCACGATTAAATGGCACATGCAAAACACTGACATGTCTATGGTCGAGAATGAAAAAGGTTGACTTTTTCAATGTTTTCATATTCATTCTCATGTGTCGACATGGACACCAATGAAGTGCCACACTTATGTCAACATTTACATGTGTTGACCTTTCTGTGTTGATTTTTTCTTGTGGCGATTCGCGGCACCCCCCGCGACCCCCCTCCCGCGATTTGCAGCACACCCCCCGCAATTCGCAGCACCCCCGGTGACTCCCGCGATTCGCGGCCCCACCCCGTGACACCCCCCCTCATGCGATTCGCGGAACCCCGCGACCCCCCCTCCCACGATTCGTAACAACCCCCCGGGCCCCCCCTCCCGCGGTTTACGGTGCCCCCCATGACCCCCCCTACCGTGATTCCCCACCCCTGACCCCCCCCCTGTCATTGCGGCAACCCACACACCCCCCCCCCGCGACCCCCCCTCCTGCAATTCACGGAATCCACCCACGACCCCTCCTCCCGTGATTCGCAGACACCCCTCACCTCCTCCCTCCCCCCCCACCCCCGCACGTGATTCACGGCAACCCCAGGATTAAATGGCACATGCAAAACACTGGCACGGCTATGGTCGACAATGAAAAAGGTTGACATGAGTTTTTGAAGATTTATTTTTCTTTTTTTGAATGTTTTCATATTCATTCTCATGTGTCGACATGGACACCGATGAAATGCCACACTTATGTCAACATTTACATGTGTTGAACTTTCCCACATGCCCCTATCATGCCTCATAGCCCAGCCTCCTGCTCTCATGCACCCGAACTCCCACCCAGTAGGAGACACTGACTAAGGGCCACCATCCTGTACTCCTGTACTGCCACGCTGGACCCTCACCCACTGGCAGAAGCTGCACAGTATCTCCCACCCTCCTCTTTAGTCCCCCTTATGCCCCCACTCCCCTATCACTACCCAGCCTCCTGTTTTCCTGTGTCGTGACCTCCGCCAGTGGGGAGCCACTGACTCAGAAACACCCTACTATACTATTGCACACACACACCTAAACAACATGCACACACAGCCCCCCCCCCCCCCCCACAAATGTCACTGTACCATCCACACTATCAATGTACATCTTACTCTGTAACCGCTTTTTAATTAAACAAAACAATACACACCCCCCTTCCACATCATATGCTCTCTATTTAACACATTTCACCTATAACTCAAGTTGCAATACAGGCATCTTTCATACAATTCTAACCATCTTTCTCATATGCAAATGTTCACAAATTAAGGGGGCGCAGCCCCTTACGACGGTGTGAAGAGCGCCCGTAGGGCGCGATGAATCACCTAGTATAAATATATATATATTTGCAAATTTTGTTTTATTTTATTTGTATTTCTTTTATCTCTCCAAGTGCAGTGTTCATATTATAACCCGACAATGGCCCTTATTCTGATTGATGCGGACTTTACCGCGTTCTTACGGATTGCGTCTTTACGGCGTCTGCGCATGCGTGTAGAACACTACGCGCATGTGCCACGCCTTGACTCGGTACCAGTTCGGACAAAGCCCGTCCAAAACTGGTCACCGCAATCGGTCGGGAAATAGGGGCGTATTATGGGCGTCATGCGGAATGACACATGGGCGTAGTTTCAAAGTGGGCAAAACGGGGCGGAAACATGGGCGGACACGGGGGAGTACACTTATGTTGGGGGGCGTACATTCGGAAACCACTCCGAATGCACGCGAGCAAAAAGGGCTGAAATGTGCGGTGTCCACAAGTGTACTATTGCTTTGCGGACACCACTCGTTCATGCGGTAGGCGAACGTACGCCTAATGACTACAACCATTAACACCTGAACCCAATACAATCTACTCCTTTACTCATTACTCACTAATAGGACGCTTGTCAGTGCTTTAATTGAAACCATTGCTCTTACATTGCTGTAAGGGTTAATGTGGGCTATGCATGTGTTAGGCATGCTTGTAAGGATATATTGGAATCTAATTGATTCCAATTCCAAATAAGCTGTTTTTTATGAGGCTAGGTAATTGAATAAGTGGGTCATGTGATGTTTTGCAGAAGATAGTTCATAGTGGGTTTTTTGGCGGAAATACTCCGCTTACGTGCGGTAGCACCGCTTGGCTCCCGTTCGGATGCGGTATTCCCGAGCATACTCTGTAATACTCTGTGATACCGTGCCGAATCGGAGTGTTTCTCCCGCACACGCATGCTTTGTATGTCGTCCGTAAACACGCCCTGTTCTTAACGAGTGAGTCCGTCCGAATGCGGAGGACACGTGGGCGTTTCTACGGACGATGGCCGCATGCGGCAAAACACCGTGGCGTGCGGACCGCTCCGTAAGAATGCGGGAATATCCGCACCGATCTGAATAAGGGCCAATGTCAGTGACACAAGTTCACATCGGACCCCCGACTGGTTGGCGCTGTGCCACTGCTGCTGGCCAGTATCGCCAAGGAGGGAAGCATCTCTCAGCTGACTCAGTGACTTTGTTACCGTTACATGACCTCAAAAATAACACGTTAATAGCAAACCTGTCTCTTCTGGGCTATTTAATAGATGCCTGTATCTGTAGTACTTCGCACCTCAGTGAGGTTTTGCCACAAAACTCAGATTGCGTTCTCAAATGACCTTCCCCAAAATGACTCGGTTGCTGTGGTCAATATTCAGCTGAAGTCCTGACTCACCACTTTGCCGCGCACCTTTCTCCTATTACAGCGCCTATTTTTAGCCGAAGCTGACTGGACTTGTGTGAAATGTAGAGTATAATGGGAAAGAGCTCTATCCTCAGGAAAATGCCATATTGTGACACGTTCTAAGTGCAATTTTTGGTACTTATGTAATATCTGGACTCCCGTTTTTCTTATGAGACCGCGTCCCCTCGCGGGGCTCGCTGCGCTCACCACGCTTCGGGCACGGTGGCTCGCTGCGCTCGCCACACTATATAAAATCAACTCCATGCGTAGTTGGATAGTAGGGGTATGAAAAAATGGGGTGCATTTAACATGGGAGTCCAGATAATACATAAGTACCCAATTTTTTTTTATTTCTTTTTTTATGTTGGATGCATTTAAAGCGGACCTATCATTTATCAGTCACAGTGCGGCCAGACCTGAGTTATAGATAAAAACATTCTAACCACTTAATGTATAGAATGCCACCCAAAACACGCAGTGCAGTACAAGGGCTACCTGTAACAGCCACTGGTAGTGTTTTCAGGAATCACTTGAGTATACTCAGTGGCATAACTTCATCCCAGTTGCCCAGAGGCAATATAAGTACTAGTGCCCCCCCCCACACACACACACATGGACCCACACAGCACCTTATATACAGATGGAGCAGCTCTCAGTTGAGCTGCTCCTGGCGATAGTATCCCCAATTGGGCTGCGTGCCATATGACAGAAGGGGTGCGTGCGCACGAGACTCTCGCACCGCCCTCCACCGGCTCCCCGCTGCTCCCCCATCTCCCCACGTAGTCCCCCTCAGCCTCCACTCACCCTGCCCCTCTCCCTGAAGCAGAGACGAAGAATTGATATCAACAGCTTTCAATTAACTGATTCAAACTGGCAGGGGAGGAGAGGTGCCCCCTTGGGAGCAGGAGCCCAGTGGCAGATGACCCCCTTGTCTCCCAGGGTTACGCCTCTAAGTATACCGCAGATATACTGTACTGCTTGCTGCATCATTGTCATCCATTTGTTATGCAGAATGTGCTATACTGAAAATGCCTCTGCAGCCATTGTTCCAGCATGACCGCAATCACTAGTAAAGACACACTTCTGCAGCGCTACAGAGACTATACAGGCAGATGAAAGTCAGTTAGAATACCGGCGTGGGCATCTACATAGAGGAAATCTTGACATTGGACAGTTAAGTATATTTACCCTCCCTTCCCCGCAGCCAGCGTCATAACCCTAATAATAAAAGTCTAACGCTGCTCCTCACCTCCAAGGGGGGCGTTCAACATATTTTGCGAGCCGGCTGCAACTAGATGGCGCCCCGATGAAGCAATTCAAGTGTTATCCTCTTTCAGGCACACAGAGCCGCCAGCATTACTGGTATGTTGTTCCATAGCGGGCTGGTAATTAGTATGTAATAACAAGAGGAGCTGGAAATGTAATGTTACTCCCATTCACCCCTTTCTGCCATCATCCTCATTTTTTTTTTACTGGGTATGGGTCACATGGTCGACACAATAAAGGCCGACATATATAAGGTTTACTAAAGGTCGACAGGGCTTTGACACATGAAATAGGTGACCTTTGGTCTAAGGTCGACAGGGTTGGAATTTCGACACAAGCATCAGGTCGACCATGGGAAGGTCAACAGTTAAAAGGTTGACATGAATTTTCACTTGTTTTATTTGTCCCGAATTTTGACGTCAGTCGACATGGACACAGTTATCAGTGTACCGCGTCCCCTCGCATGGCTCGCTGCACTTGGCACATTACTATAGTCTCCCTCCACGCCCTAGTGGGTGGTAGGGTATGAAATACCGCCTGTTTTGGGGGGGAGGAAACATGAAATATTATGTCGACCTAATGCTTGCGTCAACCATGCCGACCTTACCCATGTTGACTTATTTCATGTGTCGACTTGCCCTGTCAACCTTTAGTGATCGAACTACCGTAATGTACAGTATGTCGACCTTAATAGTGTCTCTTATTACCTTGATTCCATTCTCTCTGTTGGGCAGATGCTCTGCACATCTGAGAGTCACATGACTGCCCGGTGCATCTGCTGCTTACCATCCGCACATGTGGGGGCTAATGACGCATCAATAGCTAGTTAGCTACTGTAATTAGAGAATCCACAAATCGAGCAATAATCGAATGACTGCGGATGCGTACTGTTCATCGTCATTTCAAACTGAAGCCGCAGGAACAGGAGCGATGGACAGGAAGCCGGTGTTTGGGGGTGGAAACATGTCGTTTTCTGGGTGTGCTTAAAATAATGCAGGCGTGCCCAGGCATTTTTAAGGCGGGTCTCTGACCACTTCCACCCGGTCTCGGGCGCAGATTGGCGGAAGCCTCAGACCTACTCACAATTGCACAGTCTCTTTGATGTTCCGATTTTCTTATGGATCTACGAGTGGATTGCGGTTAGCGATCCATTCGCAAATTTATTGGCAAATTTGCAGGGGGCAATGACTCTTTCTGGGGCCCAATTATCATTCAATATTTGCGGCTAAATCCCCGAAAACATCAGTTTTCAGGGGTCAGCCGCATATATTAAATATCGCCCCAATGTATGTAGGAGGAACTGCAGCAGGAATCTCCGATCCCTGTACCGCGGCCAGCCACCACCCCCATAGGTTTCTATGGGGGATGCGAAGCTGCCCAAATGTATCAACATCGGACAGCAGCGCTTCACATCCCTGGGCTACTGCCATTATGGTATGGCAATAGCCCATTGTAGCCTATGGGCTACGCACCGCACTGCTGCCGGGGCAGTGCGGTCAGCGAGGTCGGCGGGGGTTCAGCGCTTATCGCACATGCGCAGACCCCCCCCCCTGACTCAAAACATTGTAGAACATCCCACCGATAGGATCGCATTGTAAAATCGGTGGTGAGCGATCATCGAAATTATTTATCATCCTTTTGGCCGCATGCGGATGTATTACTGTACACATTCCCTCACATGTTAGAGAGGTAGGTGAGGGGATTGGGTGGGTGGTGCGTACCTGTTACCTGTTACCATGTGCAGCCTAACTATCAGGTCTGAATCAGGCCCTTTATCTCTCTCCACTTTATCTCTCTACAAGCCTTGCTAATCCTCCTCCCAGTGTTCCAGTATGTTCTTTATGGAATTCTCTTTATAAGAGGTATCGCTATTTCCGATGATTGAAAGGATCACGCGGCGCCTGGCGGAGAGCGCTATTATCACTCACGCTGGATGAAGCTGCTGTAAAGGCTTTTTAATTTGATGCACATTTAAACAGTTATCATTCCATCCTGCATCCCGGTGAATAATGTTATTGCTGGTACAATACAGTATTCTCTATATTGGGGTTATCTGTCACATGCCGGCATCACCCGTGAAGAACAGAACAGGAGAAACCACCATTATTTGCATTTTATTATTATTAGAATACCAGTGTTCCTTCAAGGTTGTCATCCCAAGTCCTGGGTCCTCTGGATTTATGCCTGCGATCAGTCTGCAAGTTTGGAATCGCTGCCCATAATCACTTAGAACTCTTAATTTATTAAGCATATAATGGAACCTTCAGCGATCGTAAATCCTCACTTTTTTTTTCTAATGATTCTTAAATGATTTTCTAACAGAAGAGCGGTGGACCTGCCTGATCCTGTGTTTGGCAACAATCTCTCCTCCAACCACTCGCCAAAGCTTTGCCAAATAATGGCCTGCCTGGCACTGCTGACTCTAAGCCGGTGTCAAATGTAAGGCACACTCGGACAAGACACCTTGCTATGCCTCTCCCTGTCACCCACTGCCTCTCTCTAGTCTCCAACTGCTTCCGTAGTCTCCCACTGCCTCTCTTCTCCACCCCCTGCCTTTTCCTGTCACCTACTGCTTCTCCCTGTCATCCACTGCTTCTCTCTGTCACCCACTGCTTCTCCCTGTCACCCACTGCCTTTCTCTAGTTGCCAATTGCCTCTGTAGTCTCCCACTGCCTCTCTCTTCCACAGTCTGCATTTTTCTACCACCCACTGTCTCTCCTTGTCATGCACTGCTTCTCCGTTACACAATGCTTCTTCCTGCCACCCACTGCCTCTCCCTGTCACCCACTGCTTCTCGCTGCCACCCACTGCTTCTCGCTGCCACCCACTGCTTCTCCCTGCCACCCATTGCTTCTCCCTGTCACCCACTACTTCTCTGTCACCCACTGTGTCTCCTTGTCACCTACTGCTTCTCCTTGTCACCCACTGCTTCTCCCTGTCACCCACTTTACGGTACTGTGCCATATCAAATCTATGCACAAACAGTATATAATATTTGTAGTGAACTGTAATAATTTATCACATAATGCATTGGTTCTCAAACTGTGGGTTATAACCTCAAAGTGGGTCACTACCATCTCAGCATCGGGTTGCCAGTGCTGTGCCGTAAGCAGGCGGCGCAAGGCACAGCCACCACAGTGGCCCAAGGCACAGCTGTCTGGCTCCTTGCTTCTACCTGCTCCCTGGGTGTAACGAAGGGTGGGAGGGCCCGCGAAGCACAGGTAGACTCAGCTCCATTAACCTCAGAAAAGCTGAGCTGGGATGTTCCCAAGACAGGGGACAAGGACCTGCTGGTATTCCCCCTTGCAGAAACGTGCCCCCCTTCACAATTCACACACACAGACACAGAGGGCGAATCTCCTCACAAAAGGATGAGGTGTGAGGTGTTGAGTGAGTGGACCTTCCCCCCAGTGAAGGGGAGGGGGGGTCAGTCAGCTCAGGAGAGGTGCTGGGAAGACATTTTTAAGTCTGTATATAGTGCTGGGAGAATGCCCCACACCTGTGGTATAGTTAAACATGCCGAGTTACGAGTCCCAGGGGGATGGCCGTTTGGGGTGTGGAGGAATGGTCTGGTACTTATCTCAGTGAGTAAGGCCAAACTGCCAGCTGCAGGGGAGAATCCGTGCCCAGGAGTACGACGCACAGCTGTGGTGGGCTGTGTCAATATCAGCCGGGATGGACACAGCTCCCCCTATATCAGTGTGCTCACAGACTATGGGTTCGAGGACACCTGTGTGCTTTTAGTTTGCCATCTCCTGCGAGAGGGAAAGGGACTATGCCCATTGCCCACCCTAGCCACGGCTATGGCGTCAGGTGGTGCCAAGTATAGGGAAGTGTTAGTACAGATCCCGCAGAATCAGTGGCAGTCTGTCTCAGCACAGAGACCACTGCTACCTGTCCAGGTGATGTAGTTAATAGCGCACTGATGAGACGGTGACGTGGGTCACCGCCTCTGTGCGCCATTTTAAAAGGGGGAGGTGTAACGATCAGATCAGGTGATCGATCAAATTAACGTATGCCTCCTGTTATGATTATCTGTGCAATCAATGTATGTCTGGTATGTTTGGTAAAATCATGCCGCCTGTGATTATTATGTGGGAGATCAGAACATGTCATGTATTATGTGTGTGGACTATTGGTGACCCAGGGAGTGTAGCCATCTGTGGACTCCTCTGGAGTTAGGATGTAAGATAAGATCTGAGACCCCTCATAAACCAGATTGGGGGGGAGAGCAATAGTGTCCAGCCAACCGGCCAAAGTGGCTCTGGCCCTGCACTAAATGACCTCTTATCACTTGAGGAATGTATAAAATCTACTTCAAAGCAGGGAGAAATTCTTTATGGGAAAGATCCTATATCTAGGGACCTTCACTAGGCTCAGCAAGGGAATGGTTAAAAATCCCAAGGGTGGGAGGGATGAGGGAGTCTGCAAGGTATAACTAAGACCTTTCTCCCTATAGTCAGTGTCACTACCTGGGGGTCTAGCAATCAGGCTGTAGGCGACGAGAGATTTCTTGTGGAGAACCCCCCCACTTCAGGATTGTAAGATACGGTTCTGTCTTTTTTCCCTTTTTATTTTATTTCTGAAATTTGCATTTAAAAATCGTTGTGTGTACTTTTAAAATCATTGTAATGTCTTGTAACCATTTTGTTTAAAGTTCTGTAGTATTTCTAGGAATAAATAATACATATTCCCAGTTCTGGTTCTGTGTTCTTAAGACTCATTAGCCTCAGGAGAGAAAGGCTGGAAAACGTTACCATTGTTATCTTGTATTGTGTGGTCAGGGGCGAGCCAAGCCGCCCCTTGCGCAGTTTCAGGCGCTAAAATCAGGTTTTGGCTGGTGGCAGTGTACCTCAAGGAAAGGACCCGAGTGTCCTGAGTGAACCCCAGTCACGGCCGGAGCTGCTCAGATTGACGTATCGGAGCAGGCGACCGGTGGGTCCGTGACACTGGGTAAATAAGGAATCTGTGGCTGCCGGCTGTCAAGACCAGCCATGAGTTTTCCTATGGGCAAGTCTGACATTTCTCAAAAGGGGTGAAACTCTTTATTGGTCTCGGCAACCTGCAGGCAGTCCCTTATCTATCAGAAGCAGTGCAGTCGGACAGTCTATGAACCAAGCCACCTTGCTATGCCACCCTCTGCCTTTTACTGACATCCCTCTGCTTCTCCCTGTCACAGACTGCTTCTTCCTGTCAGCGACTGCTTCTCCTTCACCCACTGCCTCCCCCTGTCACCTGTACATTGCAGATGACAGGCATGTGCAGTATTGGCCTCAGTACTGCACATGCGCATACCCCAGGTTCTTTGGGCTGCTTTGGTTGCAGTTCATAGAAGCCAAAGAGGCAGCCCCGAAGGGAGAGAGCACCTCCCAATGTGACAGCCTTGGGTGATTGGCAGGTCAGACTTCCAATAAGAAGTTACTACCAGTCACAGTGAAGTCAATGCAGTCTCACAGACTGCATCTGGCTGCATTAACACTGAGCAGTGGCAGAGTTTACCTGGGGGGGGGGCTAATACTACTAGAATGATCCAGTGGCATAGACCAAGCTGTTCTGACTGAGGAGAGACTGCAGCTACGGATGGGGCAATTACTGTACTTTATTATACAGTAATCTGCTGTCCCCCGGAAATGATCCACATATAATTTACAGCACAAATGATGATGTTAGCCACTGAGCATATGGGCAGGCAGCTGTACATAAACAAACAGTGCCCAGTAAGATGTATTGCTGATATTAATTATAACGATAATTTGTCCACAGATGCACTGTATTTCCCTAATGCTGCAGTCATTTGCGCTTATCTTGACATTTCCCATGCATAATATGATCACCTTCTTTCATCCCTGATTCCCCGGTAAGAACTACAGTATACAGTGTGTAGCATCTATATGTGTAACCAGGATGTAGTTGGCATTCCAACAGTAAAAATGGTGGTGGTCAGAAGACCCACGCATGAATCTTAGGGTTAGTCTACTTAGGGCTAGGCACTAGGGGAGGGTTACGGATGGGCGCAGGGGGGGAGGGGTGTTAGGGTTTGGCTCTGGGGGAAGGTGTAGTTAGTGTTAAGCACTAAGGGAGCTTTATGGTTGGACTGCAGGAAGGGAGGGTTAGGGTTTGGCTGTGAGAGGGGTAGTTGAGGTACTGAAAGAAAGCTAGGGTTAGGCACTAAGCGAAAGCTAGGGTTAGGCACTAAGAGAAGGCTAGTGTTAGGCACTAAGAGAAAGTTAGGGTTAGGCACTAAGAGAAGGCTAGGGTTAGGCACTAAGAGAAGGCTAGGGTTAGGCACTAAGAGAAGGCTGGGGTTAGGCACTAAGATAAGGCTGGGGTTAGGCACTAAGAGAAGGCTAGGGTTAGGCACTAAGAGAAGGCTAGGATTAGGCACTGAGAGAAAGCTAAGGTTAGGCTCTAAGAGAAGGCCATGGTTAGGCACTAAGAGAAGGCTAGGATTAGTCACTAAGGGAAAGCTAGGGTTAGGCACTAAGAGAAGGCTAGGGTTATGCACTAATAGAAGGCTAGGGTTAGGCACTAAGAGAAGGCTAGGGTTAGGCACTAAGAGAAGGCTAGGGTTAGGCACTAAGAGAAGGCTAGGGTTAGGCACTAAGAGAAGGCTAGGATTAGTCACTAAGGGAAAGCTAGGGTTAGGCACTAAGAGAAGGCTAGGGTTATGCACTAAGAGAAGGCTAGGGTTAGGCACTAAGAGAAGGCTTGGGTTAGGCACTAAGAGAAGGCTAGGGTTAGGCACTAAGAGAATGCTATGGTTAGTACTAAGAGAAGGCTAGGGTTAGTACTAAGAAAAGGCTAGGATTAGGCACTAAGGGAAAGCTAGGGTTAGGCACTGAGAGAAGGTTAGTGTTAGGCACTGAGAGAAGGCTAGGGTTAGGCACTAAGAGAAGGCTAGGGTTAGGCACTAAGAGAAGGCTATGGTTAGGCACTAAGAGAAGGCTACGGTTAGGCACTAAGAGAAAGCTAGGGTTAGGCACTAAGAGAAGGGTATGGTTAGGCACTAGGAGAAGGATATGGTTAGGCACTAAGAGAAGGCTGGGGTTAGGCACTAAGAGAAGGCTAGGGTTAGGCACTAAGAGAAGGCTAGGGTTAGGCACTAAGAGAAGGCTAGGGTTATGCACTAAGAGAAGGCTAGGGTTAGGCACTAAGAGAAGGCTAGGGTTAGGCACTAAGAGGAGGCTAGGGTTAGGCACTATGAGAAGGCTAGGGTTAGAACTAAGAGAAGGCTAGGGTTAGGCACTAAGAGAAGGCTAGGGTTAGTACTAAGAGAAGGCTAGGATTAGGCACTAAGGGAAAGCTAGGGTTAGGCACTGAGAGAAGGTTAGTGTTAGGCACTGAGAGAAGGCTAGGGTTAGACACTAAGAGTAGGCTAGGGTTAGGCACTAAGAGAAGGCTATGGTTAGGCACTAAGAGAAGGCTGGGGTTAGGCACTAAGAGAAGGCTGGGGTTAGGCACTAAGAGAAGGCTAGGGTTAGGCACTGAGAGAAGGCTAGGATTAGGCACTGAGAGAAAGCTAGGGTTAGGCTCTAAGAGAAGGCTATGGTTAGGCACTAAGAGAAGGCTAGGGTTAGGCACTAAGAGAAGGCTAGGATTAGTCACTAAGGGAAAGCTAGGGTTAGGCACTAAGAGAAGGCTAGGATTAGGCACTGAGAGAAAGCTAAGGCTAGGCACTAAGAGAAGGCTAGGGTTAGGCACTAAGCGAAAGCTAGGGTTAGGCACTAAGAGAAGGCTAGGGTTAGGCACTAAGAGAAGGCTAGGGTTAGGCACTAAGAGAAGGCTAGGGTTAGGCACTAAGAGAAGGCTAGGGTTAGGCACTAAGAGAAGGCTAGGGTTATGCACTAAGGAAGGCTAGGGTTAGGCACTAATAGAAGGCTAGGGTTAGGCACTAAGAGAAGGCTAGGGTTAGGCACTAAGAGAAGGCTAGGGTTAGAACTAAGAGAAGGCTAGGGTTAGGCACTAAGAGAAGGCTAGGGTTAGTACTAAGAGAAGGCTAGGATTAGGCACTAAGGTAAAGCTAGGGTTAGGCACTGAGAGAAGGTTAGTGTTAGGCACTGAGAGAAGGCTATGGTTAGGCACTAAGAGAAGGCTAGGGTTAGACACTAAGAGAAGGCTATGGTTAGGCACTAAGAGAAGGCTGGGGTTAAGCACTAAGAGAAGGCTGGGGTTAAGCACTAAGAGAAGGCTAGGGTTAGGCACTGAGAGAAAGCTAGGGTTAGGCTCTAAGAGAAGGCTATGGTTAGGCACTAAGAGAAGGCTAGGGTTAGGCACTAAGAGAAGGCTAGGATTAGTCACTAAGGGAAAGCTAGGGTTAGGCACTAAGAGAAGGCTAGGGTTATGCACTAATAGAAGGCTAGGGTTAGGCACTAAGAGAAGGCTAGGGTTAGGCACTAAGAGAAGGCTAGGGTTAGGCACTAAGAGAAGGCTAGGGTTAGGCTCTAAGAGAAGGCTAGGGTTAGTACTAAGAGAAGGCTAGATTAGGCACTAAGGGAAAGCTAGGGTTAGGCACTGAGAGAAGGTTAGTGTTAGGCACTGAGAGAAGGCTAGGGTTAGGCACTAAGAGAAGGCTAGGGTTAGGCACTAAGGGAAAGCTAGGGTTAGGCACTAAGAGAAGGCTAGGGCTAGGCACTAAGAGAAGGCTAGGGTTAGGCACTAAGAGAAGGCTAGGGTTAGGCACTAAGGGAAAGCTAGGGTTAGGCACTAAGAGAAGGCTAGGGCTAGGCACTAAGAGAAGGCTAGGGTTAGGCACTAAGAGAAGGCTAGAGTTAGGCACTAAGAGAAGGCTAGGGCTAGGCACTGAGAGAAGGCTAGGGTTAGGCACTAAGAGAAGGCTAGGGTTAGTACTAAGAGAAGGCTAGGGTTAGTACTAAGAGAAGGCTAGGGTTAGTACTAAAAGCCTGTCTGACTGTAAGGATGCCTCTGTCAGTATTCTGATCGCCAGCCTCCTGACTGTTGGGATCCTGTACCCAACCTGTATAATCTGTGTCCAGAAACCTCAGGCACATTCATTCCAAAAGTTACAGTAAGACAGGAAGGCTGCGGGATTCACAGAAGATTAGAAGGAGTTGGAAGAAAAGGATCCAACTTATCTTTCATATATCATAGATTTTGTCTCTCATTTACTGTAGGTCCCAACCTTAGTCCTTAAGGCGTGCGGGGTGGCGTGGGATGCGATACTCCCCACAGCATAAACCTGGCGTGTGGGTTTTCCTACATACCAAAATGCATAAAAAAAAAACAGATAATGGATTTTCTACCGAATTTTTGCTTTATTGCATCCCACCCTCTGTGAGGAGACCTGGAAAACATGCACTGTTGGGAACCACTGCAATAGATAAATGATAAGACAGAATATGATTGGTTGCTATGGGAAACATCACCTTTTTTTCATTTATAGAACTTTACACACACAGCAACAGTAACAACACCAAAATAAAAACAAGCATTAAAAGCAAAACATTCCATAAACATCATAATGATTTATTTTACTGATGACATAATCCGCACTCTCCTATAACCCTTCCACACAACATCAAAGAGCATCGTCTTAATAAGTTCCCTTAAAAAAAAATATTTGCAAACATTTTGAGAAGTTTTTTTGTGGTTAAAATCAACAAACGGCCTTAAAAACTCTGCCGCTTTGAACATATTTCCTCCAGCTCGGACAACGTACAGCAATTATAGAGGAGGGGAAGGCGAGTAACCAAGTTATTAATCAGCGGAGGCCGGTTCTGTTATCGCAGCCGCATCTAACACACTCTCCTCTGAGTGCCCCCGTAATCCTCTGCTCCCTAAAGAGCCTCTTGTGACCTCATAGAAGAGAATCGCTGCAATATATAAACTTTGCAGAGCCGACTTTAATTAACTGTCAGGAGTTGCATCCATACAGTGTTTGCCACATTGATCATAATAAGCAATGTAGCAAATAATGAGTGTACAACAGAAACAGCAATGGTATTAATTAACAACAATTAATTATTAATACTAGAAAAACTTAATTATTTTTTATCTCCAGGTGCTAGATCTCGTTACTGCAGGGAAGGCTTTAAATACCACTCCCCGTAGATTTGGTATTGTTTTACATTTCTAATTAGTCTTCGCAAGTCCATATGGCTCTCGGTATCTGAGCGCCGCAATACAGCAAGAGTTATTTATATTAATGAGACGTCAGCCTAAAATCTGCGCACTCCTACAGAAAGTATTCTGTACGCTAGCTGGCTCCTGTTTGCGCTTGCTCTGCAGTAACCTGAGTGTGTTTTGTATCCTGACATGTATGGTGGCGGAGATGCATGATAAGGGGGGTGTATCAAACCTTCTAAACAGGACAGGGATAGTAGCTGCCCACAATACACCATAGGTTTCCTGGAATTTGCAGCTTATCCGCTTGTCCTCTCTATCTACCCCAAATTCATGATTACTACAGGCCTACACTCACTGGTGTACATGTGTAATATCCTCGATAATTGCGGTACAACATTGAGGTGCCCCTGTGAGAGGTCATTTGGAAGGTTGGGGACAGGTAATAGAACAGAAGAGGCAGTTGGTGAGCAGAGGGTGGTCAGCAGCAGTTGGAGAGTGTCAGTTGGTGAATGGAATGTGAGTTGGTTAGTGGGAGTTACAGAGTGGCAGTTGCTGAGTCTCAGTTGGTAAGTGGAAGTTAGTGAGCGGCAGTGGTAGAGTGGCAGTTGGGTTGTGGTAGTTGGTGAGCGGCTGATGGAGCGCAGCAGTTGGTGAGTGTCATTTAGTGTCACTTGGTTAGTGGCAGTTGTAGAGTGGCATTTGTTGAGACAGTTATTAAGTCTCAGTTGGTGAGTGGCAGTTGGTGAGCAGCAGTAGAGTGGTGGCAGTTGGTTATTGACAGTTGAAAAGCAGCTGTTGGTGAGTGGCTGATGGAGAACAGCAGTTGGTGAGTGGGATTTAGTGGCAGTTGGTTAGTGGCAGTTGTATAGTGGCATTTAGTGGCAGTTGGTTAGTGGCAGTTGGTGTGTTGTAATGGGTAAGTGACAGTTGGTGAGTAGCTGATGTAAAGCACCAGTTGGTAAGTGGAATTAGTGGAAGTTCATTAGGGGCAGTTGCAGAGTGGCAGTTAGAGTGTGGTAATTTGTAAGTGGCAGTTGGTGAGCAGCTGATAGAGAGCAGCAGTTGGTGTGTGGCATTTGGTTAGTGGCTTTTTTAGAGTGGCAGTTGTTGAGACACAGTTGTTAAGTCTCAGTTGGTGAGTGAGAGTTGGTGACCGGCAATTGAGTAGTGGCAGTTAATGGGCAGAAATTCGTTATTGGCAGTTGAAAAGCAGCATTTGGTGAATGTGGAAGTTGATTAATGGCAGATGGCGAGTATCAGTTGGTGATGGTCAGTTGAGTAGTGGCAGTTGATGGTCAGCAATTGGTAATTGGCAGTAAAAAAGCAGCAATTGGTGAGTGGCTGATGGAGAGCAGCAGTTGGTGAGTGACATTTAGTGGTAGTTGGTGAGCAGCAGTTATTTAGTGGAAGCTGTAGAGTGGCAGTTGGTGAGACACAGTTGCTGTGTCTTGGTGAGTCGCAGTTGGTGGGCAGCAGCTAGTTAGTGGCTGTTGGTAATTGGCAGTTGAAAAGCAGCAGGTGGTGTGTAGCAGTATATCAGAGGAAAATGTGAGGAGAGTAGTGGTTATCCCGATCACCAGCATCGTAACCGCCTCAATGGAAATTTTGCACCCCCTGCCCAAAAATTTCCAGTTACGCCAATGATTGCAGTGTATAATATAAACAAATATACTGAACCATGCAGCTGTGCTACATAGCATAAACAGATACAATATTATATAATATTACATTATGACATAGCAGCAGAGTGTTATAACATTACACTACAGACATGATACAAGCAGGTTTGGCTGTAACATATACGCCTCTATACAAGATAGGGTGAGATGCAGCAGAGGGTCTCTCAGTCCTTGGTTGGTGCGTCATGCTGTTACACTGTTACTGATAGCAGGTCTCCCTTCTGCTCACAATTCTGTCAGTGTGAGGTTCCCGAGAATTCAGTACCAGCCAGAAAGTGAGGGAAATGATGATGAAGCTGTGAGTTTCCTCTCAGGCCTGTACGGTCCTTCTGTCCTGTGTACATAAATAGCTTCCCAGTGATTGAACTGTCACCACCATGCTGAGCGCCCGTGGATATCAGCCGCTCTACAAAGGACAATAAGCTCAGAGCTTTCTACGCCCTGTGTTTATCATCAAATAAATCAGAGCTATTGATTCAGCGCCTTCCTCTGCCTTGATATCTTCATTAAATCGCCAGCGTGCGACATCTACACATGACCAGGCTCGGAAACTTAGGGATTAGGTGAAAGCTGGGACATTCGGGACACCAGAGCACCGGCTTGGACCAGCTACCTGCAGCGACCTCGGAATTCTCTGAGCACATCTCGAGCGCCGTTTAGTGTGTGACACCTGCCACATACATGGGAACAAGTGCAGAGAGCTCCACAGTGGTGGAGATCACTGCAGGGATCTGGTCTGGCGTTCTGTAGTCTGGACCAGTGGAGTCTCCAGAGGGGATGCTGCAGCGCAGTTCAAAATTCAAAGAGGGGAGCCGCACCAACTGCTACCAACTGCCATTCCAAACTGACTCACTGGCAGTGGGTGTGGCTCCCATAATTGAATTTTGAACTGTGCAGCAGCCCTTCCTCTGAATCCACCACTGGTCTGGACCATTCCAGCGTTTGCCTAGTCCTCAACACACTTCCAGCAACCTGAATGATACCAGTAACAAGATTTAAATCCTATATGGTACCAAAATTCAGAGAGCTGTTGTCAAGGCCCATGTGGCACTCTGCACCTAGATATAGCGATAGGGACCCCCAATACACAGAGAAGCCTTTACGATGGCTTGGGGCCTTATTCACACATTTGGGCAAATGCATGCAACCAAGATCTCACAGGGAGGTGGAAGAAAGTGCAACAGCCTGGATGGAGCAGGGAAGAGCTCCATAAGAGTGGAGCAAATGGTGCAGAAGCCAGAAGCGGCTCCAAAAGACGGCGGTTGGAAGAAAAGCTCTGTCTGCCTCTGAAGAGGCCAGAAGATACTGGGAACAACAAAGAAGATTGCCAGCTGGTGGAGAAGAAGAAGCGACGTGGCCACTGGCCAGGATGGGCCAACGGCAGAAGAAAAGAAGATATCGGCAGAGAGGACTGCAAGGGTGGAATGCAAAAGTCCTCTCTGGCCATCATCTTCTTTTCTTCCATCTTCTCCAGGACGGGCCAGCAGCACTGCAGCTTCGGCGCCCACCAATCATCACAACATGGGTAATGCCTTTCAGACCACAGGTGAACCGGGAGTGTCACTGGCACCAAGCAGAGTTGCCCAGGAATCAGGGCATCCAACCCAAGCCAAGCCTGTTCAGACATAGCCAATAACTAAATATCTTGATATTACCGACTCAGTTTAGCTGTCTTATTTTTATTTTCACTCTATAAGTTCCCACTATTTTATAACAATAAAGAAATAATCCTTACGAGCAACTCTCCTCCACATTGTATCTCCTCCACTCTGTATCTCCTCCACACTGTACTTCCATCAGTATAGATGCCCCAGAATTGCTTTCTCTGAGAATGACACTTTCCTCGATGTTTCTATGCGATGACCCAGTTACATCACTGCCGCAGTGATGAAGTCACAGCTGAACTTTGGAGTAACAATACAATGGCCTCATCAGTCACCAGATCCTCTGATGTTGTATCTGCTTTACTGTGCCTTGGGCATATCCGGTGTTGTGTTCACTCTACCCCAGGCAAACACTATGTACTCTTCTAACAGTACAACATAGATGTATTATATATCATTTTTTGAAGAACAGGGGCAAGGAATTCCATAAGCCATGAAACGTACTCATAAGGTGCTATTTCTATGAAGTATTATAGAAAAACAGGCCATTGGTAGATTGCCGTTTGTGGCACCTACGGAACATGAATTACATGTCTGTCTTGTTAGGGTATCGGATAATAAATGAAACACATAGTTCGATGTATGATTTGTTTATTTGTCAGATATAGCTAGCCTATGTACAATTGGCCAGTGATAAGTAAAGTAGGATACCTATTGATGAGCTCATATATCCAAATTGCGCGTAAATGTGAGATCGATCGAGGTATTGCCAAGCGTAGTAGGCGTTTTGAGTGGGCAAAGCGAGAGCCCGTAAAGAGAACGGAAGACATGGACAAATGAGATGCTCTTCCACCACGGTGAGCTGTGGCAGTTGAGTTGGTTTTGGTGCATACTGGAAGCTGAACTCCTTGCACATGGGTGGCAATTTCTTTTGTCGCAATGATCCCATACATGTACCGCACGCCAGAACCTCCGCATTTGCTCTGTACTCTGTCTCGCCAAACGCAGTAGTTAGTACGCAAATGTGATCGGTGGTGCACTTGCGTAGTTCACCCTTGTGCCAGAGGTGATCGCAGACACCGCACACATGGCCGAAGGAATGGTTTAGAAATAGCTTGGAGAACTGATTGTAGAGTAGAGTGACAACGATGCTGGTTGCTTCAGTAACAGCATTGAAGGGCCTGTGTTGGGGTCCATTGTGACCAAGGTTGATTCATGAGTTGTCTCATCAGCTTCGTCTCAATTTGGCAAATACGTATCCGACATCCTTGGTCGTTTTGGTAGCCCTCCCGAGGGACCCGGCTGTGGAGAAGCGGCGCCGCGCCATTTTCGTTCTGCACACTAGTATGTGGAGCCCCATAACCTCTATCCTGGTGATCAGATTCTCTTATTTTTTTCTTGTCTCTATACCTGCTATTCCGCTCTGCCAAAGTTAATGGCGGTTGTCGGTTTTGTGGCAGATTTCGACTCGGATCCTTGCTCTTCTTTCGTGGCATGACGCTCTTTCATGAGTTCAAAGCGCAGCTGCTTCTAAAGTTTGCAGAGTAGAGCAATAGTTGTTGCATTAAAGGGAGGGTCCTATGAAGCCCTTTCGAATGAGCTATCAATCATGTCCGTGGCGCTTGTAGTTTCGGAGCAAGTGCTGCAAAATGTGCCGAAATTTGTCTGAAACACGATGACGCACCACCCGAAAGGAGAACATGATAGAACAATGTGGTTTCAATGTGCGGGGAACCTTGCTCTGTTGATCAGTCACGTGTGCAGTCCGACATACAGTACTAATGGGGACTGAGTGGCAGGCCAGGGAGCGGTACATGTTTTTGAGACAGGGAGTGCAGCCAGGGCCGGTGCAAGCCTCCCCCCTGCCCCAGGCAAATCCTCACCCAATGCACCCCCGCCCACGCTCCGGGGGGGGGGGGGGGGGGCGGCGAGCGATACTGCGGCGGGTGGCCACGCTCCGGGAGGAGGGGGGTCCGGGCGATACTGCAGCCGGCACTTGGGGGGGGGGGTGGATTGCAACAGGTGCCTGTGCTCCGGGGGGTGTGCGGGCTATACTGCGATGGGTGCCCGCAGCCTCCATGTCCAGGGGGGGGGATAGCGTTGATTCACGGGCGGGATGGGGGGAGGGAGAGGGAAGCCCACTGTCTTAGCTGTCCTGCTCCCAGCTTTCTATGGTACCTCTCCTAGGCGGCTCATTACCGCCCTCCAGTGGCCGGCGCCCTAGGCAAATGCCTAGCTCTGCCTAGTGGTGGCGCCGGCCCTGAGTGCAGCCTGCGTTACTACCCGAGCATGCGAGAAAGACATGTAATCCATGTCAAAAGTAGATAAACAAATAAGAAGGCGGCAAGTCCAGCTATGACCAGCAGTGGTGAAAGCAAGCCAACCATATATTAATGTAATAATTGAGACAGGTTGGAGGGCCCTGCTTGCAGGTTTACAATCTAGAGGGATATAGACATTTGCTACAAGAGGACGAGAGATACAGTACTTATAGTATAACATTTTGGTGCAGGTAGATGAAATGTTATTGGGATGCATAGAAATACCAGTGGTTCTGGAATCTCCCAGAAGAGTCGCGAATGCCTGTATATTACTGGCAGTGGAAGGGGCTGCGAGGTGGGGTGTATGCGATGGACAGGAATGCAGGAGGGTTGCCTACCCTTCCAGGGGGCCGGGAGGGGGACCCTCATGGCCATTCCAGGAGGGTAGGTAAGTATGCCTGTCACACAATGTGACATGCGCAGGCAGGGTGATTTTAGTTGACTCGCAAGCTGCGAAGATCACGGGTTACCGAGTCCCTGTGACATCACCTCGCGAATTCCTGCCACTGCTAGGAAGACACATCTCCTTGTATGTGACTGCAGCAGTACTGAGCGGGTAGTGCTGAGCGGGTAGTGCTGAGCGGCTAGTGCTGAGCGGGTAGTGCTGAGCGGCTAGTGCTGAGCGGCTAGTACTGAGCGGCTAGTGCTGAGCGGGTAGTACTGAGCGGCTAGTGCTGAGTGGGTAGTACAGAGCGGGTAGTGCTGAGCGGGTAGTGCTGAGCGGCTAGTGCTGAGCGGCTAGTACTGAGCGGCTAGTGCTGAGCGGGTAGTACTGAGCGGCTAGTGCTGAGTGGGTAGTACAGAGCGGCTAGTGCTGAGCGGCTAGTGCTGAGCGGCTAGTGCTGAGCAGGTAGTACTGAGCGGGTAGTACTGAGCGGGTAGGGTTGAGCGGCTAGTGCTGAGCGGGTAGTACTGAGCGGCTAGTGCTGAGCGGGTAGTACAGAGCGGGTAATACTGAGCGGCTAGTGCTGAGTGGCTAGTACTGAGCGGCTAGTGCTGAGCGGGTAGTACTGAGCGGCTAGTGCTGAGTGGGTAGTACAGAGCGGGTAGTACTGAGTGGGTAGTGCTGAGCGGCTAGTGCTGAGCAGGGAGTACTGAGCGGCTAGGGCTGAGCGGCTAGTGCTGAGCGGGTAGTACTGAGCGGCTAGTGCTGAGCGGCTAGTACTGAGCGGCTAGTGCTGAGCGGGTAGTACTGAGCGGCTAGTGCTGAGCGGGTAGTACTGAGCAGCTAGTGCTGAGCGGCTAGTACTGAGCGGCTAGTTCTGAGTGGGTAGTACTGAGAGGGCTAGTGCTGAGCGGGTAGTACTGAACGGCTAGTGCTGAGCGGGTAGTGCTGAGCGGGTAGTACTGAGCGGCTAGTACTGAGCGGCTAGTGCTGAGCGGGCAGTACTGAGTGGCTAGTGCTGAGCAGGTAGTACTGAGCGGGTAGTACTGAGTGGGTAGTGCTGAGCGGCTAGTGCTGAGCAGGGAGTACTGAGCGGCTAGGGCTGAGCGGCTAGTGCTGAGCGGGTAGTACTGAGCGGCTAGTGCTGAGCGGCTAGTACTGAGCGGCTAGTGCTGAGCGGGTAGTACTGAGCGGCTAGTGCTGAGCGGGTAGTACTGAGCAGCTAGTGCTGAGCGGCTAGTACTGAGCGGCTAGTTCTGAGTGGGTAGTACTGAGAGGGCTAGTGCTGAGCGGGTAGTACTGAGCGGCTAGTGCTGAGCGGCTAGTGCTGAGCTGCTAGTGCTGAGCGGGTAGTACTGAGCGGCTAGTGCTGAGCGGGTAGTACTGAGCGGCTAGTGCTGAACGGGTAGTACTGTGCGGGTAGTATTGAGCGGCTAGTGCTGAGCAGGTAGTACTGAGCCGGTAGTGCTAAGCGGGTAGTACTGAGTGGCTAGTGCTGAGCGGCAAGTGCTGAGCGATATTACTGAGTGGCTAGTGCTGAGCGGGTAGTACTGAGCGGGTAGTACTGAGGGGCTAGTGCTGAGCGGCTAGTGCTGAGCGAGTAGTACTGAGCGGATAGTGCTGAGCGGGTAGTACTGAGCAGGTAGTACTCAGCGGCTAGTGCTGAGCAGGTAGTACTGAGTGGCTAGTGCTGAGTGGGTAGTGTTGAGTGGCTAGTGCTGAGCGGGTACTGCTGAGCTGCTAGTGCTGAGCAGGTAGTACTGAGCTTGTAGTACTGAGTGGCTAGTGCTGAGCAGGTAGTACTGAGCGGCTACTGCTGAGCGGGTAGTACTGAGTGGCTAGTGTTGAGCGGGTAGTACTGAGCAGCTGGTGCTGAGCGGGTAGTACTGAGCGGGTAGTACTGAGCGGCTAGTGCTGAGCGGGTAGTACTGAGCGGCTAGTGCTGAACGGGTAGTACTGTGCGGGTAGTATTGAGCGGCTAGTGCTGAGCGGCTAGAACTGAGCCGGTAGTGCTAAGCGGGTAGTACTGAGTGGCTAGTGCTGAGCGATATTACTGAGCGGCTAGTGCTGAGCGGGTAGTACTGAGCGGGTAGTACTGAGGGGCTAGTGCTGAGCGGCTAGTGCTGAGCAAGTAGTACTGAGCGGCTAGTGCTGAGCGGCTAGTGCTGAGCAAGTAGTACTGAGCGGCTAGTGCTGAGCAGGTAGTACTGAGCAGGTAGTACTGAGCGGCTAGTGCTGAGCAGGTAGTACTGAGTGGCTAGTGCTGAGCGGGTAGTGTTGAGTGGCTAGTGCTGAGCGGGTAGTGCTGAGCTGCTAGTGCTGAGCAGGTAGTACTGAGCGGGTAGTACTGAGCGGCTAGTGCTGAGCAGGTAGTACTGAGCGGCTACTGCTGAGGGGGTAGTACAGAGCGGGTAGTACTGAGCGGGTAGTGCTGAGCGGGTAGTACTGAGCGGGTAGTGCTGAGCGGGTAGTACTGAGCAGCTGGTGTTGAGCGGGTAGTACTGTACAGAGCGGGTAGTGCTGAGCGGGTAGTACTGAGCGGGTAGTACTGAGCGGGTAGTGCTGAGCGGGTAGTACTGAGCGGGTAGTGCTGAGCTGCTAGCGCCGGCTCGGACCTACAGTTTTATGTTATTATGCTTTAATATAAGAAAATTCCCAGTTGTCCAAGTTTATCAATCCAATTTCTTTCTATTAAGTATATTACAATAGTGCTTACCAGGCTGCAAGACAATTACACAGCACAATCTGATTAAAATATAAGAAGAGATTTGAAACCACAGCGTCTGTACAATTACATTTTTGAGTTTATAAGACAATAATGTTGTGCCACAATTAGAATAAGGAAATACACCACCAAGCCCAGGAGAGAGATAAAGTGGAGAAGTTGCCCACTGTCCCGCCCCAACCCGTAAAGGAGGTGCTCTATAATACAAAGCCCTCTGTCCACAAAGAGTCCGGCTACGCTCCTAAGACAGATGGATCAGTACTGTGCGGTCATATGGTAGATGCCCTGTTCCAGCACAGAAAATTCCCTTTCATGGGAAGCGACCTGTCAATGAGTAGATTAATTCATCTGCACTGTCAGTCTCCATCCGTATTCATGGGATGTCTTGACAGTTGCAGATATCTGTCCTCATTTCAGACTTGCATTTTAAATTCCAGTGCACTATTTGTCATACAGTACATGGCATGCATTAAACGGGGAATGGATTCAAGGTACAATGCCAATGCCAATACAGTGCCTCTTTACAAGGCATTGGTGCAATACTGTTTTCAGTTCTGGGCACTGCACCTTAAAAAAGACATAAATGAATTGGAACAGGTACAGAGAAGGGCGACTGACCTAGTAAAAGGTCTTGAATCACTAGAATACAAGGATAGGTTAACCAGGCTGAATATGTTTTCAGTGGAGAAACGGAGGCTGAGAGGTGATATGATTAGTATGTTCACATACAGGATTGGGAATCATATGGAATTGGGAGATGATTTGTTCACTAACAGGCCCATACTTAGGACACGCGGGCATGTACTCACCCACTCCACGTCCCTCCACAGGGAGGGGTGTGTATGTGTGTGTGCGATGCGCCCGCCGCGTCGGTCCACAGGGGGAGGGGGGTGCCAGGTGATGATGCACTGGCCGCTGCGTCGCTCCACGGGGGTGTGTGTTTCGGCTGATGTCACCAAGTCACTCCGCGGAGGTGATGTGGCACCGGCACTTACCTCCATCCTGGGGGGGGCCTGCTCACAATGGCGACCCTCCAGTGGCCGGCGCCCAAGGCAAATGCCTAAGGGCGAGATTATCTAATATTCGCCGCTCAGCTCCGCCCCCCTTCGCCTCTCTACGCATACATAATTATTGCATATGCTGTAACATATGCGATAATTATGGCAAAGGACAGCTCTTGCGTTAAGAGCTGTCCTTTGCGGTGAGAGTCGCCGGGTCCCAGCAGGTCCCGGCGGCTCCCCCCTCCCTCCCACACCCGGTGCTGCTGCTGCGCCGGGCTCTCCTCCTCCCGGCACCCGGAAGAGGATCAGTGCAGAGAGGAGGTCACAGGTACGGGCAGCACAGCTCTGTGCTGCCCGGACACAGGTGAGGGGGCGATGCGGGGCGGCGGGGGTCCGTGCGGGGCGGCGGTGGGTTCGCGTTAGAAGCCCATTGGCTTCTATGGAGCATCGCCAGGTTTTTCTGGCGATGCCCCCCTCCGCAGTAACCCGGCGGGGGATGCTTAGAGCATCCCGAAATGCGGTAAAACCCCGATAACGGGGTTTTTACCGCATTTTTACCTTAGAGAATCTCCCCCTAAAGCTGCCTAGTGGTGGCGCCGGTCCTGGATGTATCACAACTTAAATACAGGGCATATTTTTTTCCAGGCCCATGAATCAGTACAGCTGACCTCCAGGGTTTATTAGATGAGGAAAGGACTACCTCTGCGGAGACAATGATTACATGTCCGAGCTCTGCAGATAAGACAGTAGTCCCTGACTCCCTGCATCCGTCCTTCCCCGATTATAGCAGGGCAATCCCAGTTGAGCATTCTCTCCCACCATCAAGATTGGGCTGTTTGCATTGTTCTGATCTGCCTGGCAGTTTGGGGGGGTAGATCCCTGAGTGGTGGGGATTGAATGCAGGCGTCAGTGTGGTGGTGACTTGCGCTAGACCTGCATCACTTGGGGGAGTGGCTATACCATCTGGGGGTGTGGTTATGTATCTCCAGCCTCTGCGATCCAGTCCTGGCCACATGACAGTACCTGCTGCATTGCTATTGGCTACTCACTATTATTCTCAGGGGTTTATTTACTAAGATAGGATGCTGCTCTGGGTAACCAATTACATTCTGTTATCGTCTAGAAAGTAGATTCTTATTGGTTGCCCATAACAACATCCCATCATTGTAAATTAACCCCTCACTGTGCTGCAAATCCATTCGCAAATCACTCGCCAACGAATGATTTCTCCACTATGCGCAGTCTGTGCGTAACCCAGACTCTGCTCAGCCTGTGTGATAGAATCAGGCTGATGGGGGGGGATGGGGGCGGAGCTGAAGTCACACACCCTCCCCGATAACAGCTGGGCATGCCTCTGTGTTTCCTGACACTCCCAGAAACGGTCCGGGTGCCACATGCCGACTTCCTGTCAATCAACTTGCGAACCAACCAGAAAAGACGCTGGATTCTTTCACCGAATGGCCTTGCGCATGCACGTTACGTTCCGTACCCATGTGCAGTCCTACGATAATCTCCCGACTTTGCAAAATCGCAGCGCTGCGATCAGCTCTGAATGACCCCCATAGTTGTATACAGTAACTGAAATCGTTGTATTATAGTGTGAGACAACATTTCGATGAATTGCCTGATATTAAACACGTAGAGAAACCCTAGCTGGTTATTTACGGTCCTGTAATAATGCTGGAGAGCGGGCAGAGGCATCCCCCAGTGACATGTGCATTAGAGAAAAGTTATATTGGGTACATGTCTATGCCAGCATAAGACGCGCAGTGCAGCTCCACACAAGGCCTGGTCTGAGGGGTTAATAGAGAGGAGATCGTCAGCGCCGTTCTGATCTCAGTCCTGCTTTCATGTCGGCGAGAGGGAGAAGCACCTGAAGATCTCAGAACAAAACACCCCGCCAGCCACCCATCTCCAAAGGCAGAGACATTAAACAGAGCGATGGAAGTCGGCCCAGGGGTCCCTCCTGTCACATGGACCTCTCCACTTTGAGGACAGTACAAGTGAATCTTTATACGCCACCACCTGCTTCTCGGGGCCAGAATACACAATTTTCCTTTTGTAGGCCAATTAAAAACATGCCCTGGGTTCCTCTCTCCCTTTGGCTCGTTCCCAGACTGTTACTTTGGCTCGTTTTCAGTTGTATGTAAACGCCAAACAGGAATCTGTAATTTTATTTAGATTTATTTTCTGGATGCAGCCAGACTCTGAGCAGCTCTCCTACCCTCTGTGACTCAGAGATGGTGAAGTCATTCACCCCTTATGTGCTGGGGTGTAGGTGACGGTTGGCATTAGGGGGTGATTCAGGTGGGTTTGCAAAAACCAAACTCCTTCTTTAATGAACAAAACCATGCTGCACTGCAGAGAGAGGGCGAAGACTTTGTAGTCTATGTTTCTTATCGAGTTTGCTTATATAAGGGAAATCGAACACATTCCATTTCGATTTAATCCCGATTCCCAGCAAGACTATATAGTACAGATCTGTACTATATAGTCTAAATTGAGTGTACATCTGGATCGAATTGGGATTGAATAGAAAGTACATTGCACCATGTGTACACTACTTTGGTTTGGGTGGGGTGTGTTCAAACTAAAATCTAAATTGCGGTTGTACGAACAAATCAGTATTTACCCTGCACAGAAACCAAAAAACTCCCCAAATCTAACTCTCTCTGCACATGTTACATCTGCCCCACCTGCAGTGCACATGGTTTTGTCCATCTGTAAAACTTGCAACCTTGCTTACCTATCTGAATCAGGCCCATAGGGCGGGATTCTCTAACAACCAGCGCAGCACTTCGCCGGCACTCGCAGAGTTAAAACCGCATATGCGGTAACATATGCGATTATTAACGCCAAGGCGATGGCCGGCGATGTGCAGCGGGTCCCCCCTCCCTCCCTGCACCCTCAGCCGGCTGTGTGAGGGCTCCGTTTCCTCCTCCCTGCACCTGGAAGCTGTGCAGGGAGGACAAGATCACCGGTCCGGGCAGCACAGCAGGAGGCTGCCCGGACACAGGTGAGGGAGGGCAGCGCGGATTGGCGGGGGGTGCGCGGGGGATGCGAAGGGAAGCCCATAGGCTTCCATGGGGTTACGCCATATAGAACTGGCGTAACCCCCAGCAGCAAAGCCCCGGCGGTGGGGCTTTGCTGCATATGGAAATGCTGTAAAACCCCCGAAAACTGGGTTTTTACGGCATTTTCAGTTTGGTCCCATAGTGTGTATGCAGCATTAGTCCCAATTTTAAAAAAGTGTTTCACTGGAAAAAGGTGGGATTCGTTGGTAAAGGGAGTCAGGGCTCTGTCCATTGCTGGTGCAGTCTAATGTGTCTTTCTTTCCTAAAACAAGAAGGCAGCAATACCATGTGCGGAATCAGAGGCTGTGGGCCTGTACTCGCTTCCACTGCTGTGCACGGTACAACCAATAAGCGCACTGAGCGAACACATGAAATAAAGGTCTGTTATATTATCTGTTTCTGCAGTGTCTTTCCCCCATATAATGCAGATTGTGTGCATATGCTGTAATCTACAATAGGTTCACGGTGACCCTGGGGAGGGGGAGGCTGACAGGCGAGAGATGACACGAGGGGAGCGCTGCGCACAAAGCAGGTTTTCAAGATGACAGCAGGAGAAAGACAAATTCAATTTACTTTATGAAGAGACGTGTGAGGAGCGAGCACTTGTAATGTCACAACTGTGCGCTTGTGTAACCTAACGAGGCCCTGTCTGACTCCTCAGAACCAGGGGAGACAGAGGAGAGTGAGAGTAGGGAAGGGGGGGTTGTGAGGGGGGCGAGCATAGGCCAGAATATCACATTACTGTTAGCTTGTGTTGCATTAGGGGTGACAGTACATTTACTGAGATCTTTTGCAGATGGGCTGTTGCCCCTAGCAACCAATCTGATTCTATCCATTATCTTCTAGATTCGGTGCTAAATAATTAAAAGTAGAATCTGATTGGTCAACATCCTGTCTTCAATAGAACTCCCTTCTTAGTAAATTACCCCATATATATACTGTATACAAGACTAACTACTCCTCACCTCTGTGATGTAAGTACTGCAAGTGACCACTAGTAGTTTTGGTTTTATCCCTTTAAAAGCGTTCGACTCACCCATGGGGGGGCAAAGCATGCCACACCATCAGTGCCGGATTAGAGGTGTTGGGGTACTTATTTCCTAGCACGGCGCCCACGATTTTGATTGTATAGATCGGGTCGGAAAAATCGCGTTGATTGCATCGCATGCCAATCAAATCGCATTCGATGCAATCGACCCGATTTTTACATTGGAATCAATGTAAAATGGTCCCTGAGACCCGATTTTAATAGAAACCCCCCCTCATGTTTTAAATGCCCCCCCATTGTTAACGCCACCCCACTATTGACGCCAACCCGAAGCGTGGTGAGCGCAGCGAGCCCGCGAGGGGCGGCAGTACACGATCTCCGACCTTTTCATACCCCCACTATCCACGTCGGCGTGGAGATGATTTTATAAAAAGTGGCAAGCACAGCGAGGGGACGCACATAACTTCACAGGTATACGCATTCCCTTGCAGTGGACCCCCGCTGCGCTCGCCGCGCTTCGGGCTCGGTGGTTCGCTGCGCTCGACACACTTTATAAAATCAACTCCACGCCGACGTGGATAGTGGGGGTATGAAAAGGTCGGAGGACGCGTACCGCCGCCCCTCGTGGGCTCGCTGCTCTCGCCACGCTTCGGGTTGATGTCAATAGTGGGGTGGTGTTAACAATGGGGGGGGGGGGGCATTAACCATACTTTATAACCATACTCAATGAGAAATTGGCCATATTGGCCCATTTCCCATTATCCCCTATGTAAAATCGCGTTGATCGCATCAAGGCCCATTATAATGGGCCGCGACTGACGCGATCAACCCGATTTTGACTTGAAAAATAATTCAACATTATTCTCTATGGGAAAATCGCGTTGATCACGTCGGTCGCATTATAATGGGCCGCGATGGACGCGATCAACGCGATTTTCGCTTTCACCGGCAAATTAGCAGGTAATTGACAGAAAATTGGCTCCATCGCGTTGATTGTATGCCTTAAGTACCTTACACTTAAGGCATACAATCAATGAGATGGGCGCCGTGCTAGGAAATAAGTACCAGTGTTGGACACACACACACTCTCAAACATACCTAGATGGCTGGCTCCACACTCTTTTGCATCAAAGAATGGAGGCTCACAGTCATAGGGGGTTATTCTGGTTGGTCGCTGCTTCGTTCGCAGTGCTGTGTAATTTTTAGCCCACCTGCCGTTTGCATATGCCGCTGCCTTCCATTCGCAGGGCGAATTCCGCCACACGACTGCGCATTAATGTTTAGCTTAAAAGCCTATTCTCTCGAGGAGAACACGGCGGGCAGCTGACATTCGGTGGTCAGCTGCCCACCCCTGGCGCCCATGTCACTGGGTATTTACCATGGGATCGCCCATCATTTTCATGGGAACACCCACGAAACGCTGGGCATTACCATTGGTGCAAATACCCACTGCCTCCCCACTCCCCCCGCACGCAGCCGCGCATGCATATGTCCAGAAATACGCATGCGCACAAGAGAAATATCGTCCCGAATCAATCCGAATATCCTCCATAATCTTGCGTGATTTCACTTTCCCAATCTGACTGATTACACGGTGGCGATCCTGTTATCGTACAACTAAGGCGCCAGAGGGGAGTGCACACTCTGTGCTGGGGCTCCCTACTGTGTGGGGGGCCCTGGGATGACCACCCATGTCACCCCTTCCTTTATCCCTCCCTGCCTTCCTTCGCATGTCAGACTTAGGGCGGGATGCTCTAAACCAAAAACGCAGGAAAACACCCTTTATCGGGTTTGTACCACATTGTTGTATGCAGCAAAGACCCTCCGTCGGGGCACCGCTGCAGAGGGAATCACCAGATTTGCTGGCGCTACCCTATATAAGCCTATGGGCTTCTCTCTGCAACGCTGTCAGAGGGATCCATCACAGATCCCTCCCAACATGCCCCAAATGCGCAGAGAGACTCCCAGGTCTCAGGCCCGGAAGTCCAGTGATGGCGCGACATCACAAAGGACAACTGATATCAGTAGAGCGGTCCTATGCATTGCTAATCACATATGTTAGTGCATGTGTGATTATTATGAATGCGGTAGCCGGCAGAGGGGGCGTGGCTGTTAGAACATCCCGCCCACGGAATGCAATATGACCTTTCCATAGCAGTGCACACAGACCGTCCAAGGTAACACATAATACAGGGTAATATTTATTAAGGTCCATCTGATTGATATTATGCATTCGTAATGTCCACGCTGAGAGTTAATGAAACTCGAAATTGCATGTCTCTAGACTGAAGAGCTTACAGTCTATGGGGGGGGGGGTTTGGAAGAACTGTGATTTCTATCCATCCTGATTCCCACCGCTTGCCCTCTGCCCGTTTCACCATTCAGCACAGTCCTCCAGCAAAAATCAATGAGCGCCTGCAATTGTTTAATGATGTGCCATATTAATGCGTATTCTGAGTAATAAGCAATTAATAGACACAGCTTGTAATTATTAATCAGCTATTTCTATTTAAAGATGCTTTTTACAATGTGGAAGAGGCACAACGTATCTCAATGTCACAGGCAGCTAAAGGACGCGGCACTGCGGCAATCTGATCTGGAATTGATGTCCTTGTATTTCATGTAGCCGCTAACTTAGTTGTGTCCATTTCTTGTCATTGCTGCTTCACAGCAGAGCAGAGAACTACAGCACAGTCATGTCCTATTGATTCCCGTTTCGTGGGAGGGGCTAAGCCAACATGTAGTCAGTCTGAACATCGGATTGGTAAAAACTTTGCAGGGAAATTAAACGAGCATGAAACTTTTAGATTTGGGGTGTCAACTCCATTAATTAATATCCAACCTAATTAAGAAATATGGTTACATATAAAACAAATATTTAAATAATGTGAAAATCTAAAAATAGTAACCACTGAAAATAAGACTTAAGCTCTGTACACACACTTCCATTTGCTTTAGAATCGATGTTAGATTCGATTTTCTATTAGATCTGGCATTAGATCTTCCCATTCAATTTGGCATTAGATCTGTACTTTTGCATTAGATATCGATTTCGATATCGAATTTGATTTACATTCATGGTAGATTGTACACATTCGATTTACTGGATCGAATTCGATATTTCCTTGGCTGAACAGTCTATTTTTTTTTTTTAAATTTTTAGAAAACGGGAGCGTGCATCGAATCGAATGCAGATCGAAAGTGTCCTAAAAACCATTCGATGTAGATTCAACTGTGCTTCTATAAGCGTACATCCCCAGTGTGAGAGCGAGAAGCAGGCGGTCTCTAGCGTACATCCCCAGTGTGAGAGAGAGCGAGAAGCAGGCGGTCTCTAGCATACATCCCCAGTGTGAGAGCGAGAAGCAGGCGGTCTCTAGCGTACATCCCCAGTGTGAGAGAGAGCGAGAAGCAGGCGGTCTCTAGCGTACATCCCCAGTGTGAGAGAGCGAGAAGCAGGCGGTCTCTAGTGTACATCCCCAGTGTGAGAGAGCGAGAAGCAGGTGGTCTTTAGCGAACATCTCCAGTGTGAGAGAGCGAGAAGCAGGTGGTCTCTAGCGTACATCCCCAGTGTGAGAGAAGCAGGCGGTCTCTAGCGTACATCCCCAGTGTGAGAGAGAGAGAAGCAGGTGGTCTCTAGCATACATCCCCAGTGTGAGAGAGCGAGAAGCAGGTGGTCTCTAGCGTACATCCCCAGTGTGAGAGAAGCAGGCGGTCTCTAGCGTACATCCCCAGTGTGAGAGAAGCAGGCGGTCTCTAGCGTCCATCCCCAGTGTGAGAGAAGCAGGCGGTCTCTAGCATACATCCCCAGTGTGAGAGAGCGTGAAGCAGGCGGTCTCTAGCGTACATCACAGTGTGAGAGAGAGAGAAGCAGGCGGTCTCTAGCGTACATCCCCAGTGTGAGAGAAGCAGGCGGTCTCTAGCGTCCATCCCCAGTGTGAGAGAGCGAGAAGCAGGCGGTCTCTATCGTACATCCCCAGTGTGTGAGAGAGAAGCAGGCGGTCTCTAGTGTACATCCCCAGTGTGAGAGAGAGAAGCAGGTGGTCTCTAGTGTTCATCCCCAGTGTGAGAGAGAGAGAAGCAGGCGGTCTCTAGCATACATCCCCAGTGTGAAAGAGAGAAGCAGGCGGTCTCTAGCGTACATCCCCAGTGTGAGAGAGCGAGAAGCAGGCGGTCTCTAGCGTACATCCCCAGTGTGAGAGAGCGAGAAGCAGGCGGTCTCTAGCGTACATCCCCAGTGTGAGAGAGAGAGAAGCAGGCGGTCTCTAGCGTACATCCCCAGTGTGAGAGAGAGAGAAGCAGGCGGTCTCTAGTGTACATACCCAGTGTGAGAGAGAGAAGCAGGCGGTCTCTAGCGTACATCCCCAGTGTGAGAGAGAGAAGCAGGCGGTCTCTAGCGTACATCCCCAGTGTGAGAGAAGCAGGCGGTCTCTAGCGTACATCCCCAGTGTGAGAGAGAGTAGCAGGCGGTCTCTAGCGTCCATCCCCAGTGTGAGAGAGCGAGAAGCAGGCGGTCTCTAGCGTCCATCCCCAGTGTGAGAGAAGCAGGCGGTCTCTAGCATACATCCCCAGTGTGAGAGAAGCAGGCGGTCTCTAGCGTACATCCCCAGTGTGAGAGAGAGAGAAGCAGGCGGTCTCTAGCGTACATCCCCAGTGTGAGAGAGAGAAGCAGGCGGTCTCTAGTGTACATCCCCAGTGTGAGAGAGAGAGAAGCAGGCGGTCTCTAGCATCCATCCCCAGTGTGAGAGAGAGAGAAGCAGGCGGTCTCTAGCGTACATCCCCAGTGTGAGAGAGAGAAGCAGGCGCTCTCTAGCATACATCCCCAGTGTGAGAGAGAAGCAGGCGGTCTCTAGCGTACATCCCAGTGTGAGAGAGAGAAGCAGGCGGTCTCTAGCGTACATCCCCAGTGTGAGAGAGAAGCAGGCGGTCTCTAGCGTACATCCCCAGTGTGAGAGAGCGAGAAGCAGGCAGTCTCTATCGTACATCCCCAGTGTGAGAGAGAAGCAGGCGGTCTCTAGCGTACATCCCAGTGTGAGAGAGAGAAGCAGGCGGTCTCTAGCGTACATCCCCAGTGTGAGAGAGAAGCAGGCGGTCTCTAGCGTACATCCCCAGTGTGAGAGAGCGAGAAGCAGGCGGTCTCTAGCGTACATCCCCAGTGTGAGAGAGAGAAGCAGGCGGTCTCTAGCGTACATCCCCAGTGTGAGAGAGAGAAGCAGGCGGTCTCTAGTGTACATCCCCAGTGTGAGAGAGAGAGAAGCAGGCGGTCTCTAGCATCCATCCCCAGTGTGAGAGAGAGAGAAGCAGGCGGTCTCTAGCGTACATCCCCAGTGTGAGAGAGAGAAGCAGGCGCTCTCTAGCATACATCCCCAGTGTGAGAGAGAAGCAGGCGGTCTCTAGCGTACATCCCAGTGTGAGAGAGAGAAGCAGGCGGTCTCTAGCGTACATCCCCAGTGTGAGAGAGAAGCAGGCGGTCTCTAGCGTACATCCCCAGTGTGAGAGAGCGAGAAGCAGGCAGTCTCTATCGTACATCCCCAGTGTGAGAGAGAAGCAGGCGGTCTCTAGCGTACATCCCAGTGTGAGAGAGAGAAGCAGGCGGTCTCTAGCGTACATCCCCAGTGTGAGAGAGAAGCAGGCGGTCTCTAGCGTACATCCCCAGTGTGAGAGAGCGAGAAGCAGGCAGTCTCTATCGTACATCCCCAGTGTGAGAGCGAGAAGCAGGCGGTCTCTAGCGTACATCCCCAGTGTGAGAGAGCGAGAAGCAGGCAGTCTCTATCGTACATCCCCAGTGTGAGAGAGAGAAGCAGACGGTCTCTAGCGTCCATCCCCAGTGTGAGAGCGAGAAGCAGGCTGTCTCAAGCGTACATCCCCAGTGTGAGAGAGCGAGAAGCAGGCGGTCTCTAGCGTACATCCCCAGTGTGAGAGCGAGAAGCAGGCTGTCTCTAGCGTACATCCCCAGTGTGAGAGAAGCAGGCGGTCTCTAGCATCCATCCCCAGTGTGAGAGAGTGAGAAGCAGGCGGTCTCTAGCGTACATCCCCAGTGTGAGAGAGAGAAGCAGGCGGTCTCTACCGTACATCCCCAGTGTGAGAGAGAAGCAGGCGGTCTCTAGCGTACATCCCAGTGTTAGAGAGAGAAGCAGGCGGTCTCTAGCGTACATCCCCAGTGTGAGAGAGAGAAGCAGGCGGTCTCTAGCGTACATCCCCAGTGTGAGAGAGAAGCAGGCGGTCTCTAGCGTACATCCCAGTGTGAGAGAACCAGGTAGGTTTTTTGTTTTATTATACTCTCCTGTCACCTTGAGTTATTGTGTCGCTGGTTTGGCCATTATTTGCTATTACTTTTTATATTTGGGAATATCAGTGTCGTTTTGTTGCCTGAGTAAAACATTCTGTATTCCTGGCTTGCTGTGTAATAATTTACTGGATACATTTGAGATATTTGTACCTGTTATTTTGTTTCTGTTGCAGGAACTGGTCTGTGATGGAGATTGATCATCAGTTGTACACAGAGACCCATACTCCGTTTGGGGTTTCTGTTTTATGCCAGAGTATCTTTAGATTTATAAAGAATATACCGTATTTATCAGAATACTAGCTGACCCGCCCGGCGTTGCCCGGGAAAACCTTGGGGTTTCTTTATTTCCAAAATTGCTGAAAAATGTCATCTTACAGTATGCTGTGACAAAGACCTAAGATTGTAATTTGTTATAGATTCCACCATAATGTTAGAATGTGTTTGCATTGAAGCTCAATGACGGCAATGAAATCAGGTGTGGTGTTGTTGTTTGAAACACAACGCTCCTGAGTTGAAAACTTGTATGTGTTGATGAATTCCACATCCACTCCTGAGATTTAGCACCTACTGTATGACATATCCTCCAACATCTGAGGGTCAGAAATCGGTACAAAATCAGAAAGGGACATGTCCACACCTCAATTTCTATACTTTCAATGGTACAGTTTCTAGGGTGTGTAATTACAGGCGCTGAGTGCGAAGGGTCCGGGGTGGGCGTTACTTACCCCGCCATAATTAATTAAAAATTCACTGCTCCCTGCCACTGCCACTCCCCTCACCGAACCTGCCTGCAGCAGTCTCTGAGGTCTGGGGATCTGTAAAGCACATGCACCAAACAGTGGGGCAGCCCCTGAGTGTGGGAGCAGGTCCGCGGGCCTGGCCACATGATGTCATGACGCGACGCACACTATCCGCACCACTGTAATGCACCACTGGGAATGGGTGCAATGGGCCAAATTGTTCCCAACACCCGCCGGGCCAATCCACTGATCCAGCCATCAGAATCATCAATGGATGCATTGATAAGGTTTGGAGTTTAAGAAGTTGAAGAATAAGACTGAGAAAAAGCATTGCCATGTTACAAAGTGTACAATTTACTCAATAAATCGTGAAAAAAATGTAAGTGTACATAGAAGTACAATCAAGAAATAAAAGTAGGATTAAAAAATAAGTTCTGATTCAAACTGATAATTGTTTGGAGGGGGTGGGTTGTGAAACAAATCTATAGGTGAGGGTATGGATATTGTTGGCATAATTGGTGTTTGTTACACCTACAGGGGGCCCTTAATTGATGGGATTTTCACTACAGTGTCTCGGTCACAGTGTCACCATTGGGGGATTCCCAATTGGGATTCAGGTGGTCTTTTAGGGACCCTTTACAATCCTGTAGGTCTCTTCACCTTGAGCTTACAGTCTCCCTTAATGATAGTCAATCAATGAGGGAGACCGTAGGCTCCAGGAGAAGAGACCAACGGGATTGTAAAGGGGTCCCTAAAAGACCACCTGAACCCCAATTGGAAATCCCCCTACGGTGACACTGTAGTGAGAATTTCTCATCAACTGGGGCCCCCCTGTAGGTGTACCAAACACCAATTATGCCCACAATATCCATACCCCCTCCACCTATAGATTTGTTTCGCAACCGACCGCCATCCAAACAGTTATCAGTTTGATTCAGAATTTATTTTTTAATCTTACTTTCATTTCTTGATTGTACTGTACTTCTATGTACACATATTTTTTTCACGTCTTATTCTTCAACTTCTTACACTCATAACATTCAAACAAATGCATGCAGCGCTCATGCCCATCGACTAAACATTATCTATGAACCAAAAGAGTCTGGGAAACCCTTAAGGCAGAGCAGTGCCTGATATCCAACTGACTAACAGGGTGAGTGCAGTGAAGCCACTTTGTATTGATCAATGGGTGCATTGGCCAGGACAAAGATTTCTCAGTGCAACTGGCCGGGGAGCGTAGTGACAGGCTGGAGGACTGGAGAAACGGATATGGGGAACAAAGTATAAACGGTACATTAGGTACAGTTTTTATTTGCCAGGACAGACGGTTAAATAAACGGCAAATTATTTTTTATGTGTTCTGTGTGTTTGTGTGTTGTACTGTTTTTGTGTGTGTGTTGTAGTGTATGTGGTTGTGTGTGTTGTATTGTATGTATCTGTCCAATGCGTAAGTGTGTGAGGTGTGCTACGTATATACAATATGTGTGTGTTGTGTCTTTGTGTATCTGTGCAATGTTTAAGTGTGTGTTTTGTGTGTGTCATACTGTTTTTTGGGTGTGTGTGGTGAATGTGGGTGTGTGTTGTGCTGTTAGAGGTATGTTATGTGTGTGTGTTGTGTGTATCTGCCCTATGTGTTAGTGCGTAAGGTGTGCTATGTATAAATCTGTGTGTGTGTAGTGTGCTGTGTGTATCTGTGCAATGTTTAAGTGTGTGTTTTGTGTATTGTACTGTTTTTGGGTGTGTGTTGTAGTGAATGTGGGTGTGTGTTGTACTGTGAGTGTTGTGTTGTGTGTATCTGCCGAATGTGTAAGTTTGTGATGTGTGCTACGTATAAATGTGTGTGTAGTGTGCTTTGCGTATCCTGGCAATGTTTAAGTGTGTGTGTTCTGTGTGTTTGTTGTACTGTTTTTGGGTGTGTGTTGTAGTGTGTATGGATTTGTATTGTACTGCATGTGGTGTGTTGTGTGTCTGTGTATCTGTACAATGTGTCAGTGTGTGAGGTGCTCTACGTATAAATGTGTGTGTTGTGTGCTATGTGTGCGTATGCGGTGTACTGTGTGTGTGTGTGTGCATGTACAATGTGTGTGTGTGTGTGTGTGTTGTGTGGTCTATGTATATCCTCAATTATTTCCTAATTGTTTAAAGCCTTCACCATAATGTTAGAATGTGTCATTCATACTCAATGACAGCAATGAAATTGTGGAGTTGTTCCGTCGCAAACGGTTTCCCAGATCATCGATCTTTTCCCCAGAACATCAATGAAGGAAAATTACAACTTGGTGTTTTTTAAATTTCTAAGTGAAATTTCCCAAAAACGGCTTCGAGGTGCACACCACCGGGTCCAGAGGTATCTTGTTGCTGAATTTGGTGTCTCTAAGTGCCACGGTGTGTCCGCAATGCGTCGGACACGCACACACACACACACGCAAACAGATTCTTCAACTTATTATATAGATATTACTGAAACTATTTGTCAGGCTTTAGGAAATTGCACCCTCTATTATTCACTACAGAGGCAATATCATAGAATGTGTAGCATTGTGGGAAGTACAATGACAAATACTCCGCAAAGAAAAATGAAACTGAAAATATTTCCAATTTAACAAACTATTTTGTAGTGTATGTCTAACTTTGTATTTCCATAGATTTGTTCTTTTTTTTTATCAATTTTGGCAGATGATTATTTATGTATACCTTTTCCTTACCTTCCTAAAGATTTTTTTTTTCAGATTTACATTAAAAAGACTAATGTGATGCTTCAACCAGGCAAAGGGTTTTTAGGCAGGGACGGAACTAGCAGAGACAATGGAGTCAGTTGCCACTGGGCACCAGCCCTGAATGGGGCACCTTTCTCCATTGTTCCTGCCAGCTTCCAGCCCAGGTCCCCGGCAATGGCTGCTTGCAGACTGTGGTCTCATTAATAGTGGCAGCGAGCTCTACCGGCACACAGTGAGGTCTTTACTCCTGCTGCGTCAGCCAGTGCAGTTCTGCCTTCATCAGCTTTTCTTGCCTCCCCTCCTAGCAGTCCAGGCAGAAGCTCTGCCTCCGAGTTGAGGAAGGAGGGGAGTAGCTAAAGGCATGGAGCAAGTTGAACTCACCATAATGGGGTCTCTGGGACATGTTTCCTGAGCCACCCCTCCTTCAAGAGACCATCCTTCACAATCAGAACAGACATAGGTTGCAGTGTCCCAGCAAGAGACAGGGCTACCCAGGGGAGTGCATAGTCCTGATTCAGGCATGGGTAGGTCCAGGGCTATTTTTGTGCAGGCTCCAGCAGGAACTGTGGCCCTTATTCTAGTTCACTCTTTCTGACAAAATATTTTTTAGATGGACAAAACCATGTGCTCTGCAGGTGAGGCAGATGTAACTTGTGCAGAGATAATTAGATTTGGGTGGGGTTTTACACCTGCCTCACCTGCAGTGCACATGGTTTTGTCCATCTAAGAAATATTTTGTTAGAAAGAGTGAACTAGAATAAGGGCCACAGTTCCTGCTGGAGCCTGCACAAAAATAGCCCTGGGTAGGTCTAAATTCAAGTGGGCTAAGGGACTTTGTCATGTGACAGGGGAGGAGAGGGGGCGGAGGAAGGAGGAGCAAGGTCAGAACAAGGGACCAAAAGGGACTACGCTCGCCACGCTTCGGGCACAGTGGCTCACTTTGCTCCCCACCTGGTTACTAAAGGGGCAACCAGTGGTGGCGTGGATAGTGAAGGAGCAAGACCCCGGCCTTGCTCCTCCCCCTGGGCGTGAAGGGTCCTTTAGCCCATTAGAATTTAGCAACTACCATTCAATTCAGGCACTGTACTGTCATTCTCAGCTGGCCGTCTGCTGGAAACGTTGAGACCATCATTTCCGACAGCAGGGCCTACTAAATGAGGACAAGTTATATTGAAGGAAAACTGTATGTAGTAAATCGGTGGCCGCCGACATCCAGCAGCTCACGTGTGTGGGCACTGCTACAGTGCCTTGCAAAGAGAGGTCCTCATTTAACCCTTACCTCTCCAGCCTGAGTTCTCCCAAGCTGCCTGTGCAATAAAGCTACAGTTTAAAAAAAAAAATAGTTAAGTCCGCCATTGTTGTTCTAAAGATAAAACAGACCCTGTCACTTTGTACAGCGGTGAAACAATTAAGGCTGACTGTACATTTACGCCATTGTATTCCCCGTTTTTTATTTAGTCTCTCCGCAAATTTTATGTGCTGCAGTCATGGCGACTGCGGCGGTGACTATTTTTAACAATGTGAAATATATTGTTTTATCGCACCTCTGTTTTTTTTTTTCCTCTCCCCGATGCTTATTTTATTGAGGAGCAGAGTGATTTACCGTCTCTGGGGACACCATGTACTGCGATATCTCCTGTAAAATGTATTCAATCCGTAGTGTAGGGCAATTCTATAGGATAATGCTGTGACACAGGGCTATACCTTTCAAGAGAAGATCGATACACTAATGTCCCCACAGGGACCACAGGCTGCTCTGCAAGTCAAATGATAGCACATTAAATGCTTGTGTGGGTCTATTTTTTTGGACTTGTTTTCTACAGCTGAAGTTTCACAAATCAAATCACATAGAACATCTATTTCAGGCAAGGATCAATCAAGTTTAATGAATGTAATGCAGTTGGTAACTGTCCTGCCAACATGTCTCTTTAAAGCTGAACGGACAGACAAAATCGGACATCTGACGCAATAACTTAGATTTCACGCCGTCGTGAAACAAGTGACTTTAGAGATTGACCAGGAGAACGTACGTGAGGCAGCGCTGGACGATGGCGGATTTACAGAGTGATAACAATAACGATGTAGGAATGGATAAAAGCGCCGTATTCTCTGTATCCCGCGCCTGCAGCACTTAGGTCTGGCCGGCCGCCAATCGCTGTACTCACAGTTACACGCCACATTAGCTTCAAGCGTTCAATTCCTGCTAATCTGCATTTGGTTTATCCTAAAGAATGAAATGAGGAAATATTCCGACAACAGCGCACTCAGATCCTGCGTAGGAGAATTGCTCCAGCTTAACCTTAGGCCGGGGACACAGTAATGCGTATGCCCGATGGCACGCTCTTGGGGGTTGCATGCAATATTTTCTGTTTGGCTGTGCTGCACAGCCAATCGGAAGATATTGGGCCTAATTCAGGTTTCTCTCGCTAAGCAGCGGTCGTTCGATGCCCATATACACCGCCCTGGGCATTCCCCTGCTCCGAGCCGATGTCCAACCCTCCCTCCCCTACCCATGCGAACGCATTGGCGAGTGTGATACTCACTGAAAGCATTCGAATTTGGCTTTGTCCAATCAGTAGTTAATCACCCCCCATTGTGTGTGAGGCGGTGCAGATGGTGTCCCATCCTCCAATGAGTACCTGCAGTCTGCTATGATCTGGGGCAAAGGGAAATCGGCTTTCACCACAGACAGGGATGTTGGGGAACTCACCGTCACACCAACAGAGCGCCAGTTTGTGTAAGTGTGCAAACTTCCCAAATGCATAGCTGTGGTGTCAGCCCCTGTTGCAAGTGTACGGTCAGTCAGCAGGCTGTCGGTACATACATCACAGCCAACGCAATATAGGGCCGATTCAGGCCTGATCCCCACCAGAGTGAAATCCCGCCTCTGTGCATGGATGTAAATGGCATCACAGCCGTGCAAAGAGGGAGAAATTCATTCGCAATCACTCACCATTGACCAGGGGCGTAACAGATATTCATAGGCCCCATAGCAAAAGTTTGTAGGGGCCCCTTTTTAGCGACTGATGGTGATAAATGTATGTAAAATATATTAAAATGACAGTAAAAATGGGCCCCCTTCAGCTCTGGGCTCCATAGCAACCGCACCCCTTGCACCTATTGTAGTTACGCCATTAGACCCCCCCTTGGGAAGTGCTGTCTAAGTCTAAACTTGCTCTGTGCTGTGATGGACCTGGGGAGATCGGGCCCGCTGCTGATGTCAGCGTCCCTCCTTTCAATGGCTGGGATCCGCCGGCACTCCCAGAAACCACTGGGGTGCCACCCACAAATGCCGGCTGTCAATCATCCAGCGTACGGCCTACATTCACAGGCTGTCGCCACACGGAGGGTTTGTGCATACGCACTGCGAAACGTGCCCATACGCGGTGCTCCGATATTCAGAAGGGCTGCAAATTTGCATCCCTGCGTTCAGATCTGAATCAGGCCCTATGTCTAAGAACGACATTAATAGACATATTGGGGGAAATTTACTAAATGACATTTGTAAAAAATAGGTGTATTTGTATCCAGAAATACACTTATTTTTGACATTTACTATCCCGAAAATACGGCAATTCATATTCGTATTGATAGCTCATCAATACGACTACGAATTGACGTATTTTTGGGATAGTAAATGTCAAAAATAAGTGTATTTCTGGATACAAATACACCTATATTTTTACAAATTTTCTTTAGTAAATTTCCTCCATTATGTGTACACTCTCGGCAAGAGGCTCACAACATTGGCCAATATACAGTATCTCCAATTGTGTCACCAGCTGTAGATTCGGGGCACTGCGCAGCCAGGTTGGCAGATAAGCAGGCGGTCAAGTCAATGCCGTAATTGCTGACGTTTCCCTCATTTACTCACCTTCACCATCACGTGATCTGATCAAGATGATTAAATCATTCTGGGCTCACTCGCCTATAACAACGGTATCAGACCAGCCGACCAGCCCCTAACTGCCATTTGTCAAACCCAGACTGTAACATTACAGTTAGGAGCCAAATGACTGGTACTTTATTTCTCTCCACTTGACTTAGTAAATAGTCCTTCTTCAGTCACCTCTGCCTACAGTATAACAGGTGGCTCACTTGGTTTGAAATCTGGGAGTGAGATTCCAAACCGGGAAGCCAATCGGAAGATATCGAGATCAGTGGCGTGCAGTAGGGGTGAGGCAGGTGAGGCCTTTCCTTTCATACTAGTGCATGCACCAGGGTTTTAAGTTTATACAGTATATAAAAAATACAAATAATTTATTAAAGATGTCTTATTGTTGTTATTCTAATACATTTTTATAGTCAAAACTCTGGAGTAAAAAGTATATGGCAGGTGAGGCAGTGCCTCGCCTGGCTACCTTTTCTGGGTACTCTTTACCTAGATGGGCGCCCGTCGTGGTGATCGCGGGTACATTTATGTCTGGCCGCGACGCGACCGACGCGATGCCCGCGATTTCCCATTGAAACCCATGTTAAACATGGAAATCGCGTCGGTCGCGTCGCGGCCGTCCATAAATGTACCCGCGATGCCCGCGACGCGATGCACCCGATTTCCCATAGGAATCAATGTTAAATGGCCCGACCGACGCGATTTTACTGTTAAATGCCTCAATGGACCCGATTTGGCCATAGGAATCAATGTTAAATGGGCTACAGAGCCCAAATAGGCACAATTAACCCTTAAATGTCCCCCCAAATTTTTAACGCCACCCCACGATCCACGCCAACCCGAAGCGTGGCGAGCGCAGCGAGCCCGCGAGGGGCGGCGGTACGCATCCTCCGACCTTTTCATGCCCTACTATCCACGTCGGCGTGGAGTTGAGAATAGAATAGTGTGGCGAGCGCAGCGAGCCCCGCGAGGGGACGCGGATTCCTTCACAGTTATACGCGTCCCCTCGCGGGCTTCACAGGTGTCCGTGGCGACGCGGACACCTGTGAAGCCCGCGAGGGGACGCGTTTACCTGTGAAGGTATCCGCGTCCCCTCGCGGGGCTCGGTGGCTCGCTGCGCTCGCCACACTGTTCTATTCTCAACTCCACGCCGACGTGAATAGTAGGGCATGAAAAGGTCGGAGGACGCGTACCGCCGCCCCTCGCGGGCTCGCTGCGCTCGCCACGCTTCGGGTTGGCGTGGATCGTGGGGTGGCGTTAAAAATTTGGGGGGACATTTAAGGGTTAATTGTGCCTATTTGGGCTCTGTAGCCCATTTAACATTGATTCCTATGGCCAAATCGCGGGCATTGAGGCATTTTACATGAAAATCGCGCTCAATCAGCCTTTTTAACATTGTTCCCTATGGGAAAATCGCGGTCATCGCGGGTAGCAGATTTTTATGTACCCGCGATTTACCCGCGATGCCCGCGATGACCGCGATTTTTACCCCCGACGCCCGCGTTTCCAATCGCTGGCGCCCTTCTAGGTAAAGAGTACCCTTTTCTGCACAACTCTTTTAAAAACTCAGTGAATCTCCAGCGACATATTGTGCTTCACCTGTGTATAATGCTCAAATGTATCCCTTGGCTCATACAGTATATTGTATAAAAATCTGTCTCTGGTACTAGTCAGGGACTTCTCAGCCATTTACCTCACCGCACATCCCTGATCAAAATCATCTGCTATAGAGGTTATATCATGAAGGTGGGAGTAAAGAAGTTGCTCATAAGAGTAAGATTCTACCAGTGGCGTAACTAAGTTTTGGGTGCCCCCCCGCCGTTAGGGGGGGGGCGCCCCCCCCCCGCCGCCGCCCCGCCAAGCACCCCCAATCCCCCGCCGCCCCGCCGCCCATGCAAACCCCCCCCCCCCCAATCCCCTGCAGCCTTACCAATCGCGCTGGTCCCGGCGGCTCCGTTCTTCTGCTGAGGACCACCACAAAATGGCCGCCCCCATACAGCAGACAGTTTCAGAGAACTGTGTGCTATATGGGGGCGGCCATTTTGTGGTGGTCCTCAGCAGAAGAACGGAGCCGCCGGGACCAGCGAGATAGGTAAGTCTGCGGGGGATTGGGGGGGGGGATGTAACTATAGCACCGCAGCCCCCGGCGCCCCCACATGCACAGCGCCCCCCCCCCCCCCTTCCCCCGCGGTGGCGGGGGCTGCGGTGCTAGTTACGCCGCTGGATTCTACCTATAATTTGGCAAGTACAGTAAATGATATCAAATGTTTGCTTGAAGCTGACTGGGTTGCTTGTTTGCTAGCAGGTTCGATTCATTGCCCCCTGGTTTTTAGGAGAACACTGATGACTGTTGTGTTTTTTGACCCCATATGAGCCACAAACAAATTAGGACATTTGATAAATAGTCTTGAAAAAAAAATATGAAGCCTGGTGAAGAGATAAAGGGGAGACAAAGTAGAATGTGATAAAGGTCCGGGATGCTCCTGATTCACGGGTGGTGCTCCTGGCCACCTGGAAGAGCTTTTAAGTCTCTTGCAGCAAACCAGGTCATAGTGAGTTTTTTAACATTTGTGTCAATGTTGACAAGGACCCCAATTAGTGCCTCTTCGCTCGGCATGCATGCCCACTACCATTCCCAATCTGAGTCCAGGTGGATGTTAAAATATGAAAAAGTCCAAAAACAATAAAAAAACAAACATATGGCAACCTTTCCATGTCAACCTTTTTCATCTTGATCTTTTTGCTTATTGCGACCTCTTGCCAATGTCGACTTTTTGCATATCAACATTTTGTCATTGTTGACCTTTTAATGTTGACCTGTAGACCTTTCAACCGGATACCATTCCAAAGTGGGACTCAGTTTGACTCAGAACCCTAAGTTTGAATGTGGGCATATTTCAGGAGAACCGCATCGCACATCTCTAGTTTGCAGATATAAAATATAATTTATTAGCTCTACGTGAAGTTTATTTGGCCACGTGTCGACCTTCCCGCTGCAGCCAGGCATGGAAGACACTATGCTGCAGCTGGGCTGGGGAGATACTATGATGCAGCTGGGCAGGGAAGACGCTATGCTGCAGCTCGGCAGAGAAGCCGCTATGCTGCAGCTCGGCAGAGAAGCCGCTATGCTGCAGCTGGGCATGGAAGACACTATGCTGCAGCTGGGCTGGGGAGACACTATGATGCATCTGGGCAGGTATGACGCTATGCTGCAGCTGGGCTGGGGAGACACTATGCTGCAGCTGGGCAGGTTCGACGCTATGCTGCAGCTGGGCTGGGGAGACACTATGCTGCAGCTGGGCTGGGGAGACACTATGCTGCAGCTGGGCAGGGGAGACACTATGCTGCAGCTGGGCAGGGAAGCCGCTATGCTGCAGCTGGGCAGGGAAGCCGCTATGCTGCAGCTGGGCAGGGAAGCCGCTATGCTGCAGCTGAGCAGGGAAGATGCTTTGCTGCAGCTGGGCAGGAGAGACGCTATGATGCAGCTGGGCAGAGAAGACACTATGCTGCAGCTCGGCAGGGAAGCCGCTATGCTGCAGCTGGGCAGGGAAGCCGCTATGCTGCAGCTGAGCAGGGAAGATGCTTTGCTGCAGCTGAGCAGGGAAGATGCTTTGCTGCAGCTGGGCAGGAGAGACGCTATGATGCAGCTGGGCAGAGAAGACACTATGCTGCAGCTGGGCAGGGTGGACACTATGCTGCAGCTGGGCAGGGTGGACACTATGCTGCAGCTCGGCAGGGAAGCCGCTATGCTGCAGCTGGGCAGGGAAGCCGCTATGCTGCAGCTGGGCAGGGAAGATGCTTTGCTGCAGCTGGGCAGGGGAGACGCTATGCTGCAGCTGGGCAGGGAAGCCGCTATGCTGCAGCTGAGCAGAGAAGACGCAATGCTGCAAATGAGCAGGGAAGATGCTATGATGCAGCTGGGCTGGGGAGACGCTATGCTGCAGCGGGGCGGGGTGGACGCTATGCTGCAGCTGAGCAGGGAAGATGCTATGTTGCAGCTGGGCAGGGGAGATGCTATGCTGCAGCTGGGAAGGGAACCCGCTATGTTGCAGCTGGGCAGGGAAGACGCTATGCTGCAGCTGGGCAGGTAAAATGCTTTGCTGCAGCTGGGCTGGGGAGACGCTATGATGCAGCTAAGCTGGGGAGACACTATGCTGCAGCTGGGCAGGGTGGACACTGCTGCAGCTGAGCAGGGAAGATGCTATGTTGCAGCTGGGCAGGGGAGATGCTATGCTGCAGCTGGGAAGGGAAGACGCTATGCTGCTGCTGGGAAGGGAAGACGCTATGTTGCAGCTGGGCAGGGAAGCCGCTATGCTGCAGCTGAGCAGAGAAGACGCAATGCTGCAGATGAGCAGGGAAGATGCTATGATGCAGCTGGGCTGGGGAGACGCTATGCTGCAGCGGGGTGGACGCTATGCTGCAGCTGAGCAGGGAAGATGCTATGTTGCAGCTGGGCAGGGGAGATGCTATGCTGCAGCTGGGAAGGGAACGCGCTATGTTGCAGCTGAGCAGGGAAGACGCTATGCTGCAGCTGGGCAGGGAAGACGCTATGCTGCAGCTGGGCAGGGAAGCCGCTATGCTGCAGCTGGGCAGGGAAGATGCTATGCTGCAGCTGGGCTGGGGAGACACTATGCTGCAGAGGAGCAGGGTGGACGCTATGCTGCAGATGAGCGGGGAAGAAGCTATGCTGCAGCTGGGCAGGGAAGACGCTATGCTGCAGCTGGGCAGGGAAGCCGCTATGCTGCAGCTGGGCAGAAAAGACTCTATGCTGCAGATGAGCAGGGAAGATGCTTTGCTGCAGCTGTTTGCCTTGAGTCCCAATGGATCAAATTAACAAATTTCCTGTTCCAAGAAGGTAGGAAAGTAAATTCATACTTAAATCTTAATTTCTTGTTTAAATTCAAAATCCCACAAAAGATAGGTTCCTAATTAATCCCAGCGGTGATTAAGGTAACCCACGCCTTGTGTGCAATAAATTACAAACACAAAATTGCTTGTTTCATCGCTTTTCATTTTTATGACAGCAAAGAGAGAAAATAATGGTTTCGCTACCTAGCGAAAATACAGCTAATGGATATTTTTTGCCTGGTTATACTGAATATAAATCCATATTAATATTTTGTTATTGGACTTTTAATATTTTTATTCAGTTGTGTTCGCGGGAACCTGCGGCCGACCCACGTGACACGAGATCCGAGAGACCATATCAAGTTCTATTAAAGATGGAGAAGAGGGGTGCAGTGATCTGTGAGGTGGCTGGGTATCAGCCAGCCAGTCACGTATGCCACATGCAGACTTAGTGACATTTTATACCAGAGAAATGACGTTACTTTTTCACACTCTAGATCATTTTCCTCTGCGAGGGCATAGATTGAAGCAATTCCCTCTCCCCCCCCCCCCCCCCCCCCCCCCCCCCCCCTCTCCTCCTTGCAGCGATCCAGGTATCAGGAATGAGATATACCATTTTCTGAAATTGAGAAATTACACATCAGCCTATTAGTCACTTTAAATGCAAAGCAGCGTGTTCGGAATGGGGGCAGAAATAATGCATTTAAAAATAAAGTGATATGAGGCCAGGTTGGAGAGAGAGAGAGAAAACTAGATGAACATGAGGCTTGACATTTAAAGGTAAGGATGCGAGCGCGCAGCGAGGCCGAAAGAGAGGAATAGGAATCTGCTTATTCCACAGAGAGATGGGTCTGGTACAACATGGGAACAATCGCAAATAGGGGCTGATTCATTTATGCATCGGGAAAACATTTCCCGCAAGTTACAGGGAAATGTTTTCCCGATGCAATAATGGCCCTAATTCAGGTTGGCTCTATAAGCTGCACACATCACTGCTTACCGGGCGCCTGAGATGCTGCCGGACGCCCGGCTGCATCCCTGATCCCCCGCCGCCGAATTCCCTTGGTACGATGCGAGGGAATGTGTATGAGAACACAACCCCTCACATGCCTCGGCTAGCAGGAGAAATGACTCGATGGTCACCAAACATCGAATGATTTCTCCTCCCTTCATCGTTACTCACCATCGAATGATTTTTTCCTCTGTTCGCTGCCAAAAGTGAACCGGGACTCACTTTTCAGATGAATGGTCTTCTGCGATTTGGGGGCGTGCACTGGTGTCATGTGACATCACACGCCCAGCTTGAGCAGGCAGGGGCTCATCCTGCGTTTTCTGGGCTCTGCCCAACACTTCTAAGGGGGCGCCCACCGTTGTTGCACAAATGCCCATGAAATACCAGGTGCTCACCATGAAACGCCCAATGCCTGTCAATCAGGGAGCGAGCACCCCGGGAAATGAAAATTTCGCCAATGGCGCTCCCTGCAGCGGTCTGCACATGCGCATTAGTGCCTATGCACATGCAAACTCCCCCAACACCAGAGATGGGCCGGAATTTGGGCCCTTAGTGCCCCACTAACTAGTAGTGTCCATACCACCCACTGACAATCTGGGCACACAGTGGGCTGCTTTTTTCAGTACAGCTGGAATTTTGCTGGAGCACCCCCAAATATGCCCATCAGGATGAGTGATATGCCCCTCCCCCCCCCCAACATCCACCTCCATCTCAGCCATACGACAGTTGGATTGCTGCAGCTTCATTAATGACCCTTTGCGGGAAGTAATATTAGGGGTGCGGATGGGGCGGTGGCAATGCTGGGACATGGGAATGCCCAGCATTTCAATGGTGTCCCCATAAAAAGGCTGGGTGATCCCATGGGAATGCGGGCGGGCCAAAGTCTGCCATAGGTGGACGGCTGACATCACAAGATGTCAGCCGCCCGCCCTGTTCCCAATGACATATTTGTGAAAGCAGGAGAAATCAGTCGCTGACCATTGAATGATTTCTCTTGCTGCAGGCACATCTACTCGCATGGTTGCGAGGGAAAATGGCAGTTTGGGGGCAGGTATTCATCAGGCGGGCAACATCACAAAGACTCAGTAAGCTGCGAGCTTCGCAGTTTACTGAGTCAATTAGAATCACCCCCATTGAGTCGTTAGTGAATGGACATTTGTAAGTCAGGAATTATCACTGAATGACAACATCCAGCATTTTACTGGGTTGCAGTTTAACATCCGCATCGATTTGGTGGTCTGTAATATTTCTGGCCTCCAAAGCAGGGTGGAATTTAATATGTGTGAATCTGCTTTAACATATCTGTTCTGGTCAGACCTACTGTATCACTCAGAACTGGCAAGTTCATACAAGATGCATTTGCCATTGTGATGTCACTTATCACAGTTGTTTCATGATAAAATATTAACCTAATTTTTAGTGGATCCAGACAGACATTGAAAAAAACAGCAAATTACTTATGGTATACACAGTATCATCATCGACAATTATGATCCAGGTTACAGGATTAATATTTTAGCTTCTGTATAAGATTAGCCATTACATCAGTAATAGCAGGGAGCAATCACAATAGTTTACCTGCAAACATTCGGGACCTGCCGCTGCGGAGGCACACCTGACCTGAAATGGGCAGGGCCATGGGAATAATGGGTGTGACTTTGTCTGGAGGGGGCTTGGCCTTGGGTGGAGGAGATTTATCAAGTCTAGTGCAGCCTGTAAAATGGCAATTGGAGCTGATTGGTTAATACTTTATTTCTCTCCAATTTATCTGTCTCCAAGGTTTCATAAACCTTCCCCACTGTCTTTTATATATTGGGGAACATAATTTAGTTTATTACTAAGAATTGCAAATGTCTGTTGGACATTTCTATTTAAAGGTCTTTTAGTGAACATCAATATCATCAATTTAAAGTGTGAAAATAATTATATTTCTTGCCAATGGTTAATTAACAAACATAGTTATTAAATTGACGTTAGTATATTTGCTTCTCTATTATACAGCCCCTATCCTTTAACTATTATTATTGAAATTGTCATTACTTACTTTTAATAAACCCAGGATGCCACAAATGCATCTATAGTGAGTACACGTTACAAGATGCATCCTGATTGTCTCTTCTCAGCAGATGCACAGATAGAGAGTAGATTTTATTACAGTGCTCTCACGTTATATCCCGGCCTGACCATTCCAGCGTTCTCAGAAATAATGAGGCTGATGTCAAGATCGGAACCTGTGACCTCGAAGCATTTTTACGGGATTATTACTTAGCTATATTAGTCAAGGTTAAACGCAGAGCTTAAGTCATTTTACTGAGTGCTCACACGGTGTAAGGTCTGCGGGAGGAAAGATGTCTTCGTAATGAAGTTACTGTGAATGATAAAACTAGACGTGAATCTCGGTGTGAAAACAACAATAGCGTCACACTTCATCATTGTGTACACCTGTGGTGGAATTCCGTCTATTATTTTTATTTCACCAGTTTTTTCCATTATTGGAGGGAAAATCCAATTCGCAGAGCAGAATATACCAAGCGCTGGCGATACAACTGGTGGTCTTCTGCCCATTGTGGTGGTCTTCTGCCCATTGTGCTGATGCTAACATATGTGATTAGCAACGCAAAGGGCAGCTCACCCAATATGATCTGCCCTTTGTGATGGCCGACACGTCCCTGGACTTCCGGGTCTGTGACCCGGTAGTCCCTCTGTGCATGTGCAGGGCTTTGCCGGTGGCCGCAGGGTATGCTGGGTGAGAGACATGTTGTATCCATCAACTAGCACTGCCAGAGAGCAGCCCATAGGCTACACCTGCCTACTTTTTGTTTCTCCTCTCCGGGGAAAAGCCTCAGCTGCAGTGGGATGGAGACTTCTTGACATCATCAAGCCACGCTCCCAGTGCAGCAAATACCACGATTCGTGGGTCTACGAGGAGGAGGTGGGGCTAAAATAAAGCAATTTGTGTAATTTTAGCCCCACCTCCTTCCCGAAGAGCCATGAATCATGGTAATTAATCGGTGAAGCAGGGGAGTGTGGGGGCACGTGGACCATTTCCGGGAGCCTCCCGCCATTCCGGGAGGGTAGACAAGTATGCCGTAAGTTCATGGGTCCTCATTATATAATATCATTGTGTACGTCTATCACTGTTACATTATTATAGGATATAATAGAGGGAATTATAGGATATAATAGAGGGAATGCACCAAGCCTTGGAAAGAGATAAAGTAGAGAAGTTGCCAGCTCTTTACATTTTTAATACAGTCTTTGAAATTATGGTTTCAACTAGAAGCTGATTGATTTGGCAACTTGGACACTTTATCTCTCTCCAAAGCCAATTTTGCATTAACTAGTTTTTAAATCTTTGAGCCAGTGTTGACAAGGACATGCAGGGCCTGCCAGGGTAATGCAGTTGTAGGGACCCATAGTTAGGGGTGTGGCCAGTCTCCAGAGGGGGTGTGGCTTGACTAGCCACCCGGGGGATGAGGGCAGTCATAATACGCCAGGAGACCAGCACCAAAATGACGACAGCGATGATGATGCTGAATATAAGTATTCAGGGATTCGACCTGGGTCGGGTAGGATAACGAACTGGGGATGGGGGGGGGGGGGGGGATCTAGGATTAGGCTGGTGGAGGGCAGTTAGGTTTAGAAAAGGGCAGAGTGGGAAGGTAAGTATACTTACCTAACCCCTGCCAGCATACCCAAGAGATAGATAGGGATATGCCGTGGGGACTATGTAAAAACCGGACCCGGACTACACTCCGGACCGCCGGACAGGACATAAAAATCTAAAGTCCGAAGCTTGTAGGGTCCGGCCCGGGGGGTGTCCTGTCCGGGGGGTGTCTTGTCCGGGGGGGGGGGGGGGGGTCCCTGTTATAGCTATCACCAGGGAAATGGGGGAGGGGAGATTACAGCCTCCCTGGGTGGTCCGGACCGTCCGGTTTTTGCTACATGCCCGGACCATGCAGGGAGGCTTTATTCTCCCCCTCCTCCTCTACCTGGTGACAGGTGTGACGGACAGGACACCCCCGGACAGGACATCCCCCGGACCCGAGGCTACAAGCCCCAAAATGCAGAGTTTGTTGTCCGGTCCGGTGGTCCGGGGGTTTTGTCCTGGTCCGGTTTTCACCCATACCCTATGCCGTGATATCCTGTGCATCTGACTTGTGGCCATACCCCCTCAGCTATGGCCATGCCCCCTCAGCTGTGGCCATGCCACCCTTGTGCCAAACGGACAATCGCTAATCCGCTGCATGTGTGTATTACAGCTTAAGCGCTTGCAAAACATCGCCCACTGCGTCCACAACACTGCATCCGCCTCATCAGATAGGTCCAGTGATAGTGCATGTGCGTATTTTCGCCGATACGCATGCGCAGAGCCGCACCATCGGTCCCTGGACCAAATTTGCGCTTGGCCGAGCCAAGCTGAATAACCCCCTTTGTTTAGATTAGTTTAGTATATAATATAGATGATGTCACACGGCATTTGCTCCAGAATCAGAGGCGGCCGGCAGACGTTTATGTTCTCAGAAAGAAGGGAACCACTTTTATTTTTCCGAGTAAACAATCTGCCCTGACATTCACGTAAGCGCAATGTCCTGGGAACATGACTTTTCATTTTAGATCGACCTTAATTCTTATGTTGTAATAACACCAATAATTATTAATGGACTTCGAAAGAAACAACTCTATTTATTAAATTAAAAAGCAGGATTCGGACAAAATTTTATTTGTATATATTTTATTTTGGCAGTTTCCCAGAAACAGTGATATTATTATAGAAAACCAGAGGGAGAACATTCCGCCCATAATCAGGATCACGGAAAGACTGCGCTGCACCGTCTCATCACAACAAACAGCTCTTGGGCCCCATTCAGGTTGGATCGCATAAGCCAGTGCAGGATGGGTCCTGTGTTTGCATTGCTTTAATGCGGAAGATGGGAGGGACAAGGATGGAGGCGACCGGCGTTTGGGAAAACAGGGGGGGGGGGGGGGGGGGCGGGGTGTTGCCCCAGATTCCCGATCATAGTGATGTCTAGGACTGCAACACAATGCAACCTGAATTAGGGCCTTGTAACCTAGGGTACTTGTGTATTTTGGCGGCGCCCCTGATGTCCGTCGTACGACGAACAGATCGCATCGCATGCCATGCACCCGATGGCATACGATGCGATGCGACGCGATTTTGAGCCCCTATACGACCAAAAATCGTATAAGCACCCTAAAGGGTGCTTTTGAGCACCCAAATGGGTGCTTACAATGTTAAATGCACCCCCACGCCACCCCCGACTATAAACGTGAACCCGAAGCGTGGCGAGCGCAGCGAGCCCGCGAGGGGCGGCGGTACGCGTCCTACGACCTTTTCATACCCCCACTATCCACGTCGGCGTGGAGTTGAGAATAGAATAGTGTGGCGAGCGCAGCGAGCCACCGAGCCCGAAGCGTGGCGAGCGCACGCGGATACCTTCACAGGTAAACGCGTCCCTTCGCGGGCTTCACAGGTATCCGCGTCCCCTTGCGGGGCTCGCTGCGCTCGCCACGCTTCGGGCTCGGTGGCTTGCTTCGCTCGCCACACTATTCTATTCTCAACTCCACGCCGACGTGGATAGTGGGGGTATGAAAAGGTCGTAGGACGCGTACCGCCGCCCCACGCGGGCTCGCTGCGCTCGCCGCGCTTCGGGTTCACGTTTATAGTGGTGGGCTGGCGTGGGGGTGCATTTAACATTGTAAGCACCCATTTCGGTGCTTAACATTGTATAAGCACCTATTAGGGTGCTTATACAATGTTTAATCGCATCGCATCGTATGGCATTGTATGCCATGTACAATGGCATACAATTTCAAATCGTACGATATCGCGTCGCATCGCATACCATCGTATGCATTATGGTATGCGATGCGATGGGTGCCGCCAAAATACACAAGTACCTAACCTAGACTAAGGGCCTGATTCAATCATGATTGCACACCTGCGATCAGGTATACAACGTCCCACCACAGTAAAATCCTGCTCAACAACGGCTGCGATACAGACAGTTTGGGGTTGAAGCTCAAATCACATGACTTCCCCTCAAACACCTAAGCACGCCTACGTATAATCTGAGCCTCCCAGGGAGTGGCCGGTTACCATCCCAAACCCCGGCTTCCTGTCAATCACATCTTAAGGCACATACTATCTCTAAGTCCTTTTGCCCATTTATACAGTACTTGTAAATCCAGCCTGAATTCCTTTTTTTTTTTTTTTGCTTACAGTATGCTCAGCATAGTACAACCATTTCAGAAAGTTTCAGACAGTGGTCCCTACCAGAGCCCACACACCGGCCTATCACTTAGGCAGCTATTACACCATCAAGAGCAATGACCCTCTGCCCTGGAAACACTTATATCAGGAGAACACAGGTGCTGCTAAATCAGCACAACCCTAATCACATCAGTTAGGAAGCCTGGACTGGATCTAATTTTCCTGTTGCTGCTGATCTAAAACCTGGTCTGGATTTCCCACATTATCCTCATGTGGAAATATCTTCCACACTCAAATACCATTTCTCCTACCATCTAAAATTTAAATTTGAAACTCAATAACTTCAGTTGACACACATCTACCAACGCTGTACTACCACCACCACAATTTCTACAATATTTCTGAAACACCACTCCTTTTTCCAATTTTCCACCCATATTTACCTCTTCCACACTATGAAAGCTGTCAGAAGCACCACCAACACTCATTGTCTACCTCAACTTTTATTTTGCCCCCAGGTACCCCCGCTAACCTTCTCTCCTAGTCTCCTCCTCCTCTGTCTACCATCCACCCCTCTGCTTTCCTTCACCTCTCCTGTTATCACACTGTCATTCTCTTCTGCCCCACCTAACCCCTACTCCCTGTCACCTCACCACCATCATTGTCACACTGTACTACCTCAATGCCCAAATGCTGCAGATTCCCTTCCTAGCCCAGGAGTCCGTACTATCACTGCAACTTCTGTTTGCCGCCTTCCAAAATAATCTCATGTCAATGCTACAGCAACCCCGATAATCTCATTCCCATCTCTACCAAAAGCTCTCGCTCTCTCCTGTGCCCTCGTAGAAAACTGGTCCCCCACTCATGACCTTTTCATATCCAATTCCCTCCTTCTCCTAGCCATTACTGGATCCTGGATTACAACCCTTACATTACTTCTCCTTTTGCTATCTCTGCTGGGGCCTCAGATTCTCACACACACCCCAACGTGGTGGTCGTGTTGGGTCCTTTTACCCCCTAGTTAACTCCTACCACCTCCAAAACTGAGCTTTACATTCCCCACATTTGAGGTCACACTCCTTTTCCAGTCCGTTCATCTTCAATTAGCTGCTATTTATCATACAATTGGCATTTCCTTCCCGCATAGCGAGTCAACCAGAATCAGTCCCAATATGCGATGTCGACCATTATCATGTCAAACATTTGACTGCGTCAACCTATTGCCATGACAACCTACTGCATGATAACCGATAGTGTTTGAGTTATTGACGGTGTTGGCCTAAAGTCAGGATACCAGCTCAACTATACCCTCTGCCAGTTGGCAAGCGTTACGTAGCCCATGGGTGCCCAGTAATCGTGGCAAAGGTTTGTCAGTCATTTCTGTGACACTGTCCTCCGGTACTGTAAAGTTTTTTCTTTAATGGAAACAATTACTTCTGCTAATGTGCTGAGATAACCGGAAAACCATCACCGGGTCCCACCGGGATATTTTATTACACAGAGCTATGAATTTATTGTCTGCTATCCAAAACATATTGCTTCAATAATAACACAAAGTAATTTAGTTTGTATTGTTTATTTCTCAAATAACTGTCTAATGTCCGCGCTCAGCAATTCTAGCCTTGTGACCACGTCAGAGATATCACCGGGCATCATTTCCTAACTAGACCCAAAGCTGTGTATACAGTATACGGATAGCACATATATACAGCCGATCTATATTTAGTGTAGGGCTGATGGATATCATTATGTGCGCCTAGGCATATTTAAAACAATCAGCGTGAATTAAAGGACAGACGAGGAGAGTTAGTACGAGCAGTAATGGGGAGTTCCTGACGCGGGGGGGGGGGGGGGGGGGGAGTTTCAACCCCCCCTTTTTTTATATCGTCCTGGATGCCATGTTACAGATAGTGTTTAAAAATTACAGTTAGGAGCTGATTCGCTGGTATTTTATCACTCTCTGCTTTATCAATGTTTGATGCTTAGCACATCTGGTCTAAAGTGCAGCAACCCTGCCTAACCTGCACCCCTCAGCTTAAACCTAACCCACCCTGCAGCCTAACCCTCCTTCCCCTCAGCCTATCTCTAACCACCCCCACAGTCGAACCCTAACCCCCCAACAGCAGCCTATCTCTAACCCCTCCAACAGCAGCCTAACCCTTACTCTCTTTACTAGTGCGTAACCCTCGCACTCTGCCACCTAATAAACCACACTCCCCTGCCCTGCAGCCTAACTCTCCCTCCCTGCAACCTCAGCGGCTATAAAACTATAGGATTATCATTTGCTAAAGGTACATTTGACTACTTCTAACTGAACACCCTTGTCAGTTTCTGATGCAGCAACCCCAAGCATCACACTCATTTCTACCTGTTATTTCCAATGGGACCCCTAATGGGGGTCAGCTATCTCTATACAATTTGTATTTATTTTTAGTGCATCAGTCCCCATACAGAATGTAGCCCAGTTACCTGCAGGTTGTGGCATTTAATACTTGTTTTATCGCTGTTAATTCAAATTTTCCCAGTAACATATATATTTCTTTTTTTTTTAACATTAAGTTTTTATTGCAAGAATTTTCTGAAGACATTTTTGTGGGGGGGGGGGGGATACAGAAAGGAAGAAGGGAGGGAGGGGTACATGTAGAAAAAAATATAAAAAAAACTATTGCATTGAGTTGCTTGAAGTATAATCATGGAAACATAAATAGATATCACTGAGTACAAGCATACCAGGAATTGAGTCAATGAAGGTACTATCTGACTCTAGGCTTAACTAGAGAAGCATTGTACAAGTCTAAAGAGCATTATAGCTAGGAGGCTAGGATAGATAAATCAATAGTGTCACTAAGTAAGGTGGAAGGGCCCTCCTTGTCACAGTATAGGGACCAGCCGAACCATTTCATAAGTATTGAGTTTGAAGCACAGGAGTATGTTGCTCCTGAGGTTTCGAAGGTATAGTGTTTGTGGACTTTTTTGCGGATGGAGTCCATAGTTGGAGTTAAATCTGATTTCCACAATTTAGCAATCGTGGCCTTAGTAGCGATTAAAACGTGTCCAACTATATATCTGTCGGCAGCAGAAAAAGAGTCTGGAAAGATATGAAGCAGAGCTAGAGCTGGGTCTGGGGTAATGGTATGGTTTAAGATAGAGCTCATCAGTTGGAACACCTCTGCCCAGAGAGGCCGCAGCACTGGGCACTCCCAGAAGATGTGGATAATATTTCCAACCAAACCACACTGTCTCCAACAAAGATTCGGGGTTGTTGGCCAGATCCTGTGCAACCTCTCCGGGGTAAAGTAAGCTCTATGGATGAGCTTAAAAAACATTTCACAGTGGTGCAAACAACGAGAGATCTTAAAGCATGACTTGAAAATCCCATCCCAATCTTCTTCAGTGAGGGTTAGGTTCAGGTCTCTTTCCCATTTTAGTTGGGAAGATGTTTTATGTCTATCTGTGGGGGAGAGTAGTTGGGAGTACCATTTAGAGATTCCTCCCTTATGTGGGGAAGCATTCGCTAATTTTTTAAGATATGGTGGGAGGAAGGGGGTTTTGCAGGATGCTGGTAAGTGTGTTTGGAGCCAACTTCTTAATTGTAAATAAATAAAGAAATCCCGTTTTGGAATATTAAAGGTGTTTTGTATATCGGTGAATGACCTTAGGTGATCATTGGTGTAAAGGTCTCCTACAGAGGATATACCTTGACTAATCCAACAATCCAACTGTGGGATAGGAATTAGATATTTGAGGGCCTTAAGTGACAGAGGTGGGGCTGGAAGGGTTGCCCTATCTGTCCTCTCTAGCAATTTATGCCAAACGTCTAGAGACGTTTGGATAGATTTGCACTGTGCTGCATATTTACGCGACATCGAGGAAGGGAGCCACAGCAGGTCCACGAGAGGGACAGGGTGGGGATAAGAGCTTTCCAGGATCACCCAAGGTTTATGGTTGTCGGGAGACAACCAGTCCCTAATTTGATTTAGGACACAAGAGGTGAGGTAAAGATCTAAATCTGGAAACGCCACGCCTCCATCAACCTTGGGTTTTACCAATATTTTCTTTGCTATCTTAGGTCTAGCCCCCTTCCAGACATATTTTGCTATAATTTGGTTAATTTTTTGAAGAATGGATCTGGGGGGAAGTCTTGGGATAGATCTGAATAAATACATTAATTTTGGTAGAAGAACCATCTTGGCCGCCGCTATTCTTCCTAGCCAGGAGACGTCATGCATCATCCAGTCTTTAGTTAATTCAGAGAAGACCCTCAACAGGGGATTATAGTTACATTCAATGATATGTTTTCCGGGAGCCAATTGGATTCCTAAGTATTTTAAAGAGCAAGTCTGCCAGGAATAGTTGTAGGTTTCTCTCAGCCTAATGACCATATCAGGCGGGAGGCCTAATGGAAGGGCTTCTGTCTTGCTGGTGTTTAGCTTATAATACGAGACTTCTGAATATTCTTGCAGTACCTCGTGCAGGGCGGGAAGGGAGTTTATGGGGTCTAAGATGCATAATAGGACATCGTCGGCAAATAAACTGATTTTATGGGATAGTTTGCCAATTGTCGGGCCTAATATGGAATCATCGCATCTGATGCGTTCAGCCAGGGGCTCGATTGCCAGGGCAAATATTAAGGGGGACAGGGGGCATCCTTGACGAGTGCCATTAGTGATTTGGAAGCCTAGTGATGTACAGCCATTAGTGAATACCCTAGCGGATGGATAGGTATAGAGGGCTAAAATAGAATCTAGTATTCGTCCCTGGAAGCCAAATCTTTCCAGGGCTAGTTGCATAAAGCCCCAATGGAGTCTATCGAAGGCCTTCTCAGCGTCCAGTGAGAGGACCAAAAGGGGGATCTTCTCCACCGTACAATACTCAATAACGTCTACTACCCTGCGCGTGTTGTCTGGGGCCTGTCTATTTAATACAAAACCCACTTGATCATTTTTGATGAGGGATGGGAGAAGAGGGCTTATTCGATTAGCGACTAATTTTGCATAAAGTTTCAAATCAGAGTTGAGGAGCGCAATGGGTCTGTAATTTTGGACAGAGGTAGGGGGCTTACCTGGTTTAGCTATGGTAACGATACGGGATTCAAGCATTTCTGGGGGAAAACGCTTAGTTTCAGAAGCCTCGTTAAAAACTTTGACAAGTATAGGAGATAATTGGGATTTAAACGTCTTGTAGAAATTAGATGGGAAGCCATCTGGCCCAGGGGCTTTGTCGCTAGGGAGAGAATCAATAGCACACTGGACCTCTTCCAGTGTCCAGGGGGTGTTAAGGGATAGACTTGACTCAGGGGACAATATAGGGAGGGTGATTTTGTCGAAGAAGTTTCTCATCCCCTCAGCACTTGGCTGGGGGGTAGAGGGGTCTTCCCGTAGATTGTAGAGTTTAGAGTAATATGTCGAGAAGACGTTAGCAATCTCGCTCGGGTCATAGATCTTCGATCCACGCTCCGAGTAGATCACGTGGATCCTTTCTTTAGCTCTTTTGCCCCTCAGCTTTCTGGCCAGCATTTTACCTGCGCGATCGCTGAGGAGATAGAACTTTTGGTTAAGCCTAGCGATATTGCGGTGTATGGTGGATAGATAGTGACCATTAACCGTATCCCTAGTTTCGTTTAAAAGCTTAAAGAGAGATTTGTCAGTTGGGTCGGCCTTGTGGGCAGCTTCCAAGGAGGCAAGGGCCGCTTCTGCTTGTTCGAGGGATTTTCTATGTTCTCTCTTAAGTTTAGCAGCTATTTGAATCGCAGATCCTCGTACTACTGCCTTAAGGGCGCACCAATGAGTAAAAGTGGAGGTGTCCCCAGGGGAGTTTTCTGAAAGGTAATGCTCTACAGACTTTTGGATTGCCTGACGGGCCTCTGGCTGAGTGAGACTCTGAGAACCTAATCTCCACTGGCCCGGGGCTGTTTTTCTATTACTGATATCCCACTTCAAGAACAGCGGAGAGTGGTCCGACCAGGATCGGGGGAGGATCTTGACCAAACGGAAAGAGTCAATAGACCACTTATCCGTGATAGCAAGGTCAATTCTCGAATAGGTACCGTGGGTGTGTGAATAAAAAGTATAATCCCTCACTGTTGGATTTTTAACCCGCCATAAGTCAAATAGATCGTATTCTGCGAGTAACTGCCGGAAACCCTTAGAGGGAGAATGAGGTTGACTGCGTGGCAAGAAATGAGATCGCGAGCTGTCAATTGACGGATCTGGGAGTATATTGAAGTCTCCTAGTAATATTAAAGCCCCCTTGGCTAATTGCTGAATCTTGGTAAAGAGTTTTCTGCAGAATACAAGCTGCTTGGTGTTGGGAGCATAGCTAGATACTATAGTCACCTCTCTATTATCCAGGAGGCCTGTCAGGATCAGAAACCTACCCTCAGGGTCGGAGAATTGTGACGTGAGGGAGAATGGACAATGTTGGGAGATCAATATAGCAACCCCTGCCCTTTTAGCCGGGCCATTGGCTGTAAAGCAATAAGGGAAGTGTCTATCATGGAATAGTGGAGGGGCAGATGATATAAAATGGGTTTCTTGGACGGCTACAATATTGGCTTTATGTTTGTAGAAGTAATCAAGAGCTAGCCTCCTTTTATTGGGAGAGTTGAGACCCTTTGCGTTGATAGAAATAAAGTTAACCATAATCACAATGCAGGTAAATAGTATACAATGGTAGAGTCAGACAGGAGAATGAAGTAAGCTGGTATGTATTTAAAGAGACAGAAAAGCAATTTAGGGGGGAAATAAAATAGGGGAGATGGGTGGGATAAAGACCCCCTAGTGGGGGAGAGGTAGGATGCCAAACCATGGCAACTCAGAGCAGAGGCGAGGGGGTAGTGGAGGTGTAAACGGAAAACCACTACACCTGGACATTAGGTCTGAGCTTAGGGTTTAAGGGTGTGAGTAACAGACAAAAGGAAGAATACTGAAAGTCGATAACCTGTCCTAAATAAAGGAACTGACAACATTATATATAGAAAAGGAGTAGTAAGACTCTAGGCCGCCCAGTGTCCAACACTAACTACTATAGGACAACTTCAATCTCTATAATCTGGCGGCCAAACTGTCTTAATTAGAGGCACTTACAACCACATGAAGATATATATATAGAACAATGAGTCTCAAGGCCGCGCAGTTTTCAACATTAACTGCTACTAGTTAGCTATAAACTCTAACTGGCGGCAACATGCTGGTGAGAAAAATTACGAGCAAATTATCAAAAGGTACCACTTCTATTTATCCAGCCCTGGAGCAGACCAGTCCCGCTGGAGTCCACTCCCAGGCAAGTGGCATGGAGAAGAGCCTGCAGAGTTCAAAGTGGATAGAAAGTGTTTCCCTTCTTCAACAGACGAGAGTACAACCGTAGATCCACCTCTGTTTATCAGTAATTTTGTTGGGTGGCCCCATCTGTAGAGGATGCGTTCTTTTCGTAGAGCAGCAGTGATAGGGTAAAAGGAGCGCCTTTTGGCCAGCGTAGCTTGGGAGAGATCCCCAAAAATTTGTAGGGGACCTAAGGCTTTGGCTGTTTTCTCAGTTGGTCTGGCTGTCTTGAGAATTGCTTCCTTTACATGAAAGAAGTGGACCCTCATGAGTACGTCACGAGGAGCATCCACTGGGGCACCTTTGGCTTTGGGGAGTCTATGGATCCGATCTAACAATAAGTCTGAGGATGAACTGTCTGGTAGGAGCTTTCGGAAGATAGCCGTGGCATAATCGTTCAAGCTACTGTTGGAAATCGATTCCGGAACACCCCGGAGTTTGATGTTGTTTCGACGAGACCTGTCCTCCAGATCGGAGAGCTTATCTCGCAGGGTAGCGACTTCAGCCTGTAGAGCTTCATGTGAAGAGATCAGGTCGTTATGTGAAGAAGCAAATTCACCCATTTTGGTTTCCATGTGATCCGTACGGTCTCCCAGGTCATCTATTGATTTCTGACAGTCGTGTAGTGTGGTTTTAAACTCCTCAGTTACATCTTTCTTGAATTGTGTTAAGAGGAGCTTCATAGAGCCTACTGTGAGGGCCTGATTGTCATCTAAAGCATTTACCTCCATGGGAGGGAGTTCCATCGGAGATGAGGAGGGCTTTGCCGGGCTAGAGGGAAGAGGTTTAGGAGAGTGTGGCCCTATCTCGCTAGTTTTCTTAGTGCCCATGGAGGTAGACTTAAAGAAGGCCACTTGTGACACCGGTTTGGGTGTCTTGCACCGTTTGTTGGGCATTTTTGAAACTGAGGAGACACACACAGCTAAATTGGAGATAGATCAGGATCCAGTAGATAGAGGCGGTGTAGATGGAGGTGACAGGTATTAGTTCACAATAAGGTCATATCCAGGTGTATAGTACTCCGCCTATGGCATGACTTCTAAATAGGCATGGAGGTTATTGTATATCGCAGTATAATCCAGAACCACTAGGCGGCGCCCCAACCGCAGGGTTTACTGAGGCAGTGCAATAGATATAATAAATGGCACAGGATATGTGGAGGAATGCAGTGCTGGTGGAGAGCACTACCTTAACAGGGAATAGACACAGCCCAAGGCTCAGGTAGGCTCCAGATGAAAGGAGATATTTGGGGCAATATGAGTCCCTGGCTCCTTGCTATATTTATCTGGGGGCCCTGAGAGGACAGTGGGAGCTGCTGGTGCCGGCAATGCTTTTGCAGCTGCAGATCTCCTGAGTATGGGAGATTCTTTCTGTGGGGTGCAGGCCAGGGGTCCCCAGGGGTCTGGGCAGGTGCCCGCTTACCAGAGGGGGTGGTGCCGAGGTTCTGGGCTGTTTCCACGGGGTTTTAGAGGCGCGATGCGGCCACGGAGCTCGCGCTGCGGCCTCGGCTGTAAATTTAGGCCCCGGCTTCTATCGCGGAGTAGGCCGTGATCCTCAAACCTCCGCCGGATGGGACCCCGGGTCTTCACTCGCTGCCCCTGCTCACCGGAGGGCACGGAGGGGTCGGGCGGCGTCACCAGGTGAGGTGGAGAGCCTCAAATACGTGTGTTTGTGGAGGCGAGATGCAGGAGCTTAGGAAGTAGCGTCCTGTCCTCCATGCGTCCAGGCCACGCCTCCGTAACATATATATTTCTATATATAGGAAAAAATGCCCAGTACACATTCGGAAAGTGGACGTGACCACTCCCCCTTTACCCATGACCACGGCCACATCATCCTTTGCCACGCCCGCCTTTCCAATTGTGTACCAGTTTGTACCCTTCAGATGTTGGAGGGTATGTGTTCCTAGGCCTGCCCCCCATGGTGAGCTGGGGGTTGTGGGGGAAAGGACCAGGGCCAGCCTACGTAGCAACACTTCCAGTGTAGCTGAATGTGCTCCCTACTTGCACACCCGCCCGTTCTGCTCCCATAAGACCAGGACATTTCTGAATTTATCAAAATAATGATCCCCAAATTTTCCCTGTTTCGTGGATACCTGCATACAGTAGTTTTTTTTTATCATGTCCTATTTTTCCCCCCAACAGTGTACCCCACCTTAAAGTGTGCTATTCCTTTAATGTATACCTCCACAGATTGCACACCCTGCCATCAGTGACCAACGCAACACCCCCCCCCCCCCCCCAGCTGGTTACCTCGGATGGTTCCTCTGCGGGCAGGATGTGCTTCACATGCACAGTATATCATACTACTACACAAGCATCCGCTTTCCCATATCCTTACTGTGTCCTTGTATGGCGCACCTTCCACAGTGTAGCCTTCGTAGTGCGCCCAACATGGCTGCCTTATTTGTGCACTTGTGGATTGGGTCGCCAATAGGGAATAGGGGGGTGCTGTGGGTAGAGCTGTCTTGGGGGCCTCTGGAAGGGCCCAGGCAGCACATTTTGCCCAACCCCAACCCCCCCCCCCCCCCCCCCCCGACTGCCTCCGCTGCACTGAACAAAGCAGGTTCAGGAGGGCAGGCTTATTCAACAAAGGACGCAGACGGCCAATTAAAATGCCTGTACTCAAGCTCTGATTGGCTCACCGGCTGGTGCTGCATTTTAATTGGCCGCCGGCATACTGAGTTGAAAAAGCCTGCGCTCCGGGACCTCTGGACTGCAGCTCAGCGGAAGAGGAGATGGGGGAGCTCAGTAAGTCAAGTAAGGAGGGGGAGCAGGAGGGAGGGGGGGCCCGGGGCCCAGCCTGGAAATGAGTCCCGTGCCCCAAAATTCCTGATGGCGGGCCTGCTTGTGGATAGGATAATAAATACATGGACCTGACTGACTTATTGGGACCCTACTCTACACTGCAATCTCTTCCTTTTGTGTAATTTCTTCTAGGGAAATCAGCCCAGGGTAATCCTATGCAGTGCACCTAAGATGGCTGACTCACCTGGTACCTTGTTACATCATGGCAGTTATTATCCAAAATGTCTGCACCAACACTACATTATGCCTACTGTGCCCTCAAGGATTTATTTTCTGTCTGTGTGACTTATCTATTGCTGTACTACCTAAATCCTAAGTATTATGGCCCTTGCAAAGGAAAATTCCTTCTCAAAATGGACAAAACCATGTGCACTGCAGATGGGGCAGATGTAACTTGTGCAGAGAGAATTAGATTTGGGTGGGGTTTTACTTCAAAGTGAGATCTACTGTATATTGCAGTGTAAAAATAAAGCAGTCAGTATTTTCCCTGCACAGAAACAAAATAACTCACCCAAATCTAACTCTGCACATGTTACATCTACCCCACCTGCGGCGCACATGGTTTTGTCTATTTGAGAAATGTCTGTAAAGCACCTTGTTGGAGAAAGTGCTCTATAGAAATAAAACTTACCCCCTCCCACACCCATTTTTTTCTACTTCTTTTCCCCTTTCTACTTCGCCTTTCCTGCACTGATTTTCACCGAATAATAATAATAAAAAGAAGCCAAAGATTCCCTGCAGATTTCAGCACTTTACACATTCTAATGCATTTTTGGTGTAACTTTCGCAGGATCCCTGTGAGTATTAGTACTACGAATCGCTGGGTCGGAGTTTGACCCGGGACTGTTTGTTTCTCTGTACCCATTTCTGACATGTTTATCATTTTGAGTGTTACTGTAAGTACAATGTCTATGCTGTCTGCTGTTATAAATAAAACGATGGAAAAAATTGTCACTCTGTAAATTCATTTTGTTTACACAAATTGTGCTTTCTTTCTGTCTCCATAAAAAATAATAATAATTGAACACTAAATTGCCTTCCTTTCCCTCATTCTAAGGAAAGTGTGGTCTCCAGGGCATGCAGGCTATACTGTAGCTGGCTTGACATACTTTTTGCTTGGGAGAAGACATGCCAAATTATTTCATTGTCAAGATCTTCACTTGAGTGTGTGTTAGGGATGGCCATCGGTGCAGTCACCGATTCTGCAACCAGACATTGATAGTCATAAACTATGTAATGGATAACCATCAATAGATTTACATATCAATGGTTATCCATTATCGTTGACTAAATGGTCCTTGGACCAATCATAATTAGAGATGAGCGGGTCCGGATCCCCGAGATCCGACAGATCCGAATATCGGGGATCCGGGCCAGATCCGAGCCGGCTCGGGAGTTCCCGCCTGAATTCCGGACCAATAACGAGGCCGAACGTCATCATCGCGCTGTCGGATTCTCGCGGGAGCAGGATCTTATAAAAGAAGCACGCGCGACCCGCCATCTTCACTCCAATCTTGGAGAGGGAAGAGGGTGGTTGGGAAGCTCTGTGTGCTCCGTGCCATGTGCTCCGTGACCTGACCTGTGCCCTCACTGCCCTGTGCTGTGCTCCATGCCATGTGCTCCGTGCTGTGCTCCGTGACCTGCCCTGTGCCCTCACTGCCCTGTGCTGTGCTCCGTGACCTGCCCTGTGCCCTCACTGCCCTGTGCTGTGCTCCGTGACCTGCCCTGTGCTGTGCTCCGTGACCTGCCCTGTGCCCTCACTGCCCTGTGTTGTAGACTTGAGAGTCAGTGACTGTTTATAGGCCTGAGCCCTGTAGTGTGATTTAACTAACTAGGTGCTGCAGTGCTCACACGCAGGGGCTGCAGTGTCCACTGTCCAGGGGCTGTACTGTGGCCCGTGCCCTGTTGTGATTTATTTAGCCCTAAGCCCTGTGTTGTGATTTATTTAGCCCTGAACCCTGTGTTTTTTGTGATTTAACTAACTAACTCAGTGCTGCAGTGCTCACACGCAGGGGCTGCAGTGCTGCTGAGTAGTACACTGTGTACAGGGGCAGCATTAATACAAGGGGCTGTGTCCAGTGTGACGGCCTATATCTTATCCATTGTCCAGTGTCACGAGTCACTCACGACATATATCCTGTGTCCTGTCCTGTGTGACGACTGACGACATATCCTGTGTCCAGTGTGACGACATATATCCTGTGTCCAGTGTGACGACATATATCCAGTGGCCAGTGTGACGACAATATATCCTGTGTCCAGTGTCACAACATATATCCTGTGTCCAGTGTGACATGTAATGTGTGCCGGCATATATCCTGTGTCCAGCGTGACATATATCCATTGTCCAGTGTGACGACATATATCCAGTGTCCAGTGTGACGACATATATCCAGTGCCCAGTGTGACGACATATATCCAGTGTCCAGTGTGCGACATATATCCTGTGTCCACTGTGACGACTATATATCCTGTGTCCAGTGTCACAAGTCACAACATATATCCTGTGTCCAGTGTGACATGTAATGTGTGCCGGCATATATCCTGTGTCCAGCGTGACATATATCCATTGTCCAGTGTGACGACATATATCCAGTGTCCAGTGTGACGACATATATCCAGTGTCCAGTGTGACGACATATATCCAGTGTCCAGTGTACAGGAGCTGTGTCCAGGGGCGGTGTCCAGAGGCTGTGTCCAGTGTGACGGCTGTGTCCATTGTCCAGGGGCTGTGTCCAGTGTGACGGCTGTGTCCAGTGTACAGGAGCTGTGTCCAGAGGCTGTGTCCATTGTCCAGGGGCTGTGTCCAGGGTGACAGGCTGTGTCCAGTGTCCAGGGGCAGTGTCCAGGGGCTGTGTCCAGGGGCAGTGTCCAGTGTCCAAGGGGCTGTGTCCAGTGTGACAGGCTGTGTCCAGTGTGACAACATATATCCAGTGGCCAGTGTGACATCTAACCATTGTGTGACGGCATATATCCAGTGTCCAGCGTGACATATATCCATTGTCCAGTGTACAGGAGCTGTGTCCAGGGGCGGTGTCCAGAGGCTGTGTCCAGTGTGACGGCTGTGTCCAGTGTCCAGGGGCAGTGTCCAGTGTGACAGGCTGTGTCCAGTGTAAAGTAAGAAAAATAAATAAAAGTAATAAATAAAATAAAAACACATTTTTGGAGGATGATGGAGGAGGAAATAGTGGGAGATCAGCAACCTGATAGAAGTGCTGAAGCTGCTACCACCAGTCATGACAAGGCCGATACCTCTTTGTATTTGCTGTTTGCAGCATTTCTCTTTTTTTGGGATAGTTTATTAAACTGCCACCCTGTCTGCCCCTGCAGTGCCGCTCTGCCAGGTTGGAAGTGTAAGGTCCACATGTATGTGATGCCGACTGCTGTCGCTTAGCTTAGTCATCCAGCTACCTCGGTATACCCTTTTGGCCCAACTACAGTAAATGAAAACAATTTTGTGAGCTGTGAAGTGATCAAAATTGACTAGAAATGAGTGGAAACTAATGTTATTGAGGTTAATAATACTTTAGGGGCAAAAACAGGCCCAAATTCTGTTATTTTAGCCATTTTTAGCATTTTTTCATAAAAATCCAGATCCAAAACCAAAACCAAAACCCACAAGGGTGGTTTTGCCAAAACCAATCCAGATCCAAAACACGAAGGGAGATCCAGATCCAAAACCAAAACCCCAAAAAGTGGCCGCCGCACATCTCTAATCATAATGTGAGGGTGGGGCTTCTGGGTGTTGTTGGGTGGATCTATGCTCTGTTCTCCTTTGCCATCGATGTAGGGAAACCATCTGGTTCTCCCACATCGATGGCAAAACTATTCAATCATCGCTGTGTGCTGAGCAATCCTGAGCGATATTGCATCACTCAGCAAATCTTTACGTGCGTAAGCCCCTTTATGGGTCACAGAAGAGATATATATTAATTTACTATATATATATACATTTATATGCACATACACAGCTATACCCACAGAGCTTACCTTTGTTTCCTCGAGGATTTGAAAAGAGGTCTCATCAACGGACCTTGATATATGCGGTGACGATGTAAAGTGTCTATTTTACAAAGAGCTAAATGTGCCATTTCTTTCTCCTCTCATTCGCAGTACATCACATATGCTGCTTCTGACATTGCTGCCGAACGTAATATACATTGTCACTCTGGGGGATTGTGCAGTAACTATGATTAACGGAGACGTCACACAGAAGGAAATATTTCTGCCTTCTGAGAACCTCCTGGATTCATTGGCAAATTATACAAATTCTATGCAGATGTGCTGACTCCCAAATGATACCCTCCAATCAGCAGTGCTGTTGTTTCACGTTGTCCCCATGAATGTCTGCTTTCTATAAGCCAATTTAGCTATAGAATGCACGTTTGGTTCAGGGACAGGCCGGGCATAAACCTCAGTCCCGCTATTGCTCCTGTACTCAAACATCACGGCATGGCCGTCTAAGCATGCCAACTGAGCGGATTGCCAGGAGACAGACCTAGGGATGGATTGGGAGCGAAATCCAGCCCGGGAACGGGGGGGGGGCGCGGTTGGGTGCTGACACTACAGCCCGGGGGGGGGGGGGCGGTGTTGTCTGATGCTACAGCCGGTGGGGGGCAGGGTGGCTGATGCTACTGCCTAGGGACACACACACACTACTTCACTACTTACTTCGTCCGCCGCACCGCCACGCTTCGGTCCGCTCGGTGGTGCCGCCATCCGAGAGCGACCACCGGCCGCATCCTGGTCACAGCATGCAGTGCAGCATATCCCAAAACAAATATGGCTGCCACATATGTGCATATAATATATGCATATATGCGCCGGCCATATTTGTTTTGGGCTATGCTGCCATTTGTGACCAGGCTGCGGCCTCTTGCTTTTAGGATGACGCCAGCCCCGGAAGCACGGTCGGCGGCCCTGCCAGAGGGAAATCTGGACCGGCCCACCGGGAAATGGCCCGATTTCCAGGTGGGCCAATCCGCCTCTGCCGCTGACTACTGCCCAAGCACAGAAGCCCGATGTCCAGCCTGTCCAATGTTCTTGTGCTGGGTTTAAAGTCCATCAACAGTTCTTTTATTAATCCAATCCAGTGGGCTTCTCTCTGCAGCGCTGTGTGAGGGATCTGTCACAGATACTTCCCAGCATGCCCCACGGCCAGCGTTGTCACTCAGACCCAGAAGTCCAGGGACGGCGTGCATCGCAAAGGAAAACTTCATTGCAAAGGACAGCTCTTCTTTCTAGGACTATGGGGGTCATTCTGATTCACTTGGAAAGGCACAATCACTCTCTAATGGACAAAACCATGTGCACTGCAGGTGGGGCAGATGTAACACGTGCAGAGAGAGTTAGGTTTGGGTGTTTTATTGTTTCTGTGCAGGGTAAATACTGGCTGCTTTATATTTACACTGCAATATAGATCTCAGTTTGAAGTACACCCCCCACCCAAATCTAATTCTCTCTGCACATGTTACATCAGCCCCACCTGCAGTGCATATGGTTTTGTCCATTAGAGAGTGATTGTGCTTTTCAGAGTGAATCAGAATAACCCCCTATATGTTTCACAGATGGACTAGTCCTCTACACATAAATAAAGAGTGATCCAGTTTATTGGAGGTGCAGGTATTGGAACTTGGTTTCAAGATAGTTGGATTTATTCAGCTATTTATTATTTACCACAAAATACTGGGATTTGACCAGCTACTGTATTCAGGATTTACCACAAAATACTTGGATTATACCAGCTATTAAGAATTTGCCACAAAATACTGAGATCGAACCGGCTTTTCCGGATTCACCACAGGATTCTGAGATTGAACCATCTATTCATGATATGACAAAAGATACTGGGACTGAACCAGTTATTCGGGAGTTGCCACAAGTCACTGGGGTTGTAGTAGATATTTAGAATTTGCCACAAAATATTGGAATTGAATCAGCTATTTAGGATTTTGTCCCAAGTAAATTGGGTTGTGGACCCGGAATGGCCTGGAGGGCGGGGCACTGACTGGAATTAGCAGCGAGAAATGTAGCGGGTTTGGTACTTGTGTATTATCACGGCGCCCATCGCATCGCAGACCATAAGGCATGCAATGGTATGTGATGTTCCGCGATGTCCCCCGATGTCATACAATGTTAAAATTGTATGGCATTGTATATGGCATACAATGCGATGCGATTATAATTTGTATAAGCACCCTAATGGGGGATTACAATGTTAAATGGACCACCACTATGAACCTGAAGCGTGGCGAGCGCAGCAAGCCCGCGAGGGGCGGCGGTACGTGTCCTCCGACCTTTTCATACCCCACTATCCATGTCGGTTTAATATTTTTTCAGATTTTCTCTAGAAACGTTTGGCTTCGGGTCACTGTAAAATAAATGCTGATACTCTTGGGCGCCGAGATAAATATATTTTGCATGAAGATGACTATTTTCACTCAAATGTACTAAGTTTTGCCGGGAGATGGGTCTCGATAAGAGCAAAGAGCTGGAAAAAGTTTGATAGCATTACATTATCACACGTCTTACAGGTTCGGGTAACCGGCAGCCAATGTACACGCACAGCAGTCAGCCAACGTGGGGACGGATGGCACTGTCGCACTAGGGTGGTAAGTTCCGCTGTGTGACATCATGATGCGGTGGGCGGGTCTGGTGCGTGACATGACACGGCAGACGTCATAACACAGCAGACGCACTGCTCTTCTGGAAATTGAACTGAAGAAAGCCACGCTCCCCCCCCCCCCCTCCCCGGCATGTGCAGCATGGAAGTTGTAACTGTGCATGTGCCAACCCGGGACCCTGAATATTTTTCTGTGGGCTGCTACCGAAGCATGCGGGGCCGGCAGTGGCAGGGACCAACAGCTGGTGGGAGCCAGCAGCAGAGGCAGCAGTGGAGGGGGGGTGGCATCGTGGAAGCCCCCTCCTCCACAGAGGTAGGGGGGGGGGGGGTGTCGGATACAAAATCTGTTTTTTTTTTCATATAAATATTTAGAGATAAATAGACCCTTTATGCCGTGTCCTCAAAAGTCATTCGTGTTAAAAAAAAAATGTTCTGCTACTGGACTTGAGCACAATATGGTACAATCATTCCTGTAGCTCTTAGGGCGTTGTAAGCATGGCGACCCCACAGAAAGATGCTTTTTAGTCCATTAGTCGAAAATCTCAGATCTGCATTAAATAGAAGCAAACTTTTAATGCGGAACACTATTGTATTCAAGGGCCAAACACGCACAAAAGGAATGAACGTCTGCCTAACATGCTCCAAATACATCTATTTTATAAAACATTACCAAAAATAATAAAACGGGGAACATTCGTTTATTGTTAGAGCATCTAACATAATCTCATAAAAATAATAAAAACAAAAAACTAAGAGGAGAACCTAGATGACCCCAAATGCTAGGTTTTTAAGTAAATGTTTTTCTTAAGAAAAAAAATCAGTTTTATGTCAGTGTTGCCTACTTTTAAAGTCAGCAGCACTTCTGAGGGTGGGGCCTTATGTAGATGTCATCAAGCCCCACCCCCAGTACTGCCAATCCTGCAATTTGCAGGTCTTCAAGGAGGGGGCGGTGCTAAATGACATGATTTGCATCTTTAGTCTCACCTCCTCACCCGGAAAAGCCGTGAATCGTGGGAAATTAGACATTAAAGCTACCGCGGGGGAGATGCTGGAGATCAGTACCTGCTTTATTCTGTCAGTGGGGCCTGACAGAATAAGATTACCCCTTTATGGGGTAAACTCTCCCATAAAAGGAAAATACTGTAGAACTTGTGGCAAGCGCACCCTGTACCCCACTCCCTCCTTCTACCCCTCACCCCTACACCTCACTCTCTCCTTATACCTCTCACAACAGTATCTCACTCGTTCATTGCACCCCATCCCTAAATTCTGTACCTGTCTCCCTTATTGCACCTCTCACCCCTGCACCTCACTCCCTCCATCCACCTGTCACCCCTGCGCCTCACTCCCTCCATCCACCTGTCACCCCTGCGCCTCACTCCCTCCATCCACCTGTCACCCCTGCGCCTCACTCCCTCCATCCACCTGTCACCCCTGCGCCTCACTTCCTCCATCCACCTGTCACCCCTGCACCTCACTCCCTCCATCCACCTGTCACCCCTGCACCTCACTTCCTCCATCCACCTGTCACCCCTGCACCTCACTCCCTCCCTGGACCATTCTCCACTTAGCAATCCCCCCTCTCTCAGACAGCCCCCACCCACAACCATCACCACAGAACCTCCCCCTCATCCCCCTGATACAGATCTGCCCCTGTCTCCTAGCCAGCCCTGGGTGTATTTCCCCTCTATGGTGACATAAATGCTGGCAGGTGGGAGGTGATGGTGGCACTGCAAGTGCAGCACTTACCATACAGCCGGACAGGGACTGTTGGGGAATGTGGAGCAGATTCTCTAATCTTCAAAAGTGATAAAAAGGAGAGTGATAAACAGCCAGCCAATCAGCCCCTGCCTGACATTTTTCAAACACAGTCTGTGACATGGCAGGTAGGAGCTGATTGGCTGTCTGTTCATCACTCTCCATTTTATCACTTTTGAAGCTTAGAGAATCTGGCCCAGTGTCTTCTGCCTTCCTCTCAGTCAGGTGGGAACTGGAAGCAGGGGAAGGAGCTGTCAGACTGACATGGGGACCCAAGGAAGTAGCCGGAGTAGTCCATCTGCAGAGCGCACATCACCCATCTGCATGTAATGATGACACCCTGGCAGAGTATCCCCCTGCTACCGAAGCCCTAGCCCTTGGATGTCTTGGCTCACACTGTCACAGGCAGACATCTGCCTGTGAGCCTGAAGAGCAGGCTGTAGCCATGGTCACCAGGCAGTGCACCCCTCTGTTAGTGGTACAGCCCACCTCCACCTCCTTCTCCCTGACACTGTAGTTTACTCCTGGTGCTGCCCTGGCCTCGCCTGTAATCATGGTCATATTCACCTGCTGCTGCTACCACCACAGCCCTGCATTATAAAACTTTGCCAGCTGGCTGCCATGCTCGGTGGTTCATCTCTGTCCTCGCATCTTCAGCTGTCTGGCCAACTCAGCGTGCAGGTACTCAGATGGCCACTGCAGTTCACGCAGGGGTCCTGCTCCATGAGAGCACTGTATCCCTGCACCCCGGTGTCACTGGCTCCCCCCCGCCACCGCTAGGGCTGCGGAGCCCTAGTAACGCCACTGGGTGCAGCGTAGAAACAATAAAGGAGTCCAAGCAATAATAAAAATTGTAATGACCATGGTATAATGGTGCAGTGTGGGGACACTGATGAAGTCCAGCTGTAATGACCATGGTATAATGGTGCAGTGTGGGGACGCTGATGAAGTCCAGCTGTAATGACCATGGTATAATGGTGCAGTGTGGGGACACTGATGAAGTCCAGCTGTAATGACCATGGTATAATGGTGCAGTGTGAGGACACTGATGAAGTCCAGCTGTAATGACCATGGTATAATGGTGCAGTGTGGGGACACTGGTGAAGTCCAGCTGTAATGACCATGGTATAATGGTGCAGTGTGAGGACACTGGAGAAGTCCAGCTGTAATGACCATGGTATAATGGTGCAGTGTGGGGACACTGGTGAAGTCGAGCTGTAATGACCATGGTATAATGGTGCAGTGTGAGGACACTGATGAAGTCCAGCTGTAATGACCATGGTATAATGGTGCAGTGTGAGGACACTGATGAAGTCCAGCTGTAATGACCATGGTATAATGGTGCAGTGTGAGGACACTGATGAAGTCCAGCTGTAATGACCATGGTATAATGGTGCAGTGTGAGGACACTGATGAAGTACAGCTGTAATGACCATGGTATAATGGTGCAGTGTGAGGACACTGATGAAGTCCAGCTGTAATGACCATGGTATAATGGTGCAGTGTGGGGACACTGGTGAAGTCCAGCTGTAATGACCATGGTATAATGGTGCAGTGTGGGGACACTGGTGAAGTCCAGTTGTAATGACCATGGTATAATGGTGCAGTGTGGGAAGACCGATGAAGTCCAGCTGTAATGACCATGGTATAATGGTGCAGTGTGGGGACACTGGTGAAGTCCAGCTGTAATGACCATGGTATAATGGTGCAGTGTGGGGACGCTGATGAAGTCCAGCTGTAATGACCATGGTATAATGGTGCAGTGTGAGGACACTGATGAAGTCCAGCTCTAATGACCATGGTATAATGGTGCAGTGTGAGGACACTGATGAAGTCCAGCTCTAATGACCATGGTATAATGGTGCAGTGTGAGGACACTGATGAAGTCCAGCTGTAATGACCATGGTATAATGGTGCAGTGTGAGGACACTGATGAAGTCCAGCTGTAATGACCATGGTATAATGGTGGAGTGTGAGGACACTGATGAAGTCCAGCTGTAATGACCATGGTATAATGGTGCAGTGTGAGGACACTGATGAAGTCCAGCTGAAATGACCATGGTGTAATGGTGCAGAGTAGGAAGACTGATGAAGTCCAGCTGTAATGACCATGGTATAATGGTGCAGTGTGAGGACACTGATGAAGTCCAGCTGTAATGACCATTGTATAATGGTGGAGTGTGAGGACACTGATGAAGTCCAGCTGTAATGACCATGGTATAATGGTGCAGTGTGAGGACACTGATGAAGTCCAGCTGAAATGACCATGGTGTAATGGTGCAGAGTAGGAAGACTGATGAAGTCCAGATAATAATGCAGGTACAGGTAATGCAGTATCATGTGCTGACGTAATGGTGCTGACTTGGAAGATGCTGTGAGAATTGGGTCCAGGGGCCTTATTCTTGTTGGAGCGGCCGGGCCGTACGCGTACGTCCCGGGGTTTTTCATGATCTGCGCATGTGCAGATACGCTAATGCGCCGGCGCGAACACTCCACAACGCTTACGGCCGGTGTCTCAACGTGCGAAAAAACCTGTACGCGAGCGTACGGGTAATGGGGCGGCATAGGGGCGTGTTGATGGGAGCGGCCGAAATAATGAGGGAAAATGGGCGTAAATATGGGCGTACACGGGGGTGTGCACAAAAAATGAGCGGTGCTACTACCGCACGATCGACTAAGGCACCGTTCATTTCGGACACCAAACAGGCGGCCGCCAACCGCCAGCTCAAACCACCCCTACAGATACCGCATGCCAGCGTGCGCCTGAGTTGTCTAATTTACGCTGATTACTACTCAAACACATACACCTGAATGTAATAAGCAATGCTGCAGTCTATTAAGTCCAAAGCATGATTTCACTACCTGCAAGCCACACACACAGCACTCAAACACATTGGAAGCTTATGTTTTTATACTTCTCCACATTTAAAGGTTTGTTTAGTTTAAGGTAAGAATCTTTTTATACGCTAAGGTAGGTATTTGCTAAACAGACACATTCACTGCTTTCATAGACTTTACGCAGTAGCACACTCAATCTACACAAGTCGACATGTGTCAACGTGTTCACTCTAATACTAACATAGGTTTTGTATTTAGGATACAATAACATAAACCACATCTAACACCTACAAAGGATGTTTCAGCAATGTTTGAAGCCCATGACCACTATTTTCCACACAATCTTTGTATAGTACCCAAAATACAGAACTGTACCACTATCTCATCTGCTATGATTTGGATTTGACTACACTCTGGATGTAAGATGCCACCAATCACATTATTGCACTCTCATCTCTCTAACAAAGGATTCCTACATCTGCTTATGACACTGTCAAATCATATATATTTAAAAAGTTATGCATGTTTGTTCACAAGCTAATTTATCATGTTTGGCCCATTCACACATCTTTTTTTAGGGAGGACACATATGCATTCCTACACAAATGTACCTTTTCACCCTTGTTTGTCTGCCTCACCCACTCCATGAGGAAAGCATTGTTCTGGACCTGCTTTTACCTACTACTGTAGGAGCTACCTCACCTGCACACAAACTGCTTTCTCACCTATTAAGTTGCTCTGCACATGTGCTGACACAAACTAATTAGCAGGGAAAAGTTGGATAGGAACATGGGAATGGCCATGGAGAGGGTTACACATGGGAAACTTCGACCACACTTCAACAAATGTTCAAAAATACCCTGGTCAGTAAGTACACATAAATCTAGTATTTGTTTCACACAAGAAATTACACATACCACAATTTAGATTTAATTTGTAAAATAAATTTATTTGCTGTTCAGCATCACAGCTTGACACTTTAATGTGAGAAATCGGTACTTGTGAGTTATCTGGGCGTCCGATTTTGGTACTAGATCGCATGCGATATCGTATGCGATTTCGCATGCAAATCGCATGCAAATCGTAAGTACAAAATCGGGAGCCTCACAAGTACCGATTTGCTATTCATTTCATTACCCCACTATCCCCAAAGTGTGTCTATCAACGTGAACCCGAAGCGTGGCGAGCGCAGCGAGCCCGCGAGGGGCGGCGGTACGTGTCCTCCGACCTTTTCATGCCCTACTATCCACTAGGGCGTGGAGTGAGAATAGAATAGTGTGGCGAGCGCAGCGAGCCACCGAGCCCGAAGCGTGGCGAGCGCAGCGAGCCCCGCGAGGGGACGCGGACACCTTCACAGGTATCCGCGTGCCCTTGCGGGCTTCACAGGTGTCCGCGTCCCCTCGCGGGGCTCGCTGCGCTCGCCACGCTTCGGGCTCGGTGGCTCGCTGCGCTCGCCACACTATTCTATTCTCACTCCACGCCCTAGTGGATAGTAGGGCATGAAAAGGTCGGAGGACGCGTACCGCCGCCCCTCGCGGGCTCGCTGCGCTCGCCACGCTTCGGGTTCACGTTGATAGACACACTTTGGGGATAGTGGGGTAATGAAATGAATAGCAAATCTTATGCAAATCGCATGCTAAATCGCATGTAAATCGCTTGTAAATCGCAAATCGGATCCGATATCGTATGCGATATCGTATGCGATATCGCATGCAAATCGCATGCAAATCGTAAGTACAAAATCGGACGCCCGGATAACTCACAAGTACCGAGAAATCAAATAAACAAATAAAATAGACACACAAATAATAAAACAGCCAGAACAAGAGGTTGCATATCTCCAAACATGTGTTACCCTGCAAATGCAATGGTGAAAGAAATGGGGACACCAGAATACGTACTGCAACAACCAGGGTGAATACTAAGCAAGATACACACCACCAAAAAAAAATATCCTGCATTTGTAGAGGTCAAAATACGAACTTTCATGCCCATGGCACGCAAATGGATCGATGGCCAACTCAGGAAGCGGATGTCCAGTGCAATTTAAACCTTTGGCCTCCAACCACAGAGGAAGTGAACAAGGTCTCATTTGGGCCCTTTTTTGCCCCTTTTAGATGGGGCCTTGGGGACAGGGGCCTTTGGCTAAGCTGCCTTGCGGCGTCTTCCACTAGTCGACACAGGAGGGTCAGCCGAGGTGGAAGGTTGGGGAGCAGCTTGGGGTGGGGCAGCAGATGGGGGATTGTCCCTTAGGGACCTGGCGGTGGACAGCTGCTCCGCAAGAAGTTCATTCTGGCGGCTGAGGTGTTGGCCAATGCTTAGCATGCCAGCCGCCAGAGTTTCATTAATGCGGTTCAAGGCCTCAACCTGCACCTGGTTTGTGGCCTTCCACTCCGCCAGAAAATCCGCCACCTGCTGCTGACGGATCGCAGCATCCACCCCTTGCTGCTCGATCCTGTCCAGCGTCACCAACAGGCTCTCAGTCGATGTTTCCTGTGGCTGGGGCTGGGGGCGACGTGTTGGTGGAGGCTGGACCACTTGCTCCACCTGTGGCTCTGCAGAGGAAGATGCTGCCGGTACATACTGTGTTTCTGCTTCTTCTAGGATAAGAATTGAAAACAATGTCACCATCACATACGCAATCAAAAATATCTTTCTAAATACAATGCATTACTGTGACTTACCATCAAAAGCAGCAGCAAAGACCTCCGCCGGGAGCTCACTGTCCATATTGGAGATCCCCCTGACCTCGGCCACATCGATCACGTCACAGGAGTCCAGCTCCAGGGGGGTATACTCCAAATGGTCAGGCATAGGACCTCTCCCGGTGGACATGCTGTGGTTGTACCGGTCAGTCATCTTCTTCTTCAGTGCACTTTTGAAGTCAGTCCACCTACAAGTTTAAAAATACAAATATCACCATGAGATATGTGCACCACTGTGCTACGTGTAGGGTTACCACCTAGTCCCTTTAATTCCGGACACATGTTACTTACACAGGTTCTGTGGCAGTTTAAAATTAGGTGAAGTGGAGTCTTGAAGTCAGCCAGCCACAGAACCTGTGTAATTAATATGTGTCCGGAATTAAAGGGACTATGTGGTACCCCTAGCTACGTGACATTTGCTAGTGTGGGTGATCTTATGTTTTTTTGCCATATGTGTCCCACACACACATTCATGTCTCAATTAGGAGGCATTTCAGTGTCTCATCTCATTCATTAGGCCACTAAATGCACATACATACATCACTATGCAGAAATGACATCATCCATGGCCAAATTAGGCACCTCCACCTGGTGTGAAACTACACATTTCACCATAGCTTGACAATGTGGTTATTATGGAGTAATTTAACTATGGAATGGCATACTGGGATGTGTAGTTTTTCACCATGTGCACAGTTTGCTCATTCTTGTTTCAGTAGCATCATATGGAACATGTTACAACAACTCTTTCAAAAACACACTTTCTCTTGTCCCATCACATACTTCACATGAGCAGAACTGTGCCCATAACCTCACATCACACCAATGGTGCATGTTTCAAATATCAATGTGGGTTATTAGACATGGTTGTGTTCACATGTGACATTGAAGTGTAGCACTATCTACAAACACACCTTTCTATTAGTCTCAAAACATACATGTAACATATGTACACACATATGAAATTATCAGGGGGACAAAGACCAGGGCAATTTTTCAGCAGTCTCCAGCAGGAACTGAGGCCCTTATTCTAGTTCACTCTTTCTGCCCAAATATTTCTTAGATGGAAAAAACCATGTGCACTGCAGGTGAGGCAGGTGTAAAACCCCACCCAAATCTGATTATCTCTGCACAAGTAACACCTGCCTCACCTGCAGTGCACATGGTTTGGTCCATCTAAGAAATATTTGGCCAGAAAGAGTGAACTAGAATAAGGGCCTCAGTTCCTGCTGGAGACTGCTGAAAAATTGCCCTGACAAACACACTAACCTTTTCTTCACCGCCTCCCAAGTTCTGACCACTGGTGCCACCTGGTTCACTTCCTCTGTGATCTTCTCCCAAAGGTTTCTCCTTGCACTGGCACCCGGCTTCCTGGTTGCCAACTCAATCCATTCGCGTGCCCTGGGCACTAGAATTCGCATTTCGGCCTCTACAAATGCAGGGTTTCTCTTTCTGGTGGTGGTATCCTGCTCAGTCCTCACCCTCGATGTTGCAGCACGTTTTCTGGTGGCCCCAGTTCTCTCACCATGCACCTGCTGGGTCACACCTGTTTGGAGAGATGCAACCTCTTGTTCTGGCTGGTTGCTTGGCCCTTGTGGAGCTGGTGGAGGTTCACCAGGGCCTGTTACTGAGGGGCCCGCTTGATCTTGCAGGCTACTCCTCTCTTGGGCCCTCCTTCTCCGCTCCTGTTCCCTCTTCTGTAATGCTTCAAGCAGGGATTCTGCTTGTGCTCTCTGCAGAGCGTCCTCTGCTGCTGAATCCTCAGAGTCAGACATGTTTGCAGCAATTGTGGCCTGCATCTGACTGAATATTTATATGTTAATTTCCCGCCATGAACAAGGGGGCGTATATTTTGCCACGCAATATAGATGCAAATTTACGCCGATATTTCCCGCGATAATTGCCGCTTAAATTACGCAGGTCTCAACGCACCTGACCAAACACCTGTATATGCACATACACAGGTTGTGGAGCATTGTGCTACATCGTGAAATGTGTGCACCTGTCATTCCAATGACGAGTGTTGTCAGCTGGTATCTGTTGGAGTTCGTGTATGCTTTGTGAGTCACATTTCAAAACATCACGTTATAATGCTTTCCTTACATATGTAATGTGTATGAAATTGTCATACAGCAACATGTTGCATCGTGCCCCCTTTAAGCAGCGTAGTTATAAGTAGAGGGTTGCGTGTATTATTTTCCGCCTACTGTATATACAGTACTTCTCTGTATGCATATCGGTGCATCGTGCCCCCTTTAAGCAGCGTAGTTATAAGTAGAGGGTTGCGTGTATTATTTTCCGCACACTGTAAGTACAGTACTTCTCTGTTCATTGAATGCATGCTGTTGGTTGTGGTGTGTGTATATCGGAACGGTCCGCGTAAGTTTCTATTCGCATCCAGTTTGTTAATGTAAGAGGGATTAATAAAGTTAATACCAAACAAACAATTTTTTCGACCAATCAGCAAGCACCAAAAGTGATATATGTACCTGCAATTAATAACTGCGCCATTGCCAATATGACTTGTCCAAGAGCTAGGCCCTTTTCCACCTCAGAGCTTTTGGCCCTGGTGGAAGTGATGGACCGTCACCTGGGGCCCAGGGGCCCATATGTCTGTAATGCCGACAAGCGGCGGGCGTATACTGCTGCCCGCCGCCTCATCTTCTCTACGACCGGCGTCCGCAGAAGCCTGGGGCAGGTTGAGCGGCGCTGGTCAGACCTGCGCCGGCGGCAGCCGGTTCTTCTCAGCAGCCTTCGCCGCCATATTGCCCGATGTAAGTTTTGATTACTAGTATGTCAGCGTTTTTTAGCAATGTTTTGTGTACTTTTTATAAATATGTTCCTGAGTATGGGGGTGTATGGGGGTGTATATGGGGGGTATATAGGGGTGTATATGGGTGTATGGGGGTGTATATGGGGGGTATATGGGGTGTATATGGGGGGTATATGGGGTGTATATGGGGGTGTATATGGGTGTATATGGGGTGTATATGGGTGTATATGGGTGTATGGGGGTGTATATGGGGGGTATATGGGGTGTATATGGGGGGTATATGGGGTGTATATGGGGGTGTATGGGTGTATAGGGGGTGTATAGGGGGTGTAAAGGGGGGGGTTTAAGTAGTTGATCAGTTTTTGGGTGTAGGATATCAAATAGTTTGCATGATAAATGTCTGAAATATCACAGCAATGATAATTTGGAAGGTTATGAGCATGACTAATGTGAATTTTTCTTTCCCCCTTTTTTATGAAACCCAATCTTCGATTTCTATGCCATCAACATGAACATTTCAGCACGGGCAAGGGCACGTATGGAAGCACGGGAGCAGGCAGCCCGGGACCAGGCAGCCCGGGACCAGGCAGCCCTGGAGGAGGAAGAGGAGGAGGAGGAAGAAGAGGAGGAGGAAGAGGAGGAGGAGGAGGAGGAGGAGAAGAAGAAAGAGGAGGAGGAAGAGGAGGAGGAGGAAGAGGAGGAGGAGGAAGAAGAGGAGGAGGAAGAAGAGGAGGAGGAAGAAGAGGAGACACTGGGTGCAGTTTGGACCCACACCATTTCCCCATCCCCTTCCCCCTCCACAACCCCCACCCCCTCCACAACCCCCACCCCCTCCACAACCCCCTCCCCAACCCACACCCCCTCCCCAACACTGGAGCCAATGGGTACAGTTTGGACCCACACCATTTCCCCATCCCCTTCCCCCTCCACAACCCCCACCCCCTCCACAACCCCCACCCCCTCCACAACCCCCACCCCCTCCACAACCCCCTCCCCAACCCACACCCCCTCCCCAACACTGGAGCCAATGGGTACAGTTTGGACCCACACCATTTCCCCATCCCCTTCCCCCTCCACAACCCCCACCCCCTCCACAACCCCCACCCCCTCCACAACCCCCACCACCTCCACAACCCCCACCCCCCCCCCCTCCCCACCCCATTTCCTACCCCCCTACACCTCTCCACCACCCACCCCCAAACCTCTCCACTCCCCACTCACACCCACTACCTCGGGCCAAACTCAAGGACCATCCACCTTGCTCCTGACCCCCCCAACCACTGCACAGCCAAGCAGCGGCAACCAGGATGGCTCAAGTAGCCGTAAGTAAATAATGTGTCTAATGTTGACCTACACATTTCTACACATAAACAATCACAACAACCACATATGTGTATCCAACATCAACATTAGTTGCAACATATCACTGCAGGCCGACCATGAGGTGTGTCCTGTCCTTCTCCAGGAACAAGGCTCCCCTTGGTGGTTTTTTTGAGTGTGGCCATGCCTCACCCCTTGAATAATTGACATAACAGTACATCCAATGAGATATCCGACATTAGTGGTGTGGTAGTTATGTGGCTCCAGGTGTTGGGTAACTCCAGTTCCCAGCATGATGTGCAACACAGGGCCGGATTATAATGGAGGCGCAAGGGGTCAGTGCCCCTGGGCCCCCCTCTAGCTAGGGGCCCCCTGTGGTTGTCATGTATTTTTTAAAAATAAAATGTTTAAGTTATGTTTTGTTTTTTTTAGCTAAATGTTTTGTGCATGGGTGGGGTAGTGCTGCAGCTTCACCTATCTGCCAATGTGACAATGATTTATGGTGCTGAGCATCGGGAGCCAAGGCACACTGATTGCACAAGTGTGCAGTGCATTTCTGGGAGTTGACTAAGTCCCATGACACTTTGCACCAGAGGACAGAGGCTGAGAAGTTTGTGCTGAGCTCTGATTGGTGGAGCTCATTACATGCTTCTCAGGTCCATGGAGAACAGCAGCAGCAGCTTAGTCATAGGAGGGATTTTAATCAGAGGCAGCACTAGGACTGTGAGGTCTCCTCCAGAGTAAGGGGCAGAGGGACAAACACAGGCTTTTCATGTGGTGTGTGTATATATATATATATATATATATATATATATATATATGGGGTCTATTATTATTCCGAGTGCCGCCAACCCCCTGTCTATATATATATATATATATATATATATCCCCTGCAGGTAACCATTGACCAAGTTTATTCTGCCTTTACTCTATGTTTGGACAGTATAATATTCGCCCATGCAGTGTGCGGCCAGTAATGACAAGTGCAAGGGGGCCCCCCGCTCTAAAGTACCCCGGGCCCCCCAAAGGCTTAATCTGCCACTGGTGCAACTTAAATGTAGAGATTGTTTTGGTAATAGTGTGTGAGGCCATGCGGATGCATGCTTTACAAACATAGCTGTAGGCCTATAATTTGTACAGCAATGTCCTAAATTTAAAATAGTAAGGAGTGCTTAAGCCACAACAATGTCATAACCCTTAAATAGCACAGGCTAATTGTGAGGTTAGAGGACAGTCCCCCAAAAACAAAGTACCAATTGGGATACAGCATACATTCATTGATGAAGGAGTAATTGAATTAATGTTATTTACTATGTACAGTATGTGTGTGTTAACATATTATTTTTTAGTACTGTGTTTACAGCAGACCCATCTTCAATGTAGTTTCTAAATGTATGTGGCCTTCACACATAACTCTGAACTTTTTATTATGTACAAATACAACAAACATTTGTGTATGTTATATATTAATTTTTTGTTTTATCCCTTCATTACAGACACTGAACAGCAGCAGGAGGAGGTGGCAGCCCTCATGCGGGAAATCATGCTGACCATTGTATACCTGCAGCTCCTTTTTGGCCTTCTGGAGGCCCGCCTTTAATTTTTTATTTATCCCCCCCCCCCCCTTTTGATTTTTGTTGAAAATAAAAGTTTGATTACAGTTCGAAATTGCCTGTGTTTTTAATAATAAATATGTTAGAGGGCGTGTAAGGGTAGGTACATACAGATGTGTACTGTAAGTTATACTTGTAATTTGAGGTGAGGGGTAATGATTGATGTGTGAATGTGTGTGTTTTTGAGTAAAATAACACATAGTGAAAATGCATGAATGTTTAATGTTGTTAGATTAAAACATCACACATAACATCAGGGTAGGTATACATGTTACACATTTTGGACAAAGTAATTACGGACATAATTTAGTACATATACAGAAACACCAACATAACTTGATTTAAAAGTAACAGCAATATGGGGACACATAGATAGTGATTAAAATGCCACATTAGAACATAACAAATATACATGTAATGTGGGTTCAAATGTAGTTTTATTAGGTCTTTATTAAGGTAGACAATTGAGTTAATAGAAAACAATAATTGAATAACAAATAGATTAATTAATCAATTGTCAGATTAGTAGTTGAGAGGCAAGATTTGCAGGTCCATATATGTGAAGGGTATGCCAGCGTGCACGGACGTACGCTCACTCTCACGAGCGGTGACATAAGCTGAGTTTTCCATTGAAAACAATAGGGACCCGTCCGTGTAAACTGGCGTACGCTCAGATCTCCGCAAGAAGTCGGTGGGGAGACGGAGGAAAGACGGCCGTACACGGCGCCGTACGCTCAGTTGTACGCCTGTTGTCGGAGTGCAAGGGCTGTCCCGTCCGCGTACGTTGCCGTACGCTCATTTGTACGCCACTCCCCTTCTACGGTATTTCTGCCCGTACGTAAGCGGCTGATTTGTGGGTGGACTTAACCCTAACGGCCGCGTACGGCTAGCGTGCGGTAATGGCGAACGTACGCACGTTTGGCCGCTCCGATCAGAATAACCTCCCAGATGAGGAAGCTGGAATGCGATGAGAATCTTTGATGGTGGAATATCGATAGAGCTGTATGATCACCGCTGGTGGGACACTGATGACGATTGAAATCAATGGTGGAACACAGATGATGCTTGAGATCGATGATGGGACACCGGTGATGCTAGAGATCGATGACGGGGCACTGATGGTGTGGAGCTATCGATTGTGGAACATCAATGATGCTTGGGATTGATAGTGGAACACTGATGATATGGAGCTAGAGAATCACCGGTGCGGAGCATCGAAGGAGCTGGAGAGTCACCGATGGTGATGGCAAGCTGCATGCTGGAATACTCAGATCCTGGAGCAGGATGGAATGCCCTGGATAATGGCACCTGGAAGCACCTTAGAGACACAGAGAGAGAATACCATACAGGTAACAGGAGTGCTTGGAATCAGCTGGAACTAGAGATGTGCAGGCTCGGATTTCAGAGATCCGAGCCCCCACGGACGTCATCATTCCGAGCCCGATTCCGAGCAGCGCTCGGAGATTCCCGCCTGACTCGGTCCGTCCGCGTGATTAGAACGTCATCTCCCGGCGTCGGATTTCGCGTGGCTTTATAAGCAGCTGCCGCGCCCCCGCCATCTTCACTCCAGTCAAGTAGTGGGTTGGGAGAGGGTGTGTTGGTGCTGCTGCTGGGGCTTAAACTTGAGCTTGACCTTGAGCTTTTGCAATCGCTGGTGCTGTCTCTCAGTGCTGCTGTGTAGTAGTCTAACTGTGTACTTGTAGTACTACTGTCTCCTCTGTGCGGTCTACCTCTGGTGTGCTGTGCTGCCTGTAATTGATTATTTTATTTGCTGGGGCTGTCTCCCTCAGTGCTGCTGTGTACTCTGTTCTCAGCTTAGGACAACAGTCTAACTGTGTACTTGTAGTACTACTGTCTCCTCTGTGCGGTCTACCTCTGGTGAGCTGTGCTGTAATTAATTATTTTATTTGCTAGGGCTGTCTCCCTCAGTGCTGCTGTGTACTATGTTCTCCTCTGCTTAGGAGAACAGTCTAACTGTGTACCTGCCTGTAGTACTACTGTCTCCTCTGTGCTGGGGCATACCTCTGGTGCTGTGCTGTGCCATTTATTATATATATAATTATTAATTAATTATATTAAATATAAATATATATAGTCCACTGGTGCTGCACTGCTGCCTGCACTGAATCTGCCAGTCTGGCGGTCTGTGGTCTGGGGCTCACTGGCTAATAAATAATTAAATACTGCCTGCCTAATAAATAATTAAATACTGCCGTATATCTCTACCTTTGTGGTCTGGGGCTCACTGGCTATACTGCCGTATGTACCGTCTGGTCTGGGGCTCACTGGCTAATAAATAATTAAATACTGCCTGCCTAATAAATAATTAAATACTGCCGTATATCTCTACCTTTGTGGTCTGGGGCTCACTGGCTATACTGCCGTATGTACCGTCTGGTCTGGGGCTCACTGGCTAATAAATAATTAAATACTGCCGTATATCTCTACCTTTGTGGTCTGGGGCTCACTGGCTATACTGCCGTATGTACCGTCTGGTCTGGGGCTCACTGGCTAATAAATAATTAAATACTGCCATATATCTCTACCTTTGTGGTCTGGGGCTCACTGGCTATACTGCCGTATGTACCGTCTGGTCTGGGGCTCACTGGCTAATAAATAATTAAATACTGCCTGCCTAATAAATAATTAAATACTGCCGTATATCTCTACCTTTGTGGTGTGGGGCTCACTGGCTATACTGCCGTATGTACCGTCTGGTCTGGGGCTCACTGGCTAATAAATAATTAAATACTGCCATATATCTCTACCTTTGTGGTCTGGGAATCACTGGCTATACTGCCGTATGTACCGTCTGGTCTGGGGCTCACTGGCTAATAAATAATTAAATACTGCCTGCCTAATAAATAATTAAATACTGCCGTATATCTCTACCTTTGTGGTCTGGGGCTCACTGGCTATACTGCCGTTTGTACCGTCTGGTCTGGGGCTCACTGGCTAATAAATAATTAAATACTGCCTGCCTAATAAATAATTAAATACTGCCGTATATCTCTACATTTGTGGTCTGGGGCTCACTGGCTATACTGCCGTATGTACCGTCTGGTCTGGGGCTCACTGGCTAATAAATAATTAAATACTGCCGTATATCTCTACCTTTGTGGTCTGGGGCTCACTGGCTATACTGCCGTATGTACCGTCTGGTCTGGGGCTCACTGGCTAATAAATAATTAAATACTGCCATATATCTCTACCTTTGTGGTCTGGGGCTCACTGGCTATACTGCCGTATGTACCGTCTGGTCTGGGGCTCTCTGCCTAATACTGCCGTACCTGTGTGGTCTGTGGCTCACTGCCCAATACTGCCGTATCTACCCTCTGGTCTGGTGCTCACTGCCTAAATACTGCCATATATCATTATCTACCTGTCTGGTCTGGGGCTCTCTGCCTAATACTGCCGTACCTGTCTGGTGTGTGGCTCACTGCCTAATACTGCTGTATCTGTATAACTGCCTGCTGGTGCATACTCACTGACATATATAATTGCACTCCAGTGGCGCTGTTCTGTGACATAACTCCACAATAATAATGGAGATCCAAAATATGGAGGTTAACAAAGGAAAGATAAAGATGCACTTCCTCATAGTTCTGAAGCTGCTGCCACTAGTCATGACATAGACGATGAAATGCCAACAACGTCGTCTGCCACGGCCGATGCCCAGTGTGAAAGCAGAGGGCATGTACTATTGAAACCAAACTTCCATAAAAGGAATAAAAATATGAAATGTAAATTGTTGGAAGAGAAACTTAAACTTGGCAATATGCCATTTACGACACGGAGTGGCAAGGAACGTCTAAGGCCATGGCCTAACTTCATGACTAGTGGTGCAGCTTCAGATGACGAGGAAAGTCCTCCTCCTCCTCTCTCCCCGCCCAATAGGAAATCAAAGAGAGTTAGGCTGACACCGACTCAAAAAAGTCTGACAAAATTTCAGAAAAAGAAACAGAAAAAAATTCAGAAAATAAATCTGGAAAAAACTCATCCTTCTAAAGACATATCCCAAATCCCCATGGAGAGTCCGAGGGTGGCGGTGGTTGTGATGCCGGACCTTCCCATCACTGTACGTGAAGAGGTGGCTCCTTCCACCATTTGCAGTACGCCCTCTGCATATGCTGGAAGGATCACCCACAGTCTAGTTCCAGATTTTATTAGTGAAGGTGATGTTGTACACCAGGAGGAGGATATTGATGTAGCTGGCACTGAGGAGGAAGTTGTCGAGGAGGATGGAGACTTGGTTTGCTTAAATGACGCACCAGGGGGGAATGAGGCACCTGTGGGGGAAAAAGTTGTTGTCCATGGGATGAAAAAGCCCATCGTCATGCCTGGACAAAGGACCAATAAATCCACCTCTGCGGTCTGGAATTTTTTTTATCCGCATCCGGACAACAAAAGTATTGCCATTTGTAGCTTATGTAAAACTCCAATAAGCAGGGGTAAGGATCTTGCCCACCTAGGGACAACCTCCCTTCAACGTCACCTAAAGACGCGTCATGGTTCAGTGTTTAGTCCAGAAAGTGCGGCTAGCAGTCCAGCGACACCTAAATCACTTGGTCCTCCTTTTGGAGCCAAATGCCTAAAAAGCACACCACCAACTCCCTCCTCGACAAATTCCTCCTCGATCCGGATAGGGGGGAGTCCTGCAGTCCATCTCACCTGCATGAATGACTCCATAGTTTCCTCCGGAGGATCCTGCAGCACTACGCCTACTACTACTGCCGCTGCTGCTGCTGCTGCTCCTGGAAGTCAGTCATCATCCCAGAGGGGAAGTCAGTCATCATCCCAGAGGGGAAGTCGTAAGACCGCTACGTCTTTCACTAAGCAATTGACCGTCCAACAGTCATTTTCCATGAGGATGAAATACGACAGCAGTCATCCTATGGCAAAGCGGATAACTGTGGCCTTGACAGCTATGTTGGTGTTAGACGTGCATCCGGTGTCCGCCATCAATGGAGTGGGATTTAAACGGTTGATGCAGGTATTGTGTCCCCGGTACCAAATCCCGTCTAGATTCCACTTCACTAGGCAGGCGATACCCGCGATGTACAGGGAGGTCAGAAAAAGTGTCCTCAGTGCCCTGAAAAATGCGGCTGTACCCACTGTACACTTAACTACAGACATGTGGACAAGTGGATCAGGGCAAACTAAGGACTATATGACTGTGACAGCCCACTGGGTAGATGCATCGCCTTCCGCAGCAGCAGCATCTCCTGCATGCCAGCTCCTTCTTAGGCAGGCTACACTGTGTATCACCGGTTTCAAGAAGAGGCACAACGCCGACAACCTCTTAGAGAAACTGAGGGAAATCATCTCCCTGTGGCTTACCCCCCTTAGACTCTCCGGGGGATTTGTGGTGTCGGACAATGCCAGTAACATTGTGCGGGCATTAAACATGGGCAATTTCCATCACGTGCCATGTTTTGCCCACACAATAAATTTGGTGGTGCAGCATTTCATAAAAAATGACAGGAGTGTGCAGGAGATGCTTGCGGTGGCACGCAAAATTTGCGGACACTTTCGGCATTCTGCCACAGCCTGCCGAAGGCTGGAGCGGGAGCAAAAACTCCGCAACCTGCCCTGCCATCAGCTGAAACAAGAGGTGGTGACGCGCTGGAACTCCACCCTCTATATGCTGCAGAGGATGGAGGAGCAGCAAAAGGCCATTCAAGCCTACACAGCCACCTACGACATAGGCAGAGGAGCGGGGCTGCACCTGACTCAAGCGCAGTGGAGGCTGATTTCCGTGTTGTGCAAGGTTCTCCAGCCGTTTGAAGTAGCCACACGTGAAGTCAGTTCCGACACTGCCTGCATTAGTCAGGTGATTCCCCTGATCAGGCTGTTACAAAAGCAGCTGGAGAAAGTGAAGGAGGAGCTAAAGCGTAGCGATTCCGCAAAGCATGTCGCTATAGTGGATGAAGCCCTCCATACGCTTTGCCAGGATACGAGGGTGGTCAGTCTGTTAAAGTCAGAGGAATACACAGTGCTCGATCCTCGGTTTAAAGCGTTTAAAGCGTATGTTGTGTCTCTGTTTCCGGCGGACACAAGTCTACAAAGGTGCAAAGACCTGCTGGTCAGGAGATTATCATCTGAAGGGGACCGTGACACGGCCCCAGCTCCTCCTTCATCTTCTCCCCCACCTGTGCCTGTGAGGAAACAGCTGCGATTTCCCACACAACCCGCTGGCGGGGATGCAGGGCAGGCAGGAGGGAGTTTGGACATCTGGTCCGGACTCAAGGACCTGCCAACGATTGCTGACATGTCTACTGTCGGTGCATTGGATGCTGTCAACATTGAAAAAATGGTGGATGATTACTTTGGTGACAGCATCCAAGTAGACATGTCAGACAGTCCTTACCTGTACTGGCAGGAAAAAAAGGCAGTTTGGAAACCCCTGTACAAACTGGCTCTATTTTACCTGAGTTGTCCCCCCTCAGTGTGTACTCCGAAAGAGTATTCAGTGCAGCGGGGAACCTGGTCAGTGAGCGGCGAAGGAGGTTGCTCCCGAAAAATGTTGAGAAAATGATGTTTATAAAAATGAATTATCACTTATTCAATGAAGACCAGGAATTGCCTCCAGAGATTATAACGGGACCTGTGATTGTGGAGTCCAGCGGGGACGAATTGATAATCTCTGAGAATGAGGAAGTACACACTGAAGGGGGCGCGGAATCAGAGGAGGAGGGGGAGGAGGAGGATGACGAGTGACGATGACATCTTGTTGCTGTAGAGCCAGTTTATACAGGGAGATATTATGAATAGGTTTTTTTTGTGTGGGGGCCCAAACAAACCAATCATTTCAGCCACAGTTTTGTAGGCCCTGTCGATTAAATGTTTGGTTTGTTAAAGTGTGCATGTCCTATTTTCGCAACATAAGGGTGGGTGGGAGGGCCCAAGGACAATTTCCATCTTGCATCACCATTCATTATTCCTACTGCTGAGAGTCATTCATATGTGGGACTTGTCTCTTTTCAATGCATTCCACCTCATTGCTGCACCTTCATGGGTGAGAATGTGATCTCCCTGACCTGGAGGAGTCAGGGCTGTTGCCGGAAGGCTCAATTACACTTCTTTTTGGGCGGCTACACTTTTTTCTACCTGTCTGGTCTGGTGCCCACTGCTGAGAGCCATTTTTAATGAGGGTATTGTCTTTCAAAATTCAAATGAATATAGCTGTTTGCATTCCACCTTATTGCTGCACCTTCATGGGTGAGAATGTGATCTCCCTGACCTGGAGGAGTCAGGGCTGTTGCCGGAAGGCTCAATTACACTTCTTTTTGGGCGGCTACACTTTTTTCTACCTGTCTGGTCTGGTGCCCACTGCTGAGAGTCATTTTTAATGAGGGTATTGTCTTTCAAAATTCAAATGCATATAGCTGTTTGCATTCCACCTCATTGCTGCACCTTCATGGGTGAGAATGTGATCTCCCTGACCTGGAGGAGTCAGGGCTGTTGCCGGAAGGCTCAATTACACTTCTTTTTGGGCGGCTACACTTTTTTCTACCTGTCTGGTCTGGTGCCCACTGCTGAGAGTCATTTTTAATGAGGGTATTGTCTTTCAAATGCATATAGCTGTTTGCATTCCACCTCATTGCTGCACCTTCATGGGTGAGAATGTGATCTCCCTGACCTGGAGGAGTCAGGGCTGTTGCCGGAAGGCTCAATTACACTTCTTTTTGGGCAGCTACACTTTTTTCTACCTGTCTGGTCTGGTGCCCACTGCTGAGAGTCATTTTTAATGAGGGTATTGTCTTTCAAAATTCAAATGCATATAGCTGTTTGCATTCCACCTCATTGCTGCACCTTCATGGGTGAGAATGTGATCTCCCTGACCTGGAGGAGTCAGGGCTGTTGCCGGAAGGCTCAATTACACTTCTTTTTGGGCGGCTACACTTTTTTCTACCTGTCTGGTCTGGTGCCCACTGCTGAGAGTCATTTTTAATGAGGGTATTGTCTTTCAAATGCATATAGCTGTTTGCATTCCACCTCATTGCTGCACCTTCATGGGTGAGAATGTGATCTCCCTGACCTGGAGGAGTCAGGGCTGTTGCCGGAAGGCTCAATTACACTTCTTTTTGGGCGGCTACACTTTTTTCTACCTGTCTGGTCTGGTGCCCACTGCTGAGAGTCATTTTTAATGAGGGTATTGTCTTTCAAATGCATATAGCTGTTTGCATTCCACCTCATTGCTGCACCTTCATGGGTGAGAATGTGATCTCCCTGACCAGGAGGAGTCAGGGCTGTTGCCGGAAGGCTCTATTACACTTCTTTTTGGGCGGCTACACTTTTTTCTACCTGTCTGGTCTGGTGCCCACTGCTAAGAGTCATTTTAATGAGGGTATTGTCTTTCAAAATTCAAATGCATATAGCTGTTTGCATTCCACCTCATTGCTGCACCTTCATGGGTGAGAATGTGATCTCCCTGACCTGGAGGAGTCAGGGCTGTTGCAGGAAGGCTCAATTACACTTCTTTTTGGGCGGCTACACTTTTTTTTACCTGTCTGGTCTGGTGCCCACTGCTGAGAGTCATTTTTAATGCACATCAGGGTCAGGATAAGGCACATCATAATTAATAATCAATCAATCATAATCATAATCAATCAATCATAATCAATCAATCTATCATAATCAATCAATCAATCATAATCAGAATCAAGCCTGGGCGGCTGCAATTAAAGTTCTTTGGGGGCGGCTAAAGTTTTTTTTAGTTTTCCAGTTACTGCAGTTTTATACATAGCTTGGTTTTTGTAAGTTGAAGACTTGTCAGTGCAATTTTCTTTTACAATATCCTTTATCTTTGCATGGACTTTGTGTATTTGGTTAGCATTCTGAGGTGTACACTGACTGCCTTCACCTTGAGCACGATCAGTTTCTGAAGCGGCAAAAATCCTTTTGTTTTGAAGATAGTCACTTTCTTTGCCGTTAGTTGTACAGGCTGACCTACTAACAGACACAGTTGCTTCGGAACAAGTTGTTGGAAATTTTTTAGGAGATAAAGCTGTACAAACCTTCTGGCCCCCCTTTTCAATTTTTAATTGATTTGCAAACATTTTGTAGTATTTGTCATATGTGCATAGCCTTTTAGAGAGAACTGCTTTTTCCTCATCAGATAACCTTTGTAATGATTTGACCTTCGCATCTCTCTCCTTTTTATTTAATGACAAGAACGATGAATACTTCTTTAATTTCTTCATCAACTGTTCTTTATTCATGAAATGGTCCGATAAAGCCTTTCCTCAAAACTTAAGTAAAGTTATGTTTCCTTGATAATACTTTCACAGCTCACAAAATTCTCATCACTGGCTTCCTTTTCTTTGCCACTTGATACCTTGTTTTCACAATAAAGATTGGTTTCTTTTTGATGACCAGTTGGGTACAATTACACATCTTTTTGGGCGGCTAAACTTTTTTGGGGGAGGCTGCAATTAAACTTCTTTGGGGCACAGGGGCACTCGGGGTATCCTGTAGTGGGCTGCCACACATTTTTTTAAATATGGATCTTTTAGCACAGAGACCAACTGCACATCAGGGTCAGGATCAGCCAGGTTGTTAAACGGGGTTTCGACCATGAATCAATACATTCATAAAATTAATTAATAATCAATCAATCATAACCAGAATCAAGCCAGATAGGGGTCTTGTTAAATATTAAACTGACCAAAACAGATACAAACACAACTAGTACTGCCTCATCTACCTGTCTGGTCTGGTGCCCACTGCTGAGAGGCAATTAAACTTCTTTGGGGGCCGCTGCAATTAAACTTCTTTGGGGGGCACAGGGGCACTCGGGGTATCCTGTAGTGGGCTGCCACACATTTTTTTAAATATGGATCTTTCAGCACAGAGACCAACTGCACATCAGGGTCAGGATCAGCCAGGTTGTTAAACGGGGTTTCGACCATGAATCAATCACATCATAAAATTAATTAATAATCAATCAATCATAACCAGAATCAAGCCAGATAGGGGTCTTGTTAAATATTAAACTGACCAAAACAGATACAAACACAACTAGTACTGCCTCATCTACCTGTCTGGTCTGGTGCCCACTGCTGAGAGGCAATTAAACTTCTTTGGGGGCCGCCGCAATTACACTTCTTTGGGGGGCACAGGGGCACTCGGGGTATCCTGTAGTGGGCTGCCACACATTTTTTTAAATATGGATCTTTCAGCACAGAGACCAACTGCACATCAGGGTCAGGATCAGCCAGGTTGTTAAACGGGGTTTCGACCATGAATCAATCACATCATAAAATTAATTAATAATCAATCAATCATAACCAGAATCAAGCCAGATAGGGGTCTTGTTAAATATTAAACTGACCAAAACAGATACACACACAACTAGTACTGCCTCATCTACCTGTCTGGTCTGGTGCCCACTGCTGAGAGGCAATTAAACTTCTTTGGGGGCCGCTGCAATTACACTTCTTTGGGGGGCACAGGGGGTATCCTGTAGTGGGCTGCCACACATTTTTTTAAATATGGCTATCCACAGATTGTTCAGCCTGCCATTTGAGATTGGGATCTTTTATCACAGAGACCAACTGCACATCAGGGTCAGGATCAGCCAGGTTGTTAAACGGGGTTTCGACCATGAATCAATCACATCAAAAAATTAATTAATAATCAATCAATCAATCATAACCAGAATCAAGCCAGATAGGGGTCTTGTTAAATATTAAACTGACCAAAACAGATACACACACAACTAGTACTGCCTCATCTACCTGTCTGGTCTGGTGCCCACTGCTGAGAGTCATTCGTATGAGGGACTTGTCTTTTAAATGCATACAACTGTTTGCATTCCACTTGATTGCTGCACCAATCGCCCACTGCTGGTTGCAGCTCTCACCCTGCATTAATTTGGGAGTCTGCCACTGAAGTCTTTTTTTTTGGAGCCTTGAAACTTTTCGGGATGCTGTACTAGCCGACACCTTTAGGTGGACTCTGGTCTGTCTTGTATCCAGCACAGTGGTCTCGTGTGCAAGAGATTGTTCTCTGTCCTCTTTTGGATTTGTGTCACCATCACCATCTTCATGGGTGAGAATGTGATCTCCCTGACCTGGGGAGTCAGGGCTGGGGCAGGAAGGCTGCAATTACACTTCTTTTTGGGCGGCTGCAATTACACTTCTTTTTGGGCGGCTGCAATTAAACTTCTTTGGGGGCGCCTGCAATTAAACTTCTTTGGGGGCGCCTGCAATTACACTTCTTTTTGGGAGGCTACATTTTTTTTATCCTCCTTTTTTAATCCTCCTTATCTGCACAGCAGTGTCCATCAGTTACTGCCACTGCTGCAACCAATGCTAGTGATGGTTACGCATGCCCTATGGCATCACCACGGGCAGCAAAGTTTTCCAGCGCTGCATGGAGCAACAGTTCGCTGGCTTTCCATTTGACATCATCGCTGTCAGCATCCTCCTTATCTGCACAGCCGGGTCCATCAGTTACTGCTAGAGATGTGCGGGCTCGGATTTCAGAGATCCGAGCCCCCACGGACGTCATCATTCCGAGCCCGATTCCGAGCAGCGCTCGGAGATTCCCACCTGACTCGGGTCCGTCCGCGTGATTAGAACATTATCTCCTGGCGCCGGATTTCGCGAGGCTTTATAAGCGGCTGACGCGCCCGCCATCTTCAATCCAGTCAAGTAGTGGGTTGGGAGAGGGTGTGTTGGTGCTGCTGCTGGGGCTTAAACTTGAGCTTGACCTTGAGCGCAATATTTTGCAATTATTTACCGTCATTTTCGTTCCTTCTAGGGGGCTGAAAACAGACTCTGTTGGAGGTGGTACGGCTGGTAGGGCCTCCTTTGTAACAAGAGTACGTGACATATTGATCAGCGTTTTAGTCCGTAGTAAAGGTACTGTTGGGGCAGGCAGTGTAGCACTGGGAGCAGTGTACGTATCATTCTGTACAACTTTAGTGAAAGGTAATGTTTGGCCAAGTGAAAATTGGTTGCCCAATGTTCCTGGTCTTTTCTGTAAAGTATTTGCAGCTGTGAATTTCATCTGTTTGGAAGGGATGGGAGCAAGTTCCATCTCATCATCCTCATCATCATAGTCATCATCCTGAGATGAGACCTGTTTAACAGGCTGGTGGTTGACCACATTTATTCGCATTCCCTTGACAGAGATATTCAGACCTGAAATGGTCTTGTGTTGTGGAATCTGGATGGTTTTTGTGAGGTTTATTGCCGATGAACCTTGTGCCATAGGTGATTTAGCAGCTACTGTTGGAGCACTCCTCTTAAAGTAATCTTTTCACGAGCGTCCATCACTTTGATAGGTTGGTCTCCTGCCATGATCTGTTGCTTTCTCGAATTCAGCATTTCACGGGCGTCCTGCACTTTACCCCTTATGCGGAAGCGAGCATCTTTGGCCACCAACTTTTCACGGGCATCTTTTATCCCTAGTTTTTGGCGTGCATCAGTCACACCAATTTTCTGACGAGCATCAAATGTTCTCTGAAAACTGGTGGCAAGTGGACGATTGTTCACAGATGGTTGGAGTCTGGATCTCACGTTTCCTATACCTCCCCTGTTACTGACCCTGCGGTACATCCCGGTGCCCACGGACATTCCCCGTTTCCTGATCAGTTCATCCAGCGACACATCGGCCATATTCCTCCAACCACACAGCTGCTATATCTAATTTAATAAAAACAAAAATAATACTTGTGCTGTGTGGGACTGTAAAAAAGAATTCCATGCTGCTTGTGCACTGACGTCTGCCACTGAGTGCTACGGCCAAGCAGTACCTAATAAGAAAATTAATTATTATAAATTCTGCTGGTGCACAATACTAGTATTGCTGATGTATCTACCTGTCTTGTGCCTAGTACTACTGTCTCATCTACCTGTCTGGTGCCTAGTACTGCCATATCTACCTTCTGGTCTGGGGCTCACTGCCTAATACTGCCGTATCTACCTGTCTGATCTGGGGCTCACTGCCTAATACTGCTGTACCTGTCTGGTCAGCGGCTCACTGCCTAATTTTTTTTGGAGCCTTGAGACTTTTAGGGATGCTGTACTAGCCGACACCTTTAGGTGGACTCTGGTCTGTCTTGTATCAAGCACAGTGGTCTCATGTGCATGAGATTGTTCTCTGTCCTCTTTTAAAATTGTGTCACCATCACCATCTTCATGGGTGAGAATGTGATCTCCCTGACTTGGGGGAGTCAGGGCTGGGGCAGGAAGGGTACAGGCTGAGTGGGGGTAGGGCACCCTTGTACTCTGCTGCTTTTGCCGGCTCCGGCCGGTAGCGTCTCCCTGGTGTCACGGCTGGCACTCTGCAGGGCCTCCCTCTTGCCTTCCTCATGATGCTGGCTGCTGGCTCTCTCTGTGTGCGCCGCTGTCCATCACCGCCGGGTCTCCTGCACGGAAACGCTGCCCGGCTCTCTCCTCTCTAGCGGGTCTCACTTCTGCACGCTTCCAGGCTGCGCACTCTGCTGCTCTCCTCTCTGTGGATCTTTAGGGTGCCCAGCCTGTCTTCTCTCTCTAAGCACGTGTCATCCTCTCTCACGCTGCTGCAAACCCTCCTCCGTCATGCTGCACAGTTTCATTTCACCTCTGACCTCTCCTTTTGCGCTCCCTGGGCAGCCAATCAGGGGGGTGTCAGGCTCCCTGCACGTGGACTGAGCTGGGGCTGTTTAACCCCTCACATCCCTGCAGTTTTCCTCTGAGCAGCATTGGCTGCAATTAAACTTCTTTGGGGGCACTCCAGGGGCACAGGGGGTATCCTGTAGTGGGCTGCCACACAAGCCCATTCACATTTTTTTTTAAATATGGCTATCCACAGGTTGTTCAGTCTGCCATTTGAGATTGGGATCTTTCAGCACAGAGACAAACTGCACATCAGGGTCAGGATTAGGAAAGTTGTTAAACGGGGTTTCGACCATAAATCAATCACATCATTAAATTACTTAATAATCAATCAATCATAATCACAATCAAGCCAGATAGGGGTCTTGTTAAATATTAAACTGACCAAAACAGATACACACACAACTAATACTGCCTCATCTACCTGTCTGGTCTAGTGCCCACTGCCTAGTACTACCGTATCTACCGTCTGGTGCCTAGTACTTCCTAGTACTGCCTTATCTACCGGTCTTGTGCCTAGTACTGCAGTATCTACCGTGTGGTGTCTAGTACTGCTTCATCTACCTGTCTGGTCTGGTGCCCACTGCTGAGAGTCATTCGTATGAGGGACTTGTCTTTTAAATGCATACAACTGACTGCATTCCACTAATGAGAGTAATTGATTGCTGCACCAATCGCCCACTGCTCCTCGGCTGCACTGTGTAAACAGTGCACAATCAAGCCAGATAGGGGTCTTGGTGCTTAATTTGAGGTTGTAGCAGGGGAGTGCAGCTACGAGTTGTAACACCTTGAGAGAAGATCAGTACTTCTCTACCGGCAAAGGACATCCTCCTCGACAGAGCGCACAGCTTCACGAGGGACACATGTGAAGCAGTGAGCAAAGGGAACACCCGCCTAGCGAGCCAGATCATCTGAATCCACCCTAGCGATCAATAGAGTTACAGAAGTCGCAGCCAGATAGAACTCTTCCAGCTGCCACCTAGTCATTGATTAGCCCCCTCCACTCCACCCATTAGGCAATGATTGACGAGACGAATGGTAATAATAAATAATAAATGAATAATATTACTAATCACCAAATTAAAAATCAGATGAAATTAATTATAAATAATCATAATCACAATCAAGACAGATAGGGGTCTTATGAAATATTAAACTGACCAAAACAGATACACACTCTGCACCATCGAGCAGGTGATCACTGACATGCCAGGTGCAACGGTCTTTAGCACCCTGAATGCCAAGTGTGGGTTTTGGCAGATCCCTCTGGACAGAGCCTCTTCCATGCTTACTGCCTTCATGACCCCTATTGGGTGCTACGTCTTCCTACGCATGCCCTATTGCATCACCACGGGCAGCAAAGTTTTCCAGCGCTGCATGGAGCAACAGTTCGCTGGCTCTCCCTTTGACATCATCGCTGTCAGCATCCTCCTTATCTGCACAGCCGGGTCCATCAGTTACTCCCACTGCTGCAACCAATGCTAGTGATGGTTACGCATGCCCTATGGCATCACCACGGGCAGCGAAGTTTTCCAGCGCTGCATGGAGCAACAGTTCGCTGGCTTTCCATTTGACATCATCGCTGTCAGCATCCTCCTTATCTGCACAGCCGGGTCCATTAGTTACTGCCACTGCTGCAACCAATGCTAGTGATGGTTTACATTACATTACATCTTCCATCTGCCACCTTAAAATTGATTAGCCCACTCCCCTACACCCATTAGGCAATGATTTAAGAGACGACTGGTAATAATAAATGAATAATAATCACAAAATTAAACAATCAGATTACATTATCACACAATCAAGCCAGATAGGGGTCTTGTTGGATGTTAAAGTGATCGAAACAGTTACACACTTGCAGACAAACTCTGTGCTGCACAAAATGCCCACCGCTCCTTGGCTGCACATGGTAAACAGTGCATGATCAAGCCAGATAGGTATCTTTTATGGGCCTATTTTTTTAAACTGCCATCATGTCTGCCGCTGCAGTGCCACTCTTACATGAGCCACGTGTTTGTGCTGCACACTTGTGTAGCTTAGCATAGTTATCCAGCTACCTCAGTGCAAACTTTGGCAATAAAAACAATATTGTGAGGTGTCAGGTGTTCAGAATACACTGGAAATGAGTGTAAATGAATGTTATTGAGGTCAATATAGCGTAGGAGCAAAAAAAACACCAAATTCTGCAATTTTAGCTGTTTTTAGGCTTTTTTAACAAAAAAATCAGAACCCAAAACCCAAATAAATCCAAACACAAAACACTTAGGAGGTGTTTTGCCAAAACCCATTAGAACCCAAAACCTCAAGGTAATCAGAACCCAAAACCCAAAACCCGAAAAAGTGGCCGGTGCACATCTCTAGCTGGAACTGAACAGGTTAATACCAGCAATACTGGTAAGAACCAGACTTAGCAGCTGCATGTAATTAGAGTCTATGCAAGGTAGTGTTCCTTACAAGAGCAACAGCACAGGCGGTGGCTGCAGACATCATTGAACTGGCAACTTCCCAGGTCTAAAACCAGTATACTTATAGCATTCAGTATGCAGTGATTGGTTAGACCACAGGTTGTCAAAGTCAGTCCTCAGGACCCCACACAGTGCATGTTTTGCAGGTCTCTTGACAGAGTCATGTGAAATAATTAGCTCCACCTGTGGATCATTTAAAACGTGTCAGTGAGTAATGAGTGCACCTGTCGGGTGACCTGGAAAACGTGAACTGTGTGGGGTCCCGAGGACCAAGTTTGAGAACCACTGGGTTAGACAATTAACAGGCCAGGAGGATGCTTAGGATTGGCTGTGAACAAACAGGTGACTGGAATGGACATGGCTGCTCCCATGTTTAAGGCGGGAAACAGTGTTTGTACAGCACATGGTTGTGGCCTATGATAGTAGGCATGGAAGCCACAGGAGACTGGAGCTGACAGGCAGGGATTGCTGCACCATCAGGTGGCCTCTGGAGAGACAATTTACAGGTAAGATTATATACCTGGATCATGACAATGTCTGTGATGGCTCAAACATGCCCTGCATCAATGTCTCCCATACAAGAAACCTTTGCCTCTGATGCTGCAGATACTCTTTTAAAGTGGCCACCCATCTATATCCATTGTGACATGTGATAAAGGGACAGGAGAGGGTGCTATCTGAAGGGGGGGGGGGGGTTGATGTTTGACTGATGTTTGGAGACTGTGGTCTTTCTTACTGAGGGACAGCAGGAGGTTTATTTGAAATGTGGATATATTAATCCCATATATTTTGGTGTTGGTTCCACCTACTGTACATTTGATTTGGTGCCGCCCACGTGAGGCCACTTCTAGAAATTTTTCATGGGCCACTTTTAGTTCCCAATCTGTCCCTGACTGAAGTCCTCATTATGCAAATAGGAGAATGCAACGTCATACTGCCGACAGAGTTGTAATGTTAGTTAAAGCATTTTAACTATGTTGGCATTGTAACTTTACAAAATAACATTTAATTATACTGTATATAAAGTCAGCATATTTTATTGTATTTACCAGGTGAGAACAGGACAGTAATAGCATACTTACCAAATTCCCGACTGCCCCCTGCAAGGTTGGTGAAACAAGGGGCATGGACTTGCGATCTTCCAGATTACCGGTTCAAAAGTGTGTGTGTGTGGGGAGGCTACGGTGAGTGGTGTACCATGTAACCCAGACCACCCAGTATCAAAAATGGCTTTGAGTGTGGGGGGAGGGGAGAGGTGGGGGTTGGGGGCTATGATGAGCGGTGTACCATGTAACCCAGCGATCTGGGTCCCATTCATGGTATGGAGGCAGCGCTGCCACCTCCAAGTGCTGCCTCCTCCAAAGCCCCCCTTGACACGCCGCCGATCAGCTCCGCCCTGTGTGACATCACTGACCCGGCAATAGGCTGGGTCGGATACGGAGCTTTCAGACCGCAAATGCCGTGTTGCTCCCGGGATGGTACCCGTGTCCTAATCCCGGGTGTGACCCGGCATTTGCGTTCTGAAAACAGACTGAGTTAATAGAGTACGGTTATCTCCACTGTAATATTTGCGCTGTGACGGCTGACTCGTAAACATGGATTACTCATTGTGAACACATTATGTTTGGTAAAACTTTTGTATTTTCTCTGCTATAATCCTGTATATGATTATAGCACGGCCGCTGTCATTTGTTTTTAGGAAGTGAGTCACCAAAACCGTCTCAGGAACGTAATGTATGTAGTAAAAGCTTGTACAAATCTTACACGGCTGTCTATGGCTCCTGAAGATCTAGTTGGCCCTCCAGATGTTGTGAAACTACACATCCCAGCATGCTTTGCCATAGTTTTGCTATTAGAGAATGCTACAGCTATTGCAAAGCATGCTGGGATGTGTAGTTTCACAACATCTGGAGGGCCAACGTTGGACATGCCTATATCTAGTATATGCACCAGGTATAAAAGGCAGAAGACAACAGTAGTAGATAAAGCGAGGGCTGCCTAGTCATGAGGGCATATACGAGCCTGAGAATTTTGGGATAGGTATGACAAAGCTAGTTGAAGAGTTTTCTTACCCATAGAATACAGTGTTGTAGGCATACCTCCCAACTTGTGTGCTGAAGAAATAGGGACACTCGCGCGGCGTATGCAAATGAGGTCGCGGCTTATGCTAATTAGCCGAGGTCGTGGCTTATGCTAATTAGCCGCAACCTAATTTTCATATGAGAATAGACGCTGTGCGCATGCGCACAGCGTCTATTCTATTAGATTGGGGGTCTCCCAACTGCCACCCCCCGCAGCGGGACAATGCCTGCCGCGGGTGGGACAGCGGGACAGGACCCGAAAATCGGGACTGTCCCGCTGTAATCGTGACAGTTGGGAGGTATGGTTGTAGGTGTAGCCAATCAGGTGTAGAAGGGGTGGTAGATTATGCAGGGGTATATAAGGGGTAGTCAGGTGATCCTCTTCCTCTTGAGTCTGGATTCCCACCCTCCCTTCCTTGCTTTCTTTACCTACCACCTGGCCTTTTGGCCTTCGCTCAATTTGGCTTCACAAATATCAATTTATAATTGGCGGGAGGGCGCTCTCGATCAGCGGTCAAGTTCGAGGTACAGGAGGTCACTGTGGGGTATTTCCACCCTCTGCCAGGACGGCTGGTGAGTCCTGCCCCCGAGGGGGGACGATGGCCACTTCCTTGAACTGTCCTCACCATGCAATAGGAGGGGCGGTAAGACCGTCACAGTGCGGGCTGTGCTTTGAATTCAATGGGGGCGGTTCATCGCCCTGGTTACAGGTTGGGGCGTTGTAGTCGCCGCCATTGTTAACGTTTGTGACTTAGCTGGTCTCCAAGCGCTCTCCTGGCCATCCCTTTTCAATAGGGTCATACCAACAATAATGCAGTGGTTGTCCGTGTGGTTATTTCAGGTCATGTGTCCGTGTGATTTATTTCTAGGGGTAATCAATGTTTAAGTTATAAGAAAAAGGTCTATCACAATAATTCAATAGGCGCCTTATATGCACCAGGTATAAGGCAGCAGATAACAGTAGTATATACACCAGGTATAAGGCAGCAGATAACAGTAGTATATTTACCAGGTACAGTATAAGGCAGCAGATAACAGTAGTAGATGCACCAGGTATAAGGCAGCAGATGACAGTAGTATATGCACCAGGTATAAGGCAGCAGATAACAGTAGTATATGCACCTGGTATAAGGCAGCAGATAACAGTAGTAGATGTACCAGGTATAGGGCAGCAGATAACAGTAGTATATGCACCAGGTATAAGGCAGCAGATAACAGTAGTATTTGCACCAGGTATAAGGCAGCAGATAACAGTAGTATATGCACCAGGTATAAGGCAGCAGATAACAGTAGTATATGCACCAGGTATAAGGCAGCAGATAACAGTAGTATATGCACCAGGTATAGGGCAGCAGATAACAGTAGTATATGCACCAGGTATAAGGCAGCAGATAACAGTAGTATATGCACCAGGTATAAAGCAGCAGATAACAGTAGTATATGCACCAGGTATTAGGCAGCTGATAACAGTAGTATATGTACCAGGTATAAGGCAGCAGATAACAGTAGTATATGTACCAGGTATAAGGCAGCAGATAACAGTAGTATATGCACCAGGTATAAGGCAGCAGATAACAGTAGTATATGCACCAGGTATAAGGCAGCAGATAACAGTAGTATATGCACCAGGTATAAGGCAGCAGATAACAGTAGTATATGCACCAGGTATAAGGCAGCAGATAACAGTAGTATATGTATATACCAGGTATAGGGCAGCAGATAACAGTAGTAGATGCACCAGGTATAAGGCTGCAGATAACAGTAGTATATGTATATACCAGGTATAGGGCAGCAGATAACAGTAGTAGATGCACCTGGTATTATGCAGCAGATAACAGTAGTAGATGCACCAGGTATAAGGCTGCAGATAACAGTAGTATATGCACCAGGTATAAGGCAGCAGATAACGGTAGTATTTGCACCAGATATAAGGCAGCAGATAACAGTAGTATATGTACCAGGTATAAGGCAGCAGATAACAGTAATATATGCACCTGGTATAAGGCAGCAGATAACAGTAGTATATGCACCAGGTATAAGGCAGCAGATAACAGTAGTATATGCACCAGGTATAAGGCAGCAGATAACAGTAGTATAAGGACAGACACTATATGTGTTATGCTATATCATAATAAAAAAAGTGTCTAAACTATAATACTGTAAGGAATTGTCTGACATTGTTAATAATGAATACAGTAGCCGTATATAGCGTTCCATGTAAAATACAATTAAATACAGACACAAATGCAAAATAAAAGTAAACATTACACTCAATTAAATCCAAACATCTGTCTTTCCCTTTATAAATTAAATGCGGCTCTTCTTTTCTGCTGCTGCGGGAATGCAAACACTAGGTAAGTAATGTGACCATAAAATATACAGTCGCAGCAGCGGCCTCACTAGAGATTTATACCCCATCAGTATGAGGGGCGAAGCTTCGGTTTCCGCAGCGAACTCACAGGGGACTGAGTCTACCAGAATCAGGCCCTTGTGTGTTTGTCTTTTTTTCTACATCGTTCTCACAGTAAAACTACAAGGACCAGCAGGCCCATTAATGCCTTGTGTGCTGGGACATGTGGTTCTTTAAGTCCCAGCATGTGAGAGAGGCCTTCTGGGACTTGCAGTTCGATTGTGAAAAACACTGTATTTTTACACTTTTTTTTTTTATTTTTTTACACAAACCCGTCACTGCAATATAGATATCAGTTTGAATTACACCCAAATCTAACTCTCTCTGCACATGTTACTTCAGCCCCACCTGCACTGCATGTGGTTTTGTCCATTAGAGAGTGATTGCGCTTTTCCGAGTGAATCACAATAACCCCCGCTGGTATGAGAAAAATCTGCAGCTGCTGCATCGCGGTCCTGTTAATACAGATTCTGACTCAGTCACACACAGAAGTACAAATGCCACACATCAAATTGGTCGGTGTAATCTAGCAATGGCGTTTTGTCACTTTCAGTTGTTTTAGTTATGCAAATAAGATGCGAATTTTGAGCAAGGAAGATGGTGCAGCTGTGTTGCCCGGGACCTGGCGCATCGAGCTGCTTGGCGCGACTGAAGCCGCAGTGTATGGGCGTATCTTTAGTACACAACTTTTGAAAAGTTTTCACAAATTTTTGTCTAATTGTTTTTATATTCATAATTGATGAAAGGGGAAGTTGAACGTTTCTGTACAGCAATATGGCTAATTGTCAGCTGCTGGTGATTTGCATATTAATGGGCTCTCTGGGTGAAGTAATAATTAGTTGGTGCTCCAGGAATAGGGCGTGCTACACTACACAGGTTAAATATACTGTGGTAACCCAGCTTTTATAGAACTACAAATCCCAGGATGCACTGCTAGCTGGCAGTTTATGGTACTTGTGTACTATCACGGCGCGTCTGCGCCCATCGCATCGCAGACCATATCGCATGCGATGCTCCACACAATGTCATACAATTTTAAAATTGTATGGCATTGTATATGGCATACAATGCCATACAATGCGATGGGATGTGATTATAACTTGTATAAGCACCCAAATGGGTGCTTACAATGTTAAATGCACCCCCACGCCACCCCCCAAGTATAAACGTGAACGTGTGGCGAGCGCACACTTTATAAAATCAACTCAGCGCCGACGTGGATAGCGGGGGTATGAAAAGGTCGTAGGACGCGTACCGCCGCCCCTCGCGGGCTCGGTGCGCTCGCCACGCTTCAGGTTCACGTTTATACTTGGGGGGTGGCGTGGGGGTGCATTTAACATTGTAAGCACCCATTAGGGTGCTTATACAATTTAACATCGTATATGGGGCAAAATCGTATTGCATCGCATGCCATCGGGTGTATGGCATGCGATGCGATCAAAAATCGGCCGACTAATTATCGTGGACGCCGTGCTAGTACACAAGTACCCAGTTTATTCATTTTAAATCCTCAACAGTTGGAAAGTCAAAGCTAATTGACTGGGTGACCCTGGGTCGGATTCTGCATCCATCTGGGATAATGAATTTATACATTTTTTTTATTGCTCATGATTGAAAATAAATTACTTGTGAATAAAAATGTCACATTGATTGAAAGGGTCTGATCCGGCCTGATCGCTCATCTGCAAAGTTGCCGATGACTGCAGGTAGATATCCGTCACCCAGAGAGAAAACCCGCCCTTTCGTTTCTACGACTGATTAGCAAAAGGATCGACACCCACTATCAGGGGTGTATTGGGTTTTGAATCCGGCCGGGGGGTGGGGGGGGCATCTGCTTCTCTCTGCTGGTCGGGCAGAGGGGGAACAGGAGCTGGGATCATGCTTGAAGGCCCTGGGAGGTGCTGTGCGCCTCCCAGGAAGCCCTCCCGTGGCAATTTTTTATTCGGGCAAAGTGCTGCGGCCGCTGCCCGCGGCCCAGCCAGCCCCGGGGGCTTTAATGATTTTTGGGCCGGCCCACCGGGAAATGGCCTGGTTTCCCGGTGGGCCAATCCGCCCCTGCCCACTATCCAGCTGCAGATCTATACACAATTCCAGTCTGTGCAAGTGTACATCTGACCCTTCTACAACTGAGACAGGCGGATCAAGGCCGGCACTGACGTCGCATACCTTCCCTTAAAATGCCTGGGCGCGATTACGATTTTTTGGACACTGCCTTAGAATGGGCAGTTACCACCCCCCAAATGCCAGCTTCCTGTCAATCAAACTGTGAGTGGATTGTGTTTAAAATCCTCATGCAATTTATTGTCCCTATTTGGGCCCGTGCATGCATTGGAAGTCATTCTATAATCACTCAATCTGCGAAACTGCTGATCAGCACTGAATCAGACCCAAAATGCAATCAGAGCTCTTGATTGGTAAATTTACTAAGATGGGAGTTGACAATGGGATGTTGCCCATAGTAACCAATCATAGTTTACTTCTTGTTTATTAAGCACCTTCTAAAAGATAATAGATAGAATTTGATTGGTCAACATCCCATCAATAGAACTCCCATCTTATGTTGCTTTCACACCGCAAAAAACGGCATTGATCCGGTAATTTAAAGCGTTTTTAAAAAAGGTTAGATAGCCTTAACCCCTTTCACACCGCATATCTTAAACAGTATAGTGCGGACTGAAAGGGGTATTACCATTTCAATAGTGTTTTGTCCCATCACATTACACAGGGACACTGAAATGGGTAGGACCCTGCTTTTAACCGTTTTGAATTACCGGTTTCCTTGAACCGGTAAATTCAAAACGGACCTTTCACACCACACACATTACCATTTTGAAACTGTGAAAAAAAACGGCATTTTACCCGGTAATAAGTGCGGTCTGAAAGGGGTATTAATACATTTACCCCTTAGACTTAGTACACACTAGTGCAGGGCTGGCAAACTGCCAAACAGATTGAATTTCCTGCCATTTGGGAGCCAATCACAGATACTGAATCGGTGGCCAGTGGGAGATGGGCCAATCAATGCTCGTCGTGCTGCACTTGGTCCCGCCCCTGGCGTCTGATATCAGATGCTACCTGGAAGCAGAAGAAGCAGGTGCGACGGCGGAAAAGAACAGAGGACAGTGCAATAGGTGCGAAGGATTCCAGCGGCCGTGGAAGAGGCAAGGAGGCGCCGGGATCAAGAAAAAAGATCTCTGGCAGAAGAACATCAGGTAAGTGGCCTTAGTGCCACCTACCCCTACCCTGGACCACCGAGTGATCGGGCATTAGGCCTGTGGGGCAGAGTTAGGCCCTCTCGGCCTGTGGGCACGGTAGTCAGGGCCCCCCTCGGCTTGTGGCATAATTGTCAGGCCCTCCAGGCCCGTGCCCCTGTTGACCAGGCATTAGGCCTTAGTCCCAGAATTCAGGTGCTAGTCCCGTTACCCATTAGCTAGGTGCTAGGCCCATGGCCTCAATAGCTGGGCGCATGGCCCGAGGCCCTGTTAGCCAGGCATACTGCCCATGGGTTCTATATTCAGCCACTAGGCCTGTAGACATGTAAAGGCATTAAGCCTGGGAGAAGTTAGGAGGAGTGTAAGTGACTTTGGCACTCGGTCACTGGCAGTTATAGGCAGGCACTAGGCCTGAGGCTGCAGCCCAGGCATTAAGGGGCACCAGCAGGGCCGCCAATAGGGGGGGGCTGTGGGTACAGCTGTCCCAGGTCTGCCCCAATTAGACCTTGCGTACCGGCAGCCAATCAGAGCGGCTGCCATTACGCAAGCTCTAACTGGCTCACCAGCCGGTGCTGCATTTTAATTGGCATCCATTGAAGAAACCTGCGCTCTGGGACCTCCGGGCTGCAGCTCAGCGAAAGAGGAGATGGGGGAGCAGGAGCCGGTTTATGGTAAGTCAAGTGAGGAGGAGGAGCCCGGGGCCCAGACTGGAATTGAGTCCCGGGACACACAATTCCTGATGGTGAGCCTGGGACTGAGCCCCATATAAGGGCACTTAGCCTTGTAGGAAAGAGTTCCTGCTGGTACATTGACTGAAAGGTGAACAGGCTGCATCCTTTCCAGGTATACCCAGCAGAGAGAGTATTTCCTGTGGGTGGTTGGGGATAAGAGGTGGACAGGCTGTGCGGCTGTCACCTCTCCGGTTCCCAGGAAGGAGCAGTGGGAATAGCCAGGGGTGGGTGTAAGCTGGCCAGCTCTAGGTAGGTAGCTACCAGCTAGCTAACACCAGAAAATAGGCAGAGGTTTGAAGGGACAGTTTGGTTGTAAATCTGTATTGCATGTATCTTGTGTTCGTGCAGATCAAAGTTGGAACAAGGGCCTTGTATCCCTGTGTAAGGTCAAGTTTTCACCTAGGTGCATGAGTGCCAATCGGTGAAGCTTCAGGTTCTGAGGCCGTATCCCAGAGCCTGAAGCTTCCTTGTGTAGAGACGTCGCGGGATGGAGGGGGCATCGGTCTGCGCTAAGAAAGGACAATATTCACCACCTCTCCTTCCTTACTAAGTGATCGGGTGCCGGAGTTTACCAGGAGTTTACCGGGTGCCGGAGTTCAGTGCAATATATTTAACCAGATATCATTCCTTCGTTCATTGCATCTGTAGTGTGTACGGACAATCTCACTTGGTCCCCCCTATCAGGACGATTGTTCTGATGTGTAGTTCCCCTAAATATGTTTTCAGTATGATCTCCGATTGACTTACGGGGTTGGAGAACGGTGTATGCCGTTAAAGTTTGATGATCACTGTTGGTTATAAAAAATAAAAAAAAAGTATAATAATTTAAAATATTAAATGGACACATTTTACAGCACTTACAACATTTTTTAATTTGCCACAATGTTGCGATTTAACACTTGAGGTTTATTGCACCTTTTTCTATTTGAAACATATCAAAATGTATCCATTTAAGCCGAAATGTGTCCCGGCCAGTTCATTCAAGTTCCGTTTTTATTATCTTTTTTTTTAAAGACACTTTTCCCGTGTTCTCACAGTATTTCCTTGTGTCAACTTTTGTCTTTCAAGCACGACTGCGGCATATTAATACTGGCAGCGTAATGGTTCGGCTATTATCTCAGTGGGCAAACAATTCATTTCCAGACTGGCAAAAAAAATCTCCATTAAAGGTTTAACTAGACGCAGAAACTGAAAACCCTTCTGTTAAACGTCTAAGCAAGTGGTATCTACTCGCACACGTGACGGTGATAAGAGCCTGTCTTATGCCAACTTGCTTCAGAGCAAGAGTCTCAGCTGTGCCTGACGGGAGACGTAATGAGGATCCCTCACCATGGGTGGTGCTGATCTTGATACGCTGACAGCCAAGACAATCGTATAGTAATGAAAATATTCCACTCCGGTTGTCAGTCTTTATGAAATCTTCATATGTAAATGAAGGCCGCACGTTAAAAATCAGTTGCCGTATAAATCCTTGTACAGTATAGCGCTGTCTGTTCACTAGGATTAGGTCAGTAAGGCTGATTGACTAACATTGCACTTATGCTGGGTACACATCAGGACGACTAGGGCCCGATCCCCTCAATCTAGATCCAATTCCGACCAATTGGATGTAAATTGTGTGGTGATTGGGCCCTTTTCTGTCCTGGTGTGGACCGATACCGATCCGATGCGCGGTCCCGCGGGTCGGTCGTTATTGAGATCCTACCTGCTGCAGGTAGGATCTCAATGACGACCATACAGCCGGGTGCGGGTCGCCATCGGATCAGACCCACTCGCGGTGCACATCGTGAGCGGGTCGTGCCCCCCCGCGTCACCGTCAGCGGGTCGGACGAGACACTGACGACCCGCTCACGATGTGCATCGTGAGCGGGTCGTCCTGGTGTGTACCCTACATTAGGGTTCAACATTTGCCAAGAGTTACACCGGCTAGATCGACACTTGGGTGTTTATTAAAGAGCGATTTTGGCCGATGTTGATGGGAGTTCGGGCAAAAATCGATTTTAATCAGTATTGGGCTTCCAGGGCTAAAACACTTTTACTAACAGGTGATTGTTAATATTCATTCTTAAATGTTAGTAATGAGTTCTAGCCCTGGAAGCGAAACATTGATTAAGACATCGACTTAAAAAATCATCCACCATCGACCTAAAAATACTCCTTACTGGGGCGGATTCAGCAGCAGTTGCAGTTTTGTGAAAAAAGCATGCTTTGTGCCACCCAGCGCAGGGCAAGATTGCCCAGCATTAAAAAAAAAGGTGCCCTGTGCTGCCATCACATTGCAGGAATTGAAGCGTTCCATTAAGGTATTTTACCTTTAGGGACATTTTTCCTTCAGCAGCGGCTGTGTATGATGTTGTCCGGACCACGCCCCCTAAATGTTTAACCGCACCCCCCTCAATGACTGCTGCTGTCAATCAAATTGTCTTATGCAAAAAATAGGAAAAGCGCCCACAGTTAGGAGATAATGCTCACGTATTGTACTTCCTTTTCAAAGTCCAAAAGAGTTCTCTATTTCTTTCTCAATGGGATACATAAAAAACAAACAGAAGGGAGAAAGAAAACACAAGGGGGGAAATTTACTAAAGGAAATTTGTAAAAAATAGGTTTATTTGTATCCAGAAATACACTTATTTTTGACATTTACTATCCCAAAAATACGGCAATTCGTATTCGTATTGATAGCACATCAATACGACTACAAATTGCCATATTTTCGGGATAGTAAGGGTCAAAAATAAGTGTATTTCTGGATAAAAATACACCTATTTTTTTACAAATTTCCTTTAGTAAATTTCCCCCAAGGTGTAGTCCTGTTTCCAAATATAGTTCTAATTTTCGGGTTTATGGGCCACACAATATTTCCTCCTTCTTTCCCGTGTTAGTATATCTTTTATGGGTTCACCACGTGTCATCTGATTTATATATAAGCTTCGTACATGTATGCTTACATATATCAGGTGCTTTAAACACACATCAGGGTATCTTTGTGACAAGTGTTCTTACTTGTATGCTTACATTCAACTATGTGGGGATCCTCACATCAAGGTATCTTTGACCAAAGACGCACTTCCAGTGGATTTTTCACGTAGTTTTTTTTTTTTTTTTTTAAATGTATTCATATATACATAAAAAATATGTTTCCAATCATTAAAATTGTATGCCAGTTATTATGGATTGCTATATGGCCTAAGTTTGGGAGTCATGAAAAAAGATGTTAAATGCCCGAGAATGCTCACCAATATCAAGGGTCTAATGCAAAGAACATATACTGGATATACCTTAAAAGACAGCAGCACCGCACCGACACGTTTCGACCCTCAGGCCTTTATCAAGGTGGTCCACCTTGATAAAGGCCTGAGGGTCGAAATGCGTCGTTTTTTTTAAAAAGGTAATTAAAGACCGAAACGTTGCACGGACCGCTGTGTCTGTCTCATTTATTACAAGACCCTGGAGTGCCTCCATCTCCCCCCTCCTGCATTTGGCATTTTTATGCCCCTGGCAGGCACCCGGGCAACATACCATTGTTCTAAGTGTTCTCCCCACTGAGTGCCGATCCTCCTCCTCTAATATATATATATATATATATATACACCACATGCACCTTGGTCTGTAGCAGACCTCACAGTCCCAGTGCTTCCTCTGACTAAAAACACTCCCATGACTAGGCTGCTGCTGCTCTCCTCCATGGGCCTGAGTAGCATGTAATGAGCTCCACCAACCAGAGCTCAGCACAAACCTCTCAGCCTCTGCCCTCTTGTGCAAAGTGTCATGGGACTTAGTCAACTCCCAGTTATGCGCTTCACACTTGCCTTGGCACCACCCCACTCCCATGAAAAAAAAAACCTTTAGCTTAAAAATAAATATATATATATATATATATATATATATATATATATTTTATATACATGCCAACCACAGGGGCCCCTAGCTAGAGGGGGGTCCACGGGTACTGACCCCTTTTGCCCCTGCTTTAATCCGGCTCTGGGGAGAACTGTTCTTTGCAATCTTTAACGCATTTATAGCTACTTACAGGCATTATTGTATCCGATAAGTGACGAGATATTTCGCATCCACGAAGCTACTGTATGTGTAGTGCAGCCATTTAATAGAAAATAATGATAATAAAATGACTGTTCAGTTTATTTACATATGTTGCTTAATTATAGTTAGATGCGGAGATAGAAACTGACACCTGTGACCCGCAATGTGCTGCAGATGTGACAGCCTCTTCTCTGTTTATTTATTCGGGATGTATTTGCTGTATTAGTTTTGCTCATCCAAAGCCCTTTCCAGCAATATTACAGTGTTTTATTGCCAATGTTTTCCCTTTTAAGCTACTTAATTATATTTCTTCATTGTTAAAAACCTTCAGCATTACATAACTGTTGGCTTGGTAGAGCAGAATACATGGTGTGCTGCCAGCATCGTTTCTATATAATGGAGAACAGTAAGTTTTGCAGCTTCCTTCGAGCCATTATTGAGATGAATATAAGATGTGTGTCTCTCGTTCCTCCAGTCCATCCTCTCGCTTGGATGCTGGCTCTACCACACATATGGGTTCTGTGGAACGACCTCCCTAATTAGCAGTGCTGACCAAATGCACCATAAAATTCTGCCTTTATTACATGCTAGATCCAGATATTGACATCTGTTCCTCCATGGTAACACCAAGCATGTGCCGGGATACGGTGATATTGTCTACAACAACGTGGTCAACAAGCATTGGGTCAACACCACTAGGTAGACATGCAGGAAGGTCGACATGGCTCTAGGTCAACATGGGTCTAGGTCAACATGGGTTTAAGTCGACAGGTCATTAGGTCGACGCAAGCATTTGGTCGACATGGGGAAGGTTGACAGTCAAAATGTTGACGTGGGGTTTTTCACTGTTTTTTGAGCTGACGTGCCGACAGGGGGTATTTCATGCTCTACCATCCACTAGGGCGTGGTGGGTGAATAAAATGCCCGAAGCATTGCGAGTGATGCGGTACACTTTAAAATGTGTCCATGTTGAGTGTGTCGACATTCGGGTAAAAAAACAGTGAAAAACCCCACATGTCGACATTTTGACTGTAACCTTGCCTATGTCGACCTAATGCTTGTGTTGACCTAATGACCCATGTCGACCTTGACCCATGTCGACCTAGTGGTGTTGACCTAATGCTTGTCGACCTAGTTGCACACCCGTTGTGCCTTTCTGTAATAGGGGCAGTGTATGCACCAAAGGGTATGGATCATTAGGACTCCAGCAGTTAGGTCGACATGCATTGGGTCAACACCGGGAGGCATCTGTTCCACCAAGCTGGTGCTACTGGATCTTTTTGGGAGGCCGAGAATGCTGCCCAGATGCTCTGATTGTGAGTTATACCCAATCAGAGCAGCCAGTCAGCATTCTGTCCCTTCCTCCCAGCCTGCAGCCAGACAGTGAATGGCTATGAGCGTAATGATTGGTGGATGTCTCAAGCTATCTACCAATCAGAATGCTGGCAGCCATTCATTGTATGGAAGCATGTGAAGGACTGTAAATGTATTTCTATGAATGGGTGTCTAGGCTCCCCAGTGGTCTACAACTGCAGTGGGCACCTTTTTATGGCAGCACTGTAGGGACACCTGTCCATACTGCACACCTGAGGAATATATCATCCGCGGACAGCTAGGCAGTGATATATGAGCTAAGTAAGAATGATGAAGAGCATACAGTAGTGTCTTATAAACATGAAGCTTGGAACTGGGGCACAAGTATACTGTACCTCCCAAATGTCCTAAGATGATGGGACTGTCCTGCTATCCTATGGTCATAATGGTTGCCCCACTCACCATGGCAGGTGTGGTGAGCTTGACTTAACATGTGTACACACTGCACTTTTGTTCCGATATAGGCCCGTCTGATCGGATGAATATTAAACCGTACTGAACCTTCGACCGACCGAGTATGGATGGACAAGACGTTTTTTGGCCATTTATCGTTCGTACAGCATGGATCGGGACAGCGTACACACCTATACAATCGAACGCACTTTCCTCCGAGATCGAAAGAATGGCCCGACGATTGTATAGATGTGTACCCAGCTTTAGAGTTGCCAAATGACCACATTAGTAACCATTGATGTCAGAGGCCAAGGTGAACAATGTTTCCATTGATGGGAGAACCATAGTCAGCGGCTAAGATCTGTGCATACAAGTTGTTGAACCATTGATGGCTCTACAGTTGGCAATTCAAATGCTGTAGACCCTGCCTGCTGCTGATGCAGACACGCCCCCAACATGCCACAGCCACTCCCCCTTTTGGAGAAGAAGGTGGGGCCATGAATGGCTTTTTCTTGTACACTTTAAAAGGCCATCTTGGGTCTCGGTGTAATATGCAATTGTATACAGAAATGCATTCATCTGTAAATCTGGTATTTTATGTTATATACACGGAACCTCAGGACGTTTAGGTCTTCCAGTTTGCAAGAAACTCCGAGTTGTAAAATAAATAATGAGCATTGAGGGAGGGGGTACATCCGGGGATATCATACAGATGTTGTCTCTGGTTTGGGCTGTTTGCCAGAAATACGCTTCATTAAATTCCAGCCTGAGGCACGGTCAGTGATAAGCCCACCGAGGACGGTTCCTATAGCTTTAATCACAAGATTTTGGAGTGATCTTACACATATGGAAACGCTAGATGCAGGAGTGAAGGTTGCAGGCACCTCGGCGTTCCATGTTAGATAGGAGCTCAGGTAATACGCCGAGATGCTGCTTAGATCAACGAGACATAAATCAAGTTCTACAGAGAACGGACTTACAATGGACAACACATAATACAGGCTGTTGGGAACAAAGGCTGAGTTCACAACATGGGACCGCCGTGGCAAGCAGGACTGAATCGCCTCAGAATACTCCCCACATGGGCAGCCAGAGGCAGAACTCTGAAAGGCAATGGAGTCCTCTGCCACCGGGCTCCTGCTCCCAAGGGGGCACCTCTCCTGCCCTGCTTGTTTAAATCCATTAATAAAAGCCAGTGATTATTGCTTCTGTGGCTGAATTTTGAAATATATATGTGTTTTCTTTCTCTCTCTCTCTCTCTCTCTCTCTCTCTCTCTCTCTCTCTCTCTCTCTCTCTCTCTCTCTCTCTCTCTCTCTCTCTCTCTCTCTCTCTCTATTCAAATCATGCCAGTCAGTATACTGCCAGCTAGATACATACCCTCCAACATTTCCAAATAAAAAATCGATACAGGCCAGGGGGTGTGGCCATAGATAGAGGGTGTTACCATTTTAAAGGGGGCGTGATCTGTACCCTTTTACTATCCACTACCCCAAACCGGGCTGACATCACACACACACACACACACTGCATGCCACACGCTGCTCCTCACCTCATATACACACACACACTGCATGCCACACGCTGCTCCTCACCTCATATACACAGAACATGCTGCACTGCACACGAGTCAGACACACACACACCGGGAACTGTGTCCTCCCACCCCCGGTCCCTGCACATCTGGATTCCCCTGCTCGGCGGCCAGGCCAGGCAGGTACAGGTCAGGGCTCCAATGATCCGGGTAGGTTCCGCAGCTACAAGAGGAGAGGGCGCCGGGAGGGGGGAGCGCCTTGCACATGCCGCCTCCCACAGCTGTAATGCCCCCCAATCTGAGTCTCTCCCTGAGGGGGAGGCGGGCCTGCCATGTCCCACCACCGTGCACCCTGGGAGATGTAGTCCTGGCTGGCTGCTTCCCCACACTCCCTGGGGAACAGTCAGCAATGTTATGAACTACATCTCCCAGAAACAGTCCCTCAGCCAGACCTGTAAAAAAAAATCGGTACAATCGGTACACTTTATTTTAGCCGGTACAGACCGTTAAAAAATAAATTAAGATTAATGTGAAGTTTTACTACAGTATATCATTGGTGTCTATATATAGGTTATTTTGTGTATAAATACAGATAATATCGCCTATGAGAATTCTTTAGCTAATAAATGAATTATGGGTCTGATTTGTTTGCTAGGCTGCGTATGTTTGCAGGGGTGTGGATCAGTTGGTCACCGACACCAGCACGTTGTTAAACAGTCATTAGGTCTACATGCATTTAGGTCAACATGTGTCTAGGTCGACATGCAGGAATGTGGACATGAGTGTAGGTCATGAGTACGGGCCAACTTGCCAAATCCGTTCGCTCCCGTGGGTTTGCACCTGCGCATAGTCGCACATGCGCAAACCTGGAACACCGGGCACAGGGCCGAATTCGGCCCCAAACGAATGAATCTGAGTCGGACCCTATATCTATTGATTGTGTCTCGGCTTACCTTCCGTACCTGTGGCCGACACATATCATTTTTTATATTGTTATTAGCGCTGCTCCATTGGACAGAGATGGAACGGTCCAGCGAGAAGACCAAGGACAAATACTTACCGACAATCACATAAACAAGGCAATGTTGGTCCTAGCCTGATGCTTTCATCATTTGGGGTAATTGTTGCTTCTTCTCACGGATAATGGTATATACTATATACCAACAGAAGCAGCACAGCAGCACAGCACACGTTGCAGGGAGGATGAAATGTAATACAGCACAAGCACAGGCCGGACTCAGCCGCCGCACAGTGAGTAATGAATTGTCCTCTCAGCCAGCCACGTTCTCTGTGTTTATTCCCAGCTAACGCATTATGTAAACTGTCATCCACGCAAAGTGGCACGGATGGTGCTACATGCTGCAGATGGGAGCACAGAGACAGGCACGCTCCGACAGGCGCTGGTAATAAGCTCCGCGCACTGCAGTCTGCTTCCCACACGCTGCAATCTGCCTCTCCGCTGACACCTGAGATCATATATTTAAGGGACAACAAAGTCTTAGAAAATACTGACGTCCAACTTATTAGGACACGTCTCCGAATCTTCTAAACTAGTCAAATCTACTTCTGTCTATTACTTCTACGGCCTGGTATCCTGTCGGGAGGACACAGGGACGATGGGCCTTATTCTAGTTCACTCTTTCTGACAAAATCCTTCTTAGATGCACAAAACCATGTGAACTGCAGGTGGGGCAGATGTTACTTGTGCAGAGAGAATTAGATTTGGGTGGGGTTTTACTTCAAAGTGAGATCTATATTGCAGAGTAAAAATAAAGCAGCCAGTATTTACCCTGCACAGAAACAAAATAACTCACCCAAATCTAACTCTCTCTGCACATGTTACATCTTCCCCCTGCAGTGCACATGGTTTTGTCCATCTAAGAAGGATTTGGTCAAAGAGTGAACTCGAATAAGGCCCGATGTCCGGACAGAGCCTGATTCAGATGTGTACGTGGATACAAGTTTTCAGACTGCTGATTTGCTAGTCATTGCAAACAAAGTAGCTGCCCAGAAAAGACTAGAGATCAGAGGCAGCTGCAGCCCCAAACATGTGGTGCATGGGGGATCGCTAAGCACGCGGTGTATCATGTATGTGCTGGATGGATCCTCCGGGGATCAGACGCTGGGAATCGGCACACGACATCTCGCACACTCTTAAGGTGGCCATACACACGCAGATTTATATTCAGATCTGGCTGGTTGGAACAAAACATGGTTATGGATGAGAGCAAATGACAGTTGACCATTTGCTTGGAAATGCTGGAAAACTGACAAACTGTCACTCATCCATAGCCATGTTTTTGTTCCAACCAGCCAGATCTGAAGATAAATCTTACTAGTGTATGGGCACCTTTAAGCCCACCCCTGGTCTCCTGTGAAACTAGCCAATGAGAGTCTGGGGGTGGGCTTAGAAGGAGTGGGGCAGATGTATTGAGCCTTAACAAGAGATACATGCAAAGGTGATAAAGAGAGATAAACATCCAGCCAATCAGCTCTGACTTTTTTCAAACACAGCCTGTAACATGGCAGTTAGTATGTGATTGGCTGGACGTTTATCTCTCTTTATCAGCCTTGCATTTATCTCTTGTTAAGGCTTAATACATCTGGCCCAGAGTGTTTGGGCTTATGCTAATTTCCAGATGCCACGTGACATGATGCTGCCGATCCCGGGAGCTGCAGCCGCCGTTGATAGAGATGCCTGCCGGCGCCACGGTAACTGCATATAAGTGACCATTGAGGGGTTAGGTTATCCTCACTCATGTCAATATTGGGGGGGGGGGTACTATATCGCTTAGTGCACTCTGGGCCTAATTCATGTTTGTAGGGGAAACAAAACAAAGTAACTTTGTGTCTGAAACAGACCATGTTGTAATGCAAGAGGAGCAAATACTGTGATATTTTTACACTTACTGTTGCCCCGTCACACCACACTTGTTGCATCTGCCTCACCTGCTGTCTAGCACGGTTTTGCCCAGTTGTTCATTTCATTACTTGCATGCATGAATCAGGCCCAATGGGATCTTAGTTGGGCTCTGTCTAGTAGTTTTTTTATCTGTAGCAGCCACAGCCCAGTGACATGAGTTCTAGCTGCCGCTGTATTTGTCCTACATGAGAACATTTATTGGGGCAGATGTATTAAGCCTGGTGAAGTGATAAAGTGGAAGGAGATAATGCACCAACCAATCAGCCATGTTTGAAAAATGACAGTTAGCAGGTGATTGGCAGGTGCATTGTCACCTCCAACTTTATCGCTTCACCAGGCTTAATACATCTGCCCCATTATTACCTACTTCAGTGTAGCACCGGCATACATTTAGTATCACCCGCGTATAAGAGCCCCCGCAGCAGGCTCCTCCAAAGGGTATGGGTTGTAGGGTAGACACAATTAAGGTCGACAGTCAACCACTACTGGTTGACAGTCAAAAGGTTAACACGTGGAAAAAGGTAAATATGCATTAGGTCGACATTGTCAAAAGGTCAACACAAGTAGAATGTCGACAAGGGCACGGTCGACATGAGTTTTTCCCCTTTTTTGTGTGTATGTTGACATACAGTAGGTTGACATGGGCACCATATACTGTAAGTATACTGCGTCCCCTCCCATGGCTCACTGCCAATGTACTAATGTACCTAATGTACTATGACCCCCAACCCGGGCCTGTCTAGCTCATGCTAACTGCAGCTCTCTACACCATGGTACATGTCCAGGTGTCCAGGTATAGAGTCCTGCACAGTGGATGGGACAGACTGCAGGAGATGCAGCCCCTGTGTGGGAATTACTCCAAGTGGCTCACAGCATTAGCACATTCTCACTTCTCCAGGTGTCACCAGCCACATGCTCAGGGGAGATATATATATATATATATATATATATATATATATATATATATATATATGTATGTATATGTGTGTGTGTGTGTGTGTACAGTAGGTACACTTCCACAGAGGTACACAATTACACCGCGCAGGCACGCAACCTCCCAATGTCACTGATGCATTAATGATTAATGTGGGGGTGCTCTGTAGATATATATGTGTGTGTGTGTGTGTATGTATGTATGTATATATATATATATATATATATATATATATATCTATATCAGACCATAAATCAGTAGTTGCACAGAATACAGTATATATACAAGTACACACACATTCACATAAACACATGTACTTTATATCTACTGTATACTCAAAACACACACAGATGCACACACATACAGTATGTATCTATCTATAAAACACATATATCTATACACAGTACACACACACAGTACAAGTACCAGCTCCATCCCTGTCTGTGCATTGGCAGCCAGCAGCAGCAGCAGCATTCTGTGCTTGCAGATACAGTAGTGTAGTGTACCCCTGTGCAAGATGCCACCAGATGCCTGCTCACACCTCTCATGGTCCAGACTCTACATATATATATACTGTATACACTGTATGTCTATCAGCCTCACACACAAGCACTCCGAAGAGGGAGAGGAGCAGACAGGCAGCGCTGCCGAGTCCCTGCACGCTGCAGCCAGGAGTGGAATCTCTGAGCCCGACCTTCCTCCAGTGCCCGCAGGATGGATGGATCCTTGGCTGCTCCCTGGCACCTTCCAGCAGCTGTGAGATAGGAGAGAGACAGAGAGCGATAGAGGGAGGAGGAGACAGCGCAGGCAGCAGCTCTCTGCCACTATCCAGGGCTGGATTACCTCTAATTGGTCCTAGGGGAGGCAGGGAATTTGGGCACCAGGCTTTGCCTCCTCTACAACTGAGAGCTTTTAATTGGTCCTCTGTTTTTTCATATAAACTGGAGGGGAACCAGAGAGCAGAGAGGAGGGTACGGGAGCTGGGGAGAGGAGGAGCAGCCAGAAGGAACTTCTCCTCCAGGTTGGAAACATCTGTGGTCCTGGTGCTGAAGGAGATCAGAGAAGCGCCTGATAAAACCCCCGACCCCCTAAAAGTGGATGGACTGTACCCCGGACTGACCGGATTATCAGTATTACCTGGGAGCAGCAGCAGGTGGGTCAGCGGAGCGGAGCCAGCTGGGTGGTAGCGCGGAGCGCAAGAGGAGCTGGACAGAGCGCAGCGCAAGAGGAGCAGAGTGGAGCGCAGCGCGCAGTGTAAGCGCAGAACCTGAGTTGAAGCGGGCACTTGTTGGAGTGGACAAACACCAGAGGGTCTGACACTGCCGGGAAGTACCACTGATCTCACCCTGCGTTTATCCTGCTGGACACCCCCTGGTTGTGCGCAAAACCGCTGGATCCCCCCCAGGGAGAACAGACTATGGTGGAGTGAGGACATCACATGGACTGGTGCTAAAGAGGGCAGGAGGGAGCCGGGCTGCTGATCCCACCCTCTCCCACACCCCCAGCCCTCTCCCACTAGCAGACACATTGGGTGGAGAGGGGGAGAACTTGGCACCACTTCTGCTGGGCACTTCAGCCTGAGTTCAGGGGGCATCTGCCCGTCTTCTAGGAGCTGCTGTGGATACACCGGGTACCGGGAGCTCATCCCCTACCCCTGCCCGTCTGGGTCTGCTTGCTACCGGGATTCCTCTACTTGCACTGAGGACCGCAGGGATCAGCGGATCTGTGCCACCCCTGCAGCCGGCGGAGGCGCGCTGTGCCCGGCTGGGATGCTGGCTGGGTGTCTGCAGGAGGGACCTCTCTCTGGCTGCTGTTGCTGCAGAAGAATCTGATCTATCTGGATGATGGAGGTTTTGTGGATTCTCTTCCTGTCTCTCATACCCAGACCCAGCAGGGGACAAGGAGCCTATGGTAAGAAGGGGAGCAGGGGGTGCAGCCTGATGTCATTGGATTTGGGGAGGATGATGAGGAAGGGGGGGGGGGGGGTGGTGGTGGTGATAAGAGAGACCTCTACATTCACCTCTTGGGCCACATTTCTTGGTACTTTAGTGTCCCCTGGAAAGTACAGTATACAGTCTGCACATAGAGAATATGTGCAATACTGTCACTGTGTGTGTTCTGCATTTCCATTCACAAACCTTAACTATTTGTACACAATGCCCTTTCCTCTGGTTCTGAGGCAGCCACTGTGTATGTATATATATATATATATATATATATATATATATATATATATATATATATATATATATGTGTGTGTATATATATGTATATATATATACATTACTGTACAGTATATACAGCAGGACAGAACATGCAGTCAGGGATGCAACATATTGCAGAGTAATATACTATAGTGCACTGACTGCACTGTCTTGCTCTGCTCTATGGGTAGGACAGAAAGCTACAGTAGGAGACCCTACCAGGAAAAGGATATAATAAATATTAATATACAGTACAATGGATGTGTAATATACAGGACAGGCAGAGCCACATTGTATATACAGGTGGTAAGTGTGAATGTCATAGCTGCATGCTTCTATAGATGGGAGCTCATGATAGAGATATATATATATATATATATATATATATATATATAATTTTTTTTTTCCAGTTCCAGGGCTGTTTATGTCAACAGCTTCCTATACAGAATTGCTTGCAGAGCTTGCACTCTTTCTGCTTCGCAGTGTGGAAATGCACAGCACTGTGTAGATGACTGTCTTGTTACTGACATATATGGATGTTTGGAGCCAGTGCTCATACTGTGTAACGCTCAGTACACCTTCCTGTCTGGGCAGTACCCCTAGACTAGACTAGTAATCATTACCATTCTATTTACCTAGAACTTTATCACTGAACTACAGCACTGAATATCCCCCCATCCTAACGGTGATTCCTGTGGAAGTTTGTCAGCTCTGTAATACTTTTTATTATCATACAGTTTATCCTCAGTTGGATCCAGCATTGTACACACAGGGGAACTGGCAGAGAGATGTTGCTCTGTAGTGAGGACTGAGTATATTACCACTAACCCCACAGCATTCAGTGCAAGAGACATCAGACACAGCAAATGTGGCAATAGAATTCACTCAGTCACTATTATTCCCCGATTGTAGTCTTAAAGGGTTAACACACATCTCCCAGACTTAACCATTTCACCGCCTGTCACCCGGGAGACCTGGATTTATTTTAGGAAATGATGTGAGAGATGAAAGCACCCTCCAAATTCAACATTTTCTACTCACAGCAATCTCAGGAAAGATGCTCAGTGTGGGGGGATATTACTGTACTAGTAAGTGTGCAAATATCAATTCATTGAAGCGTATGGGATCTGCTGCAGTAGGGGAGTACAAGTCTTGTCCAATGTTTATGTAGACAGGGATCAGGAAACTAAAGACAGGGATAAGCCTATGGGTAAGATGACTGCAGGTGCTCTTACAGTAAAAGTGCTACTGTGACAGAGTATTGTATACAAGGATTTGTCGTCGTGTTCACGTGGGCAGACGTCGCTTTCATTTCTAAAAACAAATCCGTATTCTTTTTCGCATTGAGTGCTATACCTTGATAATAGTCTGCTGGTATTATTGTTGTAGGTGTGCATGGAGAGGCTTTTTATAGCCGGTGATTGAAACAGTGACATCTTCAGCCTAAGAGCCGGTACTACACTCCTTTCTAGAAAATCATTCCAAGCAAAAAATACATTGTAAAGTAATACACTTTAGGGATATTATTTTCTTTCTTTCTTTCTTTCTTTCTTTCTTTCTTTCGTTCTTTCTTCCTTCCGCCATTATATCATAACAGCATTACCACATGGGGCCATTACAGTATAGGTCACTGGATACTAACAATCGGGCAGTATTTATAGTGTAGCGTTTTCATACCACATAGATAATTTGTATTTACACATATACAGTACTTCAGACAGGGATTTAATATAAGCCACTAATCCCCAAATGTGACATAACCAGAGAACAGTAAATTAAGATAATTACAGTACCACAATGTATGCATATTATCAAGCAATCCTTCCTCCATAAATGTAGACAGTGATGTGTGTGAGTTTGGCTGTGGTGATGTGTCCAGGTTTGCTGAGAGATATTACTGTATGTTAAACCTCCCTGGTGCTTTCTCCAGGCCGCCTTACCAGTGCTCTCTCCAGTCCCCCTTACCAGTGATCTCTCCAGGCCGCCTCACCAGTACTTTCTCTAGGCTGCCTTACCAGTGCTTTCTCCAGGCCGCCTTACCAGTGCTCTCTCCAGGCCGCCTTACCAGTGCTCTCTCCAGGCCGCCTTACCAGTGCTCTCTCCAGGCCGCCTTACCAGTGCTCTCTCCAGGCCGCCTTACCAGTGATCTCTCCAGGCCGCCTTACCAGTGCTCTCTCCAGGCCGCCTTACCAGTGCTCTCTCCAGGCCGCCTTACCAGTGCTCTCTCCAGGCCGCCTTACCAGTGCTCTCTCCAGGTCGCCTTACCAGTGCTCTCTCCAGGCCGCCTTACCAGTGATCTCTCCAGGCCGCCTCACCACTGCTCTCCCCAGGCCGCCTTGCCAGTGCTCTCTCCAGGCCCCCTTACCAGTGATCTCTCCAGGCCACCTCACCGGTGCTTTCTCCAGGCCGCCTTACCAGTGCTCTCTCCAGGGCCCTTACCAGTGCTCTCACCAAACCACCTCATTGGTGCTCTCTCCAGGCCACCTTACCAGTGCTCTCTCCAGGCTGCCTCACCAGTCCCCGCTCCAGGCCACCTCACCAGGGCTCTTTCCAGACCACCTTACCAGTATTCCCTCCAGACACACATCACCGGCGCTCTCTCCAGGCCACCTCACCAGTGCTCTCTCCAGGCCATCCTAATCAGTCCTCTCTCCATTCCGCCTCACCAGTATTCTCTACAGGCCACCTGACCGGTGCTTTCTCCAGAGCACCTCACCAATATTCTTTCCAGACACACATCACGCATGATTCTCCAGGCCCCCCTCTGCAGACACACCTCACCGGCACTCTCTCTAGGCACACCGGTGCTCTCTCCGGGCACACCCCACTGGCACTCTTTTCAGACACACCTCACTTGTGCTCTCCCCACTGACAAAAATGTAACCGAGCAACACTGCAAATGGGAAGTAATAATGTGCATTATACTGCATGCAGGATAAGAGATGGATGTTGCACTGTGCATATGTAGCATAAGTGCCAAATCCAGACATTATATCAACTATACAGAATAAGATCCGATACTGGGAATTACATCTGATACTGGGAATTGCATCTGATGTATACTTCACACCAGGAATCTGCAGACGGAAATACTCATACATTGAAGAACAATGAATAAATATACAGAGCATATATCCTTGTCCCGCACACATTTCCTCCTTACCGTGGCAGGACAGTGAGTATATGGGTGATAGTGATGTGTGTGATGGACCTGGTGCTAGCAGCCGCAGCACATGGCAGTCTCTGGATGCCCAGCAATCGGCTCAGCAAGTGAGGACACTGAGCCTCTGCTGGGAGAGAGAGGGAGCTGTGTGTACTGAGGATCAGAGGACAATGGAGACTTGTTACACGCTGCACTCTACACACAGACAGAACTACTCTATTCTTCTACCAACCACCGGGGTCCACAGAGGCCTCATGCGAGGTCAGGAATCCCAGGGGCCAGAAATGGTGATTGTGATATGTTGCGACATCATACCACCCTCCCAGCTAGAAGATCGTTCTGTGTATGTCCGTGTACATGTGTAGAAATACATGCATGCAAATAAATATACTCTCTCTCTCACACATGCACAGGTATATGAAGATAGTGAAAGGGGTTTTAGTGCTACACCTACTCAGGTCCTTATTCAGAACTGATCGCAGTACAAATTTGTTCTTAAAATGGGCAACACCACGTGCACTGCAGGTGGGGCAGATGTAACGTGTGAAGAAAGAGTTAGATTTGGGTGAGTTATTTTGTTTCTGTGCAGGGTAAATACTGGCTGCATTATTTTTACACTGCAATTTAGATTTTAGTTTCAACACACCCCACCCAAATCTAACTCTCTCTGCACATGTTACATCTGCCCCAGCTGCAGTGCAACATGGTTTTGCCCATTTTGAGAACAAGTTTGTACTGCGATCAATTCTGAATAAGGGCCGTGTAATAGGTGTAGCACTAAAACCCCAAGGGACTGGCATTAGAACGTTGCGTCCGCCAGCTCCCATTCACTTTAATGCATAATCGGGGCATAAGGATAGCGTACGCCCCGCTATGTTGTTCCACTGCACTCGCCACTCCTAGAGCTGGGGTGCATGTGCTGCGGTATGTGACCCCCCCAGTGTTAGCTCATTCACTCCAACTTGTGACAGGTGGTTTCCTAGGTGTTTTATGGCTGATATGCTTTGTGACAGCCACACCTCTATCTATCTCTCTATCTCTCTATCTATCTATCTATCTATCTATCTATCTATCTATCTATCTATCTATCTATCGCACCACAGAGTGCCAGGCACTGTACTGTAACATGTAACTATGTATTATCTGTGCCCATGTGCAGGGTACATACTGTAGTAACAAGGCTGCAGGGTGAGAGTTGGGACAGGACTATGTTGGCATTACATGTACTACCTGCCGCTGTGTCGGATGCCAGCGCTCAGCACTTAACATGCTCTCCTGTATATCCGTGTCTCTGGGTCAGTCAGATTGCAGCCATCTGGGCTGAACATGTTTGCTGACAGATTATGGTTGTTGGTTTTTGCCTTTGGATTTTTATTTGATCTCATCGTAGGAACAGAACCGTAATCTCAGTGATTGTGCTGTGGGTGTGGACAAGAATATACCAGATACAGTAAAAGGCATATTTACATACGTAATTCCCAGTTTTCAATGCTGCAGCATTCTTCAACCACTGTGCCATGATCTGTTCTGAAGTGCCACCACAGCTAGAGATGCCCACACCAGGTTACAGCCACCGCCACCGGTTCAACTATTATTCACTGGTCTCTTGTTTTCATGTGAGCACCAATGTATTTTAGTTTTGTTTTCTGTGTGGACAAGTGTGATTGTTTGTTTTTCTTCCTATGGGGGCCAATGTTTTTTTCCCTGTGGGGTCTTAGACCCCAAATGCATGAATACTCATATGTTACATTTCACTTTTTACATTTTTTATGTAACTCCCAAAGAGAGAGTGTTTTATATACAGTAGTCTCATCACTGGGGGGAGGGGGCGATTTAGCGGGCGGCGTTTACCTGTTCCCTAGGCTGCGAACACAAGCAGCCTAGCGGACTGGTCCGAATCAGGCCCTTTGTACAGAGAACTTTGAAGAAACCACCTAAATCTGCAATTATTCTATGTTTGAAGCTTCTTCCCAGAGATGAATTCTCACTTGCACGATTGTTCTTCACACCCGCCAGCCCTCGTCAATTATTGAGAAACCAGATAGCAGGCAATTCCCGACTCCCCAGCTTGTAGGTGGCAGATTTAAAGCCTGATCCACCAACATATATTTAATATCTGAAGATTACATACAAGAGTCTGGATGTTGGTGGATCACGGGTCACCATGCACTAGATGAAATTAATGTGGAAGATCCAGCCCAGGTTTTGCAGCATATATATATATATATATAGATATAGATATATATCTATATATATATATATATATATATGATCAAATAGCCTTGATAAAATTCCTTACATAGATACTGTACGTTGTGCGGTATTACGCAGGACGGCCTTGGCTTCCACAACTCATTGTTTCAGTAAAGGTCCAAGGATTTATGGAATTAAATTCCCTTTTTCTCTATATCATTTGCAAACCTGCAGTTTCATTTTGACAGCAATTTCTTGTTCAGCAATCACAAAAATCCCCAAAAAGGTTCAAGCCTTTCAAGAGACAAGCTGAACTTTAATTACTAGGGTGCAAGCAGAAGGAAATGGGTTACATTAATGCAAACACAGTATACAGTAATACCAATATAGAGTGAATTTGCAGACCGGAGGGAAATCTGTAGATAATGGTGGCCTAATAAGGTACTATGGAGAAAAAGCATAGAGTTAGACAGTAAAACTGAACATTGAAAGAGTGTATTGTATTTATTGTAGCAGTAAACATTACGGAGAGTATTATTTAATTTAAAATAGAGTCTAAAAGTTAAAATTGTAGACTCTAAAAATTCCCATCATTCTATAAAATCTTCATACTTTACCAGGTCATTCAAAATCGGAACCTACTGCCCTTTACTGGATTACCACCCATGTAGTACAGACAGCACGCCACTAGAGGGCGCCTGCATGCAGATTTCCTTAGGGTCTGTAGCACTTCACCATGGCATTTTGCTTAAGACACTACTGTAGGAAACTTTGCACTTCCTTTGTATACCGTTATTGAAATGCTACAGTATAATGATGCAGTGTCCATTGATTTTAAAATTATTTATAGCTACTTGGAAAGTTCCACTCGTTCGGCTGCTCTGTAATAATTTAATGGTATTACGACACTGTGGAATGATAGGTGCAGTGATTGAGCAAAGGTATAGTTCATAAATATTTCCCTGTACAGATGAATTAGTCTTTATGGCAGCATTTAACTCACTTAGCTCACCAATTAGATAGATTGCTATCATACGCTCTCAATATCAGTCAATGTGGGGTCATTTGTGACGGGCTTCGATGTATACATCGCAGAAACAAAGTGCATCTGTGCTTCCATGGTGGATGTTGCTGATGTTCCAAGGTGTGATATCTTTACCCGTACATTATCATTATGGAGTGCAAGCTCAGTGGCTGAGCACACTGTGGACAGTGCACTTGATCACTTTGTGATGGCTGTGCTCCAAGTGTTCAGACTGTCACGCGGGGGGGTCTGTGGTTGGCATGTATTTCTTTTTAAAATATATATATATATATATTCTTTTTAACTAAAGGTTTTATGCATAGGAGTGCTGCAGCTTCACCTATCTGCCAATGTGACAATGACTAATGGTTCTGCGCATCGGGAGCCAAGGCACACTGCCTGCACTAGTGTGCAGTGAATTACTGGGAGTTGATACGTGAGACTTTGCACAAGAGGGCAGAGGCTGAGAGGCTTGTGCTGAGCTCTGCTAGGTGGAGCTCATCACATGCTTCTCAGGCCCATGGAGGGCAGCAGCAGCGGTTTCATCATGGGAGGATTTTTAATCAGAGGCAGCACTGAGCCTGTCAGGGTTCTTACAGAGTAAGGTACAAAAGGACAGGCTTTTCATATCGGTCACATTGTTCAGTCTGTGTGCCCAATATACGGGTGCCTGCAGTCATTTGTGACAATGGCCCTTATTCTGGTCGGTGCGGATATATCCGCGTGCGTTCGGGCCGCCGATGTTTTGTGTCTGCGCATGTGCAGAGGCGTCTCTGCGCATGTGCGAGCGGGGCGTACGGCCAAATCCCGCATGATATTTGAACACTCCGAACAGGGGGTGGAGAGGGGCGTGAAGGGCTATTTGGGCTCATTACCATATGCATACGCCCCGCGTTTCATGGGCGTTCCCATGCAAACGCTGGGCGTACGTATGGTAATGCGGCCGTGACGCACATGTAGGGGGCGGACATATCACATCGCCGGATGTCAGCTGCCCGCCCAGATCCCTGCTTTTGCACGGAAAAATGTCCGTGTGGTCTGAGGTTGCGGGAGCTGGTGGACCACTCGGTCCTGCATTCGATGGTCTGCGACCATCGAATGATGGGGGAGGTTCTTTTAGATGGAGGAGGCGTATTCCGTGAAAAATACACGTGCGGTCCGTTCGGACAGCTTCTTACCGCGTACGGACGGAGTTTGCGATCCGTATGGAAGGCGGGGTTTTGCGCGCACGGTCCTGGCCGCATAATCGGATCCGGCTGCACCGATTAGAATAAGGCCCAATGTGCAATCATCTGCATTGCATTGCCCACTAGGCGGTAACACCTACACCCAGGTAAATGCTAATGAAGGACGGAACAGTCATCTTTCCATTCTTTCCGATGTTTACCCAGGATCGGATATGTCGGCCCGACGGGCTGGGTACGCATCGCGTAGTATGTACCCAGCCTAACTGTCATTTTTCAAACACAGACTGTAACATGGGAGGAGCTGATTGGCTGGTACTTTGGGGGTTATTCAGTAAGTGACAAATACCCTGCTCACACGTCCTCGCAGTCCGAGCAATGTAATTGTAACGGGAAATTATGCCAGCTATGTCGCGGGGTTAACCCTGCGGTACTTTATCGCCAGCCACATTATCTCTCTCCAAAGTTTAGTAAACAGACCCTATGGTTTGGAATAATGGGGCAGATGTATTAAGCCTGGTGAAGAGATAAAGTGGAAGGAGATAGAACACCAGCCAATCAACTGTGTTTTAAAAATGACAGTTGGGGTGGTGCACTTCACCAGGCTTAATACATCTGCCCGACAGTTTGTAATGGATTAATGTTTTGAATTGGGAGTGTATTGATAGGTCCTAGATATGTCATTGTAATGGAATAATGTACAGGTTGAGTATCCCTTATCCAAAATGCTTGGGACCAGAAGAATTTTGGATAAAGGATTATTCAGTATTTTGGATTATTTTTATATTTGAATATTTTGGTATTTTGAGGTATCTTGCATTTATGTTGTATAAACACATCGCACACATAAAATAAACACAAATATATTTTATTTGTGTATAACACAAGGATTCAAAACATGAAACAAAGTTTGTGTAAAATCTCAGACACTGAATTTAAATGCCAAGCAATCATGTCCATGTACATATTTAGTACCAGTTACATGTTATTTCCCCAGTAGTGCCAGTTACAGATGTCCCCAGTAGTGCCAGTTACAGATGTCCCCAGTAGTGCCAGTTACATGTTATTTCCCCCAGTAGTGCCAGTTATAGATGTCCCCAGAAGATTTTTAGCAAAAAATAAAAAATAAAGTACATTTTGGAGACTATGGTTTTCGGAATGATTTGGATAACGGATATTTGGATAAGGGATACTCAACCTGTATTGGAGTTGATTCTGGGGTAGATGTATCAAACTATATAGGGGGTAGGGGAACAAAGCAATCAGCTCCAAACTATTACAGTATATTCAAACCCAGCATGTGACATGACAGTTAGGGGCCGACCAGCTGGTACTGTATCTCTGTCAGCTTTTTCTCTCTCCAAGACTAAGTACACAGACCTCTGTGTTGGTTAATTGATAGCAGATGACAGGTTGCTATGGGATTTTTCCTCACTTTATCTGTTTTTGAAAATTTTATACATCTCCTATCAGTGTGGTCGGTCCAAAGCTGGTGTAAATAACCGTCCACCGGAGGTATAAGTGCAGCAATGGTCTTCAGATGAAATACTGTAGCGAATTTGTCTTTTTTTCCAAGCCAGGAGTAATTATCCAGGGGTAAAATGGTAACTGATTCCAAGGACCGGATGATGTACGTCCCAAGGGGTTGGTTCGGACTACAATCCAGGGTTCTGTGTAAAGGCCCCCATACATAGAGCCGACTTGTCCTAAGGACAAGTCGGACCCAATTCTCCTCCGGAAGGCTCACATGCGATTAGGACTTGAGGTGCCATTTTTGACATGTGATAAATCGCATGCGATTTATCACATGTAAAAAAAAAATAATAACAGGGAGCTGCAGGGCGGTGAGGAGCAGTGGGGGCGGGCGGCTGGGGAGGAAGCAGTGGGGTCGGGCAGTGGCTGCTCTCAAATGAGTGGCCGGCTGGGGAGGAAGGAGTGGGGCAGCAGCGTTAATCAGACTCACTACTGTGTCCAGCGCCGCAGCGGGCGGGCAGCGGCGGCTATTACATCTTCAAAATAATGTGTCAAATAACTCTCCGGCTTTTGATTGGCTGAGATAGAGCACTCTCAGCCAATCAGCGGCCGCAGAGGGAGGCCACTGATTAGCTGAGAGTGCTCTATCTCAGCCAATCATTAGCCGGGCAGTCATTTGACATGCTATTTTAAAGTTGTAATTGCCGTGGCTGCTGCCCGCCCCGCTACGGCGTTGGACACAGTGAGTGCACACTGATGATGATTCTGGTCACCGCCGCCCGCCCCAGCACTGCGCCCGCCCCAGCACTGCGTCCACCCCACCGATTGCGAGGGATCTTATGTCCCGCCGGTCCGACCCCTGGGGCCGGGTCATGAAGAAACTATTTGGTTCGATTTAACGGGCCGATTGATCGCAATCGGCCGAAATCGGACCAAATCGTCTTGATGTATGCCCACCTTAAGGAAGACGGTGTCCAAGCAGCTCCCTGACGCTTTACGCTACAATAGTGGGTAGCTGTCTGTTCAAAGGCTGGATAGATATATATATATATACCCAAATTGTGTAGGTTGGTCATGTGACCCACACAATTTGGGTGAAAACAGGCCAAATCGCACCAGTGTATGGGGCCTGTAATGTTTTCTCTTATGTTGTGCAGAATAATAAGTTGACAGAAACAAACTATTTTGTGTCCTACAAAGGAAATGTTCATCTTTTAAACTGATGACGTCCTGAATGAGCAGAAAAGCAGCCAAAAATAACCTTTAATGGGGCCGGATTACAGCAGGACAAATTGCGGCAGCACATAGTGGATGTACAGATGGAGCAGATCTCATTTGAGCTGCTTTTTGTGATGCAATCGCAGCCAGCTGCTGTCCGCCAACAGAAGGGGGCGCGCACTCACGTGCTCTGTTTTGTAGGAGGCTGTAGCAGCCCTCCGCCCGGCTCTGCCCCTCTGCCCCAGCCTGCCCTCATGACATCCTGCGATCGGGCAGGCTGGCTGACGGCTGCTCCATCGATATATTGGAGTTAATATCCGGATGGTGCAGCTAATAAGCCCCCCAGTGGCTGGCAGCATCAGAATTGCGCAGCATTATTCCACTTGCAGTATAAGTGACTGTGCCGGCTCCCCTTCCCCTAATTGTGCACAAATCAGTCTTTATTTGTGAGAAACGAGGCGGTTTTGCGGAATAAAATGACTTTTTAAGCACCGGTCCTGCTGTTTTACTACACTAGAATAAATGTGTTTGTTTTTCACAGTTGCAACCAATCGGGCGCAGTCATCATTAGCAGCTTCCCCGTCACCGCTATATCCACCTTTACGCTTGCACCAGGCACTGCCCAGACCCTTGCAGGAGGCAGCGGCTGAGACTTTTGGGCTTATTTGTGACCGTTTGCGATCACACGCCCATTGCAATGTTAGTGCTGTAATCACGAGCAGAGTATTTGAGCCTTAGCTTCTGGTCATACGCACTTGTATCTGTCTATACTCATATATTTGGCTTGGAGAGTCTGGCACAGTGGCAAAGGCAGGATTCTAGAGACTGGGGGGGGGGGGGGGATTCAAATGCCATCCACAATTTCCCACCCTGTGAAACATTGGAGCAAGCGCAGGAGTCTGAGGAAGGGGTGATACATTATTAATATATTACACTATAGAAGTTCTATAGTATCTACTGTATCAAACATTTACACAAATATAATAGAACCATTTTTGCACTTTCTAAGCTCACATACTCCCGCCTCATGGTAAGGCTCCTGTCTCTTCTTCCTGGTAGCTGCTCTCTGGTCCGGTGTACTGATTGAGGACTGCACACATGGCAAATAGTAAAAGAAGCTGCTACCACTGGGTATGTGCAGCAGCTCCGTACTGTTCATTAACTGCATAATGTGATAACCGATCTAGTAACACAAAAACAGGGGGGTTTCCGGGCAATTAGAAACCCCCCAAAAGACATTCCTCCCTTCCCCAGTTCTGGAGCAGCCACGCTGTGTCTGGATGTAAACCCCGCATCCTCCTCATCACTGAAAGCAGTTATATGCTCACATATGCTATGTTCCTCTCCTGTTCCGAGCTCTTAATTCAGTTCATAAGTTTAACGCCAGGGCCGTAAAAGACCAGGGGCCAGATGTACTAAGCTTCAAAATATAAAATGGAGAGTGATAAACAGCCAGCCAATCAGCTCCTGCCTGACATTTTTCAAACACAGTCTGTGACATGGCAGGCAGGAGCTGATTGGCTGTCTGTTTATCACTCTCCATTTTATCACTTTTGAAGCTTAGCGCATCTGGCCCCGTGCTGGTTATTCAGGATTGAACTTTTGCCCGGAGCCTTTTCACATTTATTGTAGTTAGGGGCATAGATCATGTGCACATGTCCATGTGTAGGCAAGTGGCCATCTAACAGTACCACAGAACAGGGATGTGCGGTTCCCACATTACGGCCTTCTGTGAATTCAGGTTTTTGCTTTTATCTTGTGTTTTTTTTTCATATATCTTTATCTAACACCTGCTTTCTGCCATGTGCTCCGTCTGTGCCAATTTGTACAATGATGTGAGCCAGCTAAAGAGTATACATCTGCTAAAGGGGGTGGCAGCCATTTTGTGGGCTGGACCAATAGTGAATGCAGCCTATCGGCTCACTCAGAACCAGTGACATCACTAAATCCATAGATAACAGAGAGTGAGGGTGCCTAGGTGTCCGGGAGACTCCTGGATTTCAGTGTGGTCTCCTAGACTCCTGGAACAACGTTGCGCCCTCCTGTATCCTGCCTACTTCCCCTTTGAATTGTGTGGTGTAGGGGCCTTATGAGGTGATCTATGGTGAATGACATCATTATGTGTCCGCTCCAGAGGAGAAGCTGCAGCACGGTCCGACTCCAAAACTCAGAGGGTAGCCACACCACTACCAGTGAGTCATAGTGGAATGGCAGTTGGTGTCGTTCCCTATTTGAACTGTGCTGCAGCGCCCCCTCTAGAGAGTCCACTGATTCCCTGTATTGTATGATCAGTGCACAGTGTGGAGGCGGAGCCATAATGATGCTAACGGCATCTTGCCTGCACTTGCCACTTGAACCAACCCAAAACTAGGAACATAGAAGAGAACATAGACCTGTTGGCATTTGGTCCATTTCTCCGCATTGATGCCCGAGGCCCATGCTCTGTAATGGGTAACAGTTCTTTCACAGCCTGAAAATGGTTAACCAAGCATACATTTCATACCGGTTCCATTACCATGCACACATCCATATGCTGCTCATCTCATAAATATAATTGCCGTAAATATCCCGGCTCTGTCACGTTGCTTATCTGCTGACATAAATTCCTCTGGCACGCAGAGCGGGCGCCCTGGTGTCACCACGTGGCCCAGGCGGCAGATGGTGGATGCAGAACGCCGTAGCGTACAGATCTCTTAACTGCTCGGTGCCTGCTCGGCTCTGTAACTATAGATTTATAGAGAATTACAAGCGAACCGCAGCGACGAGCCCAGGAACGCATAAATTACACCAATAAATACATCTGAGAGAGGGGGAAGAAAAAAAAAACAGGGCGTGCGTGACATCCAAAAATGAAAGTAATATGGAGGAATAATATTGTCTTTCTTAATTCATGCAGCAGCCGGGATCAGAATTAAAATCAATTCTAGCGAGAAATCCTGCTAGCCGGAAGGCTGCGTGGCGGGATACAAGGAACGTATCGCCTATGTGGGTTTGTGGGCTAGGGATATTAACCCAGAGGAAAGGTGCGGGAAGTCGGTCAAAGGGAGTTTAATCCACATACTCCCCCGATCTGACGAAGGTCACTAGCCGGCAGAAACATTGCGGAATGCTGCTCAATGCATAATGGATTGAGGTGGTGATTCTGGTTGGTTTGCAAAAGCAAAATCTCTCTCTGATGGACAAAACCATATGCATTGCAGGTGGGGCAGAGGTAACACGTGCAGAAAGAGTTACATTTGCGGGAGTTGTTTTGTTTCTGTGCAGGGTAAGCACTGGCTGCTTTATTATTACACTGCAATATAGATATCCGTTTGAACACACCCCACCCAACTCTCTCTGCACGTTACATCTGCCCCATCTGCAGTGCAGCATGGTTTTGTCCATTAAAGGAGTTTGCATTTGCAAAACAACTAGAATCATCCCCCAAGCCTCACCTGTGGTCAAAGTTCTTTGTGTGATTTGTGTAAATTATAAACCAATACATAGACCTAACCCTTTCCCCCTACACCCCAGCAGCTTAACCCTAATTCCCTGCCCCCCATCCACAGCCTAACCCTAACCCTCTCTACTAGTGTCTAACCCTTATCCCCTTACCTTACCACCAATCTACAGCCTTCTACACCCTAATGGTGGGTACACACTAGGCGATTGATTCCCGGCATTTAGGACATTACTAACTATACCGGCGGTGCAGTGATAGTCACAATATAATGCATACGTGCTGGCCGATATCAGTAACAATATCGGTCAGTGACATCACCATGCCCCCCCCCCCCCCGTCCCGCTCTATACATACAGTTGTTGACTAGATAGTGAAGATTGAGCTGCATGTACAAACCATGGAGGGGAGGGGGGTGTCATTAGCGATGCACGGTAGCGTTAATGATATTGAGCGTACACACTGGCCGATATGCACGCAATATCGTCAACAATAGTGATATCGTCCATATTGTTTGGAAAATAACGCCCAGGGTGTACACCATACGCCCCCCATCCCCATTGGTGCCTAATTTTCGGTTCCCTACAAGCAGCGATTGATTTGTACAGCGCCGTTACAGATCATGCGATGTCTGTGGCGCTAAAGAACGAAAATATGACCCAGTAATGTGGCAGCAATAAGACCAGAGAATATAGTTCCCCCAAATCCCTGGGCCGCAGGAGGGTGTCTGTCCCCCTCTCCCTTCCCACCAGGTACTAGAACCCCTCCCTGCATCTTCTGCAAAGTGTAAATCTTCCAGATAATACGGCGCATACTGAAGGGTGGTTGTTAAAGGGCTGAGCGCTTTCCGTATTACAATAAGGCTGGTTCGCCGCACATTATTCAGGCCAGTTGTATGAGGATATAAAGGTTGATGAGGTCTTACAAGGACAGACATTAATTACACCACCATGGTGCATTGTAAATAGGGGGCTGGTTATCAGATAAGATTGGGAGATTCAGTTCCGCTCAATGCATAAACATAGACAGAACGAAATCCGCTTTTTCTTGGAGTTGTGTCTCAGGGGGAGAGAGATCATTTTGGCCCTTATTCTGATTGACGCGTACTTTACCGCATACTTTCGGATCGCGTATTTACGGCGTCTGCGCATGCGTGGAGAACGCCACGCGCATGTGCCACGCCTTGACTCCGTACCAGTTCGGCCAAATCCCGTCCAAAACTGTTCCCCGCAATCAGTCGGGAAATATGGGCGTATTATGGGCGTCATGCGGAATGACACATGGGCGTAGTTTCAAAGTGGGCAAAACGGGGCGGAAACATGGGCGGATACGGGGGAGTACACTTATGTTGGGGGGCGTACATTCGGATAGCACTCCGAATGCACGCGATCAAAAAGGGCAGAAATGTGCGGTGTCCACAAGTGTACTATTGCTTTGCGGACACCACTCGTTCATGCGGTAGGCGAACGTACCGCCTAATGACTACAAGCATTAACACCTGAACCAAATAGAATCTACTCCTTTACTCATTACTCACTAATAGGACGCTTGTCAGTGCTTTAATTGAAACCATTGCTGCTTCAAGGAAACCTTAGTAATCCCCCACATATGCTGTACTTGTCACACACTTAAAAACTGCTAACAATGGACATGACTGAATATTAATACTATCAATACACATGTGTATTCGACATGTACTCATGAAACCACACATTTTTGGTAAAGTTAACAAATTTATTTGTATACATGTCACAGTCAATGCCACTGTGATGCAATGACCAAAAAATACAAAATCCAAAAAATAAACAACATGGCAGGAATGTGCCAAAATAAATAATAATACAAAACAAATATAATTGCACACAGATGGACTCCAGCACCTCCTATGTGCCACTGCACATGCAGCCAGTGGGAAATGAGGATGCTGCTGGCCCTTCTACAGCAGGGCAACCTGCACCTGACCATTCTACAGCAGGGCAACCTACACCTGGCCCTTCTGCAGCAGGCCAACCTGCAGCTGGCTCATATGCACCATCAGCAGAATTGTTTGGAACACAACCGGGGACTTCACAAGATAGTACCATGGCCATCACTTCAAGTACAGCTGACAGTAATGGCAGGCAAAAGAGGGCAACAGGGGAACCAAAAAGGACATATGAAGCAAGGGCTCATCTGGTTACCCTCAGCACGTGATTGGACACAAGAAGCTGACACACACAGCACAATGGAAGATTTGGGACCACATAACGGTGGAGATTAATGCAGCCACAAGTTCATTTGCGACCACGTTTGGCCTTGGTAGGCTCCTTGGCCTGTGCAGCAGCTCTTCGGCCACGGCCAGATGCTGGGGCAGGTGGAGCAGATGATGTTGAGGGGTTGGCTGGTCTACCCCTCCTGCCAGCAGGGAGTGTTGCCGGTGGTAATGCACCAGAAACGGATGACATTAGGACCCTGTTGCTGGTAACCAGCTCCACCATAAGCTCATTATGGTGGAGGAGGAGATCATTTTGGCGGGTGGCTTGCTCGGCCAGCACCTGAGCACTTGCAGCCATGGCCTGATGTGACTCAGCCATGGCCTGCATGCTCGCAGCGATGGCCTGCTGGGTGCTGACCAAGCTCGCCAGGATCTCCTCGGTCCTACGCATCCGTTCTGATGCCAAGTCTCCCTGCTGGTTGATGTCCCCAAGCATGTTGGCCAAGGCGGCCAAATCGGCTTGGGCCGATGGCTGCTGCTGCACAGGCCTACCCCTGGGGCCAGGTGGCACGGACTCCTCCACCTCCTGAGCAGAGTCGTCACCAAGCGGTGGGGTGTCTGTGGAAAAAGATAAACACAATTAGGAGACATTCTAAGATAATTACTTGCACAAGTTTATGGCATGACCAATATTTACCTTCCAGAAAAGACGCAAACACTTCAGCTGGGGCCTCGCTATCCATCGTGCTCACCCCCCTGATCTCCTCAACTGATATACAGCTCTCGGCCATCAACTCCAGGGGGGTGAGCTCTAGCCCTGATGGCATGGGCCCGGCCCCAGATGTCTGGCTGTGTTCCCACCGCTTGGTCATCTTCCTCTTCAGGTTGGTTTTGAAGTCCTGCCACCTGCAATGTAAGTTGACATATTAATACATGTCACTCCAGATGTTAGCTGTTGCAGCCATTGCTCTGTGCTACATATTACGACATGTGATTAATGTCCAAAAGATAATATTACATGCAACTATGATATCAACCGTTACAATAGACATTCACAATCACCCTACTGAAACTCTCACCAAAATAACATGGCAATAATGTCTGTGTATCGTAACAACCTCACGGGCCATTTGCAAAATCCATCTAAGCATCAATTCAATCATTACTTGGCTATTACTGGGCACATGTATCACAAAACAACTTGCCTCTTCTTCACATGGTCCATCTCACGAACTTGTGGCGCTACTTCATTAATCTCTGCCGTTATCTGTTCCCAAATCTTCCATCTGCGTGTGTGTGTCAGCTTCTCCGATGGACACTCAATCCAATCACGTGCTCGGGGAACCAGGATGGCAAGCTCCTGTGCTTCATATGCCTTATTTTTTTTTGGTGGTTCCTCTGTTGCCCTGGCTCTCCCCTTGCCACGTCCTTGGCCACGCCCCCTGTCACGTGTCGCTGCACTTGAAGTGCTGGCCATGGTACTACCTTGTGAAGTCCCCGGTTGTGTTCCAAACAATTCTGCTGATGGTGCATATGAGCCAGCTGCAGGTTGGCCTGCTGCAGAAGGGCCAGGTGTAGGTTGCCCTGCTGTAGAATGGTCAGGTGCAGGTTGCCCTGCTGTAGAAGGGCCAGCAGCCTCCTCATTACCCACTGCCTGCATGTGCAGTGGCACATAGGTGGTGCTGGAGTCCAGATGTTCAAAAAGGTGCTGCAGCTCTGGGTCCACCTCTGGTTGTGATCCAGACATGTTAGCAACAACATTGTCACCTTCTAATACACCTTTATATACTGTTTGTGTATCCTGTTTGGCGGACATCAGCGGCAGCTGCGTTCCGTGCGTGAGCGTACGTCGCTGTTTTTTCGCGCCGCATACGGTGGCGGAAATTCCATTGTGTAAAACCTGGCGAAAGTTCTACATGAAATACTGGTCACCAATGCTAACATTGCATAGAATCTTCTGATACACCTGTGACTATTGCACAATACACATGCTATTTGCTAGCATGACATGACATTTGATTCATGACTACTGTGGTATTGTGGCGTTTGATTGCAAGCTAAAAGTAGCCCAATCCCTTAGATAATCCAGGCCACAAGTCATGCAATACTCATCTCTACTGTTATAGACCACACATGTGAGAGGCCTATAAATAGTGACTTGCTGCTAGAATCATTTGTCTCCAGATCTGGACTTGTCAGGGTCTAAGGTAAGGTCTTCCATGCTCCTTGTAGATATGATATCCATTAACAATGTAAGTGTATGAATGTATGCACCATTGCCTCACTGACTACAGATTGTTGGGCCAGCAAAGTGCGTGTATCATTATTGCAACATGTCACATGTTCACTATTTCACTCACAGGTCTTAAACCTGTGTGGGTTCATCTATTGCAGGACAACATGTCCCAGCAATAGATGAAATGTCTCATAGTACATGATGTCGGCAAAAAATGCTGACACCTTTATCTGTGTGTTTAGTACGGTGTGTATTGAGTTCATATTATTGTTACATCATTATAGAGTCAAATGGATCTGCGGGATTTCACGGGGCGGCCATCTATTGTACGTATTGAAGCCTACAGATCTATTTGTAGTGGGATATGGCCATTATGTGCATAGGTGCATCAGTATTTATGTTCATTTCTTTATAGGTTGCTGAAGCAATGATGCGCTACATGGAGAGGAGGCTAAGGGCACTTGCGGCTCTCCCCACTCGTCGCCCAAGGAGGCCAGGACGTGCTAGAATCTATCGCACACGGGTGACTCTGTTTGCTATGCCCGATGATGAGGTACTTACTAGGTACCGGTTACCGCCACATGTAATTCTGGATCTGCTCACGTTAATTGAGAGCGATCTGGAACCTCTACACGGGATCACGACAGCAATTCCGCCTCACACACAGCTGCTGGCGGTGTTGCATTTCTGCGCCTCAGGATCATTCCAACAAGTAGTGGCAGTACTTGCTGGAATATCTCAGCCGGCCTTCTGCCGAATCCTGAGGCGTGTGACGTCGGCCATGTTCAGGCGCAAGGGGCACTTCATGGCCATGACATTTGCCACCGAGACCCTGCGCAGAAGCCAGCAGGCCTTCCATCAAATTGCTGGCTTCCCTAATGTGATAGGGGCTGTGGATGGCACCCATGTACCATTTGTGCCTCCATCTCGAAGTGAGAAGATATATAGGAACCGCAAATTGTTCCACTCACTGAACGTGATGGTGGTATGTGGCCCATCCATGGAAATTCTCGCCTTCAACTCGAAGTTTCCCGGAAGTGCCCATGACTCTCATGTCATCCGACAAACCGGGATATGGCAAAGACTACAAGAGCTGGAAGGCCGTGATGCGTGGGTTCTGGGTGACTCCGGTTACCCATGTACGCCCTGGCTACTTACGCCGTACAGCTCCCCACCACCGGGCCCACAGGAGGCATTCAATCGGGCGCATGTTGCCACCAGGCAAGTGGTGGAGCGCTCAATTGGCCTTTTAAAAGGTCGATTTAGAGTGCTCCACCGCACTGGTGGTGACTTACAATATGCGCCTCAAATGGTGTCGAGGATCGTGGGCCTGTGTATATTTTTCCACAACATTGCTGTGCGGCGTGAGATACCCTTTGATGAGTGGGAGGTACCATCTGAGCCGCAAGATCCGCCCATGCGCCCATCCCGCGCCCCTGAATGCCGGAGGGGATACCAGCTGCGGGACTCTGTGGCGCAAAGATACTTCAGGTACATGTTATCGAGTTGACAGAACACACCAATTTTATTAAAAATCACCCCTTCAAATAAGGACAGTGTGTTAGTTGTCAGTGTTACAAAACGAAAATTAGCCAGCCTGCCCTCCTAATGGCAAAGAAATAGGAGATATTTATCATATGTGCTTAGTTTTGGGGGAAGTTCAATATAGGTGCTCATTATTATACCTTGTACAAGGGATCTTATGTGTTTGTTATATCTTCATTATTGTAGTTGATACTATCCCTGATGACTGGTGAGTACATTGATTTATTCTCTAATGTGTTGGGGATTTTTTCCTGTGTTGATGTATGATTTGTTTGCAGATATATATATATATATATATATATCTATATATATGATATTTGAATTTATTAACATGTTTCAACATTTCAAGGAGCAGGCAGCCAGGCAGCCAGGCACCCAGGCAGGCAGGCAGGCAGGCAGGCAGGCAGGGCTGGTGTATAATGCTGGTCTCAGGATACCTGCAAGTATGTGTATGTGTCTTTTAAACATAAATGTACGCATACACATAGATGCATAGAGTAAGTAATGCTAACTACAGCTATGCGTTGCTAAGCTATAGCACGCGTTGCTTGGCGGAGCGAGGCGTCATTGGATTTGCTAAGTGCATACACACTGTGTTTTATATATATCAGATTTGTTCATTGCCATACATCAGCACTACTGTTTTGAAGGCATGCGAATTTGTCACCATTTGTGTTGGCGCAGAGACGCTGTTCATGTAAAGATGAACAATAAAGTTATTAACACAAATAACTGTGATAAACCAATGCCACCACCTGATTGGTTGATAGATGCCATTGTTAACATGGCGGAGACACGAAGGGCAGACCCCTTTTCACCTGCGGAGCTGAGGGTTCTGGTCTCCGTCATGGAGACAAGGCTGGGCCGTGCGGGGCCCTTTATCAGTAACCGCCATAAGCGGAGGGCCTATGCTGCGGCAGGGCGCCGTATTTACGCCCGCACTCGGGTGCGGAGGTCCATCGGGCAGCTCGAGAGGCGGTGGTCGGACCTCCGCAGGCGCCAGCCCCAGCTGCTACAGCAAATCAGGGGCGAAATTGCTGATTGTGAGTATTTTAGCTATGAAATTTCGCACTTACAACATAGCATATCTAAACAATAAAATGTGTCTCATGATAAGTGGGTGTCCATGGGTTTAAAAGTCCATAGACTGTTATGTGTGCTTCTTCCTGGTTAACATGCAGTCATGTGGCTTTTATATGTAATGACATAGCATTGAGGATTCTGATGCATACAATGTGCCAGATCTAATATGTGTTACACATTGATAAATGCCAGGGTTGTAATGTTTGAACAAATTACTAACAATCACATAATAATTTAAATGTCACATTTTGGAGTCCATTAACAGTAAGGAGCTACTTTCCTGCATCGTTTGCCATCATTATCACCCTTCCATGTATGTCTTGTTATGGATTAATACATGTGCCCCAATGACCCGACATTGACCATGATTTTTTTTTCTACCACACAGCACGAGCCCGAGCCCGACAGGCACGTGAAGAGGCCGAGGCAGCCCTGGCCCAGGAGGAGGCCCAAGACCCTGAGGAGGAGGTGGCGGCAAGGGTGGAGGAGGAGGAAGTGGAGGAGGAGGAAATGTTGGAGGAGCAAGTGGAGGAGATGGTGGAGGAGATGGTGGAGGAGGTGGTGGAGGAGGAGGAGGTGCCTGAGGAGGTGGTGGTGGAGGAGGTGGAAGAGGAGTTGGTGGCAGAGGAGGAGGTGTTGGTGGCGGAGGAGGAGGTGGAGGAGGAGGTGGTGGTGGTGGAGGAGGAGGTGGAGGAGGAGGTGGTGGTGGTGGAGGAGGTGGTTGTGGCGGAGGAGGTGGACGAGGTCATGGTGGCGGAGGAGCTGGCGGAGGAGGGGGCTGAGGAGGCCACGGTTGCCCCAGAGGATTCCGAAGCCGAGGGGGAGGAGGCGTGCCAGGCCCCGGAGTCCCATCAGATCGGTATGTTTACATAATGCATCATTCATGAAGTAGTTGTACTGGTATTTGTTATGTAGCACTGGTGATTAAAAATTTTGTTCCAATACTATTCATATAGACCCCAAAGTGGGTAGCTACAGATACAGGTACGGGTTAGATGGGGTGTCCAAGGCATCCCTTTCATCCAGGACACCTCTCAATTACACAGGTTTGTGGGATGGGTTGGAGCTCCATTTTGACTGCCACATAACCGTTGTAGTTAAACAGGATCCTGGAGTAAAGGGATGAGTGGATCATTTGTGGATTAAATTCACCTGCTGCACGCGTAGATTATGACCCATCAAATAGTGGAATCTATATTGTTGGTGAATGTTATTTATAAACTCTAGGATGTATGCTATAAATGGAGTATGGCCCGGCCTACCTTGGAATGGAGTCACAAGTTGCCAGTGTCCCAGGAGCCTCCTCTACCTAAACACCCCCTGTAGTTCAGATTGTTTTTTTGCCGTCACAGAATTGTAGGTTGGTTTAGACAGAATTATGATTTTGAGGATGTGTACTGTGCATTCCTGACATTTGCATAACTCCCATGCCACGAACTATCACTGAACTTAGACTGAGCAGATTGTGACAAGTTCTTATTGACGGAGGCCATGACATGCTTGTCATTGGTTAGTCATGGGTGGGTTGTGACTGAGAAGAAACACTATGACTGTTATGTCTTCTGCAGAGTAAAGGGTAGAGGGAAAAAAAGACAGTATGTAGTAAATAAGTTTGCATGTATGTATATATGTATGTGTCATATCTATTTATCTATGTGTGTCTCTATCTCTCTACATAGATAGATATATATATATATATATATATATATATATATATACACACACATGTCACCTAGCATTTGTGCAATTTATGTCGCAGTATGTGAAATGTATGCATGAATAACATGACTAATTTTTGCCCCTTTGACATGCCCACAGATGACACCACACCGGCAGATGAGGGTGTTCTTGGGGCCCTCCTGCGGGCGGAGCACCATTTGAGGCTTTTACTAGCCGATCTGCAGGACCTCAGAGATCTCCTGATCTAATTTATTATTTTATATTTTTTTATTTAAATGTTAATTTTGTATTATAATAAATGGTTTATGCAAGTTCACAGTTGTTGGTTTTATTTGCACATTAAACAGTATATGTGTAGATTGTTTATAATCTTTTACACAGGGTCTAATACAAACCATTGCACTTAAATTGCTGTAAGGGTTAATGTGTGCAATGCATGTGTTAGGCATGCTTGTAAGGATATATTGGCATCTAATTGATTCCAATTCCAAATAAGCAGTTTTTTATGAGGATAGGTAATTGAATAAGTGGGTCATGTGATGTATTGCAGAAGATACATAATAGTGGGTTGTTTGGCGTAAATACTCCGCTTACGGGCGGTAGCACCGCTTGGCTCCCGTTCGGATGCGGTATTTCCGAGCATACTCTGTAATACTCTGTAATACCGTGCAGAATCGGAGTGTTTCTCCCGCACACGCATGGTTTGTATGTCGTCCGTAAACACGCCCTGTTCTTAAAGAGTGAGTCCGTCCGAATGCGGAGGACACGTGGGCGTTTCTACGGACGATGGCCGCACGCGGCAAAACACCGTGGCGTGCGGACCGCTCCGTAAGAATGCGGGAATATCCGCACCGATCAGAATAAGGGCCTTTATGCCCCTTTGTTTCAGAGAATGAGACACAGTAAATTCCACATTGCAGTGGGAACGTCCCTTGTAAGGAGGTATAAATGCTGCGGAAACGTCTTTCAATCTAATCGTATTGGCAACACGGTGATAAACAACACTAGAGATCTCTGCTATAGCCGCTGACAATGCAGATGATTTGCACGTTATGTACAGGTGCATAAATATTGGGACATTGACACAATTCTCATATTTTGGCACTCCACAATGGACCTAACAAAATATGCTTTAACGGCTGACTTTCAGCTTTAATTTGAGGGTACAGTATTTAAATCCAAATCAGGTGAATGGTGAAGGAATTACAACGGTTTTGATATGCGCCTCCCACTTTTTAAGGGACCAAAAGTAATGGGACAAACTAAACAATCCGAAATGTAAACTTTTTAATACTTTATGGCAAATCCTTTGCAGTCAATTACAGCTTGAAGTCTGGAACGCACACACATCACCAGACGCTGGGTGTCATCCCTGGTGATGCTCTGTCAGGACTCTACTGCAATTGTCTTCAGTTCCTGCTTGTTCTTGGGGCATTTTCCCTTCAGTTTTGGCTTCATCAAGTGAAATACATGCTCAATCGGCTTACTGTAGGTAATGTTATCGATATCATGCATATCGACGACAATGTATCGTGTGTGCGCAACCCATAGTTGCCTACCCTCCTGCATTCTGCAGGAGACTCCCTGACATAGCAGCAATCTCCCTCTCTCCCTCATTAGTCTAGCAATCTCCCTCATGTCACCTAGCCCACATTACACTGTTACATCATAGTTACCTCCTCTCCTGCATTTTGCAGGAGACTCCCTGACATAACAGCAATCTCCCTCTCTCCCTCATTACTCTAGCAATCTCCCTCATGTCACCTAGCCCACATTACACTGTTACATCATAGTTACCTCCCCTCCTGCATTCTGCAGGAGACTCCCTGACACAGCAGCAATCTCCCTCTCTCCCTCATTAGTCTAGCAATCTCCCTCATGTCACCTAGCCCACATTACACTGTTACATCATAGTTACCTCCCCTCCTGCATTCTGCAGGAGACTCCCTGACATAGCACCAATCTCCCTCTCTCCCTCATTAGTCTAGCAATCTCCCTCATGTCACCTAGCCCACATTACACTGTTACATCATAGTTACCTCCCCTCCTGCATTCTGCAGGAGACTCCCTGACATAGCAGCAATCTCCTTCTCTCCCTCATTAGTCTAGCAATCTCCCTCATGTCATCTAACTCACATTACACTGTTAAATTTTTTGGGAAAAAAGGAATGAGAGATAGATACATTTACAGTATATTGAATCATCAGCACCATTGTGACAGTGACAGGGAGGCGGCTGGGACCGGAAGGGAGCTCCGTCGAAAGGGGACTTGTGAGTGTCTCGTGCACGCGCGTCCCCTTCTGCCGGCTGGTGGTTGGCGATCCGACCACCAGATCCCCAATAAACGAGAGGCACTCCATCTGTAGTAGCTCTTACTAACTGCTTTGGGGCTCATCTACATTTGTATATAAGTCATTTTACAAGATTCCTCTCAGATGTAGCAGTACACACCCACACTTCTAGGTGCCACAGTCACAATCTCTTTTCACAATCTCCATATATGGAACTAGACACGCTCTTTGGGTGGAACATGCCACGCCCCCTCAATGGGGTGCTTTGCAAAATTCTATTACCAACTATAATCTCACTGAAACTAGTTTTCAAAAGTAGGCAAGTATGGCACAACCTTAACCTACAGTCTATCGTTCATCCGTTGCAACGGACTGACAATTTTTTTTTATAGGTTGCAGAACCTCTCCATCTGGGTTAGGGATGTAGACTCCGGAACTGTTCTCTGGAGACCCTCCCTGGTCAGGCTGAGGGAGATGGAGGTTATGACTTAGAGTAAAAAATATTTACTGGGATTCTGACCCAGAAATGACAGAAACTGTCTGCTTCATGTACATGGGGCCCGTATGTGATTATGTTATGGGTACTCTAACCCATTAGTTACATGGCTTTCACAATGAGGGAGAGTAGGACCTTAAACTAGGACTATCCCCCATCCCCCATACAGACTTAATACAGGATGAACTCATATGTACTAAGCAAGCTTGGACACTGGTGGCAACGTTCATGGGCGGATTTGAGCGCGGGGGGGGGGGGGGGGTCACCCAGGCACGTGCCCCCCCCTGTCATTTTCTCCTGAATCTGCCCCTGGCAACGTTGGCATTTCCCTATAGAATGGGGCTCCAGTGGGTACACCCAAGAAAACGCTGGGCATTACCCCCGCGACCTTAATAGTCGTGACCCAATGTTACAATGTTGACATGCAATTTGTTGACAGTGACATATTCAATCGATATATATATATATATATATATATCGCTCATCTTAGTAAATTTCCACCCTAGGGATAATATGTCATCATTTCCTCACTGTCTACCTGATGAATTTGACATGTTCAGCGAATGTGGCAGTATTATGGGGTGATTCAGCCCCACTCGGTGCGGACCGAATTCACTACCCGGCCGATTTGTGGGGTTTGTGCACGGGCATATATCCGCATCTGTAAACCCCCGGAGCAAACGCCTTTGGCGAGTTGGGCAGGATTCTCCGTAATGGAAAAAAAAAAGTATAGACTAATTTTTATCCAAGAACGGAGAAAAAAAAAATCATTCGATGGTAAGTGACCATCGAATGATTTTTCCTTCGTGCGGTCGCAGGCGAGGGGATGTTTCAGCGTACACATCCGCTGGCATGTTTAGAAAGCACATTATTCTTATTAAACAAAAAAGAATAATACTTTTTCAAACAACAAAGAGTCATTTTGTCTATAGGGCGTCCCCCTGCCTAGGCAGAAATACACTTTGTTATTTTTCTGCCAAAGTGAAGTGTGGACTAACGCAATTTATGCTACAAAGAAATTGGGAGCGCAGTACGTTCCATGTTGCAGCAGCCTCTGTGCGGCCAATCCCCCAGGAAAGGGTCTGAGATTGCCATCCATGCTTCCCGCCGCGCTGGACCAGTCTAACCATCATTATCAGGCAGAGATCACGAGCGTGCTGCGTGTACCATGCTGTAACTGTAGATACTGTGCTTAAGGCTTCGAATAGAACATTACCCACATAGTGTCATTCTATTGAGTGGATAACGTGCTCTACAGGACCCCGTAACACATGCACTGTCCACACACAATTATCTGCAGCACAGACTCTGCAGACCGCTCGCTGTTACATCTGTCTCTCGTTTCCTTCATATCTATATAATGACGGTTTGGCGGCTCGATGGAAAATTGTATCTGTTGGAAACAGCGGCGAGAATATCATTTGTAAACGTACAAGGGGCCTGATTCAGACCTGCTCGCTAGGCAGTGTATATTCGCTGGCTAGCAAGCAGGCAAACGATGCACCGCCGAATGCACGCCCCCCGCCGTACGCTTACACATCCACTTGGATGCGGCCACACGGAGGAAAAATCATTTGATGGATAAAAGTCAGTCTATACTTTCATCCTGTACGGAGATGGCAAAAAGGGGACGGGTAGTGACGTCAGTTGCCCGCCCCAAGCAGGCATAGACCCAAGCAGGTATTGACATGCTTACGTTTGCAGGGGTATGCCCAGCGGTTTTCTGGTCACGCCCATAAACCGCCAGGTGGTCCCCTCCGTCCGGCTCCTGCTTGCCTATAACTGATCGAATGCCCGGTTAGTGTGAAAGTCACTGAAGGCGTTCGTTCTGGGGGCATGCGCAAACCCCAAACATCGGACAGGGGAGCGAACTCGACCCGCGAAGAACGGGTCTGAATTGCCCCCATTGCCCCCATTGTGTACTACAGGCTGGATGGAAGATCACGGATCTACTTTCTGCACTTTTGTTCATTTCTAAGTTGGGTAGGTTGGGGGTGGGGGGGTGGATGGAGAATTGGGGTTGATGTTGAAAGGGGAGAGAGGGTGATGGAGGCGGGTGGTGAAGGATGTGGGGGTAGTGGTCCTCACCCTTAGAGGGAATGATAAAGCAATGTGAATAGCGCACTATACAATATGGGTTTGATTTTATATGTATGGTGCAGTTTATAAGAATGAAAAAAGAAGAGAATAAGAAAGAGTAAAATGCAATGATATTTACATAGTAAGCTCCACTGGGGCAGGGACTGATGTGAGTGTTCAACTGTATCTGTAAAGCGCTGCGGAATATGTGTGTGCTATATAAGATACTGGTAATAAATAAATAGGTACTTGTGGATTATCACGGCTCCCATCGCATGCCATATGTAGTGGCATGCGATAACATGCGATTGGATACGATTTTTCACGTTTTTAGGCATTTTTCAAAAATCGCATGCAATCGCATCGCATGCGATTTTTAACAGAAATGCATCCAAATGCATTGAAATTTGTATCAAACATGTTCAATGGCCCCCAAATGCCATTTTTCAGGCTGTACCACCCCCACTATCAACGTGAACCCGAAGCGCGGTGAGCGCAGCGCGCCCGCGAGGGGCGGCGTTACGCGTCCTACGACCTTTTCATACCCCCACTATCCACGTCGGCGTGGAGTTGAGAATAGAAAGTGTGGCGAGCGCAGCGAGCCACCGAGCCCGAAGCGTGGCGAGCGCAGCGAGCCCCGCGAGGGGACGCGGACACCTGTGAAGCCCGCGAGGGGACGCGTATACCTGTGAAGGTATCCGTGTCCCCTCGCGGGGCTTGCTGTGCTCGCCACGCTTCGGGCTCGGTGGCTCGCTGCGTTCGCCACACTTTCTGTTCTCAACTCGACGCCGACGTGGATAGTGGGGGTATGAAAAGGTCGTAGGACGCATACCGCCGCCCCTCGCGGGCTCGCTGCGCTCGCCACGCTTCGGGTTCGCGTTGATAGTGGGGGTGGTACAGCCTGAAAAATGACATTTGGGGGCCATTGAACTTTTTTATACAAATTTCAATGCATTTGGATGCATTTCTGTTAAAAATCGCATGCGATCACATCGTGGGAGCCTTGAATGTCCACAAGTACCAATAAATAAATTACAATTCAATAATGTAGTTGTCAACATCAGTCAGGATCCAGTTAGCTTCACTGAATCTCTGTCTCAACAGAAGGGTCAGCGTAGTGTTGGGGGGACCTCAAGAGGTCTAAGTTGATCTTTTTAGGGTTTTACCTCGATGCCATAGATGGTTGTGTTGGTCACTGTCCGGTCGTACCGCGGTGTGGAGAGAGACCTGTTCTGCGGCGGTAAGATTCTCCTACTTGTGCTGGTATCTCTGAGCAGGGGTGTCGTTGGTCTTCTCTGGAGCCGCGGGTCGTACTGGCACCTGCGCGCCGGGCTGGTGCTTCCGGGTACCTGTGGACGGATGACGCAGATACAGGTACTGTAGCTATGCTGGCCACACATCAGACCAACTTTCCTCCAACCATCTAACTAGTTGCTTGGATGGAATAAGAATAGGTACTGGATGGGAGCAAAGGAATCAGAAATGTGCTCACAAACCCAGGAAAATGGGCAAAAACTTTCAATCAAATTGTTTAAATCAAACAGGTTCAACTACAGTACCGTGTCTGAGTGACAGTTGTTGTCCATTTACAGATTTTGGGAGCACATTTCTGAAGTAAATATTACATTTGCTCCCATCCAGTACCATATTTTTATTCCATCCAACTAGTTGGATGGTTGGAGAAAAGTTGGTCGGTTGTGTGGCCAGCATCAGGCTGGGCACATAAAGCACGGGTCTTTCATGGTAGTGCATAGCTGCCTCCCATCCTGCATTCTGCAGGAGACTCCCTGAAATAGCAGCAATCTCCCTCATTAGTCTAGCCATCTCCCTCATGTCACTTAGCCCACATTACACTGTTACATTATTTGGGGAAAAAGGAATGAGAGATAGATACATTTACATTGAATCATCAACACCGTTCCCCAGCACTTTACCAAGTATAGTAGCTCTTACTAACTGCTTTGGAGATCATCTACACTTGTGTAGAAGTCATTTTAAAAGATTCCTCTCATGCTCCTAGGTTCCCCGTTCACAATCTCTTTTCACAATCTCTCCATATATGGAACTAGACACGCCCTTTGGGTGGAGCATGACACGCCCCCTCAATGTGGCACTTTGCAAAATTCTACTACCAACTATAATCTCCATGAAACTCATTTTCAAAAGTAGGCAAGTATGTGGTAGTGTTGTTGGCATACCATATTGGCTAGGCCAAGTGCAATACCCTGGAATGCAGATTAGGGATGTCCGTGTCTTCCTGATGAAGCCCAGAATGTATTATACAGAACGAACACGTTGAGGCGTTCTCCTGTCTATCCTTTCCTCTGACTATGGTGTTTCAGTTGTTTAAATAAGCTTTATTGGCACCACACTGTTGTGCACTATTTTAAATGTACGTTTGCTATTTTTCTTTTGTGCAATAAACGCTTCTTTTATACTACACCATAATTACACCATGAATTAGCTTCTCACTCCTTTATGCTTCGAAGGTGTTGGCAGCATTGGATTTGTACCTGTTGAAGGATCACAGTTAAGAAATGAGTTATACCCAAGGCAATGCTGTTGGTTAACCACAAGGTCAGCACTGGAAAAAGGTCATTACCAGCAAAAGACAGATACAGACACTGTCGACGCATGAGAAAGGTTAACATAAGTTTTTCTCATTTTTGGGGGTCAGTGTCTACACCCGTTTCCGGTTGATAGATCTAGTGTCTAAATAGACAGTCAATAGGTCTAGCCCGATTGTTAAAATGCAATAAGTCGACATGCAACAAATCGAGAGGGTCAAAAGAAAGACATGGGCAAATGGTCGACATGAAAAGGTAGACGCATGAAAAGGTCAACATTTTCCATGATTTTTTTCTAAAACCAACTTCTTATTCATCATCCATGTTGACATAGACATATCGAAATCTCATGTCTACCTTTTTGTCCCTGTTGACCTTTTGACCCTGTCTACCTGTTTCATGTCAACTTTATTGGATAGACCTATTGATTGTATATCTAGTCCCTAATCCACACCTGTCTACGCCTTTGTACATAGACTCCTAATTCGTGTACCGTGTCCCCTTGTATGTATGTGGATCAGTTGGTCTCCAGCAAGTTGTTAGACAGTGCATTTAGGTCGACATGCATTTAGGTCGACATGCAAGAAGGTGTCTAGGTCAACATGGAGGAAGGTAATGAGTCTAGGTCTACATGCAGGAAGGTCAACAGGGCCATTAAGTCGACATGGGTTAGGTCGACAGTCAATAGGTCATCATGGGGTTTTTCACTGTTTTTTAACCCGACTGTCAACACAGTCAACATGGACATAGGATAAAGTGCACCACGTCCCCTCGCATGGCTCGCCCTGCTTCGGGCACGGTGCCTCGCTATGCTCGGCACACTATTTTATTCTCTCGCCACACCCTAGTGGATGGTAGGGCATGAAATACCGCCTGTCGGCGCATAGCTCAAAAAACAGTGAAAAACCCCATGTCGACCTTTTGACTGTCGACCTTACCCAAGTCGACCTCATGACCCTGTTGACCTAATGACCCTTTCAACCTAACCCATGTTGACCTAGACTCATGTCGACCTTCCTGCATGTCGACCTAGACACATATCGACCTAAATGCATGTCGACCTAATGGTGTCAACCTAATGAATGTCTAACAACTTGCTGGTGGCCCAATGACCATATCCCGCATGACTCGCTTCACTCGCCATGCTATGGGCTTGGGGCCTCTCTGCTATTGCTGCTAACGGCACTTTTTACCATTCTCAATTGTAGTCCATGTGGATGGTAAGGTACGAAATAGAAAAAAATGGGGAAAAAATTGTAAAAAATTCATGTCGACTTTTTTCATGTCGACCATTGTAATGTTGACCTATTATCTATGTCAGCTTTGTGGATTTCGAACATAAGGTGTCCACCTTTTGACTGTGGACCTACTATTGACTGTTCTAATGAGGCCCTACGAAGACTCCAGTGTAACCCACCTTCCCCCAGCCTTTGGTTCCAACCAGTGGTGGCACCAGAGGAGGGGCTGCTGCACAGTTCAAAATTCAAATAGCGGAGCCACACCAACTGCCAATGAGTCCATTTCTAATTGCAGTTGTTGGCAGTGGGTGTGGCTCCTATATTTGAATTTTGAACTGTGCTGCAGCCCCGCCTATGGATCCGCCACTGGTTCCCATTGAACAATTTATCATTTGAAACTTTGTCTTATACCCCTTTCACACAGAAAATGAAATACCCGGGTGAAGCAGTTCCACCCGGGAATTTCATTAAATACACGGGTCCTTTTTCTGTGTGAAAGGGCACACCTGTGTCGTAAATCCCGTGTCTCCGACCCGGGAATTGACCAGGGTCGAGGACACGGGATTTATGACCCGTGTTGACCCTTTCACACAGAAGAAATACCCGTGTTATTCAGCAAATTACTGGGTAGAAATTTTCAACCCGGTAATTTGTTCTTCTGTGTGAAGGGGGGTCAGGCTGCTCCCGGCAAATTGACACAGCATTTGAAATGCCGTGTATTTGCCGGGATTTTCAGACTTTTCTGTCTGAAAGGGGTATAACACATTCTGAACTTTTCTCTCCATTGCTAGTCTGAGTCTCTAGTCTTAAGTCTTTATGTTTCCAGGCATGGCTTGTTTGTGGTAATGCTCCATTTGTTAGGGGAACGTGCCTCCCACTCCCACTGCTTTCCCACAGCCGACTTTGATAAATAAAATCTTCCTCACAATCCCATATTATTTAATGTGAGACATAAAGGATAGTCTTTGGTTCTAAGCCCCAGAGGTTTGATCTAGAAAACAAACACATTTGTTAAACTCCGTGCTTCAAAGACAGAAATAAATCTAGGATAGGCACATGAGATGGCTTTGCCCCCCTCCCCCCCAGCCTCCAGTCTCCGTCCCAGTCCCTCCCCCCCAGCCTCCAGTCTCCGTCCCAGTCCCTCCCCCCCAGCCTCCAGCCAGATCAGAAGTTTTAGCAAAAGATCCACGGGAGCGCGCATCGGACCGAAATCGGCCAATCGGCCAAAAAATCGTTCTAGTGTGTGGGCACCTAGACTTGGGTGAGTTCTTTTACTTCTGTGCAGGGAACATACTGACTGCTTTATTTTTACACTGCAATATAGATCTCACTTTGAAATAAAACCCCACCCAAATCTAAAGGTGCCCACACACTAGAAAGATCTGCGATCGTAAGATGTGCGCATAAATTAGCCTTGAAATCTTTTGTACGTCCTGGACAAAAGATTTCAGGCAAGCGCACATCTTTACCAAAGATTTTTCTTAAGGCCGCCATGCACTATGCGATTTGGGCCCGATTTGACCCGATTCGGAGGAATCGGGCCGTGAAATCGGGCCAAATCGCATGTGCAGACATCCCATCCGACCCGATGCGCGGTCCCGTGCGCATCGGGTCGGATTCGGGAGGTCGGACGGGCTGCACATAAGATTTGTTAAATCTTATGTGCAGCCCAAGGCGGGCAGGGGACGCAGCGTATAGTACGTGCGGTGGAGGGAGCCGAGCGGGGGACTGTAAGCAGGGAGCCGGGCTAGAGAGGCAGTGGGCGCACTATCCTGGGCGGGGGGGAACGCCGCAAATAGATACTTCCAGGAGGTGAACGCCGCAAGGGGATCAGAGACAGAGACCGGGTAGCGTAGGGGAAGCCGGGCACATAGAAATGAATGGACAGCCAGTAATTGGCTGAGAGCTCTCTGACTGAGACAGCTCTCAGCCAATCACTGACTGTTAATTAATTTCTATATCCGCCTGCTGCTGCCCGGCTTCCCCTAGGCTACCCGGTCTCTGCTCTCTGGTCCCCTCGCGGAGTTCACCGCCTGGACCAGTGCGCCCACTGCCTCCCCTGCCTGGCTCCCTGCTTGCAGTCCCCCGCTCAGCATCTGGCTCCTTCCACCGCAGGTACTACAGGCTGCGTCCGCTGCCTGCTTGCAGCCCCCATGCCCTGCTCAGCTCCCGGCTCCCGCTGACAGCAGCTCCCTGGGGGGACTGCATGTGATAAATCGCATGCGATTTATCACATGCAAAACCTGGCACATCAAGTGCCAAATCGTACGTGACCCCACCCAGGGGAGTTGTCAGTAGATTAGGTCCGACTTGTCCTTCGGACATGTCGGCCTAATGTATGGGGGCCTTTAAGATCCCTTGTGCGTTCCTATGGATCTTTTGTTAAATTTTCTGATCTTTCGTGCAGCACGTAAGATCAGAAGATTCAGCTAAAGATCCGCGGGAGCGTGCATCTGACCGAAATCAGCCGATGTTCGACCGATTATCGGAAAACATCGGACGATATATCGGCCGATTTATCGGAAATCGGCCCAAAAATCGTTCTAGTGTGTGGGCACCTTAACTCCCTCTGCACAAGTAAAATCTACCCCACCTGCAGTGCACATGGTTTTGTCCATTTGAGAAGGAATTTGCCATGAGGAGTGAACCAGAATAACCCCCTTTGTTAGCGCTATCCAAACGGAGTATACATATACCACTACATGTTGGCGCAATTTGAATAATAGGCCAATGACAGCAAGATGGACTGCACCGTTACGATGCTTTATTAATACATCATGTTCAGGCGATAACCTACAATCCAAAAACCTCGTCTTACTATATATCCCCACACCTGAATACGTGAAGCCAGCCGCAAGGTCAGTAAGCAGAGGCAGGACGCAAAAGAGTGTTGTCACAGACAACCGCCCGTCACCAAGTCAACCAGGCCGCTAAAAAAACAATTAAAAATAATAGCGAAAAGTATACAATAACAGAAATACAAAATTGGTACATTATGTCATCATTAATATACAAACAAACAAAAGCAGTGACACATTTGCAACAGTAAATCTTGTGTAGATATAAATACATACCCATTGAGATAAAGGAATGAAGCCCCAAAAATTCATTTAAACCACAAAAGGAGCCAAGGTGTTAAGACGATGTATCCACCTCGGTTTTGGTGGTTCTGTTATTGTGCAGTATTATTGTAATTGTTTTTGGCGGCCTGGTTGACTTGGTTACAGGGGGGTGTCTGTAATAGCTAAATAATCACAGGTACTTGTGTATTATCATGGCGCCCACGATGTTAATCTTAGTACCTCGCATGCATCGCATCGCATGCGATATAACCGCATGCGATGTAATGCGATCTGATTTTTAATTGTACAAGCACTCTGATGGGTACTTTCAATGTTAAATGCACCCCCATTGTCAACGCCACCCCCACTATCAACGCCAACCCGAAGCGTGGTGAGCACAGTGATCCCACGAGGGGCGGCGGAACGCGTCCCCAGACCTTTTCATACCCCTACTATCCACAGGAGTTGATTTTAGATAGCGAGCGAGCCACCGAGCCCGAAACGTGGCGAGCGGACGCGGATGACTTTACATGTATTCCGCATCCCCTCGCGGGGCTTGCTGCACTCTCCACGCTTCGGGCTCGGAGGCTAGCTGCGCTCGCCACACTATATAACTATCTAGCACCCCTCCGCATACACCTGCAAATGCCGGTATTCAACCAGCGGGGGGGGGGGGGGATTCTGGGGGGTAATGCAGGGGTTCAGTGGAAGTCAAGAGACCTGACCACCCTTCTGGGGGGCAGGGAGGGGGACCCATTTTTTGGGAGCCTCCCAACCTTTCCGGGAGGGTAGGCAAGTATGCATTAAATCAAGATTGAAATGTTACTCTTTAATGATAATGGGGGAGATTCTCTAAGCTAAAAATGCGGTAAAACCCCCGTTATCTGGGTTTTTACTGCATTTTGGTATGCACTAAGCCTCTGCCGCCGGGTTACCCCGCCACCCCGCATCGCCCCCCCTCACCTGTGTCCGGGTAGCACAAAGTTGTGCTGCCCGGACCTGTGACCTCCTCCTCCCTGCACTATGATCCTCTTCCGGGTGCAGGGAGGAGGAGAGCCAGCCCCCCCCCCCCGCAGCAGCAGCCAGCAGCCGGGTAAGGGAGGGTGGGGGGGAGCCGCCGGGTCCCGATGACTCTCCACAAAGGACAGCTCTTAACGCGAGAGCTGTCCTTTGCCATAATTATCGCATATATTAGTGCATATGTGATAATTATGAATGGGATGGGCGGTGATAGGGGGCAGAGCTGGGGTGCGGATATTAGAACATCCCCCCTTATGGGATTTTACTGTTTACACTAGACCAATCTCTGCAAGCCTCATTTGTAATACAGACACATCTTCTGTCTTTTTATATTAAACTATTTTAATGCAAATAGATTTTTATTGTTTTTAGGTGTAGCAAACACAGTATAATTCCATTGTAAATTTGACAATTGAAGAGCAGTACATTAGCTTAATAGAATATGCAAAAACTGGTATGGGGGGGGAGGGGAAGAGAAAAAAAAAAAAAAAAAAAGGGGGGAAAAAGGAATGGGTATCGGAAGGGGGGGGGGGGGGAATTCCGGTTCATAAATTTAGTTATCAGTAGTTAAGATAAAAAGTATAGTCGTGGACGCGGGTCTACGGCCACTTCCGACAGGGAGGGTCAGCGGGAGAGTAAGCGTGAGGGGGGAGACGACCGATGACCCGGTCGATAGAGAGGGGGGGGAGGGGGCACCAAGAGGATTAGGGTGTTATTGCTTCTTTGTAGGTCTTGGTGTCCTTAAAGAGCAGCCAGCGGGACCATGTATTCCTGAACTGGGCGTGTCTGTCCTCAGCAGAGGATAGGATGTCTTCCATGTCCATGTAAAAGTCTATTTTTTTGAACCAGTCCTTTGTTGTCGGAGGAGAGGAGGAGCGCCATCTCACCGGGATAACCCGGTGGCATAGCAGGGAGTTTTTGTATCTCGATATGGGTGCTGGTGAGAGGTGGAATAGCCAGAATAGTTGGTCTGTGGGGATCTGGTCTCCCAGGATAATCGCAGACATTCTGAATATCTCCGACCAATAAGGTAGGATAAGAGGGCACTGCCACCATATGTGCAGTGGGTTTCCTGGGGCCCCGGAGCAACGCCAGCAGATATTGGGAGCTCCAGTGCCCATTTTGGAGAGGGTGTCTGGGCATCTGTACCAGCGAGATATTAATTAGTATTGTGTTTCGCGGACACCCACATTGGTGGAACATGCGTGAGCCAGGCATAAAATCTTTTCCCAGTTGGCGTCACCTATCTCCTCTCCTAGTTCTCGGTCCCAGGCTACCGTAAAGTGGGGGGGTTTGAGGCTGATATCTGCCAGGATAAGATTGTATATTGTGGAGATGGTGTGTTGTGGGGGGGTCTTATTGGCGCAAAGGAGTTCAAAGGGTGACGGGGGGCTGGTTAGCGTGTTGGAGGGACCAAGAGAGTGGAAATAGTGACGGACCTGTAGGTACCGCCATCTTCTGTCTTTTTAGGGTGTTTAATACTTGCAAGCTAGTTTATCTCAAAATGATGGCTTCCGCAATGTGCTTTGAGCTGTGACAGTTTTTGCCGACAATCTCTCCACCCCACCCCCAGTCCCTACCTGCTACTACCTCCAATCTCTGTCTGCACAGCTGAGCTCCCTCTTTCAACTTTGAAACAGATGAATGTCCCTGCAAAAAGTGCTTTCACATTCTGTTTTGGCATCTTTTAGCACCCATAGGAGTAATTTGGTTCGTCGAGTGGCTTCTAGTTGTCAGCGGCGGTACACACCTCATAGAGGTGAGGAGTAGTTAACCTTTTACATTTCAGCATGTACAAACGGAGCCCCGATGGTGGGATGTTTTGTTGCCTTATTTCTGATGCCAGAGCAGTGGTTCCTCCAGATAAATAATTTGCAGTCAAGGAAAAACTATTAAATAAATAATTCCCGGTTATTGGCGACCACAGAAAGCTACTGACTATTTCAGCATCTTCACTCTGAAGGTTTCATGTTTCGTTGAGCAGCAATAAATGTAATAGAAGACGATCAATACTAATACATTTAGTGGAATTGTCTTTGCTAGATGTGTTTTCAACCACATCACAATATTGTTGTTAGAGATGGGTAAATGCAGTATCCCTACAAGGGGGGGTGGGGGGGCTTGGTTTTTTATCAATAACTAATGCTGGGTACACACCAGGACAACAAGGGCAGGGGCAAACGCAGGATTTTCAGAGGGGGGTTTCCAGAGAGGGGCGGAGCAAAGCACAGAGATGGGCACTTAGGTGACCCAGTATATGCCGGGTCAGGTAAAGTATTATAGATAGACCAAATGTACTGTACATAAATAATAAAAAAAAAATATATATATATATATATATATATATATATATATATATACACACACACACACACACACACACATAATAGCAGTGTAGACCCCTGGGCATAGCAATGTATTGGGGCCTCTACCTATCCTCCAGCGGTAGGGGTGGGGGGTGCTATGAGCGGAAGCTTTGATGTCCCGCGGGTGGTAGGGGGTATTATATCAACCGCTCAGCATGTAGGGTCTGGGTCAGTAATTTCCACTAATTACCCCTTTACTGCACAGCTGGTGGGAGATGAGGTGGGAGAAGGGGGCATTGGGCTGAATGAAGGGTCTCTGATACATAACTTCCAGGATGGTAGAGGATGTTTAATATGCAGAGGAGGGGTGTATAGTGGAGTGGGCTTATTATTCATATTTTTCTGGTGGGAGGACAACTTGCTTGACTGCAGATATCTCCAGTTCCTGGAACTAGATTTCTTAGATTTTAATGGAATTACAAACTAGAGAATCCCACCTACCAAATGGAATTGGGGACTAGGGGATGAGAGTTCAGGAGGCAGAGCAATCTGCCAATGAGTATATAAAACTACATACCAGGTGTGTGGAGCTGGAGCAGTAACCAGCTGCTGGAAGGCTGATATCTCTGGTTCTGGGATCAGTACAGACAAACTGCTAGTGTCCTTCTTGTACCCATGGAAAGAGGGGACCCTCAGCTTTCAGCCTAGGGCCCTTAGATTACTGGGGGGTTTCTGGGTACTCAGAAACCCCCCCCCCCCTCCTGCGTGCGCTACTGAAGGGTCCGATCCCATCAATCTAGATCCAATTCCGACCGATTGGATGTAGATTGTGTGGTGATTGGGCCCTTTTCTGTCCTGTTCTGATCCGATTCCGATCGGATGTGCGGCCCCGCGGGTCGGTCGTTATTCAGATCCTACCTGCAGCAGGAAGGACCTGGAAACGACCATACACCCGGGTGCGGGTCGCCATCGGATCGGAACCCGCTCCCAGTGCACATCGTGAGCGGGTCGTCCTGGTGTGTACCCCGCATAAGACTATGGGGCCCATTTATCAAACCATATTTGCGGCTAAATCCCCGAAAACACACGTTTTCGGGGTTTAGCCGCAAATATGCAAATATTAAGTATCTCCTAAATCAGGGGTTCCCAAACTTTTTTGAATCACGGCACCCCGAAGCATCAGAATTATTTTGCGGCACCCCTAGGCTAAAGGTTTCTCATTGAGAAAGTTACAAAACAAATATTAAGTTAAATAAATTGTGTTTATATCTCATCCTTAGGATCAGTTATGTGGTAATGGACAGGATTCCCTTCTGTTTGTCACCAATTTGACTATTATATTGGACATAAATAACTTGAATTGGTCCTGGGCCACCATCCCAGGGCACCCCTTCAAGTCCTCCAAGGCACCCCAGGGTGCCACGGAACACAGTTTGGGAACCACTTCCCTAAATGTATCATAGGGGGACCGCAGCAGGGATCTCCGATCCCTGCTGCGATCCTCCCTGCAGTTCCGCCGGCCACATCCCCCATAGGTTTCTATGTTGATCCCCCGGCTTCCGGGTTAGGGCTTCGCAGGGACGGGCTCGTTTCGGAGCCCTGTCCCTGGGCCCTTATTATTGATACATTGCCCCGACACAAACAGACGTGGATGTGAAAATTTGAAAACATAAAAAAAAAAAAAAAAAAGCAAAAACATTTTATTATTATTTTGTTGGTTGTTCCGCATATCACTTTCTTTATTCAATTATTAAGGTGTGATCTCAATAAGGTGGTGGTATCATAAGCGCTCTCTATTTCTTTCCATTTGTACTTCCATCTGTCTCCCGCTAGCAGGGGGGATTCTTGTAGAGAAGCAGCTGGTACTCAAAAAGGTGCACTTTGGGTCACCTTTGTGTATGTATGTATATATATATATATATATATATATATATATATATATATATATATATATATAATTACAGGAACAGAAGGGCGTCACTCCGGGTCCCATGCAAACAGGTGAATTTTTTATGTGTTCAAACGGTCAACGCCGTTTCGGGATTACTCCCGTCGCCAGGACTAACAGTGTTGGTCCTGACGACGGGAGTAATCCCGAAACTGCGTTGACCGTTTGAACACATTAAAAATTCACCTGTTTGCATGGGACCCGGAGTGACGCCCTTCTGTTCCTACATTATATTGGTGGGGTACCCACCTTGGGAAGGCACCCGGGCAATTTACTTCGAGAGAGTGGGGAGTGCCGGACATTCCACTTTTGCTATATATATATATATATATATTTGTGAGAGTGAAAGAGTTCAGGGTGCGCTACTGTATATATTTGTGTGTGTATAAAGAGCAGTTAGCTATGGCACTCCAACGGACCTCTAAATAAATGCAGACCGTACACAACATTTCTGAAGTCTTTACTTTCTTTTTCAAACCTGTTCTGTATAGGTCACTGGTACGGCCTTGCCTAGAAAAGTGTTTCAAATAAAGTATACCAAGGTCCAGGAGGTAAACATTCTTCACATGAAGATGAGTATTAGAACATGAGGACATGCGCTGACACTGGGGGGAGGTTTTAGGTGGCGCATCCGGCGGTGGAGGAGGCAACACTGAGGTGATGCTGATGCCTCCTCCATAGAAATAAATGGGTCCGACACAGGAATAACACTACTTTTATTGCGGGTTGGGTTGCGGGTGCCCGGTGCGGGAACCTGGGATATTCAACATTCATACCGCACGCCGACCCGGGTTGTCCCGGCAACAACCCGGTATGTCAGTATTTTGGTCATGTCAGCAATTTCACCACATCGGCATAATGAATGTCAGTATTTTGAATGTCAGTCAATGGGGGTCAACATTTTGACCATCGGGATTTTGACTGCAGGTTAATTGACTGCATTCCCCATAGATCTTGTTTTCTTAGAAGACATTATGGGGGTTATTCTGATTTCCCATCGGAAAGGCACAATCACTCTTTAATGGACAAAACCATGTGCACTGCAGGTGGGGCAGATGTAACTTGTGCGGAGAGAGTTAGATTTGGGTGGGGTTTGTACTTCAAAGTGATATCTATATTGCAGTGTAAAAATAAAGCAGCCAGTATTTACCCTGCACAGAAACATAATAAAGCTTTTCGGGTCCCCTGCTATCATCATGGTGAGTGATGGGAGACAGATGCTGCCGCCGCTGTGTTTGTTAAACAGACAAAAACAATAATCGGCGTAGACTATCATCGGCCGCGGGCTATATATAATAAATGAGCTTGTATGTATGATTTGCTTTTTTATGATTTGTTATAACTTCTGTGCTGCACATTTTTGTGGCGTCTTATAAATACACAATGATAATAGCTATATTGCTGCTAAAGTGTAATTTAGCAACCTATAAAATGTTAAGCCTTTCTTAACCCTCTCCTTGCCAGCAAATCCCGAAGCAGTGTTTTCGGGACTCAGCGATGAATGCAGTTGTCCATGAGTAAATATTAACCGGGATATGTCTGGAGTTTTTACTGTCGGGATGCCGCTGTTGGCATCCTGACCGTCGGGATACTGAATGCTCGGACTTTGATGCCATTTCAGACCAGTTTGTTCAGGTCCAAATACGGATCCGATGGTTGGGGGTTTTCCGTATGTGCTTGCACGAATATGCACAAGCGCAAACCCCAGGAGCAATCAGCTTCGCCGAGTTTAATACTTTTCAGCCCATTCAGTCCAGAGGTGGCAGGCGAGGGTGGGCATGGGGCTGGCGTCTGCATAAAAATGCTGGGCATTCCCCTGGGTTCTTTGTAGTACCCAGGGGAATGTAGTACCAGAACTGGCTGAGAACCATAATATATGTTGTTCCAGAACTGGTTGAGAACCATAAGATATGTAGTTCTAGAACTGGCTAAGCACGATGATATATGTAGTTCCAGAACTGGCTAAGGACAATGAGATATGTAGTTCAATCACTGGCTAAGGATGATAAGATATGTAGTTCCAGAACTGGCTGAGGATCATGAGATATGTAGTTCCAGAACTGGCTGAGGATCATGAGATATGTAGTTCCAGAACTGACTGAGGATCATGAAATATGTAGTTCCATAACTGGCTGAGTACATAAGATATGTAGTTCCAGAGCTGGCTGAGAACTATGAGATATGTAGTTCCAGAACTGGCTAAGGAAGATGAGATATGTAGTTCCAGAACTGGCTGAGAACCATGAGATATTTAGTTCCAGAACTGGTTAAGGATGATAAGATATGTAGTTCCAGAACTGGCTGAGGATCATGAGATATGTAGTTCCAGAACTGACTGAGGATCATGAAATATGTAGTTCCATAACTGGCTGAGTACATAAGATATGTAGTTCCAGAACTGGCTGAGGACCATGAGATATGTAGTTCCAGAACTGGCTTAGGATCATGAGATATATAGTTCCAGAATTGGCTGAGGACCATAAGATATGTAGTTCCAGAGCTGGCTGAGGACCATAAGATATGTAGTTCCAGAACTGGCTGAGGACCATGAGATATGTAGTTCCAGAACTGGCTTAGGATCATGAGATACAGTATATCGTTCCAGAATTGGCTGAGGACCATAAGATATGTAGCTCCAGAACTGGCTGAGGACCATGAGATATGTAGTTCCAGAACTGGCTGAGGACCATGAGATATGTAGTTCCAGAACTGGCTGAGGACCATGAGATATGTAGTTCCAGAACTGGCTGAGGATCATGAGAAATGTAGTTTCAGAACTGGTTGGGGATAATCATAAGAGATATGAAAGTGGTCTGTGAGAAATCTAGTTCAGGAATCCCAAAATTGATCTTGAGATATAGACTTCAGAAGACTTGGGGAGTCATGAGTGATGAACTTTTAGAGATGTCTGAGCAAAATTAGAGATGTAGCTTCTTAGCCAACTACTGTAGGACCATGAGAGAAATGCTTCAGAGTATAGTGAATCTTATGAGAGGTGTACTTTAGAAGATGTAGTCCAGTTTAGGACCATAAGAGATAAACTTTAGGAGGTGAGGAACTCGAGACATGTAGCCATTTGTTGATTTTTGATATAGACATTTCATATAAATAACAATAGATAAAACAACAGTTCCAGATGGGATAAAAAAAAAATAATCTGCCCTCAGAAATAAAACAAATACGTATAAAGGATTTTGTGGCAATATTTAACTTATTGGCTTCTGTTGTTGTTTATAATAAAACGGAGGAGAGCGACAGGATAACGCCATAACATCTAATCATGTTTTATGATGGGAATACAAGTTTAGGGGATTATTGCATAATTCAGTCTGAGCTCCCTGAAGAATTATTATTGCGGCTTACTTTAAAGGGATTTTCTTGCGGGGATTATTCTATATGCTTAGAACCTGTAGAGAATTCCTGTGTTATTGGATTTCAGGTTTTTGAGAATCAAACGTATATAGGGGATTGTCCTGTAGACAAAAATTAAATTAGATTTAACCTTTTAATGATTCACAATAGATTGAAGGAGCAAAATCTCATTAACCCTTTCTGCACAGAGAATCTTGGATCTCATTCTATTCCTGGGTATGACCGATGATTCTTCTCCGATCCTCTTATCCAGAGTGGCACAATATTCCACAGTACTGATGACCACAAATGACCATAAAATTGGAACAATGACGTGCAAGTAACATCTGCCAAAGTGTGTATCCCCGGACGCAGCTGCTATGCGACAATATGCTAATGAATGCAGAAAGCACCTGAAGGTCAAAGATTCCTCCTGCCAGCCTCTCAGGTCCAAGTGCTGCATCCGCAATGCAACGCTGGATCAACATGGCATCATCCATCTGAGTAAACTTAAGTTTACTAAAGCCACGTACACACGAGGCGATTTCAGCCTGTATCGCCGGGGATATGGTCGCTGAGTGACCATATCCCATTGTGTACGGGGCGATGGTCGCTAGGAGCGCGCTCCCGCCACCAGCCCAGTTCTGGTCTCTGGTCGGGGGAGCATCCTCCTGCGAACAGCTGATTTCTCCTGCAGTGACTCCGTTTTCATCAGCGACCAGCGAAAACGGGACACCCAGCAATTTGGTCGCTGAGCGATTTATTGTTGAGCAATATAAAGTCAAAATCGCTTAGCGACCAAATCACTCCATGTGTACGGAGCTTAAGAATGACCACCTGCTGCCTGCATGCGAGACCAAAATATCTGCATTGGAAGTTGCAGGCACTGTCCTAAGCCAAGTTCAGAAAATTAGGCCGACGCCTATTTCTGGAAATGTAGGTAGTACCGCCCCTGCCCAACATATCAATCATTCTGCATAAGTTTCCCCCCAACTGGTTGCTGTAGATTACTGTGATAAACAGTTGTGGCATCACAGAATGGGACCACTATAGACACATCAGTATCGCTGAGCCTTTGTGTTATCTAGTAGTGATAGTAGGGGGCATGGGGGTTTATTTGTGGGCAGGAGGTGCGGGAGAGGTTGGGGCTGCCTGCCTAATTGCTGTCTGCCGGGAGGCTTCAGCTTGAGGACCAAGATGCCATTGGTGGAACTAGTGAGTGGTTGGCCCAGGTGCAAATATATATTACAGGGTTGCCTACACTCCCGGAATGGCCAGGTGTCTACCGAAAATCGGGTCCCCCTCCCGGCCCCCCCGAAAAGGTGAACAACCCTCCCGGATTCAGGGGGACCCCCACTCTGCGCCCCCCGATCACGGCATTTAAATGCTGCAATCTGCGGGATTCAGAGGAGCTAAAATGCCACAATCCCGTCATTTTTGCCCCGCCCCCTCCACAGAATTAGGCTATTTTACATCCTGGGGACGGGGCTTAATGATGTCACGCTCAAGCCCCGCCCCCGAACGGCTGCTGAAAGTCTCCTCTCCCAGAGAGGAGAAACTAAAAGTCGGCAACCCTGATATATAATTTGGGCCCACCTCCTCCACTCCTACCCAAGTTAACAATATTCCACACTTTAGTCCTAAGGGGGCCCTGGTGTATTGCACCTGCTGCACCAATGGTAGATTGTCAATATTGTTAATGATATATTGTGCATATCGTCTAATGTGTATACATTATGCGCCTGTTTCTGCATGGATTGCTAATTAGAGAAACTGCAAATCGGTGATTATTGACCGACTGCGAATATGCCACATTCCCATTGTGCATGCGTGTATGAAAATTGGGACTGAATATGCGAACGCAAAGCAGTTAGCCAGCATTCATGGGCAGAAACATGGAGTTTTCTGGGTGTGTTTGTAAAAACGCAAGCGTGCCCAGCCGTTTTTTGGGGTGGGTCTCCATCTGATGCCAGCCCTGACCACGTCCATCCTGTTTGCTTGTTTCTTATATTAGTGGAAACCTAAGACTTTCTCAGATGCAAATGAATCACAATGAAGGTCGACATGGGTTAGATCAGCAGGGTCATTAAGTCACAAAAGGAGCATTTAAGTTGACAGTCAAAAGGTCGACATGGGGTTTTAAAAAAAAGTCCTGAATTTTGACAAAGTCGACGTGGACACTGAAACGTAGCACGATGCCTCGCTAAGCTCTATTTTATTCTCCCACCGTGCCCTAGTGGATAGTAGGGGATAAAATACCGCCTGTCGGCACGTCGGCTCAAAACAAAATGTGAAAAACCACCCGTTGACCTTCTCCAAGTCGACCTAATGTTTGTGTCGACATAATGGTCCTGTCGACCTTCCAGCATGTTGACCTTAATGCATGTTGACCTAATGGTGTCAACATCATGATTTTCGCCCCAGTGACTGTATCCCGACAGCAACATGATCCTTAATAACATTGTCCAGTGTGTATGCGCCACATCGTTTGTTTAGGACAACTCTACTGGACCATACTGTATCATGTGTACCGAGTATTACAGTAACTGTCGTCACAGCGGAGGCTGCAGGCATTTGTGCGTGTGTGTGTGGGACGGTTACAATGACATTGTCCCTATGGTCATCCTGACCCATTCAATCATCTCTGGCCTTCAACTACCTATAACAAGAACGTTCTCCTATGTCTTGAAATAGATGAATGTTTTGAAAAGTATCAGGAAGATCCTGAAAACATAAAGGAAAAGTAATCAGTTATTGCAGAGCGGCGGTAGCGGAGGCAGGAAGGGTCCAGTTGGGGGCAGCAGGTGGGGTCACTGTGGCCCCTAGGACGGAGCTGTCTGACAATCAGGATTCTGGATGGACAGTTTCCATGCTCCTATTAATAAACAAAGCCGAGACGTCCTTTCCAGGCTAATGTGCCCCACGCGGCGTATTTCTAAAGAAGCTCTCTCAGCACATAAGCCGGGACTGTATCTCCGTCTCTCTACATCTCTTATATTGATCCATCACTAATGAAATCGCTGCAGCCTTTTCTTCCTCTCCATGTACATATACACAGATAGAAAAAGCCTTTGTGATGCTCAGTCCCAGGGAAAGACGTCTCCCCCAGCATTTAGCACCAGAAACTGCCTTTAATCTACTCTTCCTATTGATTGGAAGGGCTGCTCTCGGCCTATGCTGCAACTACAAAACTCTGTCAGACCCTTTCTCACGATGAAACGTCCGATTTACGCAATGCAGAAAGTTTTACATGAGAAGCAAGGGATGAAATAAACCATAGAGGTTAGACCGTAGCTAAATAAAGACAAGTCCCCTTTAATCTACCTACTGTACTTAAATACAACGATGAAAATAATAATAATAATTTTATTTATACAGTGCTCTTTTTCTCCAATAGGACTCAATAGGCGCTTAACAGATAGAATAATTGTAGTACAGTACAGGAACAATGAAGTACAGAAAAGCTTTTCATAAACTAAGGAATTATGGAAATGCTTGAGTAAACAGGAAAGTCTTGAGTCTGTTTTTGAAGGATTCTAAAGTGAGGGTCTCTCGAACTGTGGGGGGAATTGAGTCCCATAAAGTTGGAACCGCATGGCTAAAAGCTCGAGCGCCAGATGAATTATGGGAGATTCTAGGTACTGCTAAATGTCCTTCATCTACAGATCGCAGTAATCGGGTGGGACAGTATGGAATCAGAAGCTGCTTCAGGTACCTTGGGCCTTGATCATGTAGAGCGTTGAAACTCAGTAAGTGGATCTTGAAAATTATTATGGGCAGCCAGTGAATAGAGAATGGGAGTTATGTGGCTAGATCGGGGCTGGCGGGGTAACAGCCTGGCAGCTGTGTTTTGTACCATCTGCAAGCGGTGCAGTTCTTTTGCTGGGAGACCAAGGTAGAGGGCATTGCAGTAATCCAAACGAGACGATACAAATGCATTGATGAATGACTGTTGGCAGATCTTCTGAAGGAATTAAGTGTTTGATTCTGGCTATGTTCCTCAGATGAAAGAATGAGGATTTGATTGTGGTTGATCTCTGATGATACATTAAGTTATTGTTGCAAAGCAGACATAGAGGTACATACGGTACATCTCTCCCCCCTCGTGCCAATAATTGCATTTGGAAATTGCCCAGGGTTTGTACCGTATTTCTGACATCCCGTTACTTGTCTCCGAAAATGTCATCTTGGTTACTTAACTTTATAAAGTATAGCTCTGTGGTCAGTGGTGGGTTTCCTGGGAATGCCCACAGGCATTAATATTCAGGTTTTTACTATAGTACATAGCACCACTACCGCACCCAGATTATCCCCAGATTCATTACTATTTCTCCTGTTTCCCTATTTCTCCATTATTTGTTAATAAAATAAACTAACACCCCTTGTATCCAAGCTGGGGTCAAATGCCGGATTTTACCCCTTTCCCAATGTGGTTCCAACCCAAGACATTCCCTTTCAGCGACCATTTACAATTTAAAGGTGCAGTGCCAGGAAAACCAGTAGACTGGGATCTCAGGGGAGTGGCCTCGGTCCCGTTAGACCTCACCGGCTAATGAAAGTTGTCCACATTACTCTGCCAGCCTCAGGCGCACACATTTACCCAGCCGGTGCATAGCAGGGCAGACAGCAGCGCTGGAAATGTGCGCCATGTCCTCCAACCTCCCTACTGCTAACATGACACCGCGGCATGGAAGCCTCCATCATTATTGGAAAGGAAAGATCGACATTCACCCTACTTCCCCACCATTGCCCATGGTCTCCGTTATCTAACGGATGTTGAACCACAATACTGTATATACTGTATATTGATCTTCCAACCAGAATGTTACCATATTTGGTGCTGAGACTAATTAACACATGGGAAGCAGAATTCAGTAGAAAAAAAAGTTGTTGGCGCTGTACAATGTAAAAACAGCGCGAATGTGGACAGACACATGAACAACAAGACTAAACTGTACTTCACTATTATCTTTATTGTGTTACACTAATGATAACATGCCAACAATTATTTAATTTCAGTTTATTAAATAATTCTAATTAATTCTGAACATTAGTTTTTCTGACGTGCCACGGTCTAGGATATAGATACTGAATTACCAGTAAATTTGGCCAAGATAATGCTTGAAATTGTTTTTGTTTTTTACGGCAGCTGCTTGCCAGGACCTGTTTTGTTGTTGATTAGTCATGTGACTTATGTACTTATTGCATGATTCAGAATTACCATGCAACTAAAGATTCAAAATGTAAAAATTGTCATCTCAGCGTTTGTAGGCCGCCATTGAACTCCTAAATGACAGTCATCCACCGCAGTGGTTCCCAACTTAATCTTCAAGTCCCCCTAACAGTTCAGGTGTTCCAAGTCTCCCAGTCGGTGCTCTGTGTTTCACCAACTGTCACATTTCAAAAATCCCCAGGTGACCTGGAAAATGTGAACTGTTGAGGGTACTTGTGGACTGAGGTTGGGAACCACTGATCTACATTATACTGGAAGCAGAACGTGTTTCTGAAGACCACAGTATGGAGCTCCAGCTGTTGTGAAACTACAAGTCCCATCATGCCTTGCCACAGTTTTGCTATTAGGGAATGCTAACATTTTGACAAGGCATGCTGGGAAGTGTAGTTTCACAACACCCCAGTTTGCCCGTGCCTGGTGTAACCAATAATGCTCCATTTGTCGGTCACAATGTGACACTTTAATTAAACACGGATGCACCAAACTAAGGACAAAATAATGAGCTTGTTCCTGCAAGAAAGTCGGTAGCAGTTAATCTCCCCACAACCCAGGCAACAGAAGTATGTGCGGGATTATAAGAAGTCACAGTAGTCTTCTTATCCCTGAGACCATCTAGAGATGAATGTCTGGTGAGAGGCTGAGAGACTGCATCAGCAGGGGTACAAGGATTGTAGGTTCTCACATCGTGGCAATTCCATGCCGAAATCCTCGTCTTGAAAGGCATAAAATAGAAGCTGCTAAATTCCAAAGGACCTTAATTTGTGCTGGAACACACCAGGACATAGTTCTGGTACTTCTTATCCCTCTTGGAGTGTTTTAGGATTTAAGATTTTTTTTTTTGTCATAAGTGTTTGAGTTCTATTCCATTAAGGCGCCTAGAGAATTATGCTGCTTTTATCTTATCTATATATCTAACACTTAAGCCTAGAAATAACTCACTCTGACACCTTAACTAATAAATAAGACACGGACACCAACTGCGTAAGTTTAAAGGTCATCTAGGATATTTATTTAAAGATGGTATGACCCTAATTGTTTTAGGGATGGCAAGAATGAGCACTTGAGACCAGCACCCCTCAAAACGCGGATGCCCCTCATGGCGGCGACCAGGTCGCCCCACTCGCTGGCATCACTCATCAATTGTGTGTACAGCCTGCTCCACAGCGGCATGCCACGCCCCTCCTAGGGCCAGACGCGGGCACTTCCAGGAAGTGTCCAGCGCCCCACCGCGTTGAGTCGGGACTCGCCTACCTTCTTGGCAGAGGGGCGGGCCATACCCCACGGAGACCACCTGACACCACACCTGAGTGCTGGTCGAGAGCGCCCAACCGCCGATTTTAATTATAATCTAAATCGAATTTGGTGAAGGCTCAAAAGCCCAGGTAGCACATTAGAAGGGAAGGGAGGGTGGGAATCCAGACTCAAAGAGGAAGTCCTTCCTGCCTGCTTTCCTATAAGTACCCCTCTCTAAGCTGACGCCCCCCAGCTACCTGATAGGGCAGATCTAACTGCCACTCATTATTTGCCTCTGGCCTTATCCTAATGTTTGCAACTTTATTTAACTCTGCAAATTCACAGGCTCTTAATTACACTCGGGCCTATGCGGCCCTTGTTACATCTTAAATCTACTGAAAAATTTAGCCGCTGCCCACTTGGCTGGTTAGAAAGTGTAATAAAATGGGATAAAAATTAAAATACAGCACCCTCTGAACCCAATGTTTTACGGCCATTGGGGTCGGTTCAGTCCTGATCACTCGGCCGCAAATTTGGAGTGGCCTGGAGCTGACGTGACGTCAGTGATTTAGGGGAGGGTGCGTGATGCACCCTCCCCTAAATCACTCAGACACGCCCAGCATTTTCCTAGGCACGCCTCTGTTTTTCTTAGCACTCCAACTCCACCCCCAGACCCCTACTTCCTGTCAATTACCATGAGGACAGCCAGCGAATACAAAACGTAACATGCGAACTACATGCCATATACGGTATATGCGCAGTGTATCGATACGCGGCTACAGTGCGAATTCGCAGCAGTGTGATCAGGTCTGTATAACCCCATTATTAACACCCTCATTTCTGCAGGCTGGGATCCGAATGATATGTCTATATTATTATATAGGTTGAGATGTACTAAGTCGACATTCGCAAAATGTCGAAATGGCCTTGGTCCACATTCTGCATGTTGACCTTTTTGTCAATGCCGACCCAACCTTTTGGTGTCGACCTATTGACTGTTGACACTGTCTGTCTATTCGATCCATACTTGGATGTACCTGGATTACTCTGTAACTGTCATTTAGACACCAGCAAATTTTGGAACTTTTCTCATAATTCTCAAAGATTCCTTTTAAATAAGGGATTTTTGGGCTTTTTGGAATATATAGATTTTTTTTCCATACTTACCTGGTCCCCTGGTGGTGCCCCGGTGGTCTCCCGACATCAACGGTGTCCCCCGGCATCCACTGCTGGCGTCAGGATCCTCTTCAGCAGCATCTCCTGTCCCAGGGGTGCATTGCGCGACTGCGCACTCACGCAATGCACCTCTGGCACCGGAGATGCCGATGAAGAGGATCCCGGAGGCCGCCGTGGACACTGGGGGACAAGGTAAGCATGAAAAAAAGGGTGGGGAGAAAAAAATCAAAATATTCCGAAAAACGGTTTTCGGAATATTTCAGTTTTTGAAATACACGGATAAGCGAGACCCGACCTGTATATATATATATATATATATATATATATATATATATATATATATATATATATATATATATATATATATATATATATATATAGAGGAGAGGAAGGACTGGCACTCGGTTGAGTGGGTGGGTGGTTGGTGCGCTGGAGTCCTGGTCTCCCAGGTAGAATAGAGAGCAGAATGTTGAAGGCACTCGTAGGACTTTGTACTCCACAGAAAAAAACTGTACACAGGGGTCTAACAGTGGTGATGCAACGTTTCAAGCGTTTACTTGCTTTTTGTCAGGCTTACCTGCCTGAGGAAAAGCAAGTAAACGCTTGAAACGTTGCATCACCACTGTTAGACCCCTGTGTCCAGTTTTTTTCTGGGGAGTACAAAGTCCTATGAGTGCCTTCAACATTCTGCTCTCTCTCTCTCTCTCTCTCTCTCTCTCTCTCTCTCTCTCTCTCTCTCTCTCTCTATATATATATATATATATATATATATATATATATATATATATATATATATATATATATGGCTAACAACTCCTCACCTCTTTGAGGTGAAGTACCACCAGTAACTACTAAAGGACACTGGATGGACCAAATTACTCCTTTGTGTGCTATGTCATAACAGAAAGTGAAAGCAGTTTTTGCAGGGACACTGATCTGTTTCAAACTTGCTATATATGGAGAGAGGGAGCTGTGAAGACAAAGATTAGAGGTAGGAGGGAGCAGATAGGGATGGGGGGGGAGTTTGTGGACTAAAACTGTTACAGCTCAAAATGAAGGTAAAAACTGTCACAGCTCAAAGTGAATGTACATTGCAGAAGCCGTAATTTTGACAGGCTTTTAACAAGTAACAAAGTAAATGTGAATATTGTACCACAGTTGGCGAATCTGAGAAATCCAACATGCCATCCATTTGCACAAACTTCTTCATATAGTACAGTATGGTTTTTACAGCGTTTTATTAAATTACTTTCTGCCATAAAATAATAAATATGTATTAAAGTGGCTTCAGAGCTGTCAATGTCTGAGCTGGAGATTTGAACTGACATTTACCAAGTGAATGTGGAGAAATACCAGTCTGGGCTCTTGGATCCCTCACGTCCCTGTTCTCTGAGCCTTTGCAGTCAGGGATACCTTTGTTGAAACAAGGATTTTTATTCAGAGACGAGCGCTGGTGCTTCCGCAGCTACCTGGGTTTGTATTTTGATTACCACAGACTGCTCAGTGAGTCCCAACAGCGGCTCACTTATAGTGTCACTCACGGAGCAGCTGATTATTGAACTTCTGAGTCGCTCTATGGTCTTCTGCCGTATCCAGTCAAACTTCAGAATTCGATGAATCAGACCCGCAGATTTCTAACCTGCCTGGTCCTGGTGAAAATGTCCCTCACAAAATGGCCGCCCCCTTACAGCAGACCGCTTTTAAGTATGCTAGAGGAGGCCGCATTCTCCTCCTAGCATCCTCATTTTGTACAGGATATTTTTTATAAGGTGCCAGCCAGGAGGAACGCCGGACAAGGGTGTCCACTCCCGGCACAGCAGATGCGGCGGCAGCGTAGCAATAGCTCCCACAGACCCCCGGCGCCGGGCGCCCACACCTGGCCAGCGCCTCCCCACCGTTGCGGGGTCTGCGGCGCTATTGTTACGCCACTGCTTGGGGACATGGAAAAGATACCATATAACAGGTTAAGAGGGCTTATATAGAGCTACTGTACATATGACGAGTCAGTCGTCCGCCCCTGGCACTCCTCATCCCGCCTGCATTCCCATGGGAATGGTAAAAGTTTGATAAGTGGCATAAACATTATACATAAAAAAAAAACTAATTGCGCAGAGCCTGTGCTGCCTGCATTTTATACTGTATTAGTAACTGCTGTGAAATGATCCCAAATTGCAGGCTACAGGAACACCGCTGCAAATAACTGGACTTTTCAACAGTTTATTTGCTCTCACGGCAGAGAGCTTTAAAAATAGATGTCAATTATCAGATGAAGGTCATAACCCTGAGGTTATTCACAAATCAGCAGGAAGCGGAATGGTTAGGAGTCATGCCACTTACTGTACCTGCCGATACTTTTAGGGTTGTGCCCCTGCATGCATTAGGAAGAAGCTTCCAGTGACGGTGCCTAATGCTTTCTATAATTACCCTACAGTTTTTCTTATTATGATGACAAACTTGTGTGACAGCGCTCAGGATAATTCACCGCTGTAGACGGCAAATCTGGGATTATCGTAAAATGTGGGTAAAAAAAGGGACCGTTATGGCTGGTAGTGTAAGACCAGATGGTACAGTCATGCGGGGCGGGGAAGACAGGATACAATAAGTCATCAGCAGGAACTTGCGGGAGGCACAGACCATGAATGAAATGTAATAGGGTGAGATTTTTAGAGATGAACAGCTAAAATCGTTTACCAACATTGCACATGCAGTAGTGTGCGATTTGTGCTAAAAACCGCGTGTTTTGCCGTGACCAAAAAAATCACCCATTCAAAATCGCATCCAAATGTTTTCTCATAGAAAACAACAAAATCGCTCAATGTAATACAGTAGGGTCCTCAGCTCATAACTGTCATTTTCCACAACTGGTAAAATGCCAAGTCTATTAACCATTCTAAACCGCCGCTTCAGAGTTGCACGCTGTTAATTTTCCCAAGGCTCTCAAGTCCAAACATACGCAAATTCCTGTTTTACCGTTCCACTTGGGCACCAGCATGCAGTGGACTTCCCAAACCCTGTGACACCCATTATGAACTGAGCCAGTCGGTCTCGCAACATCAACATCGTTACAAAGTGTACCTTTTTAGGAAAGACATCCCAATTATCAAATCACTAATTTCAGACTCTTATAATAGTACATAGGTAACGTCTATTGCAAATATAGAAGTGTAATAGGTCTGTAAATGCATCTTGTTTCCTTATTTAACATTCTGCCTTTGCTTCCTTGTGCAGCTGTTGAGTATTATTACTGTATATCCTTCCCATACTTGCTTACTTTTGAAAATGAGTTTCATGGAGATTATAGTTGGTAATAGAATTTTGCACAGCGCCCGATTGAGGGGGCGTGTCATGCTCCACCCAAAGGGCGTGTCTAGTTCCATATATGGAGAGATTGTGAAAAGAGATTGTGAACGTGGCACCTAGAAGCGTGGGTGTGTACTGCTACATATGAGAGGAATCTTGTAAAATTACTTATATCCAAATGTAGATGACCCCCAAAGCAGTTAGTAAGAGCTACTATACTTGGTAAAGTGCTGGGAAATGGTGCAGATGATTCATTGTAAATGTATCTGTCTCTCATTCCTTTTCCCCCCCAAAAAAATGTAACAGTGTAATGTGGGCTCGGTGACATGAGGGAGATTGCTAGACTAATGAGGGAGAGAGGGAGATTGCTGCTATGTCAGGGAGTCTCCTGCAGAATGCAGGAGGGGAGGTAACTATGGTGTAAGTGTAATGTGGGCTAGGTGACATGAGGGAGATTGCTAGACTAATGTGGGAGAGAGGGAGATTGCTGCTATGTCAGGGAGTCTCCTGCAGAATGCAGGAGGCTAGGGTAACTATGATGTAACAGTGTAATGTGGGCTAGGTGACATGAGGGAGATTGCTAGACTAATGAGGGAGAGAGGGAGATTGCTGCTATGTCAGGGAGTCTCCTGCAGAATGCAGGAGGGTAGGCAGCTATGGTCCTTCTGTTATTTGCAGAGAGTGTTATTACACTGCGACATCCTATTCCAGGGGTAACTTGTATAAATACAGGGTCCTGCGTTTCCTGGGCCGGCGGAGTGTTAGCACACAGAGAAATCCCCCGGCGTTCCACCTGACACTATGCAGCCATCACTGATGGCAGCTAATAAAATTATGCTGTTTGCAGGTTGTATGTCCAATGAATAATGTAATCTGCAAGACATAAAAACAATGCATCACAGATCTCCCCAGGGCCGAGGATATTGACTTACTGTTAGTCGGAGGAGAAATGGACATTGAACTGAACGCAATAATATTCACCCGCCGTCCTCAGAAGAATGAGCATAAATCCTGCATACAAAGAGAGACCACAATCACAGCACTGAGAGCCCTAATGATACTAACAACAGCGGGTATTCTTCATAGCTGGTCACACAGCGCCAGGGGCACGGGTAGGACGTTGTACTGAAGGGGGTCTGTGACTAGGAATTACCATCTGCTGCCAGTGTACTATGTACTTAGCGAGCTGATAAACACAGCCCCGCCGAACAGTGTAAACTGACTTTTATTTCCGTCGGAGTCCGCTGAAGAGGGGGCGGGGGCTGGCGTCATGTGACCCCCCCCCTTACCGTAAGGGCCCATACACATGTCTAGAACCACACTATCGACACCCGCAGTGAATACGCTGTGGGCCGTATAGGTTACAGAAATGCTGTTTTCTTAAATTTTTTTTAACACAAGTTCTGCTGTGATCTTATGTAAATGGGTGGGAGGGGACATGCTTATTCGGTACACAAACCCTGTATTGATAGGCTGTCCTAGGTCTAAAGTTAAAAGGTTGACCGCTATTGGTCGACAGGCAATAGCTGGACACATGAAAAAGGTCAACATTGACAAAAGGTTGACATGATATTTTCATGATTTTCACAATCCATGTGGGTATGGAAATAGTGCAACTGGCCATCGATAGTCTATTAATGTGGCTGTTTTGTTGGCCGGCCCACAGATAATGCCCATGCGGCCTTCTCATAGGGTATAATGCAGAGTTGTAACAAATCAGGTGCATATGAGGCAGGTGCCAGGAACATAGGGCCTTATTCTGGTTGGAGCGGCCGGGCCGTACGCGTACGTCCCGGGATTTTTTATGATCTGCGCATGCGTACATTCGCTAATGCGCAGGCGCGAACACTCCACAACGCTTACGGACGGGTCTCTACGTGCGAAAAAACCTATACGCGAGTGTACGGGCATTGGGGGCGGCATAGGGGCGTGATGAGGGGAGCGGCCGAAATAATGAGGGAAAATGGGCGTAAATATGGGCGTACACGGGGGTGTGCACCAAAAATGAACGGTGCTACTACCGCACGATCGACTAAGGCACCGTTCATTTCGGACACAAAACAGGCGGCCGCCAACCGCCAGCTCAGACCACCCCTACAGATACCGCATGCCAGCGTGCGCCTGAGTTAGCTAATTTACGCGGATTACTACCAAACACATACACCTGAATGTAATAAGCAATGCTGCAGTCTATTAAGTCCAAACCATGATTTCACTACCTGCAAGCCACACACAGCACTCTAACACATTGGAAGGTTATCTTTCTATACTTCTCTACATTTAAAGGTTTGTTTAATTTAAGGTAAGAATCTTTTTAAGACCTGCTTATATATGCTAAGGTAGGTATTTGTTAAACAGTTATACACATTCACTACGTGCTTTCATAGACTTTACACAGTAGCACACTCAATCTACACAAGTCGACATGTGTCAACGTGTTCACTCTAATACAAACATAGGTTTTGTATTTATGATACAATAACATAAACCACATCTAACACCTACAAAGGATGTTTCAGCAATGTTTTAAGCCCATGGCCACTATTCTGCACATTAATTAATTCAATCAATTAATTAATTTTCATCATTATAGTTCAAAGGCAAGATTTGCAGGTCCATATATATGAAGGGTATGTCAGCGTACACGGAAGTACGCTCACTCTCACGAGCGGTGACATAAGCTGACTTTTCGATTGAAAACAATAGGGACCCGTCCGTGCAAGCTGGCGTACGCTCAGATAGCCGCAAGAAGTCGGTGGGAAGACGGCCGAGAGACGTCCGTAAACGGTGGTGTACGCTCAATTGTACGCCAGTTGTCGGAGTGTAAGGGCTGGCCCGTCCGTGTACGTTGGCGTACGCACATTTGTACGCCACTCCCCTTCGACGTTGTTTCTGGCCGTACGTATGCGGCTGAGTTGTGGGTGGACTTAACCCCAACGGCCGCGTACGGATAGCGTACGTTGTTTTGGAACGTACGCACGTTTGACCGCTACGATCAGAATAAGCTCCATAGTCACCTCATTGTGGCCCCCTGACCCGCTAGGTAGTGCTGCATGGCACAGTGGTGGCAGAGGCACAGTGGGAGTGAGTAGGACCCGGGAGGCTTCTCTAAACTTCTCGGATATTGGAGAACATCCTCATAATTTGGGGATCTTCAAGTCTGCATTGTAATGTATGCGTATGGGATATGTGTATACAGTATATATATTTTGTGTGTGTGTGTGTGTGTGTGTGTATATATATATATATATATATATATATATGTGTGTGTTTTTATATATGTGTGTGTGTATACAGTAGCTGAGTGCAAGAGGTGACATCCAGCACACAGCAGACGTCATTGTGAGTCACATAGAACCTTGTCCCGGTGGAGAATGGAGATGGCTTTCCTGCCCCTTTCTTACTGTTTACAGGCTGAAATATATTTTCCCTGCCAGTCTGCTCTCCTTGCTGATAGGATCCTTGTGCCGTGCTGGGATTTATAGTCCACTCATTGTTATTTTATTACATGTGATGAGACAGTTTTGTAGCCGCCATAAAATCCTTTCCATCCCAGATTAATTGCTGCGGTTTCCGCCCCGCCCCTTGCTGTCGCCGCTAGGAACAACAGAACGTAACACCGCTGCAATTATCAATACATAGCAGGTACAGAGCACCCAGAGGACCCACTCAATGGGTCAGTACACCCCAATCTGCTCCTGCGGCCGGCTGGCACCTCTCTCTCTCTGCTTCCTTGCTTTCCATTTATTTATTCCTGAGCAGCCGCGCCGCGGCCGGGGAGCAGAGCCGGGAACTGTGATTGTATTTCTTCCTTATAAACAATCCCATTTGTCTCACTCGGAATTTTCTGTTTGCTTTCAATGTAATTCTCTCAGAAGAGGCGACCTGGAGTGGGCGAGAGAACGGTTCAGCTAAATTATTAAACAAGCCCGGCTCATTAACCCTTTCCGGAACAGACCCATGGGAGAGCCACGGACTTTCCCAAAGGGGAACGAAGGATTTCTGCGCTGTGTCGATTGGTAACCCTTAACTCATTCATTGCAGCATACGCCAAACCAAGGGGCCGATTCAGACGCATTTGTAACGGGCAAACCCCGAGAGCAAACTCCTTCAGGGATTTTCACAGTCGCCGTGTGTGCAAATAAAAACTCTGGGCGTGTTTGAATGTCAGGGCCTACCCCGAATTTGACGATTTAGCGAACTGGTGAAAAATCATTCGATGGTGAGCGACCATCTGAATCAGGCCCCAAATGCATTTTCTACCAATAAATTCTCAGCACACTGGGATTGGCTGGGTGGGGGGAGATGTCTCAAACCTTGGCTAAAGTGTAAAGAGTTAGGGCCAGATGTACTAAGCTTGAAAAATTTAAAAAATGGAGACTGATAAATCACCAACTAATCAGCTCCCAACTGCCATGTTACAGATTGTGTTTGACAAACGGCAGTTGGGAGCTGATTGGTTGGAGGTTTATCACTCTCCATTTTTTTCACTTTTCAAGACTTAGCACATCTCAACCCCCCATGTTCCTGTCCGTCACCTTCCAACTGTCACTTTTCCAAACACAGCCTGTAACATGGTAGCTGGGAGCTGATGACTGGCACTTGGCTTGATTCATCTCCCCCTGGGTCTTTATTTTTTATTAGTATGGTGGCCCCCCACCCTGCCTCACAATGCGGCTAATCTTAGCATTATGAAGTGGGGTCAGGGTCACGATAACATGGTCGTGCACTCGCGCCCTCCCGAAGGGGCGACCAGAATCGCAGCAAGTACGCAGTAATAAGGGTTCCCAGGAGCCTTCAGCAACTGCTGGGGCCTGGACAGAAGTTAGAAGCCTTTCCCTTACACTGCATCACAAGGCAGACAGTCCCTGGGGCCGAGATGTACCAAGCCCCGGAGAGAGAGAGATAACGCAGAGAGTTATAAAGTACCAATCAGCGGCTAACTGCCATGTTACAGGCTGTGTTTGAAAAATGACTGTTCGAAGCTGGATGGTTGGGTGTAGATTTATTAATCCTGGTGAAGTGGATGGTTCTTTATCACTGGCCAATCAGATCCTAACTGTCAGGGGACCAGATGCACTAAGCTTAAAATAGTAAAAAGGGCAGAGTGATAAACAACCAACCAGTCAGCTCTTAACTGCTATTATCTAAACCCAGTCTGTAACATGACAGTTAGGAGCTGCTTGTTTATCACTTTTTGAAGCTTGATACATCTTTATCACTTCTCCCCCCTTATCACCATTTCATACCTCTACCTCGGAATACGGAAGTGCAGACTGGCATATGGAAATAAGATGAAAGATTGATAAATTTGGTGTACCCAGTTATAATGCATACCGCCAAACTGTCCCGCATACTGCATATACAGGCATTAGCGCGCTGCTGTCACCCACATGATTTGCGGACTGTGCGATGAGCCCCCCAGGAATAGTATATTAGTTTATTTTATTTTTTGCCGGAAATCTGATTTAAGTAAAATACATTGGACACTGCCGGGTGATTGCCTCTCTACATGTCATGAATAAATATAAATACCGTATACCTTAAATGCCTACAGCTATGGAAACACTGCTCAATACAATCAATATAGCTTTGAAAACATTGCTTGGTTGTGCAGATGTCGGCTTCAAAGGCCGGTTCCCATAAACTCTGCGGCGGATTCCGGGAATCAGATTCTCCCCCATTAATCTAATAAGACTTTTATTGTGGGACTGAGGAAAGGGGCTTCTACACCAGGGGGCGACACTGGCCACAGAGGACAACACATGAAACAGATCGACATGACTAATGTCAACAGGGTTGAAAGGTTTGACACAAGCATTAGGTCGACATCAAAAGTTCGACATGAGTTTTTCACTTTTTGTCGTGAATGTCGACATAGTCGACATGGCCGATGTCAAAGTGTACCGTGTCCCCTTGCATGGCTCGCTGTGCTGGCCATGCTTCAGGCGCACTATTGCAGTCTACCTCCGCACCCTTGTGGATGGTAGGGCATGAAATACCGCCTGTCGGCACAGAGATCTGAGACACCACAGAGGTCATGGGTGTGTCAGCTCGCACTGACACACCCCTGACACCCCCATAATAGGCCCCATTTTTGTGTGCACCAATACTATAGTAACCGATACAATATCAACAAGTGATACATCTCGTTGTGAATGATATAACTTGTTGCATATAATAAATGACGATTCAGCGAATTAGCTCCTAACTGCCGTGTTCAGCTTCTTGTGTGTTTGAAATATGACAGTTGGGAGCTGATTGGCTGGATCACCATTTATTATATGCAATGAGATTTATCACTTATTGATATTGTATTGGTTACTATAGTATTAGTGCACGGAAAAATGGGGCGTACTGTGAGGGTGTCACGGGTGTGTCAGTGCAAACGGCTTTTTACAGGGACGTATGACCATAGGTGTAGATAGTTTCCATGGTGCGACCAAATATAGTACAATATAGGACGCAACAATCTCTATTACAGTGTGCACAGACACTATGGATCTTATTCTGGTTGATTCGCAAGGCTGCAAAATTCGCAGCCTTGAGACACCACCCAGTGCCCCCCCTCCTTGCACGCCTCAACCCCCACGGGGGTCCGCGACCATCAAATTATTTCTCCAGTACTTTCAGATCAGAGACATCTCTGTGGTGTCTCAAATCTCCGAGCACCCTGTCAGCTGCCCACCCTCCGCTCCCGCATAACAGGGCCATTACCACTTGTTGATAAATATGCCCCCTGCTGTCACGTCGCTGAAACAGGACAGATTTGGAAAGGATTGTGGGGCATAAGTACAGTAAATAGCCTTGGAGAGAGGAAAAGTGGGCGGAGATAAACTAGCTGTTGGCACGATGATTGACAGGAAGCCAGCGTCTGGGGGTGGTAACTGCCCATTTAATGGGAGTGGCAAGAAATATGCAGGCGTTACTGAATAGACGCAGATGTGCCTGCGTTATTTCTCTCCCTTATTTCTCTCCCTATTTCTCTCCCTTTTTCTCCCTCTAGCCCTCTCTCTCTCTCTCTCTCTCTCTCTTTCTTTTCCTATCTCTCCCTCTCTTTCTCTGTCTCCCTCTCTCTGCCTGCGTTATTTATATCCCACTTTTTCTCCCTCCCCTGCGTTATTTCTCTACCTCTTACTTTTTCCCCTCCCTCTCCCTCTGCATTATTTATCTCCCTCTCTTTCTCCCCCTTTCTCTGTACCCCTGCCTCTCCCTCTCCCTGTGTTTTTTCTTTCCCCCTCTATCTCCTCTCTCTCTCCTCCTCTCACTCTCCCTCTCTTCTTGCATTATTTCTCTCTCCCTCCGACCCTCCTTTCTCTCCCCCTCTCCCGCAACCTCTTTCGTTCTCCCCCTCTTTCTCTCCCTATATTATTTATATCTCCCTCTCCCCTCTTCCTCTCACTCTCCCCCTCTCCACCCACACTCTCTCCCCCTGTGTTATTTTCCTCCCTCCCTCTCTCCATCTCTCTCACCCTGCTTCTTTCCCTCTCCCCCTCTCCGTGTGTTATTTATTTCCCCCTCTCCCCTTTGCTCTCCTCTCCCACTCTCTCCCCTCTTTCTCTCACCCTGTGTTATTTCTCTCCACCTTTTCCCATATCTCTCTTCCCCCCCTTTTCTCTCCCTCTCCCTCCCTCTCTCTCTCTCCCTGTTTTATTTTTCTCCCCCTCTCTCTCTCCCTGCATTATTTATCCCCCCCCCCCTCCCTCTCTCTCTCTTCCTCCCTCTCTCCCTGCCTTATTTCTCTCCAGGGTTTGCTGTTTGCTTCCCCATTATATTTGGTAGTATTCTCTGTTAGATCTCCCTTATTTGGAATACCAGTATAATCTCCAGCGACACGGGAGGTAATGCAGAGACTGCTGGCAGGGGATTCACAAAGGTCTCTCAGGAAACATTGTGAGGTCTTGTGCGGTGATGGAGAGACTATAATTAATGAAGAGCTGTATGTAGTCAATAGAGGAGGAGGCCGTCATGTACCTTAGTAAGAGCCCATACACTGTCAATGTTTATCTAATTAACTCACTGAGTGAGATATAACAATTCAGTTGCCATGTGGCCGATCAATAGCTTTTTGAAAACGGATTTCCACTAACATAGAACATGGGGGCGGATTACTGACCCTAATGAAAGTTGTTGTTAACCAGTTCTTTGCATATATGTGTATCTGTCTATCTATCTACTTATCTACTACATATATACATATATATACAATATATATATATATATATATATATATATATATATATATATATATATATGCACACACACATCAAGTCCTGGACTAGATTACAAGTACTGAATATATCTTTTAATAAATCTCTTGTATTTCAGAACAAAGATTCTGTGCCACTCCCCCAAACCATGCAGTCCGTCCACTCCCGATTCAAATATACCACGCCCATGTCATGCAAATCCAACAGACTCCTCCCTTCCCAACAGACTCCTCCCTTCATGATCTCTGGATGCAGCAGTTTAACAGCGCGTCGCTAGACCCCATATAGCAGCCCTTTTATACCACTACAGCCTCCCCACCTCCACAAAACCAGGCTTGTGTTATATTTCTATTATTGCCCCTTTAATTCCAGTTCCTGGAACGGGCAAAGACTTTGACAATGAGCCCTACAGTATAGGAGTTGTGCGGAACCTGTGCACTGCTGTGTGGTTAGCCATGGCCTTGCCTGCAGTGTGGTCCTGGCATTGTGTGCCTATTTTATACATCTTTACCCTTCAGCCGGAGTGTTGTCAGAAAATAACCGTAACAAGAGTATATTACATTAGTTTTTTTTATTTTAAGCAGATATCGTTGTGAATTCCTTTTATATAGATGTAGTTTAAAATCTTTTTGGTTGATTATTAAAGTGCTCTCTGCTCTACAGCGGTAATACAGTATATAGAACCGTAGGGTAGCACTCAATGCCTCCGGAATAGTGGTTAAGGTCCAGCTGCATTTTGCTAATGGTCTGGCTTTGGCTATCAGGCTGAATGTCTTGGTTTGGACAATCGTGACTTCCACTGCTTAGGAATTAGTATAAGAGGACAAGGCCGCATTCTCCAGTTGTACGCAATCTCATAAAAGCTACAGAATATTTGGGAATGCAGTGCGGGGGGGGGGGGGGGGGGGGGGGGGGGGAGGGCGCGATTATCATATGATTGGATCTGACTTGCTGCAAAACACTGATAACCCGATAGCGTGCGCACTGTGCAGAATGCGTGCATTTACCATCATCAACTTGCTGCACTGTATAACAGATACACATGTGGCAAAAAAAAAATTCAATAAATAAATAAAAAATAAAAAATGATAAATAAATAAACATGTGACAAAAAACAACAAACATACAAACAAAATTGTAACTTTGGGAATGAAAAGGAAATGCAACCCATTTATACCGCTTTCAGATGGCAAAGCCGGTTTTATGGTCCCGGGTCCGACCCTTACACATTAAACCCGGGTTGCCCGTTCTACACAGGGTGACTGTTGCATATCGCATTAATCGGTGCAGTGCTGTGATGCAGATAGCTTTCATTTGCATAGGGATTGACAGTCCAGCTCCATTTGGAGGGAGGTAACAGAAAGTGTCGGTACAAATGCAGTGGCGTCACTCCCATCATAAAGGAAGCATGCTGATGTTTGCAGGGGCTCAAATTACCCCCAGGCCATTGCTGGGAATTATGAGTTTTACGTTCGAGCATTAATTTTCCTATGCTTATAGAGATTACATTTTACTCATTATCTGTTAACAGTTATCATCACAGTAGTGCCAGTATATTGCGTCGCGCTTTGCAATGGTTATAAAAAAAAAAACAGTAATAAAAAGAGACTGGGTAATAACAGACAATGAGGTAAGAGGGCCCTGCTTGTAAGCTCTACACAGCATATGATAAAGCTCTTGCACATGATAACAAAAAAAGAGGTTCCGCAGCAGCTAAGGCATAGTGTATGACTCTTCCCTACACTGATCCTGTCTCCATCACATTTCTGGTTTCTTATCTGACAAGCAGCCGTTAATGTGCATTATCAGAGGTAGGAGAGAATGCATTAACCAGCGGCGCGGATATTATTAGCATTGGTGGAGTGTTGCATTGTGGGAGAGAGCTGAAGAGAAACCATTAAACCATTAGATACAAAACTAATCCCACCCCTCTTGTGACCCCTGGCAGCACAAACGAGTATAAATGATGGTCGTACTCTTTACATACATAAATAAATGACTGGTACCTTCCTGCGGTGATGGTATTAGTTTTGGCGATTGGAATGAATCCGGCGGACCACTGCGCGTATAAATTAGTTGGATAGCAATGCAACACTACACCCAACATTAGGTTTTGTGGATGTCCAAACATATAATGGGCACCCATTGGAGCAATTCAATTGTTTTCCCCCCCTTGGGTGTGCATGCCGGGGAATAACAATTGAATTCTCCCCTTGAAATTTCTAAATTGTGACACAAACATGCTTCCTATAAAATGGGGGTGTAGCTCTAGTCCGCTTCCAACTCCCTCCCCCCCAAAACTCAATTGGTGTAAACGTTTATATATCTCCCGATTTGTTGTGAGTTGGGACAATGTGGCAGTGGCCAATCACATTAGGGCAGATGGGAGGCATGTTAAGTCTTGGGTTTCCTGTATTTGTTCTGATGAGTGACATATGTACGGCGCTGCCGACTCCTTGTGGCACCTTATAAATAAAATAATATTGATGTTTTCCCAAAATTATATTTTACAAAAAAAATTTGTAAACGCATTTAAGACCTGATTGGCTGAAGGACTTTTAACATTCGTAACAAGTGATATCAAGAATATCACTCATTGTTACATCTGACCCAAATCTGTGGTACATGAGCGCAGTTAGTGCTATTACACTCACAGCCCGCACTCAGTCTGAACTGTCCATCGTCATTCAGAGATGATTGCTGATTCCTCTGGTCTAATGTAACAATGTGCAGGTTTGGATTTGCTTGGTTTTGAAAGCGCAAGTTCAGATTTGTCTCGATTTTTCCGATTGACTATCCGAAACATGTGGCAGCCGGATAGCCAATCGGATGCCGTTTTGAGACCTGAGTAATTTGAATGATTGGTTGCTATAGTTACTGTAAATTTGAGCATTAAGGGGGTTATGCTGGTTAATTCATAAGACTGTGAATTCGCAGTCTTGCGAGTCCACAAAACCCCACCTTGCGAATGGAGGCCTGGCCGCCACCCAATCGCAGTGTATGTTCACACGCACTGTCTGCGAATGGATGTGGGAACACCCACATCTGGTCGCTGACCATTTGGGGGAAGTTACAGGGATTTGTAGCAAACATGTAGGAGTGTCATAACCATTTTTGTGTTGTGTCTCAGCCTGCGTTTGCGTTCCGCTACGCAGCTGCGGTGGCTCCGACGTCGTACTGCCTGTTCTGTGTGACAATAGAGCTACACAGAAGTTCGATAATGGACTGTTCTGCGACCGATGCTGCGTCTCTGTAAGGGACTGCTGTCTCCCAATACAAATCTGTGGCATTTTTTATATTTTTGTAGTCGCTGTCTAGCTGCGGTATTGCTATTAGCGTTCATCTCAGGACATAAGTCGCTGTTTGGGTCTCTGTGTTGGTAAGTGTAATACAGTATTTTAGTTAGAATATGTTTTACTTCATAATTACGTCGTATTCTAGTACAGTGGTTCTCAAACTCGGTCCCCAGGACCCCACACAGTTCACGTTTTCCAGGTCACCCGACAGGTGCACTCATTACTCGCTGACAACATTTTAAAAGATTCACAGGTGGAGCTAATTATTTCACTTGATTCTGTGAGGAGACCTGCACTGTACGGGGCCTGAGAACCGACTTTGAGAACCTGTGTTCTAGTATGATCTGTTACGTTCGTACTCTGCCAGCAACACGCCGACATGAAGGAAAGAACCTGCAGAATGTGCCTTGTTCCCAATGACTAAGAACTAGACAGGACACTAATACAAATCAGTGGTGACAGATGAGCCGGACTCTGGCGGTGGTACATTCTGAGGATTGGTTATGGAGCTGTCATTCGCAGCGCTGGTCTGATGGAGACAGAGAAATGACGTTATTTTAGCTTGTGTTCTCCAGTGAGACCGGCACTTCTCTGCGACCTTGGGGACAAGCAAATAACTCGCCAGGGAAGTATTACAGTCATCATTTACCTTCTCGTTGCTTCAGCTTTCTCTTATAAAGGACCAACAATATGTCTGCTTACCAGGCAGCAGATTTAGGCTGAGGGATTGGAATTACCGCCGTCGTTGTAGATAATGATGCAAGGAGTCAACATAACAAACTCCCTTCATTTAATATAGGGCCCCATTCAATAGTGATCGGTCCCCAGCTTATTCGCACTGGAGGTCGATGGTGCGGCTCTGCACATGTACGTATTTGCCCATGTGCGGGCCGCTGTACAAACACCCGCGGCGGCTGTCACAGTCACTGAGACGTTCATACGGAAAGAGGAGGCATTCTGTAGGGCCTAGACATTGTAGAGCTAATATACCATAACCGAATTGCATGCAGTATGTGGTGGTGGTGGTGTTGGGGGGGGTGGTGGGTATTCGAGCAAAAGTGGTCAAATACACGTAGATGGGCAGCGATTTCGCCAATCCATGTCTTTTTCGCATGTGACAGATCTTTCAACCAATCAAATTGGCATTGAATAGGGCAATTCCAGTTCACCATGAAAATGGCTGAAAATTGCAGATTTTTTTGTCTAGCGAAAAATATGTCAATAATCGAATACCCCCCTGAATTGTCCGGAAATAATTGAATACACACTAGTATTTTGAACGATTTGGACGATTCCGACTGCTCGGAATGACGGACTGTTCAAATCATCCAGTGTGTACCGGCCATGTTGCTGATGTTGCGTGTTACCATGGCATCATCAGTGACATCTGCCATCTTCCCTACATCCCGGACATCTCTAGCGAAGGCCATGCTGCGGAATGCAGTATATGCGCCGCCAGCGCTCCGTCGCTGCCATCATTGGCAATTGTTTACTCACTTGTCAACGTTGGCTTTACCACCCCTCCCCCCCCCCCAGTTCCCCTCGTCCGTGATCTCGCTGGGCACACACGCCGTCTAGTCTGTACCCAGGTTATCTCTAACTGTAGCCTACATCTCATCCTTATTGCTGCGTAACCCTAATTGCATCTTAACCTTAATTGCTACCATAAGTCCGACCACAGCCGTTACCTGTGCTTAACTGCATCTTAGTAATAACCCTAATTAACCCTAATTACAGCCTAACACTAAAGGTGGCCATACACACGCAGATTTATCTTCAGATCTGGCTGGTTGGAACAAAAACCTGGTTTTGGATGAGAGTAAATGACAGTTGACCATTTGCTTGGAAATGCTGGAAAACTGACAAACTGTCACTCATCCATAACCATGTTTTAATTCCAACCAGCCAGATCTGAAGATAAATCTTACTAGTGTATGGGCACCTTAAGTAGACGTATTCACATTAATACTGTCGGCATTCACAATCTCAACAGGATACTACAACAAGGTCGACAAGCATTGGGTCGACACCACTAGGTCGAAAGGCAGCAAGGTTGACATAGGTCTAGGTCAACATGGGTCAAGGTCGACAGGTCATTAGGTCGACATAAGCATTAGGTCGACATGGGGGTTTTCACTGTTTTTTGAGCTGACATGTGCCGACAGGCGGTATTTCATGCCCTATCATCCACTAGGGTGTGGTGGGAGAATAAAATAGCTTGCAATGCTTCGGGCACGGCGCCTCGATACGCTCGGCCAAATTGGTAAACTTTATGTGTAGGTTGGCAGCCTTTGAACCTTACTTAGTTGGTGTAGTGAATGACTCCCACAAGGGCATCTGCTATAAGTATCTGGTAACCTGTAGTTTAGGAAAATGATGTACTCTACAAGTGGACAATTATCTATATTCTATCTTTAATTGGAAAGTCAATGGGCCAGATTCTCTAAGCTTCAAAAGTGATAAAATAGAGAGTGATAAACAGCCAACCAATCAGCTCCTACCTGCCATGTCACAGACTGTATTTGAAAAATTTCAGACAGGAGCTGATTGGCTGGCTGTTTATCACTCTCCATTTTATCACTTTTAAAGCTTAGAGAATCTGGCCCCACATCTGTGTTCCTGGTGCCCTGGAATAAATCAGGTCGTTGCCCTTCTGAACTATTGTAACTTCCAATTTTTGGTGCTGGTGTAGTCACAGATGCGCAGATTATTAGGAATACAAAACAGCAACACAGAACACAGCTTGAATTGCTTCTATGCTAAATCCCCCGCTCAAGCCCGGCATTAATCAGAAAACCGCTTTCAGTTTTACATTTATATTTTAGCAATTTTGCATCGCAGATCCTTCCCATAATCCTCTATTTATAGATGTGCCGTCCTGGCCTTTGAAGTGAGGAAGACGTACTGTACTCCGTGACTGTTGGTTTTATGATCTTTTGCCCTGGCTGTGTTCTGCGGTTTCCCAGCCACCATCGGTGGAATCGGTCATATTTTTATTTGATTTAGGGAACGTTTGCCGCCGCGGCCTGCGGAGCCGCTTGTTCTGGGATCCTGCTGATATGAAACAGTGTTGCTGTCAGTGTAAATATTGATACTATTGATTTGCAGCAATTGTAGGTGGGGATAATTCTCGCAGATAACGTAACAAGGATCCCTGCTGATTTATTGATTGTAGACTACAGAGATGGCCCGTTGTGGATGCTGCAGCTAATAGTTGCTGAGACAGATAATTATGCGGCAGGCAATCGATGCAACTAACAAGTAAATGCGATGCTGAAATATATTACTGCCCAGGTTAGATGGTGCAAAGGGTGTTTTTCAATTATTTTAAGAAGTCTTTTTATGGTATAAATACAACATATTCAGTGTTTCTCTGGGGTAAATTTACTAAGAAATTCTATTAACAATGAGATGTTGCCCATAGCCAGTAACATCGAGAGAGGGGGGGGGGAAATGGGTACTCTTTACCCACGCAGGTCTGCTGGAGGATCCAGGGTCCCACATCCCCCTCTCCCGTTGCAGGGAGCCAGGCTGCTCGGTACCGTGTGCTGAGCTGTGGAGAGAGACAGCTGCTGCAGCAGCCTGTCCTCTCTCTACCTCTCGTTTATTTACTTTTTCCACGGGGGTGTGGCCACGCCAATCCCACCGTAGCCATGCCCCCGATGATGGGCACGCCCCCATCAATTTACTGTGGCCAGCACCCCTGACATCCAATCAGAGTCTACTTCTTATTTATTTATTTATACCAAAACCATGTCGAACATTTTCATGTGCCAACCGACTGACTGTCGTCCAATATACTGTCGACATAACGATCCACACGTTTGAGATATACTTGTTTTCAGTGTGTTCTGCATACTGTATAAAACAAAATCTATCATGTATACTATAGACATCGGAGTGTAGTGTGGCACCGTGCCCGAAGCATGGCGAGAGCAGCGAGCCGTTCGAGGGGACGTGGTCCACTTTTTTTTAGCATCCACGTCGATTGTGTCGACATTCAGAATAAAAAAAATGAAAAAAAAACCCCATGTCGACCTTGCCCATGTCGTCCTAATGCGTGTGTCGACCTAATGACCTTGTCAAACTTATCCCATGTCGACCTTCAGACTTGTCGACCTTGATGCATGTCGAACTTCAATGGTTGGCCTAATGCATGTTGACTTTTCTCTTGTCGACACTATGACCTGAATTTTGGTGTCAACCGCTCTGAGAATGATACTTTTGTCTAACCGCACCCCTAAGATGACGACATAGCACCTATGTGAATCACGGCCTAATCGTATAATTTCCACTAAGAAGAGTGACTCAATATTGGGCTGCCTGAGTTATAACATACATCCCAACTGTCCCGCTCTCCGCGGTAATGTCCCGGTTTCTGGGGACGTTCCCGCGTCCCGCCTGGGGCCTCCAGTTTCCCGAAGTGCGGCCGTTGGGAGTTCCCTGACGCTGTGCGTCTTTTCAGCAATGCAGAGGGGCGGAAAACGGGGTCGTGGCCTGAGGGCACGTCATCCCATGATACCACGCCCCCTTCGATAGGTCACACACCCTTTTTGGGCGTGCATGCGGCTCTTCCGTGCGAGTGTCCCGATTAGCGAATCACAGATGTTGGGAGGTATGTTATAACTATGTCATACTTGCCTACTTTTGAAAACAAGTTTCAGGGAGATTATAGCTGGTAATAGAATGTTGCAAAGCGTCCCCCATTAAAGGGGGCTTGTCATGCTCCTCCCAAAGGGCGTGTCTAGTTCCATTTATGGAGAGATTGTGAAAAGAGATTGTGAACGTGGCACCTAGAAGTGTGTGGGTGTGTACTGCTACATCTGAGAGGAATCTTTTAAAATGACTTATATCCAAATGTAGATGAGCCCCCAAAGCAGTTAGTAAGAGCTACTACACTTGGTAAAGTGCTGGGAAATGGTGCTGATGATTCAATGTAAATGTATCTATCTCTCATTCATTTTTTTCTCCAAAAATGTAACAGTGTAATGCGGGCTAGGTGACATGAGGGAGATTGCTAGACTAATGAGGGAGAGAGGGAGATTGCTGCAATGTCAGGGAGTCTCCTGCAGAATGCAGGGGGGGTAACTATGATGTAACAGTGTAATGTAGGCTAGGTGAAATGAGGGAGATTTCTAGACTAATGAGGGAGAGAGGGAGATTGCTGCAATGTCAGGGAGTCTCCTGCAGAATGCAGGGGGGGGGGGGGGGGTAACTATGATGTAACAGTGTAATGTAGGCTAGGTGAAATGAGGGAGATTTCTAGACTAATGAGGGAGAGAGGGAGATTGCGGCTATGTCAGGGAGTCTCCTGCAGAATGCAGGGGGGAGGTAACTATGATGTAACAGTGTAATGTGGGCTAGGTGACATGAGGGAGATTGCTAGACTAATGCGGGAGAGAGGGAGATTGCTGCTATGTCAGGGAGTCTCCTGCAGAATGCAGGAGGGGAGGTTACTATGATGTAAGAGTGTAATGTGGGCTAGGTGACATGAGGGAGATTGCTAGACTAATGAGGGAGAGAGGGAGATTGCTGCTATGTCAGGGAGTCTCCTGCAGAATGCAGGGGGGAGGTAACTATGATGTAACAGTGTAATGTGGGCTAGGTGACATGAGGGAGATTGCTAGACTAATGAGGGAGAGCGGGAGATTGCTGCTATGTCAGGGAGTCTCCTGCAGAATGCAGGAGGGGAGGTAACTATGATGTAAGAGTGTAATGTGGGCTAGGTGACAAGGGAGATTGCTAGACTAATGAGGGAGAGAGGGAGATTGCTGCTATGTCAGGGAGTCTCCTGCAGAATGCAGGAGGGGAGGTTACTATGATGTAAGAGTGTAATGTGGGCTAGGTGACATGAGGGAGATTGCTAGACTAATGAGGGAGAGAGGGAGATTGCTAGACTAATGAGGGAGAGAGGGAGATTGCTAGACTAATGAGGGAGAGAGGGGGGTAGGCAGCTATGAGCTATGTAGATATCTGTAATAACTACATTCAGTTCTAATAACCAAGTCATACTGTCTGCTGTGACAATCTAGCCCGTCGGTGTCCTGGGAAATCACAAACATGGTAAATATTCTGTTTAACTATTTAGTGACCGGAGAACGGTCATCGCTTCATGACCAGAACATGGGTCTGTTTTGGAGATGTATCTGCGCACCTACAGACAGAACAGAGACCCGGCAGGGGCGACAATCAGCCCAATAATAGATATTGTGTGACAGGTTTCCATTTAAATATTTATCTTGACAGTATTTCCTTCTGTTACAGTATATTGCAGTCAGATCCTCGGTTTCTGCCTATGCTAGGCGACACGGCAGGAGAGAGACTCTTGGAGTTTTCTATTTGCATTTGGTCTGAAAGTGCAATAAATTACAAGCAATGTTTCCCTAAACTCAATTCACAAATGCAGCCTCCGTGTTCTGTTCCGACATCGCTGGGGACCGGCAATCACAAATGTGTCTGGCACAATGTTTGCTTGGAATTAAACTTGAAATGCTTGAATTGTGTATGCAAACACTGTACAATCTGCATCCCCCCTCGTTCCTCAATCCCACGGATACCAGCAACAGCTCTTCCTGGCCCCGTCGTCTGCTGTCTGTTTATTTAGCATCATTCTCGCTCTCCTACGATTTGTCTGATGTCTGGAACCAGCCGGCACTTAACGCGTTCATAAATATTACTATTTGTTTATTGAATAAAGATTAGATCCCAGCAGTAGCTGCTGAGTAGGGGGCCAGCTGCCGTAGTATACTGTATGTTACTATATCCTCCTCCTCCTTTAGTGTCTTGCATTGCGTATTGCACGCGATCCATCTTGCAGTGTTAATTGAAGCTATCTATCTATCTATCTATCTATCTCATAGTTGCCTACCCTCCTGCATTCTGCAGCAGACTCCCTGATATAGCAGCAATCTCCCTCTCTCCCTCATTAGTCTAGCAATCTCCCCCATGTCACCTATCCCACATTACACTGTTACATCCTAGTTACCTCCCCTCCTGCATTCTGCAGGAGACTCCCTGACATAGCAGCAATCTCCCTCTCTCCCTCATTATTCTAGCAATCTCCCTCATGTCACCAAGCCCACATTACACTGTTACATCATAGTTACCCCCTCCCCCCTGCATTCTGCATGAGACTCCCTGACATAACAGCAATCTCCCTCTCTCCCTCATTAGTCTAGCAATCTCCCTCATGTCACCTAGCCCACAGTACATTGTTACATCATAGTTACCTCCCCTCCTGCATTCTGCAGGAGACTCCCTGACATAGCAGCAATCTCCCTCTCTCCCTCATTAGTCTAGCAATCTCCCACATGTCACCAAGCCCACATTACACTGTTACATCATAGTTACCTCCCCTCCTGCATTCTGCAGGAGACTCCCTGACATAGCAGCACTCTCCCTCATTAGTCTAGCAATCTCCCTCATGTCACCTAGCCCACATTACACTGTTAAAGTTTTGGGGGAAAAAAAGGAATGAAAGATAGATACAGGTACATGGTATCATCAGCGCCATTTCCCAGCACTTTACCAAGTATAGTATCTCTTACTAACTGCTTTGGGGATCATCTACATTTGGATATAAGTCATTTTAAAAGATTCCTCTCAGATGTAGCAGTGCACACCCACGCTTCTAGGTGCCACATTCACAATCTCTTTTCACAATCTCTCCATATATGGAACTAGACACGCCCTTTGGGAGGAGCATGACACTTAAAGGGACGCTTTGCAAAATTCTACTACCAACTATAATCTCCCTTAAACTAGTTTTCAAAAGTAGGAAAGTATGATCTATCTATTTATAGAGATGGCCATCGTTGCCTTAGCCATCAATGGTAATAGTGCAACTGGCCATCGATAGTGTCAAACTATGCAATGGATGACCATCAATGTTTTTACATATCGATGGTCATCCACTTTCTTAGACTGATTGGCCTGTGGGCGGGGCTTCATGGGTGCTGGGGGCTGAACTATGGCCCCGAGTCCCGGCCTCTTGGTGAAAAAAGAAAAATGAAACTAATCTTTTAAGCTTGACATCTCCCCATCAATGGCAAAACTATTCCAAATTGGCCATAAACCATCATTGATTTAGAATCATCGATGGTCGATGGCCATCCCTATCTATCTATCTTTCAAAGGCTAACTGCTCCTCACCTCTAAAGGCCACTCAATGAACCAAATTACTCCTTTGTACGCTAAAACTTGTCATAACAGAAAATGAAAGCAATATATTCAGGGACACTGATCTCTTTCAAACTTTCTGCAAAGCTAGATGTATCAAGCTTCAAAAGTGATAAAATGGAGAGTGATAAACAACCAGCCAATCAGCTGCTACCTGGCATGTCACAGGCTGGGTTTGAAAAATAACAGATAGGAGCTGATTGGCTGGTTGTTTATTACTTTCTATTTTATCACTTTTTGAAACTTGATACATCTGGCGGGGGTGTTCCCTCAGGTGCGTGTATTTGTTATTCAATGAAACAATAGAAAATGAGACACTGTGGTTTCTGGCTCTGGATTAAACAGAGTTTCTAGATAGACAGTCAACAGGTCGACGGTGACAAAAGGCTGGCATGCACTCGGTTGAAAATTAACAAAGAGTCGACATGCACAAGATCACCATTGACAAAAGATTGACACTAACAAATGGTCGACATGGAAAAAGGTTGACATGAGAAAAGGTCGACGTGAGTTTTTTACTTTTTTTGTGTGTGTGTGTGTCTCTGTGTTGACACCTGAGCATGTGGAACCTCAATCCATGTATCTCGTACACTCGCTTGTCTTGCTTCCCCCACCACACTTCGGACCAGGCGCCTCGCTGCGCTCTGCACCCTTTACTGTTCCCAGTCGGAGTATACATGGATGTTTAAGTATGAAAAAAGTACAAAAAAATTTCTAATTAGCATACTGTAATTAGTCGATAATTACTCACCTTGAAAAGCGGGTAGGAGATGGGTCGGACCTGGATACAAGATTTCGGGTCCAACGTGGCAGAAAGGGAAATCGGGGGTGTGTTAGAGTGAGAGTGTGTGTGTGTGTGTGCACCTTGAAGGCAAAAGCTTGGGGAACTACATATCCCATCAGCCACCTCCCCTCTAAGCAGGGAGCCACGGAGACCACCAGATCTCTTTCTTTTCCCCGTGCCGCAGGGTTTTCAAAGCTGTAAACTCTCTGACCACTTACTCTTATTTGAATACTGCCGGTACCGGCGGCAATGGGTATACTCATGGGGGCTGTGCCATCATTTTAAGTGGAGATTTAACAATCCTTGAAGAGAGATAAAGTGTAAAGAGTAGATAAAGTACCAACCAATCAGCTTTAACTCTCATATTACAGGTTCTGTTTGAAAAAAGTTACAGAAGCTGATTGGCTGGTTCTCTCTCCAACTCTTTTGACACAATTTCCCTTCATATTTACATTGATGAGTTAGTAACAAGGATTGCTATTATGTAAATTACAATAAAACAATGGGCGCCGTAAGAATTGTAACTACTGCATCCCCTCAGACTGTTGTTACCCAGTCCACCGAGGTGTACAGAAAAGTAGCAGCAGCAGCACATGCCTACAGCTGTCAGTGAGACGCTCATGCTGAGCCTGCTGTCCGCACACCACATGCTGTACGTGTGTGTGCTGCTGCTACTGTCTGGGAGGGATGGAGGGGGTCAGACCCTCCAGTAAGCCCTGGCCCGGGTGATTAGTACCCGCTCCCCCCTCCCTCTCGGCAGCCCTGTGCATCACTGTACAGCCGTTCTCCCTGACTGCTGCTCTGCATTCAACGCAAGTTCCCTGGAGCATCGCAATCCCCAGCCGCGTGGCTGAAAAGTACATTAGCGGTCCAGGCTAATCAAGACTTTTACTGGGGATCCCAGAAATGCCGCCACAGGAGCATGTGAGACACAACTGACACATTTGCTATGAAAGAGGAAAAAAATCAAATGTCTTCAGCTTATGTTAATTTTTTTCTAATCAGACATTTAAATTAATTTCAGCGCTCCGCTTTGACACATAATTGTACATAAGGATCTATGTAATTGATTTTCTTGCTGATATCTGTTTACTGTTTTGATTTCTGCAGCATTGGGAGATGCCGATTGTAGGCTCATTTGCCAGAAGTAATATAGGGAGGTGCAGTAATGGAGCCTGTGGCGGCTTCCAGGCGCAACGGTAGCAGAACACGGTGTATGCTAACAGCATAGTCCCACCCGTTTCACACCACTCGGTACTGGGTAATTGCCGGGTTGCTGACGTGTCCACCTGGGGTGAGGTGCGGTGTGAAAGCACCAAAGCTTACAGTATAACCCTGGTTGACCAACCCGGCAATTCGACCTGGGTTATAAGAAGGGTGCGACCCGGGTTTAATGGGAAAGCGCCGGAGCTGGGTCAGACCAGGGATCGAGACACACTGACCGGCTAATGATGGACACACTGACCGGCTAATCATGGACACACTGACCGGCTAATGACAGACACACTGACTGGCTAATGATAAGCATAAACACGCCTGCGTTTTCCCGTCCACTCCCAATGTTTCACTGGACGCGCCCAGTGTTTTTCGCAAGTGTAAATCACGTTGCGAATGGCTTATGCTGTGTACACACGATCCGATTTCCTTTCCGATGTTGACGATATAGTCAACATCGGATTGGCATCGGATCGGAATCAGATGCAGATCGCAAGGGATGCGCGTTCACGTATCGGAAGCCAGAAAGTCTTGGCTGCCTTGTCTATATAGTGCAGATCTGCACTATATAGTCAAGATTGGATGCAAATCAGATGTGCCTTAAGATCCTATCCACGATCCTATCTGATCGGATCGTGGATAGGATCTTAAAGGCCCCCATACACTATGCGATTTTCGGTCGATTTCATCAGATTTCGGCCCTTTGGGCCGATAAATCGGGTGAAATCGGCCCAAAATAGCATGTGTTTGACATCTGATCTGATGCGCGGTCCTGCGAGCATCGGATCGGATCACGGTGTCTGACCTACAGAACATAAGATATATCGGAATCTGAGCCATCATGGGTGCTTTTTGAGCACCCACGATGTTCAGATCCGATATATCTTTATATACAGCCCCCCTGTCAGCGCCCCCCCCGCGCATTGACGGCTCCTGGCGGAGGTAGTGCAGGTGGGGACAGCAGGCGTCGCAGAGCAGAGACCGTCGGCACGGCGGGAGAATAGGAAGAAATCTTATTCAAAAGACTGGGCGGCCGCTGATTGGCTGAGCTCTCAGCCAATCAGCGGCCGCCCAGTCTTTTGAATACGATTTATTTCTATTCTCCCGCCGCGCCGGCAGTCTCTGCTCTGCGACGCCTGCGGTCCCCGCCTGCACTACCTCCGCAGGGAGCCGGGAGCCGTCAATGCGCGAGGGGGGGGGGGGCGCTGCTAGTAAGACGGGGGCGCTGCGGGGGACACAGAGTTGGCAGTAACAGAGCCGGGCAGGAAAAGCTGTCAGCGCTGGAAAAAAAAGCCCATACAATGAATGGGCAGCCTGTGATTGGCTGAGCGCTCTCTCAGCCAGTCAGCAATTGGCTGAGAGAGCGCTCAGCCAATCACAGGCTGCTCATTCATTGTATGGGCTTTTTTTTCCCAGCACTGACAGCTCCCGCCTCCCCCTGCCAGGCTCTGTCACTGTCCCCCGCAGCGTCCCCTGCACGCTGCCTTAGCAGCGCCCACCACCAGCAGCCCTATTCTGCAGCCCCCCCCTGCTCCCCGGGTTTACATGTGATAAATCGAGACGATTTATCACATGTAAAAAATGGCACATCAAGTGCCAATCTTATCAAGCTCCCCCGGGGAGCAGCCGGGGAAGCTCAGGCGGAAGTCGGGGGCGACTTGTCCTCAGGACAAGTCGCCCTAGTGTATGGGGGCCTTAAGGCACATCTGACTGTGTGTACACACCATATTACAAATAGAAATATTTGCTTAAGCCGATTGCAGCCGTACCTCGTGCATGCGCATTGCGGCCAATGCGAATTCGGACCTGGCCAAACAGGTGTGAAGCGGGGCCCATTATAAGAGACTATTGCATTAATCTACAGTATATTCTCTGTGCAGAGTATTTAAGGGGCTTCCAAAGGCCCGCTCCTACTCCTAAGTAATGTTACTGTATACTTCCATTCATTCATTAAGTTCTCAGAGGAGATGACACAAGCTGCTGTACCCCAGCAGGCATCGTGCGATTGTGTCTGAATCCCAGACATCTCTCTTCATAAGAGCGGAGGAGACAGACACCAGGCTGTGTGACATCTCCGTTCACTTTACACCAGCGCTCCCAATCTATGTCAGACTTCCCGCTGGTTAATAAGACCTAGAAATTGTCCCTGACACACTGGAAGAGATCTGACAATTCCTTCCCGGCAAGAAGAGAACCGTGTTACTAGGTGACATGCATATAAGAGACTAGAAAGGGTTAAACCAAGACCTCTGCAGGATAAGCCGCTATTATCAGCTTTTGGGCCGCCTGCTTCTATGGAACAACAAGTTCCAGCATGCCAAGCCAGCCTCAGCAGGAGAACTACAGGTGGTCCGATGTTACATTTTATGGTAGTTATCACCAGCGGTTTTGTAAAGATGTCTCTGTATTCATTTGTTTTGTGGAATGCTGGGTATATAGAATATATTGTATATATGGTAGTTTTCCACCCTCGTAGTAGGGCGATATTCGTCCCTTAAGATCCTAAGGACCGTCCCCTTCATTCAGTGGGTGTGGATCGTATTGTCGACAGCACTTAGGTCAACAGTCATTAGGTCGACAGGTGTCTAGGTTGACATGGGTGAAGGTCGACATGGGACATGGTCGACATGGGTTTAGGTCGAGACAGCCTTAGGTCAACAGGTCGGAAGGTCGACATGGTTTTTCTTACTGTCTTTTGACCCGAATGTTGACACAGTCGACATGGACAAAGTTGGAAGTCAACCGCAACCCCTCGCATCGGACTGCGTTCGGCACACTATTTTATTCTCCCACCACGCCCTAGTGGTTGGTAGGGCATGAAATACCGCCTGTCGGCACATGTCGGCTCAAAGAACAGTAAAAATAACCATGTCAACCTGTCGACCTAACCCATGTCGACCTAACGCTGTGTCGACCTAATCCCATGTGGACCTTGCCCCATGTCGAACTTGACACCTGTCGACCTTCACCCATGTTGACCCAGACACATGTCGACCCAACAGTGTCGACCTAATGACTGTTGAAGTGCTGTTGACAATACGACCACATCCCCATTCGGTGCAATTGACCAGTACTAGATGTTTTCTTTCTTCATTTATGTATAACATTTATTCTGACAATAAGGCTTTTGTTACATTGATCGGCGCAGCGCGGTTGGTGTAGTGGTTAGCATTACTGGCACACAGCACTGAAGTCATAGGGTCTGTGTGGAGTTTGTACATTCTCCTGGTGTTTGCGTTGGTTTCGTTCAGGTGCCCCAGTTTCCTCACGCCCTCTGCATAAAAGTACTGCTAGATCAATAGGTTCTGGGAAAATGATGACTGGGGCGTTTGTGGCGATGTTTAAAGAGCGACCAATCAGATTTCACCAGTCATTTTACAGAATGCACTGGATGAATGCCACCTCAAAGCTGATTGGAAGCCAAGGGCAACTTCGCCCCTATGAGCCAATCAGTAAATGGGGGCCCACTGCCCGCCCCTTTGGAGAGAGATAGAATGGAGAGAGATTTTTGTATGGGGTTTATGTACTAAGCTTTGGAGAGCTATAAAGTAGACAGAGATCAAGTAACCGGCCAGACAGCTCCTAACTGCCATTTTTCAAATACAGTCTGGATCATGCCAGCTAGGAGCTGATTGGCTGGTTCCTCATCTCCATTCACTTTCTCTCTGCAAGGCTTAGGGCATATGACCACTGGTCCAGCTAAAGCGAAGAGTTAAGGTTCCCGAGCTACTGTGGGACCTGCCTGGCCCTTCGCTCTGTAATGTCAGTGTCTGGAGGCAGCTACGCTGCCCAGCCAATACTCCGACGACCCAAGTGCTCCGCATTCTGTTCTGTTACAGCTGGCAGTCTCGGCAGCCGTCTTATTGTGTGCCCTCGAGTACCCAATGTCCACCTCCTCTGCAGTCTCATCACATCGCTCCGGAATTTTAATTTAACGCAGTATCTGCTGTATGCTCACAACCTGTCTGATTCCCAGCTGAAATATTAGCTTGTGTCAGTGTAAGCAGGGAGGCGTTACCACTTACCAGGCATCTGCAATCCAATTAGCACTGTCACAGATCCTGCACGGATCCTTAATCAGCGCTAAGCAGGAGGGTTAAATGTCGCCGTAGTGATGTCTTTTACCTTGGATCTGAGTGCAAAGGGTTAAAAAGCCAACGCTTCTGTATGTGTATCATGTGTACGAAATCTCTCCTGAGCTATTGTCATCGAATGTAAAAGTGACAGAAGTTATATGTCATTTATATCACCGGAGCACCAACGTCTGAGTCTGCATGACTGTCTTATTCTGTTACTATATACTGTGACCAGAGGCATAGGACACTACCCCCCAACATGTCCTGACCGCTGGCCATAATACATCTATTACACCCAATACAGACCTAGGACACTACACCCCAACATGTCCTGACCACTGGCCATATACAGACAAACATAGGACACTACACCCCAACATGTCCTGACCACTGGCCATAATACATCTATTACACCCTATACAGTCATAGGACACTACACCCCCAACATGTCCTGACCGCTGGCCATAATACATCTATAACACCTATACAGGCATAGGACACTACACCCCAACATGTCCTGACCACTGGCCATAATACATCTATTACACCCTATACAGTCATAGGACACTACACCCCCAACATGACCTGACCGCTGGCCATAATACATCTATAACACCTATACAGGCATAGGACACTACACCCCAACATGTCCTGACCGCTGGCCATAATACATCTATTACACTCTATACAGACATAGGACACTACACCCCAACATGTCCTGACTGCCGGCCATAATACATCTATAACACCCTATACAGACATAGGACACTACACCCCAACATGTCCTGATCGCTGCCCATAATACATCTATTACACCCTATACAGACATAGGACACTACGCCCCAACATGTCCTGACCGCTGGCCATAATACATCTATTACACCCTATACAGACATAGGACACTACACCCCCAACATGACCTGACCACCGGCCATAATGCATCTATTACACCCTATACAGACATAGGACACTACACCCCAACATGTCCTGACCACTGGCCATAATACATCTATTACACCCTATACAGACATAGGACACTACACCCCAACATGTCCTGACCGCTGACCATAATACATTTATTATACCCTATACAGACATAGGACACTACACCCCAACATGTCCTGACCGCTGGCCATAATACATCTATTACACCCTATACAGACATAGGACACTGCACCCACAACATGTCCTGACCACTGGCCATAATACATCTATTACACCCTATACAGACATAGGACACTATACCCCCAACATGTCCTGACCACCGGCCATAATACATCTATTACACCCTATACAGACATAGGACACTATACCCCCAACATGTCCTGACCACCGGCCATAATACATCTATTACACCTATACAGACATAGGACACTACACCCCCAACATGTCCTGACCGCTGGCCATAATACATCTATTACACCCTATACAGATACAGGACACTACACCCCAACATGTCCTGACCGCTGGCCATAATACATCTATTACAATCTATACAGACACAGGACACTACACCCCCAACATGTCCTGACCGCTGGCCATAATACATCTATTACACCCTATACAGACATGGGACACTATACCCCCAACATGTCCTGACCACCGGCCATAATACATCTATTACACCCTATACAGACATAGGACACTATACCCCCAACATGTCCTGACCGCTGGCCATAATACATCTATCACACCCTATATAGACAGAGGACACTACACCCCAACATGTCCTGACCACTGGCCATAATACATCTATTACACCCTATACAGACACAGGACCCTACACCCCAACATGTCCTGACCACTGGCCATAATACATCTATTACACCCTATACAGACATAGGACACTATACCCCCAACATGTCCTGACCACCGGCCATAATACATCTATTACACCCTATACAGACATAGGACACTATACCCCCAACATGTCCTGACCACCGGCCATAATACATCTATTACACCTATACAGACATAGGACACTACACCCCCAACATGTCCTGACCGCTGGCCATAATACATCTATTACACCCTATACAGATACAGGACACTACACCCCAACATGTCCTGACCGCTGGCCATAATACATCTATTACAATCTATACAGACACAGGACACTACACCCCCAACATGTCCTGACCACCGGCCATAATACATCTATTACACCCTATACAGACATAGGACACTATACCCCCAACATGTCCTGACCACCGGCCATAATACATCTATTACACCCTATACAGACATAGGACACTATACCCCCAACATGTCCTGACCGCTGGCCATAATACATCTATCACACCCAATATAGACAGAGGACACTACACCCCAACATGTCCTGACCACTGGCCATAATACATCTATTACACCCTATACAGACATAGGACCCTACACCCCAACATGTCCTGACCACTGACCATAATACATCTATTACACCCTATACAGACATAGGACACTACACCCCCAACATGTCCTGACCGCTGGCCATAATACATCTATTACTCCCTATACAGACATAGGACACTACACCCCAACATGTCCTGACCGCTGGCCATAATACATCTATTACACCCTATACAGACACAGGACACTGCACCCCCAACATGTCCTGACCGCTGGCCATAATACATCTATTACACCCTATACAGACATAGGACACTACACCCCAACATGTCCTGACCACTGGCCATAATACATCTATTACACCCTATACGGGCATAGGATGCTACACCCCAACATGTCCTGACCGCTGGCCATAATACATCTATTACACCACATACAGACATAGGACACTACACCCCAACATGACCTGACCGCTGGCCATAATACATCTCTCACACCCTATATAGACAGAGGACACTACACCCCAACATGTCCTGACCGCTGGCCATAATACATCTATTACACCCTATACAGACATAGGACACTACACCCCAACATGTCCTGACCGCTGGCCATAATACATCTATTACACCACATACAGACATAGGACACTACACCCCAACATGACCTGACCGCTGGCCATAATACATCTATCACACCCTATATAGACAGAGGACACTAAACCCCAACATGTCCTGACCGCTGGCCATAATACATCTATTACACCCTATACAGACATAGGACACTACACCCCAACATGTCCTGACCGCTGGCCATAATACATCTATTACACCCTATACAGACATAGGACACTACACCCCAACATGTCCTGACCGCTGGCCATAATACATCTATTACACCCTATACAGACACAGGACACTACACCCTAACATGTCCTGACCAATGGCCATAATACATCTATCACACCCTATACAGACACAGGACACTACACCACAACATGACCTGGCCACTGGCGGGGGGGGGGGGGGTGGGGGGTGTTACGCTAACATACATCCTTGTTGTTCCTTTATTTGGGTCTGTTAACCCCAATCCTACGGGAATATTGATGTTGTTTGATTATCTTGTTTGAATCTGTGCGGTGCGCACCATACTGATACTACAGTTACAGCTAACATTCTCATTTTGAAATAAAAAAAGAAACACACCCCAGATGAAGTATCTGAGGAGACGAAACGCGCTGGGTTTTGTATGATCATGTTATTTGTTACCCTGAATGTAAGAAGGGAAAGAACTATTGAATATTGATGTACAGTACCACTGTCATTTTAAGAAGAAATACAGATTTTAATAAACACTACTGGACTTTTCATCCTGAGTGTTTCATGTACTGTACAGACTGGTAGAAGGGCTGTAGAAGGCTTCACAATTTGTGACCAGGATATAGGGAATTTAAGTGGTATGCTGATATTAGTGCGATCAGGGGAGGGGGTGAACCACATGGAGGGGGTGAACCACCTTCCATAGAAGGAGTTTATGGAAAGTGCTTCACTCATCCTGTAATACATGCAGGATCGCTCACCGCTCATCAACCGCCCATACACACTATTTTGAGTTCCAAGCAGCTCAAAACGGGAAAAGTCAGCTACTTTGAGCTCAATATCACCGAGTGTGTATGGGCCTTTTACCATACCTCCCAACAGTCCCGATTTTATCGGGACAGTCCCGATTATCAGGGCCTGTCCCGCTGTCCCACCCGCGGGCGGCAGTGTCCCGCGGTGTGGGGGGGCTGTTGGGAGTCCCCCTGTCAGCTGCTAAGCAGCGGGGAATAAACACTGTGCGCATGCGCACAGCGTCTATTCCCGCAGCCAGGGGGCTGGGGGCATGGCTAGAGGCTCACATAGCCTCTGGGTCATGCCCCCATAGCGGGGCATGAACCCCCCCCCCCCCCCCCCCCCGAAAATTTCGGCGCGCAGCAGCACCGTCCCGACTGGTGAGCTTCAAAAGTTGGGAGGTATGCTTTTACAGTTGAGAATTCTGTGAGCACGGTTCACAGAACGCTCATATTAGAATGCTCTGTCACACTAATGCAGTCACTAAACACTTACAGATTCAGTATTTTCTCCCTGTAATGCCGAAGCCCCATGTACTCAGCAGAAAACACGTGCGCTGTCTCGCTGCCTTATGCTGCTGAGTTTGTCACAGTGGTTCCTGCGCACGGCTCCCTTGCTTCATATATTTATATTCACAGCGAAATATCTGATTTATAAAGCATAATTCCGTGTAACAGTGTTCCTGCCCGGAGAAGTACATCAGGATATAGAGGGTTTTTTTCTACAGAGATGCCGGGCCCAGGATAATCCAGCCTAGTGGGATCGGATTAAATGGTTTGGTACTTATGTATTATCTGGACTCCCATGTTAAATGCACCCCATTTTTTCATACCCCTACTATCCAACTACGCATGGAGTTGATTTTATATAGTGTGGCGAGCGCAGCGAGCCACCGTGCCCGAAGCGTGGCGAGCGCAGCGAGCCCCGTGAGGGGACGCGGTCCCATTAGAAAAACGGGAGCCCAGATATTACATAAGTACCAATGGTTTTGATTTGGATAGTGGGATACTCCCTTTTATGTTCAAGGGTGAAATCCGAATAGAAATTTGGACCAATGGCTGACCTCCAGGCATGATAGTGGACAAACTCATATTGAAGGGCAGTAAAGACGGAGCGCTGGCAGTCAGCCTGGAGAGTATTAATCCCCGAGGTTGTCATGCAGTGACCACCCACTGGATCAGGGTGGTCCCCTTTTAATGGGTTTGTACAGGAAAGTGACAGGTATAATATCAGGCAACAGAATAGCTCTAGGGAACTGTATGACTGGCATTGAAACCAATAACACATCGTCAGCAAAGAGACACATTTTATGAGCCTGGACATTTAGCCTGGACATTGAGGGGTTCAAAAGAGAGGGCTAAAATTAGTGGTGAAAGGGAGCACCCCTGCCTGGTTCCATTAAAAAGGAGGAATTCACTGGATTAACAACCCACAGTGAGGGATTCACAAGATTACATTTGTTACTGGGAAAAACATACACATGCGATTAGTAATGCAACAAACAGCTCTACCCAATCAGCGCCGTTCACTGGGCTTCTGTGTTTATGACCCAACAGAAGGACCTGGTGACCATAGTGGATGCTGGGATGGATTGGATTAGATCCCTCTCAGCTAGAAATGCGTGAAAGCAGAGCTCAGAGGGGCATACCAAAGCCTCTCTGCTCACTACATAATGTGTCATTTTACAATGGTTGCCATGGTAGACAAACACTGCTACATTTATGCTAAAGCTAATATATATATATTTTTTCCTGCTGATTGCTGTTTTAAAGTCTAATTATGTCATCTGTTACCTTTTGCGCTTTTTTTTTTAAAGCACTTTTGGTACTTGTGAGTTATCTGGACGCCCGATTTTTTGATTGTATGCCTTAAGTTAAGGCATACAATCAGATGCGATGCGATGCGATATCGCATCGCATCGCATCGCATCGCATGCGATATCGGATGCGATGACCCGATTTTTCCATAGGAATCAATGTTAAAATGATTCCTATGGAAAAAGGGGTCCTTTTCATACCCCTACTATCCAAGTGGGCATGGAGTTGGATATAAACCTGTGGCGAGCGTAGCGAGCCACCGAGCCCGAAGCGTGGCGAGCGAAGCGAGCCCCGCGAGGGGACGGTATTCCGTGTCCCCTCGCGGGGCTCGCTACGCTCGCCACGCTTCGGGCTCGGTGGCTCGCTACGCTCGCCACAGGTTTATATCCAACTCCATGCCCACTTGGATAGTAGGGGTATGAAAAGGACCCCTTTTTCCCATTGAATTCCATGTTAAAATGGACTCAGTCCATTTTAACATTGATTCCTATGGAAAAATCGGGTCATCGCATCGCATCGCATCGCATCGCATCCGATGGTCGCATGCGATGCGATGCGATGTGCCCGATCCGACCCGATTTTCAAATCGGGCGTCCGGATAACTCACATGTACCGCACTTTTTCTTAATTCCATGGTTTGATTTTCCCCTAATTTAGCTGGTGCCAAACAAAGGGATTTTCCAAAAACTGTCAAATTTCAAACCAAGATGAATGATTTTATTTCTCCTTAACTGAATCCATTCAGTAAATAATCATTATAAATTCTAGTTTCCATGTGCCCAGTAGAAACGTTACGATCTGTCAGACATGAAGTTTTTTTTCCCGCAAATTGCAGAAGAAAAAGAAATAAAAAAATAAAAAAAGTAAATATATAATATATATATTTTTTTTTTTTTGAAGCGAGTATTGGTTTTATAAAAAATATATTGCTATTGCAGGCAACATTCCAGTTAAAACTCTGCAGAAAAATAAATTGTGATGGAAAAAGTGTTAATATTAGTTTCAACCACTTGAGAAATAAACCCAACATCTATTCTGTTCATGTTATTCTCAATTTGCAGCTACTGTGGCGCTTGCTTGATACGGAAGATGCTGCCATGGGAACCACGTGTTCCGGCATGCCTTTGCATATTGTGCTGTTATTGATGAATCCAGTGGTACTGGTGCATTCTAAGCATCTGTGAGTATTAGAATATCTTAATCAAGAACTAAAAAGCGTGCAGCCTGGACTATTCCAGACCGTAGAAGCGATAAAGAGCAATCAACCATGCAAACATTTATACACGCGTTTCATGATCTGCTGATAAACTCTGAATTATTTATCTCCCCTCAGAGTGCGTTATTGTTTCATAATAGAAGCACAAATAACACCATTATTATCAATATTACATATGGGAATACCAAGAACCATAAAAGTTTATTTTATTCTGTTAACTACAAGCAATGGGGCAGCCATTTTGTAAGATTAACTAATATTCAGTCACTCTGTTGAGTCTACAAAAAGGCTGATCCCATTCTGTGAAGTTGACATGGCAGAGCTTGTTGCTTGGATACATGTATGGTACCGCTGTCATTTCCGTGTTGCCAGATGCATTTTGTCAGCGGTTGATTTCTAGTTTGCGCCATTGTCCTGGGATCTTTCAGCTATCGGTGGTTTGTTGTGTATGGATAGCTGCAGAAATGGTTCCCACCACAATGTCTTCTTGCTATACTTTTAAGACTCATTTACACAGAGATGATTCAAGGTGGTGGTTTGGTGGTTGGGGGGGAGGGCATCAAATTATACTTGCTGTGAGGAGCCAGTCAGCTTGGAATGAAAGGGCTACGGTCGAGGGTGTGGTACAGCATACTGGGGAATTAGTGGGGAGAAAGATCCCGGATAGGGGCGGGGGCATGTCTGCAGAATCGTGTCATCGTGGACCTACCCCTACATGCATGCATGTGGCGGCTGGCAAGTCGATAGTAATAAGGTCGGGAGACAATAGGTTGACCGCTATTGGTCAACAGGCCATAGATCAACACATGAAAAGGGTCAACACTCCTTAGGTCAATATGGTCAAAATGTCAGCACAAGCAATAGAATGGAAAAGGACGACATGAGTCGACATGAGTTTTTCCCTTTTTATTTTTAAAGATGGGTTTTCATAATTTAACAATCTAAGTAAACATAGAGTTAGATTAAATGAGTGTGCCGAGCGAAGCAAGCCACGCGAGAGGATGCCGTACACTTATAAGGTGCCCATGTCGACATTGACACCAGAAGCGTGAAAAACTCATGTTGACCTTTTCCATGACAACCTTTACCATGTTGATCTATTGCTTGTATCAACAGTTTGACCATGTTGACCTAAGGTATGTCGACCTTTTTTCGTTTGTCAACCTATAGCCTGTCCACCAATAGTGGTCAATCTATTGACTGTCGACCTTGTTGTGGATGATCCTATGACCCATACGATGTGCATGGTAAGGGCCAGTGCTCCCAATCACTACGTCGAGGAAACCATTTTCAAGTAGAATTTTAAGAGATACAAGTAGAGTATCGATTTTGCCGAAATTGCCAAATCACTAAAGTTTATCCCAAGTCATCATAGAATCATAGAGCTTGGAAAAAGTAGAGAGCCGAAGAATGTAAAGCCAGCAGAGAAACAAGGAATACATCAGAGTGTAGGGGAGGATGAGCCAGAAGAACAGAAGAAGAGACACCAAAGGTAGGAGGTCAACAGTCCGAGCAGAATGCAGTTAAGTCCAAGAAAGATCAGTATGGAGAGATGATCTTACAGCTTAGCCGTGGGCAGATGAGAGGTCACTTTACTGAGGGTACCTTTTTGGGCAATGCAGATGGCAGAAAGGGCAAAGGAACATGGAGAAAGGTGGAGAACAAGTTTGTAAAATAGTTGTGTGCAAGCCTCACAAGCTCGTTGGAAGTCAAGGGAAGGAGAGAAATACAGCAGTGGTTGTTGATCAAAGACGTAGGTGGTAAGATTTATAGAGTGTAGGAGAGAAAGTAGACAGAAGGGAATGTTCTAGTGGAGCAGGACATGATGGACAGGTGGCCTACAGATGGTCATGGTGGTTATGGATGAGTTGGTGGGAAACAAAAGCCATGTTTCAGTAACAGAGGAGAAAGACCTGAGGATGAATAGTGTTTGGAGATGGCGGTGGGTGGTTTATCATTGACGATGGCAAAGACCCAACAAGGGTTTTTAGATTGGCCCGCAATAGAGTTTTACAGTAAAAGAACTCTCAACATTCACTTCTGGAACGATTTGGTGCACTGACCCTCATCAACACTCTGAGGCCCTGCTGACACAATGCGATGCCTGAGAGCCAGGTGAGCATGATAATGATTATGGACTAGAAATAGCAGATTGCCCACCTCATTGATCCTGGTTCTAAACAAGATCTACACCTTTATCTAATGCAGTCACTGCGTGCATGGTTTGAGGCAGGAGAGGAATACGTGCATTGCGACACGCCAGGTTACGCAGAACGTTCCGCATTAAGATGTTGCATATAGATGGAGGACCTGTGATTTCTGATGTAGCTTTCTGATAGCAAAGTGACAATCAGATGCAGAGTTTGGCTCGATAATTGGGGCTGTCTAACAGATGAGCTGACAAGTGTGTTAACCGCCCTTTGGTGGTGAGAAAGTGCTAATGAGCAGGTCGCTGGTAGTGAACACATTAACCCCAGATGTGCTGACCTCGGTTCTGCAAGAACTCGTGTCTTGTACTAGAGTTGGACCAAATAGCTGCCAGAATTTTGCACTTACAGATGGAGCCATCCGAATCCAGCCCTTTACTAGGATTAAGTGAGCCAGAGCTGTCGGATTTAATCCTATGCTAATCCCTTACTGTATTGTTTTATGTATTGTATTGCAGCTTAGAACAATAGGCATTGGTGAGTCATGGCTATCCAGAGAAGGCTAGCTGAGGAGGGCTCCATCTGTAGGGCCTGATTCAGGCCTGTAAGTCTATACTTTTCAGGTGGCCGCTATCCGCCGAATTGGTGGCGGAAGCTGACGTTGTGTGACGTGTGATGACAGCCGCCTGCCCAGAGGAAACAGGGTTACGCCTGCCTACGTTCGTAGGGGTACGCCCAGTGTTTCTATGGGCGCACCCATAAAATGCTGGGCGGTCCCCTGCTGTACTAAACATCTTCGTGCATTGCCGTTCTACCGTAGACTTGTACATTCCCATGCCGGTGTAATGATGGGCTATCTGTTTTTCTCTGTGGTGTGGCTGGAGTAGCAGGAGTAGCATTTAATAACTAATTCTGCTGGCAAAACAGTTGCTGGAACTATCGCACATCGAGCGAATATCGAATGTGCATGCGTACGATTAATAGCGTGTATGCATGAGGGGAAGTAGCGACATGAAAAGCATATGGATGGTAATCGCAGTCCCCCCACAGTTTGACGTATAGGAGCCCAGGCTTGTTCAGGGAAGATGTGCTACGTCACGGCTGGCCTCGTTCAGCCGGTCTCATTCGCAGGTGGCCACTAGGGTCAGACTTATATTTATGCAAACTGGGAAAACGATTAGATGGATTGTGAATTGCGTATGGATTTGCTGGTGGATGATGAATAGCTATCCTTTCGCAATTCACTCGCAGATTGCAGGGGGCGGCTGTCCTTTCTGTCTGGGTGGACAGTCGTCGGCAACTTTGCATATGAGCGGTCAGTTCTGAATCAGGCCCATTTTTGGAAATTTTGCTTATTTTCTAGAACCAATTGTATTAAACTACACGTTTCCCAATTCCACATCACCCTCCCTGAACACCACCCTCTCACCCCTTTGTTTTAACGCGCCCATGAATTTGCATTGTTAAGCATTTTTTTTACCGCAACCTATTTATAGAACCGGAATTACAATAAACATCTCGATAAACAACCCCGAGGATAAGTGCTAATAACAACGTGGCTGTATTCCGGCATTAAACCTGGCATGCAATCATACAAATACAAAACGAATTGCAATCTAAATCGTTATCACAATAAATGAAACAGGTTTTGAAAGTTAATTACGATAACACCGTAGAGATTAGATGGAATTAATGAGTGCGGAACTTTATTGAATAATTGCATATTTACACTTTATACACTGATACAATTCAGGGCAGTGAATGTACCTACTTTACTACAGTTCCTGATACTGATCCTGTTACTTTATTACAGCATTGACGTACTTTATATAACCCGGAACTTTTAGCATGAAAAAAATTATATACACTGTATATACTAAAACTATGATGATAATTATACAGGTATGGATCATTTAGTCTACAGCAAGTTGTTAGACAAGCATTAGGTCGACACCACTAGGGCGACGTGAGTTAAGGTCAACGCGCACAAAGGTCAACATGACTAAATGTCGACATGGGTTAGGTCGGCATTTTCATTAGGTTGACAGGGTCATTAGGTCAACAGGGCTAAGGTCGACAGAGAAAAAGTCGACATGTTTATATATGTATATATATATATATATATATATATATGTGTTTTTTTTATTATTATTATTATTTTCTTACCCTTATGTCGACACAGTCAACGCTCGGCACACTATTTTATTCTTCAACCACGCCCTAGTGGAGGGTAGGGCATGAAATACCACTTGTCGTCACATGTCATGTCAACATCGACACCGAAACTAAATCACTGCATCCCCTCCCAAGGCTCTCTGTGCTCGCCATGCTTTCGGGCACGGTGCCTCGCTACGCTTGGTACACTTTTATTCTTCAACCACACCCTAGTGGAGGGTAGGGCAAGTAATACCACCTGTCGGCACATGTCATGTCGACATGGACAACGAAACGTATCACCGCACACTATTTTATTCTCCCACCACGCCCGACGGTAAGGCATGAAATACCGCCTGTCGGCACATGTCGGTTTAAAATAAAAACAGTAAAAAAAATCCATGTCGACCTAATGACCCTGTTGACCTAATGACCATGTCAACCTTACTGCATATCGACTTCAAGTCATGTCGACCTATCTGCATATCGACCTAGTGGTGTCAACCTACTTGGTGTTGACCCAATGACCATAAACCAATTATACAGTAATTCCTTATCGCCACTATTTGCGGCAATAAGAAATTATAATTCATCCAAATATATAAAAATCACTTGAAGGGGCAGAGGGTCCGAAAGGAGAGAGGAGGAGGGGTTTTGGAGGTGCCCTGACAATGGCTCATAACAATAGAGATTTGATCTTGAAAGAAAAGTACAATCAAGCTTTTTATTATTTGTTTTTAAAGATACAAAAAAATGTAACAACTTAAAGAAATGAAATCTTTCCATGAAAGACTCTTTAGCGAAAATACTGTATTAATGTAATGTATCCATTAACAACATAAACCATAGACATAAGATTCCCATTGACAACAAACTAGGGTGCAGTGCTCAGCCAATAAGACCAACAAGATACTTGCCTGTATAAAAAGGGGCATGGAAGCTAGTGGAGAACAATTCTGGTGTCTGCAGTACAAAAAGGACATTATAGAACTGGAAAAAGTCCAGAGAAGGGCGACCGAGCTAATGAAAGGGTTGGAGTTATTAAGCTATGAGGACAGATTAGCCTAGGGCTGGGCAACACCGGCCCTCCAGATGTTGATGAACTACACATCCCAGCATGCCTTGCATCAGTTTCAGCATGGCCACATAGCAAAACTAATGCAAAGCATCCTGGGATATGTAGTTCATTAACATCTGGAGGGCCGGTGTTGCCCAGCCCTGGATTAGCCCAATTAGGAATGTTTAGGCTCGAAAAGGATGTGGGACTATTTGTAGACAACAAGTAGATAGACAGCCATTAGGTCGACACCATTAGTTCGACAACTCAATAGGTCGACATGCTTTTAGGTCGACATACAATTAGGTCGACATGTCATTAGGTCGACATACCATTAGGTCGACATGTCATTAGGTCGACACTGCCATTAGGTCGACAGTGTCTAGGTCGACAGTCAAAATGTCGACATGTTTTTTTTTCACAGTTTTTTGGCCGAAATGTCGACGCAGTCGACATGGACACAGTTTGAAGTGAACCGCAGCCCCTCGCGTCGCTTGCTTCGCTCGCGATGCTTCGGGCACGGTGCCTCGCTGCGCTCGGCACACTATTTTATTCTCCCACCACGCCCTAGTGGATAGTAGCGCATGAAATACCGCCTGTCGGTACATGTCGGCTCAAAAAACAGTGAAAAAAAACATGTCGACCTTTTGACTGTCGACCTAGACACTGTCGACCTAATGGCAGTGTCGACCTAATGACATGACGATATAATGACATGTCGACATAATGTCATGTCGACATAATGGTTTGTCGACCTAATGACATGTCGACCTAATGGTATGTCGACCTAAAAGCATGTCGACCTATTGAGTTGTCGAACTAATGGTGTCGACCTAATGGCTGTCTATCTTTTTGTTGTCTACAAATAGTCCGGATACCCTCGAAAAGAGACTTTAAAGGATGACATGCTTAACATGTACAAATAGATATATAAAACAAAAAGGTATACATAAACGTATAATGGTCCACAAGGATGGGGTGTGTTAAAATTACTACCCAAAGTAGCACAATCATATACACATTACACCGCATTTAGTGCCCTTGATTCATATTAAATCACACAGTAGTGCCCATAATTTTCACAGTAGTGCTGCTTATACACATCTGTCTCTGTCACTCCAGCAGCTCTCTGCCCATGTCCCCCAACAGCTCCATACCCTGTGTCCCTCCAGCAGCTCTCTGTCCGTGTCCCCCAACAGCTCCATGCCCTGTGTCCCTCCAGCAGCTCTCTGCCCATGTCCCTCAACAGCTCCATGCCCTGTGTCCCTCCAGCAGCTCTCTGCCCATGTCCCCCAACAGCTCCATACCCTGTGTCCCTCCAGCAGCTCTCTGCCCATGTCCCTCAGCAGCTCCATTCCCTGTGTCCCTCCAGCAGTTCTCTGCCCGTGTCCCCCAACAGCTCCATGCCCTGTGTCCCTCCAGCAGCTTACTGTCCATGTCCCTCAGCAGCTCCATGCCCTGTGTCCCTAAAGCAGCTTCCCCACCTCTGAGTCCCTCCAGCCCCCTCTCACCCAGTCTTCAGCATGCACAGAGCCTGCTCCTCTTAGTGGCTCTTCTTCACTTCAGTGGTGATGACGGCATGACATCACATACGCCGTGCCAGAAGAAGAAGCTGCCTGGGACAGGCTTTTCTGTTGGAGTCACAGTTCAGGGCTGTGGTAGAGGTGGAACTCCGTTCCCCTACCATTAGAGGTGGTGGAACTCAGTTCCACCACGTTCACCCTCACCTGCGGCAGACACAATAAATACATTTCAATTAAGGTTGGACAAGCATTTATTGGATTAAAACATCCAGGGGTAAAACTGCTAAACATAATTTAGCCCCAAGTGGAATCAAAGTAAAAAAAATTCAAACGGGGATTTAACATCTAGACCCTGTAATGGGTCCTGAAAATGGTAGAAGTTGATGGACATACAGTAAGTCTTCTTTCATCCTAATCTACTATGGAACTACAGTATGTTACTGTTTCCACACCGTAGACTGTTGGTTAGTAAAATGAAATACTTACTAGGAGATCATTTCTGACGTGGGCCCCATTATTTGATAATTTGTGATGGGAGAGCTCTGGAATCTGATAATTTGCGAAGGGACCCATCATTTTGAACGTCTTGGCTAGGGGCACTGGGGGGGGGGACTGGTGCGGGATGTTCTGATACACATAAACTTTGGCGCGGGGGTTGGTGATAGTATGGGAAACTATGGGGTTGTGGGTACAGCCAGTGAGAGCTATGCTATGGGGGTGGAGCCTCCCTCTAGCTCTCAGTTAGACACTCCCCTTGCGGCATAATATAAGAGATACCAATTCTGTTATCTCAGCATAACGATGATATTTGTTTGCCTCCAAAATGTTCTTTTTCTGGTATTTTTGTTTTATAAACACTGATTTTTAATTTTTAATGCTTTCTAGTTTATTTTGACTTGTTTTGCCTATTTAGCTCTACTTCGTGTTTTTATAGTTATTTTTATCTTGTCTTTCGGTTCCACTGAGCACAAGCGAGCTGGCTCCATCACACACGCACACACACATCGCTGCACGCACCAGCCTGAGGACCTACTGATTTATAGACCCCCTTAGATTGCAAGCTCCTATGGGGCGTGCGAATGATTAAATATTCTCTGCAAAGCTGGCTCTGCATAATCTGGCGTTGCTATATTAGTACAGGATGACGCTGATAATCATGATAAAAATAACAAGCGTCAGGGTAACCATTTATCAGACAGCTACAATGGCAGTTAATGAGGCGGCGACACATTTGCATGCAGCCCGCAGCTGATCTGTTTCCGTATCTCTTCCCAATATTGTGATGGGCGCAGTCGGTGTCACAGGACTGCGAATCCTAAATAATCACATCAGGTCACACGCACCCTTATATCCCCGCTACCACCCCCCCCCCCCCTTCTTCCCCCACCCACGCGTTGCTCTGGGGCGCAGGAAGTAAGAGCTTCCTGCCCGGCGGTGATTGACAGCTGTGACCTGGCCGCTTCATTAGTGGCAGTGATACAGGTGGACACTCGGAGGAAACAAAAAAATCATTCTGCAAATTCACACGTCAGATATGGACGGCTTCCCAGAGATGGGGAATTGACATTTCACCTGACCTGTCTATTGGATGCTGGCGAGGTGATGATGGTTGTGAAGATGCAGAGGTTGGGGGGGTGTCAGGGTCACACAGTGCGGCAGAGTGACAGCGGGACGGGGAGATATGACAGTACTGTTAGTTGTGTAATGTATTGGGTATATTTCCGCTAATCAGAGCCTTATCAGTGAAGCGGAGAGAGGCAGCTGCTCTGTGCTTATGAAATATTCAGAGCTTTCTGGGTCTCCGCCATGAATAATTCTCACTCTCCAGGTCCTCTCCTTCTTCCTCGCCTTAAGTTGCTTCAGCAAACTTCACTGGGCACCGGCTCTGATATGATCAGCCGGGGGGCACAGTGTCCTTCTTCACAGCGATATGTCTGTTAGTTATTCTAACCCCGCTATTTATTAGAAGCCAGGAGCCCTCGTTTCCTCTATTCATTAGGAAGGGAAGAGAAAGTTGTAAACTGGAATATAATGTTCTTAGGTGTCGGTAAAACTCCAGCGAGGCGTTAAGTAATATATGGACTCATGTCAGTCAGCGCCATCATGTTGTAGCTGTACAGCGAGGAGTAACTCATATATATGCCTCCTGTCAGTCAGCGCCGTCATGTTGTAGGTGTACAGCGAGGAGTAACCCATATATACCTCCTGTCAGTCAGTGCCGTCATGTCGTAGCTGTACAACCAGGTGTAACTCATATATATACCTCCTGTCAGTCAGTGCCATCATGTCGTAGCTGTACAGCAAGGTGTAACTCATATATATGCCTCCTGTCAGTCAGCGCCGTCATGTCGTAGCTGTACAGCGAGGAGTAACCCATATATACCTCCTGTCAGTCAGCGTTATCATGTCGTAGCTGTACAGCAAGGTGTAACTCATATATATACCTCCTGTCAGTCAGCGCCGTCATGTCGTAGCTGTACAGCGAGGAGTAACTCATATATATGCCTCCTGTCAGTCAGCGCCATCATGTCGTAGCTGTACAGCAAGGTGTAACTCATATATATACCTCCTGTCAGTCAGCGCCGTCATGTCGTAGCTGTACAGCGAGGAGTAACCCATATATACCTCCTGTCAGTCAGCGTTATCATGTCGTAGCTGTACAGCAAGGTGTAACTCATATATATACCTCCTGTCAGTCAGCGCCGTCATGTCGCAGCTGTACAGCGAGGAGTAACCCATATATACCTCCTGTCAGTCAGCGTTATCATGTCGTAGCTGTACAGTGAGGAGTAACCCATATATACCTCCTGTCAGTCAGCGTTATCATGTCGTAGCTGTACAGTGAGGAGTAACCCATATATACCTCCTGTCAGTCAGCGCCGTCATATCGTAGCTGTACAGCAAGGTGTAACTTATATATATACCTCCTGTTAGTCAGTGTCATCATGTTGTAGCTGTACAGCGAGGTGTAACCCATATATACCTCCTGTCAGTCAGCGCCATCATGTTGTAGCTGTACAGCGAGGAGTAACCCATATATACCTCCTGTCAGTCAGCGTCGTCATGTCGTAGCTGTACAGTGAGGAGTAACCCATATATATATACCTCCTGTCAGTCAGCGCCGTCATATCGTAGCTGTACAGCAAGGTGTAACTCATATATATACCTCCTGTCAGTCAGTGTCGTCATGTTGTAGCTGTACAGCGAGGTGTAACCCATATATAACTCCTGTCAGTCAGCGCCATCATGTCGTAGCTGTACAGCAAGGTGTAACTCATATATATGCCTCCTGTCAGTCAGCGCCGTCATGTTGTAGCTGTACAGCAAGGAGTAACCCAAATATACCTCCTGTCAGTCAGCGTCGTCATGTCATAGCTGTACAGCAAGGTGTAACTCATATATACCTCCTGTCAGTCAGTGTCGTCATGTTGTAGCTGTACATCGAGGAGTAACCTATATATATATACCTCCTGTCAGTCAGTGTCATCATGTCGCAGCTGTACAGCGAGGAGTAACCCATATATACCTTCTGTCAGTCAGCGTTGTCATGTTGTAGCTGTACAGCGAGGAGTAACCCATATATACCTCCTGTCAGTCAGCGTTGTCATGTCATAGCTGTACAGCGAGGAGTAACCCATATATATACCTCCTGTCAGTCAGCGTCGTCATGTTGTAGCTGTACAGCGAGGAGTAACCCATATATATACCTCCTGTCAGTCAGCGCCGTCATGTCGCAGCTGTACAGCGAGGAGTAACCCACATATACCTCCTGTCAGTCAGCGCCGTCATGTCGTAGCTGTACAGCGAGTAGTAACCCACATATACCTCCTGTCAGTCAGCGCCATCATGTCGTAGCTGTACAGCGAGGAGTAACCCATATATGCCTCCTGTCAGTAAGCGCCGTCATGTTGTAGCTGTACAGCAAGGTGTAACTCATATATATATACCTCCTGTCAGTCAGCATTGTCATGTCGCAGCTGTACAGCGAGGAGTAACCCATATATACCTCCTGTCAGTCAGCGCCGTCATGTCCTAGCTGTACAGCGAGGAGTAACCCATATATACCTCCTGTCAGTCAGCGTCGTCATGTCGTAGCTGTACAGCAAGGTGTAACTCATATATATACCTCCTGTCAGTCAGCGCCGTCATGTCGCAGCTGTACAGCGAGGAGTAACCCATATATACCTCCTGTCAGTCAGCGCCGTCATGTCGTAGCTGTACAGCGAGGAGTAACCCATATATACCTCCTGTCAGTCAGCGTTGTCATGTCGTAGCTGTACAGCGAGGAGTAACCCATATATACCTCCTGTCAGTCAGCGTTATCATGTCGTAGCTGTACAGCGAGGAGTAACCCATATATACCTCCTGTCAGTCAGTGTCATCATGTTGTAGCTGTACAGCGAGGAGTAACCCACATATACCTCCTGTCAGTCAGCGTTATCATGTTGTAGCTGTACAGCGAGGAGTAACCCATATATATATACCTCCTGTCAGTCAGCGTTATCATGTTGTAGCTGTACAGCGAGGAGTAACCCATATATACCTCCTGTCAGTCAGTGCCATCATGTCGCAGCTGTACAGCGAGGAGTAACCCATATACAGTTGGGCAAAAAAGTATTTAGTCAGCCACCAATTGTGCAAGTTCTCCCACTTAAAAAGATGAGAGAGGCCTGTAATTTTCATCATAGGTATACCTCAACTATGAGAGACAAAATGAGGAAAAAAAATCCAGAAAATGACATTGTCTGATTTTTAAAGAATTTATTTGCAAATTATGGTGGAAAATAAGTATTTGGTCAAAAACAAACAAGCAAGATTTCTTGCTCTCACAGACCTGTAACTTCTTCTGTAAGAGGCTCCTCTGTCCTCCACTCGTTACCTGTATTAATGACACCTGTTTGAACTCTTTATCTATATAAAAGACACCTGTCCAACACTTCAAACAGTCACACTCCAAACTCCACTATGGCCAAGAGCAAAGAGCTGTCAAAGGACACCAGAAACAAAATTGTAGACCTGCACCAGGCTGGGAAGACTGAATCTGCAATAGGTAAGCAGCTTGGTGTGAAGAAATCAACTGTGGGAGCAATTATTAGGAAATGGAAGGCATACAAGACCACTGATAGTCTCCCTCGATCTGGGGCTCCCCGCAAGATCTCACCCCGTGGGGTCAAAATGATCACAAGAACGGTGATCAAAAATCCCAGAACCACACGGGGGGACCTAGTGAATGACCTGCTGAGAGCTGGGACCAAAGTAACAAAGGCTACCATCAGTAACACACTACGCCGCCAGGGACTCAAATCCTGCAGTGCCAGACGTGTCCCCCTGCTAAAGGCAGTACATGTGCAGGCCCGTCTGAAGTTTGCTAGAGAGCATTTGGATGATCCAGAAGAGGACTGGGAGAATGTCATATGGTCAGATGAAACCAAAATAGAACTTTTTGGTAACAACTCTACTCGTCGTGTTTGGAGGAGAAAGAATGCTGAGTTGCATCCAAAGAACACCATACCTACTGTAAAGCATGGGGGTGGAAACATCATGCTTTGGGGCTGTTTTTCTGCAAAGGGACCAGGACGACTGCTCCGTGTAAAGGAAAGAATGAATGGGGCCATGTATCGTCAGATTTTGAGTGAAAACCTCCTTCCATCAGCAAGGGCATTGAAGATGAAACGTGGCTGGGTCTTTCTATTGGCAGAGTGTATATAAGTACGTGCAGTGTGGTTGTTAGACCTCACACTTAGAAGATATAACCAGTTTGAAGGGTTTATTCAAGTGGCAGGCTTGTAGGTTACAACAGTACTTTAGTAGTTAACTTCAAGCAGTAATACAACTTGTACATTTGGTAACGACAGTCTCTGGTTGTTACTTAGCTGTAGCGTTTTGGCGCGTGCAGGGTAAATGACAGTCTGTTGGTTTACGCTGCGGTATCTCTCCCAGTCTCGCTGCTGCCAATGATGACTGATCTCCCTGTGCAAAAGGTCACGCTGGTAACGGGTTTACAGCGGGGGCTTTCTCCTATGCGCTCCGGTGCACGTGGAGCTACAAACAGCATGGACGGAGTCACACACGATCTGAGGCACACTCTCTAACGCGGGGACTTCCTCACAGGAAAGAGTAATGCTGCCAGCAGGGTCAGGGGTCTCTGCCCTGCTATTCGCTTAAGCGACCTGTCACTCAGGGTGACGCTTAACTACGTTGGCTGCAAGGGGGAAAAGGGAGACTGTAAGTCTTACACTAAGCAGTGTATGCGGAGACAGGCGCTGAGCGCTGCAATCTAACACTCCCCCTCGCTTAAGGCTGTCTTCGGCTACATAAAAGAACTCAATACAATGCTTTGTCCTTTTGTAATACCTGTAACCGAAAATATGGTTAGAGAGAAAAAACATTCAGAACATCAAAAACTTCAAATCAACATTTTGAACTTAGACAAGTCCACAGTCCTTCACGAACTTAGTAAGCAAGTTTCCCGACAGTCCTTTAGTAAGCATGTCAGCGACATTCTGTTCACTTGCAATGTATTCAACATCAATGGACTTGTTCTCCACTAGTTCTCTGATGAAGTGATGTCTTATCGCGATGTGCTTTGACCTTCCATGGTGCTTGGTAGTACAGGAAGGATCTATTGCTCCCCTGTTATCACATGCGATACTGATAGTCTCTTCTTCATAAAGTAGACCTAACTCACACAAAGTCTCTTTGATCCAGAGTGCTTCTTTTGATGTCTCTGTAAGAGCCATGTATTCGGCCTCGGTTGTTGAGAGAGCAACGGTCGGTTGTTTTCTACTCGCCCAACTAACTGCTGCTCCGGCCAGTGTGAACAGGTAACCGGTGTGGGAACGACGATCATCTTCATCTGCTCCCCAGTCGGCATCGCAGAAGACTTTCAAATTTGAATTGCTTGTCTTGGCGAATTTTAATTTCAAGGAACTTGTACCTTTTAGGTACCTCAGAATCCTCTTCACTGCGATCCAATGTTGTCTTCCAGGATTTATTGCAAATTGGTTAACCCGACTGACTGCATGAGTGATGTCTGGACGAGTTCCAATACTTGCATACATAAGACTTCCAATCACATTCTTGTAAGGAACATCTTGCATTTCCTCTACTTCTTCTTGTGTGGTTGGTGACATACCTTTTGTAATCTTGATGCTTTTGTCAATTGGTGTATTCACTGACTTGGAGTCTGCCATCCCATACTTCAAGATTGTTGCCTCGATGTACGTTTGTTGGTCAACTGTGACTGTTCCCTTTTGCAAGTCTTGAACAATTCTCATGCCCAACAGATGATTGGCTGGACCTAAGTCTTTCAACTTGAATCTCTGTTTCAGTTGATCTCTTACACTTGTGATGTGATCTTCGTGACCTGCTATAAGTATATCATCCACATAGACTGCTATGATGAACAACTTTTCTCCCAGAGTTTTATGATAAAGGCAGTGGTCAGTCTCTGATCTAATAAAATTCATTTCAAGTAGTACTGTGTCCAATTTTATGTACCAGCAACGACCACTCTGCTTTAGGCCATATATGGATTTCTTCAGAAGACACACCTTTTCTGTCTGAAGTTCATTCTCATCATAATGATCTGGTGATTCCATATAGATCTCTTCAAGTAGTTCTCCATTTAGGAACGCTGAATCGAAGTCTAGTTGGTATAGCAGTAAGTCTTGTAAGGTGGCGACTGCAATTACTAATCTGAGAGTGTTATACCTCGCAACAGGTGAGTATATCTCCCCATAGTCAATTCCGGATCTCTGTGTGTATCCCTTAGCAACAAGACGGGCTTTGTAACGGGCAACTTCTCCGTCTGAATTTAACTTCTTGCAGAAGACCCACTTGTTCTTGACTGTCTTGCGGTTGCTTGGCCTGTTTACTATGGTCCAAGTATCGTTCTCTCTCAGTGCTGATAACTCTGTGTCTATTGCAGATTTCCATTTCGCCCAATCACTGCACGCTTTCGCTTCTTGAATACTCTGAGGTTCACTGAAAGCAATATTCGCATATTCTTCCTCATATCTTCTGGCTGGTATGCCCTTGTTTCTTCTTACAGAAGCTCTTTTAGTTGGTTCGCTTCCTTCTTCAGAATTTTCTGTTGCAGGTATGCTTTCTATTTCACATACCTCTACTAGTGCTTGCTTTTCTTGCTCTTTTGCTTTTGTGGGTGATGCTGTTTCTTGAAATATCACATCTCTTGATTTCAGAAGACGTCTGTTCTCTGCATCCCAGAGCCTGTACCCTTTGCTCTCCTCACAATAGCCTAGCAATATGCACTGTCTTGATTTTGGGTCAAGTTTCTTCCTTCTCTCTTTTGGTATATGTGCATAAGCTCTGCTCCCAAAGACACGAAGATGACTGATGTCTGGCTTCTTCCCAGACCAGGCCTCTAAGGGAGTTTTTCCCTTCACGGCCACTGTAGGTGTTCTGTTTTTCAGGTATACTGCAGTAGATACAGCTTCTGCCCAAAAACTCTTCTCCAGGCCAGCATCGTTCACCATCGCTCGTGCTCTTTCAACGATTGTTCTGTTCGCCCTTTCACTTACGCCATTCTGTTCAGGCGTGTAGGCCATCGTCAGCTGATGCTTTATGCCATGCCTTTTTAGGAAGTCGGTTAGTACTTCATTTTCGTACTCTCCCCCATTGTCGGATCTCAGGACCTTTAGCTTTAGGCCCGTCTGAGTTTCCACTAGGTTCTTGTACTCCACAATTTTCTTGACCACCTCACTTTTCTTCTTTATGAAGTATACGTGTGTCATTCTTGTGGCGTCATCGATGAGAGTCATGAAGTACTTGTAACCACTGGTTGACTCCTCTTCCATTGGTCCGCACACATCTGTGTGTACCAGAGCTAATTGCGTTTCTGCTCTGCCTGCTGACTTGGGAAATGGGTTGCGGGTCTGCTTGCCTTTTATGCAACTCTCGCACACAGGTCTTCCGGTGTCTTTCACTGTGATTCCTGTTGCCATCCCATCAGCTAATTTCTGGACATTATCATATCCTAAGTGTCCCAAACGTCTGTGCCAGAGCTCCATGGACTCATTTTCAGCAGAGGCTGCCAAAGCTACATATTCATCTGTGTCTAGGACGTATAGTTGGTTGCATCGGGTTGCTGAAGCAATTACAGTCCCTCTTCCATTATGCACCATACACTTGCCCTTTGCAAATTGGACTCTGTAGCCTTTTGCCTCGAGTACGCTGATAGCGATGAGGTTACTTCCCAATTCTGGTACATACAGGACGTCTTGGATATCTGTGACTACTGTCTGTCCCTCAATTCTTAGTCTCACTGTGATTGTCCCAACACTTGAAGCAGTAAGGATCTTTTCACCAATCCCGGTAACTGTTGTGGGTGTACACTGTGTTAAAGAATTGAACCACTCCTTGTTGCAGCTGAAGTGTCTAGAGGCTCCCGAGTCCATGTACCAGAGATCCCTCCTTGGCTTGTCTGTTACATTCAGTGCTGACTCGTTCTTTTTATCATGCCGCTTGTGCATGCCACTAGTGTTCTTCAGCCTGCATTCTGAAGCCTTGTGCCCTACTTTGTGGCACACATAACATTTGAATGTGCATTTCTTGGGTTTCGCACCCTTTGCTACTAAGGCAGAACCCTCAGCCATGGCATCCTTGTGGATTCTCTCTTGGAACTGTAGTAGTTTGGCTCTCACAACTTCAGTTGTAAGCTTGGTCTCATTTGACTCTAGTGCGACAACCAGAAAGTCAAATTCCTCTGTCAAATTCTGCAGCATTACCATTGCTACTTCTTCCTCATCCACTTTTGCTCCTACACACGCCAATTGCTGAGCTATCGATAATATTTTATCAATATAATCGTTCATGTCCTTGCATGCATTCAATTTTGTTCCATACAGTGTGCGTCTCAGACTTATCCTTCTCATTAAGCCTTTATTTTCATAAGCACCTTGCAGAGTTGTCCACATGTCCTTAGCGGACTCCTTCCCACAGATAGTAGAATAAACATGCTGCTCCACAGCCAGGCCTATTGTGCCAATGGCCTTGTCTACCTCTTCTGGGTTTGGACTATCTCCTGGGGCTATTGTGACTTTCCATAGCTTCTCCCTCTTAAGCTGCATTTCCATAGCGAACTTCCATGTAGTATAATTCTCTGAGCCTTTGAGCTTTGGAAAGTTCATGCTATGCCCTGTACTGTGCATTCTCGTTAACTCTTCCACAAATGGCAATTTAGAAATAATTCCTTTGTGTTCTTTTATGTACTGCGCTAGCACTTTGTCTTCAGGGGGTTAATCTTCGCGCACGTGACGTGCTGGGCCCATAACCTATTGGCAGAGTGTATATAAGTACGTGCAGTGTGGTTGTTAGACCTCACACTTAGAAGATATAACCAGTTTGAAGGGTTTATTCAAGTGGCAGGCTTGTAGGTTACAACAGTACTTTAGTAGTTAACTTCAAGCAGTAATACAACTTGTACATTTGGTAACGACAGTCTCTGGTTGTTACTTAGCTGTAGCGTTTTGGCGCGTGCAGGGTAAATGACAGTCTGTTGGTTTACGCTGCGGTATCTCTCCCAGTCTCGCTGCTGCCAATGATGACTGATCTCCCTGTGCAAAAGGTCACGCTGGTAACGGGTTTACAGCGGGGGCTTTCTCCTATGCGCTCCGGTGCACGTGGAGCTACAAACAGCATGGACGGAGTCACACACGATCTGAGGCACACTCTCTAACGCGGGGACTTCCTCACAGGAAAGAGTAATGCTGCCAGCAGGGTCAGGGGTCTCTGCCCTGCTATTCGCTTAAGCGACCTGTCACTCAGGGTGACGCTTAACTACGTTGGCTGCAAGGGGGAAAAGGGAGACTGTAAGTCTTACACTAAGCAGTGTATGCGGAGACAGGCGCTGAGCGCTGCAATCTAACACTTTCAGCATGACAACGATCCCAAACACACTGCCCGGGTAACAAAGGAGTGGCTTCGTAAGAAGCATTTCAAGGTCCTGGAGTGGCCGAGCCAGTCTCCAGATCTCAACCCCATAGAAAATCTTTGGAGGGAGTTGAAAGTCCGTGTTGCCCAGCGACAGCCCCAAAACATCACTGCTCTAGAGGAGATCTGCATGGAGGAATGGGCCAAAATACCAGCAACAGTTTGTGAAAACCTTGTGAAGACTTACAGAAAACGTTTGACCTCTGTCATTGCCAACAAAGGGTATATAACAAAGTACTGAGATGAACTTTTGTTATTGACCAAATACTTATTTTCCACCATAATTTGCAAATAAATTCTTTAAAAATCAGACAATGTCATTTTCTGGATTTTTTTTCCTCATTTTGTCTCTCATAGTTGAGGTATACCTATGATGAAAATTACAGGCCTCTCTCATCTTTTTAAGTGGGAGAACTTGCACAATTGGTGGCTGACTAAATACTTTTTTGCCCCACTGTATATATATACCTCCTGTCAGTCAGCGTTGTCATGTTGTAGCTGTACAGCGAGGAGTAACACATATATATATATACCTCCTGTCAGTCAGCGTTGTCATGTTGTAGCTGTACAGCGAGGAGTAACCCATATATATATATACCTCCTGTCAGTCAGCGCTGTCATGTCGTAGCTGTACAGCGAGGAGTAACCCATATATATACCTCCTGTCAGTCAGCGTCGTCATGTCGTAGCTGTACAGCAAAGTGTAACCCATATATACCTCCTGTCAGTCAGCGTCGTCATGTCGTAGCTGTACAGCGAGGTGTACTGTAACTTATATATACCTCCTGTCAGTCAGCTCCATCATGTCGTAGCTGTACAGCGAGGAGTAACCCATATATATATATACCTCCTGTCAGTCAGCGTTATCATGTCGCAGCTGTACAGCGAGGAGTAACCCATATATATATATATACCTCCTGTCAGTCAGCATCGTCATGTCGTAGCTGTACAGCGAGGAGTAACCCATATATATATACCTCCTGTCAGTCAGCGTCATCATGTCGTAGCTGTACAGCGAGGAGTAACCCATATATATACCTCCTGTCAGTCAGCGCCGTCATGTTGTAGCTGTACAGCGAGGTGTAACTCATATATATATACCTCCTGTCAGTCAGCGCCGTCATGTCGTAGCTGTACAGCGAAGCACAATGGTAGTATAGGCTTCTGTGTGTGCGGATTTTCAATAAAACGCAAGTCAGTATAAGCCGAGTCTTGTTAATTATATGCACGTAACAATACTGCAAACTAAATTTTTGTGCGTATTTGCTAATGTGTACCCACTATGGTCCTGATTCGGAGACTATAGCGTGTGATCTGAGACAGTTCCATATTTCTTGAGTTACCGTAGGACACTTTCACTTTCACAGGGAGTCATGTGACACAAGTGACATCACTGCTCCCTGTACATAAATGATTACATCATTAATTAGCAGCATAGACGGCGTAAGGGTTAGCATTACCGTCTTACAACACTGAGGTCATGGGTTTGATTCCCACCATGGCCCTATCTGTGTGGAGTTTGTATATTCTCCCCATGCTTGCAAGAGTTTCCCCCTACAATCTGAATATATACCGGTAGGTTAATTGTCTCCCAACAACAAAAACCAACCCTAGTGTGAATGCATGTACGTGTATGTAATATAGATTGTAAGCTCCACTGGTGCAAGGACTAACGTGTGCTGCGGAATATGGGGGTCATTCTAGGTCATACGCTTCCCACACGTGTTTTCTTTCTGCACAGGTACATAATGTATTATGCGCATGCGCGGGGTCCCTGGGCGCACGGGGCAGTGCTGGCGTGGGGCAATGGTCCTGGGTGTGGCCCTTGGGAATGCCCAGCGTTTCATGTGCATCTCCATGAAAATGCTGGGTGTCCCCATGGGTATTCGGGCGGGAGGAGGGGGTGTGCCAGGGGCAGGCGGATAACGCCAGATGACCTCAGCCGCCTTTCGGAGGGGCAGCGAATCGGGCCCTCTGTAAGCTGCAAAGTCAACCAGAATGAGGGCCTGTGTACGTGCTATTAATAACCAGTACTAAATAAGGTACTTGTGTATTTTAGCGGCGCCCATTGCATCGCATACCAAAAGGCATGCGATGGTATGCGATGCGATATCGCGCGATGTTGTACAATGTCATACAATTTTTAAATTTTATGCCCTTGTATATGGCATACAATGCCATACAATGCTATGGGAGGCGATTATAACTTGTATAAGCACCCTAATGGGTGCTTACAATGTTAAATGCACCCCCACGCCACCCCCACTATAAACGTGAATCCGAAGCGTGGCGAGCGCAGCGAGCCCGCGAGGGGCGGTGGTACGCGTCCTATGACCTTTTCATACCCCCACTATCCACATCGGCGTGGAGTTGAGAATAGAAAGTGTGGCGAGCGCAGCGAGCCACCGAGCCCGAAGCGTGGCGAGCGCACGCGGATACCTGTGAAGCCCGCGAAGGGACGCGTTTACCTGTGAAGGTATCCGCGTCCCCTCGCCACGCTTCGGGCTCGGTGGCTCGCTGCGCTCGCCACACTTTCTATTCTCAACTCCACGCCGCCCCTCGCCACGCTTCAGGTTCACGTTTATAGTGGGGGGGTGGCGTGGGGGTGCATTTAACATTGTAAACACCCATTTGGGTGCTTAAAAGCACCCTTTAGGGTGCTTATACAATGTTTCATCGCATAGGGGCCAAAAATCGCATCGCATCGCATGCCATCGAGTGCATGCCATGCGATGCGATTCGATAAAAACATTGCGCGATGGACATCGGGGGCGCCGCTATAATACATATATATATATATGGGCAGTACGGATGGTGTAATGGTTAGCATTACTGCCTCACAGCACTGAGGTCATGGGTTCAATACCCACCATGGCCCTAACTGTGCGGAGTTTGTATATTCTCCCCGTACTTGCGTGGGTTTCCTCCGGGTACTCCGGTTTCCTCCCACAATCCAAAAATATACTGCTAGGCTAATTTGGCTCCCAACAAAATTAACCCTAGAATGTCTGTGTGTGCGTGTACATGTGGTAGGGAATATAGATTGTAAGCTCCACTGGGGCAGGGACTGATGTGAATGGTCAAATATTCTCTGTAAAGCGCTGCGGAATCTGTGTGCGCTATATAAGAAACTGCTAATAAAATAATAAATATATATATATATATATATACACATGCACACACACACAGAGTATGTGAGTCCTGTTGGCAAGAGAAGCGGCTCCAGCAGATGGACGGTTTGGTGCAGAATCGCTGACAGGAGGGATGAGCTTTGTTATTAGCTGCGACTGATGCAACACGACAACTGTCTGTCTTCCTCTGTGGAGATAAATGTTCTTGTTTTGGGCAGGAGCAGGAATATGTAAATGTTAATGTGTTCTCTCCCAATGCACACGCACAGCTTCCTTGCAGACAGCCGTGCCGGTAATGGGATGTTCATTGTCTTGGTGTAACATCAAAATGATCTTGTTAACCCAGAGAGACGGGGAGATAAATCCATCCAGTATACAGTACCCTAACCTTCAGCCAGCGGTAGCCTGTGGTTCTAGGGCTAGGAGGATCTCAGCTCAGGTCTACGGCAGCTCCTCCTCTCTACAGCTCATTTCGGGGGATTCAGTTGAATGCATAATTGGTGAATACCAATGGGAGACAAGTATTGTATTATCTTGGGAATCATGCATACAAACATCACATTCATATATTCTTGGGGGGGGGGGGGGGGGTTATACAGCAAACCTTAGACAGAGATAAAGTGGGAAGAGATAATGTACCAGCCAATCAGTTAATACGACAACTGCTACATTATTGTAAGCCAATAAGCTTCTAACTGTCATTTTTAAAACACAGCCTGTAACATGGCAGCTAAGAGCTGATTGGCTGGTCCTTTATCTCTCCTTTTTACCCTGCACCATATCTCTTGTTAAGGGATGGCCATCGTTACCATTGCCATCGATGGTTGCCATCGATGGCAATTCTGCAACAGGCCATCGATAGTGCTAAACTATGCAATGGATGACCATCGATATTTTTACATATCGATGGTCATCCATTGTGTTTGATTGATTGGCCTGTGGGCCAATCAAAGCACGGGGGCGGGGCTTCGCGGTTGTCAGGGGGCGGGGCTATGCTCCGTGTCCCGACACTTTGAAAAAAAAAATAAGTAAAACATCGTTTTGCTGTTCCATCGATGGAGGAAAACCATCTGGTTCTCCCCCATCGATGGCAAAAGTATTCGACATCGGCCATGAACCATCAATGATTTTGAATCATCGATGGTCGATGGCCATCCCTAGGTTCAGTACATTTGGCCCACAGGCTGTAAATCAGAATGCAGGGAGAAGGAGGTGACTGACAGAATTCGGGGTACAGGGACACACACCCCTGTCTCCGTGCTCCTGGCATTCAGTTCCCAGTAGTACTGTTCATCTGATATGATCCGGGCTTCAGCGCCATCAGACACAAAGATCACATGTGACATTTTATTGAGCTGACATTTATAAAAGATAATAAAACAGCCAGAATGTGATAAAATAAATTCACTTATTGGCCGTATACTGTATTACGGCAGGTTTTATAGCCGTGCTCGTATTGATAAAACGGTGTCAGTCCAAACGCCAATGTGACCGGTTATCTGTCTGACGATCTTTATGACGATCGCTGCGGTCTGCAGATAAAGCGGCGAAGTGCAGGGAGCTCGGACACAGAGCTGACAGACTGTTTCTGGATCATTCCAAATTGTCCGGAGCATTAACTGATATGAATACGTGGATCCGTGTGCCAGATGCTCCAAGCACTGAACTCAGGGAGACCTCAGCCGGTCATTAATACCATTACGGCCTTCTTAGATCTAAGAGGATGTAACCTCGCATACAATTCCACCACTGCTTCTCCTAGTTATTACCTAAGCTCCATTAGGATTTTAAATATATATATATAGCAAAAGATGGGACAGCAAGCAGCGGCACTCAGTCGGGAATTTTTCAAAGTGTATTAAATCAACACAAATACAATCCAACGTTTCGGGGATTATTCGCCCCTTTGTTAAGGTGTGGGTGATACCTAAGGTATTTGAAAAATTCCCGACTGAGTGCCGCTGCTTGCTGTCACATCTTTTGCTACATTCTTGTTCCGGAAGGCACCCGGGTAGTTGCCCACGTGGGAGAGTACCGGGCCTACATCTCATGCTATATATATAAATGATCATGCCTGCCTACTTTTTGTAACTGTTTTCTGGAAGAAGCCCGGAGAGGAGTGAAAGAGGGGCGGGATGGGGCTACTTATTGGGGGCGGGATGAGGCTACTTTTTGGGGGTGGGATGTCACCAAGCCCCTCCCTTATGATAGCCAGTCTAGTTAATTTGCGGGTCCGTGGATTGGGGGAGGCTCTAAAATGACACGAAATTATGCAATTTGCGTCATTTTAGCCCCTCCCTGCGGACCCGCGACATTCAGGATTTTCTACCATAGGGAAGGGGAGAGCTGGGGCTGCGGCGGTGATGTGGGAGAGTTGCCTGCCTTCCCGGGGAAGCGGGGAGCGGGACCCGATTTGCAGGACCCTCCGGCAATTCCAGGAGGGTAGGCAAGTATGATATAAAAAAAAATAATATATATATACCTATCCAATACTGCCGGCACTCCATGGGAGAATGAACAACTTGCTTGCGGTGCCAGTAAAATCAACACATAACTCCAATTCCTTAGCAGGGAAGAACGGCACTCTCAAGACGTGTAGCTAATATGCAACAAAGATTTTACCACCCTGATAAAATCTTTGTTGCATATTAGCTATACGTCTTGAGAGTGCCGTTCTTCCCTGCTAAGGAATTGGAGATATATATATATATATATATATATATATATATATGTATATATATATATATAGACAGTATACAGAGGTTCTACATTAGGTGGTTTTCATGTAAGAGTATTGATCCCTGATTCGACCGTAGATGTATATAGGTCTAGAAAATTCCTACGCGTTTCGTCCCTTAGGGACTTCCTCAGGGGTAACACACCAGGATCAATTTATAACTGTTTTCAGATGGGCAAATATGATGCGTAGAACACTCTCAGGTGTATAAATGAAGGTATAGCCTGAAGTTATTATTCATATATCGCCGTAAAACTTCATTTCCGGTTAAAAAGGCAGAAATAGCAAACCTAATCAAACAACTCTCCAGCTGGTGTCCTCTTGGTTCTGCTGTATTTCTGTATCTGTAAAAATAAGGGTGTCCGCAGTCAGGGTGGAGAGAACTTTTACAGATACAGTAATGGTGATTACTGTGCGTGGCATTATGTGTAATTGGCATTAAGGTGTGTGGCATTGTGTAATGGACATTACAGTGTAAATTTTGCAGTGCGCCTTGTCCCTGCTGCTACTGTGTGGGGGGAATAATTAATTCTGAAGCCTATATACATAAATAAGTCACCTATTTACTTTACGTTGATGCCCAGTAGGCAGTGATAGACACGCCCAATAGGCGGTGATAGACACTCCCTTCCAAAATTGCATAATTCAGACCTGCTAGCTGGGTTGCAAATGTTCAGAGCTCAGCGAGCAGGTTGCTACCGCCTTGCGAAATCCCAACTTACGTCCGAGTTTGCAGGACTGCGAATAGATGTGTACGGGTATATATTCCTTCGCATGCAGCCGCTAAGAGGAAAAATCATTCGATTTCTACTTACCATCAAATGATTTTTTCCTCTTCTCCCTGTTGCTTGCAGCCGCCGCCGCCGCACAACACAGGACTCACTCGGCAGCTGTGAAACGCTGGGGATCCACCCAGGGGCGTAACTAACTATTTAGCACCCCCCGCCGCACGTTTATTCGGCGCCCCCGCACACACCTAACCTGCCCCCTTCTTACCCGCGGTTAGCGTCTCGCCCGGCTCTCTGTCGGGACCTGCCTGACCGTCACGGTCCCGGCCGGCTCCTGCTGCTACAATGAAAACTGACTCTTAGAAAATGGCTGCCCCCATACTGCAGACAGAAAACTGTCTGCAGTATGGGGGCAGCCATTTTCTAATTGTCAGTTTTCATTGCAGCAGGAGCCGGCCGGGACCATGCCGGTCAGGCAGGTCCCGGGCGAGACGCAGACCGTGGGTAACTATAGCCCCACAGCCCCCCCGGCGGCGCCCCCAATTTCTCTGCGCCCCCCCCGCCACCGCGGGGGCTGCGAAGCTATAGTTACGCCACTGGATCCACCCCCACATGCCTACCTCCTGTCAATTAGGCTGCAGGCGGCTTGCAAATAGAAAATTTTGCCGCAGGAGCTCGCTGCTTGTTCTAGCGCATGCGCAGTGCAGCAACCAATGGCCGTTCAGCGATCTGGATTTGGGACCTGGCTGAATGGATCTGAATTAGACCATTTATTTCCATCCCCTTTATCTGTCTCCAAGTCATAGCACATTGCCTTCATTGAGGGATAATTGCATTTTAGTGCTTACAGTTTAGAATCTCCATAATGTGCAATTAAACCACCTCTATGGTTTGTTCTCTAAGACTGGCAACAAAGTATTTAACCATAATGCAAATCCCCTACCAATCATCGCCATAAATATCGACATTAGCGGTTTGATTAATCGCTTCGTTTCTGATAACAATCCACTCAGAAATTCTCAATCACTATCAGCATAAATGGAAATCCTGTAATTTGTTCAGTGATTTTAAATCCTTCCATTGCGCTCACCCTGAGGGTGTAATAATATAACCCCATACCGATTCTGTAATGCAGCTGCGTTACTCTCCCATACATAAGATGCATATTCCGTTCACTCGCTGGTCTAAGTGCTTAGGTCAAACCGAACCTGCGTGGATAAATCTTGCTAATTGCCTCCAATTAAGCAGGTGAGGCCAGGCCTCCCGTAACCCATTAGGCCTAAGTATTGCTGTCATCATTCACAATCAAAGTAAAAGGAGTCAGGCTGCAATGTATGGGGGAATCTATCACAGCTGATGGGTGGCATGGACGGAGCTTCTCTTGCAGCGGCGTAGCTACGTTTTGGGCACCCCCCCCCCGCCGTTAGGGGGGGGGCGCCCCCCGCCGCCCATTCAAGCCCCCCCAATCCCCCACAGCCTTACCTTTCGCACTGGTCCCGGCGGCTCCGTTCTTCTGCTGAGGACCACCACAAAATGGCCGCCCCCATACAGCAGACAGTTTCCGAGAACTGTGTGCTATATGGGGGCGGCCATTTTGTGGTGGTCCTCAGCAGAAGAACGGAGCCGCCGGGACCAGCAAAATAGGTAAGCCTGCGGGGGATTGGGGGGAGGTGTAACTATAGCACCGCAGCCCCCGGCGCCCCCATATGCACAGCGCCCCCCCCCCCCCGCGGTGGCGGGGGCTACGGTGCTATAGTTACGCCAGTGTTCTCTTGTAGGCAAGGCAAACTGTATAAAGAGTAGTCAGATGATGCTGCTTCCTCTTTGAGTCTGGAATCCCACCCTCCCTCCCTTGCTCTATCTTTTTGAGGTACAGGTGGTTGCTGTGCGGTATTGCCCCCCTTTGACAGGACGGCTGGTGAGTCCTGCCACCGCGGGGGGACGTTGGCCACTTTCTCAAAGTTTCCTTGCCATGCCATAGAAGGGGCGGTAAGATCGTCACAGTGCGGGCTGTGCCTTAAATTGGATGGGGGCGGTTCATCGCCCTGGTTATAAGTTGGGGCGTTGTAGTTGTTGCCATTACTAACATTTTTGACCTGAGCTGGTCTCCAAGCGCTTTCCTGGCCATCCCTTTACAATAGGGTCATACCACTTAATAAATACCCATGACCTTTTAACTTATGCAGTTGCTGTCCGTGTGATTCATTTCTAGGGGTAATTTAGAGTTAAGTTAAGGTAAATGTCAATCATGATAATTCAATAGACGCCTTAATTAACTAGGAGGGGTTGGGATCATTTGGTCTACAGCATGATGGTCGACAGTCATTAGTTCGACACCATTAGGTCGACATTTGAAAGGTCGACATGGTTCTAGGTCAAAGGGTCATTAGTTCGACAGGTCGTTAGTTCAACAGGTCATTAGTTCGACAATGTCTAGTTCGGCAGTCAAAAGGTCAACATGGGGTTTTCACTGTTTTTTACCTGAATGTCAACACAGTCGACATGGACACATCGCTGCGCTCGCGATGCGTCGGTATTATCCCACCACGCCCTAGTGGATGGTAGGGCATGAAATACCGCCTGTCGGCTCAAAAAACAGTAAAAAAAACCATTTCGACCTTTTGATTGTCGACCTAGACACTGTCAAACTAACGACCTTTCGACCTAGAACCATGTCGACCTTTTCCTATGTCGACCTAGACCCATGTTGACCTTTTCCCATGTTGACCTAATGGTGTCGACCTAATGACTGTCTACCATCATGCTGTAGACCAAATCACCACATCCCACTAGGAGGCAGATGTACAGTACTAAGGCTTGTAACATGACAGTTAGGAGCTGAATGACTGGAACTTTACCTCTCTCCAACGCTTAGTAAATCTCTCCCCAGGTCTCTGATTAATTAACATAACCTGTGAAGTATAAACCTGAAGATGCGCAAATCTGAACTTCAGAAGCTGACGAACAATTCTGACAGTCGCCCTCCCCAGATCCCATTTACATTCGTCAAACCATTAAAATGTTGCTCTCTCTGGAACCAGGCGCCCTCGGTAAATGTCTTAGTCTATTGTAGGTGGTCGGTATAGATTGGTAACTGTCCGCATGTTGACTGAGCGCTCTAACTGACACATTGCAGATCAATTACCGGGGGTGGGCGGCACACCCCAATCAGCAAGTGTCTGAGATAACGCTCCACGTCTTTCTGCAGAGGCCAATTAACGTAAAATACATTCGAATATTGAGGCGTCATTAAGCCTAATGAATTGTCATGTCACTGAGCATGAAGCGTTAAATGGAATCAATGCATCCCAAACAGCCTAAGGTCCTGCACTCATTAACACTTAAGCTGCCAGCACATGAGCGGCAGGTGCTTATTCGCACTTACGCGTCAGATATCTGCGGAATATGTACATATACCGGGGAGACTCTGTGGTATTATGGGGTATTACTTAAAAAAATAAAGTCATATAAAGTGCGTCGGTGCTTATATGACGCCATGAATATGCCCCCCTAATTTCTTACACCGCTGATATTATGGGCCTTATTCTAGTTCACTCTTAGAGGCAAATTCCTTCATAGCTGGACAAAACCATGTGCACTGCAGGGGGGCAGATGTAACAGGTGCAGATATAATTAGATTTGGTGAGTTATTTTGTTTCTGTGCAGGGAAAATACTGACTGCTTTATTTTTACACTGCAATATAGATCTCACTTTGAAGTAAAACCCCACCCAAATCAAACTCTCTCTTGCACATGTTACATCTGCCCCACCTGCAGTGCACATGGTTTTGTCCAGCTAAGAAGGAATGTGCCTCTAAGAGTGAACTAGAATAAGGCCCTCTGTCAGGAACTAATGGATTGTGGGTAATCTCATCAATGTCAACATCTGGGGATGTTCTCACTCCGGCTAAATTGCCCCTTGCTAGTTAGATAAGTACAAAGGAATTAAAATGGGATAAAATTGCTCCCCGGTTATTCTAATTGCATTTCTGAAACGAGCTTTGTTCTCCTGTAATGAACTGCTGTATGTGTACATCATTATTTGGACGTTGTTAATCAATAGGGTGTTTAGCGGGCAGCTCCCGGAGGAAATTACCTTTTTTCAAATGGCAGGTGAATATCTGATTGTTCCCTCGTTTGTTCTAAATAAATGTTTGTAGTCATTAACTTATCTCTCTCCTCCTCGGGTTCCGTACAAAATTCTTCCCACAAATCAAACTTCTAAATTGATACAGACTTTGCCCGGGCAATGTTTATTTACATATTGCGATGGGCGAATATTTTGCAGCAATTTTTTGTTTATTAGAGTGATTGCGCAGGTGTGTTTGACACGGGTGCTCCCAGGAATGTGATGGGCATTCTGGGAGGTTTGCCGAGCGGATGCACGGAGATGGTCTGTGTTGCGAGATCTTCAATGATAGTATTTGCTAAATCAGTTGCACAATCGTTCACATTGGAGGCTATACTCTGACAGAACCTGAACTTACTGTACTGTAGTATGATCACCATCGCCATTGGTACGGTCACCCTGGACGATTGCAATGGAGGACCATTGATGATTTCACCCGTCAGGCCACCACTGCTCTTTCACGGGCTCACCCATGGGCCAATCAGAACCTGGAGGTGGGGTTTTATAGGTGCACGGGAGCAGAGATAGGATGTATTTTCATGCACTAACTCGGGGGATTTAAAAAACATTTGTAACAGGGGCGTAACTAGATATTCCTAGGCCCATAGCAAAAGTTTGTAAGGGCCCCCTATTTAGCAACTGATGATGATAAATATATGTAAAACATATTACTTAAACAGCAAAGATGGCCCCCCTGCAGCTCTGGGCCCCATAGCAGCTGCACCCCTTGCACCTATGGTAGTTACGCCCTTGATTTGGAGGTTCTGTGCCATTGTTATCCATGTTATGGTCAACATGAATAAACTATGTCAACAATGGCTAAAAGGTTGTCCTGCACTATGTAGACATTGTGAAAAGATCGACACAAGCAATAGGTTGACATTGCAATGGTTGACACAAGAAAAGGACAATAGGCGTTTTTTACGTTTTTTTTCTTTCTTTGAATTCTTCCTGCTTTGGGAACGATGAAACGTAGCAAGCGGACCAAGCTATGTCAGGGTATGCGTTCCACTAATTGGGGGCACATGTCGACATATGTCAACAGTGACACAACCATGAAAAGTCATATCGACCTATTCCTATGTTGACCTTGATGGGATGTTGCCAATAGCAACCAATCAGATTCTACTTTTTATTTATTTAACCCCTTTCTGAAAGATAATAGATGGAATTTGATTGGTTGCCCCTAGCAACATACTATCTTCAATAGAACTCCCATCTTAGTAAGTAAGCTATTAAGAATCAGGCCATAAATAATTGAGGACATGCGTGTACGTCTTTAGTCAGTAATTACCATCAGAGCCCGGGAGATAATAGTTGGCATCATGCGATAAATGTGACACAGATGGAGTAGAATTTATTGCACATCCTTGATTCATGGTGCACACATCATAGCATATCACAGGTTCACAGCTAACGTTCATTGATTTATATGGAAAAGTCTGATAGTATTCCTTATGACGGCGGAAACAAGTTGATCATTGCAACAAAGACTACTTCACCTGTAGAACTCCCATTCTCCACGTTGGATCTCCGGAACACTCAGATTATTTAAATAAAATGAGAATTTTATTGGTGTTTCTTCACCATACAGACCCCTGGCAGGGAGGAGAGGGGGTGGAGGACAGTGCTCTGGGCTGCCAGCAAGGTGTCTCTTCTCCTGAGTCTAAAATCCAAGTAAACGGTTAACGTCTGCAGAGAATAATCTATTAGCGATAAAAAAAGAAATAGAAATATGTTGATATCATACATAAAATCACACATTGCCTATATGCTGCGACACCTTCTCTTCTCACATCATCCAACAGAGCTGTTAATTTGTAAAGCTAAATACACTAATTGCCATATTTGTGGCTTAAAGTCTGCCAGTAATGAGGGAGGAGAGGACAACGGCCCTTATTCAGATGTGATCGCAGTACAAATTTGTTCTCAAAATGGGCAAAACCATGTGCACTGCAGGTGGGGCAGATGTAACATGTGCAGAGAGAGTTAGATTTGGGTGGGGGGTGTGTTGAAACTGAAATCTAAATTGCAGTGTAAGAATAAAGCAGCCAGTATTTACCCTGCACAGAAACAAAATAACTCCCACAAATCTAACTCTAAATACCGCCATTTTCAAAATCCCAACATTCGTTATGCCGACATGGTCAAAATGCTGACACTGTCAAAATATCGACATTTAAAATGTCGACACGTCAAAATGGCAGACATGGGCACAGTATAATTGTACCGTGTCCCTGCGCTCGCGGTGCATCGTGGCTCAGTGTATATTATAAGCTATGTCCGTTTGGATTGTAAAGTAAGAAAATGGCGGTTTCATGTAAAAAAAAATCATGAAAAACACGTCGACTTTTTGTCATATCAACATTTTGACCATGTTGGCATAAAGAGTGTTGACATTTTGAAACTGTTGGTGTTTTTACTGGTCGGCCAATGGTTGTCGATATTTTGACGGTCTGTATTTTGACTGTAGGTAAATTGACTGCATTCCGTTTCATCAGTTGTGTGAGCTCCTTGTTAGTAAATACCGATGTAATGACTGTGGGCGGGATGTTCTAACATTCGCAGCCCAGCTCCGTCCCCCCCCTGCCTTCGCCGTCCATCGCCTACATAATTATTGCATATGCTCTAACATATGCGATAATTCTGGCAAAGGACAACTCTTGTGTTAAGAGCTGTCCTTTGCGGTGAGAGTAGGTGGCTTTCTCCCTTACCCGGCTACTGCGCCGGGCTCTCCTCCTCCCTGCACCCGGAAGAGGATCATAGTGCAGGGAGGAGGAAGTCACAGGTCCAGGCAGCGGCGGTGGGTCCCGGTAGAAACCCATAGGCTTCTATGGGGCACCGCCAGATTTTTCTGGCGATGCCCCCTGTCGGCGGGGGATGTTTAGAGCATCCCAAAATGCGGTAAAAACCCAGATAACGGGTTTTTTACCGCATTTTTTGTTTTGAGAATCTCCCCCTCTATATAATAGGGGATATATCGCTGAGCTTTACGCCAAGGGGGAGGAAGCAGGGGAATGCCAAGTGGTGTGTGGTTGGTACCAAAAAATGCTGCAGAGGAAGGCTTGTCAATGTCTGCTTGTGGCGGGCGCCTGAAGTCACATAAGGTGAGAGCCGCCCCCAATTTGGCAGATGTGGATTTTAGTCGCAGTCATCTGTGACCTCCCAGATTAGCGATCCATGTTGAATTAGGCCTTTATGAGTAGGGGACTTCAGTGAGGACTACCGATATTCTCCAGGAGATTGTCCGCTATGGTAGTGACAGTGAGGGGTATGGCTATGTACTGCCAGTTAGGAGGTATGGTGATAGTAGCATGTGAATGTACAAATTACTGGCAAGCAGGGCCGGAATATCCATCTGGCACTTCTGGCAAATGCCAGAGTGGCCTATGGCCAGGTGGACCGAATTCTTGGAGGCTCCGCATCCCGATCGGCACACAGAGAGCTGCTGGACACGTGGCGGGTCCGACGGCTCTCTCTGGGCCGCTGAGGTCCAGGAGAGAGGGGGGCATCACACAACGCTATTCCCCTCTCTCCTACAAGCCCGGAGAGGCAGCGAACACATGCGCGTGTCCAGCGTGTGCACCCGCGCCCGGTCCGTCGCTGCTGGCAAGTGATGAAAAATGAACATAGAATTCTGTAATTATTCCAAGTCACATTCTGGAACTGTGAGAAATGTTGAGCGTCTGCGTTGGCTTCTATCCCATAATAATATGAAGAACGGAGACAATATTTCCCTCTGCGGAGATGTAACAAACTTCCAGAGAGTAGGGACTGATAACTACTAACTATCCAGCTATCTTTTCTATAGAGCTTTCCATTAAATCAGTGGTAACAGCGGTACTCTTTACTTATCACGGCGCCCATCGCGGGCATTGAATGCACTAAAAAATCGGGTGCGACGCGACCGACGCGATGCCCGCGATTTCCCATAGGGAACAATGTTAAATGTCTCAATTGACCCGATTTTCCTGTTCAATGCCTCAATTGACCCGATTTTTCCATATGAAACAATGTTAAATGGCCCACAGAGGCCAAATAGGCACCCTGAAGTGTGAAATGGCCCCCACAATTGTTAATGCCACCCCACGATCAACGTGAACCCGAAGCGTGGCGAGTGCAGCGAGCCCGCGAGGGGCGGCGGTACGCGTCCTAAGACCTTTTCATACCCCCACTATCCACGTCGGCGTGGAGTTGAGAATAGAATAGTGTGGCGAGTGCAGCGAGCCACCGAGCCTGAAGCGTGGCGAGGGGACGCGGATACCTGTGAAGCCCGCGAAGGGACGCGTTTACCTGTGAAGGTATCCGCGTCCGCTCGCCACGCTTCGGGCTCGGTGGCTTGCTGCGCTCGCCACACTATTCTATTCTCAACTCCACGCCGACGTGGATAGTGGGGGTATGAAAAGGTCGTAGGACGCGTACCGCCGCCCCTCGCGGGCTCGCTGCGCTCGCCACGCTTCGGGTTGACGTTGATCGTGGGGTGGCGTTAACAATTGTGGGGGTCATTTCACACTTAAGGGTGTCTATTTGGCCTCTGTGGGCCATTTAACATTGTTTCCTATGGAAAAATCGGGTCAATTGAGGCATTGAACATGAAAATCAGGTCAATTGAGACATTTAACATTGTTCCCTATGGGAAATCGCGTCGGTCGCGTCGCACCCGATTTTTAGTGCATTCAATGCCCGCGATGCCCGCAATTTTTTTACCTGCGATGCCCACGATCAAAATCGTGGGCGCCGTGCTAGGTAAAGAGTACCGTAACAGCTGTATGGTTGCTATGGGCAACTGTCCTCTTTAGAGAGTGATTGACACATCTCTTCCTTTGGGTAAATTTACTAGGATGGGACTTCTATTGAAGGGGAATAGCCCATAGCAACCAGATTCTACTTAATATTTAGCACCTTCTAGAAGACAAAAGATAGAATCCTGTTGCTGTAGGCAAATCTCATCTTCAATAGAAAACGCCAATCTCATTAAATTTACCCCTTTGTACCTTGAATTGAAAAAAATTTAAATATGTTTCTTCAGTGTAATCATAATCAGTGTATAATTAGACTGAATTGTATATATCAAGTTATCCCATCTTTAGTATAAGTGCCATAGTGTGATGTCATTGCTGTGTGATGTCATCATTTGCTACTTAGTAGATATACCCCTTTGTTGGTAAGAACTGCCCACTTACCAGGTGAGGGGGACCAGATGGTGGTCCTTGTGCCAAGGCAACTGCTAAAGCTGAAACCCATTGGTTCTGCCCATCTGTGTTAGGCCAGGCAGGGCTGGGCCTTTATTCCAGTCTGGTAGGTGAGACACAGTGACGTATCCAGCTATTTATATGAGGAGCAGAAAAGATAATAGTTACCCCTGTCATTACAGTAATACCCCAGTACACAGGCAACACCCTCATTTCCTTACTCAGTCTAATAAAATAAACTCAATAAAAGCATCAACCACTTTTTCTTAATTAACTGTATTAAATCTTTAACTTACAACTTCTTTTCACTCATAATAAGTCCCACTCATGACTTATCCCCCTCATTCTTTCCTACACTATGAGCCTGATTCAGACCTGTTCACTAGGCTGCATATTCTCGCAGCCCAGCGAACAGGTAAGCGACCATTTCTTTGTCAGGTGGATCAGCAGCTCCCCCATGTACTAACCTCAAAATCCCAACCTATGTTGCTGGTTAGATGGGACCGTTTCATTCCTCCTGGCCAATGAGATGATGCAGTTGCCATGATACGCAAATGAGGATTGTCCTCGCACTTGATAATGACTGCAGCCCCCAAGTAAAATCCGCACCACCTCAGCGTTAGTTAAGCCAGTGGCTTCACTGTGACTGGCAGTGACTTCCTATTGGAAGTCCTACCAGCCAGTCAACTGCATGACAGGCAGTCCCATTGGGAGGTGTTACCTCCCTCCTGGACTGCCAGTCCAAGCTGTGATAGGCAGAGAGCTTGCTTCCTCCAGGAAGCCACTCCTTGCCTTACCATGCTTCCCTAGCCAGCTTCTATGGGCTGCAGCCGATGCAGCCCATAGAAGCCAGGTACTGCGCATGCGTCGTGACCCCGGAAAGGGGAACCGTCAAAGACCCAGTAATGGGGACCTGCAGTGGGGACCAGCGCAGAACCGGTGGCACGGCCAGTGGCAGCCCTCTCCTACTTATTCCTTGCTTACTGGGAGAAAAGAACATGTTGGACTTTTCATATAGCAACACTGTCTCAGTGTACATTGCTGTGGGAAACACTAGGGATGTCTATGTAAGTAACTCACCAACAGGTTCATTGGTTTTCTGTATTTCCAAGATACACAAAGGTCAGTAACGAGTTCTCCAGCAAGGGGACAGTTGTATGTCACTGTGACGGCCATTAATGAGATGTCTCAGCAGCTCTGTATCACCTTGTTCTGCTTGCTGACCCCGCACAGCACAGTACTGTGCACAGAAGCTTCTCATCACATGAATCTCAGCGAGGAGAGATTGTATAGACACAGAGGCAGACAGGCGCGGCCAGGGCGACTTGCTGTAGAGTTACAGCACAGAAAATGCTATATACTGTATCTCAGCTTCACACACATTTGTGGAAGCGTGCATTCCGAAGACAGCACTGTGGGAAATGAGGTGGTGCAGCGGGTGGTTATCACTGGTCCACAGTGTTTGGGTCACAGAATCAGTTCCATTGTCTCCTCCATGTTTGCGGGTGCTCTGGTTTCCACACCCGCAGTTCAGAAACATACCGAATCGCATACTTGCCTACCCTCCTGCATTCTGCAGGAGACTCCCTGAAATAGCAGCAATCTCCCTCTCTCCCTCATTAGTCTAGCAATCTCCCTCATTTCACCTAGCCCACATTACACTGTTACATTTTTTAGGTAAAAATGGAATTAGAGACAGGTATTTACATTGAATCATCAGCACAATTTCACAGTAGCTCTTACTAACTGTTGGGACTCGTCTACATTTGGATATAAGTAATTTTAAAAGATTCCTCTCAGATGTAGCAGTACACACCCACGCTTCTAGGTGCCACGCTCATAATCTCTTTTCAAAATCTCTCCTTATATGGAACTAGACACGCCCTTTGGGTGTAGCCTGACACGCCCCCTCAATGGGGCGCTGTACAAAATTCTCCTGCCAACTCTAATCTCCCTGAAATTAGTTTTCAAAAGTAGGCAAGTATGCCGAATCGACTAATTGTTGATACCTGAGCAAGTGGATCCTTGAATTGTATGCCGCGTCCCCCTGCTTTGGGCCAGGTGCTCTGTTTCGCCATCTCTGCATCCGACACACTTTACAGCTCCGATTTGCGATCCACTGCACTTCTCATATTACCGATCCAGCCTGAATTAGCCCCTATATATGTCTGTGCTGTTCTGTTTATATACCTCTGTTTATAGTTCCGTTTATAGCTCAGATGGGCACTTTAAAAGTCATTTAGGAACTGTCAAATATGCTGGTGTAAAGTACATTGTGATCTACGGTTGGCTTGGTGTATACCATGGACCGCCCCCACATTCCGGACGTATAAAATGCTCTGTGCCCTCTTTAGCAGCTGCCGCTGTAAAGGTGCGTACACACGGATAGATTTGGCCAACGATTCAATCTAGTTAACGATTTCCTCTGAACTCCCGCACAAACGATTTGGTGTCAAATGATGAACGATTGAGCGAACGATTACACGTGAATGATTAATCTTTAATGATGGAGGAGGGAGAGGGAGCTGGTCAATCAGCCTTACCAAATCATTCATCGTGCATACACATGAAACAATTGATACACATTGCTAACGATTGGTCGCTGATCTTTCTGCATGCAGGAAAGCTCATTGACCTCTACCAACGACAGGCGGGTATGTGCATCGTCCGATATATCGTTCATACACACGGAACGATTTGAGCGATTGGTCGTTTCAATCGGTCGGGAACGCCCAGATCTTTTGCCAAATCTATCCGTGTGTATGAACCTTAAGTGTGCAGAGGAAACAGATATAAGACCATCAGAAAGTACTGCCTTTGTCTACCAAGGTACCCAGCTGATAGATCTACAGGGTGAGATTTAATAGGATGAGAGATTCAGAAAGTGAGAGATTTGGTGAGAAATCTGCAGGTTTTTTTAAAGCTGCAATCATTTACAGTTTAATATCAAACTGGTTTTGCAGTGTAAATGATTGCCGCTTTAAAAACACTGGATATTTCTTACCAAATCTCTCCTTTTCTGAACGTCTCATCCTATTACATTTCCCCCACAGTGTCTACAAGGACAGTCAATAGATCTACAACAGTGGTGACAAACTCATGCCCTCCAGCTGTTGTGGAACTACATGTCCCAGCATGCCCTGCCACAGATTTTATATAATGGATTGCTAAAACTACAGCAGGGCATGCTGGGACATGTAGTTCCACAACAGCTGGTCCACAACAAAAGGTCAATTTGCAGTAGGTCATTTTTTGGACTTTTTCATACTTCTATGATCTATGTTGACATAGAGGGAAAGTAACAAATCATATATATTTGTGTCTGTGTGCGAGTGTGTGTAGAAACACCACAGCAAACAGCGACACCCCAGGCAGGGAATAGGAACTGCATGGGTTTTCAAAGATAGCGGGTTCTACAAGGAACACTACAGTATATATATATATATATATATATATATATATATATATATATATATATATATATATATATATATATATCTACATAGTATATACATACTTGCCTACTTTTGAAAACTAGTTTCAGAGAGATTATAGTTGGTAATATAAATTTACATAGTGCCCCATTGAGGGGGCGTGTCATGCTCCACCCAAAGGGCGTGTCTAGTTTCACAGTACTGTATATAGAACGTAGAATTATTCATCATGTGCTAGGCCCCAGCACCCCCTTCCCTCTCGTGGTGACATAGCGGCTCCTCTCGTCGCTCTGCAGCTAATTGGTGCTGTAAGTAGGGTTTGGAGCATAATACAGTATGTGCCAGTTGCAGTAATTAGACAGGTTTTAATGATCTGTTCGGCAGTCAGGGCAGGATTTACTCTCAGTACAGTGTCAGGCTGGCTGTGCAGCCGGCTGCAGAGGATTTATGTGCTGCTCGTTCTCCTCTGTTGTGCTTACAGTTTCTAATGTGCAAGGAATTATAGTGAATTAGTGATCCGAGTAGCTGGCTGCCCTGTGCTAGCGACTGGCATTATTCCTGGTGGTGCTGACACTGTGTCATGCTGTCACTGAGATACACACGTTCTATCACATTGCTTCTATGTGTGACGGGGAGGACGTGGAACCCTGCTCTGCTCACAGTTATAATACAGGTATGAGTCTGGCACTGGGCTGTGTATAGTAGGTATAATATGAGGCCATTATTATAAATTCCATTAAGGGTTTCAGGTAAATCCAGACGCAGATATAGTTGGTTCTCGTTGGCTTCAGATACCATTCGCTAAAGGACATTGCGCAGCGGAGTTATACGTTATAGCCTCATACTTACTGTACACAGCCCAGTACCAGACTCATACCCTCTATACACAGCACAGTGCCAGCCTTATACCCACTATATACTGCCCAGTGCCAGCCTCATACCCACTATACACTGCCCAGTGCTGGCCTCATACCCACTATACACTGCCCAGTGTATAGCGGGTATGAGGCCGGCACTGGGCAGTGTATAGTGGGCACAGTGTATAGCATATACACAGCCCAGTGCCTTGCCTCATACCCACTATACACAGCCTAATGCCAGCAGGATACCCCCTATACACAGCACAGTGCCTAGCCTCATACCCACTATACACAGCCTAATGCCAGCGTGATACCCCCTATACACAGCACAGTGCCTAGCCTCATACCCGCTAGACACAGACCAGTGCCAGCCACACATCCACTCGACACAGCCCAGTACCGGCCTTTCCTCATACCCATTATCCACAGCCCAGTGCTACAAGACAAAATCCAAATGTGTACAACTACCAGACACTGTTCCCTTCAAATCTGCTTTTACGTCTCTTGCCCCTTGTGTAGCAGTTCTGGATCTCAGAGAAATAGGGAGTGTGTAAAATAAATCCAATGCAGAGCAAACTTTCCAGTTATACTGTATACCATACTATCAGTCTGTGACACCAACATAACTCACCTAGAGGTTTCTTCAGTAATTTCTATAAAGAAACCTTTATGCAAGCACATCTCACCATATCTAGGTGAGTTATGTTGGTGTCACAGATTGATAGTATGGTATATAACTGGAAAGTTTGGTAACCATTGGATTTCTTCATTACCTATCTCTCTGAGATCCAGAGGTGCTACACAAGGGGCAAGAGACGTAAAAGCAGATTTGAAGGGAACAGTGTCTGAGATTTTGTCTTGTGGGGGCTAGTATCCTCTGGTGTATTTCCTGGCTGCAGTTTGGGGTGCAGGAGGTGTCAATACTGTGTTTGTTGAGTGCCATCCTCATACCCACTATACACAGCCCAGTACCCACCTCATGCCCACTATCAGCCTCATACCCACTATAGCCAGCCCAGTACCAGCCTTGCCTCATACGTGTTATACACAACCCAGTGCCAGCCTCATGCCCACTTGTGACAATATACCAGCCCCTTCTGCCTGTTTTCTTCCTCTCTCTGTGGCGGAACCAATGACTCCGCCATGATGTTATACAGTGAATCTCTTCCTTCCCGCCATGACACAGCCCCCGCCATACAGTCACCGGACCTGCTGCTTTTGCCCTTCTAGGGACCTTTGGTTTTGTGTCCAGCCTCCGGTCGCCTCCCCATACGGGGTTAATCAGAGCAGCTTACTGCAGAGGGCATTAGGAATTCTGGCTAGCTGGATCTGCTCCTATAGGGATTGGTGCATGCCAGCTGTATTACAGGCAATTTGCATAACAATGTTGTGAAGTTTTCCCAATGCATTGCTGTCGGATACAATGTTATTGTAGGAAGCCCTGGAGGTTGCAGCTTCATTACAATGGGCACTTGTAGCAGTTAACCCCTTCCCCGGTACACTCTAGTCACCTGAAGGCTTTACTTACTGATCTTTAACACGAAGGCTATCATCTAGATACATTTGTAGTACAGTAGGTCTTGTCAAATTAAATATAAAGAGAATTCTACTGCGCCGCTCTTTCTGTTTATTTTATAACCACCAGGGGTCAGTGTTACTAATGCTGACTGTAAATTTCTAGTTGGTATGGCATGTGTACTTGTAGGCGCACCAGGTAGCTGCCCAGGGCCGCACAATTCTAGGGGCCTCCGAGCAGGAACAGGTGCTGGTTCTCCAATCAGAGCGGGCAAGCAGAACTCTCTGTCTCCTAGCCTTCAGCAAGCCTGTGAATGGCTGTCAGCTTGCTCATGGATGACTGGAGCTATTCACCAATTACCAATGATCACCAATGATAGCCATTCACTGCAGGAAAGATGGTGTGGATATGGCGCAGGACTGCAGGAGGGTCATGCTATGTTTTTTTTTTTTTTTTTTTATTGGTTCCCATGAATGGGTGGTTAGAGGTCCTGTTGCATTGCTGTGCCAAGGGGCTATACTGCTGTTAATACGGCCCAGTTAGTCGCTGACCAGTTTTTGTACACACCTCAGTACTGCAAGAAAGTAACGCATGCAAAGGAGAGAACAGGAATACCGTCCCAAGTGCTGAAATACACAGAGAAACACATGACCTGGATCTTTAATTTTTTTTATTTTTTCTAAGTTTTTGAATGTGATAATGATCAATGAGGTCACATAGCTAATTATAGGGAAAAACTAGCTAAACCCGCTCAAACCAAAAGCTTTGAACGCTAGTCTGCTACCTTGTGATCAGGGCCGTCTTAACATTGTCAGGGGCCCCTGGGCAGAACAGTAGTGTGGGCCCCCCTCACATACGGCACCCCTCACATACAACCCCCCACATACCTATGGGCAGCAGGGTCTGAGCAGCGGCGTCTGGGAGTTGTAGCGCTATTTTCTGGGTCGGTGGGAAGCGCTGCTGATTTTGAAAAGACTGGCCCGGATGCTGATTGGGTGAGAGAATTTAGCCAATCAGTGTCCACTGGACACTGCATCCGGCCAGTTTCAGTGTCCCACCGACCCGGCAAATAGCGGGACACTGTCCAGCTGCTGTCAGGCAGGCAGATGGAGCACAGTACACCACTCCGCTACACCCGTTTGTCAGGCAGCCTGCGCACAGGATGCCCCCCCATTACCATATCCCAGCTAGCCGGAGCACCACTTCCCCCAGGTACCCGGGAGGCTGCAATGCTGTGATTGGCCGGAGCGCGCACCCGTCAGCTGATGCAGCCTATCCAGCGGAGAGGGGGTGTGCGGGTGGGCACTGCTGGAGGCTGCACCGGGCTTGACGGAGAGCAGGCGGATGACTGACAGGACTGCCCCTAGCTGCCACCTCCAGCTGGTGTGGGTGTTCGTGCAGTGCTGTCTTCCCCATTGGGGTGGGCCCTTAGGTCAAAGGGCCCCTGGGCAACTGCCCATTCAGCCCAATGGGAAAGACGGCCCTGCTTGTGATTGCCTCTTTGTTTCTGTATGTGTGATTGCCTCTTTGTTTCCGTATGAGTGATTGCCTCTGTGTTTCTGTATGTGTGAAAGAGAAGGAGATGTAGTTTCATACATTTTAAGCGTCGCTGCGTTTCACCTTATTCTGGTCCGTTTGCACCGGCCCCTTTGTTCGCACGGGGCCGATATTTTGCGTCTGCACATATGCAGACACATTTCTGTGCAGATGCAGTGTGTATGCGACTTAATATTTCGCGCGTGGGGGGAGCGGCAGGCTGGATGTTCTCCTGGAAATCACCTGGTGACATCGACGGGCAGCTGACAACCAGTGTGAACATATGCGCATTGCGAATGGTGGGTCGGCATACACCATTCGCGAATTCGCACCTGAGCCAAAGAACCAGAATAAGGTCCATAATCTCTACCTCAGTGCATACAGTTCATGCACCAGTATCTAGAGCTCTGACTTAGCAGAATAAAACACCCAGCCCAAGGCACAGGCTCCTCGCTGTCAGGCTGCAAGCTACGTGATTGATGCTCTGCCAGACAGTGCTTTCAGGACAATGAAATATTAAAGCAGCACAGAATCAGAATGCACATCCACCGCCGCAGTGTGCAGAGTGGGCATAGAGGATTGCGGGTTCCCCATCTAGACCACAGATCACGGAATTCTGGTTTGAACAAAGTAAAACACGGTTAGGGAACATGGAGCTCCCGGCCGTCGTAACTCATCAGATCCGGCACTAGCTGGATAATGGCTGAACGCACTGCTATAGCGATCTCTGGTCTTACATAGGAAAGTCTTGTAGAGAGATGACACATTCCTGTACAAGGCTTGGGCCGGGGCATTTATCATTTGGGGACCCCCAACTATGGTATGCGGTCCTTAGGTCGACAGTAAAAAGATCAACAGTCAATAGGACAACCACTATGAAAAAGGACAACATATGAAAGGGTCAACCTGATAAAAAGTCAATATGGGAAATGTTGACATGAAAAAAACGTCGACATGAGGTTTAAAAAAAAAAATTTGAAGTGTTTTTTTTTCATACTTTACAATCCAAGTGGACTTAGAGTTAGATTATAAAACTGTGCCCGAAGCATGGCGTGCGAAGTAAGCCATGCGAGGGGACCCGTAACACTTATACGGTGTCCATGTCGAGGAACGTTGACATCGATGGCACAGCAGAACCGATGTTTTGTGATCAAGGTGCCGGGACACGGAGCATAGCTGAATGCTAAACCACTACATATATAACATTTACTTGTTAACAATAAGAGACAGGTAAAAAATGCAGGGAGAGACTGCAGGGGGGGGGGTTAAGATTCCACTGCGAGAGGCAAGGTTACATTTCGGGGGAGGGGGGAGAGAGAGAAGTCATGTACAGTATATTTCCTCCTTTGGATACAGACCGCCGTCATCCCGTCTGCTGGTCGTCTAGAATTACCCCGATATACTGTAGGTTATACTTTGCAGGTCAATGTAATACAGGTTGAGTATCCCTTATCCAAAATGCTCGGGACCAGGAGAATTTTGGATAACGGATTATTCCGTATTTCGGAATATTTTAATATTTCAATGATGTATTTTGAAGTATCTTGCATTTATGCTGTATAAACACATAATATACACACAAATATATTTTATTACCACATAAAATACACACAAATATATTTTAATTGTTCAAAAAACAAGGTTTCAAAACGTGAAACAAAATGTGTGTACTATCTCAGCACTGAATTTGAATGCCAAGCAATCATTGTCTTGCACATATATATTGCCAGTTACATATCATGTCCCCAGTGATGCTGTTACAAATGTCCCCAGTGAGTTTTTAGCAAAAAAAAAAAATTTTTTTCACTTTCTGGAATGTCCGTATTTCGGAATAATTCGGATAATGGATACTCGGATACGGGATACTCGACCTGTAATGTATGACAATATCATGTGTTTAGTGTATATACAGATCATAGACAAATGCTTACGCTGGTTTGTCAGTCTCCGGCACAGTGTTCCGATTCCGCTCACCATTGCTCCTCATTGTCACACTTAACACTGCAACTTTCGTAACTGACTCAACTTTACAAGACTGAAAGAGCCACAAGAACATGTCCGAAATCCAACATCGATTTTGCCATTATGATATCAAGAAAGATGGTATTGTCAGATCAATGGAGCAGGAACAATCATTCCAGGCCCACTTACGTTCTCATCACAGGAACACTTTATAAAACAGGACAGACTGATGAAAGAATTGATCATTATTTAGAGGGAAATAGAGTTAAATTTAGAAATGTCCTTTTTTCCTGGGCAGATCAATGATACCTGATGGAGAGTGCATTTAATCCTAATTACCAGCCGGCATGCGATAAACAGCTTCATACAGTACATGGGCGGATGACAGGCAGCTGTAGTGTAAACCTTGTTCCGCACCAACTCTGTGTAGACAGTGTTCAGACTGATGCTGACGAATACAAATTATTTGACATTTACTGATTCCCCATGTAGCGGATCATGCTGGACGAGGATTTACCTTCCATTGTAGCTATCTACAGTAACTGTGAATAACAGGATGACTTTACTGAGTGACTTATTTCTATGACGCCATTGCCTGAGTAGGGCACATCTTATATCAAATGAAAGCTGTTGTTGTAGCTGGGTGCTTCATTTTGGAGGTATGTTGCGAAAGGTCCGCCTACTGTTTATCCATACCCTCCAACATGACCCGTTCCATTAGGTACAAAATGCTCTGTTGCTGGACTTCCCTGCCAGTGGCAGGTGCAGAGTTGGGGCTGCAGCACAGTCCAATATTCAAAAAGGGGGGTCACACCTACTGCCGCTCCAAACATCACTGTCCTGAACTCACAGGCAGTTGATGTGACCCCCCTCATTGAATTGTGGACTGTGCTGGAGTCCAACCTCTGTAACTGCCACTGGTAGGGAAGTCCAGGAACAGAGCATTTTGTACCTAATGGAATGGGTCATGTTGGAGGGTATGTTTATAATACATCACCATTGTGACAGTTGGTCAACGGTTGACCTGGAACGTGTGACCTGCTAGGTGGTCTGGAAACTGACAGTTATTTGGCGCCACCCACTAAGCAGGAGCTTGTTGACTCCTAGGGTGGAGGGGTAAAATGTTCCACCTAGCAAACAGCCCGGATGATACCAGGCACATCAACCATGGTGCCGAACGGGGTCCCGACAGTCGGGATCCCGACAGGCATTTACCCGACGTCAAAACCCCGACAGCCGGGTTCCTGACGGCCGTCGGCTATTTTCCCTTGTGGGGGTCCACGACCCTCATAGAGGGAGAATAGAATAGGTGGCTTGCGAACCACCACGCATGCAGCGTGGCGAGCGCAGCGAGCCCACAACGGGCTTAGTTGCGCTCACCATGCTGTCTGGATTCGGCCAGTCAGGATAATGACTGTCGGGATCCCGAATGTCAGACCCCTGTACCACACCCATCAACCATACCTTCCAACGTTCACTGTATCCGCGCAGACACTCGTAAAAATTAAAGATGGGCTATTCGCAAATGAAGCGGATCTTTTGGACGGATCGCATGAAAGACTGAGTGAGCCGCCGATCCCAAAAAGGTGAACCGTCATTCTTTTACTTTCAGTTTCGTTTTTTCATTACAATGCATTTTTCTGACCTCAGCTGAGATGTACTAACTCTGGAGACTGAGTTCAGTGCTGCTACTGCAAGTAAAAGAAAGATTAATAAGGCTGCTGTTGCTAGGGATGGTCATCGGTGCAGACGCCATCGATGGTTGCCATCGATGGCTATTCTGCACCCAGCCATCGATCAGTTTTTTACTCGGTCATATATGTTCTTATTTGTTCAGCTAATTGTTTAAAAAAAAAAAAAGTTTTAAAAAAAATGGCAATAAATGGTTGTAAAACAAATTATGCTTCGTTATTATCAAATTACCCCTTTTTTCAAAGCGAGACGATGATCTGTCTAAAAGACCTGGATCTTTTCACGGAGTGATCCGCTGGTTACCGGCTCGTCTTAGTGACCTGTTTTGCCCATTGGTACTGGCCTCGGATAGAAGGGCGGGGCTTAGTGACCCCTGTTTCTGCCATTTTGGGGGTGGGTCCAGCACTCCACAAGCAGCTGGGCAGTCCTCCAGTTCCCTTCCCGGCATAAATAGATGCAACGACATCTATTCCGGAATCACCGGCTGCTTTGCAGAGCAGCTGTGATCAATTTGTCCACCAACTGTCTCCACCCCCACCCAGGGGACAATGTAACCCGTGGTTGGAACAGCAGGACACTGTCCAATTGGCGAGGCTGTCCCGCTGTAATCAGGACAGCTGGGAGGTATGCATCAGATATTTCTCTATTAATACCCATCTTGTCTTCAAATATGGTACTTTATTTCCAAAGTTACTTTTTACAAAGTATCATCCTTCAACAGATATGTTTTCCTCATCTTTCGCTGTAACCTTTAAGAAAATCTATAAATGTAATTGAAGTGCCATCTGTTGTATTTCAGTTATATTTCGGTAGGAATGTTGTTGTGACCTGTAGCATCCAATTAGACGTCAGCCTTCATTTTCTAAACTGCCGCAGTAAAATTGCATCTATGTTCTCATTGGCTGTTTTAAGCCACGCCTCTTTTCTATGCAGTTACCAGTAGGATTGTTTGTCTAGAGGCCCATCATTATGCTTGTCTGTGCTGCCATATACTGTACATTGCTTTATACTCACCCACAATGCACTTGTGTTTCCTTGCAGCTCCGGCGCAGGCGCAGATAATTCACGCTGGTCATGCTTGTGTAGTGAAAGAAGACAACATGAGTGAGCGGGTCTACACTATCCGAGAGGGCTGGACGTTAGTACTGCAGTGTCTGGTCAGTGGACACCCGCGGCCTCAGGTATTATATATCTCACATTATTCTCCTTGTAAAGGTAATCCTCATCACAGAGGATTGTGGTAATATGGTGTTGGAACTTGTTATCCAGGATTTTGGAGAGTTAGGCGATGATGCAGGAGGAGACATAGCAAGATTTGGAGAGAGAGAGAGAGAGAAGGAGTAGAAGTGCCCATTGAAGCCAATCAACTTCTGTCATTTATCTAGCAGCAGAGTCTCTAAAATGACAGTTAAAAATTGATTGATTGTTTGGGAAACTACTCCACTTTATCTCTCTATGGGGCCAGGTGCACTAAGCTTCAAAAATGATAAAATGGAGAGTGAAAAACAGCCAGCCAATCAGCTGCTACCCGCCATGTCACAGACTGTGTTTTAAAAATGTCAGGCAGGAGCTGATTGGCTGGTTGTTTATCACTCTCCATTTTATCACTTTTGAAGCTTAGTACATCTGGCCCCAAGACTCGGTATGTCTCCCCTGAAGAGTAAGAACTATGCCAGCTTGCCTGGCATAATTTGCAGAGCCACACTGTGTGCATGCCTAGAAGCTGACACTTACATCGGAAGAGTGGGGGGGGGGGGGGAGGGACATTGTAGCCTAAGCCAATCACAGTCACGGCAGACGTGGAGTCTGAGTCACAGATACACGTATGTCTGATCTGGAGGTGGGACAGGTTAGGTGCAGATGCACAGTGATAATTATGAGGGTTGCCAGTGCTTGTGATTGGCTGATTACAAAATCACTGATACCACTGAGTGCTATCTCCATAGCTTGTGGGGCTGATTCAGATAGCACGTACATACCGCTTTCATACCACTAAGCCAAGTCGATCCCGGGATTCTCTATCTGGCTTCACCATGGGCACAACCCAGCTCGTGACCCCTTTACATAGGCAAGCGTGTGTGTGTGTGTGTGTGTGTGTGTGTGTGGGGGTGTCTGGAAACCTAAATTATGACATCAATAGCTGGTATATAATCTGATCAATAGAGCTGACACTACATAATGCAGTGTAAGGGACAGAGCAGAGCTGCTGCACATGTGTGATACCAGTGTACCAGCTTCCTCTACCACATTTACTGTATGTGTGGTTCTTGGCAACTGGAAACCCCCCCTACCTGCATTATCCTCTGATGTCCATTCAAATTAGAAAAAAAATCTCACTCATTTCAGCCATAGAAAGCAATAGCATCAATGCCCCCTACTGTAATGAGGAAGTAAGATGATCACAATTCATAGTCTCTTCTCTCTCTGTCTCCAGGTGCGATGGACAAAAACCGCAGGAAGCGCATCTGAGAAATTCCAGGAAACCTCCATCTACAATGAGACTCTGCGCATCGAGAAGGTTCAGAGGATGCAGGGAGGTCGATACTATTGTAAAGCCGAAAATGGGGTTGGGGTCCCGGCCATCAAGTCCATTCGAGTAGATGTGCAGTGTAAGTCATTTAAAGGCAGCCCAGATATTCCCACAGTTCTATTGTGCTTCTGGCTTTTCCTGAACAAGACAAGGACCCAACATGACCCTGGGGTGTCTCTGCAGAGCAAAGGGGGCAGACATCAGCCCTGACAGAAGTCTAGTCCAATGTCCACAACAGTCCTATATGAGATGTGTCATACATAGCCGCAGGCATTATGCGGACATTCCTGGTATGCTCCAAGCAGTGCTCTACCTTCCAGAGCTGACAGCGCCTCCCCCTTAGACGTGACATCATTTTATCTTGCATTTAGGGGGCGGGGCCAGATAAGGGCGCACTGCCACCCTTTTGTGGCACCAAGCCTTGGAGATAAATAACGTGAGAGAAAAACTACCAGCCAATCAGCTCAGCCATTTTTCATGCACAGTCGGTAACATGACAGTTAGGAGCTGATTGGCTGGTACTTTATCTCTCTCCACTTTATCTCCAGTTTTCTTGGTGACTCCGATGTCCCAGCGCAGGGTGACTTGTACTGTAGGTTGTCTTTTTCCTCCAGCGTGGCCAGTTATTACGAATGAACTTGTTTTCAACTTCTTTAAGGCACTGAATCCTACAATTGGCACTCTCAAAAACGGTCCAGTTGTGTCCGATACAGCTCAGTATGTCCGGCCTAGACTCTGTTATTAGAGGGCCATTAAGCCTATAACACAAGTTCACTTCTCTATAATAGAGCCACTAATAGGGATACACTGGAAAACATGTCAGAAGCCAATCGAAGACCAGGTAAATCATTGTTAGAAGTTACAGTGTCCTGTGAGAGGAGTGGTCTTCTCAATGCTGGTACACACTAGGATTGGCCAATCTGCCGACCAATCGGACGATTGATAAGTGCTTATTAATGTGTTGCGCCTAACATCACAAGTGGGTGGTCATTTATATGTACATGCCAGGTTGTGATGGCAGTCACCGGTGGGCCACCGAAGCAGATACAGTATATCAGCCATTGGTGGTGCTGCAGGGCCGATGCATTTTTTTCTGTAAATGAGGTTGTTCAGAGGAATATCTGGGGTACACACATAACAATGGGTGCACAATATATTTACAGTTCAGTTCTACGGATGATATACAGTGTTGGTCAGTGTGTGCCCAGAATTAATTACAGACTAGGGATTAGGATGTTCCGTCAGTTATTTTCCGGTTAGACAGAAATCAACGTCTCAGTGTAAAACATCTCTTTTGAGGGCACCCACATGGAATAAGTCAATATACAGTATATAGGCTAAAGAGACATTGCATTTAGGACAGGTTTTCTGCCATGCCAGGTCTGGTTCCTTTGCTCTCAGTTTCATACCTGCTCCTTGAGATGTTGAGTCCTGAAATGTTCAGTATGATTTCTGTTGTAATAATCCACATTTAGAACTATGGGGTGAATGGAGTGGCCCGGGCCTTGTCATACTAACATCTACTCTACACATGGACTTGGTAATAAGAAACTCCATCAAACTCAGTATGAGTGTATTCTGCTCTTTGTAAAGGCTGATCTTCTTCCATTCTTCTACAGAGCCATACTGATCATGAACATTTACCTACTCAAAACTACAGTGGGCTTCCCAGAGGAAATACCTGAATTAGGTTCCTCTGAGGATCCCATCTAGTTTATCTAAGAGTGTTTGCTCAACTCCAGGTTCCACAAGGATAAGCCTCAACCAGAGACACTGCCTGAATTCCTGAATTAGGTTCCTCTGGGGATCCCAACTAGCTTATCTAGGAGTGCCTGCTCAACTCCAGGTTCCAAAAGGGTATGACTGAACCAGAGGAACTGCCTGAATTAGATTCCTCTGGGGATCCCAACTAGTTTATCTAAGAGTGTCTGCTCAACTTCAGGTTCCACATATGCCTCAACCAGAGGAAATGCCTCAATGAGGTTCCTCTGGGGATCCCAACTAGTTTATCTAAGAGTGTCTGCTCAACTTCAGGTTCCACATATGCCTCAATGAGGTTCCTCTGGGGATCCCAACTAGTTTATCTAAGCGTGGCTGCTCAACTCCAGGTTCCACAAGGATATGCCTCAACCAGAGAAACTGCCTGAATTAGGTTCCTCTGGGGATCCCAACTAGTTTATCTAAAAGCATCTGCTAAACTGCAGGTTCCATATGCCTCAACCAAAGGAACTTACTGAATCAGGTTCCTCTGAGGATCCCATCTAGTTTAGCTAAGAGTGTCTTTCAACTCCAGGCTCCACAAGGATATGCCTCAACCAGAGGAACTGCCTGAATAGGGTTCCTTTGAGGATCCCAACTAGTTTATCTAGGAGTATCTGCTCAACTACAGGTTTCACAAGGATATGCCTCAACCAGAGGAACTGTCTGAATAAGGTTCCCCTGTGGATCCCAACAAGTTTATCTAGGAGTGTCTGCTCAACTCTCGGTTCCACAAGGATATGTCTCAAACCTGGTAACCAAGAGGAACTGTGTAAAATGAAATACTGTACCCAAGGATCTGTCTCAAACTAGGTTCTCTTGAGATTTTTTTTTTACAATTAGACTTCCATAGGTTCCTCGGGTGATCTGCCAAAAGAGGATCTGTCTAATACGGATTTCCCCAGAAGTTCTGCCTAAATTTTGGTCCAGACGGTCTTCTGCCTACAATTTTTATTCCTAAGAAGAACATTAACCTAAAAATTGGTTTTGATTAAATGAATCTGAATAAGGGGGTAATGCAATTGCACTTATTGGAGATGATGCACGAAAATTCCTGTGAAAAGCATTTTTCCCACAGGTTTGCACGCTCTCGTGATTTGACATATACAATTGCAGGATTTGTGCAATAATTCTTGCCGTCAAAACCAGAGAAAAGTGTAGGAGAAAAGGGGAAATCTGCCTGTACCCCCCAAAAAGCCACATAGTACAGTATATAAATCCATCAGTGGTCGTAATAAAAAGAGTTGGTGTACCTAAAAAGGATGGTTAAAAAAAAAATTATAGCAAGTTTTATACCTAAAAGTAATTGCTCTACTTAAATTTAAACTTAACTTAAAAATGGGTAAAAGTATACTCTATATTTGGGCCATTATAAGTTAGGGAAAAAATTGATTACTCCCATCTGCAAGCTTAAAAACACTTTTCATACTCATAAAGTACCTGTCATATAACTTTTACCCCAATTGCCATCATTTTGCATTTTATCAATAAAAATTATGTCATTATTGCCCAATTAAGTAATAATTAAAAACTTCTATGTGCCTAATTAGTCATTTAAGGAGGGTTTCTGAACCAAATGGATGTTTTGCATTAACCTCCATGCACAACCTTGTATGGGTGGACGAGCATACACGCAAAACTAAGACACTCTCAGGTGCCTACATTTTGCGTGTCCCTGTATGAGAACAGGGCGGGCAGCTGATACACGGTGATGTCATCTGCCCGCCCCCCGGCAACCATGTCACTGCCTCATTTCCATGGGAACGCCCAGTATTTTTATGGGAACACCAATGAAACGCTGGGCACTCCCACGCTGATACCCGCTGCCCCCCGCCCAGTCTGGTGGATTCGAATGGGATGGCGAACTTGCACCGTGCCGATTCACACCCGTCTTCTGCGCATGTGCAGATGCCAAACCTAGGTCCCCTGTGCGAACGCGTGGGGGATTGGACGGACCAGAATAAGGACCTAAATTTTCCTGTGGTTCTGCCTATAACTTGGTCTCAGAGGGTCTGCGTAAAACTTGGTTCCCCAGAGAAAGAAATAAAATACATTTCCCCAGAGCGGGATCTGCAAAAAGTAGGTTCCCTGCAAGAAACCAAGTAACACTAATATTCTAGGTAACGGTCACCCTTTCCAGCTTACATAGGGGCAGATGTATTAAGCCTGGAGAAAAGATAAACTGGAGATTTTGGGGGTTATTTTGGTTAATTCGTTCTGATGCAAATTCGCATCCTTGCCAGTCAGCCAAACCCCACCTTGCGAATGGTGGCCTGGCCCCCACCAACGCAAATGTGTTTGCATGAAATGGCTGCGAATGGAAGTTTTGGTACTTGTTTAGTTTCACGGCACTTCCCAGCAGATCCTATGTAAATCGTATGCAAATCGCATGTGATATTTGCATACAATTTGCATACAATATGCATACACCCCCAATATGTGATGCAATTTAACACACCCCCCACTATCCACGTCAGCCCGAAGCGAGGCGAGCGGATGCGGTACGCATACGCCCGACCTGTTCATACCCTCACTATCCACATCGGCGTGGAGTTGATTTTATATAGTGTGGCGAGCGCAGCGAGCCACCGAGCCCGAAGCATGGCGAGCGTAGCGAGGGTCCGCTTAAAACGAGCCCAAAGTGTGGCGAGGGGCCGCGGAATACACGTCAAATATATTGCGGGGCTCGCTGCGCTTGCCACGTTTTGTGCTCATTTTAAGCGGACCCTCGCGGGGCTCGCTGCACTCGCCACGCTTTATAAAATCAACTCCGCGCCGACATGGATAGTGGGGGTATGAACAGGCCGGGAGGACACTTACCGCATGGACGTGGATAGTAAGGGTGTGTTAAATCGCATATCGAATCGTATAAAAATTGCATGCAAATCGTATGCAAATCGCATGCGATATTTGCATACAATTTGCATGCAATTTGCATACGATGCGATCTGCTGAGAAGTGTTTTTACATAAACATCCATTCGCAGCCTGCGGGGGAACACTTACATCATTTGATGGTCGCCGGCCATCAAATGATGTGGAACGTGCACGCAGATCTAAGGTTGCTCAGAGCAACCGTAGGTGTCCGTGCACATTCTGAGGGAAGCCACATCACTGGCCGATTACCATGGCAACGCCCAGCATTTTCATGGTAATGCATCGGAGGTCATATCAGCAGGTAGCCCTCCAGGTGCACCAATCACAGGGGGCTGGTAAGTCTGATCAGCAGTGAGAACGGGGGTTCTATTGCAACAGGAAGGGGGTGCCAGTGGTAATGGCGGCAGTGTAGCTCATAATCAGGAAATTTTTCTTAGAAGCTAACCCCCATATAGCCATGCGATGTAATAAATGATTGCATTGCGGATTGTACCGATATTATCACAGCACATGCGTATATGATGTGATAAATCGGCTCCTTATTCTCTTAAGGCGAGATGTACTAAGCCTTGAAAAGTGATAAAATGGAAGGTGATAATGCACCAGCCAATCAGCTACTACCTGTCATTTTTCAAACACAGCCTGTGACATGGCAGTTACAAGCTGATTGGCTGGCTGTTTATCACTCTCCATTTTATCACTTTTCAAGCTTAGTACATCTGGCCCTTATTAACGCAAGAGCCGTCTCTGCTTAGAATCAGTCAGCGAATGGTAAGAGTGACGGGGACCCAGCAATATCCGTGCCAGCTGCCTGACTTATTCCTGAGCTGTGGGGGCTCAGTGACACCTTGCTTGGATGACTTCTGATACAAAAGACGAGCGAGGAATTTAGATGGATCCCGAGTTCCAACCATCTGTCCCTATGGATCTGGGACAGTTCAGACGACTCTTGTCTCTGCGCCCGATCCCATTTCTGCCCCGCTCTCTGCTTGTCTCCTGGCTCAATCCAGACCTTTCTGTTCCAATTTCATTTCATAAACAACAGAACAGGAGCCTCCAGCTGACAGGAGCAACAGTCATCAGATGGGTTGCTTCTAAATGTAAGAATCTCGTTATCATGCACAAACTCACTTGATTAGATCTCGCCGGGATGTCCGTGTGTCTTATTTCAATTTAATTTCTTTCAAAAATTCAAGTTTTTTTTCTCATTTTTATTCCAGTTCTATAAATGTAGTTATATTTCCATTGCGGGCAGGCTCCTATAGATCATTGTGGGCCCTGGGAAGATCTAAGTATCCGCCGGCCCTTATATTCCGCTACTGGACTCAGCAGGATGGCCGGAGAAATAATTATGTATTTTGCTTCAAGGATCACAAAGGCAATGAAAACAAATGAGTTTACCAATAGAAACGGCGAAATATTGCAAAATTATCATCCTCTCTTCTTCCCCGGCAAGCAATAATCTGACTGTATCTTTCTAATCTTTCTATTGCTGGGCTGAATAAATGACTCTAAGTGCTACTAATGGGGGTATAAACCTGTGCCCATTTTTCACGACAGCATTGAAGGGTGTCAGTTCCTACTTCTAAAAAAGTTGGATTTGTTTTGAAGGAAACCGCTGTGGATTGTAGAATTCACAGACATTTTTCGACAATCTGCGACTGTTTTTGCCGATACGCGGACTCTCCGACACTCTACAGCTAGAACATTGAATTCCGAGTTGAGTTACAGTCAGAAGAAATTAACACGGCGCAAGTTTATAAAACCAAAACAATTTTCTGTAACATCCGTTCACTTTTACTTCAGTATCACAATCCTCGCGCCATTTTGTAATCATTTATGCAAGTCATTGTCAAACAAAATGGTTGCTGCATCCGACATACACTTGCCGATCATGGGAAAGGGAAGGCCTTAAACGCCAAGGCAATATCTTCTGCAGTATTAGGACATTTAAGTAAATAAATATTATGAGTTGCTGTAAAAATATGTGTGGCAACTGGGTGCAGCATTGCGATCATGCTGAACCACTCTGACTTTTGGGAGTGTCTTGGAATCCTTGGGGGCGTGTATCATAAATTCCGTGTGACTTGTGTGTGCGGGGATAGGAAGCCTTTTTCAGATGGGTTTCTATAAGTTCATGACACTATAAAGAATTCTGTTTTAAGGTTAATTTTATTAATGCTATTGATGCCCATAACGAAAGCAGTACCTGTCCCACCGCAATGTTTGCTAAAAAAAAATAATAAAAGGCCCTCTTCATCAACTGGTTACCGACGGCGATAACAAGCAGGTAGCCCTTCCTACTGTAGACAGTGTGAAGGGCTTTTCCTGCTTTCAGAAATGGATGTATCGGTAAGAAATGCTCGAGGTTTATTGTCACCTATACGTTAACTTTTTTATTCTTATTCCTAATTTACATATTCCATAAAGATTTGTTCTTGCTAAATTGTTCTTTTATTCAAGTGCTCTGTAGAGCGGGTCCATGTTCTGTTCAGTTGGCTCTGGTCAGGGAAGATCAGCTTCTTACAATTAATATGTCAGTCCTGCCACCCCGGCAGCCGGGGACGGTAGTCTCATCAATCTGAGAGGGGTCAGACCAGAGATGAAAGGAATAAGGGAATTGGCTCACTAAAGAGGATTATTCATTTACTGATGAGACAGAGAAAAGTTACCACAGGATTCTGTTTTACTGTATGACATTTGCATCGATCAGCCTGTTCCATTACATTAATTTATCTCTCTGTCTGATTACTCGCTGCTTGTACCAGGGGTTTTAACCCTTTTTATTTAACACCTGAATCGTCAGGACTGAATGGTATTGTGTCTAGTTGGTGGCATTGGATTCAGCTTGTTATATGTGACCTCATTCGCTCCCACCTTAGCTATTGTAACCTTGAGACCGATTCAGGTTACCTCAGCAAGCTGTGAACATCGCAGCTTACGGAGCGCCTGTGCTGCCGCTCGCTGCCCGTCTGAACACCACCTACCCCCTCTCCGCCGGGTAACGGAATCACATCCCCTCGCTTGCCTCCAATGCAGGAGAAATCATTCAATGGTCCCGACCATCAAATTATTTATCCTGCCTTCGCAAATAGAAGTCAGTGAAAACTTAGTTTTAGTATCGTGCGCCTGGACGAAGATGGGGTGGGCGGCTTACATCCTGTGATGTCAGCTGCCTGACCCCAGCAGGCATCGGCCCGCCCGCGTGCCCATGGGAATTCCCAGCGTTTACATGGGGACGGCCATAAAGCGATGGGCTTTTCCATGGGCAAGCCTGTTCCCGCCACCATCTGCTCGCAACCCTAAACCCCCTGCAAACAATGACCCGGCGAGTATGTGTCTGGCAGAGGCCGTTCGCTGTCGTGGTCTGAACACGCGCAAATATGTGCAGACCCTCAAAAATCGGAGCGGGCTGAATTCGCCCTGTTATGAATTAGGCACCTTCTTCTTCTGGCTTCTTGTATGTTTCTGCCATACTTGCCTCCCCTCCTGCATTCTGCAGGAGACTCTCTCGCATAGCAGCAATCTCCCTCTCTCCCTCATTAGTCTAGCAATCTCCCCCATGTCACCTAGCCCACATTACACTGTTACATCATAGTTACCTCCCCTCCTGCATTCTGCAGGAGACTCCCTGACATAGCAGCAATCTCCCTCTCTCCCTCATTAGTCTAGCAATCTCCCTCATGTCACTTAGCCCACATTACACTGTTACATCATAGTTACCTCCCATCCTGCATTCTGCAGGAGACTCCCTGAAATAGCAGCAATTTCCCTCTCTCCCTCATTAGTCTAGCAATCTACCTCATTTCACCTAGCCCACATTACACTGTTACATCATAGTTACCTACCCTCCTGCATTCTGCCGGAGACTCCCTGACATAGCAGCAATCTCCCTCTCTCCCTCATTAGTCTAGCAATCTCCCTCATGTCACCTAGCCCACATTACACTGTTCCATTTTGAGGGAAACAGGTATGAGAGATAGATACAGTTACATTGACTCATCAGCACCATTTCCCAGCACTTTACCAAGTATAGTAGCTCTTACTAACGGCTTTGGGGCTCATCTACATTTGCATATAAGTCATTTTACAAGATTCCTCTCATAATGTAGCAGTACACAGCCACGCTTCTAGGTGCCACGTTCACAATCTCTTTTCACAATCTCTCCATATATGGGACTAGACACGCCCTTTAGGTGGAGCGTGACACGCCCCTCAATCGGGCGCTGTGCAAAATTCTATTTCCAACTATAATCTCCCTGAAACTAGTTTTCAAAAGTAGGCAAGTATGGTTTCTGCTCTTACAGTAGATTCCAGTTTTATATTTAAAATGCCATTGATCAGAAATTATCAAGGGCCAGATGCACTAAACTTCAAAAGTGATAAAATGGGGAGTGATAAACAACCAACCAATCAGCTCCGACCTGCTATGTCACAGACTGTGGGCCTTATTTTGGTTCATTCTTTCTGACAAAATCCTTCTTAGATGGACAAAACCATGTGCACTGCAGGGGGGCAGATGTAACATGTGCAGAGAGAATTAGATTTGGGTGAGTAATTTTGTTTCTGTGCAGGGTAAATACTGACTGCTTTATTTTTACACTGCAATATAGATCTCACTTTGAAGTAAAACCCCACCCAAATCTAATTCTCTCTGCACATGTTACATCTGCCCCACCTGCAGTGCACATGGTTTTGCCCATCTAAGAAGGATTTTTTCAGAAAGAATGAACCAAAATAAGGCCCTGTGTTTGGAAAATGTCATGCAGCAGCTGATTGGCTGGCTGTTTATCACACTCCATTTATTTTTAATGAAATCAATTTTTATTGAATTAAAGTTGCAAGACCGCATCAAGATAGAACAATACGGTGTACTTCCAAAACATACAAAGATATTGGCGTAGACAGTGCGCACTACTTGAGCAAAACGTAAAGATGCAATTGTGCTCATCTGTCAAATTAAAGAGATTGTTTATATTTCACTTATACAGTTGAGCTATTCAACATAAAAAAAAGAAGGGAAAAAAATGCAACAAAAGTCTAATAAGAGAAATAAAGAGAGGAAGGAAGAGGAAGAAAAGAGGGGGGAGGGGGGGGGGGAGATGGATTTACTTAAGGATTACTACCCAATAGTGTCCTGACCAGACGTGGTGTGTAGGGAATAATCAGGGGATTCAATGAATGTAAGCCAGTTATACCATGTGGCGTTGAAAGTCTGATTTGAATATTTCAAAAAGGATGTGAGGTCTTCCATGTACATGTAGAAGTCAATTCTACGGAACCATTGAGAAAGGGGAGGGGATGTTGTAGCTCTCCAATGACAAGGTACAATCGCTCTGGCTGCATTCAGTAGGTGTCTGGTTAGGGATTTCTTAAATTGTGAGATGGGCATGTCTGTCAGGTTAAGCAACCAGAATTCCGCGCTGAAGGGGAGTAATATGAATCTGACGCCATCACTCTCCATTTTATCACTTTTGAAGCTTAGTGCATCTGGCCCTCAATGTCTTCTGTTCCCTACATACTGTAAATATAACATCCAATTCCCATACTGTAGACACAAAACACAGGCACTGGAACCCAAAGTCTAATAAAGTCTAATACTTTAATTCTAGTTTATTTACTGGGAGACATTCATTGAGTTATAGCGGTATCCCTCCCTCATCCAATGCAGCAGGTACTCTGACCTCCCAGTTTGATCTATAAAAAAAAACCTAGGGCAGTTTTTCCCAAACTCGGTCCCCAAGGGACACTAAAGTCGGGCAAACATCTGGGAAAGAAAACCTGGCAATGTATGGAAGCAAAACGTAAATCAAAAGTTGGTTAAAGTACAGTAGGTGCCGATTGTAGGGTGGTCAGCATTGCCACCTCACAGCACCGAGGTCTTGGGTTCAATTCCCTCCACTGGTCTCAATGTGTGGTGTTTGTATATTCTCCCTGTGCTTGCGTAGGTTTTTCTCCGGGTACTCCGTTATCCTTCCACAATGGGGTTTTACTTTAAAGTGAGATCTATATTGCAGTGTAAAATTAAAGCAACCAGTATTTTCCCAGCACATAAACAAATCTAACTCTCTCTGCACAAGTTACATCTGCCCCACCAGCAGCGCACATGGTTTTGTCCATTTGAGAAGGAATTTGCCTTTGCGAGTCAACCAGAAAAAGGGCCTAAGTTTCAAGGATATCACTGCTTGAGCACATGTGAATTCATTTGTGCCTCCATTTAATTTAAGTTTTCCATCTTTGTTCAAGTATATAGTTTTTGGAAACAAGATCGCAGGGGGTCATTATTGGCGGAGAAGCTAGCGTAAAGTACAAAGGTGGAAACCTCACATACGCAGAGTCGGGCCGCTTCTATTCTCACTACACTCATTTACATCTCCGCTATTTTCACGTTCATTTTCCATTTTGGGATCTGATTAAGCTGCTAATGATGCATCAAAGTCAGGTCATAGTACTTTCCCATCCACTACACTGAGCTTTCTTAATTTCTTCCAATTAACTGCTCATTTGACCCTGGTTATAGCTTTCATTCAGGAAAGTAAGAAGGCACTGTGGCCATCTTTAATTGAAGTGACATATTTGTGGAGTTTGTAAGATTAAGTACATTGGTTTAGTTGCAGGAGTCTGTTGACCTGATTCCTCCTGTCAGCCTCATAGGAAACCAGCAGCTAATGCCAGCTCCAGGTAGCTTAATGCAGCTTTCTTTGTAATGCAGAATGGTTGGAGGCACAGTAATATAGGGAATAATGTGACTTTTACCCAACATTCACTGATTTAAATCTCTTATGAGACAGCCAGGTGGAAGGCAAATGTACAAGAGTGGAAGGCAAGTGTTAGAGATCCAAAACCAAAACCCAAAAAGTGTCCGGTGCAGATCCCTACTTACACCTGGAAAGTAAGGATTTGCACCGGACACTTTTTGGGTTTTGGTTTTGGATCTCCATTTTTGTTTTTAATCTGGATTAGTTTTTGCCAAAACCATCTTCCCGGGTTTTGACTTTGGATCTGTATTTTTTTTTTAGGCCAAAAGGTTGCACAGAGGAGGCTGGATGACTTAGCTAAACAACATAAGTGGGTGGCACAAACACTGGACTGGTATAGCACACTTAGCAGCACCCCTGAACTGATACAGCACACTTAGCAGCACCCCTGAACTGATACAGCGCACTTTGCAGCACCCCGTACTGATACTGCGCACTTAGCAGCACCCCTGGACTGATATAGCACACTTAGCAGCACCCCTGAACTGATACAGCGCACTTTGCAGCACCCCGTACTGATACTGCGCACTTAGCAGCACCGCATAACTGATATTGCGCACTTAGCAGCACCCCTGGACTGATACGGCAAACTTAGACGTACCCTTTGACTGAAACAGCACACTTTGCATCACCCCTGGACTGATACTGCACACACAGAGGCACACCTGGACTGATACGGCATTCATGGCGGCACCCCTGGACTGATGCGGCATTCATGGCGGCACCCCTGGACTGATGCGGAATACTTAACAACACCCTTGCAGTAAAATAGAAAAAAACTTTTTAATAAATAAAAGGGAACTCCCCTGGACTAATGTGGCACACATGGGAGAACCTCATGGAATTATACTGCACACATGTTGGCAGCCCTGGAATTATACAACACACATGGCGGCACCACAGGACTAATATGGCCAACTTAACAGTACCCTTGCAGTAAAAGAAAAACAACTTTTTTCTTAAAAAAAAAAAAAAAGGGCAGCTTCCCTGGACTGATACGGAACACTTCACGGCACCCATGGACTGATATGGCACACATGGCATCACCCCTGGACTAATACGGCACACATGGCACCACCCCCGGACTGATAAGGAACACAAGGCGCCACTACACTAGTCTGTGGATTCCTGCTTCTTCCATATCTCGTCCTTACATCATGTCACTGTCACCTGCAGTCCTGTCCTCACTAACACCTCACTCGTCTCCTGATACTCGTCTGTGCTGCTGGGGATCCTGCTGCTCCCACTGTATAATTCTAAGTCTGCGGCGTTCTGCTGCCTCATTTCCTCTTTTAACATTATATAATTTCCCAAGACACCTGCAGCTGTGTCCTCAGTAATCCAGCCTTACACCTCACACCACCCACACGATGTGCACACTAATTTCCTGAAATAGCGTGTGCCATAAATACATAATAAGCCAAAATGTCTATGTATGCCGCCTAACGCTTTAGATCAATATGTGTCTGAAGAGATAGTATAGTATTTTGTGTTCAGGCATTCGGTGTATGCACAGTGCGTAGCAGAACCATCTGCCCTCATTTCTATTTTACACTTGGCACTGTCAGCCGCCAAAAGGTCACTTACTGCTAATACCCACATCAAGGAGAGACCAAGAATCTATTTACATGGGAAATTCAGCAAACCGGCAGATGTCCTGAGCCAGCCATGAAATCACCCACCGTCCTTCCTATCAATTTGTAGAACTGAAGAACTTTCCCCGATTACAGAAATGTGTCAGTCACACGGATGATAATGACGCGTTTCATCCACAGAGGGAGCGGAAGGTGTGTGGTTTTGATAAGTGCAGACTGAGCTATCCGCTCCCTGCACTTTCTCTGTGTTCCAGAATATATTACTGGAGAGAAGTAAAGACATATTTCCCCTGACAGCGGCACCTACAAATAAAAAGGGATTATTCTATTTTTTATAATAAACAGAAAAAAACCGAAACCCGAATGTCATATTCTATACAAATAAACAATGGATTATACGTCACCTGAGATGCAAACTAATGAGGGAACAGGTCTAGTTTAGAATTAAGCATCAATTTACTAAAGCTGCTAGCAACCAATGAGATTCTATCATATTCTAAGTTACAATAGACAAATTCTGATTGGACGTTATTTCTTTGAGAATGATAGACAAATTCTGATTGGACGTTGTTTTTTTGAGAATGATAGACAAATTCTGATTGGACGTTATTTCTTTGAGAATGATAGACAAATTCTGATTGGACGTTATTTCTTTGAGAATGATAGACAAATTCTGATTGGACGTTATTTCTTTGAGAATGATAGACAAATTCTGATTGGACGTTATTTCTTTGAGAATGATAGACAAATTCTGATTGGACGTTGTTACTTTGAGAATGATAGACAAATTCTGATTGGACGTTGTTTCTTTGAGAATGATAGACAAATTCTGATTGGACGTTGTTTCTTTGAGGTTTTTCGAACATTTTAAAGGTCGGATTGTTTAATGGGTTGACTATGTAACCTCGTATTGGGACGACTAGTGTGGTTTTTTTTATTATCACACTTTGGGCCTTATTTTGGTTCATTCTTTCTGACAAAATCCTTCTTAGATGGACAAAACCATGTGCACTGCAGGGGGGGCAGATGTAACTTGTGCAGAGAGAATTAGATTTGGGTGAGTTATTTTGTTTCTGTGCAGGGTAAATACTGACTGCTTTATTTTTACACTGCAATTTAGATCTCACTTTGAAGTAAAACCCCACCCACATCTAATTCTCTCTGCACATGTTACATCTGCCCCACCTGCAGTGCACATGGTTTTGCCCATCTAAGAAGGATTTTGTCAGAAAGAATGAACCAAAATAAGGCCCTTTGTCCGCACTGCCTTTCCCTAATATGCAATACATTGTGTTCTTGAATGATAATGTATATGACAGATACTTATAACCTCCGCTACCTTCTAGATCTAGATGAACCCATTCTAACCATTCACCAGACCATCAGTGATGTACGAGGGAGCTTCTACCAGGAGAAGACGGTCTTTCTTCGTTGTACGGTCAGCTCCAACCCGCCTGCTCGCTTCATCTGGAAACGGGCAACCGAGATCCTCTCGCACAATCAGGACAACGGTGTAGACATCTACGAACCTCTATACACACAGGTACATCTTTGTGACCATGTTTGATGGTTAAATCCTCTAGAACATGATCTGTGGTGTCCGTGGGAGGTTTGGTGATATCTCTGTATTGAAAGTAATTATACAGGCGGAGTAACGGTTGTCTTTGCTTCCGGCGTGTCCTGCTGAGAGTGGGATGCATGTGTATGTGAGACATTCGCCTACCCCATTGTCTCCCGCGCTCTCGTGTCTCATTCTCTGTGATCGGAGTGGAATGAGTCTCCATTTCTCTGCTCCTCAACCTTCTTGTATACTGGCTTCCCACAATGAACCAGATTCATGTTTGTCATGCAAGGGAAGCAAGTTTGTTTATATTTCTTCTGTGCAGGGTAAATACTGGCTGCTCTTGCATGTGGCTTGCAAATATTACCCCACCCAAATCGAACTCTTTCTGCACGTTACATCTGCCCCCATCTGCAGTGCACCAGCACCTGGGAAATGTGAGTTAGTAATGACTGCACCTGTGCACCAGCTAGGTGGTCTGGGAAATGTGACAGTTAGTAAGGACTGCATCTGTGCACCAGCTAGGGGTCTGGGAAATGTGACAGTAAGGACTGCGTCTGTGCACCGGCTAGGTGGGCGGGGAAACATGACAGTTAGTAATGACTTCACCTGTGCCCCAGCTAGGTGGTCTAGGAAATGTGACAGTTAGTAATGACTGCACCTGTGCACCGGCTAGGTGGTCTAGGAAATGTGACAGTTAGTAATGACTGCACCTGTGCACCGGCTAGGTGTCTAGGAAATGTGACAGTTAGTAATGACTGCACCTGTGCTCCTGCTAGGTGGTCTAGGAAATGTGACAGTAAGGACTGCACCTGTGCACCAGCTAGGTGGTCTAGTAAATGTGACAGTTAGTAATGACTGCTCCTGTGCACCGGCTAGGTGGTCTAGGAAATGTGACAGTTAGTAATGACTGCTCCTGTGCACCCGCTAGGTGGTCTAGGAAATGTGACAGTTAGTAATGACTGCACCTGTGCACCGGCTAGGTGGTCTGGGAAATGTGACCTGCTAGTCTCAAAGAGCCGGTTTATCTAGCTCTGAGTTCAATTTTATTTTAATAAATGTAGGGACCATATAAATAGTTTGTTGAGCCCAATGAACAGTTTAAGAATTATATATACAAAGGAAACAGCAGGAAAATAAGAGCAGTAGTTTTTAGGGGTCTACAACTAGAACAAGCTGGAATATGTAGAGCTGTTTAAAAAAAAAAAAATTGAGCCCTAATATTTGGGGAAGGTTGAGGAGGGGTGTGTGTGACAATGCCACTGACCGAACATGCACTTGCTGCAGGGGTTGAGGTCACAGCTGTGTGGGCAAATCAAATGCCTGCCCAGCTCTGAGTGACACATCGAGCGGCCAATCAGTAAATGTGTAAACGTACCTGAATGGGCCAATGTGTGGACTCATTGAACTGTTAGTGTAGCACTCCCACATCACTCTTGGTAGAACAGTATTCAGAAGTTTTCCACAAGTTGGGCTATTGGGTTGCTGGTCCTTTGTCTGTGGATTGCAGTTGGATTAACCATCAATATGGAAGCTCCCACTAATACATGTTGGAATATGTACATGAATCTCCTTGGTAAGTAACAGCCCCATTAGGATCTCAGAACGATGTTAGCTATTAAGAGTCACCATGTCAGTCTATCTTCCCCTCTTATCCGGCTTGTCTGACAGAGGCTCCGTCATGTCCTCACCATCTCTTCGGGATATCATTCTACCAGGAGGAGAGACAGATAAATAGGTGTTTTCTGAAGGGTAATGGGCCAATACTAACAGCCAGATCCAAACACCGTTCATCAAGTGACAGATCCTCTCCGTGTCCCATACACAGCGCTGAGGTTAAATTGTCATCTGCCGCCTGATGGTGCTGTCTGTCATTCACAATGTCACTTTTAGATACAGATAAGCCGTTATATGTCCATATTTCTGTGATGACGGGAAATAGAGTTAAACTATGTGGAACCAACGGCGCGTTTAAAGGCGAACTGTTACATTTCGCAGGTCAGTGCTGGGCTTTTAATTGTGAAAATGTTTTACAAATGGCCGGTACTGGTTTGGGCACCCTCTTCTCCCATTGATACTGTAGCAATCATACCTGGCACTCAGAGAGCCAGCAGCCCCCATAATGCAGGGACTTACCCTTTACTGCGCCGTACTTCGTGATAGAATTGTACTTTGCTATGATTGGTTGCTGAACTACCCAATCACAGAGCTGCCAGTGTCAGGGCATATGCACAGTGTATCCAAGGGGTGGCTAAACCTGTCCTCAGGATCTACCAAGAGTTCATGTGTGTCAGGCCACCTGTGGATCTATCGTAGGAATGATGCAGCAGGTGTGATAATGTGACAGTTACAGTAGTAATGACTACACCTGTGCACCAGCTAGGGAGTCTGGGAAATGTGACAGTTACAGTAGTAATGACTGCACCTGTGCACCAGCTAGGGAGTCTGGGAAATGTGACAGTTACAGTAGTAATGACTGCACCTGTGCACCAGCTAGGGAGTCTGGGAAATGTGACAGTTACAGTAGTAATGACTGCACCTGTGCACCAGCTAGGGAGTCTGGGAAATGTGACAGTTACAGTAGTAATGACTGCACCTGTGCACCAGCTAGGGAGTCTGGGAAATGTGACAGTTAGTAATGACTACAGCTGTGCACCAGCTAGGTGACCTGGGACATGTGACAGTTAGTAATGACTACAGCTGTGCACCAGCTAGGTGGTCTGGGGAATGTGACAGTTAGTAATGACTACACTTGTGCACCAGCTAGGGAGTCTGGGAAATGTGACAGTTAGTAATGACTACAGCTGTGCACCAGCTAGGTGGTCTGGGGAATGTGACAGTTAGTAATGACTACAGCTGTGCACCAGCTAGGTGGTCTGGGAAATGTGACAGTTAGTAATGTCTACAGCTGTGCACCAGCTAGGTGGTCTGGGTAATGTGACAGTTAGTAATGTCTACAGCTGTGCACCAGCTAGGTGGTCTGGGAAATGTGACAGTTAGTAATGTCTACAGCTGTGCACCAGCTAGGTGGTCTGGGGAATGTGACAGTTAGTAATGACTACAGCTGTGCACCAGCTAGGTGGTCTGGGAAATGTGACAGTTAGTAATGTCTACAGCTGTGCACCAGCTAGGTGGTCTGGGTAATGTGACAGTTAGTAATGTCTACAGCTGTGCACCAGCTAGGTGGTCTGGGAAATGTGACAGTTAGTAATGTCTACAGCTGTGCACCAGCTAGGTGGTCTGGGAAATGTGACAGTTAGTAATGTCTACAGCTGTGCACCAGCTAGGTGATCTGGGAAATGTGACAATTGGTAATGACTGTATCTGTGCACCAGCTAGGTGGTCTGGGAAATGTGATAGTTGGTAATGACTACAGCTGTGCACAAGCTAGGTGATTCCGAAAATGTAGACCGTTGGTAGATCTCGAGGAACGGTTTGGTCAGCCCTGGTGTACACTAAAGTGGTATACACACGGTGCAAATTTGCACCGCATTTCTAAGCAATCTGACTAAATCGATTAGAAATGGAGCAGTGATCGCTCTGTGTATATAGCCCTGGGCAACGACTGCTCATCGCCATCGTCCGTAACGAGAGGCAGTGCTTGCTCTGTCTTTCCGGCTAGATCACAGGGCTTTGCCTATGAACAAAAGATCATCGCCAAATGGTCAACATGCATTTTGGTCGACAGATACAAAAGGTTAACAGGGTAAAAAGATCAATATGGCAATGGTCGACACACATGGTCGACACCAATTTTTTCTTCTTTAGTTTTTTGTATCACATCTTGTATGTGTTGTTAATCTATTACCCCCATCAGCTCAATTCCCTCACGACGCTTAGTGCAAGGCTGTTATTCCCAGGTGTAGTCCACGTAGATGGTGAATCAATCTATGGACTGTCCACCGAGACACCCTGGGGTAAATTAACTAACATTCTATTGAAGATGGGATGTTGCTATGGACAACCAATCAGATTCTATTATATTCTTGAAGGAGCTAAATAAATAGTAGATTCTGATTGGTTGCCCATAGCAACAATCCATCTGAAATAGATATCTCATCTTAGTAAATGAACCCCTCTATCTATCATGCAGGTACCTTTATACTAGACTACAGGGGGTCATTTACCAACTGTAAGGGGGAGACTGCACTGTTTCGCAAGGTTAAGCTCCTTCCTTTGAGTAACTGAGGAGATCCAAGGACTGTGGGTGAAGATGACGACGTCGGCAGGAATGCAACCGGGTCCTACATCGGCACAGTGCGGGCGGCTTAGAATCAGACGACGTTTTGGTTCGGAGTTTTAATGCATGTGTGAATGCACGAGGGGGTAAGGGTCATTGGGTCAACCAATATCAGATCAACACACACTGGGTCGACACGGACGGGTGATATGGCTGAGATAGTCACATTAAATACTGTAGGTCTACATACCGAAGGTCGACAATGTTGAAAGGTCGACACAAGCATTAGGTCGACAATGGCTAGGTCAACAGTCAAAAGGTCGACATAGGGTGTTCAATCATTTTTTTTGTCCCGAATGTTGACATGGTCAACATGGACACCGTATCGGTGTACCCAGTGGCGTAACTACAATTGGTGCACCCCCCGCCACTGAAATGTGTGTGCCCCCCCCTCCTACTCCCCCCACTCACCCACACTTACCGCGACAATCCATTGCGGTCCCGAGCCGGCTCCATGGACCTCCTACTCCTCTCTCTGAATGTCACATCCAAAATGGCCGCCGCCTTACAGCAGACCATTATTTAGGATGCAAGAGAAGGTCGCTGCCTCCTCCTGCATCCTTAATAACTGTCTGCTGTGAAGGGGGCGGCCATTTTACAGGAGGAGCACCGGGACTCAGTGCAGACAGTCACTGCGGGCATCAGAGATTCGGCGGTGGCAATAGCTTCCGCAGACCCCGCGGCGCCCAAACTTCCCTAGCGCATCCAAGCGAAGCTATTTCTATGCCACTGGGTGTACCGCGTCCCCTTGCATGGCCCTCTGTGCTCACCATGCTTTGGGCGTGGGGCCTCGCTGAGCTCAGCTCATTCTTCTATTCTCTCTCTATGCCCTAGTGGATGGTAGGGCAAGAAATACCGCCTGTCTGCACATGTCGGCTCCAAAAAAAAAGTGAAAAACCCATGTCGATCTTTTGGTTGTCGACCTAATATATGACCGTATACCAAAAAAAAAAAGTTTTGAATAAACGGGGTCCTTGATATGATTTTTCCTTGTCATTGAAACTCAGCTCAGCGCCACTTCAGCGGTTGGGCAATTACTATGGGACCAGAGAATAAATTGACGCCACCTCTCTCTCTGTGCCGGAGAGGTGATGAGGTTCTGTGAAAGTTCTGCTCAGCTCCAAGCATCTTATCGTCTCCCGGGGTCGGAGGAGCAGAGAAACACATTCAATTAGATTTAATTTTAGGATGAAGCGCAGCTTTCCGCGGTGCCCTCTTCAGTTCTTCCAAAATGCTTCCGAATCCAACCCTTCCATATTATTCATGCTGTCTTATTAATCACCTCTTAATATCACAACGCTATGTGCATTCTCTATAGATAAGACAGTGAATCAATATCCGCCCGCTGCCAGCCCTATTACCACATCTAATGAAACTCCGCTTCCTGCAGTAAATTGAGATCGTCTTCCTGCGGACAGTAATGTGATTGGATTTGCGGGAGAGGAAAGTTTCTTTGCAGCGTAACAACTCTTCATTGCAATTTCCTTGGACTAACCTCTGGGATCTGCGGACACGACGACTCTATTACGCCCATGTAGAGTGTCGCTCACTCAGTGTCCGTCAAACTCGCGTCTGGAATCGTTCCTTCTCTTGCTTCCGGATGATTGGTCAACAGTCAGTACAGTAGGTTGATCCCATTTGGGCAACAAGTACAAAAGGTCGAGAGTACTTGGGGTCAAAAGGTATAAAAGTCGAATATGCTGAAATAGTCAACGTGATGATGGTAGATGTGCATACGGTTGACACGGTATTGTCAAGTTTTTATAAAAATGTTTGCATCATTAAGTAGCAAAGTGAGGTACCTTGCTCAGCACAAATGGCGGGTGAAGCGGTACACGATTTGGGGCCACATGAGGTTTAACCTAGAAAAATGACACCCAAAAATACAAAAATTTGTGTCAACCATTTCGACCTTTTTACTCTTTCAACTTTTTGTACCTGTCAATTTTTTCAAGTGTCTACTTGTAACATGTCCACCTATTGACCCGTCGCCCCCTTGACCTTGTCTACCTATTGCCTGTCCACCATTCAGGCACAAGCTGTTGACTGCCGACCTAATTCTGGTTGATCCAATGAGAGACACACGATTTGTGACTGCTACTGGAAGCAAAACCAATTATCGTCATTGTCTTTATGTGTAAAGCGCCAACATATAACGTAACGTTGTACAGTGCACCAAGGGAATCACAGTCAATATAAATACCGGACAGTGTGATGAAAGAGCATAATAAGCCGGTGGTGGACACATCTGGAAGTGGCTTACATTGTATCCAAAGGAGAAGACCCACGGGGAAGCAATGGCCACAATTTGATAGGACCAGATGAACTGTATCAAGCTTCAAAAAGTGATAAAATGGAGATTGAAAAACAACCAGTCAATCATCTCCCACCTGTCATTTTTCAAACACAGCCTGTATCATAGCAGGTAGAAGCTGATTGGCTGGTTGTTTATCACTCTCCGTTTTAGCACTTTTTGAAGCTTGATACATCTGGCTGTCAGTGAGTGGAATGTGGATGCTGGAGGGGTTTGTGGCATCAGACAAGGACTAACCTAATCCCATCATAAAATGAACAAGGGAAAATTATATGTATTGTCCATATACTACACTGTACACCTCCTATTACAAAAAAAATATATATATATATATATATATATATATATATATATATATATATAAAAATTTAGTTATATTGTCTTGTTCTTCTCCCGCTCCTTTCTCATCCTAACAATCTCCACAGGTCACTGATATACTGCGTCACCTATTTATAAAGGCCCATACACACTAGAAGATAATCTTTCCAATCTGGCTGGTTGGAATTAAATTCTGGAAATTTCTGGGAACAAACAATCGACCATTTGCTCCCAAACGCTGGAATATGGGCAAAAGCAATCATCTGCATAAAGGCCCATACACACAAGAAGATATTGGCATCAATCTCGTTCAGAAAGGGGCTTCTGAAAGATATTGATGGCAATATTTTCTAGTGTGTATGACTAATATCTATAACAATGAACCCCCCCACCAATTGTTAAAGTTATTGACATCTTCCGAACACGCAGGTCAATCTGTCAATATCGCTCATGCACCCATCCTTCAGTGTGGACGCACAATATCTTTCATGATCAGCTCAAGGGAAATTGCTCACCAATATCTTTTGTCTTTCATATTTTCCAGTGTGTATGACCAATTTTTCCGTAGAACCAATTTGTGTCTGTTTTACATGTTTAGGAGCAAATGGTCAATTGTCATTCGCCCCCCAAATTTCCAGATTTTCATTCCAACCAGCCAGATTGGAAAGATAATTTTCTAGTGTTTAAGGGCCTTAACTCGCTCTGCACATGTTACATCTGCCCCACCTGCAGCGCAGAATGGTTTTGCCCATTTTAAAAACATTTGCCCAGTGATCAAGTCTGAATTAGGCCCGATAAAACAGTGACAGTAATTCAGTCTAGTAAATACCCCAAAAATTAGTTTCTGTAATTTAACACAATGAGGTTCAAAATGGATTAGAAGAGGAAGCGAAAAGTTTTAATATTCATGAGAAAGTGAAATTAAAGGGGTCATTCATTTCAATGATGTTTCCACAAATGCCATATTAACCACATTACATGTTGTCTGAGTTTCCATGTCTACAGAGTTTCCTAGGGGAATAGGCCTCCTCAACTCAATAAAGTTATTTAAGTGGTTAATTAATTTATTAGCACTTTGTTTATGCTCAATATTGAAAGCTCAATATTCAGCATAATTACACAATGATAGTATGGTAACTGCACCATTAAAGACTTTAGAATCTTTAATGAAGTGCCAAGAATCCCATTAACACCCCTGGTTACTGCAGTCATAAGGAAATATGTAGGATCATTTGGAATACACCTGTCACCTGCAGCATGGTGTACAACTGTCTTTTTATACCATATCTGACCCATTGGCATAGCAACTGAAACCTCATTGGCTGACCCCTTCATTCATTTTAATGGGCTCATTCATTTCAATTGGCGTTCTACATGTACAGTACTTTCAACATTTGAAGTCATATGGAAATGGTTTAAAGGGTTGACAGTGTCTAGATAAGACAGTCAATAGGTCGACACCAAAAGGTCAAACATGTACATGGTCAACATGAAAAGGTCAACAGATTAAAATGTCGACATTGGCATTTCAATTTTTTATGAGAGTTCATGTCGACACCTGAATATGTGGACCCCAAATTAGTGTTACCACGTACCCCCCGCATTTTCGGAGTCCAGGTTAGTGGTAAAGTCTGAAAAAGTGGAAATGTCAACCTTTTGCTGTCAACCTACCGGCTGTCGGCCTAGACATTGTCAACGTACAGTATAACCCGGATATCATGAAAATGTTTAAGCCCATTGAAATGAATGGGACAGTCTCCTTAACCTTTAACCATAACTGATGAATTTACCTTTTCTAATCGATGAAAATCATCCGAAATCAATATTTTGTTGATTACAAGTGTGAAAAAAAAATCCTGTGGGTTTTGAAATCAAATTCTTGCCGATTACTTGGAAAATGAACCTTCAGTAGATCTTTCCCCTTTGAGGCTGAGGTGGCAATTGGTGCCATTGGAAATTTACATGGGATTGCTGCAGAAAGTGCAAATATGGTTAAAAGAAATTTAACAACGCACGCTCGACACAGGTTCTAGTCTCCCTCTATGGGGGTTGTGGACTCCCGCAAGGGAGAATAACCGCTATCAGTCGGGATTCCAACTGTCGGGCATTTAAATAGTCAGGATTCGGATGTTGGAGTACTGGCCATCACAGACTGTCGGGCAGTCATCCGGCAACCGTTTAGGCAATGGGGTACTGGGGTTAGGTTTAGGGACTAGTGGGAAAGTTTAAAGTCAGTCTGTGAGGGGGGGGGGGGGTTAGACTTCTACAAGGGAGGGTTGGGGGAACGAGACCTCCCTTGGAGAGGGCTAACTCTTCCCCCTTCACGGCCTAACCTTAACGCTCCCCGTTAGTGCCAAAACCCAACTATTTGACCTTATTACAGAAGGGCTCAAAAAGACCCCCAAAAAAGGAAAAAAGATGAAGGTGGAGATGTATCAATTGAAAAGAGATGTAGTGGAGCAACCAATCAGCTTGTAGCTGTCATTTCATTGGCTGTGCTAGATCAATGACAGAAGCTGATGGTAAGGTGTCCTACTAACCAGTAACTGCCTTTTCCAGGCTGATGTAGGGAACAGTATCCTTATATTGTATTATTTTGCTACTCAAGCTCATCACAGTATATCTGCCAAATACAGGTCACAGCCAATGCCAGCTGGGATAATAAGGTACCCGGTCTGATCAGTCATCGCAGCCTCCTGTAGAGGCGGCCTCAAATGCAATCAGCCAGCCGCCAGTTTCCTGAGACTTATGTGGAGTTTCTTTAATTATATTATATCTGACCTTATTACAGAGCGGCTCAGTTCTGGCCACAGCAACAGCGATAAAAATCTGATATAATATAGATATTTATGGAACAGCTGTTGCAAATCCAGCCAAATTGTAACCTAAAGGTTCTATAAGGGACTGACTTCCACATGTTCCCCATAGCTCGGCGATGAGGAATGGGTCAGTTGTGCAAGGTCAAAGTGCGCTAATTCACCAATAAAGAGAGTTTCTCATTGATTAGTTTTGTCTTGTTTCAGTAGAGATTTGAAGAATGATGACAGAGATTGAATAAGTAATTGATTTGTTATGTCTTGGTTTGAGACTAATGCACCCTTTCTATTTCCCTAACTGTTATTTTTTTAAACCCAGCCTTTAAAGTGACAGAGCTGATTGGCTGGTACTTTGCGTTGCTCCACTTTATCTCTCCCCAAGTTTTAATGAGTGTCTGTAAGGTGATGGTTTCGGGCACATTAGACGTTCTGTCACCTGGGGGCAATGACTGGACTTCCAGCAGGGGTTCTCACCGTGGACCTCCCGGGGCACTCACTGCCAGGGTTTGCTGTGGGTCAGAGTGCCGGCTCAACACTGCGGGGATTCTGTCACTGCGGTAGTTCTCTGTTTCTGTGCCACAGCGGCTGACCCCAGACCTTTCTTGCCATCTTCATCTTCCTGGCCACCGGGCATTCCCTCTCTCCTGCCAGACCTCGCTGCACTACTGGTTTCTACATAGTGAGACTGCTCCACAGGTACACTCCAGCGCTGTACATACGGAAGGCCAGCAGTTGAAGGCGGCCATTTAAAAAGTGACATGGCTTCTAAGACCCCTTGCCAGAGTCCCTGGATTACTCCACTCCAGGGGTATACAGGCTGCCTCCGGAGACTCTCCCAGCACTGCCGGCTTCTTCTCAGTGATAGGAGCCAAGTGCTGCAGTATTATGCTACACTGCAGCACCTGACTCCTGTGATTGCGGAGGAGCCGGCATTTCGGTTTCAAGAGATCCGGGTGTGACTAGTAAACCTGCAACCCCCTTTTGGGATGCTTCTGATCCTTCACATCCCTTTCTGTAGAATAAAAAAATAAAATTCTAATGCTGCTCCTCACCTCTATGGGCGGGATTAAAGTGCTGTGCGTACCGGCGGCCACTAGATGGTTTGCGCAGCTGTACATCGCAAACCCATAGATTTCCATGGAGCTTGCAGCGCCCCAGGTACTTCTAAATCATCTACTATGGCAGATTTCTGATGTTTTATCGCATTGATACATCGCACAATTTTTTCTTTACGTGCTACCTCATTTCTGTGCCACTGCCCCTACACCGAGGAAAGGCAGATGTTGTCTTAGGGTAACATTTACTAAAATAGTTCAGTGGTGGTGTTTCCCATAGCAACCAGCCAGATTCTGTCTATCAGTTTGTAGACTGTAATAGAGATACTGTATGATAGCTAGAATCTGAATTGAACATATGCTTTAGGAATAAAGTGATCACACAGTACCGGGCTGGCATCACGGAGGCCTAATTATGCCAAAGAAATGCAAGTAGATTTTTGATGAGATATATGTTAACCTTTGAACTTTATATTACAATTGATGTGATCTATTTGGACGCGTTGTTTGTATATTGGTAGAGAAATGGTTGGAGGATAGGAACCAACTGTCATCTTCTAGACTAGAGGGGTAACCTGTGACCCTCCATCGGTTGTAGAACTACAAGTACTATCATGCCCTGACAGTTTCTTACTACTTATTGGAACCATCTAGATCAGGGGTGGCCAACCGGTCAGAGGTAAAGAGCCGAAAAATATCGGTAGTCAAGCTAAAGAGCCGACATCATGCGCGCGCCGAAGGCGCATGCGACAAAAAAGGGGCGTAGTCTATTTTGACCCCTTGGGTGGGTGTGATACAAATATGTCTCCAATAGTGCAGTGCCATATATACACATGCCCCCAATAGTGCCAGATACACATATGCCCCCCACGGTGCCAGGTATGCACTACACGGTGCCGTGTATGCCCCCACAGTGCCAAAAAGCTGGTATGCCCCCACAGTGCCACAAACTGCTATGCCCCCACAGTGCCACAAACTGCTATGCCCCCACAGTGCAAATTTCCCAGCAGCAGCACTCACCGTTGTTGCTGCTGCTGCCAGGCGGGGAGAGGACAGTCTGGTGTCCCCCTGCAGTCCTCCTGTCATGTCACCGAAGGGAGGAGAGCACAGCACACCGCGCGTCTCCTTCCCCCTCACTTCCCTGTGACTGGGCCGCCCACCAATCAAAGCTCACTGGCCGGCTCCTGATTGGCTGCTGGCCCACGAGCTCTGATTGGCGGACGGCCCAGTCACAAGGATGCACAGTAAGGGGTAGGAGAGATGCGCGATGCACGCTCTCCTCCCCTAAGAAGGAGAAGGGATTCTGGGAACCGGCAGCAGGGGAGACTGGGACAGACGGTGGGCGGTGAGAAGCAGTGGGAGCAGGAGCCACACTTTACAAGGGGGAGAGCCGCATGAGGCTCAAGAGCCACAGGTTGGCCACCACTGATCTAGATGTTGCTGTTTTTTAACGTGGGGACAACAAATAATATTAAGGAACAAAAGGCAATGTAATAATTCACTTTTATAATATAAACTAGTGTAATAACTCAGTATTGTCTGGTGCATACGATGCATTTTATTGTTTTATTTAGTGAACAGTTGCTATGAACAAGTAGGATGTATACAGGGCTATTTTTCAGCAGGCTCAAGCAGGAACTGAGGCCCTTATTCTAGTTCACTCTTTCTGACAAAATATTTCTTAGATGGACAAAACCATGTGCACTGCAGGTGAGGCAGGTGTTACTTGTGCAGAGATAATTAGATTTGGGTGGGGTTTTACACCTTCCTCACCTGCAGTGCACATGGTTTTGTCCATCTAAGAAATATTTTGTCAGAAAGAGTGAACTAGAATAAGGGCCTCAGTTCCTGCTGGAGCCTGCTGAAAAATAGCCCTGGCATTTATACATTTGCATCAATATGAGAGGTCCCTGCTTGTAAGGAGCAAATAGGGGTTCAGGTGGAAAATTGTTGAGAACAGAAGTTTATATAAGAGATAATTTGCAGAGAGCCTGCGATTCGCAGACGTCAGAGAGTCTGGCAAATGATTTAAAGGGGCAATCAGTTAAAAGGCAAAACCAACCTTCTTTTACCCTACAAATGATTGCCGTTTTAAAACATTAGGGCTACATTCAGATCTGATCGAACAACTGTGAATTTGAGTGCTATGCGATTATCGATACACTGCGCATGCGCTTGGTGGGCCGCAATGCAATCCTGCTACTTTTTTGGACCCACTGGCCATTCGCAGGGGGATTGACAGGAAGTAGGTATCTAGGGGTTGTAACTAGCTGTTTTGTGGGAGTGCTAAGAAAAAAGTAGGCGTGCCCGAAAAATCCTGGGAGTGTCCAGGGAAACGTTAGGCGTGCCTGAGTGTATTAGGGGACGGTGTATGATGTCAGCAACAGGCTGGATAGACCTTTTCCCATCACACCGCTGAGTAAGTCTCTGGCTACTGTGCCTGCAATGACTGGTGCTCAGTTAAAAATCAGTCATTGGCGAGCCTGCTACGATGGGTTTTTGACAAATTTGCAATGGATGTGTAGCCGTACATTAATACGCAAGGCAGGATTCCATTCTAGCTGGGCGACAAATTAACTTAACGCTGGATGCTGCAAATCAAGTCTGAATTACCCCCATTGTCCGGACTCACTGGAAATCACAGATACTCACAAGCCTCCGGCTATGAACTTTACATCCCATGGTCCCACAACAAATGTTTTGAATGCCATAGGAGTTTATATATTGCAGAAACCCAGTTGTGTGGTTCCACCTCTCACAAAATCCATGTTCTCCCTTTGCCCAGGGTGAAACCAAAGTATTGAAATTGAAGAATTTGCGACCTCAAGACTATGCCAATTACACGTGCCAGGTGTCTGTACGGAATGTTTGTGGGATCCCAGATAAGTCCATCACTTTCCGACTCACTAACAGGACAGGTAAGGGTTGCCTCGGGCCTGTGATTTATTTTACTAGAAGTCCAGTGGCTGAAATTCAAAAACTGGTGCGTAGATGTCTGGAGCAGGGATAAGGGAGGAGAAGTGAGCCAGAGGAGAAGTGCCCCCAAGGCAACCAATCAGCTGCTCTGTATAATTCTATATTATGCAAATCATAGATCTTACATCAGTGCTGATTGGTTGCCATGGGCCTCTTCTCCTCTGGCTCACTTCTCCTCCCTTATCACTGCTTCATACATATACGCCAGTGTAAGAAAAGATCCAAACGGACTCAAAGGATTCCTGATTCATTTACATTCATAGAATATTCTCATCTCACAAATTTCTGTGTCCTTCAAGTATTAAACTATCCAGTTCAAACAATTGTGAAAAGGTTTGGCCCGTATCTGCTAATATTCCTCATTGGAGATGCGGGTTTAAATGGCCCAATAAAGGTGGGGCGTTTGTCAGATATGGTCCGGCCTTCTTGAGTCTTAAAGAATATTGGAACTTAAATTATCCAAATTTTGAAATCACTTTCGATAAGTAGAAAACATTCTCATTTTCGCAGTTTAATTATAGACAGTTTCTGTGTCTTCGTACTTATATCATGAGAGGTTATTGGGAGGATTAGAGCAAACTAGGAAAGATGTGTGATCCAGAAAGAATTTTAAAGCAACGGTATCTTTAACTTGACTATTGCACTCTGAGTTTACAATTGATCAAATCCCATGTATGGGTAACCCCCTCTATATACAGTATAGTTGGTCATAAGTCATCCTCGCCCCAATTATCATCTTACATACCCTATGCATTTTACACATTTCACACACTGAGCAAATGACCCATTTCCATCCATGCATATGGTACATGATTTCATATTTATCCTTATTTAAATAAGTGGACGATTTCCATAGTTTTTGTCTTCTGATCTTTGTCTAATATTTGAGGATCACGTATTAGAAATAAATAATTTCATAAGTTTCCTGACCATTATTTAATCATTTATTGCTTATCATTTATTTATATAGCGCACACACATATTCCGAGCAACACACAAAGCGAGTAATTCCATAGCAGGGCTGTATATGTGCGTCCATGTTCCGATACAGGATTGTATGGGATGTGGGTTCTTGTTTTTTTTGCTGGGGGAAGGTTTTTTTTGGGGGGTTCGGTGGGGGGGGGGGGTGTCATACATTGTCCATCTCTGTATTTAGGCTGCAGCCACTTGTATATAGAATAAAGTAATCTTATCTTGATTTATCTCAGTTCAGCAATAACCAATGCGAAAAATCTAACGCAGTATATACTGTATGTAAATTCATCAGTAACGTTCTTGCTATCAGGTCCTACAAAATGCGACACCACAACTACATACAGTAGATGTCTACATACACTAGAGTCTGGAAATTACTGTAAATAAGAACATTACCTGCTAGAAAGTTATATGATTCCCTTGATGTTGCCATACACAATTATAGAGAAAGAAATGTGAATTTATAGATCATCTCTATTAAAATCAAATCTGGATACGGTAATTAGCAATTTAATAAATATGTTCCACCAGAGTGGAATCGATCTAGAGAATAGTGAGCAGAGGAACAACAGTAATGGGACTAACGCGTTTCACATCATGTGTTTAGTTATATGTTAGGGGAGAATGCAGTCATACAGTAGGTCTGTTTATAGATGGGTTATGCCCATTGCAGGTATGATCCTGTTCTGGCAACTACAAATTTAAATTAAGGTGTGTTTAACATTGTGATTTATATGATTATTATTATTATTATTATTATTATTAATATTATTATATACTGTAGATCAGGCATGTCCAAACTATGGCCCTCCAGCTGTTGTGGAACTACACATCCCAGCATGCCTTGCCATAGTTTTAGCATTCCCTAATAGAAAAACTGTGGCAAGGAATGATTTGACTTGTAGTTTTACAACAGCTGGAGGGCCATAGTTTGGACATGCCTGCTGTAGATGGTTCCCAACAGAGTTCAGTTCGAGCGTACACACACACACAACCCTAAGGTGCCCATACACTGAGGTGATTTGGTCTGATTTCGGCCGATTGCAAGACGTTAAATCGGACCAAATCGCCTCTCCCTGACATGCCGTCGGGTCCGATGCGCGGTCCCGTGTGCATCGGACCCGACCGGGTGCTCGGACCGGCTGCCCATCCGACCACCCGTCCCTCCTGGCGGCGAGGGGGCGGGAAGCAGGGACGCATGTGATCCATCCCAAGGGATCGCATGCGTCCCTGCCACCGGGAAGGTCATTGCGGCTTGCCAGGGTATCGGGTGTCCAAACACTGCTGTGAAACATCGCAGCAGTGTATGGGTACCTCGACACCTACACACCTCTGCATGGGCATCTCTATCATTTTGACGGACTGGTGACTAGTTAAATAATAATAATAATAATAATTGATTAGCAGGCACTCATTTATATACATCTGCATTTGATTATTTATGTGTATTTAATTTACATTTATTAGTACTGGAACCAATTCAGCATGCGTTGTTGAACCAATAAATAAGCAGAAATGGGCTTTTCAAAGCCCCACTGTGTAAATGAATGCTGCTACTGAGACACTGAGGAAGAAGATGGCGTGAAACGCGTTTCTAAAGTTATAACAGCTGAAACGCGAGGTGGCCTTCCAGTTTCTATTCAATATTATTGGGCTAATGCTCATCATACTGATTGTTTTAAACTGCAGCATATACAAATATAGTAGTGACCCACTTATTAATGCCATTACTCAGTGCTTGGTGCCTCGGCCTCTAGGAGAAGCAGCACCAGAAGGTTGGAACAGACATCAAAGGGCAAACTCAAACTTCTGGCCCTTTAGGTTAAGGCCCCCATACACTATGCGATTTTGGGACGATTTCATCCGATTTCAGCACTTTGGGCCGATAACCGGGTGATATCGGCCCAAAATCGCAGTTGTGTGACATCTGATCCGATCCGATGCGCGGTCCCGTGCGCATCGGATCGGATCAGGGAGGTCGGACGGTCAGCACATAAGATCATCCAACCTCCCTGTATGCTATGCATATGCCTGCCCACCTGACAGGCATATGCATGCAGACTGACCGGGAGCAGCACGGCGGGCAGCGGGTCTCTGAGCACTAGCGCGCACACACACACTGACCTGGCCGGGCATGCTGTGATCACAAATAGCAGCGTTGCCGCTGCGGGATTGGACGGGCAGTGCAGTAGTGGCGGCTATTAGATTTTTAAAATACCTGTCAAATGACAGGCCGTTCTCTGATTGGCTGAGAGCTCTCTCAGCCAATCAGAGAACGGCTGGTCATTTGACAGGTATTTTGAAAATGTAATAGCCGCCATTGCACTGCCCGTCCCGCAGCGGCAGCGCTGCTATTTGTGATCACAGCATGCCCGGCCAGGTCAGCATCACTCGCCGCACCCGGCACCCGCCGGGAACTCATTTGAGAGCCACCGCCCACCCCCACTACTGCCGCCGCCCACCCCCACTACTGCCGCTGCCTGCTCCTCACCACCCTGCAGCTCCCCATTTGTTTTACATGTGATAAATCGCAAGCGATTTACCACATCTAAAAACTGGCTCATCAAGTGCCATATTGTATGTGAGCCTCCCGGGAAGCTGCCGGCCGGCTCACAGGAGAATTGGGTCCGACTTGTCCTAAGGACAAGTCGGCCTAATGTATGGGGGCCTTTACACTAAAGTTCCATCACTGATAACAACATTTGCTGTTATCATTAGTTAGCGGCTTCTCCCCATATATTAGTGACTTTTCTGTTACCGCCTCATTTACCTAACAACCCATTTGATGATGCCCATATTTGGTGTATCCTCGCAGTTCTTTCTCAGGTTGACAAAACGGAAGATACCATGGGCCAAATGTAATAGGGTGGGAGAATCAGAAATGAAAGATTTGGGGAGAATTTACCCTTTTTTTTTTTTTTTAAAGCAGCAATCAATTACATGGCAACATTAATCTGGTTTTGCAGTGTAAATGATTGCTGCTTTAAAAAAAAAAAAAGGGAAAACTCTCCCAAAATCTCTCACTTTCTGATTCTCACACCCCATTACATTTAGCCCCGTATGTGTTTCCTATAACAAAGACCATAGAAACACAAGTGATTATCCACATATCTCTGACGTATAGAGCAAGGATAATAGTCATCATCATCAATTTCTACACTGAGCCAAGTGGCTTGAGTTGTTCTCGGAAGACATTGACAATCATGTATGTTATATATTTACAGTTAAGTTAAATATATATGTACTAGGTGATTCATCATTAATATGTGAACGTTTGTATTGTGAGAAATATGGTTAGAATTGTATGAAAGATGCCTGTATTGCAACTTGAGTTATAGGAGTTAAATAGAGAGCATATGATTTGGAAGGGGGTGTGTATTGTTTTGTTTAATTAAAAAGCGGTTACAGAGTAAGATGTACATTGATAGTGTGGATGTTACAGTGACATTTGTGGGTGTGGGGGGGCTGTGTGTGTGCATGTTGTTTAGGTGTGTGTGTGTGCAATAGTATAGTAGGGTGTTTTCAAGTCAGTGGCTCCCCACTGGCGGATGTCACGACACAGGAAAACAGGAGGCTGGGTAGTGATAGGGGTGTGTGGGCATAAGGGGGACTAAAGAGGAGGGTGGAAGACACTGTGCAGCTTCTGCCAGTGGGTGAGGGTACAGCATGGCAGCACAGGAGTACAGGACGGTGGACCTGAGTCAGTGTCTCTTCCTACTGGGTGGGAGTTAGGGTGCATGAGAGCAGGAGGCTGGTTGGTAAAGCATGATAGGGGAATGTGGGCAACACAGGGTGAGCGGGTCCCCACTGGCGGAAATTATGGGGCAGGAGAACAGGAGGCAGGGCAGTGATAGAGTTGTGTGGGCATGAGGGGTAGTAAAGGTTTTTGGCTGTTGCAGAGTAGGGATGGGCATTGGTGCAGATGTCATCGATGGTTGGCATTGATGGCGATTTTGCACCCTGCCATCAATAGTAGTAACATATTACTTGGATAACCAATGATTGTTGTAGCTATCGATGGTCATCCATTATATCTGACTGAATAGGCCGTGGGTCTATCAGAACTCGGTGGTGGGACTTTTGGGTGTGGGGGGGCGGAGCTATGCTCCGTGTCCCGGCACCTTAAAAATTTTTGAAACTTGATCGGTTCTCCTTTGCCATTGATGTAGGGAAACCATCTGGTCCTCCTACATCAATGGCAAAAGTATTCAACATCGGCCATAAACCATCGATGATTTGAAATCATTGATGGTCGATGGGCATCCCTAGAACTAGAGGAGGGTGGGGGACAGTATGCAGCTCCCGGCAGTGGGTAAGCGTCTCCTCCCACTGGGAGGGAGTAAGGGGGTGTATGAGAGCAGGAGGCTGTATAATAGTGGTATGTGGGCAAGACATTGATAAAAGTTGTGGCGCTGGTGCAGAGGACCGTGGGGACACTTCTGGCAGTGGGGGAACCTGCAGCACAGCAGCCAGAGCCGAATTTCCCACCTAGGGGCGGCACCTGCTTGTGGCGGTACAGGATCCCCCATTCTCACGTGGGTATCGGGGTCTGCTGGGGTTGGGGATTGCCGGAAAGGGGTCAGGGGGGTCTGAAAATTGCGGGAGGGGGGTGGTGTGGGGATCCGAGATTAGCGGGAGATGGTCCGCAAATCGCAGGAGGGGCTGCGGGGGGCCTTGAATCGCGGAAAGGGGGGGTCCGCAACTTGCGGGAGGGGGGGTTGCGGGGGTCAGTGAATTGCGGGAGGGGGGGTTGTGGTAGCCCGTGAATCGCGGGAGGGGTGAATGAAGGGAGGGGTGGCATAGGGGGGTGCGGGGGTCCGCAAATCGCGGGGGGTCAGGAATCGCGGGAGGGGGGGTCGTGGGGGGCCGCGAATCACGTGAGGGGGGTTGCAGGGGGTGCCGTGAATCGCAGGAGGGGGGCGTGAATCGTGGGAGGGGGCCGCAAATCGAGGGAGGGGGTGCGGGAGGGGAGGTGTGAATTGTGCGGGGGGTCGCGAATCGCAGGAGGGGGGCGCGGGAGGTGCAATGAATCGCGGGAGGGTGCGCGGGGGTGCCATGAATCGCGGGAGGGGGGGAGCAAATTCCGGGGGGCACGAATCACGGGCGGGAATCGCGGGAGGCGGGGTCGCGGGGGGCGCAAATCGCAGGAGAGGGGTGCCGTGAATTGCAGGAGGGGGTGGGGGTTTGCAAATTGCGGGAGGGAGGTCGCGCAAATCGCTGGAGGGGGCCCGAAAATCGCGGGAGGGGGCGGGGGTCCGCAAATTCCGGTGGGGGGGGCACGAATCACGGGAGGGGGAGCGCAGGGGGGGGCTAGAATCGCGGGAGGGGGACGAGAATTGGATAGTTCACAAATCAGGGGAAGGGGGGTTCGCGGGGGTGCCATGAATCGCGGGAGAGGGGTGTCGCGGGGGTTCTGTGAATTGCGGGAGGGGGGGCCGGGGGGCTGCCGTGAATCGTGGGAGGGGGGTCCGCGAATCGCGGGAGGGGGGGTCGCGGGGTTCCGGGGATCGCGGGAGGGGGGGTCACGGGGGTCCCTCGAATGGGGGTAGGGGGGTCACGGGGGTGTAGCGAATCGCGGGAGGAGGGTTGTGGGTGTCCGTGGGGGGGGGGGTTCGGGAGTAATGGTGGATGGTGGCTGTGGAGTAATGGTGGATGGTGGGCGTGTACTGTAGCCCTGGCTGGGCGGGGGAGGTGATGTCAAGGGGGTTGGGAGTGTAGAACGTTATACACATAGAACACTTTTCCCTGGGGGGGCGTATTTGTGTATCCTGCTGGACGGGAACCTTATATACACAGGGGATGAGTGACAGATCTGGCTAAATATATAAGAGATGCTGGTCAATATATGATGTGTATATTATGCTGCTCAGTATATGATGTATATAGTATGCTGGTCATTATATGATGTATATAGTATGCTGCTCAGTATATGATGTATATAGTATGCTGCTCAGTATATGATGTCTATAGTATGCTGTTCAGTAAATGATGTATATAGTATGCTGGTCAGTATATGATGTATATAGTATGCTGCTCAGTATATGATGTCTATAGTATGCTGGTCAGTATGTGATGTCTATAGTATGCTGGTCAGTGTATGACATCTATAGTTGTTTTACTTTAATTGTCTTTTTCTTATCTTTCGTACTGTTCACAATCGAATTTCGTTTAATGTTCATGTATGTGAGCATTTTATGATAATAAAGATATTATTATTATTATTATTATTATTATTATTATTATTATTATTATTATTATTATTATAGTATGCTGGTCAGTATATGATGCATATAGTATGCTGGTCAGTATATGATGTCTATAGTATGCTGCTCAGTATATGATGTCTATAGAATGCTGCTCAGTATATGATGTATATAGTATGCTGGTCAGTATATGATGTATATAGTATGCTGGTCAGTATATGATGTATATAGTGTGCTGGTCAGTATATGCTGGATAAAGTATGCTGGTCAGTATATGATGTCTATAGTATGCTGGTCAGTATATGATGTCTATAGTATGCTGCTCAGTATATCATGTCTATAGTATGCTGCTCAGTATATGATGCATATAGTATGCTGCTCAGTATATAGTATGCTGCTCAGTATATGATGTATATACAGTAGTATGCTGGTCAGTATATGATGTACATATGTATATAGTATGCTGCTCAGTATATGATGTATATAGTATGCTGGTCAGTATATGATGTATATAGTATGCTGCTCAGTATATGATGTCTATGTATGCTGCTCAGTATATGATGTCTATGTATGCTGGTCAGTATATGATGTATATAGTATGCTGGTCAGTATATGATGTATATAGTATGCTGCTCAGTATATGATGTATATAGTATGCTGCTCAGTATATGATGTATATATTATGCTGCTCGGTATGTCATGTCTATAGTATGCTGGTCAGTATATGATGTATATAGTATGCTGGTCAGTATATGATGTATATAGTATGCTGCTCAGTATATGATGTCTATGTATGCTGGTCAGTATATGATGTCTATAGTATGCTGCTCAGTATATGATGTATATAGTATGCTGGTCAGTATATGATGTATATAGTATGCTGCTCAGTATATGATGTATATAGTATGCTGCTCAGTATATGATGTATATATTATGCTGCTCGGTATATCATGTCTATAGTATGCTGGTAAGTATATGATGTTTATATTATGCTGCTCAGTATATGATGTATATAGTATGCTGCTCAGTATATGATGTATATAGTATGCTGCTCAGTGTATGATTTCTATAGTACAGTATGCTGCTCAGAATATGATGTATATAGTATGCTGCTCAGTATATGATGGATATAGTATGCTGGTCAGTATATGATGTCTATAGTATGCTGGTCAGTATATGATATTTATGCTGGTCAGTATATGATGTCTATAGTATGCTGGTCAGTATATGATGCATATAGTATGCTGGTCAGTATATGATGTCTATAGTATGCTGCTAAGTATATGATGTATATAGTATGTTGGTCAGTATATGATGTCTATAGTATGCTGGTCAGCATATGATGTCTATAGTATGCTGGTCAGTATATGATGTATATAGTATGCTGCTCAGTATATGATGTATATAGTATGCTGCTCAGTATATGATGTCTATAGTACAGTATGCGGCTCAGTATATGATGTATATAGTATGCTGCTCAGTATATGATGGATATAGTATGCTGCTCAGTATATGATGTCTATAGTACAGTATGCTGCTCAGTATATGATTAATATAGTATGCTGGTCAGTATATGATGTCTATAGTATGCTGCTCAGTATATGATGTGTATGCTGGTCAGTATATGATGTCTATAGTATGCTGCTCAGTATATGATGTATATAGTATGCTGGTCTGTATATGATGTCTATAGTATGCTGGTCAGTATATGATGCATATAGTATGCTGGTCAGTATATGATGTCTATAGTAAGCTACTAAGTATATGATGCATATAGTATGCTGGTCAGTATATGATGTCTATAATATACTGGTCAGTATATGATGTATATAGTATGTTGGTCAGTATATGATGTCTATAGTATGCTGGTCAGCATATGATGTCTATAGTATGCTGGTCAGTATATGATGTATATAGTATGCTGCTCAGTATATGATGTATATAGTATGCTGCTCAGTATATGATGTCTATAGTACAGTATGCTGCTCAGTATATGATGTATATAGTATGCTGCTCAGTATATGATGGGTATAGTATGCTGCTCAGTATATGATGGATATAGTATGCTGCTCAGTATATGATGTATATAGTATGCTGCTAAGTATATGATGTCTATAGTACAGTATGCTGCTCAGTATATGATGGATATAGTATGCTGATCAGTATATGATGTCTATAGTATGCTGGTCAGTATATGATGTGTATGATGGTAAGTATGTGATGTCTATAGTATGCTGCTTAGTATATGATGTATATAGTATGCTGGTCTGTATATGATGTCTATAGTATGCTGGTCAGTATATGATGCATATAGTATGCTGGTCAGTATATGATGTCTATAGTATACTGGTCAGTATATGATGTATATATTATGCTTCTCAGTATATGATGTATATAGTATGCCAGTCAGTATATGATGTATATAGTATGCTGGTCAGTATATGATGTATATAGTATGCTGGTCAGTATATGATGTCTATAGTATGCTGGTCAGTATATGATGTCTTTAGTATGCTGCTCAGTATATGATGTCTATAGTATGCTGGTCAGTATATCATGTATATAGCATGCTGGTCATTATATGATGTATATAGTATGCTGGTCAGTATATGATGTATATAGTATGCTGGTCAGTATATGATGTATATGGTATGCTGGTCAGTATATGATGTCTATAGCATGCTGGTCAGTATATGATGTATATAGCATGCTGGTCAGTATATGATGTCTATAGTATGCTGGTCAGTATATGATGTCTGTAGTATGCTGGTCAGTATATTATGTATATAGTATGCTGCTCAGTATATGATGTCTATAGTATGCTGGTCAGTATTTGATGCATATAGTATGCTGGTCAGTATATGCTGTCTGTAGTATGCTGGTCAGTATATGATGGGTATAGTATGCTGGTCAGTATATGATGTGTATAGTATGCTGGCCAGTATATGATGGGTATAGTATGCTGGTCTGTATATGATGTGTATAGTATGCTGCTCAGTATATGATGTATATAGTATGCTGGTCAGTATATGATGTATATAGTATGCTGCTCAGTATATGATGTATATAGTATGCTGCTCAGTATATGATGTATATAGTATGCTGCTCAGTATATGATGTATATAGTATGCTGCTAAGTATATGATGTATATAGTATGCTGCTCAGTATATGATGTGTATAGTATGCTGCTCAGTAAATGCTGTCTGTAGTATGCTGCTCAGTATATGATGGCTATAGTATACTGCTCAGTATATGATGTCTGTAGTATGCTGGTCAGTATATGATGTATATATTATGCTGCTCAGTATATGATGTGTATAGTATGCTGCTCAGTATATGATGTGTATAGTATGCTGCTCTGTATACTCTGAGTGCCCAAATTATTATGGCCACCCCCTCAATACAATGTTCTATAGTATCCTGGACACAATCAGGACAGTTCCTACCACAGAGGATTTGTAGTAGCACCCAGTGATCTATGCGATGCTTCCAGTACGACATTGGGCCTTATTTTGGTTCATTCTTTCTGACAAAATCCTTCTTAGATGGGCAAAACCATGTGCACTGCAGGGGGGCAGGTGTTACTTGTGCAGAGAGAATTAGATTTGGGTGGGGTTTTACTTCAAAGTGAGATATATATTGCAGTGTAAAAATAAAGCAGTCAGTATTTACCCTGCACAGAAACAAAATAACTCACCCAAATCTAATTCTCTCTGCACATGTTACATCTGCCCCCCTGCAGTGCACATGGTTTTGTCCATCTAAGAAGGATTTTGTCAGAAAGAATGAACCAAAATAAGGCCCATTATGCTGAGGCCTCCTATAGTCTCTATAGTGTTATGTAGCTATGCCGGGAACATGAGAACAGACAATAACTATATATATATAGTATTATGCCGCAATTACAGAGAGAGCCTCAAATTAACGCCAGCTCATCCCAGACTCCCTGCAGGTTTTATCTGTGATCCGATCCAGTCACACCACATGTGGCCAGTACTGGTATGGATAGAGAACCGCTCATGTAGGTCACATGTTCAATGATAACCAGGGAATGGGATCTTTAGTTTTTCTTTATATAAAATTTTTTTTCTCACAATAAACACATCACACCACCTGTCCGTCAGATGGGATAAAAACTAACATCCGAAAGCTACTGTATGCATGTATGGCAGCATTATTCAACATGTGCACCCCTCCCCCCGCTGCTGCGGAACTACAAATCCCAGCAAACGCTACTAGCAAAACTGTGGCAGGACATGCTGGGATGTATAGTTCTACAGCAGCTGTAGCGCTGTTGAATATTCCTGACGTGTGGTCATTTGTATTAAAGCTTGCTCTTCCACCAATCAATCCCTTTCTTATACACAATACTATTACCTAGAACACTGCTAGCCAATCACAAAGACTTATTGCACCTTAAGCTTACCAGCCCTCCACTCTGATTCCAGACCTGTGTTCATAGGCTGTAGCGAAAGGGTGTGGAACAGCTCACAGACCATGTTTATGTCAACGGTCAAGAGGTCGACATGCTCAAGGGTGACACTGGCAAACAAAACAGGAAAAAATGTTGATTTTCAAGTGTCGACCAGCCTAGTTCTAGTTCTGGTATAACCTAGGGAATATTATTTTAGCAATGCACACGAGACTTTAATAAATATAACAATAGCAATAAGTTTGAATTGCTGCTGTAACATAATACATATATAACACATAGGGGACTATACCGTCTATTTGATAAGCTTGGAGAGAGGGGACTAACTCAACCGGCCCCTAACTGTAATTTTCCAAACTGCAGTCTTTGACGTGACAGTTAGGAGCTGATTGTCCGGTAATTCATGCTATCTACTTTCTCTCGGGACAGTTGTATCAAGCTTCAAAAAGTGATACAATGGAGAGTGATAAACTGCCAGCCAATCAGCTCCTAACTGCCATGTTACAGGCTGGGTTTGAAAAATTACAGATAGGAGCTGTTTGGCTGTTTTTTTATTTCTCTCCATTGTATCACTTTTTGAAGCTCGATACATCTGGCCCACATGCTGACCACACATCAGACCAACTTTCCTCCAACCATCCAACTAGTTGGTTGGTTGGTTGGTTGGTTGGTTGGTTGGATTTAAAATTTGGTACTGTATGGGGGCAAATACCAATAAGCAATTTGCTCACAAACTCAGGACAATGGAAAAATCAGTATATGATGTCTATAGTATGCTGGTCAGTATATGATGTCTATAGTATGCTGCTAAGTATATGATGCATATAGTATGCTGGTCAGTATAAGATGTCTATGGTATACTGGTCAATATGTGATGTATATAGTATGTTGGTCAGTATATGATGTATATAGTATGCTGGTCAGTATATGATGTCTATAGTATGCTGGTCAGTATATGATGTATATAGTATGCTGATCAGTATATGATGTCTATAGTACAGTATGCTGCTCAGTATATGATGTATATAGTATGCTGCTCAGTATATGATGGATATAGTATGCTGATCAGTATATAATGTATATAGTATGCTGCTCAGTATATGATGTATATAGTATGCTGCTCAGTATATGATGTCTATAGTACAGTATGCTGCTCAGTATATGATGTATATAGTATGCTGGTCAGTATATGATGGATAAAGTATGCTGGTCAGTATATGATGTCTATTGTATGCTGGTCAGTATATGATGTGTATGCTGGTCAGTATATGATGTCTATAGTATGCTGGTCAGTATATGATGTGTATGCTGGTCAGTATATGATGTCTATAGTATGCTGGTCAGAATATGATGCATATAGTATGCTGGTCAGTATATGATGTCTATAGTATACTGGTCAGTATATGATGTATATATTATGCTTCTCAGTATATGATGTATATAGTATGCTGGTCAGTATATGATGTATATAGTATGCTGGTCAGTATATGATGTCTATAGTATGCTGGTCAGTATATGATGTCTATAGTATGCTGCTCAGTATATGATGTCTATAGTATGCTGCTCAGTATATGATGTACATAGTATGCTGGTCAGTATATGATGTATATAGTATGCTGGTCAGTATATGATGTATATAGTAAGTTGGTCAGTATATGATGTAAATAGTATGCTGGTCAGTATATGATGTATATAGTATGCTGCTCAGTATATGATGTATATAGTATGCTGGTCAGTATATGATGTATATAGTATGCTGGTCAGTATATGATTTATATAGTATGCTGGTCAGTATATGATGTATATAGTATGCTGGTCAGTATATGATGTCTGTAGTATGCTAGTCAGTATATGATGTCTATGGTATGCTGGTCAGTATATGATGTCTATGGTATGCTGGTCAGTATATGATGTGTATAGCATACTGGTCAGTATATGATGTCTGTAGTATGCTGGTCAGTATATGATGTGTATAGCATGCTGGTCAGTATATGATGCATATAGTATGCTGGTCAGTATATGCTGTCTGTAGTATGCTGGTCAGTATATGATGGATATAGTATGCTGGTCAGTATATGATGTGTATAGTATGCTGGTCAATATATGATGTCTATAGTATGCTGGTCAGTATATGATGTATATATTATGCTTCTCAGTATATGATGTATATAGTATGCTGGTCAGTATATGATGTCTATAGTATGCTGGTCAGTATATGATGTCTATAGTATGCTGGTCAGTATATGATGCATATAGTATGCTGGTCAGTATGTGCTGTCTGTAGTATGCTGGTCAGTATATGATGGATATAGTATGCTGGTCAGTATATGATGTGTATAGTATGCTGGTCAGTATATGATGTCTATAGTATGCTGGCCAGTATATGATGTGTATACTATGCTGGTCAGTATATGATGTATATAGTATGCTGGTCAGTATATGATGCATATAGTATGCTGGTCAGTATATGATGATGTCTATAGTATGCTGCTCAGTATATGATGTCTGTATTATGCTGGTTAGTATATGATGTCTGTAGTATGCTGGCCAGTATATGATGTCTATAGTATGCTGGTCAGTATATGATGTCTATAGTATGCTGGTCAGTATATGATGCATATAGTATGCTGGTCAGTATATGCTGTCTGTAGTATGCTGGTCAGTATATGATGGATATAGTATGCTGGTCAGTATATGATGTGTATAGTATGCTGGTCAGTATATGATGTCTATAGTATGCTGGCCAGTATATGATTTGTATACTATGCTGGTCAGTATATGATGTCTGTAGTGTGCTGGTCAGTATATGATGTATACAGTATGCTGGTCAGTATATGATGTATATAGTATGCTGGTCAGTATACGATGTATATCGTATGCTGGTCAGTATATGATGTGTATAGTATGCTGGTCAGTATATGATGTATATAGTATGCTGGTCAGTATATGATGTCTGTAGTATGCTGGTAAGTATATGATGTATATAGTATGCTGGTCAGTATATGATGTGTATAGTATGCTGGTCAGTATATGATGTATATAGTATGCTGGTCAGTATATGATGTGTATAGTATGCTGCTCAGTATATGATGTGTATAGTATGCTGCTCGGTATACGCTGAGTGCCCAAATTATTATGGCCACCCCCTCAATACAATGTTCTATAGTATCCTGGACACAATCAGGACAGTTCCTACCACAGAGGATTTGTAGTAGCACCCAGTGATCTATGCGATGCTTCCAGTACGACATTATGCTGAGGCCTCCTATAGTCTCTATAGTGTTATGTAGCTATGCCGGGCACATGAGAACAGACAATAACTATATATATATATAGTATTATGCCGCAATTACAGAGAGAGCCTCAAATTAGCGCCAGCTCATCCCAGACTCCCTGCAGGTTTTATCTGTGATCCGATCCAGTCACACCACATGTGGCCAGTACTGGTATGGATAGAGAACCGCTCATATAGGTCACATGTTCAATTATAACCAGGGAATGAGATCTTTAGTTTTTCTTTATATTTAATTTTTTTTTCTCACAATAAACACATCACACCACCTGTCAGTCAGATGGGATAAAAACTAACAAAAGCTACTGTATGCATGTATGGCAGCATTATTCAACATGTGCACCCCTCCCCCCGCTGCTGCGGAACTACAAATCCCAGTAAACGCTACTAGCAAAACTGTGGCAGGACATGCTGGGATGTATAGTTCTACAGCAGCTGTAGCACTGTTGAATATTCCTGACGTGTGGTCATTTGTATTAAAGCTTGCTTTTCCACCAATCAATCCCTTTCTTATACACAATACTATTACCGAGAACACTGCAAGCCAATCTCAAAGACTTATTGCACCTTAAGCTTACCAGCGCTCCACTCTGATTCCAGACCTGTGTTCATAGGCTGTAGCGAAAGGGTGTGGAACAGCTCACAGACCATGTTTATGTCAACGGTCAAGAGGTCGACATGCTCAAGGGTGACACTGGCAAAAAAACCCAGGAAAAAATGTTGATTTTTCACGTGTCGGCCAGCCTAGTTCTGGTATAACCTAGGGAATATTATTTTAGCAATGCACAAGAGACTTTAATAAATATAACAATAGCAATAAGTATGAATTGCTGCTGTAACACAATACATATATAACACATAGGGGACTATACTGTCTATTTGATAAGCTTGGAGAGAGGGGACTAACATAAAGTTCTACTCAACCGGCCCCTAACTGTAATTTTCCTAACGTAGTCTTTAACATGACAGTTAGGAGCTGATTGTCCGGTAATTCATGCTATCTACTTTCTCTCGGGACAGTTGTATCAAGCTTCAAAAAGTGATACAATGGAGAGTGATAAACTGCCAGCCAATCAGCTCCTAACTGCCATGTTACAGGCTGGGTTTGAAAAATTACAGATAGGAGCTGTTTGGCTGTTTTTTTATTTCTCTCCATTGTATCACTTTTTGAAGCTTGATACATCTGGCCCACATGCTGACCACACATCAGACCAACTTTCCTCCAACCATCCAACTAGTTGGTTGGTTTGACTGAAATTCTGGTACTGTATGGGGGCAAATGCCAATAAGCAATTTGCTCACAAACTCAGGAGAATGGACAAAAACATTCAGTGAAATTGTTTCAATCAAATAGGTCCAACTAGAGTACATTGTCTGAGTGACAGTTGTTGTCCATTTTCCGATTTGGGAAACAAATGCATACCACCCAACATGACCCTCTCCAGGAGGGACACAATGCTCTGTTCCTGGACTTTCCTCTCAATTTAGGATTGCCATCACCTGTGTTGAAACACCTTTCTGAGCAAATAACCTGTTTAAAACAGGAGACGGTAATCATACTGTACATTAGGAGGGATGTCCAGAAACAGAGTATAATGTCCCTCCTGGAGAGGGTCATGTTGGGGGGTATGCAAGTTACTTAATTATAAATTACGTTTGCTCCTATCCAGTACCAGATCTTTATTCCATCCAACCAACTAGTTGGGTGGTTGGAGGAAAGTTGGTCTGGTGTGTGGCCAGCATTAGTCAGGGGTAGCCAACTCCATTCCTCGAGAGCTAACATATTCCAGATTCACAGAATCACAAGTTAAGTAATTATCTCTACCTGTGGATCTTTTGTAATTTGTCAGTGGGTAATGAGTGCACCTGTGAGGTGGTCTGGAAAACGTGAACTGATGGTAGCTCTCGAGGACTGGGGTTGGCTACCCCTGCTCGAAGTCACACTGCAACATTAGGTAATACAGATACCCACAATAACTCCTAAACTAATGTACGCAAACATTAATTGTCACAGCACAAGAAAACCTTAACTTTATCCATTATACTTGATGAATCCATTATACTGCAAAGATTACTTAATCATTTATATTTATATATAGATATAAATATACAGCTGTTATTGTTTATCTGGCTGAGGGCCAGATGTATCAAGCTTCAAAAAGTGATCAAATGGAGACTGATAAACAACCAGCCAATCAGCTCCTGTAATTTTTCAAACCCAGCCTGTAACATGGCAGACATGAGCTGATTGGCTGGCTGTTTATCACTCTCCATTTTATCACTTTTTGAAGCTTGATACATCTGGCCCTAAGTGATTACCATGTCTGTTCACACACTGGTGCCCCGTTGGCTCAGCTATTGTTACGTGCAGTCAGTAAGCAGTTGGATACTTATGAGTCCTCTCTCCGTTCAGGAGCAGCTTGGTGGGGACGAGCAGGAGATGGCAGACAGTTGTATAGAAGCAAGAAATCCGTCCAGACTCCCCTATGGCTCAGTGCAGAGGCCGGTCAGTGTCCTCTGTTTATTTCTCCATAAAAAGGGGCTTTGATGATGTGTGTTGTGTGTGTGTGTGTGTGTGTGTGTTTGTGTGCACACACAGCTGTATAAGGTGTGGCACAGCCCTATTGCTGCTTCCAGAATATATATATATATATATATATATATACACATATATACTGTATATGGAAGGGGGGGTTGTCCAGAGTGTGCTCTAATGGTACCACCTAGCAGGCATGTACAATAGACATGATATCACAATCGTTCTGAAGTAGAATTTGGATGTTCAACAATACAACGTAGACTTCGTTCAAAAGGTAATCCTTTATTAAAAGACCAAACGCGTTTCGTCAACACAACTTCATCAGGGGCACTGCTAAAAGTGGTACAGAAAGAAACAGTGGGCAGACTATAAGTAATCCAAATGGAGTTTCACACATAGAAAATATGAGAAACAATAAAAAGTGAGATACATACCAATGCACAAGGTACATAACAAAGAGGGTATTCCTTATAACGAACAATGTATTTAAAATCTGTAGATAAATGTATACATAAAATAAGAATACATTCAAACTTTATATAAGGAATGATCAGGAGGAGATGAGCAAGCAAAAAAATATATAAATAAAGGGAAAAATGCACCTACCAATAAAAGATAGTGGGAACAAATTCCCTAGGGTAAGTCAGTATCCCTTTAAATGGATAAACAATGAAGTATTGGTAGTGGGTACATAGTTATTTTTTACTAAGACCCAATAAATATCAGGAAAAGGTTACAGGATTTCATATAGGACAAATCATATATAAAAAATTGGCTATCTGTACTCCAATTTATTTGTTGAGTATACAATTTAGCATTGTCAACCTGGGGGGTTACATGTTTTACGGAGAGGTCACAGTAGAAAACATCTATCATAAACAAACGACCTATATTTTTGTGCTATATTTAATTAAATATTTCTAATAGTATCTAATCCATAATATGTTTTAGCTAGTGATGTATATTCACCTATAACGGACAGTTTGTGATGTGTGTGCATGACTGGTTGGTTAATAATATTCTATGATCGAGTGGACTATATTTTTTAAATATTTCTTTTTATTCTCAACATTTATTCCCGCTACAATAAATCCGTGGCTTTTTGGGACCTGAACGCTGAATAACTGAATCTGTTGTTATTTTTTACTTACGGCACATTAATTGACTCTATATAAAGACATCTTAAGTTCTTAAGTTAATATGCAGACAGTAATGATGTGAAATGCCATCATTATTCCCAATATTATTCTGTGAGTTATAGTATGTGTGTAAGCCCCCTAATAATGACAGTATAACAAGTAAAATAGACTTATATTCTACTATATAATATTAATGAGAGGCAAAATTCAATCGTCTTCCTTCTTTTTTCTTCCTTCCTTCTTCATTCTTCTTTCTACCATCTATCTTCCTTGATCTGTCTTCCTTCTTTTTCATCCTTCTCCCTTTTTCCTTATTCCTCCCTTTGTTTTTTTTATCTTTCTACTTCCTTCTATTTTTTTATTTTGCATTCTTCCTTTATCTTCCTTCTCTCTTCATTTTCCATTTTCTTTCTTGCTTTTTTCGTTATTCTTTTTCCTTCCTTCCTTCTTCCTTCATCTTTCTTTGTACTTCCTTTTTTCTTCCTAGTTCTTTCTCTCTTCTTCCTACTTTGTTCATACATTGTGTGTATTGCATGTTACACAGGACTTATTATATATATTTTTGCACATGTTACGTCAACATTCAGCATTGCATGCAGATTGTGTACAGCACCGAATCAGGCCCTATATGGTATACAATATAATATATGGTTTGTAGTGCAGGTACTGTAGAGTAATACAACAGAGCTTGCAAAGGTTTTGATGGAATCTGATGGTGACAAATTTCAGATGACCCAGTAATTATATATTATACTTTGATTCTTATGTCACTAGCTGTAATAACCAGCATGGCCTGACTTTATATATTTATTTCTATGTCCACCGCACTCTCCTTTTTCCATCCATCTCACTTTCCCCACACTCTCTTCATCCAACAATTTGTCTCCCTCTCCTCCTTTTCTCTCTCACCCTACTGTCAAAACTTTGTCCACACCTCTCCTACTCAATGTGTCCCTCTGAGCCCCCCCCCCCCCACACACACACACACAAATACTCCTGTGCATCATTGACACAGATAAGAGTCAGAGGTCATACCAACTGCTATCACATTCCAAGGCAGTGACATCATTTTTATCAGCAGTATATAGATGTGACGAATGTTGTACTACATGTTACTAAGTGAATGGTTTGCCGCATGAATTTTGTGGTAGAGGTCGTTCATAATCCATATTTATATGATTTACCAAATATTTGTGCTGAGATCTGTTTCATCTTTTACTGTTGGATATTTAATTTAATATCTTAATAATACTATCATTACATTATATTATATTTAGCATGTTTTCAATATTAGTTTTTGATCTGAGATACTAAAATTAATAATAAGGGTCATTTGGGCAGATGTATTAAGCCTTAACAAGAGACAAATGCAAGGTTGAAAAAGAGAGATAAACGTCCAGCCAATCAGCTACTTACTGACTATTTTCAAACACAGCCTGCAACATGGCAGTTAGCAGGTGATTGGCTGGACGTTTATCTCTCTTTTTCACCCTTGCATTTATCTCTTGTTAAGGCTTAATACATCTGCCCCATAGTCTGTTGGGGACCCAAACCAGGAAGCAGTGGGATAGCTTAACGTGATGATGATGAAAAATTAGCATTGTGCATTAAACTTGTGCATTAAAAACGCAACCTGATTCATCGATGTATGATATTGCTCAGTTTCCAGGAAGTGACTGTACAGTACCATACAACTAGCCTGCTATCGCAGATGGAAGCGTCTGTAGTGTAAAGACATACTCAACGGGTTTATATACAACTGTGAATCATGCCCTGTGATAAATATGCTTCATAAACATTCCACGCTCTGGATAAGTGTTAAGGCCCATACACGGTACAATTATTGTATACAATTTGGACTAGATCGCATGGCATCGCATAGGTTTTGCAATGCAATGAGATGCAATAAGATGAGATCTATTACAAAAAGTAAGTATGAGCAGCACATACTTTTTGAGCTGTGCGATGAGATGTGTAACGGGAGCGCGCATCACATCGCACCCAGCAATTGTACCATGTATGGACACCTATAGGTTCATCTCTGAAATGATCTGATTTCTTCCCTTTTGTAGAATTAGTTAATAAAATAAAAATTTGACCGAAAAGAAAACAAAAATTTGACAATACCGCCACCAAAAAAATCCCAGCAATGTGAATACCTATCATCTTTCTCCTGGGAACTTCCCATGTTGAGGCGTGAGGAACGGTAGTGGCCTCACATTCTGCACTCTCAGACGCGGTGCTTGGGAAGTGGATCACCTGTGGCAACACTGAAGCGAGAGAATGACCTCAGCACCTTTTTGTTTCATCCAGTAGAACAGGATATTCCTAGGGCTTCTCCTACGCAGGACAAAAGATCTTTTATGCTGTGTTTTCCGGCTCTGTAAATGACCCCGGTGCCTTGCACATTCTCTGTGTACACACCAAGCCCGTAAAACTCAACGAATGTTTCTCTACCGCAAAAAAAAATATTTTTTTGTGTTTTTTTTTCAACAGCGGCTGAAAACTGCGAATTTGGGACACCGGTGTTATAACCAGCTCTATTGATTGCCACTTTATTTTTCCCTTCCCCAGAGACGGATTGGAGGAAGACAAGTGAATTGAGTATATTGCTGAAGTCGATCAGTGTGTCTCAATCAATCTAGCATCCTCCACCTCATCCGCCCCCATCCGTCTCTTCCACCCCGTCTCCCCCCTTTCTCTGCTCTGGATGAAACTCTCGAAGCTCTGTAAAAAGTCAGAGAGTATAATGAAGTACCTTATTAACCAGACCCCATTAAACTGTCAGTTGCACTTATGGGCCAAGCTGTGAAGCTAACCTGACGGAGTGCTATTACTCAGACGGCGCGGTTATTGGCAGACACACAGTATCGGATCAATTTCTGCAGAACTGCGGCTTCATGTGCTGGACAGGTGCGAGAGCTGCAGGGAATTCACGGTTAATACGTTCCCAGTCAACGTTATGCTGCAAAACGCACTATTTCCGGATAGCTGGCAGAGGAGAGAGAACTATAAGTCAATAACAACTTTCCTATATAAGAATATTATTTATTTCATGGACGCTATCTCTTTTTATTTTAATGCCGCCATCTTGGCTGAACGGCCTTCTTCAATGAATCTGTTGATTTATAGATGATGTTGAAGTGCGTGTATACGTTTCACTACAGCGTCCACGGAATGAATAGGATTGAAAAGCAGCAGAAGCTTTGGTGGACCCCTATGTAGACTACCGCCCGCCTTATTACACACAGCAGTGAGAGAGCTTACGCAGGCGGCAGTAGACGTGCAAGGCTGGAGATGGCGGAGGGATATGAAAGGATGCCTCTTTGCACTCTGGGCCTTTTTTCAATTGGAAGATCTGAAGGTGGCGTCAGTTATGTTAGTCAAACTAATGATCATCCAGAATCCACAACGGACCACTAACGGTGATCGGGTCTGCTACTTAAACCATGTGGAAGCTAGTGTTTCCTCAAAAGTAATGGGTCCTTTAACAAATAGGCCCTTCAATTATTGTTTTGAAGGGTAGGCAAAGGGTCACATGATGGTAGTTTGAACACTGATTGGCATTAGTAATACCTTCATCTTCTGCATTTTCAGTACAATACAGAGACAAATTGCAGCTATTAAGTTTAGATTCTTGTTCTGGACTGTAGAGTATGGAGACAAGAAGACTCAACTACCTTAGTGATCAGAAACCAACCCGGGCCTTCGGACATGACTCCTTGCACCCAACCTACAAGGCTCTACCTGTTCTGCACCTCAACTTCCCAATTCATGTATTGCTGATGTGACCTGGGCTGAAGTCATTCATTGATGTTTAAAACACCTCTCCCCAGGTCAAGATTAAGGGCCGCATGTGCTGGGTCCAAGAAGGATCATGGAACTATTGTGAGAAAGGGAGGGGCTGTGGCCAGTGTTATGTGGGCATGGCCAGTGCTGAATAGGTGTGGTCAGTAATATGTACGTGTGTACATCACCTACACTCTCAGCCTCTAAGTCCACCTACGTATTTAAAAGAAGAAAAAGTCCATCATTTTGTAATGAAAATTTAAATGCAAATGTAGTATTATGGATTTTGGAGTTGTATTCCCGTCCCCCATTTAGGGGCTCCAAAATCTGGGGGAAACCCCTGAATCTGACTATCACAGAATTAAAAACATGCTGAGAGAGGCCTCCTTGTTGTACATAATGCAAATAGCCGGTGTTGGCCTTCTGTCAATCACCCTGCGAACAGTGAATGAAGGCTAGGTACGCTGTGTGAATGCGTGGTCATTCGACTATCGGACAGGCTGTGAATTTGCAGCACTTCCGAACGGGTCTGAATCAGACCCAATATGATGAAGGATGGAAGGAGTAATCACTCTGGTCTTCTTATCTTGGATGGTGCCGCGCGCGATATCCTCCGGGTGGTATTGCGGTGTGGCCAGCTTTTCGACATCTATTGCACCGCGGGAACCCGCAGATTGGCTGGCTAATCTAGACGATATGATGTTCCGGACACTACGCATAGGCTAAAGATGGCTCCTGTGTGTGCGCGGCATTATCGTCAGACAAAATACCCCTTTGATCGGAACTAGTGTAATTCGTTAGTTGACTATGATATGCTATGTCGTAGCTAGAAATTTTTCTCCACCCCTGCCCCCCTCAAGAAGGCGATGGACTACGGGCGCCGCTGGCTGAGCTCACAGGTAACCCAGGCAGCAGTGAGCGCTGAGCTGGTCCCGCTCCGTGCATATGTAATGAGCAGGGATCAAGCACAGTGCATATTTAATGAGTGGGTCCCCGCCCCAATATATATATACAAGGCGGGACCAGCTCAGCACTCACTGCTGCCTGGGTCACCTGTCAGTTCAGCCAGTGACACCCACCACAGACCCCGCTGGTGCCGCTCCCCCAAGCCGCCGCAGGGTCTGCCACATATGTAGCTAGGCCACTGATGATATGCCTAGCATCTGCCTAGGAACCAGAATGCATTGCTGCATCACTGGCAGCAGATGGGTTAAAATGTTGCCTGCTATCGTATTATTAACCGAACACCTGTCCCCCCTCCAGCATAGCTTCTGTGAACAGCAGGACTTGGTCAGTAGGGATACTATGTCCATGACTTCAGATTTTATTATCCAAATCCTGTCTAATGATACTCTGGAGCTTCCGCTGGTGCTCCAGGCTCCATCCAGCTCAGCCCAATCTGGGAACTGGATGCAGACACTCAAAACAGCAATGAAATCAGTGTTAGGAGACAGCTCTCGCCTCTGATATGTTTTGCATGCAAACACAATTTATTGTTGCGCTCACAGCTAGGATGGGATGTTCTGTTCCAAGCTGAGCTGATGCAGTACACAGATAGATTGCTCTCAGTCTGTCCGTGTCATATGTTTCGCAAACAGTGAATTAAAACAAAGTTTTCTTTTTTTTTTTTTTATTGAGGCTTATATTAGGCACCCAGGGGGCATCTGCCGTTTCTGGATGGCTGGAAGTGAAGCAAATAGAATTATCTGTGCAGATGTCAGCCGGTTCCTCACAGTATTATAATGTAAGGCAGTCAGGGTTTAGGGGGCTATTCAATGCTGATGCTATTTCTGATGGGGGAAACAGCGGGGGGGGCTATTCAATGCTGTCAGCCCGTTTTGACGAGAACAGCGGCGGATTGTCGAGATCATGGCTGTATCTCGACAATCCACAGTCGTTTGCGCTGCCACGCCCCCTTTTGCCAATTGATAAACAGGCGAGCGGGCCGAGAATGGGTCTACAGATTTTGTGAAAGGGTGTGTACAGTGCTCTAGAGAAGGGGTTCTCAAACTCTGTCCTCAGGACCCCACACACTTCACGTATTCCAGGTCACCCGGCAGGTGCACAGGTGCATACATTGCTCATTGACACATTTTAGAAGATCCACAGGTGGAGCTAATTATTTCACTTGTGATTCTGTGAGGAGACCTGCGAAACATGCACCCTGTGAGGGCCTGAGGACCAAGTTTGAGATCCTGTGCTCTTAAATGTGTACCCTTAGCAGCTGTAGTCCCCAAAATATTTGTGTCCTTGTCCATTAGCAAAAGTTATATATGGTCCACCCTGGATTAATAAATCTCTAGACTCCTCCTGACATATATCCAGACTGTCTGGAGTAACCCAACTGCCCATTGCCATATTGTACACCCCATTATAAGCGCTGGCCATTCTCCCATAGTGCCCTGAAAAAATCGAGGCATTGCCATGCTCCCTTTTACAGGAGTCCCACACAAGATTAACGATCCCGGCTTTAAAAAGTTGGGAGGTATAGACACCGATACCTGGTTGAAATAAAGCAGCTCATTTATCAACGAGTGGTAAAACTCATTGGGCGTGGTAAAACTCTTTGTACATGATAAATGGTGCTGCAGCCAATCAGCTCCCTACATGTGTTTTAAAATTGACAGTTGTGAGCTGATTGGCTGGAACACCATCTATCACACACAAGTTTGCCCATTTATCAGAGCACAATCATACTTCATTTTCCTATCTCTTTGGAAAGACTGACGTGTGCTTGCCCATGTTGGCTGCCACATATTATTTTTTAAAATGTATAAATAATACCTGGTTTCACGGGCCCCTGGTCCCTGCGGGGCCCCTAGGATTCAGCCTAGTCTGCCTTTTGGAGATTACAGCCTTGAGTAGCAGACTATGGTCGCAGGCAGCAGAAAGCAGCTTTTAGAGTAAGCTGTAACAGCACGAACAGCTAACACTCTAGAGAGCGGAGTGGGATCGGAATGTCTCACCGCTCTTTCATTTCACAATATAAAGGCAAGCCTGCCGGTGTGGATTTTCTCTGTTTCTGTAATAAGCGCAGACAATCAGATGCGTTGTTTGAATTTAATTTCCAACGCCAGTTGCACAGGTTGATTAATATACATCATGGCCAGACTTAATAACCTTACGCCCATACGCATAACCTGACTGCTTTATCAGATTCTAAAATGCTCTTGTCTTATAGAGGGTACACAGGGTGAGATATGTACTATTTTGTACTATTTTTCTATTCGACTTTGCTTATAGAAGCAAAATCAAATAGAAAATTGTGTCGTATGTACCCACTATAAGAGAAGACATTAGACAATAAGAGACGCAAACTCAGTGGCTTAACTATAGGGCCGCATACCTCGCAGTGGCTTGGGGGAGCCAGCACCGGTGGGGTCTGGGGTGAGCACCAAGAGTACCAGGAAGGCAGCGGCGACGGCTGCCTGAAGCCCCTCAGACCCACAGCTGATGTCCTGCTTCTCCCTCCCAGCAGCACAGGCAGGAGGGTTTCCGGACACTCTAAGACACAGCCTCCGTCTGCACAGGCTGGAGCTGCATCATCCTCCTTGCTACCTTTTATTCCTGCTGGTGAGGCCAGGGTACTTGTCTCTTCCCCTGCACTCCGGTTACTGCACCCTCCCCTTCTTCATGCCGCTGCACGGAGCCCAACGGTCACAACAATAAGGTTAACCCTTTGAAACCCTGGTTGGTACTCTTTACCTAGAACGGCGCCCATCGCGACCATCGCGACCATCGCGACCATCGAATGCACTAAAAAACGGGTGCGATGCGATGCCCGCGATGCCCGCGATTTCCCATAGGGACCAATGTTAAATGTGAGATTGGACGCGATTTTAGTGTTCAATGCCTCAATGCCCGCGATTTTTCCATAGGAAACAATGTTAAATGGGCCACAGAGCCCTAATAGTCCCCCTGAAGTCTGAAATGGCCCCCACAATTTTTAACGGCACCCCACGATCAACGTCAACCCGAAGCGTGGCGAGCGCAGCGAGCCCGCGAGGGGCGGCGGTACGCGTCCTCCGACCTTTTCATACCCCCACTATCCACGTCGGCGTGGAGTTGAGAATAGAACAGTGTGGCGAGCGCACCCCACGATCAACGTGAACCCGAAGCGTGGCGAGCGCAGCGAGCCCCGCGAGGGGACGCGGATACCTTCACAGGTAAACGCGTCCCCTCGCGGGCTTCACAGGTGTCCGCGTCGCCACGGACACCTGTGAAGCCCGCGAGGGGACGCGTATAACTGTGAAGGTATCCGCGTCCCCTCGCGGGGCTCGCTGCGCTCGCCACGCTTCGGGTTCACGTTGATCGTGGGGTGGCGTTAAAAATTGTGGGGGCCATTTCAGACTTCATGGGACTATTAGGGCTCTGTGGCCCATTTAACATTGTTTCCTATGTAAAAATCGCGGCCATTGAGGCATTTAACACTAAAATCGCGTCCAATCTGACTTTTAACATTGATCCCTATGGGAAAATCGCGGGCACCCGTTTTTTATGTACCCGCGATGGCCGCGATTTTTTACCCCCGACGCCCGCGATGCTAATCGCGGGCGCCGTTCTAGGTAAAGAGTACCCCCTGGTTTTCTACAGTGAGCCGCACTAATTATTATTATTGTTTATACCACAACTATGTATGTTTAGCGCCTGATCTCCCACTGGGGGTGTAATTCCCCCCACTTCCCCACCAGCTGTGGCTGTTCTTGACACCCATGACCCCCACCAGCACTACCATTACTTTTCAAATCAGTAGTGTATGCAGCAATGCGTATTCAGGGAGGCAAAACGGTCCCTGTCAATGTCCATGTGTCTGTGTATCAGCGTCCAGATGTTTGTGCAATCCTGTGTCAGCATTCGTGTGGCAATGTCCTGGTGTCAGTGTCATGTGTCCGGATGTCAGCGTCTGTCAGCATTAGTATGTCTATGTCTGGACCATGTGTCAGCGTATTACTGTGTGTAGGCATCCTGCTGTCAGTGTCCATGTGTCATTGGCTGTCTATGTCAGCATATGTCTACGTGTCTGTGTCAGTGTTCATCTGTCAGTGTCTGTTAGTGTGTCAGCATCTGTGTGTGTGTTAGCTTTTCAGCATCCGTGTGTCATCGTGTGTGTCTCTGTGTCAGAAACTGTGAGTGCCGTGTGTCAGGATCTGTCCATTTGTCAGTGTCTGTGTGCCAGCATGTGAGCATCTGAGTGCCTGTGTGTCAGGATCTGTCCATTTCTCAGCATCTGTTTGTGTGCCAGCATGTGAGCGTCTGTGTATCCACATGTTACCATCTGTTAGCATCCTCCCATTTGTCCTGATTTTCATGGGACTGTGATTTTGTTTGGTGACAGTCCCACCTACGTGAGCATTGTCACACAGTCGGGGGCAGTTGGGAGACCCCCCCTGTAACACGCTGCATTGCTTGCCAGATCAGCGGTGAACAGACATTGTGCACACTGTATCTATTCACGGGAGAGGGGCTGATGGCATGCAAGAAGCTTGCAAGAAAGAGGGAAGGGAAGAGGGGAGAGGCCGAGGGCACTGGGCTATAATGACGGAGGGTAAGAAGGCGTACTCCAATCAATGTAATAAAATATAATTGTATGTAATAGAGTTGTGGAGGTGCTCCCTGGGAGTGGGGTAATCGTAATAAAGAAAGGTTTGATATCCAAGAGAGGATATCGAAAAAAGACTCCCGGGTGGGACACAGCCTTCTAGTGAAAAAGGATTACTGTTAATACAAAATTTATTAGTTAAAACATGGCCCTAATAATGGGTCAAAAGAAAACAAAAGACAAAAGACAAACAGATAACACTAATGGACAATGTACGTGAGAAAATAGTGAAATATTATTTCTAAATATATCTGTCTGGGGAAGGTTCCAATCAATCACGGTATATACCTATACATATATGGAATCCTAATAGACAGTAAAGCCTCAAATACCAATATATATTGGGAATAATGTCAAGATTAGCTAGGTTCAGTAAGTAATCGTATTTCCTGTAAGTGACAAATCTGTCTGGATTGGATAGGTCTGAGTAACTGGACAATGACAGTATAATATAGATATAGAGACACCTGAGTATAGGTATGCTAAGGGAGTCGCTGCTGCCTGTGCATGTGACGTTAATCAGTGAATTATTAGGGCCATGTTTTAACTAATAAATTTTGTATTAACAGTAATCCTTTTTCACTAGAAGGCTGTGCCCCACCCAGGAGTCTTTTTTCGATATCCTCTCTTGGATATCAAACCTTTCTTTATGGCATGCAAGAAGCTCACAGAGCACTCAGCTTGCCTCCATAGTGATAAAAACAGAAGACATGGCTTGCGGGAGCTTTATTTCCAAAAAGCCACAACCCCTGTTAGCACGGTCACACCCCTTTTCTGGTGGCGACACGGCTTTGCCACGCAGAAGTCGTGGTTCCTGCAGTGTAAGGTGCATTACAGTGTGTGGCGTATAGTGTGCGATGCATTACGGTGTGTGGCATATAGTGTAAGGTGCATTATGGTGTGCGGCGTATAGTGTAAGGGGCATTACGGTCTGTGGCGTATAGCGTAAGGGGCATTACCATTGTGTAGCGTACAGCATAAGGGGCATTACGGTGTGTGGTGTATAGTGTAATGGGCATAAGGATGTGTGGTGTATAGTGTAAGGGGCATAAGGATGTGTGGTGTATAGTGTAAGGGGCATAACGATGTGTAGTGTATAGTGTAAGGGGCATTATGGTGTGGCGTTTAGTGTAAGGGCCATTACAGTGTGTAGCGTACAGCATAAGGGGCATTACGGTGTGGTGTATAGTGTAAGTGGCATAAGGATGTGTGGTGTATAGTGTAAGGGGCATAACGATATGTATTGTATAGTGTAAGGGGCATTAGGGTGTGGCATTTACTGTAATGTGCATTACGGTGTGTGGTGTATAGTGTAAGGTGCATTTCGGTGTGTGGCGTATAGCATAAGGGGCATTACGGTGTGTGGCGTATAGCATAAGGGGCATTATGGTGTGTGGCATATAGCATAAGGGGCATTATGGTGTGTGGCGTATAGTGTAAGGTGCATTATGGTGTGTGGCCTATAGTGTGAGATGCATTGCGGTGTGTGGGTATAATGTAAGGGGCATTGTGGTGTGTGGCGTATAGTGTAAGGGGCATTACGGTGTGTGGCGTATAGTGTAAGGGGCATTACGGTATGTGGCATATTGTTTGAGATGCATTACGGTGTGTGGGTATAGTGTAAGGGGCATCACAGTGTGTGGCGTATGGTGTAAGGGGCATTATGGTGAGTGGCGCATAAAGAGCATTACGATGTGTGGGGTAATGTGTAAGGGGCATTATGGAGTGGGGTGCCAGAAACTTTTTTTTGGCTGGGGGGAAGCAAAATCTATAGGGACGCAACTGCGGGCGGTACATTAACAGGCAGGCTAAGGACAGATACTGGCAATGCCATCCACCATACTGAACAAGGTTACCAGTACTGTGCCCAGGGGCGGATCCAGGATAAAATGACAGGGGGGGCACCATGATAAAAGAGGGTTTCGGTGGGGGAGGGGCGGTGTTAGTGGTGCCAGTGTACATGCTAAGAGAGCGGCAGAGAGAGGTTGGGAATGGGATTAAAAATAGGCCCTGACATTTAAAGTATGCAGACCCACCATGGCGACAAAAGTGAATGATGTAGTTGGGCACGCGCCGAAGGCGCGCTCCGGAAAAGGGGTGTGGCCACTCAACCGGGGTGTGTCCGTGAGTGTAGTGTACAACACCATATAAAATGTATGCAACAAAATACTAGACCCCTTTATACTTGCCCCTTACACATGATGGCAAATGGATTGAGCCAAAATTCACATAATGCCACACGGATTGAGCCAAAATTCACATAATGCCACATGGATTGAGCCAAAATTCACATAATGCCACACAGATTGAGCCAGAATTCACATAATGCCACATGGATTGAGCCAGAATTCACATAATGCCACACGGATTGAGACAAAATTCACAATACGCTTTATAAACAGGGACATTGTCCACCAAAGGTGCGCATTAAACATTTACACCATAATGTCCATCACACGTTAAGTTACACGCCATTATGTCCATTATGTATTATGATAAACACCATAATGCCTATTAAAAATTATGCTACATATGTGCTGCTTATCTACATGCTCATTGCCAAGGGTTCCATGCTCATTTCCAGAGGTTCCATGCTCATTGCCATGTGGGATTACATGTTCATTGCCAAGGGGGAATACATGCTCGCGGTAAATGGGGGACAGCCGCCACCAGGCAGAAGTGATAGCCACTGACAGTGGCAGAGTCTGGCTGTATTCAGAGCACTGCAGGTACCGGCTATTTGAAATAATACCCCTTTCGCACCAGAAAATGCATTCCCAGGTTGGCCCCTTTCACCAGCCTAGTCCCTGCATTTTCTGGTGTGAGGGGGAGAGAAAACCACCCCTCCCCCCTTTAACCAGTTATCTCATTTAACCGGCTATATCTTCGGAAGCAACTTACCCATTTACATGAGACAAGTATCATATTGAAGAACTTTTGAGTGGGCTTTGAATGATTTTGGTCCATTGAAACTGGAATGTTTGGTTCCAGAGTAATCTGCCCTCAAAGAACATGAACAGCCATGAAATTACATTTCAAAAATAAAGAAATCGGTTTACATTACATGCAATATCTCTGGAACCGATTGACCGATATGGACCAGCCTGGTATCATATTGAAGGCCCATTTGGAATTGAATGAGATCAACCACAAGCTTCTGTGATGCCAGGGCGGGAACTGGTAGCCGTCGGAACCGGGTGACGGTCGGAATTGACGGGTCCTATATTATCCTATGGGGAAAAAACGTTACAGCTTTGCCAGGCGATATCTCCGGTTCCCGGCGGGCTAGAGGCACGGGGCTGGGCTCGTTGGAAAGCCCTGGTCCCCAGCTACAAAATGACAGGGGGATGTGCCCGGGTGCCCCCCCCTGAATCCGTCACTGACTGTGCCGCAGAACACACACTAAGAATAATGCAGAAACTCCAGGCACAGAGCAGGTACAGCTGTTGTATAGACACTTGGAGGTATATTTACTAAAGTGTGAGTTTTTAGAAGTGAGAAATGTTGCCGCTAGACACCAATTTCTGGCTTTTATCCTCTAGAACAGGAATGGGGAACCTTTGGCCCTCCAGCTGTTGTTGAATTATACATCCCAGCATGCCTTCCTACAGTTTTGCTAGTTGACCATGCTAAAACTGTTGCAGGGCATGTTGGGAAGTGTAGTGCAACAACAGCTGGAGGGACGAAGGTTCATCATCATTGCTCTAGAAGTTTCAGCTAAATAAGTACAATGTGATTGGTTGCTATTGGCAACATCTTCTAAACACTCACAATTTAGTAAATCTTTCCCTTGCGCCTATATGTACTGAAGGTCGATTTTGCTCCATCCCCCACATACGACCACATGTCATGCTGCGGCTACCAGGGGGCTGTGAGCAACATCGCAACACCCATTCTGCATATGCACAGACCCCCAAAACATCCCATTCATATTCAAACCATGGCGTTTTCACAGAGATATGAATGAGGCCGCATGTGCGGTCACCTTATATAGGAAATATAATCCTTTTTCACACAATGTATTTTATTTGAATTTATATAACAAATGTGAGCGACGCCGGCATTTTTAGCAGATATTTCGAGGATCTCTCACACAGCTGTTGGTGTTTAAAGGGTTAAAAAAAATCAACAACTTTGTGAAGTAACCTGATAAAGTGGCGAGGCCGCAAATGGCCTGGACCAGGCAGGTAGGGGGAATAAAAGGGTTACAGGCATTTTAGAGAAGGAGTAATGGAAGAGAATTACGCTGAAGAGTATAATGGATACGGGGCTAGAGAGTGCAGCAGCTGAACTGAAAAGCAGATGAAGTATAACATTATTATTCAGGAAACTTTGTGCGCTCGGGTCTGTCCATTACCACTTAGTACAGAATGTGTGTCCTCCTATTATCCGCCGTGTTAAGCATTCACCCCTCATCCTTCTACGGTTATCACAGGTCTCTCCATTACTGTCCAGTACAGAATATATACTGTATGTTTTATAATCCCTGGTTCACCAGTCCATCCATGCCTCACTAATTATCACAGGTCTCTCCATTACTGTCCAGTACAGAATATATGTGTTATAATCCCTGCTTTATCAGTCCATCTATAATCCATCATCAAGGGATTGTGTGGTGGCGCGCATGTCCTGTAGCCCCGAGGTAAATGCCCCGATTTCTCCAGTACTCATAAAGTCACCATCGGGTATCATGGCACTTCAAAATAACTTAACACTTTAAACCCTTAACCACTAAAAGAAGACACGGTGCCGGGTAAGGGAGGGAGGGTGGAGCCGCCGGGTCCCGATGGGACCCGCTGACTCACCGCAAAGGACAGCTCTTAACGCAAGAGCTGTCCTTTGCCATAATTATTGCATATGTTACAGCATATGCGCTAATTATGTGTGCGGTAGCCGGCGATAGGGGGGCGGTAAGGGGGCGCGGATGTTAGAGCATCCCCCCACAGACACAAGTGCTGGTGTTTCAAAGTAATGTCAAATTTATTGGTTGAGAAGTTGACTATTACGGTAGTCAACTGTGGTGGCGGCACTAAAGAATTTTAACATAAACACACACACACACACATACCAAACAGCCACTGGTGATCAACTCCCCGACTAGCAACCAACCTGCGCAGGTTGTGTAACCCATCTCCCGTACAGGATGAAGGGTTTAATGACATATAACAATGTCGGGAGAGAGTACCCACTAGCTACTTAACTAATACATATAACAAGCGACTGTTCTTTACCGCCGCCCAACATAAAACATAGGGAAGGGAGGGAGGGAAAACGCACAGTGGGCTGTGACATCACTTCCTACCTCCTTCTAACTGCCCGCACCTCCCCTCTTGCACGCAATTGGCCAATGCTCCATCATTAGATCTCACATTAAACTAACACTAGCTACTTGAAGTGCCAACATCTCCAGAACCCTTTAGTGGTTTATGTAACCTCTGTGCTTAATCAGCCACCAGTTTTCCTTATTAATATTTACATGAAATTCATGGACTTCTGTTCTAATGGCTGCATCTGTTGTCTCTTCTAGCCCCACCTACACTGAAGATGTCTGTCAACGAGACGTTGGTGGTGAACCCGGGAGATAACATCACCATGCAGTGCACACCTACAGGGGGTGACCCGCCTCCAAAGACTGTCTGGTCTCACTCCCCAAATCCAATGCCAACCAACAGCATAAGCAAAGGGGGAAACTTGACCCTGTGGAACATTCGTACAGAAGACTCCGGCTATTACAACTGTACAGCCATCAACAACGTGGGGAATCCAGCCAAGAAGACGGTTAACCTCCTAGTGAGATGTATGTCCTGTATCAGGCCAGTAAACCTTAGTGTACCAACATATTTTACACTGGAGAAATAGAAACAACACACGCAAAACATTAACCAAAAGCCAAGACTCTAAGGGGTTACATTAAAGGTTCGAAAAATGAAAAGAGGTGATGTTGTCAATAGCAACCAATCAGATTCTGTCTATGATGTTCTAGAATACAATATAGAATCTGATTTGGTTAATATGTCAAACATCACCGGAAGTGAACGGATTTGACGAGTTTCACACTAGCCGGACTGTCAGCTCCAGGAGAGGCAGGCATGGTGGGGGCGGGCATAGGAACGCCCCAACATTTTTGGGCGTGCCCATGAAAAAAACTGGGCCGCTGCGGTCCTCCCCCAGAGTGGTCTAGACTTGCCGGCCTTGTTCGAACCACTCTCACAAAATGTAAGCCACCACCTTCCCTTCGCTTCGTTGACAGTATTCAACGCAGCCCCCTCATACGCCAATTTCCCCTCGCTCCATTTTTTGAGCAAGGGGGAAATGGCATATGCGGCTCCTGAACCAGCGAGACTCGCGGCTAAATACAGCGAGTTTACTGCATTAGCCGCGGGTCTCGCTGTTTTGGGGAATTCTCGCCAGAACATTGAATAGAGCAAGCGGCCGGCACGGGGGTTAAACAGCGAGGATCGCTGGTTTTCTGCAATCCTCGCTGTTTAACCCCCTCGCTGGCCGCTCGCCGCGGCATTGAATACACCCCTTAATGTGATTAGCATTTGACTAACAGTTTTGTAGACAAAAACTATTGTTTTTAACTTTTGTAGACTAAAAATGCGGAAGAAATTGCGCGCGCCGAAGGCGAAATAGGGGGAGTGGTTTATTTTTTTAAAGGGGTGTGGCTTAATATAAGGGCGTGGTCTAGCAGGAAAACAATTACCTTACATCTCACTTTTGCAACCTGCATGTCCCAACATTGGTTACCGCAGGAATTGTCATTGTCCTCCCGCACTTAAGTTGGCGGGCTGAAGGCCACACAGTGACATAAAAATATAAAGGCCCACACAGTGACCTAGTACACCTCACAGATCAAGGCCAAACAATGACAGGCTACTTAAATCATTATACACTATTTATCAGTGATGCCAATTACACATTACGCCGCACACTGTGATGACAATTACACATTACGCCGCACACTGTGATGACAATTACACATTACGTCGCACACCGTGATGACAATTACACATTATGTCGCACACCATAATGCCCATTAGATCCCACACTGTGATGCCCATTACACACCACACTGTGATGGCAATTACACAATACTCCCCCCACCGTAATGCCTATTACACATTATGCCCCAGGCGCTGCTGCCGTACAACTGATGCCATTTACTAATATGCCCCCACAGTGCCAGATATGCCCCCACAGTGCCATACATATATGCCCCCACAGTGCCACACATATGCCTCCACAGTGCCACACATATGCCCCCACAGTGCCACAAGCAGCACAACTCACTGTCTCTGGCCCTGGGTCTCCCCCTCCAGTCCCCTGCCACTGCCATATGCCCCATACAGTGCCACATATATGCCCCCACAGTGACACATATGTGCCCCCACAGTGACACATATATGCCCCCACAATGCCAAATACGCCCCCACAGTGCCACAGATATGCCTTCACAGTGCCACACATATGCCCCTACAGTGCCAGATATGCCCCCATAGTGCCACAGATATGCCCCCACAGTGCTTCAGATATACCCCCACAATGCCAAATATGCCCCCACAGTGCCACACATATGCCCCTACAGTGCCAGATATGCCCCAACAGTGCCACAGATATGCCCCTACAGTGCCATACATATGCCCCTACAGTGCCACAGATATGCCCCTTCAGTGCCATACATATGAACCCACAGTGCCACAGATATGCCCCCAAAGTGCCACAACTTACTATGGCCCTGGGTCTCCCCCTCCAGTCCCCAGCTGCTGCCTGGTGTTGGTGTCGGTTGAGGTGCTGCTGCTGATGCTGCTTCTTCTTCTTTCCATTTCCATGGGAGGGGAGCGCATTGCGCGTCTCTCCTTCCCCTTGTCCCTGAGCCGCCAGCCATTCATGCCTCGCGAGCTGGCTCCTGATTGGCTGCCGGCCCGCGAGCGCTCTCTGATTGGCTGACAGCCAGGCCCCAGTGAGCGAGGGGAAGGAGAGACGGAAGATGCGCTCCGCTCCCCTCCCCTCCCCTGGGAAATCACTCAGAGTGAGCGCCTGATGTCGAGGCGGCCGGGGAGAGGGGGAGGAATTGAGGCGTCGGCGGCAGCAGCGTTGGGGGGAGCTGCCGGGCGCCCTAGCTGTTAACAGAGGCGGACAAGCCGTGCGGCGCCCCGGGCTGCTGCACGGCTTGTCCGCCTCTAGAAACGGCCCTGGTTACAAGTAGAGAAAATTGTATACACCAGTGGTTCTTCCATATACACCGCACAGTCCGCATTGTAGTGTATGGTAGGGCATGAAATACCGCCTGTTGGCAAGTCGGCTCAATTTTTTTTTTAAACTCATGTCAACATTTTCCATGTTCACCTTTTTGACTATGTCAACATTTTGACCTTGTTGACCTTTTGACCCTGTCGACCTTTTGACTGTCGACCAATAGTGGTCGACCTTATGACTGTCGAGCTAGAGTCAATCTATCAGGAGTCCGGATACCGTGTTGAGCAGCAGTGCGTTTGTGCAGCCATCTTGGGAAAGGGCTGATTCCTCCCTAAAGCAGAACCATGTAGACTGCACAGAAGCGCAGTCCATATTTCATCAATAAGCAGCACCTGTTGCTTACATATAGGGATGCAGATATTTTGTTCATAAAGTTTGGGGAAGAGTGTGCCTGTAGCGGGACTTATAGGATAACCCCGGATGAATCCATTAACAGCGTAAATTAATAGGATTTCCCCCTCAGACGTCTTCGTGCACAAATGAATCACTGCCGTCTTTTGAAGCAACATTGCTGTATCACTTTGCGACTCTAAAGGGCCCAATTCAGACCACGCTAGACTGCCTTTATTCGGATCCTAGCGCGCAGGTTAACGCCACCCGAATCCCCTCACCACGCTGCAAACAAAAGTGTACGCTTACACATCTGATCGCAAGCCCCCGCCGAGACGAAAAAGATGAAAAGAAGCCCAGGACTTAATCTTCGACTGCACGTTTTTCCCTGAATTAGGGGCGGGCGTGATGCCAGCCGCCGGCCCCGAGCAGACAGGGGAACACCTACATTCCCTAGGTCATGCGTTTCTATGGGCACGCCCACCATTTTTGTCTGCACACCCATGAAATCCTGGGTGTCGATTACAGAACGCCCCCTGCCTGTCAATCAGCACACCGGTGAATTACTCCCATATTTGAGCGTAGAACATGCACCGAGTTCCGCGGAACTTGCTTACAAGGGCTGCGTGCAGAGAAAGGGCTGCAGCAATAGTGTACGAGGGACTTCTTGACACATTTCTTTGAATGTTTCTGCTTTTTTAACGATATCATATACCTGACTGCCGTGACAGATACTGTATCATCTAATTAGGAGAACGAGGAAAAGATCCTATATACTGTACATTGCTGCTTACGTTATATATATATATATATATATATATATATATATATATATAAAAAGTGGTCATCATCTGCAAGTCTGGCTCATATTCCTTTATTCCTGATGGCGATAGGCATCCATAGTGATCAGTGATTGGTCCCCCACTACCCACTGACTGTATCCCCAGCTGGTTATGTCACCAATTGGTTCTCCTGGTCTATTATTATTATTATTAACAGTTTCTTATAAAGCGCACACATATTCCGCAGCGCTGTACAGAGTATAATTGAACATTCACATCAGTCCCTGCCCCAGTGGAGCTTACAATCTATGCACACACAGACATTCTAGGGTTAATTTTGTTGGAAGCCAATCGACCTACCAGTATTTTTGGCTTGTGGGAGGAAACCGGAGTGCCCGGAGGAAACCCACGCGAACACAGGGAGAATATACAAACTCCGCACAGTTGGGGCCATGGTGGGAATCAAACCCATGACCTCAGCACTGTGAGGCAGTAATGCTAACCATTACACCATCCGTACTGCCCTGTATATATAACACATGGTGGAGATAGAACCCATGACCTCAGCGCTGTGAGGCAGTAATGTAACCATTACACCATCCGTACTGCCCTGTATATATATAACACATGGTGGGGATAGAACCCATGACCTCAGCGCTGTGAGGCAGTAATGCTAACCATTACACCGTCCGTGGTGCCCCACAGTCTATTTATATAGGGTGATGTGAATGAAGCAGCCCAATATGGCAGGACTTTCGCAAAGCGCCAGGGGAACTGATGGCTGAAATGTTTACAAGCTGATGCTAAGTGCTTTATAAATACCTGAAGTTGGGCAGATTGGGCTCTACAGATGGATGATCTTATTATTCTATGTAATGCAGAGGATTGTTTCACCTCCTGCACTCATTTGCATTCATTTCTGGATGCCTTAGGGCTCCCACACGCAGACAGTGAGACAGACCGCAGGAAGCTTAGTATTGTATCCTCGCTTTCCACACAAGGAACACATTCCCTGCGGCTTCCTTGCAGCACCGTCAGACCAAGTGCCCCCTAAGCCGCAGCCTGATTGATAGTCAGGACAGCCGGGAGCCTGGCATGGCCCACGTATTTCTCTGGGGGCATGGCCCAATCACAGGAGACAAATTAGACGCACGTGCATGGCAAATCGTCACACGAGGTGTTTGACGTGGCAACAATGAGTGTGGCTGCGGGTGCCGGATGACTCGCTGACAGTCGGGATTCCGAAGGTCGTTTCTTCGATATTGGAATCCCAATATACAGTACACGGGCTATTTTCCCTTGTACGACCCCCATAGAGGGAGAATAGAATAGATGGCAAGTGCAAGGGGCTTGAATGCCCTCGCCCCGCCTGTTGGTCTCCTTACAGTCGGAGAAACGACCCTTAGAATCCTGACCGTCGGAGAGTTATACCATACCCATGGCTACCTCTGTAGGTCAACCAGCATGTTTTCAGGATATCTGCTCATTAGCGCAGGATCTGGATAACTCACAGACAGTGTCCAGTTAGACAGTCAATCGGTCAACACCACAAGTTTGACAGTCAGTCGTCAGTCAACACCAAAAGCTAGACATTCAAGACATAAATAGCCCTTTCACACCGCACTTGTTAAACAGTATATTGCCGTTTTTTCACGTTTCAAAACGTTTAAGGCTGCAGTGGGAAAGCGCCAGAGTTCGTTTACCGTTAAAGATAACCGGTATTTCAAAACATTTAAAAAGCAGAGACCTACGCGTTTCAGAGCCGTTTCTAATGCAGTGAGAATAGCTCTGAGACTGTATTTAGTAAAAACAACAGATTCCAGACCCGTGATAGGCTGTCCCCTGCATTCTGCCTTGAAACGTGTTCAGGGGATTAAACGGGTTGACTGATGTGAATGGTACTTAAACGGTATTTAAAACGGTAATCTACTGCAATGGGCGGTATTCAATGAGGCTGATTCGCCAGGTTTTTATGGCGATTTTGTGCTGTAAGGCGAATTTCTGACTAAAACGGTGAATCACCCTATTCAATGACCAGATGGCGAATACATTTCAAGGTTTTTTTCGCCATGATTCACCGAGTAGCAATCGCTATCTTTTTATGGTGAAGTGGAATGTGAACTTTTAAAATAAAGTGTTTTATTTTTTACAATTGGTGTAAAAAAATCAGGAATTTTATTCTGAGGAGGGGCATGCTATTTTTATTCATGTGCTGTAAGCACATGAATATATATTTAATTTAAAAAAAAAAATCTTTTTTTTTTTTTTACACAGACCAGCCAGCAGGGGGCCGGAGCCGAGCCGCTCATTAGATATTCATATATTCACTTGACCCGATCATTACATATTCATGATCGGGTGTAGTGAATATACCCGGTCCCCTGCTGGCACCCCCGGGGGGACAGCCTGTGCTGCCTGGCTCCCGGGGAGCCCACATCCCCCCCACAAACGTTCTAGGGCAGGCAGGGAGACTTCCATCTCCCTGCCTGCTACCGTCCTCAGGCTCCCTGCAGCATTCGCTGCAGGAGCTCAAATTCGCCGGTCAGGGGCAGCGAGCCCCTGACCGGCGAAGTCTCCGGAACGCGGCGACCAGTGGCGAATGTGCAGCGAATCCTAAACAGGATTCGCTGCACATCGCCAAAATCCACATTGAATACCGCCCAATGTGAAGGCTCAGACCCGTTTTAAATACTGTTTAAAAATACCGTTTTTTGAAACGTTTTGGCAGTGTTAAAGCGGTAAAAAAGGGCAGTCTGAAAGGAGCATTAGTCAATAAGAGCTTTGTAGAAAGCAGCAACATTGTTCCAAAAATGAGACAAGTATTGTATAACAATATATCTCTGTCCATGAAGAGGAGGGCAGGGGGGCAAGAGCTCACATTGTCCTGTTTTCTGATAGGATTGATATATGGGTTACGATATAATAGACAAGGTCTAGGACGACCACTGATGGTCCACAGTGACTAGGTAGTCACCTGGGAATTGTCGACAGTGACAGAAGGCCAAAACAAGCTTAAGGTGGACATGGTCAACACTAACAAGGTCGACGTGAGGTTTTTGCATCTATGTCGGCACGTACACCGTATAAGTGTACCGCGTCCCTCGGCACACTATTATATCACTCTATGCCCACTTGGATAGTAAAGTATGAACCAAGGCGGTCTACACAAAAAAAACATGAAAAACTTGTGTCGAACTTGTGTGTCGACCATGGCCATGTCGACCTTAGGCTTGTGTTTAGGCAAGCCAATCCAGGGGCATTTTTTCAATCCCGGGATTCGGGATCGGTTTCCTAAAAAAAAAAAAAAAAAAACTTCCTGGCACCCCGCATATTTACTTACATTGGCGGTTGCGGCCAGGAGCCGAGTGGGCGGAGTGGTGTGGCCGGGAGCCGGTTGGTTCTGCCAAGAGTGGGTGGTGCAATGTGGTGCGGCTGAGAGCTGGGTGGGTAGTGCGGCTTGGTGAGCGGGGGGGGGGGGGTGGAAGACAGCGAGGTGGTCAGTTGGTGCTTCTGTGGGCGGGCCGGCGGCCTGCGCATCGTGACCTCTATCCACATCACGCTGCGTAGCTGCGTAGAGCTGAACATCCGGACGCTGCGCGGCATTAAACCGCACATCCCAATATCCCAGGATTGGAGACTCCAATCCAGGATTGAAATACCGGCAATTTTGGAACCAAATCCCATGAACCTGCCGATACGGGGATTGGCCACCCTACTTGTGTTGACCTTCTGTCAATGCCGACCTATGGTATGTCGACCATTTCCAGGTGTCAACCTAGTCAATGTCCACCATTAGTGGTCAACCTGTCGTCAACCTAGACATTGTCGACCCAGGTACAGCAGCATACCGGTATATGTCCCCTGACTTCTGCCCACTAACATCCTCCTTCTCGTAAAGAAGCAAAAACTTTAAAAAAGTCAAAAGTCTTAAGAAATGTTAATAATAATAGTAATAATGATAATAATTAGCGAATCCTCTAGTAACCATTTGGAGTTTGCCGTCTCCTGACAATTAACGCTCCCTGTTTTCTTTCCACGTCAGCCATGAGAAATATCACCTATCAGATCACCCCAGACGTCATCAAGGAGAGCGAGAGTATACAGCTGGGGCAGGATCTGAAGCTGTCGTGCCACGTGGATGCCGTCCCGCAGGATAAAGTCCAGTACACGTGGTACAAGAACCAGAAAGTCATAAAGACCTCGGACCACCTGCTGATCACTAGGAATGACCCGGAGCTTCCTCCTGTCACCAGCAGCTTGGAAATTATCGACCTTCGGTTCAGTGACTACGGGACCTACATGTGTGAGGCGTCATTACCCAACCTGCCCATTACTCTAAACAGCAGCGACATTAACATCTCTGCAGAAACTGGTGAGAACGGCGGCCTTTATTATACTAACACATACAGGGCCAGATGTATCAAGCTTCAAAAAGGGATAAAGTGGAGAGTGATAAACTACCAGCCAATCATCTCCTTCATAGCATTTTTCAAACTCATTTTATCACTTTTTTTTTTTTCAAAATGTTTTTATTAGGAGTCGGCACAATAAACATGGTACATAGAAAACAGAAGACTTTGAGACATCAAATATCTGTACAATGATGGCTGTAATAGCTATTTTATCACTTTTTGAAGCTTGATTCATCTGGCCCCACAGTATACTACTGGACTTCTCTAATTGCTGTTAACTTATATTCATTACAAACCATGTTTCTGTTGGTCTTAGGGGAAGAGTGATCAACTACTGGAGAGAGATAAAGTATCAATCAATGCGCTTCTGTCATTTTAAAGACTGAAAAATAGCAGCTGGTTAAAATTTTATCTCAAAACTTTAGCTTTCTCCAGGCTGCAGTACATCCCCACTATGCATCTTCTGTACGCGCCACAACCCAATACTTATTTGGTGCATACAGGCATTAATAACAATATGCATTTATAAATGCAAATAAAATTGCAAAAAGAACATGGGTCTTACAGGACTTTGGATGGCGAGCCAACCTTAACTGTCCTGGTGGAATGTTCTTACAGGACTTTGGATGGTGCGCCAACCTTAACTGTCCTGGTGGAATGTTCTTACAGGACTTTGGATGGCGAGCCAACCTTAGCTGTCCTGGTGGAATGTTCTTACAGGACTTTGGATGGTGAGCCAACCTTTGCTGTCCTGGTGGAATGTTCTTACAGGACTTTGGGATGGCGAGCCAACCTTTGCTGTCCGGGTGGAATGTTCTTACAGGACTTTGGATGGCGAGCCAACCTTTGCTGTCCTGGTTGAATGTTCTTACAGTACTTTGGATGGCAAGCCAACCTTTGCTGTCCTGGTGGAATGTTCTTACAGGACTTTGGATGGTGATCCAAACATTGTTGTCCTGGTTGAATGTTCTTACAGGACTTTGGATGGCGAGCCAACCTTTGCTGTCCTGGTGGAATGTTCTTACAGGACTTTGGATTGTGACCCGCCCTTTGCTGTACTGGTGGAATGTTCTTACAGGACTTTGGATTGTGACCCGCCCTTTGCTGTCCCTGTGGAATGTTCTTACAGGACTTTGAATGGCAAGCCAACCTTTGCTGTCCTGGTGGAATGTTCTTACAGTACTTTGGATGACGAGCCAAGCTTTGCTGTCCTGGTGGAATGTTCTTACAGGACTTTGGATGGTGAAATACCCTTTGCTGTCCTGGTGGAATGTTCTTACAGGACTTTGGATGGCAAGCCAACCTTTGCTGTCCTGGTGGAATGTTCTTACAGGACTTTGGATGGCGAGCCAACCTTTGCTGTCCTGGTGGAATGTTCTTACAGGACTTTGGATGGCGAGCCAACCTTTGCTGTCCTGGTGGAATGTTCTTACAGGACTTTGGATGGCGAGCCAACCTTTGCTGTCCTGGTGGAATGTTCTTACAGGACTTTGGATGGCGAGCCAACCTTTGCTGTCCTGGTGGAATGTTCTTACAGGACTTTGGATTGTGACCCGCCCTTTGCTGTACTGGTGGAATGTTCTTACAGGACTTTGAATTGTGACCCGCCCCTTGCTGTCCTGGTGGAATGTTCTTACAGGACTTTGGATGGCAAGCCAACCTTTGCTGTCCTGGTGGAATGTTCTTACAGGACTTTGGATGGTGATCCACCCTTTTCTGTCCTGGTGAAATGTTCTTACAGGACTTTGGGTGGTGATCCACCCTTTGCTGTCCTGGTGGAATGTTCTTACAGGACTTTGGATGGCGAGCCAACCTTTGCTGTCCTGGTGGAATGTTCTTACAGGACTTTGGATAGATTGGAGTTGGACAGTGAAGTTAATGTATCTCCTAACTTTAGGCCCTGGAAGCCACCATGACTTTATACTCTGTCTTGCAGTGCCTCCATCACTCAGCGTTCCCAAAGGACAATTAGTGATCACCGTGCGAGAGGGCTCTAGGGCAGAGCTTCAGTGTGAGGTGCGAGGAAAACCGCTGCCCCCCATCCTCTGGACCCGCGTGGACAAGGAAGCGGCCTTCCCCTCGGGAGAAATGGTGGTGGAAACCACAGACGGGAAACTGAGGTTGGACAATGTGACCAGAGAAATGAGTGGGACTTATAAGTGTCAGACAGCAAGATATAACGGCTTTAATATCCGAGCCAGGGAAGCCTCAGTGCACCTTAACGTGCAATGTGAGTACCTATAGCGCCGACATACGCCACAGTGTAAGCGACAGCTGTGTTATTTCATCTTATATACAAGTCCTCTGTGTGCGTGTGTCACACAGCTGTGCAGGTTACCCTATGAAGTGTGCCGGGATTTAATTTAATGTTTAATAATGCAATCAGAATATAATATCTGGGGATTTACACTGGGATGAACTTTTGATAACCAGACATGAAACAAAACACAATGACTTAATACAAAGAACCAAGAGCTGAGCTGAAAAGTACAGTATCAGTGAAATAGTCTGCAGACGTCCAGTGTCTGCAGTGCAGTGACCGTTCTGGAAGCATCGGAAATTGCTGCGGTCAGAGTGCGACCAAGATTGTGAGGGGCGATAGGGAGAGTACTGTATGTAAGTGAAGGTGCAGCTTTCTGGGGGGTTATTCTGATTCACTCAGAAATGCACAATCACTCTCTAATGGACAAAACCATGTGCACTGCAACTGGGGCAGATGTAACATGTGCAGAGAGAGTTAGATTTGGGTGAGTTATTTTTTCTGTGCAGAGTACATATTGGCTGCTTTATTTTTACAATGCAATATAGATATCAGTTTGAAGTACAAACCCCACCCAAATCTAACTCTCTCTGCACATGTTACATCAGCCCCAACTGCAGCGCAGCATGGTTTTGTCCATTAGAGAGTGATTGTGCCTTTCCGAGTAAATCAGAATAACCCCCATGGACTGTGGATACAGTAGGTCTTCCAATCAAAGGGCCTGATTCAGTTTGACTCACTAAGCAGCGTATTTTCGCGTCGTTGCGCAAATCCCTTCATTTGCATGTGAGGGGATGTGGCCGCATGAGTGAAAAATCATTCGGTGGTCTGAACTGACTTCTATCTGGAAAAGGGGGTGGGCACTGACGTCATGCCCCAAGCAGGCATCAGCCCACCTGCATTCCCAGGGGAACGCTCAGTGTTTTCATGGGGATGGCCTGCTCTAGGCCGCTCTCCGCCCCCTTCCCTCCCCTGCCTATGCGAACGCCATGCGGATTTTCGCCTATATGCATGCATAGACTTGCACCATCGGACCACTGACCAAATTCGGAAAGGTATGAACCTGAATCAGGCCCAAAGTGCAGGTTATGTATTACAACGTTGGTTTCGAACCCGGAAACGCGCTGCCCGCCCACTTACCATACAGGGACCTGCAGATCTAAGACGCCAGAGAGGCGGCTTAGATCCGGAAACGCTTGCAAAATCATTAGATGGTTGGTGAACATCGGTTGATTTTGACACCGTACGCAAGGCTGCAAATGTATATTTATGCTAAACATCCATTTGCATGCGTACGGGGAAATTGGCGTGCGTGGGGGGGGGGGTTTAGATGTGACTTTGGTAGCTTTGTGGGTCAACCAGAGGGCCTTTATGTATTTAGAAATCTGCGCTTGTAGATATTTAATGTATATAATCCACATTCTCCGCAGCAGACCGGAGCTATAAAGCCACATTGTGGAATATGTGCAACATATGGAGGGTAAAGAGGGTTAAAATGAAACATTGATGATTAGGGAATTGAATTTTAGGGCAGACGATAGCAATGGCATCTGTTACTCTCCCCCAGTCCCTCCGTGTCTCCGGTATACCCAGCACAGCCAGGCACAGCTCTTCTGTCTCCAGAAACATCTACTGCACACGGTCTGTGTCCCAGGGACTGCGCGGTCATATCCCCAGGTTGGGCTGTGACATCAGGAATATACTGTACATCTTTCCTCTGCAACTCTAATATATCATCGTATTGGTGTATACCGAGCGTTTCAAACGTTCGCGTTGTAAATGTATTCTATGTTTCGCATACAATCTCCAGGTATCTGTCTAACATCATTATCAGCTCCACGTCGGAATAGCCCTCCCTCCCCCCGGGATACTATTCACGGAATTCCGGGATTGGAAGCATCAATCCTGGGATGGAAATCCCGCTGATTTTAGGCCAAAATCTCGGGATTGGCCTCCCTAACTCCACGTACCTGTGATGCATAATATACTGTACACCTCCACGTACCTGTCCCACATCATTTACACCTCCATGTACCTGTCCCACATCATAAACACCTCCACGTACCTGTCCCACATCATTTAGACCTCCACGTACCTGTCCCACATCATTTACACCTCCACGTACCTTTCCTACATCATTTACACCTCCATGTACCTGCCCCTCATCATTTACACCTCCACGTACCTGTCCCACATCATTTACACCTCCACGTACTTGTCCCACATCATAAACACCTCCACGTACCTTTCCTACATCATTTACACCTCCACGTACCTGTCCCACATCATAAACACCTCCACGTACCTGTCCCACATCATTTACACCTCCACGTACCTGCCCCACATCATTTACACCTCCACGTACCTGTCCCACATCATTTACACCTCCACGTACTTGTCCCACATCATAAACACCTCCACGTACCTGTCCCACATCATTTACACCTCCACGTACCTGTCCCACATCGTTTACACCTCCTCATACCTGTCCCACATCATTTACACTTCCACGTACCTGTCCCACATCATAAACACCTCCACGTACCTGTCCCACATCATTTACACCTCCACGTACCTGTCCCACATCGTTTACACCTCCTCATACCTGTCCCACATCATTTACACCTCCATGTACCTGCCCCTCATCATTTACACCTCCACGTACATGCCCCTCATCATTTACACCTCCACATACCTGTCCCACATCATTTACACCTCCACATACCTGTCCCACATCATTTACACCTCCACGTACCTGTCCCACATCATTTACACCTCCACGTACCTGTCCCACATCATTTACACCTCCACGTACCTGTCCTACATCATTTACACCTCCACGTACCTGTCCTACATAATTTACACCTCCACGTACCTGTCCCACATCATTTACACCTCCACGTACCTGTCCCACATCATTTACACCTCCACGTACCTGTCCCACATCATTTACACCTCCACGTACCGTCCCTCATCATTTACACCTCCACGTACCTGTCCCACATCATTTACACCTCCACGTACTCTACCTGTCCCACATCATTTACACCTCCACATACCTGTCCCTCATCATTTACACCTCCACGTACCTGTCCCAAATCATTTACACCTCCACGTACCTGTCCCACATCATTTACACCTCCACGTACCTGTCCCACATCATTTACACCTCCACGTACCTGTCCCACATCATTTACACCTCCACGTACCTGTCCTACATCATTTACACCTCCACGTACCTGTCCTACATAATTTACACCTCCACGTACCTGTCCCACATCATTTACACCTCCACGTACCTGTCCCACATCATTTACACCTCCACGTACCTGTCCCTCATCATTTACACCTCCACGTACCTGTCCCACATCATTTACACCTCCACATACCTGTCCCTCATCATTTACACCTCCACGTACCTGTCCCAAATCATTTACACCTCCACGTACCTCTCCTACATCATTTACACCTCCACGTACCTCTCCTACATCATTTACACCTCCACGTACCTGTCCTACATCATTTACACCTCCACGTACCTGTCCCACATCATTTACACCTCCACGTACCTGTCCCACATCATTTACACCTCCACGTACCTGTCCCTCGTCATTTACACCTCCACGTACCTGTCCCACATCATTTACACCTCCACGTACCTCTCCTACATCATTTACACCTCCACGTACCTGTCCTAAATCATTTACACCTCCACGTACCTGTCCTACATCATTTACACCTCCACGTACCTGTCCCACATAATTTACACCTCCACGTACCTGTCCCACATCATTTACACCTCCACGTACCTGTCTTACATCATTTACACCTCCACGTACCTGTCCCACATCATTTACACCTACACGTACCTGTCCCACATCATAAACCCCTCCACGTACCTGTCCCACATCGTTTACACCTCCACGTACCTGTCCCACATCGTTTACACCTCCTCATAACTGTCCCACCTCATTTACACCTCCACGTACCTGTCCCACCTCATTTACACCTCCATGTACCTGTCCCACATCATTTACACCTCCACGTACCTGTCCCACATCATTTACACCTCCACGTACCTGTCCCACATCATTTACACCTCCACGTACCTGTCCCACATCATTTACACCTCCACGTACCTGTCCTACATCATTTACACCTCCACGTACCTGTCCCACATCATTTACACCTCCACGTACCTGTCCTACGTCATTTACACCTCCACGTACCTGTCCCACCTCATTTACACCTCCACGTACCTGTCCTACATCATTTACACCTCCACGTACCTGTCCCACATCATTTACACCTCTCACAATGGGGAAAATAATTCAATGGTGAGTGATTTTCCCACCTGTATGCATTCACAGTCGCAGGCAGTGGCGACGAGTGAGAACTCAGCGGGGTGGCGTTTACCTGCTCACTGCGCTCCAAACACTCGCAGCCCAGAGAGCAGTCTGAATCAGGCCCATAGTGTTGAGCAACCAACCCTGAGGCCACTTCGAGGACGTAAAGAAATAACGCAAGCATCATCCCGTCAGCTCCCTACTAGTCTGAATACCGGGGACTGCATGATGTATCCCACCCCAGGCCCCTGCTCCTCCCGCTAATCCCTAACAGATCTGTTGTGTGCATTATAGCATCCAGCTGCAGCTGTGTACCGCGCCGGTGTCAGCGTGTAATTTGTACTCCTGGCAACGTAGCCTTTTCATTTCTAGTGATTACCCCGGAGCCAGTATGTTCTCCTCTGTAAATACAACACAAATATATTTTATCTAACAAGGAAAGAGCGTGTTTCCTGTCAAGGTGAGCCTGCTGTGTGCTTCTCATTAATGCAGTTACAGTAGCGTGGGCATCTTCTCGCGGAAAACATCATTTGTTCTCAGCGCTTCGCTCCTTGACCCAAGAGCCGGCACAATCCGCGTTATCATGGACACATTATAGAAAAAAAATATGAGATCCAACAAATCATCTGTCGCTTTGCTTTCTCTGCTAATAGCAGCAGCTCTCAACGGCACAGACACTTCATTAGTGCCCGTCGGGGGCTGGAGACCCCATCTTGCCAGATGTTGGATGCGTGCGTCTGGTCAGGTCCTGATAATAAGTCTGCCCCCCAGCCAATGTACCAACAGTCACATCTGCTTTCCCATCCCGCGCCCCCCAGCCAATGTACCAACAGTCACGTCTGCTTTCCCATCCCCTGCCCCCCAAGCCGATGTACCAACAGTCACGACTTGTACCCAGAGAATGGGGCTGAGCGGCGCCTGCATCCAAGCTTATAGAAATTAATGGGGATAAGAAGACCCCCTATCTACTTGTTACATTAAGGCTATATTAGGACTTGTGGAGATGTTTGATAGATGATAAAAGAAGTGGGATCATTTGTGGCATTGGGGCCTATTAATCAAAATGCGTCAATGTGGATATATATATTATCAAAAGTGCAATATACAATATAAGTTAAGGGTTAATTTACCAATTTGCTGGGCCAGTTTTTACCAATATGTCCGTGGGCATCAGAATAAGGGCCTCATGTTTATTAACTGTATATTCAATGCAATCTGGGTGCGATATTAGCGCCCATGATCCCATTGCAATATGTGATTGTACCGGGCCAATATATCAATGAGCATTAGCAGGGACAAGAGATCCTAAATTAGCCCACCCCTGTGTTGTGTCAATGTGGAAGCAGGACTAGTTTGTAATAGGGTTGCCTATCGACCATCGATGATTTGAAATCATTAATGGTTTATGGTCGATGTAGAATAGTTTTACCATCGATTGGAGGAAACTAAATGCTTTCTTTCCATCAATGTCAAGCATAGCGAATATTTTTTTTCCGTATTCCCCAAAGGGCCGGGACACAGAGCATAACTCCGCCCCCGACACCTGTAAAGCCTGGCCCACATGTTTGCCGCCTGATGCCCAATTCAGTCTCGCGTTGAGTTCCTTCGCTCACGCTGCGGTTCTCTGGCCTTCGGTTTAAGGCTTGTCCCTGGCTTCAATATAAGGGTTACTTGTTCCCCGTTCTCAGTCCTCGTGTCTCCCTGGGCTCAGTGATCAGACCCCGGCTCTCTTTCCCCTGTATCAGGCTCCTTAGGTTGCCCAGGCCGGAGTGATGCTGTTGCTATGCCAACACAATGATGATGGAGCAAGAGTTCAATATGGGTTTTTCATTATTATTATTTTTTTTACTACTTTACCAATACAGTGGGCATAGAGGGAGAATATCATAGTGTGCCCGAAGCACTTATGGCTATGTCGACATAGGTCCATGTCAATGTTGACCTACAGTATGTCAACATAGCCACCGAAAAACTGTAAAACCTCATGTCGACCTTATTTCCATGTTGACCTATTCTTGTGCTGACCTTTATGACCATGTTGATCTAATGCATTTCGACCTTATTGATTTGTCGACCTTTTGACTGCCAACCAATTGTGTTCGACCTTTTGACTGTCGACATAGACAGTGTTGACCTAATGACCCCATACCCATGCTGCAATTAGGGGCATATCTGTGTGGTAACTGGGGGGGGGGGGGGGGGGCTGAGTTCAGTACATATATATATATATATATATATATCAATAATGGATGTAGTGTCGCAGTGCACATGGGCCCCAGAGTCCCAGGGGGGCCCACATCGTGCACTTTGCACCCATCTTTGTGATGTTTAGGATACGGTCGGTTTGCCGACCTAAAGATGGTCGACCAGTCATTAGGTTGACACCACTGGGTCGACATACTGTAAGGTCGACAGGGGTCTAGGTCGACATGGGACAAGGTCATCAGGTCATTAGGTTGACAAAAGCATTAGGTCGACATGGTCTAGGTCGGCAGTCAAAAGGTTGACATGGGGTTTTTCACTGTTTTTTGAGCCGACATGTGCCGACAGGTGGTATTTCATGCCCTACCATCCACTAGGGCGTGGTGGGAGAATAAAATAGTGTGCCGATCGCAGCGAGCCATGCTAGGGGACGCGGTGCACTTAATCCTATGCCCATCTCGACAGTGTCGTCATTCTGGTAAAAAAACTGTGAAAAACCCCATATCAACCTTTTGACGGTCGACTTAAACCATGTCAACCTAATACATGTGTCGACCTAATGACCTGTTGGCCTTGTCCCATGTCGACCTAGACCTCTGTCGACTTTGCAGTATGTCGACCCAGTGGTGTCGACCCAATGATTGTCGACCATCTTTAGGTCGACACAATGATCCATATCAGATATTTACCCTCTGCAGTGCAGCGGCGGTGGCAGGAGCGCTGCCGAAAATGAATTGCTGGAAAAATGGCCGCAGCGCTATTTTTAGTGGAGGTTCGCACATGCGCAATAAGGACTAGTGGTCAGACCTTACTCTTACTGCTCCCGGCAGAGAAGAGGGGGTCCGTTCGGATGAGGCTGCATACGGGCCTCTGGCTCTATTAAGACGCCCTTGGTGTTGACGTAACTGCAAATGTATCTCATCCCAATCGCTTGTGATAACCGTTAACAGGCCCCTTAAATAAACTTATTCCAACAAACCGCTTGTTTTTATATCAACTTTGTTCCCCTCCTATAGTAGTTGTCACTGGCAGAATCCCTCCCCCCCCTCCAGTGTCTGCGATCCTCCGCTCTCCTATGTGTAGGTATGTCTCACCAGCAGACGCAGCCACGGTAACACCGGAGAATTGTACTGTACTTAAGGTTAATAACTTCTTTCCATTCGGGTCTGCCGGATCCTCTGTCTGCGCTGCCGGAGAATGAAGCCACAGGGACTGGAATCAGAATTCTACGACTTATACTTTTTTTCTTCCCAGCGCACATTTCTTATGCCCCAATGGCTGGGCGCCAGAACACATTAAATAAAAATGGCAGGACTGCTGATATTAAGCTTTCTCCGCAAACCATCATAATAACACAAAACACTTTTTATTGGTCTAATAACGAACTGGGAAAGTGCAGCAAGCTGCTGGCCGCATATCATATAATGGATGTGTTTAATAGTGCGGCCTCCATTGGGGTTTATAACGGAGACGTTCAGTGTACAGCACAGACATGAGTAATGGAGACCCCCACGCTATGTCTGTGCAGCCTCTGATGGGAAGCTGCCCGAGCGCTGAAGCCGTTCGGGAATCCGCAGTCTGAGTGCATTAGGTTCTGACCACCACCTCGTCCGCTCTGAGAGTTCCCTGTTATTAATATCCTATAGCTATGGATGTCCCAGTATAACACAAGCCGAGTGCCAGATAGCCCCGGTTCTTCCTCCGTCTTGTATTCAACCCATCTGAGCACAGAAAGCGACTGCAGCAGACAGTGTTGTGTTCTTAACCCAATGACCCAACATTTCCACCCAACGACCCAACATTTCCACCCAACATTTCCATATGTGCCGTTATCAAATCAGTGGGAGAGTCATGGGAATCACATACAGTAAGTGCACCATCCATGTGCATGTTAGATCATCAGAGGCTACTTTAGGCCTGATTCAGTCCTGCTCGCTAGGCACCTCTCGCATGCAGCCACGCAGAGGAGAAATCATTCGATAGTCGCTCACCATCGGATGATTTTGCAGCCTTCGCTCTGAATCGTAATGCTATACTTATGACGGCAGCCACACGCCCCGAGGATTCATGGGCACACCTGCATTCGTAGCAGTACACCCAACATTTCCATGGGCGCGCCCACTGTTTTTTTGGCACGCCCATAAATTGCTGAGTGGTCCCCTATACCCGCCCCTTTCCCGCCCACAATTCCCACATATGCATGCGCAAACCCAAACCATCGTGAACGGAGGCGAATTAGGAACTGAGCGATCTGGCCTGAATCACCCCGTTTTTCCGGTAAAGGATATGCCAGGCTCTCGCGTGTTGTGACCCACCGTAAGAAATATGAGAAAATTGTAGTTGATTTTATTAACAATTTAAGATCCTATTTGCGCAATCTCTGGATAAATACATCTCCCTCTTCAGCCTGCTATTTCCGGGGACGGCGAAACGCGCTGCCAATGGTTGCAATTGTGCACATTGTTTTGATCAATACGAGATGAATCCGAGGCGTTCCAGGCTTTGGAGGTCCCCATTGGTGGGTGTAGGGTAACACCATCTCTCAGCTTTTCGGCAATTAATAAAATGTTGAGATTATAGACAATAAAATCGATGAGCTCCAGTGCAATCATAGAGAGTTCAAATTTTGGTTAATTAGGAACAGTTTAGAAGCCCTTTCTCTGGTGAAAACAGAAAGCATGGGATTTTATTTTTCTTTACAGGTCCTTCTCCCATTTTTGTGGTGACCCCACTTTCCTGGAGATCCCTTCCCTGGGCAAAACTGTCTAGGGCTGGTTGATGGTGATGATTATAAAATAAATTGTACAGGTCACTATGTAGACGCTGTGATGTAACCGTTCATTGTCACAGCTCTTATATAAAACTGCCTCCAATTTCCTGTAATACTGGCTGTGATGTCATAGACTTAGTCTCAGCTGAGTCACTTTGTCCCGCTAGCTGCGGTGTCATAGACTTAGTCTCAGCTGAGTCACTTTGTCCAGCTCGCTATGTGTGTACAATAAATGGAACGAAAATACATTTTACCCTCCACCGCTCAACATCTCTAACGTCTAGACTTCTGTCAGTGCATGGAAAGCTGTGCTTGTGTATGTGACCAGAAGGTCAACCGGCACAATGCCATCAATGACAAAAGGTCAATAGAAGCCAAAGGTCAATGTGGCAAAGGTCAACAAGAGATTTTCTTACTAACATCCATGTGGACTATGATTGGGACTAGTAAAATGCAGGGCCATCTTAACAGCATTAAGTGCCCCCAGGCAAAGCAGTGCAGTGGGGCCCCTACCTACCTACATAACCACTACACTTTAACACTTTTACACACGTTTCCCTCCATCGTGCCTCTTCTGTTGCTCTTCACTTACCTTTCCGTTGCCTTCTTCTCTTCTGATTTCTTCTCTTCAGTCTTCTGTATTGTCCGTTGCGGCGGTGGCTCCTCTTTCTGTGCTCCTCACTGATAACGTTGGGCATGATGACATCACACCCGACATTCGGTGTGACCACTGGAGGAGGAGGACAGGGGGAGGAGGGATGCCAGCTAACACTAACGTTGGCATAAGCAATGTTTTATTTTTGGTTTGCCCTGACTTAGGCCACTCTAGGACCCCTATGCTTATAGGGCCCTGGGCAGTATCCCACTCACCCCAGTGAGAAACATGGCCCCGGTACAGTGCGTCAAGCGGAGCAAAGCACCTGGCCTGAAGCATGTTGGCCAAAACTAGCCATGCAAGGGTATGCCAATGTCGACACCACTTGCTCAGGTGTCGACATTAACATAAAAAAAAACAGAAACCGTACGTTGGCCTTTTCATGTGTCAACATTTTCCACATAGACCTTTTGCTTGTGTCAAGCTTTTGTCAATGTTGACCTTTTGAGCCATACCTGCATAGCCATTGGTGAATAGATGTTTTTATAAAGAGATTACTGAATACAAGCGCTAATACTTCCTGTTGCGTGTTTCCTCTTTATCACTAGTTGCCCCGGTGGTGGAACCCAAGTTCATGGACATCCGTCAGGCGATGCAGCGCAATGTCACGTTGAGGTGCAACATGCTGAAAGGGAGCCCTGTCAAGGTGGCCACCGCCGTGTGGCGGTTTAATCGGAGTCTGCTGAGCACCCCACCCCTCGAGCAACAGGAGTATTCCGAGTATAAGATCAATAGTATGAGCCGGGAGACCAGTGGCACCTACGAATGTACCATCTCCAACGACGTGGGCTCTGACGCCTGTGTCTTTCAGGTGACCGGTGAGTGGTGTCGCTATGTCATATTTGTCTGAGCTCCATTTTATAACGATGCTAATTACCGGCGGCATGTTTTGTTTAGATTCACTGTGATGCTAAAGAAGCTGACGATTTTTCTCCTCCTTGGCAGCGTCCTCTGCTGTGTTGCTGGCAGCTTACCGCTGTTGGCAGGCAGCGGGCTGCTGAATTATGTTCAGTGGTCTGGCGATAAGGAGTAGAAGCCGCCAGATTCTTAATAAGCTACTGCTTTGCTGTTGACCTTAGTTGCGGACTTTATGATGCCGAAAGGCCAATCACAGCAGAGCAGCCTGCTAAGAGAGAGCACTAAGCAGCAAATCGAAAAGAGGCGGAACATAGTGGTTGCCGCTGGTGATCCCTGCGGTGGCTTATTCACGAAGCAGTGAAAACAGTGGAGAAATGAGCCAGTCATAAGCGTGCGCACAGGGGACACCTCTTGTGCACGTGCACACCTTAATGCCAGGCACCCCCACAGCTATGCTCCGCTCCCCACCGCCACCATTTCCCCTTCCCTCATTCCTCCGAGGCCGCAGCTGCACGAAGGATATAACAGTGGGGGATCTCCGAGTGCTGTGATTTGCGGTAATTTAGGGAGTGGAGCCAATGCCAGGAAGTGCCCATCCTATTAGAGTCCTCTGCAGCTGCTGGTGACAGGTAAAACCCCCTCTCTGTCTCACTCTCTCTCTATCCCCCTCCCCTCCTCTCCTTCTCTACCTGGCGTAATGTATGTAACGGGGGCTCTGTCTGGCATAACGAGTGACTGGGGCTCTACCTGGTGTAATGTGTATAATAGCCTCATTCCGGCGTAACGTGCATCTGTGGCTCCACCTGGCATAACATGTATAATGGGGCTCTGCCTGGCATAACATGTAATGGGGGCTTTGCCTGTCGTAATGTGTAATAAGACACACCCCCCCCCCCCCCCCAGCAGTGCACACCCTAATAAGATGTGCTGCGCACGCCTATGGAGCCTGTAGAGAAGTTGCCCATGGCAACCACTCAACTGCTACGGAAAACTGATGCACTTGATAAATGTTTCTTCAAAGCTGATGGGTGGCCTTTCTCATCTTCCTTACTGGCTCACTACTCCCCTCTTCTCACTGCTTCGTGTAAAGACCCCTAAAAGGTCAAGAAAATTTGAAAAGCAGTTTATCAAATAAAGCAATTGGAAAGGGGCGTGGTAAGTTCCTATTCTTGGAGAGGAGGGGGGGGGGGGGGGGAGGAGGTCCAAACCAGTATCAATTTAGTCCTCTTTTGTATCAGTAGCAACTTACTGCCTTTTCATGTAATTTAACGGCTTTTGGGAAAATATTTTTGTCTTTGACATTTCAATCCTAAAATAATCACAAAGACCTTTAAGCTGATGTTACTGTAGTTTTTATGTATAAAAACTCGTCACTAAATGACTGACCAGCGTTTATGGTTTATTCTCTTAAAAAAATGTTCCAAGAGAATCTAAATTCTGAAATTATATAAAATGTCATTTTCTGTTGTTTTTTTGTGATGGCGTTTCCGGATTTGCCCAGGCAAGGCCTACAGCCCCGAGTTCTATTACGACACACCAGACCCGATTGAAACCAACAAGCAGTTTAAGAACTATTCGTACCTGGTGCAGTGGACGCAGAAGGAGCCCCAAGCCGTGGATCCGGTAACAAGTTACAGGCTGGAACTGAAACCGGTAAGCCGTAGATATTAATGGTTCTCTGTGCTCATGGAAGATAAGTACAGGAGGGGTAACCGGTGGCGACACACCATCATTCCCGTTACTTGGGCCCTTTTTACCTGATTCCGATGCATCGGGCTGAGAAATCCGGTGAAAAGTGTCAAATCGCATGTGTTTAACCTCTGATTTCGTGAGCGATGGATCGGAGCCATAAAGGTTTATCAGAACCAGCAGCATTGGCTGTGATCGCATATGATACATCGGGATGCGGTCATTTGTTCTACAGCATTATGGTCGACACCATTAGGTCGACATGGGAAAAGTCGACATGGGGTCTAGGTCGACATGGGAAAATGTCGACTTGTCTCTAGGTCGAAAGGTCATTAGTTCGAAAGGTTGTTAGTTTGACAGGTCATTAGTTCGCCATTGTCGACAGTCAAAATGTCGACATGGGGTTTTTCACTGTTTTTTGAGCCAACATGTGACGACAGGCGGTATTTCATGCCCTACCATCCACTAGGGCGTGGTGGGAGAATAAAATAGTGTGCCCGACGCATTGAGCAGTGCACTTTAGAATGCGTCCATGTTGACTGTGTTGAAATTCAGGTAAAAAAATTTTTAAAAATCCCATGTCGACCTTTTGACTGTCGAACTACTGACCTGTCGAGCTAATGACCTTTCGACCTAGAACCATGTCGACCTTTTCCCATGTCGACCTAATGGTGTCGACCTAATGACTGTAAATGTGTGGGGGCCGACCATTCAGCCTGACATTCTTTGAATCATTGATCACATCAGAATGGTCCCCCACTCTGCCCCCATTCACTCTATGTCCGCCAGCCTGCCCCTTCTTCACTGTATGTCCATCAGTGCCTCCATTCATTGTATGTCCCCAAGCCTGACCCTCCTTCACTGTATGACTCCCATTCACTGTATGACCCCCATTCACTATGTACCCCACTCTGCCCCCATTCACTGTATGTCCCCCAGCCTGCCCCTGCTCCCCCTTCTCTGAATGGCCATCACTGCCTCCATTCACTGTATGTCCCCCAGCCTGACCCTCCTTCACTGTATGTCCCCCATTCTGCCCCCTCCATTCTCTGTATGTTTCCCAGCCCCTTGTGTGAGCCAGAGGAAGAAGAGGCAAAGCAGGCACTGCAAGGACAGGAGATGCTTGTGCTCCCACTGCTGCCCTCCTTCACTCTGCATGTTACGGGAGCAAGCTTCCCCCTTGCTGCCCCCTCCCCAAACACTGCTGTCACTGTGATTGTGGAGTAGGGTGATATACGATTGCAGCAGCAGGGGTAGGACGCCAAACACATCTCACTGTGGCGGCCGGCACCTCCTCACTGCAGCAGACAGCAAGGTAAAGGCGTGCTCGCCGGAGCCCCACCTTTAGTGTCCTGTGCTGTGCTTCCCACATCTGGTGCTCTGCCCGCTTCCAGCTGGAGGCTGCGGGCTGCTTGAAATGACAGCACGGGCCGCAATTGGCCCCCTGGCCTGACTTTGGACATGCCTGCTGTAGAACAAAAGATCCCAACCCGATACATCTTAGGCGACTGCATACGGTGCATTGTAGGGGTGATTTAGGTGGAATCGGTTCCTGGCATATTCGGGCCAAAGACCAATTGGTGCGGCTCTGTGCATGCACATGTGCGTATTTGCGCATGCGCAGGGTTGCAGTGCGAATGCCTTTGGCGAATATCACAGTGGGCGAGTCGTTCGCACATGCAGGGGAGAGATGGAGGCAGTTTTTTGTGGACGCCCCCCATGAAAAGGATGGACGTCCCCTGGGAACGCAGGCGGGCTTATGCGATTTCGACCCTTGAGAAGTCACATAAGTGTGTGGGGGCCTTAATAATCAGGACACCTGAATGGCAAAATAATTAGTAAAAGTTGCAAGACGGCGTTGTTTACAAACCAACAAATTCAAATGACGATATATTTGTAAACATGACCCTTTAGCGGATAAACAACATCCTCTACTTACCTCAATATAACACAACGTCTCTGGTATACCAAGGACAATAACAGCGACTATTGTATATATATATTTATAGCATTAAGTCTTTGTTGTCAGGGTTTCCGATAAGAGGCCTCGATGTCCGCCCACTGGTGTCCCACCTGATTTTAGAAAGCGCATTATTTTCTTGAACTGGAGGACTTGTTGACGGCGCACAGGGAGCAGGCCTTTATGTGGTTATTGATCTGTGTGCTGCGCCGGCTTGTCTTTATATTAGCTGGTAAAGAGGCTCTTTACATAAGCGCCACTGCAGCCTCCTTGCTCCCATTATCCGTTCAGCAGAGGAGCATTAATGAAATCACTGTGCGGTGAAGGGCTCATGCTCTACACTACAAAGGGTATTAAAAGCATTCCCGTGCCTGAGTGCGATGCGTATCGGCGGATTAGCAGTGTTGCTGGTGGAGAATAGAACCATTAAGGATGAACAAGGAAAGGTCACGCCATACTATATCATACCCTCCAATATGACCTATTCCATTAGGTGCAAAATGCTCTGTTCCTGGACTTCCCTGGCGGCGGCAGTTACAGAGGTTGGGCTGCAGCACAGTCCAATATTCAAAAAGGGGGGGTCACACCTACTGCCGCACCAAACATCACTGTCCTGGACCCCCCTCTTTGAATTTTGGACTGTGCTGAAGCCCCACCTCTGTAACTGCCACTGGCAGATGATACTATATTTGGCTTTTGACTTTTTGAGCCCTAAAATGTACCAAGGATACTGTAATGGAAACTACTGAGGAGGAGAGGGATCTAGGGGTCACTATGTAAGGTGACATAAAGGCAGGTAGGCAATGTAACAAAGCAATGAGGAAGGCAAGTCAGATTTCCAGGCTCATTGAGACGGTCCTGGTTCCCCAAATACAGGAGGTTGGGGGGAATCGTGGGGATCCTCCGTATTTAAGAAACCAGCACCCAAACCTGGACCGTCTTGGTTCCAAAAATACAGGGGACAAAAAAACTGGGCTCCCCTGTATTTTAGAACCAACACAGGCTCCAACAGCCAGCAATTATTACAAAAATAATTGTAAAAATACATTGGTTTTCACAGTCAAACTGCAAGTCCCAGCAGGCCTCCCCCGCATGCTAGGACATGCGGGGCATTACTGGGCCCACTGGTTCTTGTAGTTCACCTTGTTCAACAATGTAGAAAAAAGACACAAACACATAGAACAGTACAAGTTTAAGATACACTGCCACACTCTCACTTAACGTACTCATCCTTACCAGGTTCCAGCGACTGAGCGCCTGCTTTTCCAGCACATTATACAAATTCATCAGCCCAGCACCCATCGCCCAGGGGCGCCGGGGACAGCCCCGGGCTTCAGCCTTGGAATGGTGAAGCCTGGGGGACCCCTTTATTAGGGGGGTCCTCTCTCCTCCGGGTACCCTGTCCAGGGCTGACTAGCCAGGTTGAGCATGATTCGGCCGGGAAAAGTGTCCCCCGGCTGTGGCATGGCTGTGCCATGACACCGCTGACTGTTGGATGCCGGTGCTGGTTGTAAAATACAGGGGAACCCAAGTTTTTTGGCCCCCGTATCTTTGGAGCCAGGACTGGTCCAAAAGCCCGATGCTGGTTTCTTAATTATGGGGGATTGCCATGATTTCCCCCGTATATATGGGGAACCAGGACCAGTCCAATGTGCCCGGGGCTAGTTATGCTCGGAGGGGGGGACCACGTGCCTTTTTTTTTTTTACATTTAACTTTAGACACTTTTTTTGGACAGAACCATGCACAGATTTCACTGATCTGGTTCTGTCCAACGCGCCAGGCTGGACCTGGTCTATTTGTTTTGTGATTTTTGGTCATTTTAAGGGTGCGAATTGAACATTTGCACCCTATTACATTTGTGATTCTATGAGAAAACATCTGGATGCGATTTTGAATGTGCGATTTTTTTTTTTAGACAGGTCAAACGTGCAAATGTTACTGCAATCTGCACTTTTACTACATGTGCACTTCGGAAAACCACTGTTTTTTACCATCTCTTATATATTTGGCTACATCTGTCGCTCAAAGTGTGTGAGTGTGTCTGTAACGCTGGGTGGAGCCTCTGACTCACATGACTGACACACATGACAGAGCACCAGCCCAGTGAGCCCACAGTGCCAGACACCCTCTGCCTCCCCATGTTGCCCAGGAACCTACTCCACAGCCACCAGGTGAGCGCCCCCCGCTGCGCCCCCCCTCCCGCGATGAGGGCCCCCCCCAATTCTGTGTTTATTTTTTCTTGTGGCGATTCGCGGCACCCCCCACGACCCCCACTCCCGCGATTCACGCCCCCCCTCCACACGATTCGCGCCCCCACCCCGTGACCCCCCCTCCCGCAATTGGTGGACCCCCCCCCCCAGCAACCTCCCACGATTTGTGGCAACCCGCGATGCCCCCTCCCACGATTTGCGGTAACCCACCGCGCCCCTCCCGTGATTCGCGGCACACCCCCCCCATATGCCCACACACCCCTATCACTACCCAGCTTCCTGCTCTCCTGAACCACTGGGGAGTCGCTCATAGCCCAGCCTCCTGCTCTCATGCACCCTAACTCCCACCCAGTAGGAGGAGACACTGACTCAGGGCCACCGTCCTGTACTCCTGTACTGCCACGCTGGACCCTCACCCTCTGACAGAAGCTGCACAGTGTCCCCCACCCTCCTCTTTAGCCCCCCTTATGCCCACACACCCCTATCACTACCCAGCCTCCTGTTTTCCTGTGTCGTGACCTCCGCCAGTGGGGAGCCGCTGACTCAAAAACACCCTACTATACTATTGCACACACACACACCTAAACAACCGCTTTTTAATTAAACAAAACAATACACACCCCCTTCCAAATCATTTGCTCTCTATTTAACACATTTCACCTATAACTCAAGTTGCAATACAGGGCATCTTACATACAATTCTAACCATATTTCTCATATACAAACGCTCACAAATTAAGGGGGCGCAGCCCCTTGCGACGGTGTGAAGAGCGCCCGTAGGGCGCAATGAATCACCTAGTTAAATCATACAAGTCTAAAAGATCATACCCTATTACATTTTGCCCTATACTGTATATGGGTTAGAACAATGCCTTCATTTTAGGCTACATCAGTGTATATTGATCCGCATTACTGCGCCCTGCTGAGGATTCGGTGCCAAGTCACTGACCTGCCATTTCTCCTCACTGACCTTCACATAAATAAGGGGAAGTGACCTTTCCGTGTGTAATATCAGCAGAGACGCAGCCTCGTCTGCCCCCAGTCGCTCGCTGCTTACTGACGTGAAATGGATCATTTCTGACAGGGGCACACAGATTGTACAGGTTAGTGTGCTATGTATCCACCGTGGCCTTTATAAATATATTACCTACCACATAAAACTACATTGCTTAGTATATGTTTATCTGTGCTTATAACGTGCCGGTACAGTATATATATAACATATAATGGTTCAGTCACCATCAATCTTTATCAATCGGTTATACTTGTCAATATTAGACTGCATTGAGGGGTCCATTTATTAATTATTGATTTTATTTACCTGATAATTATCATTTCTTAGCGCCGCTATGCGTGCCAATCCAATAGGACCCCGTCCCTGCGATTTGCACACATAGGGGCTTATGGTTCACTCTTATGGTGTGTACACACGTTAGATGTGCCTTAAGATCCTATCCACGATCTGATCAGATAGGATCGTGGATAGGATCTTAAGGCACATCCGATTTGCATCCTATCTTGACTATATAGTGCAGATCTGCACTATATAGACAAGGCAGCCAAGACTTTCTGGCTTCCGATACGTGAACGCGCATCGGGATCGCAAAGGGTTAAAACCCTTGCGATCTGCATCCGATGCCGATCCGATGTTGACTATATCGTCAACATCGGAAAGGAAATCGGACCGTGTGTACACAGGGGCAAATTCCTTCTCGAATGGACAAAACCATGTGCACTGCAGGTGGGGCAGATGTAACTTGTGTAGAGAGATTTGGGTGAGTTATTTTGTTTCTGTGCAATAAAAATACTGACTGCTTTATTTCTACACTGTAACATACAGATGGGTCTGTTCCCATCTTTGCAGGGGATGGCGCTGGCGTCGCCAGCCACCATCCCCCGCCAGCGCCATGGCGATCGTGAGAAGGGGACGCGCGCGCACGAGAGGCGCGCGCGCCCCCTCCCGACGGCGCTTCGAAACGTTTCCCCGGGTCCCCGCCGGCTTGCCGGCGGTAACCCGGGGTCCCCGCCGCCTGCCCGCATCCCCCCTAACCCCCCCCTAACCCCGTCCGTCTCCCTGAGGCGGAGACGGACAGGGTTTCCGCCACGCTAGCGACGGAGACTGAGACGCGCGTGCGCGTGAGACGCACGCGCGTCTCAGTCTCCTCGCTGGCGAGGCTGCTGGCAGGTCGCCAGCGCGTACGTTCTGGCGACCCGCCAGCAAGGATGGGAATAGGGACATACTGTAGATCTCACTTTGAACTAAAACCCCACCCAAATCTAATTCTCTCTGCACAAGTAACATCTGCCCCACCTGCAGTGCACATGGATTTGTCCATTTGAGAAGGAATTTGCCTCTAAGAATAAGGCCCTTAAAGTGAACATATTACTGAGGCCATCATTTTACTTTCACCGTCACATTACTGTGCATATTTGTGTATGCTGATTGCTCAAGTGAAGCGTGCCAGGGAGGGATCCTATGGATGTGGTGCAGTGCAAAAGGGCCCCTGGAAAGGGGCCCACTGCTGCCACTAAGAACTAAGAGGCCCACTGCTGCCTATGTCACCCTGTTTCTGTCCAGTGTTTTTTTCTGTCACACCCTGCCTCCCCCTGCCTCTCCTTATCGCCCTCTGCCTCTCCTTGTCACCCTCTGCCTCTCCCTGTCACCCACTGCCATGTTGCATATTGTGAACTTCAGTTTGGATGGAGGAGGGGGGCCCAAATTATATTTTTGCACCTGGGCCCACAGCCCACAAGTTCCTCCACTGGATGGTGTTAGATACCAGTGGTGTTTACAAACCAACATACGTAGTGTATCAGGGAGCCCATTTTTTCCATTCATTTGTGCGTTGACTGTCTGCCAGGGGCGGATTGGGATTGAAACCCGCCTGGGGGGGATGGGGGCGCTGCTAACGCTGTGACCAGGGGAAGGGGGGGCTGCTACCCGGGGGTGGGGGGTGGGGGGGGGGGGGGCGCTGCTAACGCTATCGCTCGGGGATGGGGGGGGGGTGTGTGCGGACACTACTCACCATGCACCACACCATGTGGCCGCAGCCTGGTCACCAAGTGCAGCATAGCCCAAAACAAATATGACCGCCGCATATGTGCATATAATATATGCATATATGCAGCGGCCATATTTGTTTTGGGCTATGCTGCCGTTTGTGACCAGGCTGCGGCAGCCCTGGAAGCACGGTCGGCGGCCCAGCCAGAGGGAAATCTGGACCGGCTTCCCGGTGGGCCAATCCGCCTCTGCTGTCCGCAGTATTTGTGGAGGCTACGGGAGACTTCTCCGCTACTTTCTCATTATTGGGTCCTGATACATTTCCCCCAGATGTTTATAAAGAAATCACCTCATACAAAACAACCAGCTCATGCAGATAAAGGTGACAGCCCTGTATAATTCATATTGCTCATTCTCCAGTAAAAGAAAATGTTCAGGTGTCACCCGTGACGGCGGAAGCCTCCTGCGCCAGCCAAGCACGTACAGAGATCTGTTCTACCTGACTACCTGCCACATTTCAATTGAGATCACATCTTAGTCCAGCAGCCCGGGAGATGGTTTCTGCTGCATAATATCCCAGCTTAGTAACCGCTTACTGAGTGTAAATAAAACCCATTCTTCTCCTGCTCCTCTGCACTCTCCCCCTCTCTCGCTGAGTATCCCCTGCCACCCCCCCCCCCCCCCTGTCCCCCGTCCCCCCCTCCTAGCTTCTGCAGGTATTGACTGTGATTTCCAGGACTCAGGTGCAGGTGGGGGGGGGGGGGGGGAGGCTTGGCTCAGCCTAGCCTCACTGAACACTGACTTCAGGCTTTATTCAACTCTCTGACCTCCATGATCATTTCTCCAAGGGGAATAATCATGCGACACTCAGGACACAATAAACAGCTCTCAATCTCTCCTCAATGATCCCTGCTCTGAGATTTTCCTGAAACATAGTGATTTTCTTCTGAGCTGCTGTTATTTGTGCTAACCAGACCGTGCATTACCCTCCTGCCGGGTTCCTAGAACCGCATATGTGCAACCCCTTAATGGGAGTGTAATATATATGTGCTGTAGGGCTTCTGTTTGAAACCAGTAACTGCATATAGGAGAGAGCACCCTGAGAAGGCCCCATTAACATTTTCCTATCTGTCCGGCAATATTCCTCCTAAGCTGAGCGATTTATAGAAGAAAAGATTGGCGCTGCCGCCATCCAGGGCGAGTTGTCATCAGTCCCTAACAGACTCCAGGCCGGGGCTGGATTCACAGGTGCCCCCACAGACAAAGCAGTAATACCAGTATGAGGGCACTGTGGCCCACTTTAATACATAGTTGCTGACTAGCTAGGGGGCAGCCAGGCTGGCACAGTGGTAGGCTATGCAGTATGAGGGCACTGTGGCCTATGTGAACTGGGGTTCTGTGTGGCATAATGTGAACTGGGGGCACTACTGTGCGTTCAACATATTTGTAGAGCAGAGTCTATATTTCGTATACTTTTTAATAACTTTTCTGCATAGTTGCTGACAAGCTTCCCCTCCAACAGGGGGCAACCAGGTTGGTACAGCGGTAGGCTATGCAGGAGTGTGGCTTATCATAAGGGGCGGGCAGAGGCAAAATAGGCGGTAGGTGGCAGCATGGCTGTGCTTTTTCGTCATTGAGGCCACACCCCTCGCTGTACAATGCCGAGAAGGGATGGTCATCGTTGCCATTGCCATCGATGGTTGCCATCGATGGCAATAGTGCAGCTGGCCATCAATAGTACTAAACTATGCAATGGATGACCATCGATATTTTTACCTATCGTTGCTCATCCATTGTTTGACTGATTGGCCTGTGGGCCAATCATGGGTATCAGGGGCAAAGCTGTGCCATCGATGGAGGGAAACCATTTGGTCCTCCCCTATCAATGGCAAAAGTATTCGATATCGGCCATTATCCATCGATGATTTTGAATCAACAATGGTCGATGGCCATTCCAAGGTGAGATTACCAGTACCGGGGTATGTGGCTACGATGGCATGTTTCAAATTGCATCATCAGCTGCCATTCTGTCCTCTTTACTTATAAAATGACCGGCTGGGTGGTGGGGTGCCGGTGACTCCGGGAGACTTGCCTACTATCTTGGGGGAGGGGCGAGTGCCACCCCATTTTCGGGAACCTCACAGCTGTTGCGGCAAGTATGCTTTGCTACCATATCTTATTGACAATTTTATTGGAAGAGGGGCCCCCACAAGATGTTGCCCAGGGGCCCACCACAAACCTTACTACAGCCCTGCTTCTGAATAGTATCTAAGGGGAAACGTATAATAAGTACTGCACAAAGGAAAATGTTTGAGAGAGAGATAGAGAGAGAGGTTTTGGAGGGGGCATAAGATGTACTAAATATCCCAAACTGAAGACCTCGGACAAAGTGACAAATAGATAGTAATCACCAAAATGTGCTTTTTGTCAGTAAATAATGACATCTTGCAACATGAAAGAGGCTGATGTTTGTTGGGTCATTATTTACTGTTCCTCTTAATTACTGCACTGATGGACATCGCATGTGACCAGGATACGGGGTCTCTGCTCAGGTTTAGGTTGCAGAGAATCCCTCATTAACACTGAGCTGTAATTGAATTGTTTCAGAGTGTTGTAGCCTCATTAGTCCTCAGTTTACAGACACAGCCATCTGTGGAGGCAGCAGCAGCCGCTGGCCAGCGCCACATTGTGACGGCGTTTTCATACAGAAACATATGAGGAGCCCATCGGTAATTAGACAGTTAATGAAATAGGTAATGACTGTGTTTTTTGTGAGTCGATTTTAATTATAATACATTTTTTTTTGCCAAAAAAATAGTTACACATTGTATATAATCATAAATACCCAATGACCAAACCACAGTAGGATTCTACGTACAAACTACATAAAGAGAAAAATATTAAATAGACTTATATTGTTACAGGGGTGCGCAACAGGCGGCCCGCCACCAGCTCCTGACTGGGCCGCCGCTTGGCACTGCTGTGTGTGTGTCCGATGGCTGCTGTGTGTGTGTGTGTGTACAGCGTAGTCCTGTATAGCCGGCGCTCAGCCTGTGCGTAGCAGGCACCAGGCGCATGCGTGAAATGCCACATGCGCACACATACAGCAGCTCCAAGCCGCCCGCCCCCTACATGTCACTACAGCCGCAGCGGCGCTGCCACAAGACGGGTGCCATTTTTCAAGTCTGGTGCGCAGGTGTTTGGAATATCTACAGAGGTACAGGTGTGTGGCATTACTAATGGGGGCAGTTGTGTGGAATAACTAAGGGGGAGCTGGTGTGTGGAAATGTGAGAGGCATGTGTGACATTACTAATGGGGTCTTCTGCGCTCCAGTACCTACTTTTCACAATTTTGCAAACACATTCTTCTCATTGTCCTACCTGCCAGTCTTTACTACGCTGGTAGTAGGCGGCGCATAGAAATATATATATTCGCAGTAATCCTTATTTTTTGCAAATAAATAAAGCAGACATACTGTGCATACAATTCCGCACTCGCCTTGTATAGTGTAGCAGTGTGCGTTGTATTACCAGGATGTCATTTTTTGCTGCCGAGTGCATGGTTTTTAAACATTTCAGCAGACACTAAATATGTCTTTTCCATCTAGATTTATTGGAAATGGAGAACGGTTATTAAAGTTTCAAAATCTCACGCCACATCAGCAGCACACGGATTGCAGACCGGTCCAGTGCGGACAATCCAGTCATATCTGACCAGGACGCAGCCAGAAAAAAAATCGCATTTTCGATCCCATTCCTTTCTGACATTTTTCTCTAAGCGCGTAGTTCTTACTACTTCCATATAAGGCAGGCCGGGAGCCCCCTCCCAGACACATCCACAAATGAAGAATGTCATATCGATCTGTACATCCTTGTCTAATAAATCTCCCTGGCATCACCCTGCTCCCACCCCTTCCTCAGCCATCCGTAGCCAGGCAAGAGATTGCAGGAAGGACGCAAGCTGGCATAGATCCCTTGTGATCCAGCAGACTGGAGGCTGTAGGGGATGTTTGTGGTTACACCGGTGAGGCCAGGGGAAGAGAGAGAATTGGCCCGTGTTGATCTGCATCGTGGGGTGATTCTGGTTGGCTTGTTGAGATGCGAAGATCGCAGTTTACTGACCACCTGAGACGCCGCCCATCCAAATAACACCCCCCCCCCTCCGCAGCTGTTTCTCTTTGCAACCATGCGAGGGGATGTGCAACGAAGACGAAGCCGTCCCCTCCCCCCCAAGTCTGTCCCTGTGTGTATAATGTAGAACTGAACACACAGTCCTGTCAGTTTTATAGAGTCCTGTCAGTGTTGTACAGTCCTGGCAGTGTTATAGAGTCCTGTCAGTGTTGTACAGTCCTGCCAGTGTTATAGAGTTCTGTCAGTGTTGTACAGTCCTGTCAGTGTTATAGAGTCCTGTCAGTGTTGTACAGTCCTGGCAGTGTTATAGAGTCCTGTCAGTGTTGTACAGTCCTGCCAGTGTTATAGAGTCCTGTCAGTGTTGTACAGTCCTGTCAGTGTTATAGAGTCCTGTCAGTGTTGTACAGTCCTGTCAGTGTTATAGAGTCCTGTCAGTGTTATACAGTCCTGTCAGTGTTGTACAGTCCTGTCAGTGCTGTACAGTCCTGTCAGTGTTATAGAGTCCTGTCAGTGTTGTACAGTCCTGTCAGTGTTATAGAGTCTTGTCAGTGTTATAGAGTCCTGTCAGTGTTATACAGTCCTGTCAGTGTTGTACAGTCCTGCCAGTGTTATAGAGTCCTGTCAGTGTTGTACAGTCCTGTCAGTGTTGTACAGTCCTGTCAGTGTTATAGAGTCCTGTCAGTGTTGTACAGTCCTGTCAGTGTTATAGAGTCCTGTCAGTGTTATACAGTCCTGTCAGTGTTGTACAGTCTTGTCAGTGTTATAGAGTCCTGTCAGTGTTGTAAAGTCCTGTCAGTGTTATACAGTCCTGTCAGTGTTATAGAGTCCTGTCAGTGTTATAGAGTCCTGTCAGTGTTATACAGTCCTGTCAGTGTTATACAGTCCTGTCAGTGTTGTACAGTCCTATCAGTGTTGTACAGTCCTGTCAGTGTTATAGAGTCCTGTCAGTGTTGTACAGTCCTGTCAGTGTTATAGAGTCCTGTCAGTGTTATACAGTCCTGTCAGTGTTGTACAGTCTTGTCAGTGTTATAGAGTCCTGTCAGTGTTGTAAAGTCCTGTCAGTGTTATACAGTCCTGTCAGTGTTATAGAGTCCTGTCAGTGTTATACAGTCCTGTCAGTGTTATACAGTCCTGTCAGTGTTGTACAGTCCTATCAGTGTTGTACAGTCCTGTCAGTGTTATAGAGTCCTGTCAGTGTTATACAGTCCTGCCAGTGTTATAGACTCCTGTCAGTGTTATACAGTCCTTTCAGTGCGCCAGTGCATTCTACTGTCATTATCCTGGTATCAGGTCTGTCATGGCGGCATCACAAACCTTGTATTAAATCAACTTTACCAAAGTGACTCAAGTGTGGGCTGGTTGGTTTAATACTTTGTATAGACCTGGCTAAATAAGTGTAAGCATATTTATATTTATGTGGTTTATATATAAGTCATATACATAAAATGTATGTAAAGCACATAATTATAAATTTATACAGACTATTATAAAGCCAATATACAGTACTGTCCACATTTTAATCGATTTGCCAGCGTTGGGAGGCTGGAGCTTGGCATACAATTTCTGCTCATTTCACGATCCTACAGAAATTGTCCCTTTGTCCTGCATTTTCCATCAGATTTATGTATTTTCTTTATGGCGTTATATAGAAGTTACGTTGTATCGGGAAGTTTACTGTTTTGGTGCCTGCAGAACAGCATAAACCATACAATAAAGATCAATAGAGTGATCCCTACTGCACAATATGCAGCGAGCTGGGGATGGACCGAGAAGATAATTGTGTTATATTTAACATTAACCCTTTGCTGAAGGGTTACATTTAAAAAAAAAATGTGAACAGTTTATTTTTTTGCTATCTTCACCAGTTTTTGTATTTTACGTAGGCTCTTTACCCTTACTGCAGGGGTGGCCAAACCAGTCCTTGAGATCTACCAACATCTAATGTACAAACTTATCCAGGCCACCTGTGGATCTGTAGAATGTGTCAAATAGAAATGAATGCAGCACATGTTTGGAAATGTGACAGTTAGTAATGACTGCACCTGTGCACCAGCTAGGTGGTCTGGGAAATGAGACAGTTAGTAATGACTACAGCTGTGCACCAGCTAGGTGATCTGGGAAATGTGACAGTTAGTAAGGACTACAGCTGTGCACCAGCTAGGTGATCTGGGAAATGTGACAGTTAGTAATGACTACAGCTGTGCACCAGCTAGGTGGTCTGGGAAATGTGACAGTTAGTAATGACTACAGCTGTGCACCAGCTAGGTGGTCTGGGAAATGTGCCAATAATGACTGCACTTGTGCACCAGTTACAGTGTCTGGTAAATGAGACAGTTAGTAATGGCTACACCTGTGCACTAACTAGGTGGTCTGGGAAATGTAACAGTATTGGCTGCATCTGTGCACCAGCTAGGTGGTCTGGGAAATGTGACAGTTATTAATGACTACACCTGTGCACCAGTTAGGGTGTCTGGGAAATGAGACAGTTAGTAATGGCTACACCTGTGCACTAACTAGGTGGCCTGGGAAATCTGACCATCTACAGTAGATTGAGCACTGCACCTGTGCTCAAGCTAGATGGTCTGGGAAATGTGACAGAAAGTAATGACTGCACCTGTGCACCAGCTAGGTGGTCTGTGAAATATGATAGTTAGTAATGACTGCACCTGTGCACCAGCCAGGCGGTCTGGGAAATGTGACAATTAGTAATGACTGCACCTGTGCACCAACTGGGTGGTCTGGGAAATGTGACAGTTAGTAATGACTACAGCTGTGCACCAGCTAGGTGGTCTGGGAAATGTGACAGTTAGTAATGACTACAGCTGTGCACCAGCTAGGTGGTCTGGGAAATGTGACAATAATGACTGCACTTGTGCACCAGTTACAGTGTCTGGGAAATGAGACAGTTAGTAATGGCTACACCTGTGCACTAACTAGGTGGTCTGGGAAATGTAACAGTATTGGCTGCATCTGTGCACCAGCTAGGTGGTCTGGGAAATGTGACAGTTATTAATGACTACACCTGTGCACCAGTTAGGGTGTCTGGGAAATGAGACAGTTAGTAATGGTTACACCTGTGCACTAACTAGGGCCCTTATTCTGGTTGGTGCGGCCGGAGCCGCATATGCGGCTCCGACCGTGCAGGCGAATCCCCGCCTTCCATACGGATCGCCACGGCCGTCCGTACGCGGATATGTGGCGATCCGCATGAAATTGGACGGGGATACGCCTCCTCCATGGTGGGAGCAGCCCCTGCATTCGATGGTCGCCGAACATCGAATGCAGGGCCGCACGCTCCACCAGGTCCCGCAACACAAGACCACACGGACACTTGTCCGTGTGAAATCATGTATGGGGGCGGGCAGCTGACATCCGGCGATGTCAGATGCCCGCCCCGTACCCACGCGTCACGGCCTCATTACCATGCATACGCCCCGCGTTTGCATGGGAACGCCCATGAAACGGGGGGCGTATGCATAGGGTAATGAGGCTAAGTAGCCCCTCACGCCCCTCTACGCCCCCTGTGCGGCGTATAAAGAATCCATGCGGCGAAATCGCCTGCACATGCGCAGAGTGACCTCTGCACATGCGCAGACGATAAACATCGGCGGGCCGTACGCAAGCGGGAATATCCGCACCGATCAGAATAAGGGCCTAGGTGGCCTGGGAAATCTGACCATCTACAGTAGATTGAGTACTGCACCTGTGCTCAAGCTAGATGGTCTGGGAAATGTGACAGAAAGTAATGATTGCACCTGTGCACCAGCTAGGTGGTCTGTGAAATATGATAGTTGGTAATGACTGCACCTGTGCACCAGCCAGGCGGTCTGGGAAATGTGACAATTAGTAATGACTGCACCTGTGCACCAACTGGGTGGTCTGGGAAATGTGACAGTTAGTAATGACGAAACCAGGTAGATTACCGCTTTAAAATGATGGGCAGTCCCTTTGGAATCGCACACATGCCGGCATCTCGCATCCTATTATATAAGCCCCACGTATTTATGTATGAAATTATGAAGTATACATACACCCAGCAGTGTTATTCTGGAAAGCAATGGAGTCTTCTGCCGTCGGGCTCCTGTTGACACTTGGGCACCTCTCCTCTCTTGCAAGTTTGAATTAGTTAAATGAAAGGTGCTGATATCTCTTCTGTGGCTGACTCCCCTCCTAGCAGGACAATACACGTCACACGCTCTTTAGTCTAAACATAATTTTTGCATAGGAAACGTGAATTTTGTAGGAGCAAATAGCTGTGTCAGTAAGGTGCCTGTCTACAGTGAGACGGGTCACAGGTTCTAATCCTAGGGATGACTGACTGTTAAGCAATTTATTTAAATGGTAAATAAATGATAATGAAAAAAAATGTGATGCAATGTAACAAGATATATATAGATAGATACACACATACACAAGCATTTTGGGTAAGGGATTTTTCCAGTTTTTGGAATTTTTTTTATTAAACATACTTAAATGTCCCCTGGTGGTGCCCCAATGGTCCCTCAGCATCCATGGTGTCCCCTGGCATCCACAGCAGGCCTTCAGCATCCTCTCCGGCGTCTCCAGTGGTCCCAGGAGTGCACTGCACGAGTTCCCCGGCGCACACTCGTGCAATGCACTCCTGGGACCACTGGAGACGCCGGAGAGGATGCTGAAGGCCTGCCGTGGACACGGGGGACTAGATACAGTAAGTATTAAAAATGGTCAATATTCAAATTATTCCAAAAAAAACACGTTTTTTGGAATAATTTGGATAATAGATATATGGATACGGAATACTCAACCTGTGTATATATATATATATATATATATATATATACAGATATATATATATATATATATATATATATATATATACATATATATATATATATATATATCTGTAGTCTGTGTTCTGTGCAATGAGTCAGTTTAAATGAGAATGACTTGTACACACCACGATAAACCATATGTTCTCTTGCTGTTGGGTGGCATCCGCTGGGTGCACAAATAACAATACCTGCCCTATACCCGCACTAGGTGCCCATAAGTCTAATAGTTTTTGTCATCTGATTTGCAGGGGAACCTGCGAGGTATCAGCAGTATAACGCTGGCGGCCGCCGCTCAGATAAATAAAGGCGGCCTCCAGGACTACAGGCTGAAAGACTTGAGGATCTTCTCCAACTATGAAATCAAGATCACCCCGATCACCATCTTCGGAGCCGGAGACTCTGCCAACCGCACCATCCGCTACAAAGAGCGTAGGTACCCTATTGTCAAACGTTTCAGAGGTTATGTCCGCCGGTCCTTGTACCCTCCTACATTTCTGTATTAGGCCCTACAGTCAGTAAATGCAGACTTCCACGTGACCAGAGTCACAGAGTACCCCATTATTCAATGGTGAGCAACCACCGAAAGATTTCTCCTCCTTACGGCGAACATACACAGCCTAGCAGACAGGTCTGAATCGCCCCAAAGTATCATGTGTATTGTCATTGGGATGTCAGATGGTTTCAGCACTGTTTAGTAGACATGTGTTCTGGCTCTGTTGTCTGTAGTCCTGTCAGTTCCTGTAATGTTCCGCTGATGGCGACCGTACAGCTCCACACACCAGAGAGACGGCTGTTTTCCTTCATGTGTCTTTTCCAAGCTGTTCCTCATCGCAGTCTCCAGTGAGGGGACCTGGCTGGCCGGACAGCGCCAGATCAGTGACGCGTAATGCCTCGGGGACGGAGGATGCTTTGTGTGTACAGCTGTTCCACGTCACTGGCCCGCAGCTCGCTCACCATGTTACGTCTGAATCACAGGGCAGAGAATATTTTATGCACACAATTAACCCCTCCAGCCTCGCTACACACATATGTCAGCGACTGGTTTCTGATAATGGAGTCTAATGACCAATATGGCGTCACTCACGCCTGACCATGTGACCGTTCTAGGCTGTAGGGCATGGGTCTTCAAACTGTGGCCCTCCAGATTTTGTGAAACTACAAACCCAGCATGCCTTGCCTCAGTTTTAACACCACTCCCTTATAGCAAATCTGTGGCAAGGCATGCTGGGATTTGTAGTTTCACAACATCTGGAGAGCCACAGTTTGAAGACCCATGCTGTAGAGACTTGCCCTCAGGACTGTCGACATTTCTGTGTCTACCCTTTTCATGTAAACCTTTTCACTGTTTAGACATTTGGCACCTTTCCGAACTTTTCAGGTGTCTACCGTTCACATGCCGACCAATGGACCTTGTCCAGCTTTTGACCCTATCAACCTCTTTCGTGTCGACCACATGGGGTGGTCCTATTGACTGTCAACCTAATAATGGTCGAGCCAATGATCCGCACCTGGAAAACAGGGCTCGAGTGATTCTGTTCTCCACAGTGGCATAACACTGACTGTTCCCATTCACGGACTCCAAGAGGGGGTGGATATGATTGTGTGAGGTGGGGGTCTGTCTTGTTCTATTGGAGGCGGTGTTTCATTTGTCCCAGGTTTGCCTATGCAAATTATGTGAGGTATACTGACCTGTGATTGGTTGCCAGCAGCAGACAGCCATTCCCTTGCCGTCGTAACACCACATTGGTGCCGGCGCTGGACACCTGCCACCATTGTAGCAGCCATGTTGTCTGTACATTGTATATTTATGTGTCCCATAGGTTCCAAGCATTCCACATAGGCTAGTCCCTAATACTCATCTCTCATCCCCACCAGAATGCCCAGGATAGTAGTGCCACCAGGTTTCTCTAGGCCTCGTATAAAAGCTGTAACCATGGTGACTGTGAGGTATGAGCTTCTACAAGCCTTATTTTAGGTGTCTGATGGCATGATAGATTGGGAGACGTACTAAGCTTTGGAGAGTGATAAAATGGAGAGAGATAAAGGATCAGATGTATTAAGCCCGTTGTAGTGATAATGGGGCAGATGTATTAAACCTGGCGAAGAGATAAACTGGAGATAAAGTGGAAGGAGATAAAGCACCAGCCAATCAACTTCCAACTGTCATATTTCAAACACAGCTGATTGGCTGGTGCATTATCTCCTTCCACTTTATCTCCAGTTTATCTCTTCGCCAGGCTTAATACATCTGCCCCAATGTGGCTGGTACTTTATAACAGGCCAACCCACTCCCAACTGTCATTTTTTAAACCTAGCCTGTAACTTGACACTTATTAGCGTATTGGCCGGTGATAAAGAACCAGCCAAGTTATCACGACACCGGGCTTAATAACTCTGCCCCAAAGTAGCAGCCAACTAGCTCCAAACTGTAATTTTTCAAGCAAAGCCTGGGCGTGGCAGTTAGGAGCTGATTGGCTGGCATTTTATCTCTCTTCAATGTATCACTCTCCAAGGATTCGCACTTTCCCCCTTACAGTATGAGAAATCAACAGCATCACGCACACAGTTATGCTGCCATAAATGATCTGTTGTTATATCAGATACTGTATTTCATGGGAAAAGCTGCCATTCAATAGACAAAAACATGGGTTCTCCAAAGCCGGTTCCTGAGCTGCATTACACATAGGTGCGGGCGTCTTCTTACCCATCAAAATGTTAATGGAGGATTTATTGTCACGTCACGCTTTCAAGGACAAGAGCAAATCTCCTCTCTCCCTACGTCGAGACCAAGGCTTGTTTGTCTCTTACTACTGGCCAACAATAAAATTATAATTTACGTCTATCTTAGTTTCACGACCCTTCCCAATCTGATTCTCAGCCCTCACCATGGCACGTATGCCTGACTTGTATTTATCAAGTGACCGTAAAGGATCAAGAAAAAAATCTCCATACGATTTGTCTGAGGAGGAACTCATTCACAAATCTCTGCTTTGGGGGTATTCAATCCAAGGCAAATTTTTCGCCAGGCAAAAACTTGGCAATTTGACTTGCCCTGTTCAATCTCCATGCTGATTTTACGCCTGGGTGAAAAATCTAACGTGGACGAAAACTTTGTAAATTGGCAAAATTGCCACAAATTCACATGGTTTTGACAAATTTGCCGCAGTTTTCTTCCGTTTTTGCAGCCGTTTTCCCCCCCATGACAATTCGCCCCCAAGAAAGTGAAATGACATAGGTGAAAATGGACTCAAAAAAGGAGAAAATGCAGGTGATTGAATACTGATAGGTGAATCTTTGCCCTTTTTTCGCCTGGTGAAAAACTAGGCGAAGATTGAATACCCCCCCAAAGCTCTTAAAAATATAAATTTTAAGAGTGTACTGTACAGTACACTTGGTTCTGAGTTATTAACATTGTAAGCAATTAAGAGGTTCTCCAGCAACTGAGACCAGACATCAGAGCTGGTAAAGGAGTGTTGTAAAGCTGTGTAAGGACTTTTGGTCCCAGCACATCCAGAGGTGTGAGTCTGACTACTGAAACAGGGATTACAGTATATCATCAGAGAATTGTACAAGGTGTGCACACAGGGAGGACATATGGCTAATTGCATTGCAATGACAGAGAGCTGTGACTCTGTGAAAGTGCCTCATTACTGCCTGGTTATGTCTCCTCAGCTGTAGGTGAAGTAGTGCAAAGTATATGACTCTGTGTTACTATAATGCTCGGTTCCAGAGCATGTGCAGTGTAAAAATACACGGCCACACTCTGCAAACAGATACAGTATACGCTCAACTCATGTGACCTTATACAGTATGTTACCCTGAGGTTGTAAAGGTTTCCTAGTTATAGATAGGCTGCACTCTATGTGATGTCACTGATTTCTAGTGAATGGTTAAGCTGTATTCTAAGTGATGTCACTTGTTACTAGTGAATGGATTGGCTGAATTCTTAGTGATGTCGCTGGCTGCTCATGAATATATAGGCTGCATTCTCAATGATGTCACTAGTTACTGGCACCTCGTGAATGTATAGGCTGCATTCACAATGATGTCACTTGTTACTATTGAATGTATTGGCTGCATTCTTAGTGATGTCACTGGCTCCTAGTGAATATATAGGCTGCATTCTTAATGATGTCTTTAGTTACTATTGAATGGGTAGGCTGCAATCCTTAGTGATGTATAGGCTGCATTCCCAGCGATGCCACTGGTTCCCAGTGACTGGATAGGCTGCATTCTTAGTGATGTCACTGGTTCCTACTGGCTAGGTAGGCTGCATTCTCAATTATATCACTGGTTGCTATTGCCTGAATAGGCTGCATTCTCAGTAATGTCACTGGTTCCTACTGGCTAGGTAGGCTGCATTCTCAGTGATGTCACTGGTTCCCAATGACTGGATAGGCTGCATTCTCAGTGATGTCACTGGTTCCTACTGACTAGATAGGCTGCATTCCCAGTGATGTCACTGGTTCTCTGTGACTGGATAGGCTGCATTCTCAGTGATGTCACTGGTTCCTACTGACTAGATAGGCTGCATTCTCAGTGATGCCACTGGTTCCCAGTGACTGGATAGGCTGCATTCTTAGTGATGTCACTGGTTCCTACTGGCTAGGTAGGCTGCATTCTCAATTATATCACGGGTTGCTATTGCCTGAATAGGCTGCATTCTCAGTGATGTCACTGGTTCCTACTGGCTAGGTAGGCTGCATTCTCAGTGATGTCACTGGTTCCCAATGACTGGATAGGCTGCATTCTCAGTGATGTCACTGGTTCCTACTGACTAGATAGGCTGCATTCCCAGTGATAAAACTGGTTCTCAGTTACTGGATAGGCTGCATTCTCAGTGATGTCACTGGTTCTCAGTGACTGGATAGGCTGCATTCTCAGTGATGTCACTGGTTCTCAGTGACTGGATAGGCTTCATTATCAGTGATGTCACTGGTTCCTACTGACTAGATAGGCTGCATTCTCAGTGATGTCACTGGTTCTCAGTGACTGGATAGGCTGCATTCTCAGTGATGTCACTGGTTCCTACTGACTAGATAGGCTGCATTCTCAGTGATGTCACTGGTTCTCAGAGACTGGATAGGATGCATTCTCATTGATGTCCCTGATTCCTACTGACTAGATAGGCTGCCTTCTCAGTGATGTCACTGGATCTCAGTGACTGGATAGGCTGCATTCTCAGTGATGTCACTTGTTCCTACTGACTAGATAGGCTGCATTCTCAGTGATGTCACTGATTCCCAGTGATGTCACTGGTTCTCAGTGACTGGATAGGCTGCATTCTCAGTGATGTCACTGGTTCCTACTGACTAGATAGGCTGCCTTCTCAGTAAATACTGTTTCAGCTTGCAAATAAAAAAACTGTTCCTGCTATGGCTGAAGACAGGCGTCGTCCTCCAAGCCCATGTCTCTATTCCTGTTCTTGTGTATTATGTTTAATACACATTATTCAGTTATTAAAGATTTACATTTAGAAGGGACCAGGCATTGCTGGCAGATTTATTTCCTTCCAGAGAGATTTTGAGGAAAGCTCCGGGGTCTGCAGAATAGAGAAGTGACAGACAGCTCAGGCGTACGATGAAAGCACATGTCCTGTCATCTGCGCACGTCGGGTGATTATCCCCGGTCACGTCACCAGGCCGAGCCGCCTCAGTGCTTGGCAGAACACATCTTGTCAGAGCTGCAGAGATTAATGTGAGAACGTCTAGGTACAGATTACTAAAACACTGATTAATAAATATGAGAATTATTTACTGTAAATTCCACAGGACGGGGGCTGGAGATATTTCTCTGTACGGTATAATCCGATTTCACAATAGATGTACGCTAATCCCATATCCCAGATGATATTGTCTCTGAGAAATCATATCGGTCCTGTTACTTTACTTGTAGCGCCGAGTTTCTTAATTTAAGTCTATTTTAAACCCGTTGTATTAGTAAATACTAAACCCATCTTTATTTTCTCTTCCAGCAATCAACTACCGGAATCCATCTGGTGAGTTATATGTATGTCGTCAGTTCAGTGTGACGGGCGGCTGTGACGTTGACATGTTTCATTGTTGCATTCTGGGAAGCAGGGCGTAAGACATAAATGGAATGTAGTTCATGCGTTAAATTATTTCCAGGAATAGATACTGTATCATGCAAATGTGGATGCACAGAAGCAGGGCTGCCGCCAGGAATTTTGGGGCCCGCGACTCATTTCCAGTCCGAGCCCTGGGCCCCCTCCTCACTTGACTTACCGTAACCTGGCTCCTGCTCCCCCGTCTCCTCTTCTGCTGAGCCGCAGCCAGGAGGTCCCAGAGCGCATGCTTCTTCAACTCAGAATGCCGGCGGCCAATTAAAATGCAGCACCGGCTGGTGAGGCAATCAGAGCTTGCGTACTGGAAGCTGCTCTTATTGGCTGCCGGTACGCAAGCTTTGATTTGCTCAAAAGCCAGGTCAGCATTTTAATTGGCCACCAGTGTCCTGGGTTCAGCACACTGAGCGCAGCACAGTTGTCAGCAGTCGGGCGGGTTGCGGTGGGCAAAATGAGCTGAACGGGCCCTTCCAGAGCCGGAGCCCGGGACAGCTGTACCCACAGCACCCCCCTATTGGCGGCCCTGCACAGAAGTGTCCATATAGACGAGTGTCCTCCAGCCTTTTTTGGGGCGTGAGCTACTTTAGACAAAATAAACCGCCTGAAGAGCTACTAAAATAAAATAAAAAAATAGAAAACTGCCTTTTATCTAATGCTTGTGTTAACCTAATGCCCCTGTCAACCTACAATGCTTGTAGACCTAATGTCTGTCCATTGATCCATACCCCAGGAAACAGTGTCATGAAATATGCAACACTTGTATACAGCGGAGTCTCCAGAGGGGCAGGGGCTGCAGCACAGTTCAAAATTCAAATAGGGGAGCCCCACCCACTGCCACCAACTGCCATTCCAAACGGACTCACTGGCAGTGGTTGTGGCTTGCCTATTTCAATTCTGACCTCTGCTTCAGCCCCACCTCTGGAGCCGCCCCTGCTTGTTTAGTTGTGTGCGACTGAGTCTCTGCAACTGTATAGGAATTGCTAAGATGCTGTGGCTGCAGCTTTTTTTTCACCACGCCAAGTTTTGTTGTGCGCAGTATACAGATTCGGTCGCACACAGATATATGTATTGCGTACTAATTTAAACAACAGTCTCCTTGTGCGTCCTAGTCACACAGCATTGTGACTGAGATGCATTTTCATCTCAAAAAAGAGGCACGGTGCTAGCAGACTTGCACGTGACCCGGCGGATCACTCGCAGCAGGCATCTCGCACTGCATGGTGTCTCGAAGCTAGATGTATGAGGACACATCTTTAGTAACAGTTTAAAATGAAACCAGTTTGCCTACATTTTAACTGCCCCTATATGAGTGCTGGGTGCAGTATATTAGGCCAGAATGTCTAGTTCGGTCAACAAGGTCGATGCCGGAAAAAGGTCAACACAGAAAATGTTGGCATGAGCTTTTAAAAAATCTTTGGAGTCAATGTCGACACCTGTGCATGTGGATCCCCAAGTAGCCGGGCCCATCTGAATTCCTGAGCATACCCCTGGGTTGGTATGGGATTTGACTGCTCTCCCTGGATGTGTAGTCATATTCGTTACCTTTTGCACTGGGATCCTCTTAAATACTATAACCAAAACTTGTCTGATTAATGAAGACGCAGACAATATGAGTTGGCTTTATTAAAGGTCAGATTTAGTTTGACAACCGACTTAAAATTGATTCCTATTCATTAATGATGTAGGTTAAAGTTAGTGTGCTGGCAGGTAAAGGAACAGATGACAAACACAACAACATCAACAGATACAACGAAACGCTGGTGCGCTACTCTCCATAAATCAATAACACACCCAGACGGGCTTGTGATTACTCCAGAATTGAAGACCATTCGTATCAGCGTATTGGCGATCACATAACATGAGGAGAGCGCACTAAAAAATCTATGCAATTCAAAATCATGCGGCCATTATACCACCACTAACATAGACAACAAATAGAACATAGGGCCTTATTCGAGTTCACTCTTTCTGACTCTGGGCCAGATGTACTAAGCTTGAAAAGTGATAAAATGGAGAGTGATAAGCCACCAGCCAATCAGCTCCAACCTGTCATGTCACAGGCTGTGTTTGAAAAATGACAGGTAGTAGCTGATTGGTCGGTGGTTTATCACTCTCTGTTTTATCACTTTTCAAGCTTAGTACATCTGGTCCAAAATCCTTCTTAGATGGACAAAACCATGTGCACTGCAGGGGGGCAGATGTAACATGTACAGATAGAAATAGATTTGGTGATTTTTTGGTGATTCTTTGCAGGGTAAATACTGGCTGCTTAATTTTTACACTGCAATATAGATCTCACTTTGAAGTAAAACCCCACCCAAATCTAATTCTCTCTGCACAAGTTACATCTGCCCCACCTGCAGTGCACATGGTTTTGTCCATCTAAGAAGGATTTTGTCTGAAAGAGTGAACTCGAATAAGGCCCTATAGGACAGGGTGGGTCTTTCTGTCTGCTTATAAGTACAGAGAAACGGGTGTGGATCGTATTGTCGACTGCACTTTGGTCGACAGTCATTAGGTCGATACCGTTGGGTCAACAGGTGGGAAGGTCGACAGGTGTCTAAGTCGACATGGGTGAAGGTCGACAGGTGTCTAGGTCAACAGGGGACACGGTCGACATGGGTTTAGGTCGACACATCGTTAGGTCGACATGGGGTAGGTCGACAGGCCGGAAAGGTCGACATGTTTTTTTTGTTGGTTTTTTTGAATGTCGACACAGTCGTCATGGACACTGCTTGGCACACTATTTTTTTCTACCACCACGCCCTAGTGGCACATGTCAGCTCATAAAACAGTAAAAAAAAACATGTTGACCTGTTGACCTAACCCATGTCAACCTAATGCTGTGTCGACATAAACCCATGTCGACATTGTCCCCTGTCGACTTTCACCCATGTCGACCTTCCCACCTGTCGACCTAACGGTGTCGACCTAAGTGCTGTAGACAATACGACCATATCCCGAGAAACACACCCCTTCTTATTCGCTAATAAAACTGTCAACTGATAATAAATATCATTAAAGGGGCAATCACAAAAGTCTTAAAGGGGGCCTAGCTTGAACCACCCAGGGGTTTATATGTGCTCAGCAAGCTAATTGGCTTGTATTCAATACTAGTATCTATGGGCCTGAGGGGGAGATTTATCAAAGCTTAGATAGAGATAACAGTGTGAGAGATAATTCACAGACAGCGGTGAATAAGAAACATTTACAATGTATGTTAGTTGTATGCAGTATGTGGCTGTGGCCATCAGCGCTGATAGGTGGAAGGTCGCCTCTATCATACCAACACACACAAGGTCAGCCCCGCCTCCCTTATATAAGGGGCAGGTCCCTCACACAGGCCCTTATTCTGATTGACGCGTACTTTACCGCATACTTTCGGATCGCGTCTTTACGGCGTCTGCGCATGCGTGGCGAACGCCACGCGCATGTGCCACGCATTGACTCCGTACCTGTTCGGCCAAATCCCGTACAAAACTGTTCACCGCAATCAGTCGGGAAATATGGGCGTATTATGGGTGTCATGCGGAATGACACATGGGCGTAGTTTCAAAGTGGGCAAAACGGGGCGGAAACATGGGCGGACACGGGGGAGTACACTTATGTTGGGGGGCGTACATTCGGATAGCACTCCGAATGCACGCGAACAAAAAGGGAAGAAATGTGCGGTGTCCAAAAGGCCACTATTGCTTTGCGGACACCACTCGTTCCTGCGGGAGGCGAACGGACCGCCTAATGACTACAAGCATTAACACCTGAACCCAATAGAATCGACTCCTTTACTCATTACTCACTAATAGGACGCTTGTCAGTGCTTTAATTGAAACCATTGCTGCTTCAATTGCTGTAAGGGTTAATGTGTGCAATGCATGTGTTAGGCATGCTTGTAAGGATATATTGGCATCTAATTGATTCCAATTCCAAATAAGCAGATTTTTATGAGGATAGGTAATTGAATAAGTGGGTCATGTGATGTATTGCAGAAGATACATAATAGTGGGTTGTTTTGCGTAAATACTCCGCTTACGGGCGGTAGCACCGCTTGGCTCCCGTTCGGATGCGGTATTCCCGAGCATACTCTGTAATACTCTGTAATACCGTGCAGAATCTGAGTGTTTCTCCCGCACACGCATGGTTTGTATGTCGTCCGTAAACACGCCCTGTTCTTAAAGAGTGAGTCCGTCCGAATGCGGAGGACCCGTGGGCGTTTCTACGGACGATGGCCGCACGCGGCAGAACACCGTGGCGTGCGGACCGCTCCGTAAGAATGCGGGAATATCCGCACCGATCAGAATAAGGGCCACAGTGAGGCCCACTCTGCTCTCGGTACTGGGCCAATCATCTGACATTGCTCAAAACGGTCTGCAGGGGGGGCCAGGGGATAATTCATTGCTGGACGGCAGAGGAAAAGGGGGGGTTGAGACCGCGCTCGCTAAAAACATGCAACAGGTGTAAATGTGTATTTAAAACATTTATTTTGAACACGAATAAATCTAAAATATTCTGAGATAAAACATATATCTGCTTAAAAATTGGGGGTACCACAATGTAACAGAGAGAGCAAGGATAGTCACCCACAGTTCGGCCGTATAATGTCCTGTGTCCGTTCCTATAGTGCCTCCACCCAAACTACCCAGACGCCCCACTTTCCATCACCTGCTAACCGGACCAGTCTCCAGAACCACTCCCTAAATCAGGAACCAAAAGGCAATACTTCCATGCACACCAGGTAGAGCACCTCACTACATCAGGCGCTCCCTGGTCTGGAGATCAGCATCTCTCCTAATACAAGTTCTCCTGCATTTGGCAATCCTAACGGATCTGGAGGCACTATAGGAGCGGGCACAGGACATTATACGTAAAAAGGGATAGAGATAAATCCTCAACCAGCGCTAATATATAATTAATATGCAAACTTCCCTTGTATGGGGTTATTCCTTTGTACAATTTTCCCTTGAACTTCACAGGGACGTTTTCACATCAGCAAGCCTCAGATGTAGATATATGTGAAAATATAAACATGGGAGATATCATCGCATAAAACTGTATTTAATTTTCACAAAGATATAAAACATGGGGGTACAATGTTAAAGAAAGTTTTCCTTGGCATCTGAATAAGCATACAAAGTGCACTGGGCTATCAGCTTAGGCCTGGAAAGGTAATTACCGGATGGATTGGAACCGTTAGCGAAAACAGTTCAGAAAGACATATGGTAAGTCACATACGGATCCCGGGTCACGCAGGTGCTCTCACAGTCGATGGGTAACTTCCTCTCCTGGGCGTCTGCCTGGCCCTGTGTCCACCAACGCGTTTCGGATCCCTCTGGATCCTTTATCAAGGTGTATGCTTTGAGGGTGTCTGAATCTCTATTTATTTAAAAAGCAGCCAATCGCGGGTGTTCGTTTTCCCGCTCTTTTGCGGGTGTAAATGAAGCTTCTTTCCGGGTGTACATACATCACTTCCGGGTGTGTGCTGGCCGGAATGACGTTCGCGTCACTTCCGGTTTCGGCCAGACACCAGGATGTTTGGTGCGTGCTGCGGGGAGCTGAGTGAGTGCCGCGCGCACTTCCGGTTCCTGTTTCTGGCTCCACTGGGTGTAGTTGAAGCCGGCGCTGAGGTGTATGTAGCATCTATGCTACTTCCGGTTTTTTCAGCGTTGCGATCACGTGATACATGCTACTGAGGGCAAAACATTCTGCCCACATATCAATCCAAAGCAGTTCATATAAAGTCCATATAATTCGTACAAAGTCCATATAAAGTCCATTTATTTTACTAGGACTCCAAATTATCTATAAATACAAAGAATGAAAGGATGAAAATAGCAGCATGGAATACGGTTTAAAAATGACGGTTTAAAAATGGCAATAATCTAAGAAATGTGGATAAAATGATTAATGGGTAAAAGCAGAAGGATAAAATATCATGTGACATCATAAAAACCATTTTAGCTCAAAATCTGCATTTATACCATTTGGTTTGAGCGTATTAAAATTATAGATCATTTGCATTTCTGTTTTAGCAAGTTGAGTATTTAGATCTCTTCTTCTGCTGTTCCCTTCCACGTATTTAATACCCATAAATAATTTAATATGTTTGATGGAGCATGCATGAGTGCTTTTAAAGTGCTGAGAAAGTGAATGTGTTTCCACACCCTTTTCAATGTTCCGTATATGTTCACTCATGCGTACTTTCAAAGGACGTGAAGTTCTACCAATATAATATTTTTCACATGAGCACCCGATCAAATAAATAACATTTTTGACATTGCAGGTTATGAACTCTTCAATTTTTTGTTCTTTGCCATTAATGTTAACTTTTTCCACCTTTTTCTCGCCCTTAATATTAATGCATGCTTTGCACGACCCGCACCTGTGAAAACCTCTTGTGCGGATCCCTCGCCTTAAGGTGTTGCTGGAATGCATGCTGCGGGTCAGTTTGTTCGCTAGGTTCGGGGCTTTCCTATAAATAAATGAAGGATTTATTGGTATTTCATTTCCAATAACAGGGTCCTTTTTCAGAAGGTGCCAATGTTTTTTTATTGAATATTCGATTTTTTTATGTTGACTATTATAGTCTGTGATGAAGGCCCATTTCTTGTCGTCCTTCTTTTTTGTCATCGGATTTTTGTTTTTCAATAGACTTGATCTTTCTATAATATCTACTTTTTCCATTTCTTTTTTTACAATGTTGTTCTTATATCCACTTTCCACAAATTTCTCAGCCATGATTTTAACTTGTTCTTTATAAATAGTTTCGTCCGTACAGTTGCGTTTGAGGCGTTTAAACTGTCCCTGGGGGATGCAATTGAGCCAGTTTTTGTGGTGGCAACTGTCTAAGTGGATGTAACTTTGTGAGTCTGTGGGTTTATTGAATGTTTTTGTTTTTAAAACACCTCCTTCCTCATAAATAGTTATGTCTAAAAAGTCCACAGACACATTGCTTATGTTAAAACTGAATTCGATGTTAAAAGGATTGTCATTAAGAAAAACACAAAAATCGTCTAAAAGGGCACGGCTTCCTTTCCATAAAAACAACACATCATCGATGTAGCGGGCCCAGGACACCAGGTTCGCTCTGAAAGGGGTGTCCGACCATATATACTCCGACTCCCACTGTCCCATGAATAAGTTCGCGTAGCTCGGAGCGAACCTGGTGCCCATTGCAGTTCCGACCCGCTGCAAATAAAAATCTCCTTTAAACATAAAATAGTTATTGTTAAGAATAAAATATACTCCTTTGACTAAAAATTCTTGGAGAGTGGAGTCTAAAGTGCTTTTCTTAAGTGCATTAGTGATGGCTTCGATTCCATGTTGGTGATTAATCACAGTATAAAGTGATTTGACGTCCGCCGTCACTAAAAGATACCCCTCTTCCCATTCGTAGTGGGGAATTTTTTGCAGTAAGTCTTTTGTGTCCTTTAGGTGTGATTTATTCAAGAGGACCAGGGGCTGTAGAAAAAAATCTATAAACTCCGATAGATTTGATGTGATTGACTCTAATACTGGAGTCATGGGTTCTGTTATCCATAAAAAACTGGCTTCCTTCTCCGTTAAAGTGCCGTTCTTTTGAAAGATGTCTTTCAAAAGAACGGCACTTTAACGGAGAAGGAAGCCAGTTTTTTATGGATAACAGAACCCATGACTCCAGTATTATATGTATTACCCAAAATACATAAGGACCCCCTGGTACCTCCAGGGCGTCCGATTGTATCCGGAATGGAGTCAATCACATCAAATCTATCGGAGTTTATAGATTTTTTTCTACAGCCCCTGGTCCTCTTGAATAAATCACACCTAAAGGACACAAAAGACTTACTGCAAAAAATTCCCCACTACGAATGGGAAGAGGGGTATCTTTTAGTGACGGCGGACGTCAAATCACTTTATACTGTGATTAATCACCAACATGGAATCGAAGCCATCACTAATGCACTTAAGAAAAGCACTTTAGACTCCACTCTCCAAGAATTTTTAGTCAAAGGAGTATATTTTATTCTTAACAATAACTATTTTATGTTTAAAGGAGATTTTTATTTGCAGCGGGTCGGAACTGCAATGGGCACCAGGTTCGCTCCGAGCTACGCGAACTTATTCATGGGACAGTGGGAGTCGGAGTATATATGGTCGGACACCCCTTTCAGAGCGAACCTGGTGTCCTGGGCCCGCTACATCGATGATGTGTTGTTTTTATGGAAAGGAAGCCGTGCCCTTTTAGACGATTTTTGTGTTTTTCTTAATGACAATCCTTTTAACATCGAATTCAGTTTTAACATAAGCAATGTGTCTGTGGACTTTTTAGACATAACTATTTATGAGGAAGGAGGTGTTTTAAAAACAAAAACATTCAATAAACCCACAGACTCACAAAGTTACATCCACTTAGACAGTTGCCACCACAAAAACTGGCTCAATTGCATCCCCCAGGGACAGTTTAAACGCCTCAAACGCAACTGTACGGACGAAACTATTTATAAAGAACAAGTTAAAATCATGGCTGAGAAATTTGTGGAAAGTGGATATAAGAACAACATTGTAAAAAAAGAAATGGAAAAAGTAGATATTATAGAAAGATCAAGTCTATTGAAAAACAAAAATCCGATGACAAAAAAGAAGGACGACAAGAAATGGGCCTTCATCACAGACTATAATAGTCAACATAAAAAAATCGAATATTCAATAAAAAAACATTGGCACCTTCTGAAAAAGGACCCTGTTATTGGAAATGAAATACCAATAAATCCTTCATTTATTTATAGGAAAGCCCCGAACCTAGCGAACAAACTGACCCGCAGCATGCATTCCAGCAACACCTTAAGGCGAGGGATCCGCACAAGAGGTTTTCACAGGTGCGGGTCGTGCAAAGCATGCATTAATATTAAGGGCGAGAAAAAGGTGGAAAAAGTTAACATTAATGGCAAAGAACAAAAAATTGAAGAGTTCATAACCTGCAATGTCAAAAATGTTATTTATTTGATCGGGTGCTCATGTGAAAAATATTATATTGGTAGAACTTCACGTCCTTTGAAAGTACGCATGAGTGAACATATACGGAACATTGAAAAGGGTGTGGAAACACATTCACTTTCTCAGCACTTTAAAAGCACTCATGCATGCTCCATCAAACATATTAAATTATTTATGGGTATTAAATACGTGGAAGGGAACAGCAGAAGAAGAGATCTAAATACTCAACTTGCTAAAACAGAAATGCAAATGATCTATAATTTTAATACGCTCAAACCAAATGGTATAAATGCAGATTTTGAGCTAAAATGGTTTTTATGATGTCACATGATATTTTATCCTTCTGCTTTTACCCATTAATCATTTTATCCACATTTCTTAGATTATTGCCATTTTTAAACCGTCATTTTTAAACCGTATTCCATGCTGCTATTTTCATCCTTTCATTCTTTGTATTTATAGATAATTTGGAGTCCTAGTAAAATAAATGGACTTTATATGGACTTTGTACGAATTATATGGACTTTATATGAACTGCTTTGGATTGATATGTGGGCAGAATGTTTTGCCCTCAGTAGCATGTATCACGTGATCGCAACGCTGAAAAAAACGGAAGTAGCATAGATGCTACATACACCTCAGCGCCGGCTTCAACTACACCCAGTGGAGCCAGAAACAGGAACCGGAAGTGCGCGCGGCACTCACTCAGCTCCCCGCAGCACGCACCAAACATCCTGGTGTCTGGCCGAAACCGGAAGTGACGCGAACGTCATTCCGGCCAGCACACACCCGGAAGTGATGTATGTACACCCGGAAAGAAGCTTCATTTACACCCGCAAAAGAGCGGGAAAACGAACACCCGCGATTGGCTGCTTTTTAAATAAATAGAGATTCAGACACCCTCAAAGCATACACCTTGATAAAGGATCCAGAGGGATCCGAAACGCGTTGGTGGACACAGGGCCAGGCAGACGCCCAGGAGAGGAAGTTACCCATCGACTGTGAGAGCACCTGCGTGACCCGGGATCCGTATGTGACTTACCATATGTCTTTCTGAACTGTTTTCGCTAACGGTTCCAATCCATCCGGTAATTACCTTTCCAGGCCTAAGCTGATAGCCCAGTGCACTTTGTATGCTTATTCAGATGCCAAGGAAAACTTTCTTTAACATTGTACCCCCATGTTTTATATCTTTGTGAAAATTAAATACAGTTTTATGCGATGATATCTCCCATGTTTATATTTTCACATATATCTACATCTGAGGCTTGCTGATGTGAAAACGTCCCTGTGAAGTTCAAGGGAAAATTGTACAAAGGAATAACCCCATACAAGGGAAGTTTGCATATTAATTATATATTAGCGCTGGTTGAGGATTTATCTCTATCCCTTTTTACATATCATGTTCTTTTCTGGGTAAACGAAGAAATACCCGCGAGATAAAACCATCCCGGCAGCTTCTTTGCGCACTGTGGTGTATACCGACCCTATATTTGTACAGGACATTATACGGCCGAACTGTGGGTGACTATCCTTGCTCTCTCTGTTACATTGTGGTACCCCCAATTTTTAAGCAGATATATGTTTTATCTCAGAATATTTTAGATTTATTCGTGTTCAAAATAAATGTTTTAAATACACATTTACACCTGTTGCATGTTTTTAGCGAGCGCGGTCTTAAACCCCCCTTTTCCATTGTATTACTCTTTTTGGGTCAGACTTCCCAAGTTTAGAGACCGCAGCTCCAGCTGAACAACTCCTCCCAGGCGCCCTTTCAGGCCACTTTGGTGACCTATTTCTTTTCTGGATGGCAGAGGGTCTGTTATTTCTAAGGGGTCATCGTGAAAATGACCTGCTGCACCAATGGTACTTTTGCCTCTGAGTGATGCCCCTGGAGCACCGGAAAGGGTGGGGGGGGGGGAGGGGTTTGGTGAAGTACAGAGCCACAATCTGGAGGTGGTCTGGGAGAAGGGCCCAGACCATAGGTGCCGAATTATGTTTTTGCTGGTGGGTGCTCAAGCCAAAAATATAGAGGAGTGGCTTCATGGAGAAGGGGTGTGGCCACAAAATAATACCAATTTATATTACGGAGCACAGTTGTCTCCAATATTCAAATTACAGCAACAGAGTTCCACATACATAAATGCCCCCACAGTGCAGGTACATAAATGCCCCCACAGTTCAGGTACATAAATGCCCCCACAGTGCAGGTACATAAATGCCCCCGCAGTGCAGGTACTCAGCGGACAGAATACACTCTTCCCGGCATATTGTTTCCCAGGTGAAGGGTCCGGCAATGTGGGTGCTGCAGCCGCAAATTAGCAAGTTAATATGGCGGCCCAGCAGCGGGACTCGGGCCAGTGGGTGCTCATCAATTTCCGTGGGTGCTCGGGCCCTTGAGCACCCACAGAATCGGCACCTTTGGCCCAGACGTTGACAAAGAGAGAGGACTTCTGTCATTCTGGAAGGTGGAAGGCAGTGCTATTTTTCAGCAGGAACTCAGTTCCTGAACCTCTAATTAAATATGACATCATCAGGAACTACAAATGTGCTTTCCATAAGATAAGTTTTATTTTAAAGTCACCTGTGAGTGCCTTGGTTTCTAAATACAATATAAACATCTATCTCTCCCTCCCTCTCTTTAATATATATATATTATTTTTTATTTAATTGATCCACTCCCGACCTGGAGTTCCTGCACCTATTTTTTCCAGAAAAATAGTACTGGTGGAAGGTAATCTGAGATGATACAAAGGAGAGCAGGTCTGCGCACTCCAAACCACAGAGCCCTAAAGCTCGCCATACATCAGAACGATTTCAGACCCGAATGCACTATTTCGCCGGGCCGTGCGATGCATTGTGTGTGTTTGGAGTGAAAATAATGAGGTGTTGCGCGGGCCCGCAGGTTGTGCGGTGGATCCTGTGATCTCATGTGCTGCACGTAAGATCTGAAGGTGCTGCTAACAACCAGTATGCTGGGAGTTACAGATCTTACCATAGATCTTATATAAGATTACACACAGAAGATCTATCGTGTGTCTGGGGAGCTGCCGGGGGAAATCGTTATACGGATCAGATGCCGCTCGCGCTGATGTATGGCCAGTTTAACACTTCCTTAATTAACTAATCAGACTGTTACTTGTTTCCTGGTTGTAAATACACTGTAGCCTGTCTAGTGAAAAGTATAATATGCTCAATGCAGCAAAGCCCATACACACTGGGCGACTTTGAGCTGAAAACAGCAGGTTTGAGCGGCTTTCAGCTCAAAGTCGCCTAGTGTGTATGGTCCGGCGATGAGCGGTGAGCGCTGCTGCGCGCTCCCACATCATCGCCGGGAAAGCCGTTCATCTGCTGGTTATACCAGCAGATGAGAGGCTTTGAGGACGGCTCTGCATAGCTCTGCGCTATGCAACGCCATCCTCCCCCCTCTGTCGGTGCGGGGCAGGCAGAAAGCCGCTCAGTGTGTATGCACTGAGCAGCTTTCCCCCAGTGATGAATGCTAACATCGCTGTCCATACACGCTGAGCATAGTCGCGGGAGTGCGCATCGCATTGCAGGCTTCTCATCGCAACGTGTATGGGGGCCTTAAGTCTGGCTGGGACTACAGTCAGCAGATAGGGCAGTACTAAAAGAGGCCAGCAACAGACATCAGTAAATGTATTATTAATACATAGAACCACAGTACTGCATAGCATCCCAAAGTACTTCAGGAGACTGCCGTTTGTTGGATTCTGTTGGGTAGCAGGTACTGTGCCGTAGATCATTCCACAGACAATATAAATCCTAAGTAGAAGCAAACTAAATAACAGCAATATCCAGCTGTCGTCCATAAGACAGGTTTAGGGTCAGCTTGACACCGCAGCATTCATATAGGGAATTCACGTAAAAGCGTACATAAACGCCACCCATTGCCCAGCCAAATGCTTGCGCCCCCCCCAGCCGCCGATCCCCTTGGTACAATGCGAAAGGATATACACAAACACATCCCCTTGCATGCGGTAGAAGGGCAGAGAAATCATGGCTAGCCAGTGTGTGTGTGTGTGTGTGGGGGGGGGGGGGGGGGGGCTTCTTCAGTACAGTACAAATTTGTTCTCAAAATGGGCAAAACCATGTGCACTGCAGGTGGGGCAGATGTAACATGTGCAGAGAGCGTTAGATTTGTGCGAGTTATTTTGTTTCTGTGCAGGGTAAATACTGGCTGCATTATTTTTACACTGCAGATCTCAGTTTCAACACACCCCCACCCAAATCTAACTCTCTCTCTCTCTCTGCACGTTACATCTGCCCCACCTGCAGTGCACATGGTTTTGCCCATTTTGAGAACAAATTTGTACTGCAATCAGATCTGTATAAGGGCCAGAGTGCGTGTGAACCAGAATTAGGTCCATAGAGAAATGTGAAAAATGTATTTAAAATGGTTGTAATTTAGGGATTGCCAGGTAACGGACACAGAATCCAGCAGTATCTATTTGCAAATGCAAACACAACTCAACTAGAAATGTGTTATTGCCCAGGTAACAGTGTCAATATCCCCGTACAGCAGCTTGGAATGTACCCTTGTCATTGCTCATTAAACGGTACAGTATACTATGGGGGAGTGCCAGCTGGTTACATAATAACTGGCCTCAAGTTCTCAAATGATCTGACCCTTTGTTATCAGAGCCCCAAACCCCACCTCCATATACTACTGATTTCCGTGGGTTTCTAAAAGACCAATCGTGTAACTCTTACCTGCAGCACTTAAATGGGGTTGGGTATTGAGTGTTATCATTAAAGGGGGGGTGTGGTATCTTCTGCAAATCACAAACAGATGTGTCCATGTACATCTAGCCTCCTTTTTAGTTAAACAGCCTTCTACTCACACCACTCATTAGCACCATGGTGTCTTTTTTTGTGAGTTTTTCCATTAATTAGCAGATCTCATTGGATGCACAAGCAGCTTCTGCTGACTAAAATGATATGTGGCATGCCTACATACAGTATATTCAGTGTGTGACTGTGGCTGTACAGTATCTGCATCCAAAATGCTACACATTACAGTGTTTTCCTGGAAATGCTACATTACAGTGTTTTCCAGGAAATGCTACATTACAGTGTATTCCAGGAAATGCTACATTACAGTGTTTTCCTGGAAATGCTACATTACAGTGTTTTCCTGAAAATGCTACATTACAGTGTTTTCGTGGAAATGCTACATTACAGTGTTTTCCTGGAAATGCTACATTACAGTGTTTTCCTGGAAATGCTACATTACAGTGTTTTCCAGGAAATGCTACATTACAGTGTTTTCCTGGAAATGCTACATTACAGTGTTTTTCCAGGAAATGCTACATTACAGTGTTTCCCTGGCTATGCTACATTACAGTGTTTTCCTGGAAATGCTACATTACAGTGTTTTCCAGGAAATGCTACATTACAGTGTTTTCCTGGAAATGCTACATTACAGTGTTTTCCTGGAAATGCTACATTACAGTGTTTTCCAGGAAATGCTACATTACAGTGTTTTCCTGGAAATGCTACATTACAGTGTTTTTCCAGGAAATGCTACATTACAGTGTTTTCCTGGAAATGCTACATTACAGTGTTTTCCTGGAAATGCTACATTACAGTGTTTTCCTGGAAATGCTACATTACAGTGTTTTCCAGGAAATGCTACATTGCAGTGTTTTCCTGGAAATGCTACATTACAGTGTTTTCCTGGAAATGCTACATTACAGTGTTTTCCAGGAAATGCTACATTACAGTGTTTTCCTGGAAATGCTAAATTACAGTGTTTTCCTGGAAATGCTACATTACAGTGTTTTTCCAGGAAATGCTACATTACAGTGTTTCCCTGGCTATGCTACATTACAGTGTTTTCCTGGAAATGCTAAATTACAGTGTTTTCCAGGAAATGCTACATTACAGTGTTTTTCCAGGAAATGCTACATTACAGTGTTTTCCTGGAAATGCTAAATTACAGTGTTTTCCTGGAAATGCTACATTACAGTGTTTTTCCAGGAAATGTTACATTACAGTGTTTTTCCAGGAAATGCTACATTACAGTGTTTTTTCCTGGAAATGCTGCATTACAGTGTTTTCCTGGAAATGCTACATTACAGTGTTTTCGTGGAAATGCTACATTACAGTGTTTCCCTGGCTATGCTACATTACAGTGTTTTCCTGGAAATGCTACATTACAGTGTTTTCCAGGAAATGCTACATTACAGTGTATTCCTGGAAATGCTACTGTACATTACAGTGTTTTCCTGAAAATGCTACATTACAGTGTTTTCGTGGAAATGCTACATTACAGTGTTTTCCTGGAAATGCTACATTACAGTGTTTTCCTGGAAATGCTACATTACAGTGTTTTCCAGGAAATGCTACATTACAGTGTTTTCCTGGAAATGCTACATTACAGTGTTTTTCCAGGAAATGCTACATTACAGTGTTTCCCTGGCTATGCTACATTACAGTGTTTTCCTGGAAATGCTACATTACAGTGTTTTCCAGGAAATGCTACATTACAGTGTTTTCCTGGAAATGCTACATTACAGTGTTTTCCTGGAAATGCTACATTACAGTGTTTTTCCAGGAAATGCTACATAACAGTGTTTCCCTGGCTATGCTACATTACAGTGTTTTCCTGGAAATGCTAAATTACAGTGTTTTCCAGGAAATGCTACATTACAGTGTTTTTCCAGGAAATGCTACATTACAGTGTTTTCCTGGAAATGCTAAATTACAGTGTTTTCCTGGAAATGCTACATTACAGTGTTTTTCCAGGAAATGTTACATTACAGTGTTTTTCCAGGAAATGCTACATTACAGTGTTTTTTCCTGGAAATGCTGCATTACAGTGTTTTCCTGGAAATGCTACATTACAGTGTTTTCGTGGAAATGCTACATTACAGTGTTTTCCAGGAAATGCTACATTACAGTGTTTTTTCCTGGAAATGCTACATTACAGTGTTTTTTCCTGGAAATGCTACATTACAGTGTTTTTTCCTGGAAATGCTGCATTACAGTGTTTTCCAGGAAATGCTACATTACAGTGTTTTTTCCTGGAAATGCTGCATTACAGTGTTTTCCAGGAAATGCTCCATTACAGTGTTTTCCAGGAAATGCTACATTACAGTGTTTTCCTGGAAATGCTACATTGCACTGTTTTCCTGGAAATGCTACATTGCAGTGTTTTCCTGGAAATGCTACTTTACAGTGTTTTCCTGGAAATGCTACATTACAGTGTTTTCCTGGAAATGCTACATTACAGTGTTTTTCCAGGAAATGCTACATTACAGTGTTTCCCTGGCTATGCTAAATTACAGTGTTTTCCTGAAAATACAAAATTACAGTGTTTTCCAGGAAATGCTACATTACAGTGTTTTCCTGGAAATGCTACATTGCAGTGTTTTCCTGGAAATGCTACATTACAGTGTTTTCCTGGAATTGTTACATTACAGTGTTTTCCAGGAAATGCTACATTACAGTGTTTTCCAGGAAATGCTACATTACAGTGTTTTCCAGGAAATGCTACATTACAGTGTTTTCCAGGAAATGCTACATTACAGTGTTTTCCTGGAAATGCTACATTGCAGTGTTTTCCTGGAAATGCTACATTGCAGTGTTTTCCTGGAAATGCTACATTACAGTGTTTTCCTGGAAACGCTACATTACAGTGTTTTCCAGGAAACGCTACATTACAGTGTTTTCCAGGAAACGCTACATTACAGTGTTTTCCAGGAAATGCTACATTGCAGTGTTTTCCAGGAAACGTTACATTACAGTGTTTTCCTGGAAACGTTACATTACAGTATTTTCCTGGAAACGCTACATTACAGTGTTTTCCTGGAAACGCTACATTACAGTGTTTTCCTGGAAACGCTACATTACAGTGTTTTCCAGAAAATGCTACATTACAGTGTTTTCCTGGAAATGCTACATTACAGTGTTTTCCAGGAAATGCTACATTACAGTGTTTTCCTGGAATTGTTACATTACAGTGTTTTCCTGGAAATGCTACATTACAGTGTTTTTCTGGAAATGCTACTTTACAGTGTTTTCCGCTGCAACATTTAATTTTTAATGCAAATAAAGGGCCAGTCACACACTGAATATAGGCATGCTGCATATCATTTTAATCAGCACAAGCTGTTTGTGTGTCCTATTCACTTTTGCAAATAACACGCTATTTAGCTTAAAAAGTCGTAAAAAAAAGACATCCATCGCTACAGAGTCACACAAAGCTCATGGATTATGGATAACGTGACTTCTATGACGTGTAGGATAGATGTATATGGAAACTTCTATATTTGTTTTGTCAGAAGAGTTATGAAATCTTAGAGGTGAACATTGTACACATACAATGTGATCATGGGTTAACCCGCGTATATAATAATTCTCATTGTTGCTGGATTTTTAGGTCCGTTAATGACCCCCGGTGTGTCTTACACTGATAATTAATATCTGCAAATGTCATAAGTGCTGAACATCAGGTTATTGATTCTACGACGCTTAGGTAGAGAACGTTATAGTATTCCTAGTCATTACCGAAAATAAATCTTAATTATTTACCTACCCTCTGCCTTTCAATCTTTGTATCGTTTCCCACAAATGCAATACAATACCTCACTGCCTGTGTCTGCCCTTCCCGCACGTGTCATGTGTACAGAGCCGCAGTGATGAGATTAATCCAGACACAGCAATATCAGACTCCGGCCAGCGGCTGCAGGCCTGAAATATCTGCAGGGCGATGTAAGGGTTAAATGAGAGGGCAGATAAACTGCGGGGCTCGTACATTGGCCTCTGAAATGTTTCCTTCATGACATGTACAATCCTGCGGCTCATTAATTCCAGTGGGGACTTTGCATTTTGATTGTAAAAAAGGTCATTTTTAGCATCCTTGTTAGGGATAAATGAAGTGGAAAGAAAAGGTCCGGCCCTATTGGTTAGCAGCCTAAGTGCTAGAACAATCATTGGAGGAGAACGGTCAGATCTGTACAGGCTGCAGGTGAAAGCCATATCGGACGTGTGCCTTTGCCGCCTCATCTGATAAGGAATGCAGATTGTGTTACTCACCTGTCACCTTATGGAACTCAATTAGGAGAATATTAAACAGTCCTCATCAGTCATTTGCATGGAAAAACTATTTGTTACGCTATGTACCGCACTCCAGGCATTATTACACTGTTGGTTGGTTAGAATAGGAATGTATTCACGTCTGCAGGGCCCCATGTTATAATGGGAATTACAGGGCTATTTCTAAATACACTTACCCCTGTTTTTCTGCAGCATCTCTATATAAGAGTACTATAATAGAAATCATGTATTATATGTATTGCGCCCATTACCAAATGACGGGGCCATGTGTAACAACCCCCCCCCATATAACAGCATTGCAAGCATTGTAGGCATTGTAGACCATAAGCAGCTGCCTAATTGTACAAACGTCCCTGGTTGCAAACATAATCACAGTGAAATACCCAGTAAATATGTACCTGTGTTTCTATACAGTATATCATAGATATAGCCAGCAGATCATTTATATACAATACAGCAGGGCATAAAGTTGTCATGCAGAGAGGTGGGGGAACTCATTTCTTCATGCCACCTAATTACACCCCCTCCCCTCCCCCCATTAGGCAGAGACAGGGCCAGTGGTAGGGTTTTTGGTATCCCCCTGCAAACAAAAATGCTTTCCTGTAATAATTACTGTGCACGGCCAATGTGGAGGTTAAAATGTTCCACCTCACCATTAGAGGTGGTGGAACTCAGTTCCACCCCATTCCCCCTCACTTTAACCCCTGCAATACAATAACTAGCTGCCCAAGCTGCTCCAGTTGGTATCAAATTTGGGAGGTGGCAACTTTCCATTAAATTCAAATAAAATCTACTTTTCATGCACAGGGCCACAGTCTGAATGTAAGTATGAGTTAAGTATTATCTGGCAACAATTTCATATAATATACACTAGCAGCCCCACTAATGAATTGAGTGTTGTCAGCAAGGGAGATGAATCTGCAAACATACAGAAGCGGCTAGTTAGTGGCGTTATTCACCATCATCGTCACGTCTTGTGGCTCCTGCACACATAAGATATACATCAGGTGAATGTTTGTGCCTTAGTTGCGGTTACACGAATGTACCCTTGGGGTAACTCGGACTGCATTTTACCGCCCCTTCACTGATCAAGTAGGACTCAACTCCTACTCTAAAAATGCAGATAGGGTTCTAGCACCATATCCTAGAGACAAGGAAACCTAGAGGCATATGTATCAAAGCTTGAACAGAGGTAAAATGTCGACCAATCAGCTCCTGTCATTTTTCAAAAAGCCGGTAACATGGTAATTAGGACGGATGTGATTGGCTGGTACTTTATCACTCCACTTTATTTCTCTTCGAGACTTCATACATAGGCCCCTAATTCTCTCTCCGCTTTATGTTCCTGCATGCCGTGGTGTGCTGTGTTTACCCCCAAAGCTATTTTACTGTTGTAATCTGCAAAACAAGGAGATTTTCAGTAGGGAGGTGTTGCGAATAATCTGATGGTAACGGTGCCTCTTTTCTGTTCTTTTACAGATAACACCTGTCGGTTTGATGACGAGAAGCTTTGTGGATTTGTCCAGGACAAAGATGACAACTTCGACTGGATTCGTCAGAGCAAGCTGACGGAAAGCGTCAAGAGAACGGCGAACACGGGGCCGGAAATGGATCACAGCGGGAAGGCAGAAGGTAAATCCTCCACAAAGAGTGGTATACCCTATAATAGGGGAGATATATCAAATTTCTAATAAGGACATGTGGCGGAATAGCTATTGGTTGGCATAAGGTTTTATGACACCTCCACAATGACAGGAGCCAGGTGCTTAAGTGTGGCATTATCCTGCAGCGCTTGGCTTCTGTCACTGAGAAGTAGCTTACAGTGCTGGAAGAGTCTTCGGGGGGGCAGCTCACATGCTCATTAGACATCACTAATGAGGCCATTCCTTCATTAGTGATGTCAGTGGGACTCCCTTTCTTGGGATTTCTTAGCTGCATCAAGTATCACCAACCCTGGTGCGGCCATCTTGGTAAAGGGAATGAAGCTATCCTTGAGCAGCAGAAACAATTGATTTCTACTGTATGGTAAAACATTTCCGCTCTTATCTCAAAGATTTGATACTGTACATCGCCCCTAAATGCTTGACAGTCTGCCTGCATGTGGAATACTCCAGGTTGCAGTGGGACTTGGCTAGGGATTTGCAGCCTTCGATTCGCTGTACGATGGAGCATGCCTCAATATGCAACTAAGAAATGCAATAGAAGTAGATGGAAAGTTATAATGCAAATTGTTTATAAGGGATCAAGTAAAATACATTTATACTTTGTAGGAAAGGTTCAGACGGACCTTGGTCTGGCTAGCCAATTAGGCAGCACTCCTCAGTTGTTACCGGGTGGTGAATAAGCCTTTTATAAGCTACAGCAATAAAGATGAGTTCATTCATTTCATCCTTACGCTTTCACAATCATGGTTCATTATCGAGAGATCCGGGACTCAGTCGTTCCTGGTAATGTTAAAGGTTTCTGCATTAGTATCCCAGAATGTTCTGCTTATGACAAGAAGTATAAGTTATAGGGAGTATGTAATGTTTATATAAAATGTTTGGTACTTGTAATATCTGGGTTGGATAGTAGGGGTATGAAAAAATGGGGTGCATGGGAGCCCAGATAATACATAAGTACCAAATGTTTTATTTAGCGATAGAACTTTCCTGCAATGAGAGCTCACTCAAAGTTAATAGTTCAGTTTTATTGAATATAAATGTCAAGTTTCTTATAATGTAGCGCTCACGTAAGAGAACTTTTGCACATTGTTAACATAGGAGAGGGGCGGTGGCCAGTCTCCGGATGAGTCCCCTCCTCTCCAGGGTGCAGTAGACATTGGTACAGCTATTTTGCCAGAGTCTGCTGCACATGTGCAGGTCTCCAGAAACATGTTGCCCGCCATGTTCCAGAGACTAACTGCACTACTGGATGTGCGCAGCTGCCATTTTGGCTGTGATTTTTGCTGCACCCAATGTGGGACAACGGAATGCCTGCAGGGACTGTACTGGCTCTTGTGATTGATGGCGATTCACTAAAATATTTCCTGCTTGTGGTAAAGGAAACTACAGTGTTTAGGTGATTAGTCTCCACCAAACCCCTCCCGTCGAATCCCGGGTCACCCCCCCCCCCCCCCCCCATCAAAGCGTGTGTTCCCATGCACAGGCTGTGAATGGATGTTTAACATGCTGCGGGGAACACCCACATCATTCTATAGTCGGGGACCATCGAATGATGTGGAATGTGCACGTATATAAAAGTGACTTTCAAGTAACTTACAAATGCGTGCATGCTGGGAAGGAAATGGGCAGGCAGCTGACATCCGGTGATGACAGCTGCCGGTTCCCCTGCCCCCGTATCATGGCCTCATTAGCATGAGAACGCCCATGAACGTGCATGTACTAGATAAGTGAGATTAGAAGCTGATGTGGGCAACAGCTTCACTTGACCGTTGCGCTATTCATCTACTAAGATGGGAGTTCTATTGAAGATGGCGTGTTGCCCATTGCAACCAATCAGAATCTAATTCTTATTTATTTAGCACCTTCTAAAAGCTAAAAAAATCTGATTGGTTGCCCATAGCCACATCCCATCTTCACGAGAACTCCCATTTCAGTAAATACACCCAATAGTGTGGATAAGGCCTACACCACATAGACTGAACAAGATTAAGGGGTACAGTACTAAGCCTTGGAGAGAGATACAGTCTCAGCCAATCAGCTGTTGTCACATGCTGTTTTTGAACAATGTCAGGTGCTGATTGGCCGGTACTTTGGGGGGTTATTCTAATTTTAACGCGCAGGGGACCAATTATTCGCAACTGCGCATGTGAGGCCGCTGCGTGCGAGCGGCCTTGGCGAATAGATTATTCGATGAGAACCCGGGCCAGCGATATTACCAGATTTACCCAGCATGCCCCACAGGGAGCGATGTAGGGGCATTTTAGAAGCAATCTAGTCAGATACTGTAGCTTAGAATATGACCTGGAATCGCCCCGCGTGTAAGCCCCATTAGACCCCTGAGTTGTTAAGGTTCAGGCCAATAGAGCATCATGTAACTTTCCTGGAAATCTCCCATGTACCTTGCCCCACGCTCTCCCTTACATCTGGTGTTGGCATCGAACATGCAGCCCACTACCATTTCTCTTTCACCGCTAGAAGATAGACGAGATTGTATACCGGAAAACAGCTTCCTTCCTAGATACTCCAGCCATGTCCGTACGATCCAGCGCAGAAAGTTGGGCACAGTGATCTTTAAATTACACCACAGCTTTTAGAAGCACAGGTGGGGAGGCTGGCCGCCATCTGCAACCACCACGGGCCAAGCATCTGCTCATCTCACCATTCATGGCTACCATTACTATGTGCACACAAAGTTAATAATTCAGCTTCCAGAATTAACTCTGTACTGTATTTTTGCAATTTTATTGCAAGATCGGGACATCCTGAAGATACCTCTACATATATTTGGTAAAATATCACTAAGCGGTTAATGGTCAATGTAAACTTTAATATAAAAGTGAATTTTGAAGTAATATCTCAAAATCTGAATAAACAAAATGTTTCCCCTCTGTTTAAGGGAACATGGATCCAGCCCAGGTTTTGGTTGAGGCCAGGAATGAACTGCAGCCATATTGATTTTTTTTGTACCTGTTAGCTGCTTTGAAGTATGCTGTCTGTACACAGTGATAATGCTCCTGATGCTGGATAAGCTGGCCAGGCAATAGGCTGGGGGTTATGTTATGAGCCATTGGAGTTAATACCATTATTGATTTATAGAACATGGAATATGATACTATAACCTGCTATGTAAATGGCTGTTATCCCCATATCTAACTGCTGAAGAAGAATAAAACTATGCAATTCCCTTTAACCCTGATATTGTGATATTGGGGGTTTCCTATTTGTACCAATCAATTCACCATACACTTCAATTGGGAATCCAAATTTACTATCAGTTCATATGCTGAATACGGCCGTTAATTCAGTAGAAAATAGGCCTGGAAATTACTCTTCATTTTCCAGGTGTATTGGGCTGAAGCCTGCACACATCAGTCAGATCTGTGCAGGCTTCTCTGCATAAAAAAATAGAGGAAATAAATTAATAATTGAAGATTATTCACACATACTCACCTATCTCACCTAGAAAAGGATCTAGGAGTCCACATAGACAACAAACTGGGGTGTAGTGCTCAATGTAATATAGCAACATAAAAGGCCAACAAAACTCTAGCATGTATAAAAAGCGGCATGGAAACTAGGGATTCAAAAGTAATTATGCCTCTGTACAAATCATTGGTTAGACCGCACCTCGAATACGCAGTGCAGTTCTGGGCCCCGCAGGGCAGCCGAGAGAGGGGGGGAGCGGGTACAAATTACCCGGGCCCAGGCTTGCTGGGGGGGCCCTGGTCCGACCCCTCTCTTCCCCCTCCGTCCCTCCCGGGTAGCAACAGTAGCACACACTTGTACAGCATGTGCTGTGCTGACAGCTGGCTCAGCATGAGAGTCTCACTGACAGCGTGAGAGGTCATGCTGAGCCTTCTGTCAGCACAGCACATGCTGTAGGTGTGTGCTGCTGCTGAGATTACAGTTTTTAGAGTTTTCTTTCACCCTCCTTTAAACATTTTGGGGGCGTGGCCTAAGTGCGGGAGGTGCCCACACCTCCCACACTTAGGCCACGCCTCAAAATTTTTACCGGGGCCCGGCATTCCTCTCGGCTGCCCTGGGGCCCCGCACTATAAAAAGGACATCATGGAATTGGAAAAAATCCAAAGAAAAGCAACAAAGCTTATTAGGGGAATGGAGAATGTAAGCTACGAGGAAAGATTAAACAATTTGGGACTTTTTACACTAGAGAAAAGACGTTTAAGGGGGGACATGCTCAATATGTATAAATACATTAGGGGCCAATATAAGGAACTGTCAAACACCCTTTTTTCTGCTAGACAAGAATCTAGGACACGAGGGTACGAGTTTAGATTAAAAGAAAAAAGATTTTGTTCATTTAGAAGAAAAAAATTCTTTACAGTCAGAACAGTCAAACTTTGGAACTCTCTTCCTGGAGAAGTGGTGTCGGCAGACACTATAAATACGTTTAAAATAAGGTTGGATAAACATTTATTGGTTAAAAACATCCACGGGTATGAAAAAGGAACAATCTGTCTTTAAAATATCAGAACATACTATACAACAAGGGATTAGCTACTATAAACATAGGTTGAACTAGATGGACGCAAGTCTTTATTCAGCCTCACCTACTATGTAACTATGTAATCTTACCACGTAGGTTCAGTCCACTTGTCCAGTAGAATCCAAGGTGGTTCCTGTGAAAGAAAATTATACTCACAACCTGCTCTGGCGAAGATCGTGCTCTTTATTCCATAGTAGTCATCCATGGGTGTAAAAAATATCAAAACGCTGAACCGAATACAAACAAACATGAGGAGCCATAATCTTTGTAGAATTAGTAAATTTCCCCAGGAGATCCAGTATAAACTCTATGATGTGTTATCGCAAGTCTTATGGACTACTTACCAGGGATTATGATTCACGTGCATGAGACACACAAGGCATAATACCCTATTAGGGGGATCAAACCACCAGCTTTGGGGCTAATAAAACAGTCCAAAAATTACTGCTGAAACAGTATCGTAACAAAAATTTATGCCAGCCCCCCCCTCCCCCCCGCACACCCTCCCACACACCCTCGGGGAAATTTCGGGACCCAGCCTTACCTCTCCTTGATGGTCTGTGCGTGGCTGGGAGTCGAGGCACTGATCTGCCGCCGCATCTGCTGTGGCCGGGTCCGCAGATTTAGGTCCGGCGATCCTCCTGGCTGTCTCTCCTTATGAAAAATATCCCTTACAAAATGGCCGCCCGTTTGCTGCGACCTACTCTAGCATCCTCAAAAACTGTCCGTGTTAAGGGGGCGGCCATTTTGTGGGGGATATTTTTCATAAGGAGAGACAGCCAGGAGGAGCGCCGGACCAGGTGAGTAAACCTGCAGGTCCACTCCCGACTCCCGGCCACAAGCAGCATACCAATAGCTCCCGCAGACCCCCGGTGCCGGGCGACCACACTTGGTCAGCGCTTACCCGCCGTTGCGGGGTCTGCGGCGCTATTCTTACGCCACTGGGCTGAAAATAATTTTCTTATATAAGCAAAATAGAGTACTTCAACTGAGTAATAACAGCAACATCTTGTACCCTGCGCTGACATATATTTTAGGCTCTATGTCCATATTTACAGTGAATTACTAAGAAAAGCAAAAAGCGAGCAACTGGAGAGAACCATGCAGCCCTGCAGGTGGGGCAGATGTAACTGGTGCAGATAGAGGGCCAGATTCTCTAAGCTTCAAAAGTGATAAAATGGAGAGTGATAAACAGCCAGCCAATCAGCTCCTGCCTTAGATTTTTCAAACACAGTCTGTGACATGGCAGGTAGGAGCTGATTGGCTGGCTGTTTATCACTGTCCATTTTATCACTTTTGAAGCTTTTTTGGCCCTATGTCTGTAGGTCACTGCATTAAAGCTTGTGTAAGGTCTTTGTAATGAGTAATGATTGTATTCCTTGTTATTTACCTCAGGTTTCTACATGTTCATTGAGGCCTCAAAACCACGCCGGCTGGGAGACAAGGCGCGGCTCATCAGTCCCATGTACAATATAACCACCAAGTTTCCATCACACAAAGTGTCGTACTGCGTCTCCTTCTACTATCACATGTACGGGAGGCATATAGGTGAGTGCAGCTCTTATGTAATTGCAGTAAGCATCTGTCACCTATAGAGGGTGCTCTGTCCTAGCGACAGGCTCCTAGGTCTCTGTGCTGATTGGCTGATACTTTGTCTCCGCCTTCTTTACCTCTTTCCAAGGCTTACTTCACCTCAGGTTCAGATTCAGGTTCATATTTACCTTTCCGAATCCGGTCCGCCGGTGCGGGTCTGCGCATGCGTATGGTCGGAAAAGACGCGTTGCAAACGCCTTCAGCGAGTGTCATAACCGGGTGCGCCCTGGAAAATCCAATGAGAATGCAGGAGAGTTGAAGCCTACATGGGGGGCGGGTTCCTGACGTCACATGACACGCCTGCCCTGTATTCGGACATCTCCGAGGAAAGTAAAATTCAGTCTAGACCAGTGATGACTAACCTTCACACGCCAGCTGAACTACACATCCCAGCAGGCCCTGCATCAGTTTTACTATTTAGCCATGCTGAAATTGATGCAGGGCATGCTGGGATGTGTAGTTCAACAGCTGGAGTGTCAAGGTTAGCCATCACTGGCCTAGACTAAGTGTGCAGTGCTTCTGGATATGAGTTCAGTTTCTCATTTGCATTTTGACATATTCACTAGAACTGCAATTGAAAATTGGATGTGATTAATCTTCCACGGGTGCTCCTGCTTTGGTATTCATCTGTACGTTCCTGTGGTCCTAACATTACAATTTATAATATGAATGAAACATGTAATAATATAACATAGATAAATCAGAGCGGTATGAATGTGTCAGTGACAGAGAGTCGGAAACATTAATGAATGGGTCCCAGATATGTGTTGGGGGGATAATATGAACACACCATCGCTGATGTCATAGTAACCAAAAGAAAGCCTGTGACAGATTTACAATGCCTATTGGCTACTAAAACATCATTTATGTAGAGAGGGTACATTGTTGCTGTATACACACGTGAGCCATTACAAAATTATAGGTCCATACACACTGGGCGACTATGCCCAGCGTGTATGGACATCGATGATAGCGTTCATCGCAGCAGGGAAAGCCCGGCGCCAATGGAGGGGGGAGGACGTAGTTGCATAGCGGAGCGCTATGCAAAGCCGTCCTGAAAGCCGCTCATCTGCTGGTATAACCAGCAGATAAACAGCTTTCCCGGCGATGTTGCGGGAGCGCGCAGCAGCGCTCATCGCCGGGCCATACACACTGGGCAGCTTTGAGCTGAAAGCCGCTCAAACCTTCTGTTTTGAGCGGCTTTCAGCTCAAAGTTGCATAGTGTGTATGGGCTTTAAAGGGGGTGATACAATGTTGAACGCAAGTCTGTTTGTAGAGTTTACCTTGTGCATTTTCATTTGGCGCATGCTCTGGGAAGCAATTACACACGTCATCAGGGTAACGCATCTCTACTGAGACTGGAAGGACAGGTTTGTTCTTCAGACGTGTCCTATGAGAAATGTATTCATCATGTAGACGTGGCCCAGATAGGATTGTTCCTGTAAGACAGTTTGAGTTTGCAATTGTGATGTGTGTCCCATGTGAATTGGGTTCTGTTGGAAAGTATACTATTCAAATATATGTCCTGGATGAAACGCGTTGTGGGGTATGTTTGCTTTCTAGACATGTAAAAGTGTGTAAAAGATTAAATAGTTAATTTTGGATAGTTTTCAATCTGGATGTGCTTTCTAGATGAATTGGATTCTGTTGGGAGGCTTGCTATTCAAATATATTTCCTGGGTGAAACGCGTTGTATTGGTAAGTTTACTTTGTAGATATTTGTGCAAGATGAGATAGTTCCTGTTGGATAGTTTGCTATCTGGGTGTGCTTTCTAGAAGAATTGGATTCTGTTTGCTATTCAAATATATGTCCTGGGTGAAACGCGTTGTATTGGTAAGTTTACTTTGTAGATATTTGTGCAAGATGAGAGAGTTCCTGTTGGATAGTTTGCTATCTGGGTGTGCTTTCTAGAAGAATTGGATTCTGTTTGCTATTCAAATATATGTCCTGGGTGAAACGCGTTGTATTGGTTAGTTAACTTTGTAGAAATTTGTGCAACATGAGATAGTTGGATAGTTTGCTATCTGGATGTGCTTTATAGAGGAATTGGATTCTGTTGGAAAGTTTGCTATTCAAATATATGTCCTGGGTGAAACAAGTTGTTTTGGTTAGTTAACTTTGCAGGCATGTGTGAAGTTTGCTCTCCTAATTTGAATCCCACTTGAATTGGGTTCTGTCAGGAAAGCTTCCTATCCAAATATATGTCCTTGGTGAAACGCGCTGTGTTGGTAGGTTTATTGTCCAGACATGTGTCACAGATGCGATAGTTACCGGTAAGAAGTGTGCTTCCTCATATGAATCCCAGGTAAACTGGGTTATTTTGGTAAGTTTGCTATCCAGATATATGTCCTTGGTGAAATGCGTTGTTATGGCGGAATTACGATGCAGACTTGTATCCCAGATTACATGATTCCTTTTGGAAGGTTTACTGACCTGATATGTGTCAATGGTGAATTGGGTTATTTTTGGATTGATATCCTAACATAAGTCCTTAGTGAAATGCGTTATGTGGGGAGGTTTGCTGTCTGGAAATGTTCTGGGTAAATAGGTTCTGTTAGTAAGACTGCTCTCCAGACATGTGTACCAGCTAAAATGGTTCCTATTGGAAGGTTGGTAATACAGATAAAAATTCCACTTAAATGGCTCCTCCCGTTGAAGGTGGTCTCCGGACGTATGCCTTTGCGAAACGGTTCCGGGATGCAGATGAGCTCCAGACTTGCGAGTACATGACAGGAGTGCTGATTACATTTTCATTTTTGCTCATTTATTCTGTGTTAAATTCTTTGCTGTTCTTATTTTGTTGTTCTTAAACATTTCTCTGCTATATAATGACAATTCCTAGGGAATAAATATTCACAACAAACCGTTTTCATGGATGATTAAAGATATTAGCATTTAATCATCTGGGCAGCTGTTAAGTGCTTTGCATACTTAACAGTTATACAAGCTAATTGTTTTATTGTGAGCGGCTATGTGAGATGGAATATTTCAAATTAATCCCTTATAGGGAACCAGGCTAGCGCTTAACCCTTACACCCCCGCCCATCATACAACATAGAACTATAAATAGCACTTTCAGTAGAAAAATACCAGTAGAAGGACTACAATGAATTCCAGAAGGGAATTCACACCTGATCGCAGTGCTGCAAATCTGACAGCGGAGGATTATCGATATACTGTACATGCGTACGGCCTGTAGTACACATGTGTGAGGCCCTCCGGCGATGAAAGCCTGGTACTTGTGTAGTTTCATGCCGGCAGCTTATGCTACGTTTGAAGCAACGCTATTAGCCTAACCAAGGGCTACCTTACTTGTGTAGTTTCAAGGCGGCAGCCTAAGCTACGTTATCAGCGTAGGCTGCCGCCGTGAAACTACACAAGTAACTACCGTACTGTTGCCGGGAACTGCATCTCTGTCCCCGGCATCCCTGTCAAGCCTACTCAGCGTCTCTCTCACACCGCCGGCGCCAACATGATCCCCTCTCTTTGGCGGAGAGGGGATCATGCTGGCGCCGGTGGAGAGGCGCTCAATCTTTTTGACACGCAGGAGCGTCTCAGATGCTCCAGCAATGAGGCGCTCCTGCGTCTGAGTAGCTATTACAGCAGGGTACAGCAACCCTGCCCACAGGGTTAGCGGTTCTGTAGCGCCTTTTCAAACCCCACTATCCACATCGGCGTGGATTTGATTTTATAGAGTGTGGCAGCGAGCCATCGAGCCCGAAGCGTGGCGAGTGCAGCGGATTACATGTAACGTAATCCGCATCCCCTCGCTGGGCTCGGTGGCTCGCTGCACCCACCACACTATATAACATCAACTCCACGCCGACGTGGAAAGTGGGGGTATGAAAAAATTGGGAGGACGCGTAACGCGTCAGCTCGTCACACTTCGGGCTGCCGTGGATAGTGGGGGTTTGAAAAGGCGCTACAGAACCCCTAACCCTGTGGGCAGGGTTGCTGTACCCTGCAGTAATAGCTACTCAGACGCAGGAGCACCTCATTGCTGGAGCATATGAGACGGTCCTGCGTGTCAAAAAGATGGAGCGCCTCTCCACCGGCGCCAGCATGATCCCCTCTCCAAAGAGAGGGGATCATGCTGGCGCCGGCGGTGTGAGAGAGACGCTGAGTAGGCTTGCTGGGGACAGAGATGCATTTTCCGGCAACAGTACGGTAGTTACTTGTGTAGTTACATGGCGCCTGCCTACGCTGATAACTTAGCTTATAACAGGGACTCTTAAGCGGCCGCGGGAACACTACGCTACTTCTGACTGACTACGCTGGCCGCGGGAACACTACTCTGACGGCGTAACTGCCGCCGTGAAAGTACACAAGTACCAAGCCTGCTACTTATTTTGAACGCTGGCTGTGCGACAGGTGATTGACAGGAAGTAGGCATCTGGGGGTGGTGACCGGACGTTGCATGGGAGTGCCAAGAAAAACGCTAAGCGTGCCCAAAAAAGAAAATGCTGCAAGTGTGCGGGAAAAGGCATGCATTCCCAAGTGTTTTTGAGGGTGGACCCATTGAAACACATTACGCTGTACAAGCATGGGCGTGTCTATAACATATGCACGTTATGCTGTCTCATACCTAACAACTATCCCAATTTTCGTGGGACTGTACCATTTTTTTTGGGGGGGGGGGGATGTCCAGCGTCCCACCCAGGGCTGGCGGTCTACCATGGTGGGAGCAGTTGGGAGTTTGCCCTACTACCCATGCATCGTCTGTACACTGAGACAGAGGGTCTGGGGCAATGTTCCCTCTAATTTTACGAAGGCTGTGTGCAGCAAAAGATTTTGGCTGTGCAACTTTAGGAGAAAATTATAAATTTTGTGCGTCACTTATATATAAATGGAAAATGACGTTCAGCATTTGTGTTAACTTTACTTCAAAATGATATTAAACATTTAAACATTCAAAACACAGCACACAATGAAGTTAATGGGTGAAACACACATTAATTGAGTCCACAACTGCAAAAAGGGACCACTGCTGCTTTGTGCGCTCTGTTGTAATGTCTGTGCGCACGCTTGTCGAGTTGTGTGCGCGCGCACGCGCAAACACAGCTTAGAAGGAACACTGGTCTGGGGGCATGACCAGAGAGCTGGCCATGTTCCCCCACAGTGGAGAAAATCAGGGACATGGCCTTGTGGGTGTACCACCATCATATGTCACACCCCCTGGTTGGAAGGCCCCACCCCCTATTTTCAGGCATGTGTTCAAGTGTCCCTCCTCCACTGCCACTAATGTTGGGAAGTATGCAGTCTTCACAGGTCCCTGGATCCAGGCGGGCCTACACACCGCATATCCTGCACCCATTTAGCTATACTCACCGGTTCGGCGGGCCCAGCGCTGGCTGCAGAGTTAAAAATAACCAAATGGCCACCATGGCCGTTTTACGGTGATTTCATTTTCGAGCATGTACTAGATTAGCTGCAATCTGATTGGTCGTTATGGACATCAATTTAACTTTTTTGTTGTTTTGATAAATCTGCCACATTTATGTCTAGACCATTTGGGGAGTCGGCAATACTTTGTCTTTGTTAATACACAGTATGTGCTCTGCAATCTCCAGCCTCACTGTTCCTGCCGCTGCCGTTTTCTGCAGTGTCCGTTAAACGGTCTGTTGTCCTTGTGTTCTGGCTATGCAATACTTTCCATGGTCTCTATCTAATGGTATGGATAATAGGGTCAACAGTGTGTAGGTCGAAAAAGATCAAACAAGGAAAAGGTCGACATGTGATGATGACAATATGAGTTTTTTCGAAGTTTCTTGTGTCAGTGTTGACACCTGAGCACGTGGATCCCCCAATTAGTGTCCCCTTGCTTCACTCACTTTGTTTCAGGTCAGGAGCCTTGTTCCGCTACTGCTGCACATGGCACGATCGCTGTTCCCAATTATAGTATAGGTGGGTGGCGCAATAGTGGAAAGGGCTGTGGTTTTTTGTCAAAATTCCTAATGTCGACATGATCCATACTTGCCTACCCCCCTGGAATGGCCAGGAGGGACCAGAAAATCGGGTCCCCCTCCCGGCCCCCCAGAAAGGAGGGCACATCTCCTGCATCGCCGCCGCCGAAGTATAAAAACCCAAATGTTGTGGGTCTACGCGAAGGGGAGGGGCTAAAATGACGCAATCACTTTAGCCCCTCCCCCAATCCACGGACCCTGCGAATTAACGCGACTGACTATCATGAGGGTGGGGCTGTGTTAATACACAGTATGTGCTCTGCAATCTCCAGCCTCACTGTTCCTGCCGCTGCCGTTTTCTGCAGTGTCCGTTAAACGGTCTGTTGTCCTTGTGTTCTGGCTATGCAATACTTTCCATGGTCTCTATCTAATGGTATGGATAATAGGGTCAACAGTGTGTAGGTCGAAAAAGATCAAACAAGGAAAAGGTCGACATGTGATGATGACAATATGAGTTTTTTCGAAGTTTCTTGTGTCAGTGTTGACACCTGAGCACGTGGATCCCCCAATTAGTGTCCCCTTGCTTCACTCACTTTGTTTCAGGTCAGGAGCCTTGTTCCGCTACTGCTGCACATGGCACGATCGCTGTTCCCAATTATAGTATAGGTGGGTGGCGCAATAGTGGAAAGGGCTGTGGTTTTTTGTCAAAATTCCTAATGTCGACATGATCCATACTTGCCTACCCCCCTGGAATGGCCAGGAGGGACCAGAAAATCGGGTCCCCCTCCCGGCCCCCCAGAAAGGAGGGCACATCTCCTGCATCGCCGCCGCCGAAGTATAAAAACCCAAATGTTGTGGGTCTACGCGAAGGGGAGGGGCTAAAATGACGCAATCACTTTAGCCCCTCCCCCAATCCACGGACCCTGCGAATTAACGCGACTGACTATCATGAGGGTGGGGCTTGGTGAGGTCAGCCTCATCCCGCTCTTAACATGTAGACTTGTCACGCCCCCCCCCCCCCCCCGCCCCCCTCCTCTCCAATCTTCTCCCAAGGAAGGCTGATAAAAAGGCAGATATGATCTGAATGTCAAGATGCTTTGGCATGTCGGCAGTTGACAGATGAATATTCTGCATGATTTGAATGTCGATAAAATCTACTTGATGGCAGTGCCGGCTCTAGGGGTGCGGCTGCAGCACAGTTCAAAATTTAAATAGAAGAGCCACACCCCTATTTAAGCTTTAAACATTGCTGCAGCCCGTCCTCTGGAGCTGCCACTATCTGATGGTGTAGTGGTGACTTACCTGGTACGACAGGTACGGTGGCTACAGCGGTGTCTTCTGGGTCTGATTGTAATATCCTGATGACCTACATCTGAAGCTGCCCATACATCTACAGATCTATTGTCAGATTGGGCTGGTTGGAACAAAATCCTGGTAATGGATGAGAGCAAATGACAGTTGACCATTTGCTTTAAAATGCTGGAAAACTGGCAAAAACTGTCATTCAGATATTACCAGGTTTTGGTTCCAACCAGCCCAATCTGACAAAATAGTAACCCACACAGAGGCAGAACTCTGGGAGGCAATGGAGTCATCTGCCACCGGGCTCCTGCTCCCAAGGGGGCACCTACCCTCCCCTGCAAGTTTAAATCAGTTAATTAAAAGCTGAGTTCTATCTCTCTATATATAGATACAGACATATATAGAGAGCGATATAGATATATATTGAACGCATATATATTTCAGAACAGACATATATTAGGTTGTGGGGGAGGGCACAATATATATCTTGCCTCCGGGCAACTGGAGCAAACTTACGCCACTGAACCCACATATAAAATCCAATCAGTAGATATACTGTAGTGGCGAATACAGAAGTTTATAGTTCTGTCATACAAAACAATATATAGAAGGCATTAGAGAGCCAGGAATTTCAGCTATAATCAGCAGTAAGTGGTACTCCTTGCCTGGAGAGCTGGCATTCAGTAAGCGGAGAGAAGCGTTGGCAGTGAGTCAATTCCTCTTAACGCAGAAACAGTTAATAGTCCATGTGGCACAGATTCTCCTACCCCCATGTGACTCTGGGTCTTGTGCATCTTCCAGCAAGCACTCTCCTAAGTAAGGATGACTGCCCATTTAGCTAATGTGTCACAGCATCTGTGCTGCTGTCCGGGGGGACATTGTGCACGGCAACTCGACCAAGTTTTCAAGCATTTTTAGAGAGACGTCCTTTGCATCAGCTGGAGAGAAGTCGCCAAGGGTGCCAGAGGCATCCAGATAAGGAGGGAGCCAGGGGCCATGCATATTAATATACAAAGGAGCGGCTTTACATCACCAGGATGGGAGAGCGACACATACAGTGCAGATATTTGTTACCCAGTATTCATAAATGCTGTCCGGATGATAGATAGACAGGGGGGGAATTTACTAAGATGGGATGTTGCTATGGGTAACCAATCAGTTACTACCTCATATTTTCTAGAAGGTGCTAAATAAATAAGTAGAATCTGATTGGTTGCCCATAGCAACATCAGCGGCAGGCACAGTGGTATTGGAGCGGACCACCGTGTCCGAAGCGTAGGGAGTGAAGCGAGCCCGCAGGGGTATACGTGCATACGTATTACAAAACATACAGTACAAGATTAGAACCCAAAAAAACTTTTTGACCATTAGTGTCGATTATTGTCCTATCAGCATTTTGTATCTGTTATTATTTGTTACATTTTATTTATACCTGTCGGCTGTTTGGTGTTGACCTTATTGGCTGATGACTTAAATACTTTAATGTAGATTTTCAATAACACCGCTTAATAAATATAATTCTGTAACCAGGATGCGGCCATTCGGTTCATAGTGTCTCGGTCAATCACTATTGGTCAACAGTCAAGGAGGGATTTGGAAAACACGGACCGTTGGTAGATCTCGAGGACTGGTTTGGCCACCCCTGGTCTAGTGTGTGCCCGCCATTAGTACTGGTCTCCTACCAAGGCAGCCTCTCAAAAATGGGAGTGACCTTGTTGATTTTAGTGGTGGGCATCATAAGGGGGAGCCTTGTGCCCCGTCCTTTCTTATACCTTTTCACATAAAATTGGCAAATCAGACCCGGGATCTCTATCCCGGTTCCGACCCGTGTCACCCATTGTACACATCCCAGTACTCAGGGCCACCGACAGGGGGGTGCCAGGGGTACAGCTGTCCTGGGCCCCGGCCTCTGGAGGGGCCCGGGCAGCTGCCCACACTGGCATGGCACACCACCCCCCGCACCCGCACAAATCGCCCCACCCGGCGGCCAGGCGTGCACAATACACAGTGCAGCCTGCAGAGCGCCGAGCCTAGGATACAGAGGGGCTCGGCGCTCTGCAGGCTGCACTGTGCAGTGAGTGCTCTGAGTCCCGGAGGGAGAAGGTGCTGCTGTGCCGCTGACACCACCGCTGGTAAGTAATTGGGGGGGAGGCGGGGTGCCGGCGCGCGAAGGGGGGTGCCGGCGCGCACGAGGGGGGTGCCATTGGGGGCCCGGGCTGAAGGTCAGTCCCGGGCCCCTATGCCAGCTACATAAGGATTTTTGTCAAGGAAGTACCCCACCCTCCTGTGTCCACACCACCCTCCTGTGTCCACGCCACCATCTTTTACCTTAGTAAAGTTGTGGCGAGTGAAATGGAGCAGCGCGAGCCACCGAGCCCAAAGCGTGGCGAGCGATCAGTGGTGCTACGTAAGTTCCGTAGCGTAAGCGGTGGCCACAAAGATGAGAAAGTACCCACATCCCGTCTTATATTCCGGGTCCCATTTCCGGGTTGGTCGACCTGACAATAACCAGGGTTTGAGGTGCGGTGTGAAAGGGGTATAAGCCTAACTACTATCAGAAAAATCCCTCCCACCCCCCTCCACCCGCCGGGCAGGATCCTTATATACAAACCGCAGACATTACATATGGTTCCTTTGCAAGTCAAAAGCAAGTCTAAGATTACAGTAATTAAACAAACAGCCAAATGCAACACTTAGGTGAGCCGAGATGTGTGGAGAAAAAAAATCTCTAACTGCTTCTAATTGGTTTCATTACATGTGTTCCTGGGGCTGGACCCATTAAGCGGAATGAGACCGTTAGCTGCAACCTATCATAACTCGGTGGAAAATTACGGGCTGACAAACGACTGGCGAAGGTGGCAATTTAACACCATTACTGCTGGAAGCGAGAGGCACTTTTCCAATCGGTCTCCAACTCGAACAACTGCAGCCAGTAAAAAGCCTTCCATGAGCTGTAGCTGTGGGGTTAATTAATATTCACACTTATTAATAATAGCTCCTCCCCCCTGCATTAGTCAGCAGCCTCCGCAGTCATTTATTGTATGTCGACGCGCCCGGTCACATTTCATTAGGAGCGCCTTAAATAAGGAATGAAATGCGCCAGTTCCCCCCCTGCTTCCCGGGCGCTTGTGGAAAGTGATTGATTACTCTCGCTGCCTGTTTATTGCTTTGGGGGTTTATTAGTTCAGTTAACTTTTTCGTATATGTACTGTAGATAAATAAATGTTGTTTGCTGTGTATGGTCACATATCCTCCATTATTAATCCTCTTCTGATTTTATTTAAGAAATGCAGCGAATAACTAACTTAGCAGGCTCGGTGCACAGGAGAGTAATGAGGGGCTGATTCGGATGCAGAGGCGTCCGTGTCTGACAGTCGCTTGGCTGAGATGTGCCGTTGCAGATGCCTTCTCTGGTGTACCCCCACTGTCAGCAGACGTAGATGAAAAATTCCTGATTGGTGCATCTTTGGGCACCACCCCCATGGTTGCGCCATTGAAATCTGCACCACCAAATCTGTAGCAGACGCAGTGCAAGTACGGTTTTGTAAACGAGCAGTCTTGGCATGAAACCACTTGGCATCACTGCCCCAGCGATACTCCAAAACCATTCCAATAATACGGCCCGTGTGCGCTAAACCACCTCTTGGGCACCAGAAAGGACACTTTTTGAACACATTTCTTAGACTGTGCTTCTCCCGTGCACCTTAATCTCGCATGCTATCCGGATCATGCGCAGTGCACCTTCTCTCTGCACTTGTTACATCTGCCCCACCTGCAGTGCAGTACGGTTTCGTCCATTCTGAGAACAAATTTGCTCTGTGTCATAGGAGTGTCATGGGTGTGACGCTGAATGAGGTTGTGGTCAGAGATAATCAGCTCCTCACTGCCATGTTACAGGCTGTGGTGTAAATTTAAAAATGAGTGATAATCCTGTTATCATTCGTTACAAATGATAAATGATGCTCCGGCCAATCAGCTCCTAACTGTCATGTGTTTGAAAAATGACTGGAGCTGATTGGTTGAAGCACCACTTATCATGTTTAATAAGTGATATCATGATTACTCGTTGTTAAATCTGCCCCGCACCCTGTAACATGGCAGTTAGGAACTGATGATCTGGTACTTTGGGTCAGATGTATCAAGCTTCAAAACATGAGTGATAAACATCCAACCAATCAGCCCCTAACTGTCATGTTACAGCCTGGGTTTGAAAAATGTCAGGTGGGTGCTGATTGGCTGGTTGTTTATCACGTTCCACTTTATCACTTTTTGAAGCTTAGTGCATCTGGCCCAATATCACTCCCAACTTTATCTCTCTCCAAGACTTAATACATCTGTCCCCTGTGCGTGTTTTTAAAACTTTTTTTTTTAATGGTTTTATTTCAAGTTTACATATAAGCATTCGACAAATAGGGCAGCCAGTCCCGGAATTGCATAACGGTCCTATACATCCAGGCCTGTATCAATCTGTACATCAGACCCTGATCTACACAACGCTCTGAGCACCAAGGAGCTCAGTGAGCTCGAGGGAGATTTGCCATGTGTCTCGTTCCGCTGGGTCTTCTACAGCAGTGCACGAGTTAAATGCCGGATAGGTAATTGTATTCATGTATACTGGAGCTCAGCTGTGCAATCAGGACCCCCAGGAGAACGCTCGGAAATGTTACCTCTCTCAGATGAAAAGGTTTCTGTCGGCCCCACAGAACGGACATTTAGTTCTCCGCTGGTTAGAAACAGCCAGTGAGACAATAAAGGAATCCCGGGGGATAAAGCTGATGATACATCTATGGAAGACTAGCAGGAATCCTCCAGCTTCAATAGCCTTTCCCTACAATAGAGATATCAGCAGGGAGGTCTTCTCGCTGCAGCTGTGTCTAGAGAGGTGTATACGTCTAGGCTGAGAGCTTCTCGCTCATTGTACTATTCCGCACATCTGTGGAATCACTCACATACTCTATGAAGTATGTAACGAGCAGGGCCCTCTTCCCTCGTGTGCTTTTCCTGCTCTTGCTTAAACCATCTTCGATGGCACCAAATCCTGATGCTTTCTGACACCCTGATACTTTGGGGTAATTCAGACCTGATCACACAGCTGTGAATTTGCACAGCGGCCGATTGTTGATAGATGCATACGGACTGTAGTACACATGCGCAAGGCCGTCCTGCGGTTAAATTCTGCTGCTTTTTCTATTCGGTAGCCAGGTGGCCAGGTGATTGACAGAAAGTAGGCGTCTGGGGGCGGTAACCGGCTGTTTAGTGGGAGCACTGAGATAAATGCAGGTGTGCCTAGGAAACCGCCGGGAATAAGCAATGCGCGCCTGAGCGTTTTCTTGGAGGGTAGTGACATCAGCTCCAGGCTGGATACTGTATGCCTTTTTCCATTCCACAGCCCAGTTAGTCTCTGGCCAGTGGCGCCAACTGAAGGAGGTGCCACTGCTATAGGGGCTGGGGGGAGCAAGGACACAGCAGTCCAGTTTTTTTTCTTTCATTAAGGAGTTAGATCCAGCGGCTATAATTCCTCTTAATGAACGAGGTGGGAGGAGGCGGGGTACTGTGTAGGGCAATGCGCTAGAGGGTGCTGCGGCTTCCTTCTTCAATTGCCAGGTGCATACAGAGTACCAGCGGGAGCCCAACAAAATGCCCACAGGATGGCTCCTCAACCAATCAAGAAGTAGATAACCAGCTTGGGGGGGATATGCACTGGAATTGGAGGGGGCTACCTCTCCTACTTCACCCTTCTAGTGCATCATATTTTGCACTCACCACCATGATACATGCGACCCCCCCATCTTCTGCATGTGCCTGCGACCTCACCCCACCTGTGTGGACCTGCCCCCCCCCCCCCCCCCACTGCAAGTGCCAGCCTGCCTCACCTGTGTGGGTCTGCCTCCTCCTCTCTCATCTGCCCATGACCACCCATACTGTCCGCCCATTTATCCATCTTTGCCCCCGTCCATACATATATTCATAGATGCCCCATATGGTACTCTGTCCCTCTATGCCCCCTTCCCCAATCTGTATGTCTATGTCCATCCATCAGACCTGGTAATGTCTCTCCTTTTCACTCTCCCTCTTTATTCCCCCCATCTCTTCCTGACTCACTTTCTCTCTTTTGCTCTCTGACACTCTGTCTACTTCTTTCCCCCTGACAGTCTTTCTCTCCTTTCATGATGCTGCTTCTCTCTCCCAGACACCCTCTCTTCTCTCTCTCTCCCTGACACCCACCCGCCTCTCTCATTCATTCATTCTCACTCTTCTCTCTCTCCCTGATAACCTCTTTATCTCTCACTCTCCTGCCCCCTAAGAGGCATTGTAGTGACAGCAGTGAAGGCCCTATCAAGATTTTGCTATAGGGCCCACAATATTCTAGTTGCACTCCTGTCTCTGGCTACTCTGAGCCTGCGATGACTTGTGTTCATTGTAACAACCAGTCGATAATGAGCCTGTTACAATGGGTTTTGGATACATCCAATCACATAATGGCACATTAATTGGCAAGGTGGAATTTCACTCTAGCGGGCAGTGGCTTAACTGAGTGATTCATGACTGTACGATCAGGACTGAATCTACCCTTCATCAGTGAGGTCTGCTGATGCAGCTATGTTTATGTACCCTGTAATTGTCCTGTATCTGTCACGCTTTCCTTTTTTGCTTATTCGTTTATTTCCTATTGGGGTGCTGCGGATCCCTTGTGGCACCATATAATCATGGATAATAATATTGCCCACAAAAGCAGAACGTCCATAGAAATGCTGAGTGAACCCCAGCAAACGCAGGCGTGGCCTTTCTGCTTGGGGCAGGTGGATGATGTCACATGATGCCAGCGCCTGCCCTGAATTCGTCAGGAAGCGACCATCAGAAAAGTAAGTACATGCTTACTTTTCATTATGAACAGGTTTAAAATTTTTACAAATTCACCCCTCAGTCACATATATACAGATATACAGGGGTCCTATATCACATTAATCAGTCTCATCATTTGTTCTAGTCACATCATGTTGCAAATAAGACATTTTAGCCAAAAAGATGCCTGACACAAGAAGATTCTCACATGAATTGTCCTGTTGTTGTGACTGCAGCATAGATGTACAGTATGAGGACACCTAAGTGTGTGAACATATGGATATTGTTATAATTACACAATGCACAGTAAGCCACAATACTTTTCTAGAACCAGTTGTGGGAGCACAAAACGATTATTTAATACAAGCACACATGAATGCAGGTTTAAGCAAAGCCCTAGCGGGCTGCAGATCATACATATAATACAATTCACATTCACTAGGAAAGTGCGGGTCTACAGAAGACATCAGATAGGTGAAACACTGTTATCCTCACAATCTGTAGGTAAAGTTGTGTCCACTTCCGATGCTACGCATCATGGCATATACTATGTGTTCGCTTCCGCTGTGCATAGAAGTTCATGGGAGCTCACACATTCTAAGGTTGCAGTGTGTACAATTGCGTATGTCGCTTTGTGCACACATCGGTGTCCTGCTACAGACCATTGCGATGTACGCAGCAACAATGTAGCAGGACACATCTGTATGATGAATGCTGTGAAACAATGCTTGAGCAGGAGTTCAGGACTGGTAGAAATCATGAAAAATCGGACACAGAGAATTAGGCGATTCTGCGCATATACATATGCTGGGTGCGAGCGGGCAAGGGGGGGAGGGTGGCGGCTAAAGGACACACCCATGGGAATGCTGGATGTCAGCTGCCCGTCCTGTTTCTGTACAAGGAAATAGGGGGGAGGACTGCGCGGAGACTTGGGTCCCTCTATATGATAGATACACCTGTCGCAGAGTTTGAAGCAAGGTTCTAGTTTAGGACCATATATGCACACTAGACTTGACAAATTTACCAAGCTCTGGTATGCATTGCAGATGGAGTTGGGCGCTGTAGCCTTAGCGCTACAGATAGCAAGAGTTTCCCGGGAGAAGGATCTGTAGAAACCCTCTGCTTGGGCATGTGTGGTCAGCTCCCAAAGTGATTGCATTAGAGATCACTTTCTGTACCATCTCACTCATATCATGGACTGTCCCTGTGGGTGTTTCTTAACACTATCATTCATTTATTTTTGTCACAAATACTGCTGATAAGAAATTATAATGATCAGATTTAGGATCCTATAATTAAAAAAATATGTCCTATAGGCAGGTTTGTACAGATCCCTGTAATGAAATGGGTTAATCGGCTGCTTTTTTGTAATAGAGAGGTGGGAATGGATCTTATATTTTTTTTTTTATGATTTATGACATTAAGGGGAAACATGCTTTGGCCATTGGAGGCACTGCTGAGATATATCCCTAAAGAACTTCATTTAACAATAGAATTCCTTTATAACATCCGTCATATCTCTGAGTTGCTGCATAATACATACAGTACTTGCTGGAAGGATACAGGGTTATTTTAATCACCCAGACACCAAGCAGATGAAACTGAAATAATGTTTTACATTTCAATGCAAACAGAAGTAGATAATACATAGGAACCAGGGGTAAATGTGCATAAACAAGATGTAGGTAGCAGTCCAAACACGCAGTCCTTGTAGAAGATGAAGGGGCCAATTCAGCCCTGTTCATACAGGTCCTAATTCCACCACATCCCCAATGGTGGGGGTCTGCGCATGCGCAAACCCCCAGGCGTGAACGACTTTTGTGAGTTTTTCACTCGCCGGGGCGTTCGCCAATTAAGAGACTGCATTTTGTGGGTTTGCCCACAAAAGCAGAACGTCCATAGAAATGCTGAGTGAACCCCAGCAAACGCAGGCGTGGCCTTTCTGCTTGGGGCAGGTGGATGATGTCACATGATGCCAGCGCCTGCCCTGAATTCGTCAGGAAGCGACCATCAGAAAAGTAAGTACATGCTTACTTTTCATTATGAACAGGTTTAAAATTTTTACAAATTCACCCCTCAGTCACATATATACAGATATACAGGGGTCCTATATCACATTAATCAGTCTCATCATTTGTTCTAGTCACATCATGTTGCAAATAAGACATTTTAGCCAAAAAGATGCCTGACACAAGAAGATTCTCACATGAATTGTCCTGTTGTTGTGACTGCAGCATAGATGTACAGTATGAGGACACCTAAGTGTGTGAACATATGGATATTGTTATGATTACACAATGCACCGTAAGCCACAATACTTTTCTAGAACCAGTTGTGGGAGCACAAAATGATTATTTAATACAAGCACACATGAATGCAGGTTTAAGCAAAGCCCTAGCAGGCTGCAGATCATACATATAATACAATTCACATTCACTAGGAAAGTGCGGGTCTACAGAAGACATCAGATAGGTGAAACACTGTTATCCTCACAATCTGTAGGTAAAGTTGTGTCCACTTCCGATGCTACGCATCATGGCATATACTATGTGTTCGCTTCCGCTGTGCATAGAAGTTCATGGGAGCTCACACATTCTAAGGTTGCAGTGTGTACAATTGCGTATGTCGCTCTGTGCACACATCGGTGTCCTGCTACAGACCATTGCGATGTACGCAGCAACAATGTAGCAGGACACATCTGTATGATGAATGCTGTGAAACAATGCTTTAGCAGGAGTTCAGGACTGGTAGAAATCATGAAAAATCGGACACAGAGAATTAGGCGATTCTGCGCATATACATATGCTGGGTGCGAGCGGGCAAGGGGGGGAGGGTGGCGGCTAAAGGACACACCCATGGGAATGCTGGATGTCAGCTGCCCGTCCTGTTTCTGTACAAGGAAATAGGGGGGAGGACTGCGCGGAGACTTGGGTCCCTCTATATGATAGATACACCTGTCGCAGAGTTTGAAGCAAGGTTCTAGTTTAGGACCATATATGCACACTAGACTTGTTAAAATTAAATAATAATTTTGATCCTAAATCATAAAAAATATATGTAAAAAAACAATACAACAAATTATATAAAATAAACAAAAAAACAATACACCAAATAATATATACCGGTAAAAACTGCTAATTAGCAGGGTTAACTTAGAGCATGCATTTCAGTGTTAGAGATGTTTGTTAGTCCATTTTAGTAACTGAGATATAACTGGATTTTAGTTAATGTAACAGTCCCATGCAGTGGTTTAAGAATAGGGTTAGTAAACAATTTGATCATAGATGTAGGTATATTTACCAACCCCTCACTTCAAGCAGTGGTGTTTTTCCTTTTTCCACAAAATTGAGTGGGTATACAGGTGGCCACCTAAGTAGCAGGAAAGATGTTACCTCCTTTATGCTGATAGAGTTCTGTATCCATTTGGTGTTCAAGGCAGCCAAAGATGTTAAATGTCCACAAATGGGTATAAACGAAAACTGGTACCAGGGTAATAATGGTCCCTAACGCGTTTCTCCGCCTCAGTCAGTCGGCAGCTTCCTCAGAGAGTACTCCACCAGCGTCATGCTGATGTACATTTCGCCGGATATCCGGCTTCTTCAGGAATACCTGGAATCTCTGAGGAAGATAAACAGGGGAAAGTATTCTAAAAGACTGATCAATCTATCAATGTAACAAATGTAAGTATACAGTACCGAACAGAAACTGGCAACAATTGTCCAGTTTCCAGAGATACATTTATAGCACTATTGTTGCCAAAGACAGGAGAGAGTTTGTCAGGCAAAACCCAGGATACTAGAATGTACATCATACAACGTTCACAATTCACCACATAAATACTGCCACCAAGGGCAATAGCAGCCCGAGCAGAAACAGTCACTATAAGGGCAGACACCCACGAATTAACAGTGAAAACTGTTTTTTAAAACACCCCTTTTTTTCTAAATCTTCACAAATCTACACTCTAAATTCTATCCCCTTTAAGGAAATGGGGCGATTCAGCCCTGGCTATTATTGAGCGATCGTCCATGTACGCAGTCCACAGTACACATTCTCAAGACCATGTGCGATCACAGCCAGACACCAATGTTTGTGGGCAGCACCAGGGCCGGATTAAGGTCTGTGGGGTCCCTGGACAACAAAAATTGTGGGGGCCCCATCTTCTCATCCCCCCGCAGCATTCACCGGAGTAGTTATTCTCGCTGCCCGTTGGAGCTGCTGCACAGGCACGGCCGCTTCATGGCACCTGGGATGATCAGGTGGAGAGAGCGGGGTAGGTCCTCCCATGGGCAGTGGGACAAGAGAGCAGGTCGCTGACTGTCCAGGCACCGCAGGTACCCCATGGCCACCCTGCGCTGCCCGGACCCCACTGCCTGCCACCCACCACCCACACAGAGTGTGGGGGCCCCGGAGCGACCGTCCCTAATTGCCCCTTGGTGGATCCACCACTGGGCAGCATGCTGGTGTTTTCTGGGAGTTCTGGCCATTGGGAGGGAGGGACGCTGATGTCATCAGCAGCCCCGATCTCTCCACAGCCATCACAGCGCTAAGTAAGTCTCAGCTTATGCGACCCTGCACACTGGAGGTGGGGGAGAAATCCGTGCCATTTGGGGGTGGAGTTTCACTTGGGTGGGGATGCGGCTACCTGATCACTGGGCCAAGCAGCTCCTAACTGCCATGTTACAGGCTGTGTTTGAAAAATGACAAGAGCTGCTCGGTTGGTACTTTATCTACATCCACTTTCTCTCTAAACTTTGATAAATCGTTCTTTTAATATCATTTATATCATTTATACCCAACGAGAATTGAACGGTGGATCGAAACGCGCCTGTGAAATAAATGCACAGTCGGCCGGGTGCCCTCTGCGCTCTGTAACACCGCTCTGGGCTGATTGAACATTACTCCATGTTATACCACGCAGGCCTCATTCTCTTTTCCACCAAACCCGTAGAAGTAACACGGCCTGAGGTGATTCACTGTTTAGCCGCTGAGTTTTGAATTGAACATCAATCTCCGGCACTAAATAATTCAAGAGCACAACACCAACATTTTGGGCCTTGCATTTAAAGAGATTCATTTTTTTCCCCACTATTTGAAATAATGGAGGAAAGTCTGAGATGAATGTAGTGAGGAGAACCAGTGTTCCAGCGCATTCCTGCACCAAGCTCACATAGGCCCTTATTCTGATTGACGCGTACTTTCCCGCATACTTTCGGATCGCGTCTTTACGGCGTCTGCGCATGCGTGGAGAACGCCACGCGCATGTGCCACGCCTTGACTCCGTACCTGTTCGGGCAAATCCCGTACAAAACTGGTCACCGCAATCATTCGGGAAATATGGGCGTATTATGGGCGTCATGCGGAATGACACATGGGCGTAGTTTCAAAGTGGGCAAAACGGGGCGGAAACATGGGCGGACACGGGGGAGTACACTTATGTTGGGGGGCGTGCATTCGGATAGCACTCCGAATGCACGCGAACAAAAAGGGAAGAAATGTGCGGTGTCCAAAAGGCCACTATTGCTTTGCGGACACCACTCGTTCCTGCGGGAGGCGAACGGACCGCCTAATGACTACAAGCATTAACACCTGAACCCAATAAAATCGACTCCTTTACTCATTACTCACTAATAGGACGCTTGTCAGTGCTTTAATTGAAACCATTGCACTTAAATTGCTGTAAGGGTTAATGTGTGCAATGCATGTGTTAGGCATGCTTGTAAGGATATATTGGCATCTAATTGATTCCAATTCAAAATAAGCAGTTTTTTATGAGGATAGGTAATTGAATAAGTGGGTCATGTGATGTATTGCAGAAGATACATAATAGTGGGTTGTTTGGCGTAAATACTCCGCTTACGGGCGGTAGCACCGCTTGGCTCCCGTTCGGATGCGGTATTCCCGAGCATACTCTGTAATACTCTGTAATACCGTGCAGAATCTGAGTGTTTCTCCCGCACACGCATGGTTTGTATGTCGTCCGTAAACACGCCCTGTTCTTAAAGAGTGAGTCCGTCCGAATGCGGAGGACACGTGGGCGTTTCTACGGGCGATGGCCGCACGCGGCAGAACACCGTGGCGTGCGGACCGCTCCGTAAGAATGCGGGAATATCCGCACCGATCAGAATAAGGGCCATAGAGAAATAGATGACTAGCCTGCAAACCTACCATTTCCAATTAGTCACATAGATCATGGCCTTTATTCAGATCTGATCGCAGCACAAATTTGTTCTCAAAATGGGCAAAATCATGTGCACTGCAGGTGGGGCAGATGTAACTTGTGCAGAGAGAGTTAAATTTGGGTAGGGTGAGTTGAAACTGAAATCTAAATTGCATTGTAAAAATAATGCAGCCAGTATTTATCCGGCACAGAAACAAAATAACTCACCCAAATCTAACTCTCTCTGCACATGTTACATCTGCCCCACCTGCAGTGCACATGGTTTTGCCCATTTTGAGAACAAATTTGTACTGCGATCAGATCTGAATAAGGGCCAATGTCTGTCCAGTACTTCCTGGTGTTTCTGGGGAATGCCTGCGGTCAGGGTTACGGCTTTTCTTATACCGACTGCCGTCAGACGCCGGCGCCGGAACTTGGAAAGAATCAGGATGCCAATGCCGGAATGCAGACAGCCGGCATCCCGACTGCAAGTATGCCACAGTGGGTTCGGGTCAGGCTAGGCAAACAAGGGTTAGGTTTAGGTATTAGGTGGTACTTATGGTTAGGCTGTGGGGAGGGGGCGATAGTAACTAGGTCGACTCCACTAGGTCAACATGACTAAAAAGTCGACATGTCATTAGGTCGACACAAGCATTAGGTGGACATGGGGAAGGTAGACAGTCAAAAGGTCAACATGGGGTCTTTAATTATTATTATTTTTGAGCCAACAGGTGGTATTTCATGCCCTACCATGCAAGAGGATGCGGGGCAAAAAAATTGAAATACCGCATGTCAAAGTTTTTACTGTCGATCTTCCCCGTGTCGACCTAATGCTTGTGTCGACCTAATGACCTGTCGATCCAACCAATGACAACCTTCATGTCAACCTCCATGCATGTTGACCTTCAGTCATGTTGACCTTCATGCATGTCGACCTAGTGATGTCGACCTAATGCTTGTTGACTTAAGGTGCCCACACACTAGAAAGATCTGCGATCGTAAGATGTGCACATAAATTAGCCTTGAAATCTTTTTTCCGTCCTGGACAAAAGATTTCAGGCAAGCGCACGTCTTTACCAAAGATTTTTCTTAAGATCCCGTGTGTGTTCCTATGGATCTTTTGTTAAATCTTCTGATCTTTTGTGCAGCATGTAAGATCAGAAGATTTAGCAAAAGAACCACGGGAGTGCGCATCGGACCGATATCGGGCGATTTTTCGATCGGTTATCGGTAAACATCAGAAGATATATCGACCGATTTATCGAAAATCGGCCAAAAAATCGTTCTAGTGTGTGGGCACCTTAAGTTACTGTCCATCCAATGATCCCATTCCCATGGGGAGTGGGTTATGGTTAGGCTGGTGCAGAGGAGGGTTAGGGAGAGAGATGACAGAGCCCCAGTCAGGAATTTCCGTATTGGGATGCCAGGGCCGGTCTGACTGGCGGCAGGGCGGGAGGTTGGTGGATGATGTGGCCGCTGCAGGAGGGGGGGTGGAGGATGCGGTCGCTCCAGGGGGGGGGGGGCGGGAGCGGTGCGGCGGCAGCCGCCGAGTTTGCTGGGGGTGGGGGCAAGCAGCTCACCTGCCGGTTGCCGTGTCTCTCCACAGCGGCGTTGGGCGGGTGGGTTGTCAGAAGTGACAGGGGGAGGGTGTGATGAGGCGAGGTTGCTGGGTTGCCGACGAGGTTGCTGGGAACCCCCCCATCCAGGTTCCCAGCTCCGGACTACCGCCCTCCAGTGGCCGGCGCCCTAGGCAAATGCCTAGAGCTGCCTAGTGGTGGCGCCGGCCCTGACTGGCGGGATCCTGACCACAGGGATATCGTATGTTCAGTATCTCATTTCTGGGCTTATTTGAAACAACTGCCATAGACTGTAGTTCGATTGAAGATGGGATGTTGCCCGTGGCAACCAATCAGATTCTATTATCCACTGGAAGGTGCTATATAAATAAGAAGTAGAATCTGATTGGTTGCTATGGGCAACATCTGAACTTCAATAGAACATCTATGAACATATTTCCCATAGTCTTTCTGAAAGTATCCACAACTACAAATACTCCCCAGAGCAGTGTGTTTACAGTAAGTAATAATGATCTATAAGCGATAATCACCTTGTTCTACAGTTACAGCGCGAAATAAACACGCAAAGGCGCAAAGAGAAAATAAACAGGAAAACATAGTCAAAGATTGGGCCAGATCAGAGGAGCTTATAGTCTGCCTGAAAAGACCCAGTAGGTGAATCGTTTTATTATAGATGTTCTCTCTTTATTTATTATTTATTAACAGTTTCTTATATAGCGCAGCAGATTCCGTTCCACTTTACAAAAGGAGACAGTGATACAACAAACTGGGTATTTACAGACAGTCAAAGGTAGGAGGGCCCTGCCCACAAGCTTACAATCTATAGGGAAATCAGCATTGATACACAAGGATAGATATTCTTTATTGCATAAAGTCCACCAGAATGCAAAGGTTCCTGGTATGCCGTAATGCTGCCCATACATATGTGAGATATCGCATGCAATCTTGACCGCAACTGGCCGAGAAATCGAATGGTTGTATGCATTTTTAAGAGGACATTCGACGCGATGCGCGGGCACGCCGGTCAAATGTCGGGTCTCAAGATCTTATGTGCTGCACATAATATCTATCGAAACGCAGGCGCGATCGCATGTGGTTTTTAACCACATGCGATGCTCGAATGCGATCCGCAGGTGGGGGGCGGAGGGAACACTTTTTCATCAGCGTGGGGATGGGGAGAGGGGGCCGGAGGGACCACTGGTGGCGTGGGAGACGGCGAGCAGAGGGCGGCGTTATGTAGCGCAAGAAGCGCTAGCGGGTCAGCGGTGGCGGCAGCAGAAGTGTTTAAAACACTGGGCAGCCCTCTCTCAGCCAATCAGAGGGCTGCCCAGTGTTTAAACAATTCTGCCACCACCACTGACTGACCCCCGCCGCAGCGCAAGCACTTCTTGCGCTACATAACGCCACCCTCTTCCAGCACCCGATATGCCATCTCACCCGATGTGCCATGGCATGCGACATTGGGTGCTGCAAAGGGGGCACTTTAGCACCACAAGATGCAATCGGGTTCAATGGACATCACACTGCGATGTCGCATCAAATTCGATCGCACATATGTATGGGCAGCATAAGGTACGGTGACCCAGCAGTTTGGCCAGGGGTCAGGTGGATGGAAAATGTGAAAAAGAGAGTGGATATGTGTGGGCTGTACAGTGGGGATGTGATTGGATAGGAATGGTTTCTGAAGGTTAAGTGGCTGGTTATGTGGTTATGGAATCTGATAGGCTGGCCTGAAGAGGTGAGTTTTCAGGGAACGCTTATAGGGTTGGAACCTGGAGGAGAGTCTTATTGTGCTTGGGAGGGCATTCCACAGAGTGGGTGTTATTGTCAAGGGCATTACAGTATTTGCGGATCATAGACGCAGGTTCTATTTTGGTGCTATCCTGAGACGTACTTAAAGGCCAATAATTGCTCATAAAGCAAACATTATTTGCGTTATTGTTCACTGTTCCTCAAACTATTTTTGCCTCCTAAAATACAGGTTTAGCTAGAGATAAAAAAACAATTAGGCTTCCCAAACACAGCGCAATGAGCCAGTAAAATGGACAGAAGCCTACAGGTACTGTATACAGTAGGTAAATAAAATCAGAGAACTTGGTAACACACGTTTACAAATATAAAGTTCGGTAAAAGCCACCCAACATGTCCTATCCAGTGGCGGCACCGGAAATAGGGCACCGTCACAGTTCAAAATTGAAATAGGGGAGCAACACCCGCTGCCAGCGAGCCAGTTTGGAATGGCAGTTGTTGGCAGTTGGTGTGGCTCCCGTATTTGAACTATGAACTGTGCTGCAGCCCCCCCCCCCCCCCCTCTGGATCCGCCACTGGTCCTATCTCTTAACATCAGCAGTCCCTATATTGGCTCATACACTCATATATTTGTAAATAGAGAAGAGACTTGCCAACTTAGCCCTTGTTACAGTGAGTTGCCAATGGGTACAGTTTTTGGCAACTCACTGTAACAAGGGCTTTCAGCAATTCAACAGAGTTCAGAGACAGAAAAAAATCTAAAAAAGCATCCACTGATGGGGTAGATGGCTCCCAGCCCTCCCCTCCCCTCCTGTGAAACAACCCCCCCCCCCCCCAGCGCCTCCGCTTCAGCGGGTGCTCCCCTGCTGCTGCGGATACTGCCGATCATAGCAGCACACTGACCGGCGGCAGGCTCGGGATGTTCGGGGCGGCTCAGGAGGACTCAGGCGCCCGAACACCTGGGAGTCTCCCGAGCCGTGCCGAACATCCCCGAGCCTGCCGCCGTGCCTCCCGAATTAATGGCGGCGTCAGGGGAGCTCCGGCGTACGATCGCCGGAGCGAATGTGAGGGGGGACACAATAGTGGAGGTGAGGAGGGAGCTGTCTGGTGGGGGTCGCCGGTGAGGTGATGCGCCAGTGGTGCACACCTGCAGGCACCACTGGCGGACACCTGTAGATTCGTGGCATGGCCGGAAATTTTCCGGGACTGCCCGCTGCGGCACCGCAGCGTGGCCCGGAAAATTTTTGGGACTGCCACTGAAGGGGTTAATAAATTATATTAAGAGGTTATATTCGTGTAAGAACCTGTTAAAATCGGATTCTTGTACTTTTGGAAACAGCCACCTTAAAGACGACTATCCTATTATATTATTATGTTATGATGTATAAACAAAGCCAAGACAAACACAAGGATTGGACTAAAGAGCTTTCATACTAAGGCTTCTATGACCCTTATGTACAGTACTGTACTTGGAGAGAGATAAAGTACTAACCAAGCTACACCTAACTGCCATCTTACAGGCTGAGTTTGGAAAATGACAGGAGCTTATTACTTGGTACTTTACCTCCATCCATTACATCTCTTTCCAAGGCTTAGTACATAGACCCCTATGTACTAGTTCTTGGAGAGAGATAAAGTGCAGAGAAATAAATGACCAACCAATCAGCTCCTAACTGTCAGTTTTCAAATACATGTAACATGGCAGTTAGGAGTTGATTAGATGGTACTTTCTTTCCATGGTTTAACACATAGGACCCTATATACCATACAGGGAAATGAGGAGAGTGCACATGATATAGGGGGTTATTCTGATTCACTTGGAAAGGTACAATCACTCTCTAATGGACAAAACCATGTGCACTGCAGGTGGGGCTGATGTAACATGTGCAGAGAGAGTTAGATTTGGCTGGGGGTGTACTTTAAACTGATATCTATATTGCAGTGTAAAAATAAAGCAGCCAGTATTTACCCTGCACAGAAACAAATAAAACACCCAAGTCGAACTCTCTGCACATGTTACATCTGCCCCACCTGCAGTGCACATGGATTTGTCCATTAGAGAGTGATTGTGCCTTTCCGAGTGAATCAGAATAACCCCCATAGTGTCAGTGGATTACACGATTGATCGGGAACATTTCTCTATGTGTTATTATCCATTCCGCTCTATACAAGCAGCACTTAAGCTGCGGAGACCTTTAGAGATTAGCGGCATGCGTAAATCTCTGATGCCGCTGCTGGATGTAAGATTTTATAGGCTCTGTCTCATGGAGAAATCCAATGAGTGGCAGTAAAAGAGGAGCGCGCTAGCTGCAGGCATTACAGCCGTCTCTATGCAGGAGAATGCAGACTGGCCGTTAATGAGCCACCGGTGGCCGCTGCTTATCTTACTGGCCGCTGTCCAAGGTGCTGAAGCAACATTTGCTCTCATTCCACCAGTTTTATGGGCTCTGAGAGGAAATGTTATACATAGTAATATTAGCACGGTGCTAGGTTATTCCTTTACACTGGGATACGGCACTAATACACCGATAGTGCTCCTGATAGGGGAACAGTGGTAACGGAGGAATACCGGGGCAAAGGGATGAGAGATGGGTAAGAGCAAGGAAGAATGCATTACACTAAGAGAAAGGAATACCATAAGACAGGCATAGATAGATAGAGGTACAGTAGATTGATAAATACTATAGGTAGATATTGTAGATAGATATATGGATATAGATACTGTAGATAAATAGATCTATATATTGATAGATGGATGGATAGATAGAGATAATGTAGATAGATAGAGATAATATAGATAGATAAACAGTAGATAGCTAGATAGGTATAGATACAGTCGCTATAAAAGATGGATTTACTGTAGATAATGTAGATAGATAAATATACAATAGATATAGATACAGTACATAGATAAATAGATAGAGATATAGAAGATCGATATATATGCAGAAGATAGATAACTAGATAGGTACAATGGATGCAGTAGATAGAGAGAGAGATACAGTAGATAGCGAGATACACTAGATAGATAAATAGACAGTAGATTGCTAGACAGATAGATAGAAAGATATAGATTGATAGGTATAGATACAGTAGATATATATGTATAGATACAGTAGGTACAGTACATATATACTATAGATTGATAGATATAGATAGTGATACAGTAGACATAGATAAGTAGATAGCTATATAGATATACAGTATATAGATATATAGATACTGTAGATGGATAGATGGAGATAGAGATACAGTAGACATATAGGTAGGTAGATATATATATATATCTAACACAGGAAAATAAGTGCGCAAACAAAAACCACAAGAACGATAAGGTAGAATGAACAACAGATGAAGGGGTTAATCAACATGTCCAAAGACTTCAGTGCACTTAGGGTCTATTTTTCACCCGGCAGCTCCAAGTCACCTGGATTCCACAGGTTATGTAAATCTATAGGAATAAACAAGAGCGCTCCATAGTGCAATATATAAAGATAGACAGGGTTTTATTTAAAACAAATTCTCCATGTATAAGCAGGTGCTGGGTAACGTACCACAGTCAGCGGTTCAACAACTGCACTATAGCAGCAAGAGATGTAAGTGTCTCATACATGCTTACTGTAGGAGTAGTTACACTCGGAAACACTGGTGCATCACGAAATAGCAGGTGGGCAGACAGCAACGCTAGGCCATGCCCCAACGCGTTTCGTAGTCACATACTTCGTCAGAGCCCTCTGAAATAGCAGGTGGGCAGACAGCAACGCCAGGCCACGCCCCAACGCGTTTCGTAGTCACGTACTTCGTCAGAGCCCTCTGAAATAGCTGGTGGGCATACAGCAATGCCAGGCCACGTCCCAACGCGTTTCGTAGTCACGTACTTCGTCAGAGCCCTCTGAAATAGCAGGTGGGCAGACAGCAACGCTAGGCCATGCCCCAACACGTTTCGTAGTCACGTACTTCGTCAGAGCCCTCTGAAATAGCAGGTGGGCAGACAGCAATGCCAGGCCACGGTCCAATGCGTTTCGTAGTCACGTACTTCGTCAGAGCCCTCTGAAATAGCAGGTGGGCAGACAGCAATGCCAGAAAGTCCGATATCGGCATTTGCCCCTCCAGACACAGATGATTCAGTGCCTGGTATGTTAGTGACAGCACCTATTACACTACGGCTATTAGTTACAGATGATTCCATGTCTGTTATATTAGTGACAACTCCTATTATAGTACAGCTATTAGTTACAGATGATTCAGTGTCTGGTATATTAGTGACAGCACCTATTATAGTACAGCTATTAGTTACAGATGATTCTGTGTCTGGTGTATTAGTGACAGCACCTATTATACTACAGCTGTTAGTTACAGATGATTCCATGTCTGGTATATTAGTGACAGCACCTATTATAGTACAGCTATTAGTCACAGATGATTCCCTGTCTGGTATATTAGTGACAGCACCTATTATAGTACAGCTATTAGTTACAGATGATTCCGTATCTGGTATATTAGTGACAGCACCTATTATACTACAGCTATTAGTTACAGATGATTCCATGTCTGGTATATTAGTGACAGCACCTATTATACTACGGCTATTAGTTACAGATGATTCCGTGTCTAATATATTAGTGACAGCACCTATTATACTACAGCTATTAGTTACAGATGATTCCGTGTCTGGTATATTAGTGACAGCACCTATTATACTACGGCTATTAGTTACAGATGATTCCCTGTCTGGTATATTAGTGACAGCACCTATTATACTACGGCTATTAGTTACAGATGATTCCGTGTCTGGTATATTAGTGACAGCACCTATTATAGTACGGCTATTAGTTACAGATGATTCCGTGTCTGGTATATTAGTGACAGCACCTATTATACTACAGCTATTAGTTACAGATGATTCCGTGTCTGGTATATTAGTGACAGCACCTATTATAGTATGGCTATTAGTTACAGATGATTCAGTGTCTGGTATATTAGTGACTGCACCTATTATAGTACGGCTATTAGTTACAGATGATTCCGTGTCTGGTATATTAGTGCCAGCACCTATTATACTACAGCTATTAGTTACAGATGATTCCGTGTCTGGTATATTAGTGACAGCACCTATTATACTACAGCTATTAGTTACAGATGATTCCGTGTCTGGTATATTAGTGACAGCACCTATTATACTACGGCTATTAGTTACAGATGATTCCCTGTCTGGTATATTAGTGACAGCACCTATTATACTACGGCTATTAGTTACAGATGATTCCGTGTCTGGTATATTAGTGACAGCACCTATTATAGTACGGCTATTAGTTACAGATGATTCCGTGTCTGGTATATTAGTGACAGCACCTATTATACTACAGCTATTAGTTACAGATGATTCCGTGTCTGGTATATTAGTGACAGCACCTATTATAGTATGGCTATTAGTTACAGATGATTCAGTGTCTGGTATATTAGTGACTGCACCTATTATAGTACGGCTATTAGTTACAGATGATTCCGTGTCTGGTATATTAGTGCCAGCACCTATTATACTACAGCTATTAGTTACAGATGATTCCGTGTCTGGTATATTAGTGACAGCACCTATTATACTACAGCTATTAGTTACAGATGATTCCGTGTCTGGTATATTAGTGCCAGCACCTATTATACTACAGCTATTAGTTACAGATGATTCCGTGTCTGGTATATTAGTGAAAGCACCTATTATACTACAGCTATTAGTTACAGATGATTCCGTGTCTGGTATATTAGTGACTGCACCTATTATAGTACGGCTATTAGTTACAGATGATTCCGTGTCTGGTATATTAGTGACCGCACCTATTATACTACAGCTATTAGTTACAGATGATTCCGTGTCTGGTATATTAGTGACTGCACCTATTATAGTACGGCTATTAGTTACAGATGATTCCGTGTCTGGTATATTAGTGACCGCACCTATTATACTACAGCTATTAGTTACAGATGATTCCGTGTCTGGTATATTAGTGACAGCACCTATTATACTACAGCTATTAGTTACAGATGATCACTAATCCTCTGACTTTTTCCTTATTTGCGGCTTCTTTCACAAACCATCGCCTGATTCTTTTCTAAATATTGAGCGGTAATCCTCTAGTTCTGCAAGATCCTGCCTCATTCATGTGCTACTGAGCACTGTTCATTCAGCCTGGGATTATATGTCAGACATCACACTATGAGGAACGGAAGACGGTATTTGTTAGATAAATCCATGTTCTTGACCAGAGAAAAGCAGTTTATTAGTGAGAAGTTATTAGGGATACCGATAGGATGTTGAGTAATACAAATCTGTGGTTACAATAGTATATAATAACTTACATTGATGCAAACTTGCAAGAAAAGAATGAAATAAAGCCACAATTTATCCTAAGGACAAGTCGGACCAGTTTGCCCTTGAGCTTTCTCGGCAGCTCCATGGGAGGCTCAGCAGCGATCTGCCACTTGACGTGCCATTTTTACATGCTATAAATCGCATGCGGGAGGAGCTGCCAGGGTGCGGGCAGCGGTGTCCAGGCTTCCATGATCGGTGGGGACCAGTGAAGTGGCGTGGAGCACGTAGCTGCAGATGCTGGGCGGCTGCTGAATTTGAAAAATATTTTTCAAAGACTGGCAGGCCGGTTATTGGCTGAGAGAATCCTCTCAGCCAATCAGCGGCCTCCCATCTAATTGGCTGAGATAACTCTCTCAGCCAATCAGCAGCCAGTCAGTTTTATCAAAATATATATATTTTTTAAATCGGTCTGGCAAGTAAACCCCTCACAAACCTACTGTAGGTACAAACCATTAATTCTGTTCTTGGAAGGGTTAAATTCCAAAGGGGGTGGAATTTAACTCTTCACATTCCCCCCCTGACAAGAGGCCGAATTAGGACCCGAATGAACGGTTCTGAATCAGCCCCAAAGTTAGGATTCTTGAGAGGGTTCACGCTTTTTCTTCAGTACAACTTTACCTAGCTGTTGCTACGGAGGATCACGAGAGGCTCACATAGAGTAACTGGAATTGGCATGTAAATAACACAACCTTCGATCCTACCGCTAAACAAATAAAGGGCTCATTCAGGCCTGTTTGTTCGTGTCCGAATTCGGGAACATTTTCGATGGTGGGGGTCTGCCCATGCAAGAATATGCGTATCTGCAAACGTCTGTGGTATCACACTCGCCGAAGATTCACTCAGTAAGGGGAGGGGCAAGGAGCGGCAGCAGGGAAGGCCCATCGTTTTTATGGACATCCCCATAAAAACGCTGCCAGTTCCCTGCTAACAAAGGCATGTCGATGTCTGCTTGGGACAAATTCGAAGTACAGCCGCCATCTAAAAATAAAGTATTGACTGGTGATCGACCATCGAGTCATTTCTTCTCCTTAAAGGCCGCTTAGATGAATGTCCAAGTTCTGGTATTTTTCCTCGAGCTAAACCTATCAATCATTTCTTTGACAGGTTATTTAAATATGGTCCTACGGGTGATGAATATTGGCACCACCAACAGCACCGTGTGGTCAAGGAATGGGAACTTGGGTAACAAATGGCAGCACACCAGTGTCCAAATCACCCCATCGGGGCCCTTCCAGGTAAGAATAAATGATCAGAATAATAACCAGATAAACATGATGAAATCCTGAACATTTAGGGTACAAACACCCGTTCCCATCAGGAGAGCACAGAGCAAGAATTATATGCGCAGTAAAACCCAGTGAGCGCTACAGAGTAATAACACACAATAAACATCCAAACACATATAACTATAACATATAGTGATACTCGATGGTGTTATTGCTGCGGATTTGGGGCTGTGACTCTAGAACACAGCAGATCTATATAACTAATATTGGCCTGTCAGGAGGCTGATGTTTTAAATAGTCAAACAATAAAAACGCAAACGCTTCGAATGTGGAAATGTTTAATGTGGAATCAATCCTGTCTGAAGCAGCCTCTCATTCATCGTAGCGACCTCTCTTACTGTCTATGGGGAATTCGGGACTTTATGGCTCAGGAATGGAGATGACTCGAGATTTTAAAGTCTGATGTTTTCTCCCACACATCAGCTCTCCTCCCCCAGACCCCCGCGTTGTTATAGATTCCTCTAACTTTTGCAGCACTACATATTCCAGCATGCCCTGCCACAGATTGTCCATTTAGGGCGAGCAAATATTTTGACAGATCGAGGGAAATTTACTAAGATGCGTATTCTACTTCACATGTGATGTTGCTAAGGGCAACCAAGATCCTGTCTACTATCTTCTAGAGCACGGGTGTCAAACACAAGGCCCGCGGGCCAAATCCAGCCCGCCAGACCTCGTCATGTGGCCCGCGCGAGGAGATAGCACGCAGGGGCAGTGTGTCTAAAACAGGAGTGCTGCGTCCACGGCCGCCTTACCTGTTCCTCCACTGTCGGCGGCCATGTTCCTGTAGGCACATATGTATGTGGCTACAGAAACATGGCCGCCGGCCTCCACGGCTACGTGGAGGAGGGCCTGGCTGCCTGTTCCCTCTGATGCCCGGCAGTGACAGACACTGGGTGGGGACGTCATGACGATGACGCCGTCCGCCCATGCGTCTGTAGAGAAGTAGGAGCAGGCAGGGAAGCTGGACCGGGAGTCGGGGACAGTGTGGCCGCAGCAAGCAGTGAAGAAAAGTTGGAAGCCGCAGCAGCTGCAGGACAGACGGGGAAACAGTAAGTGAGGATGAGGATCACACTCACAATAAAAATATATATATATCTGCTGTTTCCTGAGGTGTCCCCGTGTATAATAATAATGCCATGACACCACAGGCTGCTCCTCCTGTATAATCATTTGTGTGTCATGGCATTACTTTTATTATATTATACAGGGGGAGCAGTCTGTGGTGTCATGGCATTATTATTATACAGGGGGAGCAGCCTGTGGTGTCATGGCATTCATTTTATATTATACAGGGGGAGCAGCCTGTGGTGTCATGGCATTATAATTATACAGGGGGACCTACAGATACAACCGGCCCTTTGAGGGTGACCAAACTGCTGATGCGGCCCCCGATGAATTTGAGTTTGACACCCCTGTTCTAGAGGGTGCTAAATAAATAAGAAGTAGCTTCTGATTGGTTGCCCATAGCAACATCACATGCGAAGTAGAATACGCATCTTAGCAAATTTTCCCCATCATGGGTGACATTTTTTTTTTGGCTAATTTTTTTTCGCAAAAACGGCCGAATTCGCACTTTTTTCATAAATCGACAACTTAATGGGATGCGAATTGCGGCAAAAATCACACTTTTTGCCGCAAATTCGCACATTCAGAAGTGGCGATTTCACAATTCGCATTCAGATGTTTTCCTATTGAAAAATATAGAAATCGCCAATTTAATGGTGTGCGAATTTGGAAATCGCCCCAAAAAAAAGTCTAAAAATCAACAAAAAAATAGACCAGGTTGTGACTGGCGAATTTGACAGAACCATGCATAGAACATTGAGATCTGTGTATGGTTCTGTGTTAAAATATGTGTAAAAGTAAACAAAAATTAAAAAAATGGAGTCCCACTCCTGCAGAGAGCTTGATTGGCTGATGCGTCTCCATGGATACGCATAGCTCAGCCCTGATTGGCTGAGCTATGTGTCTCCATGTAGACGCATAAGCCGAAGACGCTCTCAGCCTCTGCAATGCAGGGACAGCGCTACAGAGGCTGTTAGGTGTGCAGGAGAAAGCCGGTTCACCTTGCTGTCAGTGCGGGGTGAGCCGGCTGTGGAGCAGACAGACCAGCGCCGGTTCCTGGAATGGTAAGTATATTGGTGTAAAAGTGAGGTGTGTGTATGTGTGTAAAATAAAGTTAGACTTTTCTGTGTGTGTGTTTTCTTTTAACATTCTTTTATACAGGTGGACTACAAGTCCCAGCAGGCTTATTAATGCCCCCCATGCTGGGATTTGTGGTTCTCCAAGTTCCAGCATGTGGGGGAGGTCTGCTGGCACTTGTAGTTCTCCTGCATAAAGCAATATTACGTATGTGAGTTTAACGCTATCAGGCCGGCGTCTACTGACCACGGACGCCGGTGACAGCCCCGGGCTTCAGCCCTGGACAGGTGAAGCCTGGGGGGGGGACCCATTTATTGGGAGGGTCCCCACTCCTCCAGGTACCCCGTCCAAGGCTGACCAGCCACGGTGCTCATGTTTTGGCCGGGGGACCTTGTATAAAAAGTGTCCCCCGGCTGTGGCATGACACCGCAAGCTGTTGGAGCCTGGTGCTGGTTCAAAATACGGGGGACCCCCAGATTTTTTGTCCCCCGTATTTTGGAACCAGATTCCGGGCTGGTTTCAGAAATATGGGGGACCCCGGGGCTGATTATGCTTAGGAGGGGGGACCCCACGCAATTTTTTTTTCTCTAAACACAAAATCGCACATTTACTCAAATTCGCACATTTTCATGCCTAAAAATCGCACATTTTCATGCCTAAAAATCGCACCATATCTCACTTTATCGCACTTTTTGCCGCGAATTTGCATCTCATTAAATTTGCGAATTAACAGCAAAAATGCGATTTCTAAAAAATGCGATATAGTGCGATTTTGCGCAAAATCGCACATTTGAAAAAATTCGCACTTCACTAAATCTCGCCCCATGTCTTTATATATCATCATGTCCCTCCCCTTAGTGTAGACAACGTATCAGAGTCGTTCCTCTGCTGAGTCCAGTCTTCAGGTTAAAGCTAAAGCAAAGCGGGATTTACTAAACTCAAAACTGCCACAATCCCCTCCATTTAAATAGACATCTCAGATTTATTAAGAGGCAGGTATAGAACCCACAATAAATCCACCTCTTATTGCTGTGAGTTCTTGTTCAAAATGATAGCCAGTACTAGGTCTGGATGACTAGGCCGTTAGTAGAAGGAATGGAGAACCAAGATTGTGTCATCCCCTCCCTTGAAATCCCCACTACCCCCATCAGACTTTATCCCAAGCAGGGCTGTTAGCATTGCAGTAGAAAGAGATTTGGAATGGGGTCCGCACTGCTACGGTGCAAATCATCTCTAGTCTGGTCAGTTCAGGGCTGGAATCTCCAGGGTAGTAGGACCCCCCAAAATAAAATTTTCTGGCACCCCAGGCATACAGTCAGCCCTGTGCCGATAGGACTGGGGCTATTCCCCAAACTGCCTCTGGGCAGTCGCTGTGGGGTTAATTTATGCAAAACAATATTTTTATATTCTTGCTTATTGAAGCACTACACGACTCAGCTAGTCATATTATGCCCCATGAAACAATGCCATTGAAAGAAATGGGAGTGCTTTGATTGGTCAGAGTTTGGGAGCTACCAACCAATCACAGCACTACCATACAATTCAATTGCAATGTTTGTGAATGTCCTGTTTGCACATTTCATACGAATGAATCCTGCACAGATCTGGAGGTAGCGTTGTGTATAGAAGGTCAATGTGATCATCGAAATTCTTGCCTGGTTTTAAGTGTAATAAATCCCCACATGGTCCCCGGTGTTACAAATAGCCACATGGCACGCACTGTGATAAATACATTGTGCTCATTGGAATAGATCCGTGCATAACGTTACCTTTTACAGAACATACAGTAATTACAGCTGAAACATATATCTATCTACAGTGCAGCACATACATCGTTGCTGCTTTATTACCCCCTGCTCCCAGTGTGAGCCAATAGACAAATGTCTGCAGTCTCCGATACATCAATCTCCGCTGGCTTTTGCACATAATGAGAAGAGAATTAGAGAAACATATTTTCTCAACACACGGAGTAATCAATAATATTAATATGCTTCTAAAGTTCACCGACCTTCAGTAAATCCATTCTAATCTTGTTTATGTTAGCAGTATATTCTCTCACTGCAATTATGGATAATTGTTCTGATGTGTGGGGGCTTCCAAGGGAATGGATTAGTAGGTTCATTTATTTCCACTTTTTACTCTACGGCAGATAAATGAAGATGAAAGTAAAAGGGTCATTATGAATATATATAGTATACACAGAATAACCCTTTCCCTGCCCTATAAAAGTAGCGCCAGCACCTCTATATGTCCCCCTGTTAGTGGGGAAGAGAAGGGAAAGATGCAAAAGGAGAATACAGTGCGCCTATGAATATACCCCCACCAGCCAAATACACTTATAAGTGACGCTAACACAGCTGGTTATACAGATTTTTTAGGAAACATTTTTCATTAAAACTTTTCTTTATTAAAAGGATTTATTTTCCAAGATCTCTTTGCAGCCTGATAACATCCAATGGTTCAGATATTCTCAAATAATGATCAACAAAAAAGACCGACGCGTTTCGTCATCATGACTTCATCAGGGGTGATGATTAATTGTGTGGGGATACTAGAGGGCCATATTCCACTAAGCGCAGAAATGAGGGTCCTCTTGGACTTCTTATAAAATAAATATTCACTGGTATCCAATGTAGAGTAGGCGAAGCAATCGCGTAATCAAAGTGGGGTCTAGAGAACTGATCCTGTTCGGCTCTGAACAGATAAATCGCGTGGACACTATCCAAGAAGCTGCAAGTTGAATCTATTAATTGACAAGTCATTAAAGGCTGTCCTGTAGTTGTGTTTCAGTGTTGACCCCCTATCCTCTGTCTCACTCAGGTTGTATTTGAATGTATAATTGGTCCAAATGTAGAAGGGGACGTTGCCATCGATGATGTCACCATAAAGAAAGGAGACTGTCCGAAAAAACAAATTGCGCCGACAAAAGGTGAGTCGCTGGGCATTTTCTTTCCATGATTTGTGTAATACAGGATGACTCGGTGGCGTGCTGAGCGATGCGGGGTGGGGGGAAGCCGCTCACCTGCCGGGTCACTCCACAGCGGCTTTGGGCGGGCGTGGTGATTCCACGGGGGGAGGGGGTGATGCGGCAGCAGCCACTGAGTTTGCTGGGGGTGGGGGGGAAGCCGCTCACCTGCCGGGTCGCTCCACAGCGGCGTTGGGTGGGCGTGGTGATTCCACGGCAGGAGGGGGTGATGCGGCGGCAGCCGCCGAGTTTGCTGGGGGTGGGGGGGAAGCCGCTCACCTGCTGGGTGCTGCGTCGCTCAACAGCGGCGTTGGAAGCGATGCGGCGGTGGCCGCCAGGTTTGCTGGTAGTGGGGGGGAAACTGCTCACCTGCTGGGTGCCGGGTCGCTCCACAGAGGCGTTGGGTGGGCGTGGTGATTCCACGGGGGAGGGGGTGATGCGGCGGCAGCCACCGAGGTTGCTGGGGGGGGGGGGAAGCCGCTTAGCCGCTCACCTGCATCTAGGGGGTACCCTGCTCCCGACTACCGCCCTCCAGTGGCTAAAGCTTCCTAGTGGTGGTGCCAGCCCTGAGTGCGCACAGAAGACTATTCACAGTCGGTTCTCCATGAAGGATAACATTCTGCTGTTCTCTTGGGTGTGGATAATTTGGTCTACAACAAGTTGGTAGACAAGTTTTAGGTTGACACCACTAGGTCGACATGGCTTAAGGTCGACATGCACAAAGATCAACATGACTAAAAGTCGACATGGGTTAGGTCCACAGGGTCATTAGGTTGACATGGATAAGTTCCTCAGGGTCCTTAGGTTGACATGGGTAAGGACGACAGGGTCATTAGGTCGAAATGGGTAAGGTCGACAGTGAAAAGGTCGACATGTTTTTTTAAATATATATATATATATCCTTATGTTGACACAGTCAACATAAACACTAAAACGTATCACCGCATCCCCTCGCATGGCTCGCTGCGCTCAGCACACTATTTTATTCTCCCACCACGCCCTAGTGGATGGTAGGGCATGAAATACCGCCTGTCGGCACATGTCGGCTCAAAAGACAGTAAAATAAGACCCATGTCCACCTTTTAACTGTCGACCTAATGACCCTGTTGGCCTAAAGTAATGTTGACCTAAACTCTTATCGACCTAAAGTCATGTCAACCTATCTGCATGTCGACCTAGAGCTCTGGACCTAATGCTTGTCAGACGACTTGGTGATGTCCCAATGACCGTATCCCGTTCTCTTTCCTGGGATCATTACATTATAATGGAGGCATTTGTATATCTCCCTGGGCCCGTACCTGTAAGGGGGCTCACACTTCATTGTATTTATCTGCAGTTATCATTAAAAGAGGCCGACTGACCATGGAAGGAGGAAACCTATGGGCATAATTCAGACTTGGGGGGTTATTCAATCGACAGTAGGAAAAAATCCCCCCTTTTTGTTTATTCAAACTAAGTGCTAATTTGCAATGCACTCTGGGCGTTTGACACAAAGGTGGAGTTTAATCGAAGCTTGATCAACCAATCAGCTTCTGTTGGTTTACGGGCTGAATTTTAATAATTACACTGATTGGTTGTTATTATCGCTCACCTCGCTATGATAATTCTCCCCCTCAATGTGAATAGTAACACACACACACACACACACACACACACACACGCTATAGGGCTGGTTCTGCTTCAGAGGACATTAAAGGACTCTGACAGGGAGATGTACAGTAGCAAACCTTCTAAAGAGGACAGGTGGAGTAGTTGCCCATAGCAACCAATGAGCTTCCAGCTATTATGTTTCTAGTACGTGTTAACAAGCTTATCAATTTACATATAACACACATACATAACAGTAGTAATAAACCCGGGTATGGGTCATTGGTTGGACCAGCCCAAGGTCAACATGCATTGTGTCAACCACTGAAGGTCTACATGGTTTAGGGTGGCACCTGATATAGGTCGACATGCCTAAGATTGACATGGATGGAATATGTCGACAATAGCTAGGTCGATGTGGGTTTTTCACTTTTTTTGTCCCGAATGTTGACATATCAGTGCACCGCGTCCCCGCACATGGCTCGCTGCGCTTGGCATGTTTCGGGCACACCATTCTATTCCCCCTCCACGCCCTGGTAGATGGTAGGACATGAAATACTGCCGGTTGGCACGTCGGCTCCCAAAAAAAAGTGAAAAACTCGTCAACCTTTTGACTTTCGACATGCCCATTGTCGACCTCATGTTTGTGTCAACCTTGCATACCTTAGGTATATTGACCTATTTCAGATGTCGACCTAATGCCATTTGTGACACTTACTGTATATACCGTGTGTGACTGAGTCTGTATACGGAGCGGAACAGACGCTGTACTTGAAATAATCTGCGGCTGCCACATTGTAGCACTTCCTGTAGAGACTCAGTCGCACAAGACATACATGTCATATATTTCACTCATCGGCACAATCTACTGGTGCGTCATAGTTACATCGGGATGCAGTTAAAATCCCGGCGGTCGGGATCCCGGCATTCAGAATCCCGACGCCGGAATCCCGACCGCCGAAATGCCGACACATTCTCCCTCCTGGGGTGTCCACGACACCCCTGGAGGGAGAATAAATTAGTGTGCCGAGCGTAGCGAGGCACCGGGCCCGCTGCGTGGCGAGCGCAGCGAGCCCGCAAGGGGGGGCGATCCACGTCCCCCCCTTGTCGGCATTTCGGCTGTCGGGATTCCGGCGTCGGGATTCTGAACGCCTGGATCCCGACCGCCGGGATTCAATACTGAATCCGTTACATCACGTTGTGACTGAGCCACATTTTGGGCAAATAAGGCTGCCAGCGCTATCAGAGTCTCTGGGGACCTTGAGGTTTGGTGCAACGGCGGCAAAGAGGTATGGGGACACATCAGCCAATTCCTGATCCAGCAGGCATCTAACCATGAATAATAGTCTTATCATACAAAGATAGAATCCAACTATATAAGACATAAGCAAGTTGAGACATAAATATGAGACACAAGAAGAATGTACCTAATTAGGATGTGCAAAACCCCTTATTAATCACAGTATCAAAAAACAGAGAAGCAAAGAGTTGAAAGCCCAAAGGCGCCATTCCAGCCCACACCACTCAAAACCGATCTGAAGAGCATCTGTCCTTTTAGAAGGATTTGGCGAGTTACCAAGCATGAGAGATACTGTATATTTAGAGGTGGAGCCCATAACTTCAGCACTACCCTGGGCCACTACTAGTGAAGACATTTATTTGTAATCAGCAGATAATAATAGAAAAATGTAAGGTTTAATGGAGTATTTACTCTGAATTGCATCCCAAAAATGTATCTACTGTGTCTAATTTCCTTTCTTCTTGTCTGTTTGACTGGCAGCGGTGGCAGCTCCCGGCAGTACCTCCTCTGCCCTCCTCTCAGGATCTCAATTTTGGCTTATACCTTTCTTCCTCTTCGTGCTCCTGAGATGATACCAAGCTCCCCCGCTGGGTTCTGAATGAGGCCTCCCCTACCTTCTTGCGCCCTTTCCTCCTCAGTCCTACTTCACCGGCACACCAAAGTGTCCAGATGTTACCAAAGACCGTCAGGCATGGCTGCTTGAAGGACCCGACAAGATACTGTGGGATCCCTCTGAGGAGACCATTGCATCTACAATACAAATAAGGAGAGAGAGAGAGACACTGGGGGAAGGCATTATAAACAATAGGAAAGAGACGGCAAAGGCAAGACGAGAAAGGAAGCAGAGGGGACGTACGGATGAGACGCAACCAATTTTCTTGGGGAGAATTGAAGACTTATGGTCCACATAGGAAACGTGGAGAAAATAAAACGAACATTAACTAATGAAAACATAAGCACAAATTTCTAATGAAACCGTGGAGGACATGACTGGGGGAACGCTACTCTGCCCAGGAGCAGAAGCCTTGTAGAAGATGTCCCAGCTGCTGTACCCCGATTTTCTAAGTAGATCCGTTGCGTGCTGCTCAGTACCATATTCGCTCATGTATGCTCAAGCCAGTTGCATGTTCCTCCATGATCATATATACATCTTTATGTAGTCATCTGTCCTATCCATCGAAGTCTCCACTGTTGGCCAACTTCCTCATCAAGAGAACATGCACAGACTTGTTCTCCATGGAGAACGATTGTAGACCTTAATGGAGGTAGAGAACTGTAATCCATTATCCCAGGTAGAGCTGCCTCGTTTCATTCCTAGGTCTTCCCAGTCGCCACATAAAACTGACATCCATCCCATGGGCCCAAAGCATTTGCACCCAATACCTCACTAGTCAGAACAACCAATGACTGGAGACTGCAAACAGGGCAGCGCTTTAGGTATTTATCGTAGAGGGAGATGTATCACAGCTGCCTGAGATCAACCTCATATTTACTGATCCTTTATCTATTTTGAGACATAAATATATATCGTCATATCATTATCAATGAAAGTGCCCTAATCTCAGCTCGCTACGCGGGTGTGTATACCGCCATGCCGCATTCTGTTTTCTCCAGATGTGTTGGCGCCATTCATACTTCATGACTCATAGACTTCCGCAGGGGTTATTACAGAGGTCATCTGATCATTAGGATGACATTTAGGAAATTGTTACCAAATCTGAAAGTTTTAAATAAAGTGGTATCCTTTTCTAATGGTGTCTATGCTGTGTAGGGTCTTTGGACGAGGACGGATGAACGCGTGGAGTGAAATCATCTATGAGGGCTCGTAAAAGTGAGAGAATGGGTGGCTAGGAAATTGTCATAGCCTACGACTGCATTTGGTGGGGAAGAATACATGGTAACCAAAGAGCCGTTGAATTTAGTTGCACAACAAACCTATTTTAAACAATTTGGGCTCACAAGTACACACTAGATAAGGACTGGCCAAACCATTCCTCGAGATCTACCAACGGTCCTCGTTTTCAAAATCATGTAGCTGGAATACAGCTGTAGTTATTACTAACTGTCACATTTCCCAGATCACCTAGCTGGTGCACATGTGTAATCATTACTAACTGTCACATTTCCCAGACCACCTAGCTGGTGCACAGCTGTAGTCATTACTAACTGTCACATTTCCCATACCACCTAGCTGGTGCACAGCTGTAGTCATTACTAACTGTCACATTTCCCATACCACCTAGCTGGTGCACAGCTGTAGTCATTACTAACTGTCACATTTCCCAGATCACCTAGTTGGTGTACAGCTGTAGTCATTACTAACTGTCACATTTCCCAGACCACCTAGTTGGTGCATAGCTGTAGTAATTACTAACTGTCACATTTCCCAGATCACCTAGCTGGTGCACAGATGTAGTAATTACTAACTGTCACATTTCCCAGATCACCTAGTTGGTGTACAGCTGTAGTCATTACTAACTGTCACATTTCCCAGACCACCTAGCTGGTGCACAGCTGTAGTCATTACTAACTGTCACATTCCCCAGATCACCTAGCTGGTGCACAGCTGTAGTCATTACTAACTGTCACATTGTCAAATCTGCTGCATTCATTCCTACTATAGATCCACAGGTGGCCTGAGACACAGGAACTGTTGGTTTGGCCACCCCTGGACTAGATGATATCGTATACGAACGATATGGTCAACAATTTCTCTTGAACTCCCGAACGAACAATATTGTGCATACACACTGAACACTATCGTTAACCATATCATTCACGGAGGACATCATTAACGACCCATGGGAGTGCGCACCGTTAAAGATATGAAGCATACACACTAAGCAAGCTCAATATCGCTCAGAAGGGCCCAAATCATCGATAACATTTAATCTATCGCTCAGTGTGTGTATATAAAGGGTATAGTAGGGATGTGTTTGCGATAACAAGCACCCTTTACTAGCCACATAAATATTTTATTAGTAAACACATTTTTTATTCATAACTCCCGTTGGGAAATGACTTGCGTGTGATCGTTGGTTGTTTTCCTCCTGCCTTATGGTTGAAATGCGGCAATTAAGAATAATTTTGTCTTTAGCACATCAACATTTTTCTTACAAGCCTCCAGTTTAAAAAATAAAATAGACAAGTTTTCATTTTCAGCCATAGGGGGCTATTCTGGTTGATTCGCGAAGCTGCGAATTCGCAGCCTTGCGAGTGCACCGAACCCCGCCTTACATATGGTTGGCTGCCGCCATCCATTCACAAGCGCAAGTAACATCCATTCGCAGGCCAGGGGGATCCATCCATTCGCAGGCCAGGGGGATCCACCCACATCTTTCGATGGTCGCCGACCATCGAAAGATGTTGAAGGTGTACGCATATGTAATGTTGCTCTGAGCAAATTGACATATGCGTGCATGCTGGGAAGGAAATGGGCGGGCAGCTGTCATCCGGTGATATCAGCTGCTCGCCCGCCGCACCCGCGTCATGGCCTCATTAGCCCATGAAACGCTGGGAGTTCCCATATGCTAATTGGGCCACCCTCCGCCCCCGCCCGCTGTCCTGGGTGTGTGTACCCGGTGAACAGTCTGTCCGCCTTCGGTGCTCGCACCCTGTGTATGCGCAGTAAAACAACAACGGTCCCGTTGCTAACGGACCTGAATAAGGTCTATAGTGTATTGTTAATTGGAATACAAAAAAATTAGTGAGAATTGTTTTATATAGTTTATATAAAATAAAGGGGGTTATTCAGACCTGTTCCACGGCTGCAAATTCACAGGCCGCGAGATAATCAATATATTGCACATGCATACGGATTCTTGCCTCATGCACAAGGCCATCCTGCAATAAAATCCTGCTACGTTTTCTTATTTCTGGCCATACGCAAGATGATTGACAGGAAGCCGGCGTTTGGGGTGGTAACTGGCCGTTTTGTGGGAGTGGCAGGGAAATCTCATGCATGCCCAGGCATTTGAAGGGAAGTCACGAGACATCAGCTCCGGCCTCAAACAGCCGGTTTCTATCGCAGCCGCAGAGTAAGTCCTGGGTTACGCACACACTGGAAATATCATTCAGTGGGGAGCGAGTTGCATATGAATTTGCTGATAATCGCAGGGCTGTGATATTTTAGCAAGATTTTTACAAGTCTTGCACAGGATTTCACTGTGGCTGGGCGGGAATTACCTAAATGCAGGGCTCTACCAAATAGCAGCCCCCAAAGTACGGGAATTCCTTAAAAAATCCAGTACTATTATATGAAACCACCACAGGTCCGGGCGGGTGTGGTATGGGACTCCGACAGTCATTATCCCGACATCGGGATCCCGACTGGCCAGAGTCAGACAGCATGGCGAGTGCAAAAAACCCCTTGCGGACTCGCTACGCGAGCCACCTATTCTATTCTCCCTCTATGGGGGTCCTGGACCCCCACGAGGGAAAATAGCGGGTGGCCGTCCGGCACCCGGCTGTCGGCGTTTTGACAGTCGGGATCCCGACGTCGGGTTAATGATTGTCAGGATCCCGACTGTCGGGAACCCGTCCGGCACCCGGTCTGGGCAGGAGAATGTTACATGTAATGTAAATGACAGCTATGAATACCTCCCAACATTCGAGTGCTGCGAGGAGGGACAGTGCGTGCATCGAAATGTTGGGGGCATGGCCTAGCAGGAAGGGGATGCGGAGTGTACTCACAATGCTACTGTGAGGCTACGCCCCATTTTTGCCACTGTAGCTCCGCTGGCACACACATATGTGCAGCGGCGAGGTCCGGGCAGCGGGGTTGGATTGGCGGTTGGGAGCTGGTAGCGGCATTTGCTGGGTAGGAAGCGGCTTTTTTTTTTTAAAAGACTGGCCGGATGCTGATTGGCTGAGAGAATTCTCTCAGCCAATTAGATGGAAGGCTGCTGATTAACCCCTTCAGTGGTAATCCCGTGAATTTTCTGGACTATGCTTCAGGGCCCAGACTGGCAAGCCCAGAAAATTCTCGGGATTGCCACCGCTTAGAGCCGCGGAGGCGTGGCGGGGGCAGAGGCAGGTTGCCAGGGGCAAGGCCGGGCAGTGGCTTACATAGCAGCAGATTGTAAAAAAAACAGCCGTGAGTTCGACAATCCGAGGCCGATTCCGACAAAACCGTTTGTTTTAAAGTCCGATCTGTTTTGGTGGAATCCGCCTTCAATGATGTCGAAAACTCCTAAAGTCCTAGTGGGAAAATAAAAGAAGTAAAACCAACCACCCATATACTGTAGTATTGCTGACAACATCAGCTGGGGCTTAATTCCGTATATATAGTGGCTCATGTCCGGCAAAATTGTCATAAATTGTATTTTTCTTTGTAAATTGAGTTCTCTCATCCCCACACTCCCCGACGTACCAGAGAAAAGACAATGCTAGACAAAAAACACAAAAAATATCTTTAAGACAAATTGGATGTAAAAAATGAATATTGTTTTTTGCGCCTGTTCAAAGCTAGACCAACGAGACGTCAATCAGTTCTATGTCTCAGTAATAGAATTGGCAAGGAAAATATAAATGTGTCAAATGTGATTTTTTTTGTGTGTGTGTGTGAAATAGAATTCAAATGTCTTTTTTCCAAATACACGAAGCGCAGAAGAGGAAAGAGCAGATCGAGCACTGTCTGTGCTACACGTATTCTGCGGGTGCTACGGTCCACCCAACGCTTATAGCCGCACCTACATCAAGTTCTACAGGGTAAGAGGGTAAGTCCAAAGCAGTCCATAGTCTGACATTGGCTTCTGCTGGGTAGCTGCTTCTCTGCTAGATTTGGCCATACACTTATAGGCGGTCATTCTGGTCTGTGCGCATGTGCAGGCTCCGTTTGTGAACAGATGCGGCAACTTGTATAGTCGCCGGCCCGTTCGCATGGAGCAGTGCAGGCATGGGGCGGCAGGCATGGGTCACGCCCAGCAAATATGAGTCACCAGAGAGTAGCTTAGATTTGTGGTCGTTACCCATCCAAGGATTATGGTCCCGCACGCAAGGCTGCGAATGGATATTTATGCAAAACATCTATTTGCATGCGTGTGGGGACATTTGCTGTGCGACGGGAAGGGACAGGGAGGGGGGATCCACGGTCGTGTGGACGGCGTTTAGTTGGCTCAACCAGAATGACCCCCATATACCGTAAATCCCATCTGGCAAGTAATACAGGTCATCATTAGTGTAGTCATGCAATGGAAGCAGATATAGCCATGTAGGGGTACAGTCACTAGGTATACAAGCATTAGGCCGACACCACTAGGTCGACATGGGGTTAGGTCAACAGGGTCATTAGGCCTACACCTAATGCAGGGCCATCTAGAGGTATGCCGGGCCCCAGTAAAATTGAGGGTGTGGCCTAACCACGTTTCAAAAATTATTACAGGGAGAGTGAAAAAACCCTCTAAAGTGTGTTATTATCCCCCCCACCCCTTCAGCAGCAGCACACACCTACAGCAGCAGCAGCAGCACACACCTACAGCAGCAGCAGCCATACTTGCCTACCCTCCTGCATTCTGCAGGAGCCTCCCTGAAATAGCAGCAATCTCCCTCTCTCCCTCATCAGTCTAGCAATCTCCCTCATTTCACCTAGCTCACATTACACTGTTACATTTTTGGGGTAAAAAAGGAATTAGAGACAGATATTTACATTGAATCATCAGCGCCATTTCCCAGTAGCTCTTACTAACTGCTTTGGGGCTCACCTACATTTGGATATAAGTAATTTTAAAAGATTCCTCTCAGAAGTAGTAGTACACCCCCATGCTTCTAGGTGCCATGTTCACAATCTCTTTTCGCAATCTCTCCTTATATGGAACTAGACATGCCCTTTGGGTTGAGCCTGACATGCCCCCTCAAAGGGGCGCTGTGCAAAATTCTCCTGCCAACTATAATCTCCCTGAAATTCATTTTCAAAAGTAGGCAAGTATGGCAGCAGCACACAACTACAGCAGCAGCAGCACACACCTGCAGCAGCAGCAGCACACACCAAACAGCAGCAGCAGCACACACCTACAGCAGGGTTGCCGACTTTGAAAAAATCCTCTCCGGGAGAAGCCCGGAGAGGAATCTTGCAATACACGTTTTGGGGGCGGGGCTTAACTGTGATGTCATTAAGCCCCGCCCCCATTACAACAAATAGCCGAAATAACAGTTATCCATGGAGGGGGCGGGGCTAAAACATCACGATTGTGCCGTTTTAGCTCCGCCCCCTCCCCTGAGACCCGCGGATTGCGGCATATAAATGCTGCGATCGGGGGGCTCAGTGGGGGTCCCCCTGATTCCGGGAGGGTTGCCCACCCTTCCAGGGGCCGGGAGGAAGGACACGATTTTCGGGAGACTCCCGCAAATTCCGGGAGGGTCGGCAATCCTGCCCTACAGCAGCAGCAGCACACACCTACAGCAGCAGCACACACCAAACAGCAGCAGCAGCACACACCAAACAGCAGCAGCAGCACACACCTACAGCAGCAGCAGCACACACCTACAGCAGCAGCAGCACACACCTACAGCAGCAGCAGCACAAACCTACAGCAGCAGCAGCACACACCTACAGAAGCAGCAGCACACACCTACAGAAGCAGCAGCACACCTACAGCAGCAGCAGCACACACCTACAGCAGCAGCAGCACACACCTACAGCAGCAGCAGCACACACCTACAGCAGCAGCAGCACACACCAAACAGCAGCAGCAGCACACACCTACAGCAGCAGCAGCAGCACACACCTACAGAAGCAGCAGCACACACCTACAGAAGCAGCAGCACACCTACAGCAGCAGCAGCACACACCTACAGCAGCAGCAGCACACACCTACAGCAGCAGCAGCACACACCTACAGAAGCAGCAGCACACACCTACCTACAGCACGTGCTGTGCTGACAGCAGGCTCCGCATGAGCTCTCACGCCGGGCCTTGGAAATTAGTACACTCCTCTCGGCGGCCCTGACCTAAGGAATGTCAACTGTGTGAAAAACCCCATGTCAACCTTTTGACTGTCAATCTTCCCCATGTCGACCTAACCCCATGACGACCTTCAGCCATGTCCGCCTTCATGCATGTCGACTTAGTGGTGTCGACATAATCCTTGTCAACCTAGTTGCTGTCTAAGCATTGATCCATACCCAGCCATGTAGTTATTTCCTGGTGACTCCCCATCACATTGAACACACACGTGGGCTGATACAAGTCCCATTGCGTGGATGGACCATTCTGGTTTTGGTACTGCGCATGTTCCATTTCATTACATACAAAACGTTCCATTCCTGAACTTCCTTTCCAGTGAGGCACAGCACCGTTCAAAATTCAAATAGGGGAGCTGCACCAACTGCCAGGGAGTCCCGGACGTCAATGTTTGGCAGCAGTTGGGGTGGCAGTTGGTGCTGCTCTTCTATTTCAATTTGGGGCTGTGCTGGAGCAGCCAGTGGCAAGGAAGTCCGGGAACAGAGCATGTTGTACCTAATGGAATGAGTAGGTGGGCATGAATACGTGTAGGGGTGATTCAGAATGCAATGTAGTTCAGCTGCATCTCCACTGGGTGTTAACACATTGCTAAAGGACGTGTGCAGTAGATGGACTCGTGGGCTAGGCTGACTTACTGCATTTGGATCTCTTACACCGTGGAAAGTCAGGGATGATTACAATAGAAAAAAATGAACAATGGCCCAACATAAGGGGGTGCACTGTAATAAGCGAGTGTAGCGCTGTGATCATTGAAAATGCAGACACAAAGATATATTACATAAACCAGTAAAACGTCTGCACTTGACATGCGCAATGAGAGGCAGACAGAGGAGACCTGTGGGGATATTTCCATCCCTGGCCAGCTTGCCAACCCCTGTCCCACACCCTTCTGTACCCTGAAGCAGTGTTTTGATTTTTGTTGCACTTTCGTGCTGAAGGGATCTAGAATGTGGCCAGATTTCGTATTGTATTATACCAAAGCAGGGCCAGATTAACAATGGGGAGTCCAGGCCTCCACAGGAAAATAGGCCCTCACCATAACATACTGATGATCTATAGACAGGCACATTGTCAACTCCAGGCCCTATCACGGATTAGCATAAAATGGGAATAGCAATATGTATTCAGGTAATCCAAAAAAATATCAATTCACCAACGTGGCAGAAGATGTAAATAGTGGAACAAATTCACCGAAGTGGCAGTTCAGAATGATGCAGTAAGGATCTAGGCCCTTATTCTGATTGCCTCGGTCAAATTCGTTTGCAGAGCAAAGTTTAGTTCCCTGAGCATGTGTACCATTCGCGAGGCACATGTGCAGGTTTGGGCAACCGTGCACGCTCGCGACCTTACCAGTAGAAATACGCTAGCGAACAAACTTGTGCAGAGTGGGCGTATGGATGGGCGCAGCCACAAAACTGGGCGGTAACCAGGGCGTATACTGGGGTGGTGGCTACATGTACTGGGCGGTGGCTCTGCTCCACTGTGCGAGCGCTCGGACTGATTGAGCTCAAAATCATTCGCTTGGTAAAAGTGAGTCTCACGCCTCGCAGGCCAGCCGCTTCTCGGCTCCACATTCACCAAATACACACCCACGCAGCATACAAGTGTCTCTCATCAACCAATTGACTAACTACATGGCAGACACACGGGAAGCACACTTGTGCAGTTTAACCATTTACACTTCTCTGCGTTCATATCTACACTTGTATTATTTGCTGCTTTTATGTCCCATTGTAAAGTAACAAACCTTAACACCCAATTGTGCCTGTCATGTTACCCCAATAATACACACAATTACAACAAGTCGACATGTGTCAACTCTCATACAAACATTCCTAGATGAGCATCAGGGTTTAGCCACAACAATTAAGCAAAAACATAGAAAATGATGAGTCACACATTAATCTTCAAGACATCGCCATTTAGTTTGGGAAGTGAAACATTAACAACACTAGAAACAGACAGGTAATAATGGTTAATTACCAGTTTGGGGAGGCTATTAATTAACTGAAACCAATAAACACTATGAAATGAGGTTAATTGGTTAATGGGTTGTTAATGACTTGCGAGCGCATTCGTGCTGGGGCGTGTGAAAAGCCTGCAGAGCGTATTCCCACTGGATGTCCGAGCGAAGAGGCTAAGTTGTGTGCGAACACTTTAACGTGTGTGTATTGTAATGCAACTTCCCTTTGTCGTTGGAAGTCTTAAAGGTGTGCCTTCGCTGGCCGTGTGCGATTGGGTGCTGTTCGGTCGGTCGTGTGCGAATGTGTGTCCGAGTGAATGAACCAGAATAAGGCCCCTAATCGCATAGCCAAACATGGATGCATTTCTCCAAGTGAAACCAGGCGTGAGATGTAATAGGATGAGAGATTCAGAAAGTGAGAGATTTAGTAAGAAATTTTTTTAAAGCGGCAATTATTTACACTGCAAAATCACACTGGTTTTGCAGTGTAAATGATTGCCGCTTTAAAAAAACTGGAGATTTCTTACCAAATCTCTCACTTTCTGAATCTCTCATCCTGTTACATTTCACCCCAGGTTTCATCAGTGGAATTATTTTTATGAGTGAGACTACGGCAACCTTATTCCCCGTGGGTGCTGTGGAGCAATGTTACTCTACATTTTGTATATCCGGATTTTTAGAGCAGATTCTCAGTACTGATGCATGAGGTAAAATTCAATTGTGTTACACGCCTCCTGGGTCTATAGCAGGGTTGCCGACCCTCCCGGAATTACCGGGAGTCTCCCGAAAATCAGGTCGCCCTCCCGGCCCCCCGGAAGGGTGGGCAACCCTCCCGGAATCAGGGGGACCCCCACTAAAATGACACACTCGTGTCATGGAGATCAGTGATTTAGACTATTTCCCAAATGGGGGCGGGGCTTAATTACGTCACAGTCAAGCCCCGCCCCCTGAACGGGTAATGAAAGTCTCCTCTCCGGGCTTCTCCCGGAGAGGAGCATTTGAAAGTCAGCAACCCTGGTCTATAGTTACTGGCATCTATCAGAGCTATTCAATTGTTGCTCCAATCAGACACCCATTTCCCACTGCACACACATTTTTTCCCGCAGTCTCTGGAGGGGGAGAAAACAAATGTCTGTAGTTTGGCCACCCAAACCTTTTATACGACCAGACGGCAATATTAGATGGGTTTAGCAGGGTTAAATGCTAATGGCTGTCTGATAAGAGCAACAATTGAATTGCTCTGAGACAGCCATTGCTATAGATGGCCAACAGGTTGGCACAATTGAATTCCCCCCATGGTGTCTCTATTTGTCATTCCTGGGTGATAACAGGGGAGTGGCCAATCAGACCCATTAAGCTGCTGCATCTTATGTTAGTGTTGTGAGTGTGTTGCTGTCATGTTGCTAAAAATAATAATAATAATAATAATAATAATAATGTTATATATATAACATTCAACAAGTTTGAAACGTCATTGCAAATGATAACTGGTGCTCCAGCCAATCAGCTCCTAGCAGTCATGTGTTTGAAAATGCCCGTTGGAATCTGATTGGATGGAGTACCATTTATCACATGCAAAAACATTTTTAAACCCGTTTACTAGGATAACACTTGTTGATAAATCAGCCACAAAGTGCTTTATATTTGTGGAATCCGCAGCTAACATGGGACTGATGCAAGTTTAGATGGTGAGTCCAATAATAGTGTCTAAAGATGCCCAAAATGTGGGTCTCAGCAATGCGTAGTTGGACGCACGGACGTACGCAGAGGCTTTGTAGTGGCATCAGCGGTGACTGCAGCAAATGATGCAGACACAGATGTGTTTGCCTTCCACTCAATGTGTACATACGGGATGCAGTCAAAATCCCGACGGTCAAAATCCCGAATGAGTCAAAATACCGACAAGGACAAAATCCCAACATGGACAAAATCCCGACATTTAAAATCCCGACATATAGAATGTACAAGTGAAACAGTCTACATGACTTTCGGTCGACAGGTGCGAGGTCGACATGGGTTTTTTCACTGTTTTTTGAACCGACATGTGCCGACAGGCAGTATTTCATGCCCTACCATCCACTACGGCGTGGTGGGAGAATAAAATAGTGTGCCGAGCACAGCGAGGCACCGTGCCCGAAGCATTGCGAGCGATGCGAGGGGCTGCGGTTCACTTGCAACTGTGTCCATGTCGACTGTGTCGACATTCCGGTAAAAAAACAGTGAAAAAACCCATGTCGACCTCGCACCTGTCGACCGAAAGTCATGTAAATTCTATATGTCGGTATTTTGACCCTGTCGGGATTTTAAATGTCGGGATTTTGACCCTGTCGGGATTTTAAATGTCGGGATTTTATCCATGTCGGGATTTTGTCCTTGTCGGTATTTTGACCCATTCGGGATTTTGACCGTCGGGATTTCATACCGAATCCTTACATACTGCATATTCCAGCACTGTAAATTCCATCCCCATTATGTGACAGGAGCAGTAGGTGCATGAGGAGACAGCATCCAGACACAGGTCACCATCTAGCTCACAGAACGTCTGGTGTGAAAGCTGCTTTGTCACATCACCCATCTATTTCTGTACAATGCATGCTGGGAGGAGGCAGCTGAGGGCGTCAGGAGCTAAGTATAGAATATGGGTAACGTCGGCTTAGAAATCAATGTACCAAAAATATATGTTTTTGTTTAGCAGCAGATTTACATGGGATAAAGAGAACCGGCAGAGGAGGTGCATTTAGGGTTTTTAACCATTTTAGAGGAGAGCACAGAAATAAGGTCTACGGGTGGGATGCCAGCGCATATGTACTAACATATGCGACTGGCATAGCGGTGCGGTGACGGAGGCCCAGAGCGATACCTGTACTGTGGTGTGCGGGGGTTTCTGTCATCTCCCTGCCGCCTGCTTCTCCCCTCACGCCGGGGACAGCTAAGCAGGCTGTCTCCGGCTCCTCCTCCTCCCCCTGCAGCCGGAAGGATGTCCGGCTGCGTTACTAGGGGGAGGAAGGGCTTACCTTCCTGGTCAAAGAGGACCTGGACTAAGGTAAGCCAGAGGGAGGGGGAGGGGGGGGTCGGCGAAAAGAAGACCATAGGCTTCTATAGGGTATCGTGGTGGCGGGGTTTTAATACATAGGTAAATGCGGTAAACCGGGGGTTTTACCGCATTTTCCCCTTAGTACATCCCGCCCTAATTCTGTATTTTCCCTATTCTACATTTTGCACCATTTAGTTGTATTTTACGGGAAAAGCATGTGCAGAAAAAATTGACTGCAGGACAAAGTCCTCTCCAGTCCAGCCCCCATTATTGTCCAAGTGCTTCTATACTTCTGCCATACAAGATACTTGTCATCTTCCTGGCTGCTCTCCCCAGGTGGCGGTGCAGGGGAGTGATGTCACACAGGGGGCAGGGGTGAAGTCAAGGGGGTAGTATGGGGGTGTGGTGGCCAAGACACATGTCATTGTAACCACGCCCTCACTATATAATGCCAAGACTACAAGCTTTATACAGTAGGTGGCGTGGGTAGGATGATGCAATTCAGAAAGAATCACATCATAGGCCACCCAGACCACCAACTTTACTTGCCTACACTTCCAGAGGGCACGGAGGGTCTCCCAATATTGGGGAGCCTCCCGGCAGATCTGGAAGAGTAGACAAGTATGATTTCTACCAAGGTACAGGATATGGGTTTGAGGAGCAAATTTCCATAGTACTGGTTGGGATGGGGATGTTTCTTAGGCCGGGTAGACTTCAGAACGAGATTGGTACGATATGCCAAATCAAGACAACATGTCATCTAGATCAGTGGTGGCCAACTCCAGCCCTCGAGAACTACCAACCCAGCTGCTGCACAGGTGCACTCGTTACTCACGGACACATTTTAAAAGATCCACAGGTGGAGCTAATTACTTCACTACTACTGGACTTGGCTACCCCAGATCTAGATTGTGCAGTGTGTACCTTCAATCAGAAGCTCCTGTGGGTCATTAACAACATCTTCTGTTTGGCCATGCGGCACGGTCAACGAGAAGATATCACCAACGATGCCATGCTAAATGCAGCATGGAATGTTATATCGCACCATCGTACCTGGCATTGCCCATTGTGTATGGTGCAATACGTCACTCCACACCGGCCAGGAACACATCATTCTGATGCAGTGCACCCAGCCTTACTAATTATAGAATACTGTAATGTCCCATCAAACCTGGTTTTTGCAGAGAAATCTGCACCTTTTGGCAAACATCACCAAGAGGTCAGCAGGAATTATGAAACCGTCCACACTATTACTCCCGGGTGGACAATGCCATGAAAAACTAAGCAATACTGAAATTACATACCTGGATACTAAAGGACAGATGGAAAAACCTTCTAGAGGACTCAAGTGGAGAAATTGGCAATAATCAGCCAATAAGATTGTAGATATCATTTTATGGAATTTTCGATGTAAATGACAGCATCTCATTGGTTGCACCTGTCCCTAAGCTATAGATCTTGGTGAGAGATTAAAACAGTGAGAGGCAAAGCTCCAACCAAGCAGATTTTTGTTGGAGAAGAGGGCTGCACTGTCTTCTGTATGCATTGCCACCACAATAGGATGATGTCACTGGGATGATATCACTGACATGATGCTAAGCTTGCAAGACCTGGCACATGCCAATGTTTTGAGTGTCAATAGGCTATGTTTCCAGGCCACTAACATGACCCAGGATGTGAAGTATACAGAGAGACAAAGACTACACAGTATGACCTTTGAGAAACTCAGAGGCTCCGAGAATTATGCCTCCTGGAGATGCCGTTGAAGTGGATAGCACGTACGGTGTATTGGTTAGCATTACTGCCTCAAAACACTGAGGTCATACATTCGGATTCCCAGCATGACTCTAACTGCATGGAGTTTGTATAATCTCCCCGTGCTTGGGTGGGTTTCCTCCGGGTATTCTGGTTTTCTGCCACAACCCAAAAATAACAAAATGAAGTGTAAATGTGTGTGTGTGTGTGTGTGTGTGTGTGTGTGTGTGTGTGTGTGTGTGTGTGTGTGTGTGTGTGTGTGTGTGTGTGTGTGTGCGTGTGTGTGTGTGTGTGTGTGCATGTAGTAGGGAATATACTGTAGATAGATTATAAGCTCCACTGGGGCAGGGACTGATGTGAATTGCCAAATATTCTCTGTAAAGTGCTGCGGTATATGTGTGCGCTATATAAATAACGTAATAAATAATAAACAAAATATGTTGGAAAATGTGTGAAAAGTCACAAATGATCCAGATAACAATCCAGATCCTGATGAAGTGAATGGGCCATGTGAAACGTTGGCACAGATGTGAAACATTGGCACAGATGTAGAACATAATAGGCCAGATGTACTAAGCTTCAAAAGTGATAAAATGGAGAGTGATAAACAGCCAGCCAATCAGCTCCTACCTGCCATGTCACAGACTGTGGGGTAGATGTCTGAAGCAGTGATAAGGAAAGAGAAGTGATAAAATGCGTGGTTCTTTATCACCGGCCAATCAGCTTGTAACTGTCCCTTTTTAAACCCAGCCTGTAACTTAACAGTCAGGAGCTGATTGGCCGTTGATAAAGCACCAGGCACTTTATCACTTCTCGTCCCTTATCACTGCTTTATACATCTACCCAGTGTTTGAAAAATGATAGGTAGGAGCTGATTGGCTGGCTGTTTATCACTCTCCGTTTTATCACTTTTGAAGCTTAGTGCATCTGGCCACCAGTCAGCACATGACATGTGGATAGCTCTCCAAGCAGCGTATGAATATAAAGGTCTGATGAGGTGTGCTCAAGCGTTGCACACTTTTAAAGCTGTCCCAGGGCTGTTTGCGTTTAAACGGCTTTTCCATTTGGAAAAAAAGATGCTTTGAGCACCATTATGCATTCACAGTCTGAAGAAAATCCTTCTCCAGTTCTACGAGTTGGGTAATAAGGGTTTGTGAGACGTTGGCTAGGAATTTAATTTCAGGCGTAACCTATTCAGTGGTGCACTAGTAAATTGCTTGTGATACAAAAATAAATGTGTTGGAAACGTAATTGGATGAAAATATTTTGAAAGCACAAACAAAAGTGCAGACACCTAGTTATAGTGGTTTTCTTATTACTATTAGTTTTAATTACATTTTAATCAGCTAGTGATACTTCAAATTACTATCACATGTGGGATTCCACTTTAATGATTTCTAACAACAAAGCTGCAAGATTCTCCTCATTAACATGCAATTAACCAATTACCCCAGTGTTAATTACCGGTAAATCTCTCTACCTCAACATCCCTGGGTTGGTGATCATTGGCACAGGTTAATGATTGCATTACTCAGAGGCGCCTGGGTAATTGGGGGCTCCCATTTCTCCTGCCAGACAACGTGGGCTTCAAGCTGGGTAAAATAATATAGTGCAACATATATCAGCTGCGATTTCATGCAGCCATTCCCAGTAACGTAGGCTTGCTCCTGCAGCCAACAGGTTGGGGGGGGAAGGGGGGGGGGGGTTGGCACAGGGGGTTTTGGCTGAATGAACCTGAAAGAGAATCCGTCATCCGGACACACTGAACAGGGTAATGAGTCCCCCAGGATCCTTTAGAGCAGTGCTCTTAACCTCTGTCCTCAGGACACCCCACCAGTTTGATGATTTTTAATGTTAACTGATTTTTCCATTTGTTTAATAAACTCTAAGCAAGACTCCAAACAAGGGCTGTGCTTATCAGCGGCGGTTCCAGAGGTGGAGCTGCAGCACAGTTCAAAATTCAAATAGGGGAACCCCACCCACTGCCAGTGTGTCAAGTTTGGAATGTGCCACCACTAGGCACATTTAGGCATTTGCCCAGGGCGCCTGGTGGGCGGTAGTGACCTGGAAAGCTACCGCAGCAGCAGCAGAGGAGCAGGAGAGCTAGAGGAAGGAGCTCACAGGTGTTTGGTGAGTGAGCATCGCACTCCCCCCCCCACCCCCAGCAGCACAGTGGCCACATCGCAACACCTCCCCCCCCCCGGCAGTCGGGCAGCCACATCACGCAACCCCCCGGTGGCCGGGCAGCCACATCGCGTACCTCCAGCCCACCCCACCCCCCTTCCCGTGGAGCAGTTGAGCGCCGGGGCACCCCTCCCACCTGGGGCACTACGGTGCTGGCCCTGGGAGCTCCCCTATTTGAATTTTGAACTGTGCTTCAGCCACACCTCTGGAGCCGCTACTGGTCGTTGTACATCTAGCCTCAATGTGCCTCACAGTCTCAGTTGCCTGTTGTGAATGAGCAGTCAGTTCCTGTGCAACTCCGTTAACACCGGGCATCTTTTTGTTTCCCAAAAAAATGGATCTTATACCCTTTTCACACCTCGGACCTGGGTAAATACCAGGTTGGTGCGGGTAAATACCACTCGGGTCGAGGCGAAAGCAGCAAAGTTTATAACCTGGGTGGACCAACACAGCAATTCAACACTGGTTAGAAGAAGGGTTAAACCCGGGTTACCCTCTATAATAGGCAACCCGGGCGTAATGTGAAAGCGCCAGACCGTGATCATTATGCTGTGAAAGGGGCATTAGTCAGAATAGGATGTGATCAGGGTGCACCGGAAGACTATGCTGATTAATTTGGTATATAAAACTTTTATATCTATGTGTAACTGAGTTTGTATATAAAGCACAGTTGGCAGGGAAAACAGCCACGGCCGCTGCATTGTAGAACTTTGTATACAGATTCAGAGACTCCATTGTACACATACAAGTGTCACATACAGTATGACTCTAGTAAATGAGGTTGCGAGTTCAAGTTCCATACTATATATATGGAATGGTGAGCAATGTCTGTTTTAATGCAGGGGGATTTATTTGAAGGTGCGCATATCTTCTGTACAAATAGTATTTAATCAAAAGAGATTGCCTTCTGGTCTCCAACCCCTAATACATCAGTAGGATATTGGGGGAAATTCATCCCCATTCTAGTGACTGATATTCAATATGTCGACCATTCTAGTGAACAATATACGGTACTTGTGTAGTTTCACGGCGCCCGATATATTGGATGCGATATCGGCCGATATATCAGATGTGATATTGGCCGATATATCGGTGCGATCCGAGGCGATTTTTTACCTGTTCATAACCCCACTATCCACTATGCATGGAGTTGATTTTATATAGTGTGGCGTTATATATATCTCATCCGATATTTCGGGCGCCATGAAACTACACAAGTACCCAAAATACAATACAGGAATTATTCTAGTGACTAATACAATCGGCCGGATACTGATACCGTGTGTGCACCCCTATTTTGTTAATGAGTCGCAGAACAAATTTAGACATGCAGATGCTCACTGAGGGGTATGTAATAAGGGGGGTGACTACAATCATGCGTAGGGATGTTGCGTCTCATGGAATTGTTGCTGGTGTGGGCTTTGTAGGTGTATTCGCATCGATTGCAAAAGACACTGCTGCAAAATATTCAAGGATGGCAAAAACCTTTGTTCCTTATTTTCACCACTGTAGACTTATGTTTGGTATAAAAGGTTATACTTTAATACAACCAGATTATAAATCCATGACAACAAAATATCTGTGTGCACACAGAGGAGCAGTAGTGCTCCTGGCCATAGGCTGCAAACATGGGGTAGGTGGTTATCACATACTGTACATACAAATAATAATAATAATAATGATATTTATATAGCGCTTTTCTCCCAATAGGACTCAAAGTGCTTTACCATTGTCTTTAAAGCTCAAAATACAGAACAATCAGTAGATATCAGTGAAATGCTTAAGTAAATAGGTAAGTCTTTAGTCTATTTTTAAAGGATTCTACAGTGGGGGCTTCTCGCACTGTGCGAGGAAGAAAGTTCCATAGAGTTGGAGCAACAAAGTTGAAAGCTCGACCCCCAGATGAATTCAGGGAGACTCTGGGTACTGTTAGTAGTCCTTCTTCAGTGGATCATAGTAATGGAGTAGGAGAGTAAGAGCTGCTGCAGGTACCTTGGGCCATGGACATGTAGGGCCTTGAAAGTGAGTAAGCCAATCTTGAAAATGATTCGCCATTTTACATTTAGCCAGTGAAGGGCGTAGAGAATGGGAGTTATGTGGCAGGAGCGGGGCTGGTTAGTTAATAGTCTGGCGGCTGCAATTTTTACCAGCTAAACCGGCCCTGTTTACACTTCTTAAAAGAACACCTTTCAGGGTATGAATTTATGTCCCCTTGTTAGGAAGGATAAATTGTATAAGCTGATTCGTCAGAATATAGTTCAGTAGAAAAATCGGTACTTGTTTCCTAGCACGGCACCACCGATTTTCATTGTATCCATCGGGTCGGAAAAATCGTGTCGATCGCATCGCATGCAACCAAATCGCATGCGATCGACCTGATTTTTACATTAGAATCAATGTAAAATGGTCCCTGAGACCCGATTTTACATTGATTTCAATGTAAAAAGCCCCAAAACCCCCCATTTTTATACCAAACCCCCCCTCATGTTTGAAATGCCCCCCATTATTAATGCAACCCCACTATTGACGCCAACCCGAAGCGTGCGTCCTCCGACCTTTTCATACCCCTACTATCCACGTCGGTGTGGAGTTGATTTTATAAAGTGTGGTTTGCTGCGCTCGCATAGTAGGGGTATGAAATGGTTGGAGGACGCGTACCGCTACGCTCGCCACGCTTCGGGTTTGCGTCAATATTGGGGTGGCGTATAAATGGGGGGGGGGCATTAAACATACTTTTTAAACATATTCAATGTGAAATTGCCCATATTGGCCCATTTCACATTGTCACCTATGTAAAATCGGGTTGATCGCGTTGATCGCATCGCGGGCCATTATAATGGCCCGCGACCGACGCGATCAACCCGATTTTCACTTTAAAAATAATTTTACATTGTTCCCTAGGTGAAAATCGCATTGATCGCGTCGGTCGCATCGCGGCCCCTTATTAGGGGCCGTGATGGACGCGATCAACACGATTAACACGATTTTGTCTTTCACCGGCAAATTAGCTGGTGATTGACACAAAATCAGGTCCATCGCGTTGATTGTATGCCTTAAGTGCCTTAAACTTAAGGCATACAATCAACGAGATGGGCGCCGTGCTAGGAAACAAGTACCGAAAAATCTACTGCAAATATTTGTGACACTTAGAGCAAAAAAGAAAAAGAAAACATGTAGCAAATATGGTAAATGATACTATGAATACATAGTATCATTTACCAAATAATGTGCTACATGTTTCTTTTTCTATGGGGGCGTGGGCTCTGCCTGCGTCCAGCATCTATTCCCCGTTGACAAGAGGGTGGCATCGGGGACTCCCAGCTGCCGCGGGACACTGCTGGCCCCTGGCGGGCCGCAGGAATGTCCACAAAAACCGCTAGCATCCCACCTAGGACCCTATGGAAACCTGTCATACTGTAGTGCAGGTTTCCTACGGTGAGCCCAGGGACGACAGAACCCTACACTAAGTTATCACAGGTGTATCGCTCTGGTCATGCTCAGCACCCGCCACTATGCCCCATATTCTTCCATGCAGTGCTGTAGATCAGGCGCTGATCACCAGTCTCCCCTCCCGTCCCACAGAGGGGGTGATGGAGAGATCCGGGACCATCAGGAAGACATCAGAGTTCTAAAGCGGCAGAGACCGTGTAACAAGTTAGTGGCGGGTGAGTTTGAGCTGCAGTGTTTCATGTTTCTCAGACTGCAGATCACTTGGGCCTAGCATGAAATATAAATCAAACACACGTGCTGTCAGAAGGTGAGACCGGGGTGATTAATTGCCTTATTAGAGATAGATTACACAGGTCTCTGTTGTTTGTGCCTGACAGCTGCCTGGCAGCAGGGCTCCGCCTGAGGGAGATCTTAAGGAGGCTGCACAGAGCCAGAGAGGAGACAGCCTCAGATCCAGCCGCACTCTACATTCTCAGCACCGGATCCGTGCAGAGGAACATCTGTTCCTATGGCTGCAGAGGAAAGAGCTAATCGCATCTTACATCCACGCGCTGCAGAGCAGACGTCTACTGACACGTACTCCAGGTGTGAAGTCTTTACCCCCTATCAAGAGTCAGGGCCGGATTAAAGCAGGGGCAAAAGGGGGTCCCCTCTGCCTTCTGTGGTTGGCATGTACTTTGTGTAAAAAAAATAAAATGAGCTAAAGGTTTTGTGCATGGGAGTGGAGTAGTGCTGCAGCTTCCCCTATCTGCCAATGTGACAATGATAAATGGTGCTGAGCATGGGGAGCCAAGGCACACTGACTGCACAAGTGTACAGTACATTACTGGGAGTTGACTAAGTCCCATGACACTTTGCACAAGAGGGCAGATGCTGAGAGGTGTGCTGAGCTCTGATTGGTGAAGCCCATTACACGCTTCTCAGGCCCATGGAGGACAGCAGCAGTTTAGTCATGGGAGGGTTTTTAATCAGAGGCAGCATTGGGACTGTGAAGTCTCCTACAGTCCTACAGAGTAAGGTGCAGAGGGACAAACACAGGCTTTTCATGTGGTATGTATGTATGTATGTATGTATGTATGTATGTATGTATGTATGTATGTATGTATGTATGTATGTATGTATGTATGTATGTATGTATGTATGTATGTATGTATGTATGTATGTATGTATGTGTGAGGCAGATCTCATTCAGGGTCTAGTCCCCATCCTTTCACCTATTCATTATAAAGATAACGCAGTAGACATCACAGAGACTGTACCTCCTGCTGACCTGTCAGCTCTGATCTGGCCTGCACTCCCTATATACTATTGGCAGGGGCGCCAACAGGTCAGCCCAGCCCCAGTAAAATGGAGGTTGTGGTCACCAGACAGGGGGGTGTGCCCATGCCCCTATGAAAAAATATAAACAGGATGGAGAGAGAGGACAGGCTTCCGCTGCAGCTGTCTCTCTCCCCAGCTCAGCACACAGCACTGAGCAGCATGTGTTGAGCTGGGGAGAGAGGCTGTGCTGTGGTGGCAGCCTGTCAGGGGGTAGTGGGAACCAAGCCCCTCCTGCAGACCTGTGCTCCAGTAGAAATAGGGTGACCAACTCATCCCTTTAGTCCGGGACACATATTAATTACACAGGTTCTGTGGCAGTTTAAAACCAGGTGAAAGCCAGCCACAGAACCTGTGTAATTAATATGTGTCCCGGATTAAAGGGATGAGTTGGTCACCCTAAGTAGAAAGGACCCGCTCCCCCCCTCTCGACTCCGCCAGCCCACTGTGTTGTGCCACAATAATCTATACAGGCACTCTGCTCTGGGTGCAGCTGCTATGTAGCCGAGGTCTGACCTGGTCACATGTGTTATATACAGGGTGTAGCTACCATAGGTGCAGCGAGTGCAGCTGCTATGGGGCCAGAGCTGAGAGGGGCCACCTTCCCTGTCACAGTTACATGTGGTATATACAGGGTGTAGCTACCATAGGTGCAGCGAGTGCAGCTGCTATGGGGCCCAGAGCTAAGAGGGGCCCACCTTCCCTGTCCACAGATACATGTGTTATATACAGGGGTGTAGCTACCATAGGTGCAGGGAGTGCAGCTTCTATGGGGCCCAGAGCTGAGAGGGGCCACCTTCCCTGACACAGTTACATGTGTTATATACAGGGTGTAGCTACCACATACCTCCCAACAGTCCCGATTTTATCGGGACAGTCCCGATTGTCAGGGGCTGTCCCGATGTCCCACCCGCGGGCGGCAGTGTCCCGCGGTGTGGGGGGGCTGTTGGGAGTCCCCCCTGTCAGCTGCTAAGCAGCGGGGAATAAACGCTGTGCGCATGCGCACAGCGTCTATTCCCGCAGCCAGGGGACTGGGGGCATGGCTAGAGGCTCATAGAGCCTCTGGGTCATGCCCCCATAGCGGCAAAATGGGGGCGTGGCCTCGCGGAAGAGCCGCGAGTATAGGCCACGCCCCCGGAATTAGGCCACGCCCCCCAAAATTTCGGAGCGCCTCCGGCGCGCAGGAGCTTCGTCCCGGTTGGAGAACTTAGAAAGTTGGGAGGTATGCTACCATAGGTGCAGGGGGTGCAGCTGCTATGGGGCCCAGAGCTGAGAGGGGCCACCTTCCCTGTCACAGTTACATGTGTTATATACAGGGGTGTAGCTACCATAGGTGCAGGGAGTCCAGCTTCTATGGGGCCCAGAGCTGAGAGGGGCCACCTTCCCTGACACAGTTACATGTGTTATATACAGGGTGTAGCTACCATAGGTGCAGGGGGTGCAGCTGCTATGGGGCCCAGAGCTGAGAGGGGCCACCTTTCCTGTCACAGTTACATGTGTTATATAAAGGGGTGTAGCTACCATAGGTGCAGGGGGTGCAGCTGCTATGGGACCAGAGCTTAGAGGGGCCACCTTCCCTAGCACAGTTTCATGTGTTATATACAGGGTTGTAGTTAACATAGGTACAGGAGGTGCAGCTGCTATGGGGCCCAGAGCTGAGAGGGGCCACCTTCCCTGTCACAGTCACATGTGTTATATACAGGGTGTAGCTACCATAGGTGCAGCGAGTGCAGCTACTATGGGGCCCAGAGCTGAGAGGGGCCACCTTCCCTGTCACAGATACATGTGTTATATACAGGGGTGTAGCTACCATAGGTGCAGGGAGTGCAGCTGATATGGGGCCCAGAGCTGAGAGGGGCCACCTTCCCTGTCACAGTTACATGTGTTATATACAGGGTGTAGCTACCATAGGTGCAGGGAGTGCAGCTGCTATGGGGCCAGAGCTGAGAGGAGTCACCTTCCCTGTCACAGTAACATGTGTTATATACAGGGGTGTAGCTACCATAGGTGCAGCGAGTGCAGCTACTATGGGGCCCAGAGCTGAGAGGGGCCACCTTCCCTGTCCACAGATACATTTGTTATATACAGAGTGTAGCTACCACAGGTGCAGGGAGTGCATCTGCTATGGGGCCCAGAGCTGAGAGGGGCCACCTTCCCTGTCACAGTTACATGTGTTATATACAGGGGTTTAGCTACCATAGGTGAAGGAGTGCAGCTGCTATGGGGCCCAGAGCTGAGAGGGGCCACCTTCCCTGTCACAGTTACATGTGTTATATACAGGGTGTAGCTACCATAGGTGAAGGAGTGCAGCTGCTATGGGGCCCAGAGCTGAGAGGGGCCACCTTCCCTGTCACAGTTACTTGTGTTATATACAGGGGTGTAGCTACCATAGGTGCAGGGGGTGCAGCTGCTATGGGGCACAGAGCTGAGAGGGGCCACCTTCCCTGTCACAGTTACATGTGTTATATACAGAGGTGTAGCTACCATAGGTGCAGGGGGGTGCAGCTGCTATGGGGCCCAGAGCTGAGAGGGGCCACCTTCCCTGTCCCAGTTACATGTGTTATATACAGGGTGTAGGTACCATAGGTGCAGCGAGTGCAGTTGCTATGGGGCCCAGAGCTGAGAGGAGCCACCTTCCCTGTCACAGTTACATGTGTTATATACAGGGGTGTAGCTACCATAGGTGCAGGGAGTGCAGCTGCTATGGGGCCCAGAGCTGAGAGGGGCCACCTTCCCTGTCACAGTTACATGTGTTATATACAGGGGAGTAGCTACCATAGGTGCAGGGAGTGCAGCTGCTATGGGGCCCAGAGCTGAGAGGGGCCACCTTCCCTGTCACAGTTACATGTGTTATATACAGGGTGTAGCTACCATAGGTGTAGGGAGTGCAGCTGCTATGGGGCCCAGAGCTGAGAGGGGCCACACCTTACCTGTCACAGTTACATGTTATTTAGAGGGGTGTAGCTAACATAGGTGCAGGGAGTGCAGCTGATTGGGGACTATATATATAAATGTAGTCACGCCACTGCTTTAGGGGACCGATATGTTGAGAAATATCTTCACTGAAATGTGAATGAAAGTTTACAATTTATCATCGATGTGACTGAGTCATGCACAGAGCCAAAATCCCCCCCCCCCCCCCTCCTCCCTAACAGGTAACATTTATCCCATCTCTCCGGAGGATGGAGGATCAGGAATCACAGCTGCGGCTCTTTGTGTTGCTTGGTCCAGCTAAATGCCAGCATTGGGCTGTGATGTTGTGACAGGTGGCACTCTGAAGTCACTGTTTAATTGAAGTCAGCAATGGCAAATGCTTTAATCCCTGTAACGAGTACAACAAAGGCAGAGGAAATTGCTGGCCCAGTCCAGGCTGATTGATGGCCGGCTCATTGCTGGACCCTGGGGCTCACAGGTTGGGAGGTTACCGTAAGATAAAAAGTTTAGGGCAGAACTTCAGTTGATAGTCTATCGGCGATGCTCGTTAAAAGCCTCAAGCACAGAACTGAAAACATCATCCATTTGTTAATATTAATAAGTCATCACTGTATATACTGCACATAGGAGCCGTCCTACAGTAGGCCATAGACCCTCTCCACCACAGGTAGCGATTCCCAGGCTCCTCCTAAAAAGGCTTAATGGGAATGATGCAATCACGAGCAATGTCTCCCATTTGCTGTCACTCTAGGTAAGGAAGGCCACTGGAGCTATCGCCATCGATGGTTACCATCGATGGTGATAGTACAAACAGTCATCGAAGGCAGCATAATATCTAATGGATGACCATCAATGTTTTTGACTATTGATGGACATCTATTTTCTTGTATTGGGTGGCCCTTGAGCCAACGAGAACCTGGGGGCGGGGCTTTACGGGTGCTGGGGTGGGAGCTCTGCTCTGTGTTCATGAACCTTTGGGAGGAAAAAAGCAAAACTGTTTGGTTATGCTGTGCCCCCGATGGAGGAGAATCATCTGGTTCTCTGCAAAATGTCACAGTTAGTAATACTACACCTGTGTTCCAGCTAGATGGTCTGGGAAGTGACAGTTAGTAATGACTACACCTGTGCACCAGCTAGGTGGTCTGGGAAATGTGACAGTTAGTAATGACTACATCTGTTCCCCTAGCTAGGTGTTATGTGAAATATTAGTTAGTAATGACTACACCTGTGCACCAGCTAAATGGTCACGAAATGTGACAGTTAGTAATGACTACATCTGTTCCCCTAGCTAGGTGGTCTGGGAAATGTGAGTTACAAATGACTACACCTGTGCACCAGCTATGTTGTCTGGGAAATGTGACATTTAGTAATGACTACATCTGTGCACCAGCTAGTTAACCCCTTCCCGACATTTGACGTACATTTACGTCATGGTCGGGATGTACTTCCCGACACATGGCATAAATGTACGTCATGCCATTAAACTGTCACCGCGTCTATAGACGCGGTGACAGTTTGGAGATGTCTGCTGTCCCTGACAGCAGACATCCCCCCTCGCCACCCAGGGGGGGCAGGGATGCCCCCCCCGGTCGGCGATCGCTGCGATTGGCTGTTCAAAAGTGAACAGCCAATTGCAGCGTTTTCTGTGTTACCGGCGGCTAAGCCGCTCGGTAACACAGAGATCGGTGCTGTTAAGTACAGCACCGATCGGCAGCCCTCCCACCCACCCGGCAGCCTCCCTCCCTCCCACCCGGCAGCCTCCCTCCCACCCGGCAGCCTCCCTCCCACCCAGCCAGCAGCCGCAGCGCCAGCCCCCCTCCCACCCCCCCGCCAGCCGCAGCACAGCAGCAGAAAGGTTAATGAAATGAACTATATATATATTATAAGGGCACGGTAGTGCCCTTATATTAAGGCTGAATCCAACGAACGGATTTTTCCCATAGGGAACTTTTCGGATGGGGGCATGGTGTTTGAGGGACTGCACCTCAAAAGTGACTGGGCGTACTGAGCTGAAATTTGGCATGTACGCGTAGAATCGTCAACCGGTGCTGCGTGCCAAATTTCAGGTCGAAATATTAAAAAATGACCAATTGGGAGCGATCTAAACTTCCAACTGTCAGTTTTTTTCTGACACTTGAGAAATGACACTTTGTCACCCATGTTAGTCTATGAGGGTTTTTTTGGGAAGGCATAACTCAGGGTAGGGGAACAATTGAGACTTGGGGTTTGTTTTATTAGGTAGATATTGTCCCAGTGGAGTGCCTTTTGGGGTTGAGGATTTTCAGATAGATACAGTTTTTTTATAATTTAGTGAAACATGCCCCATTATAGAGATAGGAGCTCCAACTTGTTGCGCATGCGCAGTCCCGTCACTAGGGGGAGTCCTCAGATTGGCTTCACTTCAGTGTACCAAGATGGCCGACGGTGAAGCTAGTGTGAAGTGCTGCGGCCAGAGCCTCCTGCAGGTCCCCTCCATAAACTTCTGCCTGGCCAGCGTTGAGGTACTGGGTGGGGGGAGAGTGAGTGGGGGGCGCTGGCAGCTTATTCATGGGGTGAGTGAATGAGTGGGGGGCGCTGGCAGCCCCCACCCCATCTGCTCACATCAGCCTTCATCCCCCTGCAGCATGTGTAGCTAAGCTGCTGACAAAACTTAACAAGGAGAGGAGGAAGCGGCATGACTGGTGTGCTGAGAATGGTGTCAGCTGGGAGCGAGGGGGGGAGTGTGGCCGTCTGTCCTGCTGCTGACATCCATGCGCTGCAGCCTCAGTGTGCACGCCTCATTATTAATACTAGACTATCTCTGTATGTACACTCTCCCTGTCCTGTCACCCTGCAGCAGAGAGTGGCAGTGTGATTTCAGCTGCAGGGTGACAGGACAGGGAGAGCGTACATACAGAGATCTTCAGTGCAGACACTCACAGTGTATAGTTGTATCAATCTAGCCAGCAGCTGCTGCTGCCTCCAGAAGCCCCCGGTGTATGTAGCAAGTCCTCTTGTGGCCACCCCACCCCACGGTGAGTGCCTGCCCCACCCCACCCCATTCTGAGTGTCTGCCGTAGTAGTTCTCTGTATGTACACTCTCCCTGTCCTGTCACCCTGCAGCAGAGAGCGGCAGTGTGCTTTCAGCTGCAGGGTGACAGGACAGGGAGAGCGTACATACAGAGATCCATACATACCTCCCAACTTTTAAGTCCTTAGAAGAGGGACACATGCCGTAAAATAGGGGGCGTGGCTACCTGAAAGGGGGCGTGGCCTATATGCCTGCTAGTAGATCTCTGTATGTACACTCTCTCTGTCCTGTCACCCTGCAGCAAAGAGCTGCAGTGTGCTTTCAGCTGCAGGGTGACAGGACAGGGAGAGCGTACATACAGAGATCCATACATACCTCCCAACTTTTAAGTCCTTAGAAGAGGGACACAGGCCGTAAAATAGGGGGCGTGGCTACCTGAAAGGGGGTGTGACCTATATTCACGTCTGCCTGCAAGACCACGCCCCCATTTTGCCGCTGTGGGGTTTGGGATGGCCATCATTGCCATCGATGGTTGCCATCGATGGCAATTCTGCAACTGACCATCAATAGTCCTAAACTATGCAATGGATGACCATCGATATTTTTACATATCGATGGTCATCCATTGTGTTTGATTGGCATGAGGGCCAATCAAAACACGGAGGCGGAGCTTCATGGGTGTCAGGGGCGGAGCTAAGCTCAGTGTCCTGGCACTTTGAAAAAAAAAAAGCAAATCATTGTTTTGCTGTTCCATCCCCCCCCCCCCAGTGCCCCCATGTGTACGCTGCCCCCCCCCAGTGCCCCCGTGTGTACGCTGTCCTCCCCAGTGCCCCCGTGTGTATGCTGTCCCCCCAGTGCCGCTTCGTGTGTACCCAGTCCTCCCCAGTGCCCCCCGTGTGTACGCTGTGCCCCCGTGTGTACGCTGCCCCCCCAGTGCCCCCGTATGTACGCTGTGCTCCCCCCGTGTGTACGCTGTCCCACCCCCAGTGCCCCCCGTGTGTACGCTGCCCCCCCCCCAGTGCCCCCATGTGTACGCTGTGCTCCCCGTATGTACGCTGTGCTCCCCCGTGTGTACGCTGTGCTCCCCCGTGTGTACGCTGTGCTCCCCCCGTGTGTACGCTGTGCTTCCCCCCTGTGTACGCTGTGCTTCCCCCCGTGTGTACACTGTGCTTCCCCCCATGTGTACGCTGTGCTTCCCCCCGTGTGTACGCTGTGCTTCCCCCCGTGTGTACGCTGTGCTTCCCACCGTGTGTACGCTGTGCTTCCCACCGTGTGTACGATGTGCTTCCCACCCCGTGTGTACACTGTGCTTCCCACCCCGTGTGTACGCTGTGCTTCCCCCCGTGTGTATGCTGTGCCACCCCCCGTGTACACGCTGTGCCCCCCGTGTGTACACTGTCCTGCCCCCATGTGTACGCTGCCCCCCGTGTGTACGCATTGTTATTATTATTATTATATTTCCTGCACAGACTCTGTCCTCCCCATGCTGCCGCCGGGACTCGTCGGGACCAGGATAAGGCTCTTCCACAGCCTGCGGCCTAACAATCTGGTGAAGCACCGGCCTTGAGTTGCCTCCGCCACCCGGAAGACAGAAAGCAGCCACCCGGGCCATCAGAGGAGCAGCTGCAACCAGGTAAATCCATCCACCCACTGTCCCTGTGTGTACCCTGTCCCCCATCCCCACTATCCCTGTGTGTACCCTGTCCCCCCAACTGTCACCCACACCAGAATCCCTGTGCATACCCTGTCCCCCCACTGTCCCTGCATGTACCCTGCCCCCTCAGTGCCCGCCGTGTGTACGCTGCCCCCCCAGTGCCCGCTGCCCCCCAGTGCCCCCGTGTGTATGCTGCCCCCTACAGTGCCCAGTGCCCCCTGTGTGTATATGCTGTCCCCCCCCCGTGTCGCCGTGTGTACGTTGTCCCCCCCACCCCAGTGCCCCCGTGTGTACGCTGCCCCCCCAGTGCCCCCGTGTGTACGCTGCCCCCCCCAGTGCCCCCGTGTGTACGCTGCCCCCCCAGTGCCCCCATGTGTACGCTGTCCCCCCCAGTGCCCCCGTGTGTACGATGTGCTTCCCACCCCGTGTGTACGTTGTGTTTCCCCCCCCGTGTGTATGCTGTGCCACCCCCGTGTGTACGCTGTGCCCCCCGTGTGTACGCTGTCCCGCCCCCATGTGTACGCTGCCCCCCACCCAGTGCCCCCCGTGTGTACGCATTGTTATTATTATTATTATTATTATATTTCCTGCACAGACTCTTTCCTCCCCATGCTGCCGCCGGGACTCGTCGGGACCAGGATAAGGCTCTTCCACAGCCTGCGGCCTAACAATCTGGTGAAGCTCCGGCCTTGAGTTGCCTCCGCCACCCGGAAGACAGAAAGCAGCCACCCGGGCCATCAGAGGAGCAGCTGCACCCAGGTAAATCCATCCACCCACTGTCCCTGTGTGTACCCTGTCCCCCATCCCCACTATCCCTGTGTGTACCCTGTCCCCCACACCAGAATCCCTGTGCATACCCTGTCCCCCCCCCTGTCCCTGCATGTACCCTGCCCCCTCAGTGCCCGCCGTGTGTACGCTGCCCCCCCAGTGCCTGCCGTGTGTACGCTGCCCCCCCAGTGCCCCCATGTGTATGCTGCCCCCCTACAGTGCCCAGTGCCCCCTGTGTGTATGCTGTCCCCCCCGTGTCGCCGTGTGTACGTTGTCCCCCCAAGTGCCCCCGTGTGTACACTGCCCCCCCCCAGTGCCCCCGTATACGCTGCCCCCCCAGTGCCCCCATGTGTATGCTGTCCCCCCCAGTGCCCCGTGTGTATGCTGTTGTCCCCCCCAGTGCCCCTGTGTGTACGCTGTGCCCCCCCCAGTGCCCCCGTGTGTACGCTGTGCCCCCCCATTTGTCTACGCTGTCCCCCCCAGTGCCTCCCGTGTGTATGCTGTCCCCCCAGTCCCCCCTGTGTGTACGCTGCCCCCCCTAGTGCCGACGTGTGTACGCTGTCCCCCAGTGCCCCCCCATGTGTACGCTGTGCCCCCCGTGTGTACGCTGTCCCCTTCAGTGCCCCCCGTGTGTACACTGTCCCCCCTGTCCCTGTATGTACCCTGTTCCCCCCCAGTGCCCGCCGTGTGTACGCTGCCCCCCCCAGTGCCCACCAATTGTATGCTGCCCCCCCCATTGCCCCCATGTGTATGCTGTCCCCCCACAGTGCCCCCCGTGTGTATGCTGTCCCCCCCAGTGCCCCCATGTGTATGCTGTTGTTCCCCCAGTGCCCCGTGTGTACGCTGTGCCCCCCCATTTGTGTACGCTGTCCCCCCCAGTGCCCCCCCGTGTGTTCGCTGCCCCCCCCCCAGTGCCCCCGTGTGTACGCTGTCCCCCCAGTGCCCCCCATGTGTACGCTGTGTCCCCGTGTGTACGCTGTCCCCTTCAGTGCCCCCCGTGTGTACGCTGTGTCCCTGTATGTACCCTGTCACCCCCCCAGTGCCCGCAGTGTGTATGCTGTCCCCCCCAGTGCCCGCCGTTTGTACGCTGTCCCCCCCCCAGTGCCTGTATCTACCCTGTCACCCCCCCAGTGCCCTCCCGTGTGTACGTTGTCCCCCCCAGTGCCCCCGCGTGTACGCTGTCCCCCCAGTGCCCCCACGTGTACGCTGACCCCCCAGTGCTTCCCGTGTGTGTGTACGCTGTCCTCCCCCAGTACCCCCGTGTTTACCCTGTGCCCCCCGTGTGTACGCTGTCTCCCCCCAGTGACCCCCGTGTGTACGCTGTCTCCCCCCAGTGCCCCCCCGTGTACACTGTCCCCCCCAGTGCCCCCCGTGTGTATGCTGTTGCCCCTATGTGTGTATGCTGTCTCCCCACCAGTGTGTACGCTGCCCCACCAGTGTCCCCCCGTGTGTATGCTGTCCCCCTCCCAGTGCCACCCGTGTGTACGCTGTCCCCCTCCCAGTGCCCCCCGTGTGTACACTGTCCTTCTCCAGTGCCCCCCGTGTGTACGCTGTGCCCCCCACCGGTGCCCCCATATGTAGGCTGTCGTCCCCCACTGTCGTGTATGCTGTGCCCCCCCATTTGTGTACGCTGTCCCCCCAGTGCCCCCCGTGTGTACGCTGTCCCCCCTAGTGCCCCCCATGTTTACGCTGTCCCCCCAGTGCCCCCCGTTTGTACGCTGCCCCCCCATTGCCCCCGTGTGTATGCTGTCCTCCCACAGTGCCCTCCGTGTGTATGCTGTTGTTCCCCCAGTGCCCCGTGTGTACGCTGTGCCCCCCCATTTGTGTACGCTGTCCCCCCAGTGCCCTCCGTGTGTACGCTGTCCCCCCAGTGCCCCCCCATGTGTACGCTGTGTCCCCCGTGTGTACGCTGTCCCCTTCAGTTCCCCCCGTGTGTACGCTGTGTCCCGATGTCCCTGTATGTACCCTGTCACCCCCCCAGTGCCCGCCGTGTGTATGCTGTCCCCCCCAGTGCCCGCCGTTTGTACGCTGTCCCCTTCCCAGTGCCCCCCATGTGTACTCTGTCCACCACTGTACTGCAGCTGCACCCAGGTAAATCCGTCCCCCCACTGTCCCTGTGTTTACCCTGTCCTCCACCCCACTATCCCTGTGTGTCCTGACCCCCACCCCACTATCCCTGTGTGTGCCCTGTCCCCCCACTGTCCCTGTATGTACCCTGTCCCCCCAGTGCCCCCGTGTGTACACTGCCCCCCCCAGTGCACCCGTGTGTACGCTGTCCCCACCAGTGCCCCCCCGTGTGAACGCTGCCCCCCCAGTGCCCCCGCGTGTGCGTTGTCCCCCCCCCAGTGCCCCGCGTGTGCGTTGTCCCCCCCCCCCAGTGCCCCCGCGTGTACGCTGTCCCCCCCCCAGTGCCCCCGCGTGTACGCTGTCCCCCCCCCCAGTGCCCCCGCGTGTACGCTGTCCCCCCCCCCCCAGTGCCCCCGCATGTACGCTGTTCCCCCCAGTGCCCCCGCGTGTACGCTGTCCCCCCCAGTGCCCCCGCGTGTACGCTGTCCCCCCCAGTGCCCCCGCGTGTACGCTGTCCCCCCCAGTGCCCCCGTGTGTACGCTGTCCCCCCCAGTGCCCCCGCGTGTACGCTGTCCCCCCCAGTGCCCCCGCGTGTACGCTGTGCCCCCGCGTGTACGCTGTGCCCCCGCGTGTACGCTGTCCCCCCGCGTGTACGCTGTCCCCCCGCGTGTACGCTGTCCCCCCGCGTGTACGCTGTCCCCCCGCGTGTACGCTGTCCCCCCCAGTGCCCCCGCGTGTACGCTGTCCCCCCCCCCAGTGCCCCCGCGTGTACGCTGTCCCCCCCCCCAGTGCCCCCGCGTGTACGCTGTCCCCCCCCAGTGCCCCCGCGTGTACGCTGTCCCCCCCAGTGCCCCCGCGTGTACGCTGTCCCCCCCCAGTGCCCCCGCGTGTACGCTGTCCCCCCCCAGTGCCCCCGCGTGTACGCTGTCCCCCCCAGTGCCCCCGCGTGTACGCTGTCCCCCCCCCCAGTGCCCCAGCGTGTACGCTGTCCCCCCCCAGTGCCCCCGCGTGTACGCTGTCCCCCCCCAGTGCCCCCGCGTGTACGCTGTCCCCCCCAGTGCCCCCGCGTGTACGCTGTCCCCCCCCAGTGCCCCCGCGTGTACGCTGTCCCCCCCCAGTGCCCCCGCGTGTACGCTGTCCCCCCCCAGTGCCCCCGCGTGTACGCTGTCCCCCCCCAGTGCCCCCGCGTGTACGCTGTCCCCCCCAGTGCCCCCGCGTGTACGCTGTCCCCCCCCCAGTGCCCCCGCGTGTACGCTGTCCCCCTCCAGTGCCCCCGCGTGTACGCTGTCCCCCCCCAGTGCCCCCGCGTGTACGCTGTCCCCCCCCCAGTGCCCCCGCGTGTACGCTGTCCCCCCCCCCAGTGCCCCCGCGTGTACGCTGTCCCCCCCCAGTGCCCCCGCGTGTACGCTGTCCCCCCCAGTGCCCCCGCGTGTACGCTGTCCCCCCCCAGTGCCCCCGCGTGTACGCTGTCCCCCCCCAGTGCCCCCGCGTGTACGCTGTCCCCCCCAGTGCCCCCGCGTGTACGCTGTCCCCCCCCCCAGTGCCCCAGCGTGTACGCTGTCCCCCCCCAGTGCCCCCGCGTGTACGCTGTCCCCCCCCAGTGCCCCCGCGTGTACGCTGTCCCCCCCAGTGCCCCCGCGTGTACGCTGTCCCCCCCCAGTGCCCCCGCGTGTACGCTGTCCCCCCCCAGTGCCCCCGCGTGTACGCTGTCCCCCCCCAGTGCCCCCGCGTGTACGCTGTCCCCCCCCAGTGCCCCCGCGTGTACGCTGTCCCCCCCAGTGCCCCCGCGTGTACGCTGTCCCCCCCCCAGTGCCCCCGCGTGTACGCTGTCCCCCTCCAGTGCCCCCGCGTGTACGCTGTCCCCCCCAGTGCCCCCGCGTGTACGCTGTCCCCCCCCCAGTGCCCCCGCGTGTACGCTGTCCCCCCCCAGTGCCCCCGCGTGTACGCTGTCCCCCCCAGTGCCCCCGCGTGTACGCTGTCCCCCCCCAGTGCCCCCGCGTGTACGCTGTCCCCCCCCCAGTGCCCCCTCGTGTACGCTGTCCCCCCCCAGTGCCCCCGCGTGTACGCTGTCCCCCCCAGTGCTTCCCGTGTGTGTGTACGCTGTCCTCCCCCAGTGCCCCCGTGTTTACCCTGTGCCCCCCGTGTGTACGCTGTCTCCCCCCAGTGCCCCCGTGTGTACACTGTCCCCCCCCAGTGCCCCCCGTGTGTATGCTGTCTCCCCACCAGTGTGTACGCTGTCCCCCTCCCAGTGCCCCCCATGTGTACGCTGTCCCCCTCCCAGTGCCCCCCGTGTGTACGCTGTGCTCCCCCGTGTATACGCTGTGTCCCCCACCGGTGCCCCCATATGTACGCTGTCGCTGTGCCCCCCGTGTGTACGCTGTCCCCCCTAGTGCCCCCCATGTTTACGCTGTCCCCCCAGTGCCCCCCGTGTGTACGCTGTCCCCCAGTGCCCCCCCCCCATGTGTACGCTGTCCCCCAGTGCCCCCCCCATGTGTACGCTGTCCCCCATTGCCCCGTGTGTACGCTGACCCCCCCAGTGCCCCTGTGTGTACGCTGTCCCCCAGTGCCCCCCGTGTGTACCCTGTGCCCCATGTGTACGCTGTCTCCCCCCAGTGCCCCCCTGTGTGTATGCTGCCCCCCGTGTGTATGCTGCCCCCCAGTGCCCCCGAGTGTACGCTGTGCCCCCGTGTGTACGCTGCCCCCCCAGTGCCCCCCCGTGTATACGCTGTTCCCCCAGTGCCCCCCCAGTGCTTCCCGTGTGTGTGTACGCTGTCCTCCCCCAGTGCCCCCGTGTTTACCCTGTGCCCCCCGTGTGTATGCTTTCTCCCCCCAGTGCCCCCCGTGTGTACGCTGTCTCCCCCCAGTGCCCCCGTGTGTACACTTTCCCCCCCCCAGTGCCCCCCGTGTGTATGCTGTTGCCCCTGTGTGTGTGTATGCTGTCTCCCCACCAGTGTGTACGCTGTCCCCCGTGTTTATGCTGTCCCCCTCCCAGTGCCCCCCGTGTGTACGCTGTCCCCCTCCCAGTGCCCCCCGTGTGTACGCTGTGCCCCCCCGTGTATACGCTGTGACCCCCACCGGTGCCCCCATATGTACGCTGTCGTGCCCCGTGCATGCTCTGCCCCCCCGTGTGTACGCTGTCCCCCCTAGTGCCCCCCATGTTTACGCTGTCCCCCCAGTGCCCCCTGTGTGTACGCTGTCCCCCAGTGCCCCCCCCATGTGTACGCTGTCCCCCAGTGCCCCCCCATGTGTACGCTGCCCCCCTCCCCCAGTGCCCCCCGTGTGTATGCTGAACCCCCCAGTGCCCCAGGGGACATGGCCGCCCGCCAGCCAGCAGCTCCTATCCCCGGCATCTTACATCCCCTACCATCCAGGCCGGGGACGTGCTTGCCTGGCCGCCCGCCAGCAGCTCCTAAAGCTGAGCCCTTTATTATTATTGTTAATATTATTATTATTATATTTCCTGCCCAGACCCATGCTGCCGCCGGGACCAGGTTCAGGCGCTTCCACAGCCTGCGGCCTAACAATCTGGTGAAGCTCCGGCCTTGAGTTGCCTCCGCCTCCCGGAAGACAGAAAGCAGCCACCTGGGCCATCAGTGGAGCAGCTGCACCCAGGTAAATCCATCCCCCCACTGTCCCTGTGTGTACCCTGTCCCCCATCCCCACTATCCCTGTGTGTACCCTGTCCCCCATTCCCACTATCCCTGTGTGTACCCTGTTCCCCACACCACTATACCTGTGCATACCCTGTCCCCCCCACTGTCCCTGCATGTACCCTTCCCCCTCAGTGCCCCCCGTGTGTACGCTGTCTCCCCCCAGTGCCCCCGTGTGTACACTGTCCCCCCCCAGTGCCCCCCGTGTGTATGCTGTTGCCCCTGTGTGTGTGTATGCTGTCTCCCCACCAGTGTGTACGCTGTCCCCCGTGTGTATGCTGTCCCCCTCCCAGTGCCCCCCGTGTGTACGCTGTCCCCCTCCCAGTGCCCCCCGTGTGTACGCTGTCCCCCTCCCAGTGCCCCCCATGTGTACGCTGTCCCCCTCCAGTGCCCCCCGTGTGTATGCTGTGCCCCCCCCCCGTGTATACACTGTGTCCCCCACCGGTGCCCCCATATGTACGCTGTCGTCCCCCACAGTGCCCTGTGCATGCTGTGCCCCCCCGTGTGTACGCTGTCCCCCTAGTGCCCCCCATGTTTACGCTGTCCCCCCAGTGTCCCCTGTGTGTACGCTGTCCCCCAGTGCCCCCCCATGTGTACGCTGTCCCCCAGTGCCCCCCCATGTGTACGCTGTCCCCCATTGCCCCGTGTGTACGCTGCCCCCCTCCCCCAGTGCCCCCCGTGTGTATGCTGACCCCCCCAGTGCCCCTGTGTGTACGCTGTCCCCCCAGTGCCCCCCGTGTGTACCCTGTGCCCCATGTGTACGCTGTCTCCCCCCAGTGCCCCCCTGTGTGTATGCTGCCCCCCGTGTGTATGCTGCCCCCCAGTGCCCCCGAGTGTACGCTGTGCCCCCGTGTGTACGCTGCCCCCCCAGTGCCCCCCGTGTATACGCTGTTCCCCCAGTGCCCCCCATGTATACGCTGTCTCCCCCCAGTGCCCCCGTGTGTATGCTGCCCCCCGTGTGTATGCTGCCCCCCAGTGCCCCCGAGTGTACGCTGTGCCCCCGTGTGTACGCTGCCCCCCCAGTGCCCCCCGTGTATACGCTGTTCCCCCAGTGCCCCCCGTGTATACGCTGTTCCCCCAGTGCCCCCCGTGTGTACGCTGTCCCCCCAGTGCCCCCCGTGTGTACGCTGTGCCCCCGTGTGTACAATTTCTCCCCTCAGTGCCCCCCGTGTGATCGGTGTTCCGCCTAGTTCCCCACCGTGTGTACACTGTCCCCCCCCCCCCCCCAGTGTCTCCGTGTGTATGCTGTTGCCCCTGTGTGATTATGCTGTCCCTCGCCCAGTGCCCCCATGTGTGTACGCTGTGCCCCCCTGTGTGTATGCTGCCCCCCGTGCCACCCATGTGTACGCTGTCCGCCCCCCAGTGCCCCCGTGTGTGTACGCTGTCCCCTCAGTGCCCCCCGTGTGTACGCTGCCCCCCGTATGTGTACGCTGCCCCCCCCCCAGTGCTTCCCGTGTGTGTACGCTGTCCCCCTGGCATCCTACATTCTCTACCATCCAGCCAGGGAACATGGCCGCCCGCCAGCCAGCAGCTTCTATCCCCGGCATCTTACATCCCCTACCATCCAGGCCGGGGACGTGCTTGTCTGGCCGCCCGCCAGCAGCTCCTAAAGCTGAGCCCTTTATTATTATTGTTAATATTATTATTATTATATTTCCTGCCCAGACCCATGCTGCCGCCGGGACCAGGTTCAGGCGCTTCCACAGCCTGCGCCTAACAATCTGGTGAAGCTCCGGCCTTGAGTTGCCTCCGCCTCCCGGAAGACAGAAAGCAGCCACCTGGGCCATCAGTGGAGCAGCTGCACCCAGGTAAATCCATCCCCCCACTGTCCCTGTGTGTACCCTGTCCCCCATCCCCACTATCCCTGTGTGTACCCTGTCCCCCATCCCCACTATCCCTGTGTGTACCCTGTCCCCCACACCACTATACCTGTGTGTACCCTGTCCCCCCCACTGTCCCTGCATGTACCCTGCCCCCTCAGTGCCCGCCGTGTGTACGCTGCCCCCCCCCCAGTGCCCGCTGCTACCCCAGTGCCCCCGTGTGTACGCTGCCCCCCCCAGTGCCCCCTGTGTGTATGCTGTCCCCCCCAAGTGTCCACGTGTGTACGCTGTCCCCCCCACCCCAGTGCCCCGTGTGTACGCTGTCTTTCCCCCAGTGCCCCTGTGTATACGCTGTCTCCCCCCAGTGCCCCCCGTGTGTACGCTGTCCCCCACAGTGCCTCCGTGTGTAGGCTGTCCCCCCCAGTGCCCACGTGTGTACGCTGCCCCCCAGTGCCCCACGTGTGTACGCTGTCCTCCCCCAGTGCCCCCGTGTTTACCCTGTGCCCCCCGTGTGTACGCTGTCTCCCCCCAGTGCCCCCGTGTGTACACTGTCCCCCCCCCCAGTGCCCCCCGTGTGTATGCTGTTGCCCCTGTGTGTGTGTATGCTGTCTCCCCACCAGTGTGTACGCTGTCCCCCGTGTTTATGCTGTCCCCCTCCCAGTGCCCCCCGTGTGTACGCTGTCCCCCTCCCAGTGCCCCCCGTGTGTACGCTGTCCCCCTCCCAGGGCCCACGTGTGTACGCTGTCCCCCTCCAGTGCCCCCCGTGTGTACGCTGTGCCCCCCCGTGTATACGCTGTGACCCCCACCGGTGCCCCCATATGTACGCTGTCGTGCCCCGTGCATGCTGTGCCCCCCCGTGTGTACGCTGTCCCCCCTAGTGCCCCCCATGTTTACGCTGTCCCCCCAGTGCCCCCTGTGTGTACGCTGTCCCCCAGTGCCCCCCCCATGTGTACGCTGTCCCCCAGTGCCCCCCCATGTGTACGCTGTCCCCCCATTGCCCCGTGTGTACGCTGCCCCCCTCCCCCAGTGCCCCCCGTGTGTATGCTGAACCCCCCAGTGCCCCAGGGGACATGGCCGCCCGCCAGCCAGCAGCTCCTATCCCCGGCATCTTACATCCCCTACCATCCAGGCCGGGGACGTGCTTGCCTGGCCGCCCGCCAGCAGCTCCTAAAGCTGAGCCCTTTATTATTATTGTTAATATTATTATTATTATATTTCCTGCCCAGACCCATGCTGCCGCCGGGACCAGGTTCAGGCGCTTCCACAGCCTGCGGCCTAACAATCTGGTGAAGCTCCGGCCTTGAGTTGCCTCCGCCTCCCGGAAGACAGAAAGCAGCCACCTGGGCCATCAGTGGAGCAGCTGCACCCAGGTAAATCCATCCCCCCACTGTCCCTGTGTGTACCCTGTCCCCCATACCCACTATCCCTGTGTGTACCCTGTCCCCCATCCCCACTATCCCTGTGTGTACCCTGTCCCCCACACCACTATACCTGTGTGTACCCTGTCCCCCCCACTGTCCCTGCATGTACCCTGCCCCCTCAGTGCCCGCCGTGTGTACGCTGCCCCCCCCCCAGTGCCCGCTGCTACCCCAGTGCCCCCGTGTGTACGCTGCCCCCCCCAGTGCCCCCTGTGTGTATGCTGTCCCCCCCAAGTGTCCACGTGTGTACGCTGTCCCCCCCACCCCAGTGCCCCGTGTGTACGCTGTCTTTCCCCCAGTGCCCCTGTGTGTACGCTGTCTTTCCCCAGTGCCCCCGTGTGTATGCTGTCCCCCCACAGTGCCCCCCATGTGTATGCTGTCCCCCCCAGTGTCCCGTGTGTACGCTGCCCCCCCAGTGCCCCCTGCCCCCACCAGTACCCCCCGTGTGTACGCTGTCCCCCCCCCAGTGCCCCCGTGTGTACGCTGTTCCCCCCCAGTGCCCCCGTGTGTACGCTGCCCCCCCCCCCAGTACCCTCGTGTGTACGCTGTCCCCCCCAGTACCCTCATGTGTACGCTGTCCCCCCCCAGTGCCCCCGTGTGTACGCTGTCCCCCCCAGTGCCCCCGTGTGTACGCTGTCCCCCTGTGTGTACGCTGTCCCCCCAGTGCCCCCGTGTGTACGCTGTCCCCCCCAGTGCCTCCGTGTGTAGGCTGTCCCCCCCAGTGCCCACGTGTGTACGCTGCCCCCCAGTGCCCCACGTGTGTACGCTGCCCCCCCCAGTGCCCCACGTGTGCATGCTGGCCCCCCCAGTGCCCCACGTGTGTACGCTGCCCCCCCCCAGTGCCCCACGTGTGTACGCTGTCCCCCCCAGTGCCCCCGTGTGTACGCTGTCCCCCCACAGTGCCCCCCATGTGTACGCTGTCCCCCACAGTGCCCCCCATGTGTACGCTGTCCCCCCCAGTGCCCCGTGTGTATGCTGTTGTCCCCCCCCAGTGCCCCCATGTGTATGCTGTCCCCCCCAGTGTCCCGTGTGTACGCTGCCCCCCCAGTGCCCCCTGCCCCCACCAGTACCCCCCGTGTGTACGCTGTCCCCCCCCAGTGCCCCCGTGTGTACGCTGTTCCCCCCCCAGTGCCCCCGTGTGTACGCTGCCCCCCCCAGTACCCTCGTGTGTACGCTGTCCCCCCCAGTACCCTCATGTGTACGCTGTCCCCCCCAGTGCCCCCGTGTGTACGCTGTCCCCCCCAGTGCCCCCGTGTGTACGCTGTCCCCCTGTGTGTACGCTGTCCCCCCAGTGCCCCCGTGTGTACGCTGTCCCCCCCAGTGCCTCCGTGTGTAGGCTGTCCCCCCCCAGTGCCCCACGTGTGTACGCTGCCCCCCCCAGTGCCCCACGTGTGCATGCTGGCCCCCCCAGTGCCCCACGTGTGTACGCTGCCCCCCCCCAGTGCCCCACGTGTGTACGCTGTCCCCCCCAGTGCCCCCGTGTGTACGCTGTCCCCCCACAGTGCCCCCCATGTGTACGCTGTCCCCCCACAGTGCCCCCCATGTGTACGCTGTCCCCCCCAGTGCCCCGTGTGTATGCTGTTGTCCCCCCCAGTGCCCCCATGTGTACGCTGTGCCCCCCCCCATTTGTGTACGCTGTCCCCCCCAGTGCCCCCCCATTTGTGTACGCTGTCCCCCCAGTGCTCCCCGTGTGTACGCCTTCCCCCCAGTGTCCCCGTGTGTGCGCTGTCCCCCCCAGTGCCCCCCGTGTGTATGCTGTCCCCCCCAGTGCCCCGTGTGTACGCTGTACCCCCAGTGCCCCCCCATGTGTACGCTGTGCCCCCGTGTGTACGCTTTTCCCCTCCAGTGCCCCCTGTGTGTACGCAGTCCCCCCCAGTGCCCCCGTGTGTACGCTGTCCCCCCCAGTGCCCCCGTGTGCACGCTGTGCCCCCCAGTGCCCCTCGTGCATAAGCTGTGCCCCCCCTATGTGTACCCCATGTGTACATTGCCCTCCTTCAATTCCCTACAGTAAAGCTTCTACACTCTGGGTGCCATGCTCAGATGGATGTCTTGCCTGTTGACAGGGTTTCATGCACTGGGACGGGTGTCATACTCAATGCCAGGGGTTTGTAATGCTTGTGGCCGGGGGTAATGCTCATTGCCAGGGGTGTGTTATCATTAAACATTTAAAAAAATCTAATTTTATTCTTACACTGAAATTTAAAATAAAAATAAATTGAAAAAAGCTATGAAATTCCATTGACAAAAAACCTTACGGTTTCACACGTCCCATTAAGGCTTCTTACACATGATCTGGCATTTCTGAAACCTGTTGTAACTCTTCCACTCAAACGCCAAAAAGCAATGAAATTACGATCATTAAGGCTGACGCCTTAATGGACGTATTCCTTGCGCAATACAGATATGATACGCCATCACAGCCTGTGGGTAAGTGCAGATTCAGCACTCTCACAGAGTGAGATTGCTGTCACTCACACAATGGTGGAGCTGCTAATTCACAGATTTGTGTGCTCATTGGAATACACACATGCAGTCTATGCAACTGAAGGTCTGAGCAGTAAACAGAGCCGAGAGGATGGTGTAAAAGTGGTGTTGATTGGAGTAGGAGGCAGTGTGGTGCAGATGGGGAGGAATAGAAATGCGTAGTGTTGTGGGAAGGCTAAGCAGCACTGATGGGGGACAAACGAAGCAGATGGGTGGAAAACAGTGGCACAGATTGGGGAAGGTAAGACAGAGTGATGCGATTGGATGGGAAACAGAGGAGCAGTTGGAGGAAAGACAGCACTGATGGGTGAGGGGGTTTGGAGCAAAGGGGATAAAGGGAAAACAGAGCAGCACAGATGAAGAGGGGAGACAGCAGTACAGATGGAAGGAAACTGTGTAATGGATGAGGTGGGCAGAGCAGCCTGGATGGAGGGGGAGACAGAGTATCACTAATAGAGGGGAAGCCAGTGGCACATATAGAAGGAAACAGTGGCATCTGTGTGGAAAGACAGGGCAGCGCAGATGGGGAAAGACACATTGGTGCAGATGAGGCAATACACACAGCAGTAGGTATCGGAGAAGACAGAACAGCATGACGGCGTATAGGGGAAGAAAGTGTAGATGCATAGTAATTGGGAGTATTATAGTTTTTGCAATTATGAAAGATGTTTTTGGTAACTGCATGTGAATACTAAATGAAATGGATATACTGTATGTAGTGAGTGTGAAAGATGTTGGACCCTGGGATAGTTCTAGTAATAGTGTTTATTCTAGCACCTGCCATCTTTGAAAACCTATGCAGTTCCTCTACCCTATCTGGGGTGTTGCTGTCTGCTGTAGTGTTTCTAGCAAAGGTCTAGTTTGCAGTGCTAATATACAGACCACACTGTGCTAGAAGCACTACAGCAGACAGCTACACACCAGGCAGGGAAGAGGAACTGCATGGGTTTTCAAAGATGGTGGGTGCTAGAATGAACACTATAGTAACTCAGAGGTATAGACAGTTTTACATGATTGCGGGTACTTACAGTATTAGGATGAGTGCGCCACATAACTACTCAGACCTTCAGTTGCATAGACTGCATGTGTGTATTCCAATGAGCACACAAATCTGTGAATTAGCAGCTCCACCATTGTGTGAGTGACAGCAATCTCACTCTGTGAGAGTGCTGAATCTGCACTTACCCACAGGCTGTGATGGCGTATCATATCTGTATTGCGCAAGGAATACGTCCATTAAGGCGTCAGCCTTAATGATCGTAATTTCATTGCTTTTTGGCGTTTGAGTGGAAGAGTTACAACAGGTTTCAGAAATGCCAGATCATGTGTAAGAAGCCTTAATGGGACGTGTGAAACCGTAAGGTTTTTTGTCAATGGAATATATATATATATATATGTGTGTGTATATATATATACACATATATATATATATCTACAACACAAAAAACGGGCGCTTCATAGTGCAATTATCAGACGTAAAAAAAGATATTTATTTTCTAAAAGGAATCCACCACAAAGGTCAGGGTGACGTACCACATGTGGCGGTATACAATCACCGCAGAAGAAAAAGCATAAAATCGGATAAAATTGGTGCGCAGCACCAGGTTACCACTGCCGGAGCGGTCACTCTCGCCTGGGCTCCACAGTCTGAACGTCGCTAGGCCACGCCCCTACGCGTTTCGTCACGTTGGACTTCGTCAGAGGGCTGGCCTAGCTACGCTCAGTCTCCTCATATATAGCCACAACTCAGGTGTTGTGGATTGGTGCTAATGACCTCAGTGCAACTCATCAGAGTTTTTTTTCCCCGTGTTGGATAAACACCTGTGGTTGCTGCTAGCAACATGAACATCTTGTATATATATTAAAGTAGATATACATTGCCAGTACATAATAAGTAAAATCAACAATCACTGTAACACATATATATAGCACAAATATACCACGCAAGATGCATATATCAATACGATACAATTAATATCACAATGAAGAAAAATATATATATATATATATATATATATAGTAAAATTATCATATTTGCAACAACTAATTAATAAAAAACTCATGGAGTGTTATAGATTGTTATAGAGTGTTATAGATCCCGGTTTTGCATATATCCATAAGAAAAAAGATAAAGAGAGAAAAAGTCGAAAACAACCCTTATCTATTTCAAAAAATACACATATATATATATATACACACACACATATATATATATATATATACAGTGATCGGTGCTGTTAAGTACAGCACCGATCACCACCGATCGCCAGCCCCCCCCCCCCTCCCACCCGGCAGCCTCCCCTCCCACCCACCCGGCTGCCGCAGCGCCAGCACCCCTCCCACCCCCCCCCACCAGCCGCAGCGCCAGCCCCCCTCCCAAAGCTGGTGAGCAAAATGGGGTCACATGTGGGGGGGTTCCACTGTATTGGTGCTTCGGGGGTCTTGCTAATGCGACATAGCACCCACCATTCATTCCACCACCAAATATCACTCCTTCCCTTCTGAGTCCTGCCATGCACCCAAATGGTATTTGAAAAAATGAAAAATTTTGAGCCAGAACTGCATTTTTGTGTAAAAAATTACATTTTTTTACACAAAAATGCAGATCTGGCTCAAAATTTTTCATTTTCGCAAGGAATGAAGGAGACAAAGCACCCCAAAATCTGTGCCCCAATTTCTCCCGAGTATGGCAATGCCTCACATGTGACCAAAAAATACCAGTTGGGTGCATGGCAGGACTCAGAAGGGAAGGAGTGATATTTGGATTTTGCAGCACAGATTCTGGTTGAATGACCCCTGAAGCACCCATACAGTGGAACCCCCCCACAAGTGACCCCATTTTGCACACTACACCCTTCAGGGAATTCATCAGGGGGTATAGTGTACATTTCAAACCCCCAGGGGTTTCACCAATTTTGATACAACTGAGCTGTGAAAATGAAAAATTTAATTTTTTCATTTTCACAGCCCAGTTGTATCAAAATTGGTGAAACCCCTGGGGGTTTGAAATGTACACTATACCCCTAAATGAATTCCCTGAAGGGTGTAGTTTGCAAAATGGGGTCACTTGTGGGGGAGGTTCCTAACTTTTAGCATTTTATGGTGCCTAGAAACCTACATGGTGCCTAAAATATAATCTCATAAAAAGGAGGCTCCAAAATCAAGTAGGTGCTCCTTCTATTATGAAGCCTGTGGTTTGGTCAACGTGCACACTAGGGCCACATATAGGATATTTATGAAAACAAAAGAATTGGGGGAATCAATTTTTAGTCACATTTCTCTAGTAAAATGTACTGTGTTCCTTAGAAAAATGTATTAAAATTGCAAATCTGCAAAAAAAATGAAATTTTGAAATTTCACCTACACTTTGTTTTAATTCCTGTGAAACACCTAAAGGGTTAACAAACTTCCAAAATGCTGTTTTGAATACTGTGAGGGGTTCAGTTTTTGAAATGGCATCATTTATGGGGGTGTCTCACATACAAGTCCCTCAAAGTCTCATCAGAACTGAACTGGTCCCTAAAAGAATCAGTGTTTGAAATTTTCTTGAAAATTTGAGAATTTGCTATTCATATTTTAATCCTCCTAGTGTCCAAAAAATTTAAAAGGAAGTTGAAATAATGATGGAAACATAAAGTAGACATATGGTCTATGTTAGTTATTAACTATTTTGAGTGGTATGATTATTTGTCTCACAAGCAGAAAATTTAACATTTTGCAAATTGCTAAATTTTCCATTTTTTTGCGACATTTTGGTATTTTTCACAAAAAAACACAGACTGTATCGACCCAAATTTACCACTAACTTGAAGTACAATGTGTCACAAGAAAACAATCTCAAAATCACTGGGATAAGTAAAAGCAAAAAAAAGTTATCCCCACTTAAGTGATACATGTCAGATTTGAAAAAAAGGGCTCTGTCAGGAAGGCAAAAACTGGCTGTGTCAGGAAGGGGTTAAGTAATGGCTAACCTTGACACGCCAGCTGTTGTTGAACTACACATCCCAGCATGCTCTGTTACAGTTTTAGTATTTGCCATACTTGCCTACCTGACTCTCTCCATGAGGGAGAAAATGCTCTTGTCCTGGCCTTCCCTGGTAATGTAGGATTGCCATCACCTGTGGTGACACCTTTCTTATCAATTACCTAGCTCCCCACAGGTGCCGGCAATCATACATTACCAGGGAAGTCCAGGGATAGAGCATTTCTCCCGCATGGAGAGGGTAAGGTAGGCAATGATGGTGCCAATATAAGCCATTAATGTGAATGCTAAATGACCTCTGGTCTTATCATGGAGTCTGCGACATGTGGGCCCTACAAAGTTCCGTAATATACTAACTTACACAAGACTCATTAACTTCCATCTGATACTGACCATAATTAAATAGACAGGACGGGGAAGGGTCTCGGAACGCACATTATAAATGTCAGATGAGCTTTGTATTGTGCTAACACGTGTGACTGGGACTAATCAGAATTAAATTACTTTGGCTTGATATAATTAATCGTTCTGTGTGCAGCACTTTGGACGTTGCCGTTGAACGTGAAATCAGTGTGTGGTCTTTATAGACTGATGAATACTTTTGTGTATGGAAAGTTTGATTGGCGTCTTGTCAGTGCTGAGTTATACCGTAACTAGGCCCAGAAGTGAGCGCTACGCCGGAACATTTCTAACTCTTTTGCCTTGTGCAATTTTTCTCAGCTCCTACAAAGAAAATAAATGAATACCCACAGACATTATGGGCCTGATTCAGATGCAAGTCCAAAACATAGTTGTCTTACCCCCCTCCACACAACCACACGCACACATCCTGAGGGAGGCTCCCGTTTAAGTCATACATCTCCTGCTGCTCGGAACTATACTTCAAATCTCCTGGCTTTTTCATATTCTGCCACTAAGGCATTTCTTTGCGCCAATAGTAATTTGCTGTAATCACAGTGATTTGCTATAGCTGATTAGGAGTCCCTGCTGATCACTCACATTAGAGTTGAAGGTCATGACAGGAGAGAAAAACAGCAGCACATGATCACACAAAGGGTCTTCTTATCTGTGCATATGTGCACTTATCCATAGCATGCTGCTGCGGCTAGAGAGCTGTGACTTAGAGCCCGATTTAGAACTGCTTGCTGGGCTTTGAGTGTTTGGAGCCCAGCAAGCAGGTAAACGCCGCCCCACATGATTGAAATCCTGTCCGTGTGCCTGGCATCGAATGTGTTCACAGCCGTGCACACAGGGGGAAATTCATATGGAATCGCTCACGTCAAATGGTTTACCCCTATTATCAAGCGCAGTGTAAGTATGTCTGTGCTGTGAAGGCTTTGGGGAGAAGGAGGCTGCTGATGACATCAGCAGACCTCCCTCCCCAGGGCTGTCATTCGCTAGCTTTGTTCGCACGGAAGGCTCGCACATGCCCGCTGCGGATCGTGCACATGCGTGACCGTTTAATAATTACTCGAGCTGCGAATTTGCAGCTGAGCAAATGGGTCTGAATGGGGCCAAAGGTGCAGGCTTCCCCCATTGACTCATCCAGCACTGCCAGTTCCTACCCACTGATAGAAGCTGAGTGCTGCAGCATTAGTATAATTACATTTTATTTATAAGGCTCCTTTAGTGGTTGGCAGCACCGTACATAGGACACACATTACAACAATACAGGGTACACAGGACTAAGGCCTTTATTCTGATCTGTGCGGAAATTCCCGCATTCTTACGGAGCGGTCAGCACGCAACGGTGTTTTGCCGCATGCGGCCATCGTCCGTAGAAACGCCCACGTGTCCTCCGCATTCGGACGGACTCACTCTTTAAGAACAGGGCGTGTTTACGGACGACATACAAACCATGCGTGTGCGGGCGAAACACTCCGATTCGGCACGGTATTACAGAGTATTACAGAGTATGCTCGGGAATACCGCATCCGAACGGGAGCCAAGCGGTGCTACCGCACGTAAGCGGAGTATTTACGCCAAACAACCCACTATGAAGTATCTTCTGCAATACATCACATGACCCACTTATTCAATTACCTATCCTCATAAAAAACTGCTTATTTGGAATTGGAATCAATTAGATTCCAATATATCCTTACAAGCATGCCTAACACATGCATTGCACACATTAACCCTTACAGCAATGTAAGTGCAATGGTTTGTATTAAAGCACTGACAAGCGTCCTATTAGTGAGTAATGAGTAAAGGAGTAGATTCTATTGGGTTCAGGTGTTAATGCTTGTAGTCATTAGGCGTACGTTCGCCTAGCGCATGAACGAGTGGTGTACGCAAAGCAATAGTACACTTGTGGACACCGCACATTTCTGCCCTTTTTGATCGCGTGCATTCGGAGTGGTTTCCGAATGTACGCCCCCCAACATAAGTGTACTCCCCCGTGTCCGCCCATGTTTCCGCCCCGTTTTGCCCACTTTGAAACTACGCCCATGTGTCATTCCGCATGACGCCCATAATACGCCCCTATTTCCCGAATGATAGCGGTGAACAGTTCTGGACGGGATCTGGCCGAACTGGTACCGAGTCAATGCGTGGCACATGCGCGTTGCGTTCTCCACGCATGCGCAGACGCCGTAAAGACGCGATCCGAAAGTATGCGGTAAAGTCCGCGTCAATCAGAATAAGGGCCTAAACCAGGCTGGGCTAAATGACGTGGATAATGAGGATAATGTCATACTGCAGCACCCATCTCCTGTCACTGCAGCGACGTCAGCATTTCAGTGTAGCCTCCTGGAATCGCCCCATGTCTCCCACACCCCCTTTTGTCTGGATTAGGATTATTTACATTGGATACCTTTGCACTTTGATTATTGCATTAGCATATGAAAGTCATGGGTCTAAGTAAAGCGGGCGCAGAACCAGCCTCTCTGATAGCAACGCTTCATGTATTATGTTTCATGGGTTTTTCAGACAAAATAAACAATCAACGGAAAATAAAATATTTGGGTATCAGAAACGGGAGATAAATCTAATTCTTCTACTATTGCTCATCCCTGTCATATGCTCAGGAAGAACGGAAAGCGAGACGCCTCCTGTTTGGCGGTTCTGAATCCAGCGCGGTGCATAGTGGTCTTGGCAGGAAGACGTTCCCTCTGGTACAATTCACCGGTTTATGAACTGCATAAATGAGAGCAGGGTAAACCAGCCTCTAATGGGCCAGAAGAATCTGCTCTGTCCATATGCGTTCACTTAATTATCAAGCAGGAGATGTTACAGAACCTCCTACCGGCGGATTGATTGTGTTCATATCAATTTCCTTCTGTCTATTGATCTTCAAAACACGGGAGAAAATAAATGGCCGTCTTTGCTAATGACCATCTGTGTAACAGTGGGAGATCATCCCGTTAACACATAATCCTTTCATTGCACATTCACCAGCTCCGTGTCTGGCCTGCCAGCTTTCTCTGTAGCTTACCTGCACGTTGGATGGTTAAACATGTTCTCATTGTCCGCAGAACACAACTAATCCCAATTATTAAGCAGTTGGTGGCGTTCCGGAGTCAGGAAGTCATTCCCAACATCCTGCCTGACACCGAAGCGACTTTCCCCAGCAAATGGAATTGTTATTGTCTAATGTACTCATTAGAAGGCTAATGAATGGAATTGTGAGTATATGGGGTACTAGTCAATTTCTGAAAACAAAGGGGCTGATTCAAAGCCACCTGCTGCTGTGACAGCTTTAGCGTCACCCATTTGTCTGATAATTGAAAGACCGCACGTGTGCAGGTCTGCAGTGCACATGCGCGGGGTCCCCCTGTGTATGGACTATGTGAAGGCTACCCTTGGCTGGCTGTACGCAAGGTGATTGACAGGTGCTGGGAGTTTGGCGGCGAAACACCAGCGTTTTCGGGGAGTGTCCCCGAAAAACACACCAACGCGTTTCAACAGTACAAGTCTTTGACAAAGACTTGTACTGTTGAAACACGTTGGTGTGTTTTTTCTATTTGTAAGGAGGCTATACTTTAAACTCTGATGGTATCACTTATCGTGAGTTGAACTTGGGCGCGCCATTCAGTCACCTGTTACAGTGTCCATCCACTACTTGTATATGCTCCCTTTTTTTTAAGTTAAATAAATATTATTTAACCGTCTGCTTGGTACTGAGATTGGATCTGGTTCATTTAAAGAAACCGCTATAGGAGGATACACTACAAGACTGAAGTAAGCATTCAAGTGAGCATACAAAAGATACCTGATATGTTTTATACTCTAATTATGAATGTAAGCATCTATATTTACCATCACACCCAGGGTGATCCTACAAGAATTAATCCCACAACCCCATATAAGAAGACTCTACACTCCTTTGGAAGCACATCTATATGAACTTGTGTATATTTGAAATACTACACCATTTAGAAGGAATCATGGTTCCGGCACCTGTATAATATAAGTTACAGGCACCGGGACAAGCGCATGTGCAGTACCGATATAGGTACTGCGAATGCGCAATTGCCGATTTTGCACGGCAGCCCGCAGAAAGGCGTCCCGGAGGGAGGGAACACCTCCCAATGGGACTGCCTTGGTGACTGGCAGGTCGGACTTCCAATAGGAAGTCACTGCCAGTCACAGTGAAGCCAGTGCAGTCTCACAGACAGTGGGCTTCCTGTCAGAGTTTTATGAATTGCGGTGGACTTTTATTGACTGACGCTGGCAATAGATCCTTCAGCTGAAAAAAAACTTTTGTAGTGATATGCAGATCCATATTGATTAGGCCTGTAGCTGTCCCATATATCCAGGTCATAATCTGCTTTTAAATAGATCTAATGTTTCAGCCAAAGTCATTATTGGCTTTATAAAGGGACAGTCTAAGTGAAGTTACAGTATCCGTCATCTAGTACATTGGCATCCGCTATGTCTCCAAAGATAGTGTTCATTCTAGCACCCGCTATCTTTGAAAACCCATGCAGTTGCTGTTCCCTGCCTGGGGTGTCGCTGTCTGCTGTGGTGTTTCTAGCACGTGTGGTTTGCAAATCAGTGCTGAAATACAGACTACACTGTGCTAGAAGGACTACAGCAGACAGCGACACCCCAGGCAGGGAAGAGGAACTGCATGGGTTTTCAAAGATAGCGGGTGCTAGAATGAACACTATACAATGCAACAATCCCAAATCCTCTGTACCTGGAACCATTGTGGGGTTTGTTTATTTTGTTTAAGCGGAAAAAGATCCAGAAGCTCCTCTCTCTCTGCTGGCCCTTCTCAGTGGGTCTGATTTATAGGTGGACAGAAGACTATATTTAACATGGGTGTCTATGATGGGAACCGCCCATAGACACCCATGTTAAACTTTAACATGGGCTTCTATGAAGCCACAAGAGCCAATCAGCCGCAGAGCTCCCCTGGAGCCTGATGCTGATTGGCTGAGGGGGCTCTGGTGTCTGACATCACTGGAAAATCTCCCAATTTGGGGAAGGAGCCCCGAGTGTAAACACACTTGTGGCTCCTCTAGTTCATTATGGATATGGGACCCCTTGGGGTTTTTTTTAACCCCTTGATGCCTACATGGCCTGAAGAGGACACAATCTATGCCGGATTGTATGGTGAATATAATTTATTTCCACAGTTACCCTATGGATTACTACTGGAGAAGCAGAGAGGCCTACATTGGAACGGAACCTATAGGTAAGTATGTATGGATGAATGTAGAATGTATTAAAGTTTTTTTTTTTTCTACGGTGTGTATATGTTATTTGACTATTGGTTAAGTTGTAGAACTATAAGTACCAGGGCCCTTTAATAACTTATGGTTCTCAATGTCCCTGCATGCTAGAGAGGCTTGCTGTGACTTGTAGTTCCAAAACTTAACCCAATAGTTTTTCATCCTAATGTTTACACAGTATTGCCACCCAGGGGCATCGGGGACAGCCCCGAGCTTCAGCCCAGGCTGCAGGTAGCCTGGAGGGGAGGAATCACTGGCCTGGGCTGACCAGTCAGGGGTTAATGCTTTGGCCCGGGAGTAACTTATATAAAAAGTTTCCCCAGCTGTGGCATTAGCTTAGTCATTTTGTCCCCCTGGTTATAGAAATATGGGGGGGACCCCAATTTTTTCTCCCCCTGTATTTGTACAACCAGGAGTGGCTCTATGAGCCGGGGACGGGTGTGGGTAGGGGGGGGGGTGTGGTGGTGGGGGTTGGGGTTATACCCGGGCAGGGTGGTCCTAACAAAATTTATTTTTTTAGTTATTTATTCTATTTTTTCGAACTTTTGCACGGATTTGACTGATCCGAGCGATGCTACCGCCTCGTCCGACATTGGAAAATACGAATCAGGTTAATAAGGCAAATTAGAAAATTTGCCCTATTCACAATTTGTATTGTCACAAGAATACGGACAGTGCTGACATTCCTACAGACAGTATAGGAACAGATACCCCCCATCACCAACATCCACCATCCACTACTGGCCCCAGCACCCGCCCATCTGCAAACACGTCCTGATTCACAAACAGGTGCTGCTGTGTCCACTCTAGCATCCATCGCGGCAGTCACGCATGCTGGCATATCAATCATATTGCGGTTAAGGGGGACTGCAAGGTATATCGCAAGACCTTTTCTGCGCTTGCCCAGACCCACAAATCTCGGTCTGGCGTATAAATCTGAATCCGGTGATAAACCAGCATCAGCCCCCTCTACACAGGAGCCAAACATCATTATTCCTCTGTAACTATAACTTCCTAATGACAGCGATTTCCTGAGTGACACAAAGCAGCAGGAACAAATGCGCTGATCTCTATGGAGACTCCTTGTGTACATTACTAATGCCATTTAAATCCTTATTATAAGTTCCTATACTAATAATCAGAGCGTCTCCCTCATTACAGCCTGCAGTGATCCGCAAATCTATCCAATCTATTGCCAGACACTGGTGAGCCCATCACTTAATCACCACTTAATTCAGTGCCAGCAGATCTATATAACTGGTTGTAATACGCGGCAGTCAGCGCATATTAGTAGGGCGTGAGGAATGGGAATAGACTAATCTCAGACAATGAACATCTGCCTCCATTATACAGCAATGTTATCACGAGCCCCTTATTATTTCCTGCCACAGAGTAACACGCACTGCTGCACCCAGTATATCACCTTTATTGGACCCAAGTCAGTGGCGTTACTACTGAGGGTGCGGCTCCCCCTGCAGGCTGCACACAAAGTTTAGTGCTCCCTGCTCCCCCTTGCCCACCTAAGAGCGAGCAGTCACTGTGAAAGCCCCCTAATCTAGGACCACCTGCAACCGCAAGCACAGCCACAGAGGATTAAGGTGCACTCCCCCGACCCACTCACCATCCGGGCTGGCTGCCAGCAGTCCCATGATTCGCAGACATTCAGGGGGGGGAGGGGGTTTACAAGAGTTTGCTATAAGGCCCACAATGTTCTAGTTACACCCCATCACCCACTATAACACCATTATTGCCCCCAGTATAACACATATCTGGGATATTACAGTATTTACTACAATTCACTACTGCAATACAGTAAATACTTATCCATTTGCAAATTTCCCATAATACACCCTGCTATATGACTGTCTCTGTATGGAATGCTGTAATTATATTATATTATAGAGTGGATTAATTAAATGTTACATACGTACAGATGGAGCGCCTCTCAGTCTTGCCGCCAGCGCGCCATCGCAAAGGTTTTGACGATCCTCTTCTCTTCTTGCGCTCCCGTCCGCCAAGGGGCGTGGATGCTCACCACGCAATACAAATTGCCACCGCTGGGTGGCTAATGCTCCACCAATCTAGCGGCGGATTGATATACTGTACCGATGGAACCCCGCCATCCGCCGAGAGGAGCACGCTTACACGTACAGGTATACTACAGTATGAGACGCTCATGCGTCTCATCCCCGTGAACATCGCTGCGGCAGTACTGTACAATACAAGAAAAATGGGCTGTGTGGTGTCACAGACCCATAGACAAATAGTGAATATTGGAACATTGGGGCAGTAAAGTAATGTAGAACAATGGGACAGTAAAGTAGTGTAAAACATTGGGAAAGTAAAGTAATGTAGAACATTGGGACAGTAAAGTAATGTAGAACATTGGGACAGTAAAGTAATGTAGAACATTGGGACAGTAAAGTATTGTAGAGCATTGGGACAGTAAAGTAATGTAGAACATTGGGACAGTAAAGTATTGTAGAGCATTGGGACAGTAAAGTAATGTAGAACATTGTGACAGTAAAGTAGTGTAGAACATTGGGACAGTAAAGTAATGTAGAACATTGGGACAGTAAAGTATTGTAGAGCATTGAGACAGTAAAGTAATGTAGAACATTGGGACAGTAAAGTAGTGCAGAACATAAGGACAGTAAAGTAGTGTAGAACATTGGGACAGTAAAGTATTGTAGAGCATTGGGACAGTAAAGTAATGTAGAACATTGGGACAGTAAAGTAGTGTAGAACATTGGGACAGTAAAGTAATGTAGAACATTGGGACAGTAAAGTAGTGTAGAACATTGGGACAGTAAAGTAATGTAGAACAATGGGACAGTAAAGTAGTGTAGAACATTGGGACAGTAAAGTAATGTAGAACATTGGGACAGTAAAGTAGTGTAGAACATTAGGACAGTAAAGTAATGTAGAACATTGGGACAGTAAAGTAGTGTAGAACATTGGGACAGTAAAGTAGTGTAGAACATTGGGACATTCAAGTAATGTAGAACATTGGGGCATTAATGTAGTGTAGAACATTGGGAAAGTAAAGTAATGTAGTAAAACAGTGAACATTGGGAGTGTCTGAGACGCTCCTTTGACTCAGGTTTCTCCAACAGCGCTCTACAGACTATACACATTACCAGGTGGTGTAGGGTAGTGGATAACTGCGCCGCTCTGCACGCTGGAAACTCGTGTTCGACTCGTGTCAATTGTTTTCTTTTTTATTGGAATATTTTTTAAAGTTATATTTAATAAAACTAGACATACTGCACATAGAAGAACCAGAGCATGTAAGGATCCCATGGCAACAAGCATGTAATCACCCCATGGCAACCAGCATATAATCAACACATTGAAAATAAGCAAGTAATGACCACACTGAAAACAAATACTGTAGGAAATCCCCCTTGGCAATGAGCATGTAATCACCCCATGGCAACTAACATAGCCACCACATTGAAAACAAGCATGTAATGACCACACTGAAAACAAGCATGTAATGACCACGTTGAAAAAAAAATACTGTTGGAAATCCCCCAGGGCAATGAGCATGTAAGGACCCCATGGCAACAAGCATGTTATCACCCCATGGCAACAATCATGTAATCAACACATTGAAAACAAGCATGTAATGACCACATTAAAAACAAATACTGTAGGAAATACCCCGTGGCAATGATCATGTAAGGACCCCATGGCAACAAGCATGTAATCACCACATTGAAAACAAGCATGTAATCACCACATTGAAAAAAAATACTGTAGGAAATACCCTGTGGCAACAAGCATGTAATCACCCCATTGCAACAAGCATGCAATCACCCCATGGCAACAAGCATGTAATTACCCCATGGCAACAAGCATGTACTGACCCACATTGAAAACAAATACTGTAGGAAATCCCCATGGCAATGAGCATGTAAGGACCCCATGGCAACAAGCATGTACTCACCCCATGGCAACAAGCATGTAATGACCACATTGAAAACAAAGAGGAAATCCCCCGTGGCAACAAGCATGTAAGGATCCATGGCAACAAGCATGTAATCACCACATTAAAAACAAATAGGATTTTTTTGTGTTTTAAATACTGTTTACTCTAACTGACCTACTGTATTGTAGATGTATTGAAAGAAAAAATGGTCCCTTTATGAATCGAACTCAGGCATACTGTACTTTATTGTACAGTACAACATGCAGAGCGGCGCGCTTATCCACTAGCCTATGACACTTGATAAGAGCGGCCAGAGTTTCCACTCAGATGCGTCCTAGCGCCTTTTGACCAAAACAATGTGACGCATTAGTGTCCGTGCCCATAGCAAGTTATAAAATAATGCAATGATACGCACTTCAATGTAATTGTATTTATTAGTGTCTATCTACAGTACTGTAGATTACTGGACAGTACGGTAGTAGCAAAGTAGTTCCTGTGCTACAGAGCTTTCTAATACTGCGGTCACTTCATGCACACGCTGCAGCACACATTTCACACATGCGCAGTGAAGATTTAAAAAAGTGACAACTGGTGGATGATCACTGGCATGCACTCATCCGGTAACGCCACCGCCAATCGCCAAGCTGTACAAATGTATTGCGACGCCATGGCGGACTGGCGGTACAATCGCCATAGGTAGGATGAATGAGCGGCCCTACATCTGTATATATGTAAACTGTAGTCACCCTATAAGTGGCAGATCCTGATTTCCCATACAGAGAACATTAAGACGTATCACGAAACCTGCTCCTTAAGAAAAAACAAGAATTCTTCTTCTTACACCTCCCCCTAAAATGTTATATTAATACAATCTTAGAATAGTTTATCAAAGCCGCCCATCAATAATTAATACCATTATTAATTGTTAAGGGCTTATGACAGTGATGTGTGGTATTAGCTCACTAATGAGGGCTCTACATATATAATAACTGTCTAAGATATATAACGATGGGAACTCCTCTTCATCAGTCATAGAACATGTATCGAGATACGTATGCTGGGCCCAGTTATACTGTATGAGGTTTTATCATTTTTCTAAGCACCACCTGATGGAGAGTGGGGCTATCATCAAGGGGGGGGGGGGGGGGGGCAGCAGCAGGGGCTCCAGTCCTGGGCACAGAAGATTGAAAGTGGGCCCGGAACTGGAGTACATAAGTATGATTTGTCAGGAACAAAGTTCATATTTCCCTTGAAGCATTGTAGAGATAGAGTAGTGGTGCGGACACTGGAGGTCTCACCAGGCACGCCGGGGGTTCAAGAATATTGGGACCTGCCTATTTTGCCAGTTCCTGGACTTTATCCTGATCCAAATGCTGTAAACATGCAGCCTGGTGAGGTGAGACTGATATCTAAGATCCATAGCAGACAGTAGACCCACACTAGTGATCTCCTCTTGGTATTAACAAGAGCTGTAACCTTTAAGCAACTTGACCAAAACAGAATACAGTAGCTGGATGGCTGAGTACCTTTGTTTTAACCCATTCTGTTTCTCATGGTGGTGTGACTTCATTGGGAATAGTCTCAAACAATGGCCTGCTTCCGATGACTATTCTACAGTATGCCCCGCGGCGACCAGATTGCTTTGTTCCTTTTGGAATCCATCAGTGTCCACCAGTACCATACATAGGAATCCAATTAGGTGCCGCAACATGTTTATTGGGCACACCAAGCCCAAACTACCTCATAAGGGTCCCTCTGAAGACCACAGATGCTAGACTCCGAGCCTGTGCTCTTGGTCCATGCCAAGCCTATTTGTAGGGTCATAGTTCTTACCAACCAGGAGTTGTGACACAGAGGGTATAGTTCCTTGGTAAACATAAAGACAAGATAACCAGCACTAAGCCGAGTAGGTTGATAATTATGGTCAACCATTTTTATATTTTATTATAAAAAACTAAACAAGATTTGACAAAGAAAAACTACATATGAAGTCAGTATGGACTGTTGTAAAACACCCTAAGACCAATCAGGTAACTCACATGAACTCCTGGAAGATGACACTGGAGACTATGCATTTTCCGTGAGCAGTAAAGAAACCACTAGACCACCAGTGACAGTTTGAAGACAGTCTATCATGTTGACATGTCATTCGTGTAGCTATAATGAATGTCAACATGGTCAACGACAAGCATGTCAGCAATTGAACAATCAGGACAATCTCCTGTCAACTTGAATCATGTCAACGTTATAACTGTTGATCAAACAGACATGACACAGTTGATGTGATGAATGAGTGGCGGTCAGATTTAGCGCGCTGGTGGAGGCAATAATGATTCGGTACTGTATGATGAGGTCTGACAATATACTTTACTGTTACTTTATAACTTTGAACTCTGTTTCCTTTAATGCAGACAGGAGATGGATTGTGTTGAAGCCGCGGCCAAATAAGATGCAGTGCTCAGGGTGAGGTATATTCCAATTATATTCCACAAAATATGATGAATATATAAATAAGCCTGCCAGTGATTGGAAAAATGCCTGTTGGATTTGTCAAGGAAAATACATATCAGAATCAATATAGTAATGGCTGTACGTTAGTGTATGAGGATCATTGGCACGTATCCTGACATTGCTTGTCTCTGAGAACCATTGTCCTGCTGTGTGTAGGCCTCACGGTGGAAATTAAATCCCTGTAATCTAGATGTGTTTTCTGTGCACAGTCGGGGGGGGGTGATTCAGACACCCTCGCTAAGCAGCGAGCGGGAAAGTACCCCAACGAACGCCCGCCCCCCATTAGCGTCGCCCGCATCCCCTCGGTTACAAGCAAAGGGGATGTGTCTGAGAACGCATCTCACATGCGGCCAAAGGGGACAGAAATCATTCGATTGTTGTCAACCATTGTTGTTCCCATTGGAAATAAAAGTCAATGAAAACTCATTATTTTTTGGCGGAGTAGGGGGTGGGCACTGACATTATGTGTCGTCAGCCGCCCACCCTGAGCAGCTTTCCCAGGGGATGCCCATAATATGCTGGGCGTTTCCCTGCTCTGGCCTGGTGTCTGTCCCCGCCTGTCCCCTCTGGAGCAAACAGCTCGGCGGGTGTGAAATTTGCCGAAGCCATTCGCTCCCTGGGCTTGCACATGCGCATATCGGAACGGAGAGGAATTTAGCCCTCTGTTCTGTATCTTGATGAAGTACTTAGGGGGATATTCAATCACTGGCGAGCATCTCCCGTCGGGGAGATGCCGCCGGGCCCTATTCAATGCTGTCTTCCCGGACAGCATTGAGCATGGTATCTCGGCAGAATGAGCCTGACATCACAAGCTGTCGGGCTCGTTCTGCAGAGAACGGCCAGGAAGTGACGAGCCACCGGCTGCAGCTCGCCTCTTCCCGGCCACAACTCGTGGCCACGCCCCTTTCTCACTCCCCGGCAGGCGGGACATTGATTCCCGCCTGCATGTTCTCGGTTAAGCTGACCGAGAATGGGACTGGGTCACGGCGGTCGAGCAAACTCGACTGCCGTGGCCCTCACATTGAATACCCCCCTAAGTATTGCTGCAGCTCATACGTATAAATTCTCCAGGAATATTCCGGAGGGTCCTGAATTTTTAGGGGCTTTTCTTGACACTGGGCCGGCCTCATGCATGTTGCCCGATTCCCGGACAAACTGGGCTTGTCTATTTTGATGAGAGGATTCGCAATGAATATGCTGTCAGTCCTTAAGAGGAGTTAAATCAAAAACAAGAGTTTTGCCACAGTTCTAGGCTTTTTGGCTATTTAACAAGGGGGTACCACAGTAGATATCTGACTTATTTGGCAATCTATGAACAGATTGGCCTGTTCGCATGGCCCATTGTGTGTGTGTGTGTGTGTGTGTGATTCTTAACCCCTTCCCGACATTTGACGTACATTTACGTCATGGCCGGGATGTACTTCCCGACACATGGCGTAAATGTACGTCATGGCTTTAAACTGTCACCGCGTCTATAGACGCGGTGACAGTTTAAACATGTCTGCTGTCCCTGACAGCAGACATGTCCCTGCATGCCCAGGGGGGGCTGCGATGCCGCCCCCCCCGTCGGCGATCGCTGTGATTGGCTGTTCAGTGTGAACAGCCAATTACAGCGTTTTCTGTGTCACCGGCGAATAACGTTCGCCGGTGACACAGGGATCGGTGGTGATTGGTGCTGTAAAGTACAGCACCAATCACCACGGGGTGTAAGGGTGACACTGGTGTCACCCCACCTCACCCAACCCGCCCCCAAAGGCCGTGATTGGTTCGTCGGACCGACGAACCAATCACAGCCATGGAGGGTGATTTAAACTAACAGTGACTGCACTGCAGACGCCATTCCGGTCTGGAATTGCGTGCAGTGCGGTCACCGTGCCTATCTGCCGCGATATACTGACCTGATCCTTGCAAACACTTACCTGATCACTGCTTGTAGCGTTCCTGGATCTTGTTACTTCTTGTGACTTCCTGTGTTGTGCTGTGCTGTGTTGTGCTGCTGTGCTGCTGCAGTGTGTTCGAGTTATAGATAGAGAGAGATAGAGAGAGAGAGATAGAGAGAGATAGAGAGGGCTAGTGACAGAGAGTGCTATATTTTGTGCTGCTGCAGTGTGATAGAGTTATAGATAGAGAGATAGAGAGAGATAGAGAGATAGTGACAGATTGTGCTATATATTTTTTATATATATACAGCTGTACTGCGTGTGCAACTGACTGCTGCCCCCCCCCCCCCTTTTGTGCTGATCAGTATAAATTAACTGATCAGCAACTTTTTGGGGGCGCAGGTTTTTTTTTTTATATATATACCTGTCAGTGCTGCTGCTGCAGTGTCATAGAGTGATAGATAGTGAGAGATAGAGAGAGATAGTGATAGAAAGTGCTATATTTTGTGTCTGCTGCCCCCCTTTTGTGCACCCCCAGCAACTTTTTGGGGGTGCAGGGGTTATTTTTATATATATAACTGTCAGTGCTGCTGCTGCAGTGTCATAGAGTGATAGATAGAGAGAGATAGAGAGAGATAGTGATAGAGAGTGCTATATTTTGTGTCGGCTGCCCCCCTTTTGTGCACCCCCAGCAACTTTTTGGGGGTGCAGGGGTTATTTTTTATATATATAACTGTCAGTGCTGCTGCTGCAGTGTCATAGAGTGATAGATAGTGAGAGATAGTGAGAGATAGAGAGAGATAGAGAGAGATAGAGAGAGATAGAGAGAGATAGAGAGAGATTGTGACAGAGAGTGATAGAGAGTGCTATATTTTGTGTCTGCTGCCCCCCCCTTTTGTGCTGATCACTATATCTGAGGTGATCAGCAACTTTTTGGGGGTGCAGAGGTTTTTTTTTTATATATACCTGCCAGTTGCACTGTCAGTTGCACCAAAGGTTGTGCACCTGCTGCCCCTCACTGGTAATCAGTGTCGCATCACTGATCACCTTTTTTTTTTTTTTTTGAGGGTGCTGTGGGGTCTTTTTTTAATTTTTTTTGATCAAATTTTTTTTATCAAATTCCTGTTGCCTTTGAGCGCTGTTCAGTGACGGACGTTACTGACCAACATCTGTGCTCAATTTTTGGCGCAGGACCTTTTTTTTTTTTTTTTTTTTTTCTGCACTACATACACACTACACACTACACACTACATACTACATTGAAATAAAGTTTGTACCCCCCCTACACTATACACGTGTTGAAACATTTCACTACCAGAAACACAAAAATAAAAATGGCATCCCAAATGTCATCCCAAATGTCATCCCAGTCATCCAGAAGAATGTATTCAGCGGAGGAGGCATATGCCATGCTTGCCTCTGACTCTGACACAGCCAGTGAGGCAAGCGGGGAATTTGAAGGATTCATCTTAAGCTCCTCTTCCTCCTCTAGTGATGAGGGACCCCCTCAAAGACGCCCCCATAGAGCAGCTGAGACCCCCCCCCCAATAATTGATCTCGTATGGACCCCACCACCAGACAATTTTGAGCCCCAGGTTCCTGAGTTTTTGGCCATCCCAGGAATCCAATTTGATTCCACAGGTCTCAGAGAAATTGACTTTTTTAAATTATTTTTCTCTGATGATTGTATATCATCCAGATGGCACTGTATAACGCTTACGTGCTATTCCGTTCTACCAGCCAGAGGGGGACATTTATGCACTTTCAAGAGGAAGTCATAAAGGGCCTAATATTTGGGAACCAGCAGGCAGAGGGCCCCAGTACTTCTAGTACTGGCCCCCGTATTGTACCAGGGCAGCATTTTCCTGATGAAATCCCCTCCACTGGAAAAAAGGGCAGGACACAAAAAAGGTGCAAAGTTTGCTATAAAAAGGGAATAAGAAAGCAAACTATTTTCCAGTGTGACACTTGCCCCGACAAATCCGGCCTATGTATAAAGGAGTGTTTTAAAATATACCACACATCTATGGATTATTAGGTTCATAATTTCACCGTGCTTCGGGGGTCTTGCTAATGCCACATAGCACCCACCATTCATTCCACCAGAATCTGAGCCGCAAAATCCAAAAATCACTCCTTCCCTTCTGAGTCCTGCCATGCACCCAACTGGTATTTTTTGGTCACATGTGAGGCATTGCCGTACTCGGGAGAAATTGGGGCACCGATTTTGGGGTGCTTTTTCTCCTTCATACCTTCTGAAAATGAAAAATTTTGAGCCAGAACTGCATTTTTATGTAAAAAAAATGTAATTTTTCATTTTCACTGCCCAGTTGTATCAAAATTGGTGAAACCCCTGGGGGTTTGAAATGTACACTATACCCCTAGATGAATTCCCTGAGGGGTGTAGTTTGCAAAATGGGGTCACTTGTGGGGGGTTCCACTGTATTGGTGCTTTGGGGGTCTTGCTAATGCGACATAGCACCCACCAACATTCCACCAGAATCTGTGCTGCAAAATCCAAATATCACTCCTTCCCTTCTGAGTCCTGCCATTTTTTGGTCACACATGAGGCATTGCCGTACTCGGGAGAAATTGGGGCACAGATTTTGGGGTGCTTTGTCTCCTTCATTCCTTGTGAAAATGAAAAAATTTGAGCCAGAACTGCATTTTTGTGTAAAAAATTTAATTTTTCATTTTCACTGCCCAGTTGTACCACAATTGGTGAAACCCCTGGGGGTTTGAAATGTACACTATACACCTAGTTGAATTCCCTGAGGGGTGTAGTTTGCAAAATGGGGTCACTTGTGGGGGGGTTCCACTGTATTGGTGCTTTGGGGGTCTTGCAAATGCGACATAGCACCCACCAACATTCCACCAGAATCTGTGCTGCAAAATCCAAATATCACTCCTTCCCTTCTGAGTCCTGCCATTTTTTGGTCACACATGAAGCATTGCCGTACTTGGGAGAAATTGGGGCACAGATTTTGGGGTGCTTTGTCTCCTTCATACCTTATGAAAATGAAAAATTTTGAGCCAGAACTGCATTTTTGTGTAAAAAAATGTAATTTTTCATTTTCACTGCCCAGTTGTATCAAAATTGGTGAAACCCCTGGGGGTTTGAAATGTACACTATACCCCTAGATGAATTCCCTGAGGGGTGTAGTTTGCAAAATGGGGTCACTTGTGGGGGGCTTCCACTGTATTGGTGCTTCGGGGGTCTTGCTAATGCGACATAGCACCCACCAAAATTCCACCAGAATCTGAGCTGCAAAATCCAAAAATCACTCCTTCCCTTCTGAGTCCTGCCATGCACCCAACTGGTATTTTTTGGTCACATGTGAGGCATTGCCATACTCCGGAGAAATTGGGGCACAGATTTTGGGGTGCTTTGTCTCCTTCATTCCTTGTGAAAATGAAAAATTTTGAGCCAGAACTGCATTTTTGTGTAAAAAATGTAATTTTTCATTTGCACAGCCCAGTTGTATCAAAATTGGTGAAACCCCTGGGGGTTTTAAATGTACACTATACCCCTAGATGAATTCCCTGAGGGGTGTAGTTTGCAAAATGGGGTCACTTGTGGGGGGGTTCCACTGTATTGGTGCTTCGGGGGTCTTGCTAATGCAACATAGCACCTACCAACATTCCACCAGAATCTGAGCTGCAAAATCCAAAAATCACTCCTTCCCTTCTGAGTCCTGCCATGCACCCAAATGGTATTTTTTGGTCACATGTGAGGCATTGCCGTACTCGGGAGAAATTGGGGCACAGATTTTGGGGTGCTTTGTCTCCTTCATTCCTTGTGAAAATGAAAAATTTTGAGCCAGAACTGCATTTTTGTGTAAAAAATGTAATTTTTCATTTGCACAGGCCAGTTGTATCAAAATTGGTGAAACCCCTGGGGGTTTTAAATGTACACTATACCCCTAGATGAATTCCCTGAGGGGTGTAGTTTGCAAAATGGGGTCACTTGTGGGGGGCTTCCACTGTATTGGTGCTTCGGGGGTCTTGCTAATGCGACATAGCACCCACCAAAATTCCACCAGAATCTGAGCTGCAAAATCCAAAAATCACTCCTTCCCTTCTGAGTCCTGCCATGCACCCAACTGGTATTTTTTGGTCACATGTGAGGCATTGCCATACTCGGGAGAAATTGGGGCACAGATTTTGGGGTGCTTTGTCTCCTTCATTCCTTGTGAAAATGAAAAATTTTGAGCCAGAACTGCATTTTTGTGTAAAAAATGTAATTTTTCATTTGCACAGGCCAGTTGTATCAAAATTGGTGAAACCCCTGGGGGTTTGAAATGTACACTATACCCCTAGATGAATTCCCTGAAGGGTGTAGTTTGCAAAATGGGGTCACTTGTGGGGGGGTTCCACTGTATTGGTGCTTCGGGGGTCTTGCTAATGCAACATAGCACCCACCAACATTCCACCAGAATCTGAGCTGCAAAATCCAAAAATCACTCCTTCCCTTCTGAGTCCTGCCATGCACCCAAATGGTATTTTTTGGTCACATGTGAGGCATTGCCATACTCGGGAGAAATTGGGGCACAGATTTTGGGGTGCTTTGTCTCCTTCATTCCTTGTGAAAATGAAAAATTTGGAGCCAGAACTGCATTTTTGTGTAAAAAATGTAATTTTTCATTTGCACAGCCCAGTTGTATCAAAATTGGTGAAACCCCTGGGGGTTTTAAATGTACACTATACCCCTAGATGAATTCCCTGATGGGTGTAGTTTGCAAAATGGGGTCACTTGTGGGGGGGTTCCACTGTATTGGTGCTTCGGGGGTCTTGCTAATGCAACATAGCACCCACCAACATTCCACCAGAATCTGAGCTGCAAAATCCAAAAATCACTCCTTCCCTTCTGAGTCCTGCCATGCACCCAAATGGTATTTTTTGGTCACATGTGAGGCATTGCCGTACTCGGGAGAAATTGGGGCACAGATTTTGGGGTGCTTTGTCTCCTTCATTCCTTGTGAAAATGAAAAATTTGGAGCCAGAACTGCATTTTTGTGTAAAAAAAATAATTTTTCATTTTCACTGCCCAGTTGTACCACAATTGGTGAAACCCCTGGGGGTTTGAAATGTACACTATACCCCTAGATGAATTCCCTGAGGGGTGTAGTTTGCAAAATGGGGTCACTTGTGGGCGGGTTCCTAACTTTTAGCATCTTATGGTGCCTAGAAACCTACATGGTGCCTAAAAAATAATCTCATAAAAAGGAGGCTCCAAAATCAAGTAGGTGCTCCTTCTATTATGAAGCCTGTGGTTTGGTCAACGTGCACACTAGGGCCACATATAGGATATTTATGAAAACAAAAGAATTGGGGGAATCAATTTTTAGTCACATTTCTCTAGTAAAATCTACTGTGTTCCTTAGAAAAATGTATTAAAATTGCAAATCTGCAAAAAAAATGAAATTTTAAAATTTCACCTACACTTTGTTTTAATTCCTGTGAAACACCTAAAGGGTTAACAAACTTCCAAAATGCTGTTTTGAATACTGTGAGGGGTGCAGTTTTTGAAATGGCATCATTTATGGGGGTGTCTCACATACAAGTCCCTCAAAGTCACATCAGAACTGAACTGGTCCCTAAAAAAATCAGTGTTTGAAATTTTCTTGAAAATTTTAAAATTTGCTATTCATATTGTAAGCCTCCTAGTGTCCAAAAAAAATAAAAGGAAGTTGAAATAATGATGGAAACATAAAGTAGACATATGGTCTATGTTAGTTATTAACTATTTTGAGTGGTATGATTATTTGTCTCACAAGCAGAAAATTTAACATTTTGCAAATTGCTAAATTTTCCATTTTTTTACGACATTTTGGTATTTTTCACAAAAAAACACAGACTGTATCGACCCAAATTTACCACTAATTTGAAGTACAATGTGTCACGAGAAAACAATCTCAAAATCACTGGGATAAGTAAAATCAAAAAAAAGTTATCCCCACTTAAGTGATACATGTCAGATTTAAAAAAAAAGGGCTCTGTCAGGAAGGCAAAAACATGCTGTGTCAGGAAGGGGTTAAGATCACCTAATTAAATATTTCATGTGAATGACCACTAAATTATTCAACTGAAACGAATTCGTTTTATACGAATACATGTTTAATACAAAGTGTTATCTTTTTTTTTTTTTTTTTTTATTAATTTTTATTAAAGTTTCCTTTTAACATACATAATCATAAATAAAGACACGACATTACAAGAAAAAAAAAAGAAAGAAAAAAGGAACATTTTCATTGCATATTAGACGATAGACTTGTATACATTGTTTTTATAGATAAAAAGTGTATTGGCTTGTGATTTTCACTCTAATATATAGGTATGTACCGTAGGTGGCTGCGTTGCACATATAGTAGATTACATTACATTACACAAGGTTAGGGCGACTAGTGGTTTTCTTAGAGAGTTCTTTTCAATTCAAGATTGCCAAATTGCTAGGGCAACAATACTGATACATAGGTGGAAATCTTTTGGTTGGAGAGACAGGGTGTCAGTTACAGTCAAACAGGAAGATTAAATATGTACAGTTGTTACACTGTTGTCTGTGTTGACGATTATTTAGAGTGGTTATTTATTTATTTTTTTCTCCATTGCACTTTATGAATATATATAGATATATAAATTTATATTTATATTTTAGTGACCTTGATACATTTTTGTGTTAAAAAATTATAAAAAGTGTACTTGTATAGCAGCTTAACATTTGATAGTCTTGAAAAGTGTGTGTTTTATTTATTTATTTATTTTTTTCCCCTCCCCTTTTCTTTCTTTAAGGTTTACGATCTTCTGATCTTGTGTTAAATTATGTTTATATTGTGGTACATTAGTGATTTATATTTGTGCTATTTACAATATCTTGAGGCTAACCAGCCGCTCCATATTTTATAATAATTTGTTATAGTGTTCCTATTCATGAAAATAAATTTTTTCTGTTTGACTATATAATTGACAAGAGCTATCCATTCTTGGATTTCCGGGCCTTTTTTGGCCATCCAAGTTCTTGCAATTATGAACTTGGCCAAGGAACATAATCCAATGGCGTACCTACGCAGGGAAGGGTCAATGATATCCTTCCTAATTATATTTAGAACACATCCCTTTGTAGTTAATAGTTCATTGGGTATTCCTGTTTCCACCATGATCTCCAATGCTTTTTCCCAATACTCTTTAACAATTTGGCAATCCCAAAGCAGATGAAAAAATGTGCCTATAGATGTTTTACACTTGGGGCATCTTCCTGAGGCCCTGCCCCCAAATTTTGCTACTCTGGATGCTGATAGGTATGCTCGGTGGAAAATATAGAACTGGATTTGTTGCACTCGTAGTGCATTAATAGACATAGTTATTGTGGACATGGCAATCTTCCAGTCCTCTTCCTCTAGTACCCCCACATCTATTTCCCATTTCGTTCTAAGGTTTTCTAGCTGGTCCTGGGATTTTTCTTTGTCTATTATTTTATATATCCTGGATATTGTTTTCTTTCTTTCAGGTTGTTTTAAAAAAGTTTTGAATATAGATTCACTAAACAGAGGAGGAGTCCCTCGGAATTGTTTCTCAAGTGCACTTCTCATCTGCAAGTATCGGAAAAAGTATGAACGTGGAAGGTCATATTCGTCTTGGAGTTGAGAGAAGGATTTAACTCTTCCCGCATGATACAATTGACTCAATTTTGTAACCCCTTTGGTTGCCCAGGTTTCTCTAAGTTGGAGTTCTTTTAATTCCCCTAGCATCTGTCGGTCTCCGAGTGGGTGATCGGGGTCTATAGAATCGTATTTACAGATTTTATTGGCTTCTTTCCATAGTTTTATGGCTTGCTTGATCAGGGGGGGGTCTTGGGCTCTTATACGCCCCTGGAGTATTCTGGATAGTGGATCCGGTACTTGTTTCCTAGAACGGCCACAATCGTGAGTGATCGTGGCTCTTAATTAAGGGACACGATCCTCACGATGTGGCCGATTTTTTACAATTTTTTCCCTTTGAATGACAGAAATCGGGTCAATCGGTCGGTCGCGACCAATTAAAATCGGCCGCGATGCGACCGACCGATTCACCCGATTTTTCCATAGACTTCAATGTTAAAAAATCTTTTAACATTGAAATCGGGAGGATCGCGTCGGTCTTGTGCCATTATAATGGCACAAGATTAGATGGACTTGATTAAGTCCATCTCACATAGGGAAAAATTATAAAAAAGGTGAAATGGGCCAATAAGACCCATTTCACATTTTTTATGTGCCCGCCATGACCCCACGATAGACGTCAACCCGAAGCGTGGCGAGCGCAGCGAGCCCGCGAGGGGCGGCGGTACGCGTCCTCCGACCTTTTCATTCCCCTACTATCCACGTCGGCGTGGAGTTGAGAATATATAGTGTGGCGAGCGCAGCGAGCCACCGAGCCCGAAGCGTGGCGAGCGCAGCGAGCCCCGCGAGGGGACGCGTATACCTGTGAAGTTATACGCGTCCCCTCGCGGGGCTCGCTGCGCTCGCCACGCTTCGGGCTCGGTGGCTCGCTGCGCTCGCCACACTATATATTCTCAACTCCACGCCGACGTGGATAGTAGGGGAATGAAAAGGTCGGAGGACGCGTACCGCCGCCCCTCGCGGGCTCGCTGCGCTCGCCACGCTTCGGGTTGACGTCTATCGTGGGGTCTAGCCCACTTAGTAACATTTGGGGGGGCAATTGAAACAAATCTGGTGAAAAAAAAAAAAAATCGGGTGAAAAATCGGTCGGTCGGATCGGTCGCATCGTATGCGACCAAATCGCATGCGATGCGATCGATCCGATTTTTTATCTTACGACCACAACGATCTAAATCGTTGTGGCCGTGCTAGGAAACAAGTACCGTGGATCCACTCCTGGAGTGGACGAGTGTATCAAGGCGGAGATTAACTCGCCGTCCTGGCCATCAACTATCCATGCTCGCATTTGTGCCAGCTGGGTTGAGACATAGTATCCCCTAAAGTCGGGCAATCCTAAACCTCCCTCTTCCTTTTCTCGCATAAGTATTTTAAGCTGGACTTTTGGTCGGGCACTATTAAATAAATGTTGATAATATACTATCGAGTTTCCTAAAAATTGAGTCGGGTAGGTATACCGGGGATTGTTGCATAATGTATGAAAATGTTGGTAAGATTGACATTTTCAGTAAATTAACGCGACCAGTCACGGTCAGCGGTAACTTGTTCCAGGTTTTAAGTTTTTTACAAAGGTATTCCATTAATGGGTCTATATTTAGGGAAATAAATTCACTTGAATCGCTTGAGATCCATATCCCTAAATATTTAAAAGTCCTCTCAATTAAAAACTCGGGTGTTCCTCCTATAACATATCCATCTCCCCTTAAATGGGTAACAACAAAGTTTTATCTTTTCAAGCATTAACAAGCAATGACTATATTTTGCTGTTTTTTTTTTATTGTTCAATATCCAGAATTTCTGTAATTACCACTCAAGAAGGTATAAGAGATTATACTTTCCCATCAGAGAGACAATACACAGTGCCACCTGCTGTCTCTGGATTGTAGTTTCAAAATAATACCTAATCTGTAGCTGTTGTTACACTCCAACCAGATTATTGTCATGCCTGAGGGATTTGTCTAACCTGTTCTGCCGTGTGGCTCTGGTGCTGGAGAGAAATGGAAGCATGGAGGCTTGATGGGTTTCTCTGCATAGATAGTAGACCCTCACAGAGGGTATGAGAGTTCAGTTCAAGCGTGGCTAGCTAGCGGAGAGTTCAGGAATGGAAAAAAGGAGGTCACAATATGTGAAAAAAGTCCAAAGGTCCACAAAGACCAGGCCTGAGTCTTTGAATCGGCTATAACTGAATGAGCTGCTGGAAGTGGCTGGAACCGAAGGAGATAATGGAATCGGCTAGTACTGAAGGAGAGTAGTTATAGAATGTGTCCAATGGTGACCATCAATGGTGAAACCAGTCTTGCAAGGTATTCTGCAGGCATGGCAGAGTTGAGGGAGCACCAGAAGTGATAGAGGGTGCTACCCTGTACTACTGCACCAATGGAATCTTAAGCGGGCTGGTACTGATGGTTGCAAGGTACCAGTAGATGGAAATGAGGTACTGATCCCTTTTACCATGCTGAGCTGGAAGGTGTACCAATGGAGCAGACACTGTGGGAGAACACCAGTGTTACCCGGAACCGATGGTGGACTTTGAAGGTGTCTGGAATTGTTAATGAAACTCCAATGGTGACTGGTATTGCGGATGGTACACTAATGGTAAGTGGTGATGCAGATGGTACCTCAATGGTGTTCGATAGTAATCAATAGTGATGTTCTTGGAATCAGCTGGAAATGAAGGCACTAGGAATTGGCTAGAACCAAAGGGAGCAAGGCGGTGCACCAGGATGGAGACTTGCACCAAGATTCTCAAATTCAGAGAGATTACCACAGGAGCTAAACCACAGGATGCAGCTAGGCTGGGGACATCATGGCACTGGCAATTTGGGAGTGGTTTTCTGATGCTTTGTATAGGAACCAGTGCCAGGTGATTGGCTGCAGTGGTCACATGAGAAACAGGTAGTACAAGACTGGCTGTGGAGAATCATTTCACAAAATCAAAGATGGCTAGCTCATGTTTGGTTCTTGGAGGGAAACCTGGCGTGGTTCTTGCAGGCCTGAGGCCTGTGATGATGGCGGAGAAGCAGAATGCTATGGAGAGCTGTGACTGGTAACAGCTATTGGCAGAGAGGTGTGCAATTCTGCTGCAGCGTGTACAGCGCTGGATGCACGCTTGCAGTGGTCCGATTTCACCCCCAGGTTTGTGCATGCGATACACATGCGATGTATTGCATGCAACCCTGTTCCCTGCTCCAAGGAGGTGGGTCCAACCTCCAGATCCCGTCATTGCGCACGGGACTGCGCATCGGGTCGGATGCCAAACAAATCTGATTTGGGCTGATTTCTCGGCCCGATCCATTGTAATCTGGTCAAATTACCCCAAATCGGTCTAGTGTATGGGGGCCTTTACAGACATTAGGTAAGAGATAGCAATTAAAGTGTTAAAAAAAATACTGAGGACACTAACATTTACAATGCTATTCACACTTGTGTGATGCCTTGGGGCTATGCTGGTCTGGGGGGTCCCGTGTTTTGAACCTGAACCTTAGGAATGTTAAGGACCCACCTGCTGAAGTCACTTGGCTGTGGTAGGTGGGCCTATATTTTTGGGCCAAAAAGGATGCTTAGAACCTCAATTGTTTTCCATGTTAAATTGAGCTTATTATAACTGTTCCTACATTAGGTTTAGGAATCACAATAATAATAATAATAATGATGGTGATAATAAAACATTACAAGGACAAATACAGAAACGTAGCACTAACATAGGCGCAGCCAAAGAGCTACTAATTATTTTTCTGCGTTGACGAGGAGTGGGAGTGCCAGGGATTTTGTACAGACGGGAGTGTGCGACAGCCTGTGTGTGTCAGCGTCTGTCCGCTTGTGCAATTAGTGGCCCGACACTGAATACTTTGTGCATCTACAGTATATTTTAATCCTCGGTTGATCTAAAGCTGGCATTGAATAGAACGCACAGTATACCTGAATCCAGAAAAAAGCAATATTATTTTAAATCCTCCGGGGTTATTGGAGCCTGGCGCTCAATGTGCTGCTGGAGACTGATACCGGCGAATCATGCGAGATAAGAAACTCCATTTATCACAGCATTTTGGCTGTAAAACTGAAGCCAAACACTATATCAGGTTTATTACAGGAAGAATTCCCATCTGTTTTATGGGTAATGCAGATAAATATGGGGAACGGCTTGGCCTAGTTTTGCAGTTGAGGAACGGATTCCTGATAGAACTGTGCGAGCGTACTACAAGCCCCAGGCCTCCCGCTTATACATTCAGGTTCTGTCTGAGTGTTTTATAACGTTTCTGTTCTTCTACCGGCTGCGGCTACGAGTTGGGCTCTCGCTGTGTTCTAATGTCCTCAGCCATTACGCAGCAGATTACTGAGCACTTTTATGCCTTGAAAATCCCTTTAAGTATCGAAATAAATCAGCCAATTGCATAACACCCAGTATTCTATTCTATAGACCCCTCTGCTCGATGAAAAAGGGGGATTAGTTATATGCAGGGGAGGCTCCAGAAGGGGCAGCAGCACAGTCCAAAATTCAAATAAGGGAGCCACACCCACTGCCGCCAACTGCCATTCCAAACTGACTCACTGGTAGACAGGGCCGGATTTACAATGGGCCTGATGGAGCTACAGCTCCAGGACCACTCTACAAACAGGCCCGTTTTGTAGATGAGGACTGGGACTTTCCAACCAGCCCAGCCCTGCGTTGCTAGCCCCCCCGGAACCTGAGATACTGCCAGGCAAAGCTGGAACGTTTTCCCCATAGGATAACCTGGGACCCGCTAATTCCGACCCCCACCCAGTTCCAGTTCCGACAGCCCCCTGGCATCACAGAAGCTCGAGGTTGATTTCATTCGAGTTGAGGGCCTACAATCTGATACCAGACAGGTTCATATGTGTTAATTGGTTCCAGAGATATTGCGGATAAACCAATTTTTTTATTTCTGAAATGTAATTTCATGGCTGTTCATGTTTCTGAGGGCAGATTGCTCTGGAACCAAATGGCCCAGTTTAATGGGACCAAAATCATTTGAAGCCCACTTAAAAGTTCTTCAATATGATACTGGTAATGGTTCCGAAGCTATAGCCGGTTAAATGATATAGCTGGTAAAAGGGGGGCAGCGTTGGTATACTCTCCCGTTCACACCAGAAAATGCAGGGACTAGGCTGGTCTAAAATGGGGCAGTCCGGGAATGTCCCTGCATGATCCTGGGACCCAGGGCCGCCACTAGTAATTTTGGGGCCCGGGACTGACCTTCAGTCCGCCCCCCCACCCTCCGCTCCCGCAACACAACACACACACCCCCCTTCCCCGGAACTCACCTCAGCTGACCTTACTCTCGGTGAACACACAAGCCACAACACAGGCACAGTGCAGCCTGCAGAGCGCCGAGACCCTCTGTGTCCTAGGTTCGGCGCTCTGTAGGCGGCACTGTGTATAGTGCATGCCTGGCTGAGGGGCCGCCGGTTGGGGGAGGTGGTGGGAGGGTGTAACTGTGGGCAGCTGCCCGGGCCCATCCAGAGGCCGGGGCCCAGGACAGCTGTACCCACAGCACCCCCCTGTCGGCGGCCCTGCTGGGACCATATTCCTGTTTAAGTTCCTGCATTTTCTGGTGTGAAGGGTATTATTTCAAATAGCCGGAACCTGCAGTGCTCTGAATACAGCCGGGTAGCCCCACCTACCCAGCTGTCAATGGCTGTCACTTCTGCCCGACGGCGGCTGTCCCCCAGTTACCATGAGCATGTATTACCCCTGGGCAATGAGCATGTAATCCCACATGGCAATGAGCATGGAACCCCTGGCAATGAGCATGTAGGTAAGCAGCACTTATGTAGCATCATTTTTAATAGGCATTATGGTGTTTGGCATAATACATAATGGAAATGATGGTGTGTGGCTTAACATGTAATGGGCATTATGGTGTAAAATTTTAATGCGCACCTCTGGCGCGCAATGTCCCTGTTTGTGACGCATATTGGCTCAATCCGTTTGGTATAGTGTGTATTTTGGCTCAATCCATATGCCAATCTGTGTGGCATAACGTGAATTTTGACTCAATCCGTGTGCCATAGTGTGAATTTTGGCTCAGAGGCAAGTACAGTATAAGGGGTTACTATTGTGTTGCATGATTTGTATAAGGGGTATATGGTGTGGTAAACTTATGTGACCACATAAAAGGTGCTGAAATGTTGTCTACCAAGTTTTGGTTTTGCAGTATATCTCCCTGCATCCTGTGTCGGATTTTATAATATATATCTATACAGTATATATATATTTCCTACTTTCCTGCCACCGTATAGAATGGACTCACCCCTAAGGGGGTAAACCAGATTTGGAGGGAGTGTGCATATTTATCATCCGATTCTCTCAGTGCTGGCGATAAATGGTCGGCACTAAAGCCCAAAGTCTGCAGCCGCCGCTGGAAGGTAATTATATTCTATTTTCCCTCTTTTCTGTGCCAGGGCCTTGCATATGCCAACCTTTTTTCCATTTTCCACCCTATACTAAACCCTTTGCATTTTTCCCATGCCAGCCCCCTGCCTTTTCCAGCACACACACACACACACACACACACACACACACTTTTATATATAAGTTGAAAGTATTTACACAAATAGAGACACACCCATGAGCAGACCACCCAACCAGAACACTGGTCACGCCCCTCACATTATTAGGTGCTGGCCACAACCCCTATGATTGCGCATAATAGGCCCTTGATCATTTTCAGCTCCCGGCCCATTTACACCTTAATCGGCACTGCTGGCAGAGGGTGTGGCTCCCCTGTTCGAATTTTGAACTGCGCTGCTGCCCAATCTCTGGGGCCGCCACTGCTTAAATTAGTTCACTTTTGTTCATGTCGACTTAAAGCACGTCAACCTTTTTCATATGTCGACCTTTTGCCTGTCAACCCATAATTGTCTACCTATTGACCCATACTCACTCAGCCTTCCCTGTGCACTGGATGACAGCCCTGCTTATGCACGTGGCACACCTCCCAACATTGGTGGCAGTGGCGGAGGAACACAGGCTTGCGCCAAAATTAGTGGGTGAGGCCTCTCATAAAGAGGCGTGACCTATGCCCGCCACGCTCCTGCAAGGCCACATCCCCTTTCTGCAGTGAACAGACACTGTGCGCATAGCAGAGGGTAGTCCCAACTCCCCCACAACCGTGGGAAACAGCCGGCCCCAAGCAGAAGCTGGACCAACCCCCCCCAAAAAAAGGAGATCTGTTCTGCACATGCACAGAAGCCCAAACATCAGATTCGTACATAAACCATGGAGTTTACATATACAGTACATCAGAATGAGGTCCTCTTCTCAGTGGTATGTTTTCCATGATACTTGTAGCAGATAATCACTGAAGTGCACAAACATCGGCGTTGCGCCACCCCTGAATCAGTCCCCGTGTCCCTTGCATGATTTTGCACTGCACATGCCTAGAAAAAGCATAGAGGTTTTTTTTCTTTATAACATAGGATGGAAACGGTGTTTTTGCAGTGGCCAGGAGCAGCTGGTGACGATGGTTACCGTTGCCGGCACTAGTGACTGCGTGTGATTGGCTGTTTGTGAATGCCCTACTGACAGCAATTGGAGTTGTCAGTGTTGTTAAATCTACTGATTTGATTGATTGGGAATGCGTTTGATTTTGACGCCAGATCTCCATCAACTGCATCGTGTAATTTCCCAGAATTGTTATTGCCTTCTCATTCCAAGTATTACCATTATGATACCAATAATCAATCCACGGTCAAGGTTTACTGGCATCCTGTAACATCTTCCCATTTTGATTTTTGACCTGAACAACAACGGAACCTCTTGACCTTGATGCTTGTATGCATTCATGTTTGAGTGATCAGATTTTGTATGAAGAACAGATCTACTATGACTTCTTCCCTAGAGAATTCACAACCGATCAGGCCCGCCATCAGGAAGTTTGGGGCCAGGGACTTATTTCCAGTCCGGGCTCCTGGGCCCCCCTCCTCGCTTGACTTACCGTAACCCGGCACCTTCTCCCCCATCTACTCCTCCACTGTGCTGCAACTCAGGATGCTGGCGGCCAATTAAAATGCAGCACCGGCTGGTGAGCCAATCAGAGCTCACGTACCGGCAGCCGCTCTGATTGGCTGCCATTACGCGAGCTCTGATTGGCTCAAAAGCCAGTGCAGCATTTTAATGGGCTACTGGCGTCCTGGGTTAAATAAGCTTCTGCTCCAGGACCTGCTTTGTTCAGTGCAGCGGAGGCAGTCAGGGGGTTGCGGTGGGCAAAATGAGTTACCCGGGTCCTTCCAGAGGTCGGGGCCCAGGACAGCTGTATCCACACCACCCCCCTATTGGCAGCCCTGCAGCCGATCCACCTTGAGCCCCCCAAGAATTTCCCAACACCTGTGATTTGGTCACTTTTCACGCAATTTCTCGGCCCAATCTGTCAGAATCCGGTGACTAGTGGCCAAATCGGACAATTGTGTGGCCAGATTGACAGTTACCAGTTGTATAAAAGTTGTAATATCCAGCTGCGGCACTTCCATGCTTGTAGGAGGAGCCGCTGCTTCTAACAGGAGACAATCAGCCCCAGCCAGACGGTTTCCAGGTGCTAGCACTGGCAAATGCGCTGCACCGCAGCCCATAGGTAAAATCCACCACTGGTAATATCCATTTATAAGTATAGTATAGCATTTATCTGCGTCATGTGATGGGCACACATATGCCAATCTTATTTGACAATACCTACACAGCAGCTGTATTTGGGAAGCGATTTCGCACACCTGTGATAGACTGTATAACATCGTTTTATTGCTGGGCTCTCATCTCGGATTTCCATGAGAAGGAGACAGCAGTGACATCTGTCAGAAGACCGTAACGTGACATAAATTAACATTCTGAGCATTATCTTCAAAACAGAGTTGGAGACTGGAGCAGACGGCAGCTGACAGGGAATTCTGCACTCTCATTACAGAATCTGCATATTTCCCAGGCCCTATGGGGGAATTTCTATAAAAAAAAAACAGAGCTTGCAAAAAAAAAAAAAATAATAATGTTGGTAAACTGATGAAATAACATATTTTAAATTCAAATGACAGTTAAAACGAAATGTTCACTTGTTTCCTACACTGTGGGGAAAAGTTACAGCCGGCACTTTGCTCCGAGGCCGATTCGCGGCAGGTTTCAGCTGCAAACCATTACATTTACTAAAGGTCGTTTTAACCTTGAACACTGAAATCACCATCAATAGATTTCAACAAGGCGATTCTGATGGAAGAATGTGGCGCTTTTATAGTGTTGCACAAATGCCTGAGATTAGGGTTAGCACCTTTGTGTTGAGTAATTCCCAGACAGTGACCCGCCCCCTGATCCACCCACAGCCCACCCATTCACCCACCCACAGCCACACCCTTTCGACCTGCCTTATCATGTTTTTTTAACCTTTATTCTATCCTTGATTTTGCACTGCTAATGCCACTTACATGTTACGTCACACACTGTGATTCCCATTACACATTATGCCACACAGCGTGATGCCCATTAAACATTATGCGACAATCCGTTATGTCCATTGCACTTTATGCCACACACAGTGATGCCCATTACACATTATGCTTCACACGGTAATTCCCATTGCACATTATGCTACACACCGTAATTTCCATTACACATTACGCCTCACACCATGATGCCCATTACACATTATGCCAAACATTGTGATGACCATTACACATTATGCCTCACACTGTGATGCCCATTACGCCACACACTGTGATGCCTATTACACTGCACACTGTGATGCCCATTACACATTATGCCTCACACCGTGATGCCCATTACACAATATGCCACACACTGTGATGTCCATTTACACATTATGCAACACAGCATGATGCCCATTACGTATACCCCACACCATAATGGCCATTACATATTATGCCATATAAATTCTGCTTACCAACATGGTAATTGCAAGGGGTTTCTTGTCCGATGCCAGGGGCTTTATGCTCTTTGCCAGGGCTTTCATGCTCGCTGCCATGGGGAGTGAAATGTCTGTTGCCAAGGGGGAGTGTGAATGCCTGTTACCAAGGGGAGTGTAAATGCATGTTGCCAATGGGGAGTAAAAATGTGTGTCATTGCCAAGGGGGAGTGCAAATACTCATTGCCAAGGGGGAGTGCAAATGATCGTTGCTAAGGGGGAGTGGAAATGCTAATTTCCAAGGGAGAGTTTAGGAGCGGTGACAGATAGCGGCATTGCTGCCCGGCAAAGAATGTTGCTGCACAGCCTGGTGCGGTTGTATCAGACACCAGAGCAGGTCTGCGCTATTTGAAATCTCGCACCAGCTTTAGGAGCAGCAGCCAATCAGGAGCCACCACTGCCGCTTGTCCTGATTGGCTGCCAGAACATGAGTAGGTGCGAGATTTGAAATAGCCACAGACCTTCTGATCTAGCTGGCTACCTCTCTCCTGGTGGAGGTGCACGTCTCCCTCCTGTCCTTATCCTGGATATTGTATAGCCCAGCAACGCAACCCCTCCGGTCTCTGGACACCTGGCTTAATGACCGGACTGTCCGGAGTAATCCCGGATGGGTGGTGACCATACGTGAGATCCATACAGCTGTGCTCTTTGTTAAAAAAAATTTTTTTTATTTATCGGCAGCAGTCATGCCCCACCTACATAATTCCAGGATAGGAGAGTATATCAGTAGTCATGCCCAAACCTAAATGATGCCAGGATAGGAGAGTATATCAGCAGTCATGCCCTAATCTACAAGATGCCAGTATAGGGGAGTACAGCATATCAGTAGTCATGCCCCAACCTACATGATGCCAGGATAGGGGAGTATATAAGTAGTCATGCCCACACTTACAACGCCAGGATCGGAGAGCATTTCGATTGTCATGTTCTACCTACATGATGTCAGGATAGGAGAGTATATCAGTAGTCATGCCCCCAACCTACGGGATGCCAGGATAGGAGAGTATATCAGTAGTCATGCTCCATCCGCTCTGATGCCAGGATAGACACTTGAATATACTTTGTACATATATTGCTTTATACTGCACAGAACTATGGTCTATTTTCTACAGCAAAATTCTGATAATGCGATACATTTTCATAAATATACTATGAGTAAAAATATATATATATATATATATATTTTTTTTAAAAAGGGGCACAAATCATTAACTATGATTAGCCAAGCCACTGTTGTAGCTAGCCACGCCCTATATAAATGTTGGCCACACCCTCTGCAGAGGCTGACCACACCCCATATAGAGGCTGACCACATGCCATATAGAGGTTGGCCACACCCCATTTAGAGGCGTGGCACACCCCATATAGAGGTCTGACACTGGGTGAGTATGGAAGCAGTCACACCTCAGTCCCACACTGCTCCTCTGCTCTCTCTATCTCTGTATTGCAGACTCCGACCATGCTTGTGAAACAATTTCTGCAGCCGACAGTCACTAAGGGGTCTGCTAATCTTCCTGTGCCTCTGCCACACCAGACGCTCATATCAAAATGTTTTGTCATAAAATGAACACATTAATATATCTGTAATTGGCTGCAGACGTTAATTGCGTTGCTGGGTTGTCTTAGGACAATGCTGCTTTCCTTTAAATGTTTCTTTTAATGCACAAGAACCTGGAGTGACACATACAGAGGTAATAAAAAAAACTCTCCGCCCCCCCCCCCCTCTCTCCCAGGCAATAAGCTCAGGTATCGCTGCCAAGCCCCCACCTGCCATCTGCCGTCCTGTCTCAGTATCCGGCAGCCCGCGAGGAATTACATTCGGCTGCCTACAACAGCTGCCCATCTTTTTCCCCTTTCTTGCAATTTAATACTAGTAAGAGATTTTTTTTAATTTAAATTTCATCTTCCTTGAACCCCTCATCCCTCCCCCCCCCCCCCCCCCAAAAAAAAAAAAACAAGTAGGGATTAAAATCTGATTAAATTGGAAACATAACCACAGCGCTGGAGACGATGATGGTGCTGCGTCGCTGGATATTTTATGTGGTGCGCAGGGCGAAGAAGTGATTGAATTCCGCACTCCGCTAAAGCGCTGAGGTAACAGCTTCCACAAGATTTGTGATTACAGAAAGGATTTGGAATCTGCATGATGAAATTTGTGCGCTCAGTTAGGGAGAGAGATGAGAGCAGACATTTCCGTAATATAAAATGAATAAAGATTACTACCTGGGGTTATTACTTAAACCGTAAAAAGGTGAGGTGCTTAATGTTTACAGAGCTCAGGCGAGACAGGTATTACACACATCTCAGCCTATTAATCAAACTACCTGCAGTTCATTACATGCTGGATTTCATGCCTGGACAAACGCGCAATCTCCCCGCCTGATGTATACATTTGGCCAGTCCATTTATTTTATTTTTCTGCATCCAAGTGGGCAGATATTTTCTCCTGTATTGAGCCCAAACGATTGTCTTAGATTGTAAAATAATTAGTATTGTGGTTATCTTCCTTTGTTGGTATGGCGTCACAGATTCTGCTGCACCTGAAATGCCTTTCCACTTAGGGATTTGAAGGAGGTGGAAGGAGGAGGACACAGGCAGGCCAGGAAGGGGAGGAGTTGGGTTGGAAAGAGGAGGAAGGTGGGTTGGGGAAGATGAGGGAGGAGGGGTAGGGAAGAGGAGGGAGGTGGGTTAGATAGAGTAGGGAGGTGGGTAGGAAGAATAGGGAGGTGGGAAGGGAAATGGAGGGAGGTGGGTTTGGAAGAGGAGGGTAGGTGGGTTGGGAAAAGGAGGGAGGTGGGTTGAGGAAGAGGAGGGAGCTGGGAAGGAAAAGGAGGGAGGTGGGTTGAGAAGAGGAGGGAGCTGGGGAAGGGAAAAGGAGGGAGGTGGGAGGGGAAGACGTAGAAGGTGGGATGGGAAGAGGAGGGAGGAAGTGGGTTGGGAAGAGGAGGTAGATCGGTTGAGAAGAGGAGGGAGGCTGGTTGAAAAGAGGTGGTAGATCAGTTTGGAAGAGGAGGGAGGTGGGTTGGGAAGAGGAGGTAGATGGTTTGAGAAGAGGAGGGAGGCTATCTGGAAATAGGTGGTAGTTGAGTTGGGAAGAGGAGGGAGGTGGGTTGAGAAAAGGAGGGAGGTAGGTTGTGAAAAGGTGGGAGGTAGGTTGTGAAGAGGGAGGTAGGTTGTGAAATGATGGAGGTGGGATGGGTTAAAGGGGGAGGTGTGATGATAAGAGGAGGTAGGTGAGTTGGGAAGAGGAGGAAGCTGGAAAGAGAGAAAGAGGGAGGCAGGTTAGGAGAGGAGTAAGATAGGATAGAGAAGAGGAGGGGAGATGAGTTGGGAAGAGGAGTAGATGGGTTGAGAAGAAGAGGGATACTGGTCGGGAAGAGGATGTAGGTGAGTTGGGAAGAGGAAGGAGGCAGATTGGGAAGAGGGAGGTAAGTTGGGAAGAGGAGGGAAGAGGGTTGGGAAGAGGAGAGAGGAGTGGTTTGGAAGAGGATGGAGATGGGTTGGGAAGATGAGGGAGCTGGGAAGGGAAAAGGATAGAGATGGGTTGGGAAGAGGATGTAGGTAAGTTTGGAAGAGGAGGGAGGAGGGTTGGGAAGAGGAGGGTTGGGAAGAGACTGGAGGAGTGTTTTGCAAAAGGAGGGAGCTGGGAAGGGAGAGGATAGAGGCGGGTTGGGAAGAGGGAAGAGGAGGGAGGTTGGGAAGAGGAGGGAGGTGGATGAGTGGAGGAGGGAGCTGTGTTAAAAAGAGGAGGGAGGCTGGTTGGACAAGGAGGTAGGTGAGTTGGGAAGAGGTAGGTGGGTTGGGAAGAGGATGGAGAAAAGTTGGGACGAGGGATTATGTGGGTGAGGAAGAGAAAGGAGGCAGGTTGGAAATAGGAGGGAGGCAGTTTGGGAATAGGAGGAAGACCGGTGGGGAAGAGTAGGGAGGTAGGTTGGAACGAGGAGGGAGGTGGGATGGGAGGAGGAGGGAGGCAGGATGAGAAGAGAGAGGCAGGTTGGGGAGAGGAAATACTTGGGTTGGAGTGAGGAGATAGGTGGTTTGGAGGTCTGAATGATACAGATTTCAATTTCGTCTAAAATGGATACAGGGGTGTAGCCATGAGCCTCCAAGCTCCTTCCCAACCGTTTCTTCCTTCCCTGCATGATCCACGCCCAGTATGAGCTTCCCCCTTCTTCATTAATCCATTTTCAGCATCTTACATAGTTCATCCTCTTCTCCAGCACCAAGATAGATGCCTGGATGCTGCTTATTCCATATGTGCTTTAAACTTGAATTGGGATGTTTGCTCGCTGAGTCTAGTAAAAAGTTGATGGCTAGGTGTTTCTTTTATGATGCCTGATCATAGAAGTAACACCTAGCCATCAACTCTTTACCAGACTCAGCGAGCAAAAATCTCAATTTAAGTATAAATAACATATGGAATTTCCAGCATACCGGCATGTATCTTGGTGCTGGCATGACTATCGGCCATTGATAGTCCTCACTTATGTGCCATTAGTATTTTATGCTTGTAGCAGGATACCATACAGTATGTGTAAAATCATGAGAAAGTGATGGACCAATCAGGGAAGGGGCAGCATGTGACAGGGGCAGGGCTTAGCTCCATGTGCCAGAAAAAAAAAATCTCTGCCATTGATGGTGGAGAAACATTGAATCATTGACCATGACATACGGCAGCAATGGCATATGTTATACAGTAAATGGTAGGTGATGCCTCTGTAGTACGACATTTTGGAAATGGGCAGCCTTGCATCAGTTGTAATCGGAAAGTTTAAACACTGGGGTCCCCGACAGATGTCATGATCATCCGTTATGGAGTGCCCCTGTTAACAATGAGACGCGGTTCCTAGTTCCAGTTGCAGGACCCTAGTATGGTCAGTTGTTTTGACCAATGACCCCAGTTCAAGCTATTTCGGGCTGATCATTATGGCATTGAGATATAGATATAGTCATGCCCTGAGGGGGCGGGGCTGGCACAGGGAGGAGCCTTGTTACAACACCGAGCCTAGAAGAAGTATATGTTACAGTATGGGCCCCATTCAGACCTCGCAGCCCTGCCGATTATCAGATGGCCATGCATGTGCACAGTACACTGTGCACATGCGCAAGCCAGCTGTACGAACGGATATACAGTAGAGAAGGCTAACCCTTACTGTCCGTATGCAAGGTGATTGACAACCCGCATCCATTTGGTTGAGGTAAGGCAGAATTTTCTGGGAGTGGCCCCAGAAAACGCAGGAACGTTCCTCGGCCTTTGGGAGGGAGGGCCGCGGACGTTATCATCGGCCTCCTTCTCCCCACGCCCATCACAGCGCTGAGTAAGTATAGACTGATTACTAATGGATTTCCTCCCTGTGTGCACGGCTGCAAAAGCATTTGCAGCCACACACATGGGCGGGATTTAACTTGATCGGCGTAGGGCGGCCTTTACCTACTCACTGGGCTCCGAAAACTCGCACTCGCTCTGTATTGTACAGCGCCCCTTTAAGAGCCTACAATCTGTTTATTTTAATCTGTGCAGTTTAGATTTCTTATTATGAGAAATTTAAATAATAGTATTTTTCTTAGGAGACGATATACGCAGTAATAATTATTTCCCAATTAAATGATATCATTATATTTATATTATACGTAGTATGGGATTTTGTTTGATTCTTTTCTCACAGAGGAATATACATAATTAGCTTGGCATTTCCAAAGTTCTTTATTTTTTTTTAATTAAAAAGTAATTACTTTAGGTTCTAATTAAAATGTAAGCGCAGTGAAATAACTGCTGTACGAGCCATCTATATATAACAGGACTGGGTGACTGCTCTCAGCCCTAGATGTGGCCGCTAATATAGAAGATAAACAAAAAACGTATAGAATCCCCTTCAGTGTGGACACACGCTAATTACATAGTGGGGATGATTAGGAGACACAAGCCAAGTCCAAATGTGGCCACATTGTGAATTCAAAGGGATTGTGCATCATAACATACAGTACATGCATTTATTCACAGGCACCACGCCAATGTCATAGCCAGCACTTACACCTTCGGTACCCGCATAGGAAATGGGCATCCAAAATACATATGCACAATAAACCAGTGGCGGATTTGACCCAGAGGCTGCGGCGCCCCAGTAAAAGCGGCCCCTTGCAGGGACTGCCTAGCAGTGGCAGTGACTTCTCATAGGCAGGGCCAGATTAAGGGTCTAATGGGCCTGGAGCTGAAAATATTCGAGAGCCTATTATTACTGGAGTGGGGGAGGTGAGTCCAATACCATGTAGGTATGTAGACTCCATACACTATACCTTACCTCCCAACATCGAGGAGGCAGGAGGACAGACGCTGCTGCGCGCCTGAGGTGCACCCCGGGCAGGACGCAGGAACATCCCCAAAATATGGGGCGCTCCTGTGAAAAGCGGAACAGTTAGGAGGTATGCTATACACACCAATGTCTCTATAAATATAAAAAAGTTAAAAAAAAAAATGCAAAAATGTGAAAAACAGGAATGTCATTTTAATACTTAGGATTTATGGCCAATCATGTGACCAGCTGGTGTCTGTCTGGTGATCGTCCTTCTGTCATGGGGATGGGCCTTTTTTATGTGTAGTCCTGGAGTTCCATCCGCCCCCAATTGTTATTCTGGCCCTGTCCATAGGAAGCACTCCTGCGAATCACAGCCAGACAGGTAGACACAGGAGGAAGCATATATCCCATAGTTCAGACGTTGAGGATTCGGACGCCCACTTGGCCCTGCTGCACGTGTGCCCGAAAAGGGGCGTGGCCTCTTGGAAAGGTGGCGTGGCTTCACAGAAATGTTGGTGATCGTAAAGTAATACACTTGTTTTCCCGCTGTGGGGGCATGGCCAGCGTTCTGGGAGCTCCTGATCATCCCCCCTGTCTCTCTGTCTCCTGTAAATCGATGCAGAGCGCATGTGTCTATTCTCTGCTGTGACAAGGTGAGTCCCAACTTCCCCCTTTATCGTGGGACACTGCCGGCCCCAGGTGGGACAGTCACAAAAAACGTGACTGTCCGACGGAAATAGGGACAGTTTGGAGGTACAGTATGGGGAAGTATTTTCTTCCCCTGGGACCGCCAGTCCCACCAGTGATAGTAGAGAAAGCACTTGTCATTGGAAGCCACTCCCCTGTTATAACATCAGCCCTATATGGCTGGTATAGGCTGCAGTCTGAGAGCTGTCATACAGTATTTACAAACACACCAGACGTTGTCCGGCCCTTAGGGGGTCATTCTAATTGACTCAGTAAGCTGCGGCACTGCCCCACCGCCTAGGCTAGTAACTGAACCCATCCACCGCCGTATCCCCTCGTAACCATGTGCGGGGTTATGTTAAGTTAAGACACATCCCTCACATGTGCCCACAGCAGGAGAAATCAATCGATGGTTGCCAAGCATCGAATTATTTTCCCCTCTCGTCGCAAATATAAGTCAATTGAGACTGACTCATATTTGTGGCCACTGGGACGAAGAAAGAGTGGGCGGCTGATGTGACATAACCATCAGCCTGCCCACGCACCCATGAAAACGCCAAGCGTTCTCATGTCCCAGCGCTGCCACCATCCCATTTGCCATCAGGACAGGTGTCGAATTCGGTTCACTCCTTGTGAACCAGAATTGACCCCCTAATCTCATATCCTAAGCAGCATTTTCTTGCCCTGCTCTCCGCTGTAATTAGAACCGTACGTCAGCCGACATGATAATGAGTTTCCAGGTGAAGGAATCAGCCTCATCTCCTCTGACACCGTCTCTTGGGTTTCATCGCGTTACTGGGGCCTGAGCGGGCCCCCAGAGCCAGCCGTCTGTGGAATAAAAGTTTTATTATTGAATGGCAATGTGCTGCTTGCGGTGCATTAAATCAGGTATTATGAAGTGCTGAAATGCTAACTGCCTGCTATTGATTCCTGCGGACTGGTGATAGAGAGGAGAATGCATCGGTTCCACTCTCGGCTTGTTGTATCCACCCGGCTTTATCAGTCCGTCAAAAGGAAATTTCTTGCAAGAAATTCAATAAGCTTGAGAGTGAGAAGGTGGGGGCCGGAGGTGTGCGCGATGGGGCCTCTCGGATCTCAGAGTATATGGCATTCACAGATCGCGCACGTGTTGGAAATATGAAATCAGTGTTTGAAAAGCCAGAGATAGGGTTATAGAGATACTTTACACTGTATATATGCCAGCAGAGAGACATTAAAGGTGGCCATACACACGCAGATTTATCTTCAGATCTGACTGGTGGGAACTAAAACACGGGGCCTTATTCTGATCGGTGCGGCCGGATCCGATTATGCGGCCAGGACCGTGCGTGCGAAACCCCGCCTTCCATACGGATCGCAAACTCCGTCCGCACGCGGTAAGAAGCTGGCCGAACGGACCGCACGTGTATTTTTCACGGAATACGCCTCCTCCATCTAAGGGAACCTCCCCCATCATTCGATGGTCGCAGACCATCGAATGCAGGACCGAGTGGTCCACCAGCTCCCGCAACCTCAGACCACACGGACATTTTTCCGTGCAAAAGCAGGGATCTGGGCGGGCAGCTGACATCCGGCGATGTCATATGTCCGCCCCCTACACGTGCGTCACGGCCGCATTACCATACGTACGCCCAGCGTTTGCATGGGAACGCCCATGAAACGCGGAGCGTATGCATATGGTAATGAGCCCAAATAGCCCTTCACGCCCCTCTCCACCCCCTGTTCGGAGTGTTCACATACAGTAGGAGCAAGTTTCATCTTTGCTCCTTCGGCCATGGCTAGCCATGACTATTCTATTGTTCTCAGCTGCAATACGTATTGTATTGCAGCTGAGAACAATAGAATAGCCATGGCTAGCCATGGCTAGCCACGCCCAAAGGAGCAAAGATGAAACTTGCTCCTACTGTATCATGCGGGATTTGGCCGTACGCCCCGCTCGTACATGCGCAGAGACGCCTCTGCACATGCGCAGACACAAAACATCGGCGGACCGAACGCACGCGGATATATCCGCACCGACCAGAATAAGGGCCATGGTTATGAATGAGAGCAAATGACAGTTGACCATTTGCTTGGAAATGCTGGAAAACTGACAAACTGTCACTCATCCATAACCATGTTTTTGTTCCAACCAGCCAGATCTGAAGATAAATCTTACTAGTGTATGGGCACCTTAAGGCTAAGTTAGGGCTCTATGTATAGTACAAGCCTTTGCAGAGAGATAAAGTGGATGGAGATAAAATATCAACCAACCAGCGCCTAACTGCCATTTTGCAAACACAGCCCATAGCAGATAGGAGATGATTGGTCGGATCTTTGGGTCTAATTTAGATCCATATCGCACAAAGCCATCCTGCGATAAAAGCCAGTGACAGCTTTTCATCGTTGGCTGTTTGCAAACTGATTGACAGTTGGCTTCTCTGGGCGGCACCCGGCTGTTTTCAGGGAGTGTCGCAGAAAATGCAGGTGATACACCTCTGACGTTAGCTCTGGCTCCGAACTATGCAGCCACACAGGTGGGAAATGGGGGGGATCCCATTCAATGGTGATTACGAATGGATTTCCCCATAATTGTGTTCACAGCTGCACACAGGTGGCGGGGGCGGCGGCTAACTGATGGGCTCAATCAGTTAGCCGCTGGGCTCCGGAGATTAGCAGCCAGGTAAGTAGGTCTAAATCAGGCCCTTTATCTCTCTCTGCTTTATCACTTTCTGAGACTTTCGCAGCATGGCGTGTGGACCAAACGCCACTCTCGCACTCACGAGCCTCCCTGCGCGGCTGCGAATAGATGACTGGCATAGTCCTCCGTTTGCAGCCTTGGGTGCATTTCTCCAGCGTATGCAGATCCGAGACCCCTCTAAGCAGGCGGGCAGCTCACATCCGCTGACATCAGCTGCCGCACCCGCATCATCGCCGGATTTCCCTGGGAACACCCAACGTTTTCATGGGAATGCCCTCGAAAAGCTAGGAGTTCCCATGGGCTATGCCCCCTGCTGCTGCCTCACACCTGCACTGCTAGGTGAGAGTGGGACGGCGAACATGTAGTCTGCTGTGCCAGCTCTCACCCTGCGTCTGCACATGCGCAGGTATGCGAACGCACAAGGGACTGATCAAATTAGAAAAAAAAAAGCTTAATACAGAGACCATTCACTGCATGTACAACCACTACTGGTGTTGTGATTCACTTATATAACTTGGGGTACTGGGTGTTGTGTAGTACACCCCCTTATGGTAACCCTCCTCTGCATGAGTGCTGCATCTGTAACCAAAAGGGCAGTGGTGGAACTATAAATTTTACTCCCCCCTGCCAAAAAGTTTGTGGCGCCCCCCCCCAACCCCCCCGGGCTCCTCTCCAGCGTGTTTCCCCAGCGTGTGACGTGATGACATCACACGAATAACGGAGAAGCTGAAGCAGAAGAGAGGAAGAGAGACCAGCAGACACTACTGCTTCCCCTGGCTCCGACGCATCCCAGACCACACCAGCACGCCCATCTGCCTGCCGATCCTGTATACAGTGGCAAATAGCCGGCTCTGTGTACAGTCAATTGAATCAGTGGGGGGGGGGGGGGGGAATTGTCATCTCTGTCATGGCCGCACCCGAGCTGCGGCTGACCCGCCTCCGGTGCTCAGTCAGTGGGCAGTGGCAGGCAGTAGCATGTCAGTGCATCGAGCGGGTGTGGGCATCCACACAGACACCACTGCTGCTTGCTCCCCCAAGCGGCAGCTGGGGCTGCCTTACAGTAGTTACGCCACTGCAGAAGGGCCCCAGAATATGAATGGGGTGCATAGCACATAGGGCCTGATTCAGATGGGATTGCTGGCCTGCACATTCTCTGAGCCCAGTGACCAGGTAAACGCTAACCTGCCAGGGTCTCTCCACCCCCGTGCAAGGCTGTGAATACATTTAACAATCACCCCATGTTCGCAGCGCTGAGTACGTCTACACGTACTCAGCGCTGCAATGGCCTTGGGGCTGCTGACATTAGCGGACCTCCCTCTCAATGGCTGGGCAACACATACATTTATTATGACCGCCCCAGAAAACACCAGCGTGCCGCCCCAAAATGCCCAGCACCTGTAATTCAACGGACAGCTCGTGCATGTGAAGTCATATGATAATCATCAAATTTGCAGCCCAGCGATTGGGTCTGAATTAGGTCCATAGTGCTAAGGGGGTAATTCCGGTTGGTTTGCAAAGCAAACTCCTTCTTTAATGGACAAAACCATACTGCACTGCAGGTGGGGCTGATGTAACATGTGCAGAGTTACCCTTGGGTAGGATGTGTTAAAAATGAAATCTAAATTGCAGTGTAAGAATAAAGCAGCCAGTATTTACCCTGCACAGGAACCAATAACACACAAATCTATCTCTCTCTGCACGTTACATATGCCCCACCTGCAGTGCACATGGTTTTGTCCATTAAAGGAGTTTGCTTTTGCAAACCAACCAGAATCACCTGCTTCTGTGAGTCCAATTATGCAAGCGGTACTGTCACCCAGGTAGGGCAGCCCTGTTCTGGGCCCACAGCTCTTGCTTCTGGCTGCAAAGACACGACGACTGTACAAACTGCATCCATCTCTGAATGAGGCCCTTGATACATACTGTATTGTTCATAAAGTAATAGAACAATGATTGTAGCTGCTGGCAGTGAAAGTGTTATTTATATACATAGAGCCATTGACGCTAATGGAAAGTATATTAATTACTTGCACTTTTGCACCGTTTTAGATAAATGGTTTAGATTACAGTGTCCTCCCTGCATACTCCACACACATATTCCTTAAGCCACTAATGACAAGTACAGTGTACGTATAACATAAAGCCGGTCTGTGCAAACTAAGTAACAAACACACTAATGGGATTGGCCTTAAATGCAGCACAATCAGGAGGGAAGCCTCCTGTGACATCATCATACAGTAGGAAGTCTGCCAGCTCTCAGCCCATTGGCTCTAAGTTATCACATGACGTTATTAAGCAAGTTCTACACCTGCCAACAGACAGCAGCAAATATAACGAATACATAGAGGACACGCAGAAGGCGCAAGAAACGCTTATTGCTTCCTACTCCCCTCTCTCCGCCCGGGTATGGGTGAAAACCGGACCAGGACAAAACCCCGGACCGCCGGACCAGACATTAAACTCTGCATTTTGGAGCTTGTAGAGTCCGGTCCGGGGGGTGTCCTGTCCGGGGGGGCTGCCTGTCACACCTGTCACCAGGTAGAGGAGGAGGGCTAGAATAAAGTCTCCCTGAACGGTCCGGGCATGTAGCAAAACCGGACGGTCCGGATCACACGTGGAGGCTGTAATCTCCCCTCCCCCATGTCCCTGATGATAGCTATCACAGGGACCCCCTCGGACAAGACACCCCCCGGACAGGACACCCCCCGGACCGGACCCTATAAGCTCCGGACTGCAGATTTTGATGTCCTGTCTGGCGGTCCGGAGTCTAGTCCGGTCTGGTTTTTACATAGTCCCTCTCCGCCCTCATTAACATCCGGTGCAGAGGGTAGGGAGAGAGAGAGGAGTAGTAAGTGGGGACCAAGCCAGACATTATGAAAGAGGGCAGGAAGCCCAAGGTACAGAGCCAGTCAGAGCTGGGGGCTGACTCCCAATAGCAAGCAGAACCAAAGAGCTAGGCAGGGTCAGCAGGGTAAAACTCAGACTCCCCTCCCCTGCCTATTAAGAGTATACTACAGGCAGGGGCTTAAGGAAAATGAGGCATATATTGTGGAACCCATTGGGAGCATTCCAAGCCAATGTGCTTTCACATACTGTACCGTTACCATTGGTGATGATATTTATTATTCAGGTGGAGGGAGGTGGAACAGAGCAATGTTCAGCAATCTGTAGAGATGTCTGTGATCTAATAATGTACATCATATACCACAATGTATCAGATAGAGGCCGGGCCATCATAAGCTCTGATGGGCCTGGGTACCGCTGTGGGGGCGTGACTGAAATCTGACAAGGCATGGCCATGCCCCCTTAAAATTTGAATAACCTGGAATGTGTTGCGGTACAGGGAGATAAAAGCAGAGGGCGGAGTTGGCATGCAGGCCACGCCCTTCCTTTCTGCCCCCTTCTGCTGGTTGTGCCTGCATTGGGCAATGACAGATCTCTCTCACTGCCCAATGTGCTGATTGGCTGCGCTGCTATACAGGTGTAGCTATCTGTAGTCAGTAGAGCAGTGGGAGTGACCATAGGCCCAAGCCCAGGTAGAAAGCAGGTCTGAATCCGGCCCATTGTCTCCCACAAAACAGCCACTGCTACGAATACACTGATTTGCCACCCCCATTGCTCCGTGGGCTGCGGTTGCATTTTTTTCTCAATGCAACCACAGATCCACGGCCTTGTGCAAAAGTTGCAATCTGTGATTTTTGTTAATGTGCGTTCTGAATTAGCCCCTGTATACGGTATCTGATAAAAAGAACTGAGCTACAGTACTGGAGTAGGGTAATAGTCTGCAGAATATATGTTTGTATCCGTCAGGAAATGGGTGCAACAATGCAATGTGCTGCAGAGGTCACTAATTATGAACTACGAGGTTCTCGATAATAAAAGAAGTTTTTTTAGTTAATGCGTTCCGAAGCACAAATATCCCAGCCCCGTAGTACTGTGCACAGTATATTTATGTTTCCTCTGTACTTCCTTTAGAGTACTGTGCTTTTATTGTTTGCTGGTCAATGTCCCTTTTTAGAGTTGGTTGTGTTGTGGTCTTCTGTCTGGCCACAATGTACCGGGGTCATCGGGGAGTAAAAGCCACAAGCACTAATGTAATCTGCCGAATGCACTTAAGCGGGAACAGGTTTACATTAGCCTGTAACAACATACTTATTACATTCACTTACGCCCATTTGATTCTGACTTTCCTCCCATAACTCGTCCGTTGTAAATAGCCCATAAAAATTAGTTTAATTTTGCATGAAGTTACTTATCTACTTAACGCATTAACCTGCTGACCTGGTTCCTGGGTTCCTAGATCAGGCTGTGATGAGTTGTTTAATGAGGAATCATTACTGATCATTTTCTTGTCTGGTTATATACTGTCTGCAGCTCGGCACTCCTGGAGTGCACTCCGGGAGTGTGGGAATCCGGCAGCCGAGGGAAGAATAGACGCTGGGACTGTGGTTATTATAATGAGATCTCCATAATGCTTAATACAGCAATAGAATTGGAATCCGCTGCATCGCAAATGTGCCAACTTCACATGCGAAGAACACTTGACAAGCAGAAGTCTAATGGTTTAAGGGTACTTGTGTAGTTGCGCCAACATGGCCGTGCGTCCGTGTCCCCTTGCGGGGTTGCTGCGCTCGCCCACACTACGGGCTCGGTGGCTCGCTACACTCGCCACACTAACTAAAATCAACTCCATGCCAACGTGGATAGTGGGGGTATGAACTATCCACATTGGCATGGAGTTTATTTTAGAAAGTGTGGCGAGCGCCGACCCGGAAGTAGCGCGCGGCCATGCTGGCGCAGTGAAACTACCGTTTTAAGTGACAGCGCTATAAAGTTATAAACTTTTTATAGTAAATCTCACAATGAGACAAATGATCCAACTATAATGTGAATGTATTACAGAGGACGTTGTTATTGTTTAAGCCAAATCACTGAATGTGTCAGGTGTTCTCTCAGTTCTTCCTCTGTATATGTGGCAGTGCCACAGGTATTAGTGTTGGCACAGATAAGTTTGGGGCGGATGGTACTTTAACCCTTTCAGTAGTATGCCTGGAAATTTTCTGTGTTGAGCTGTGCTGCTGGTGCATGCTACCGATTCCTATGTGTGCACCAGTGGTGTCTTCAGTGGTACATAATCTGGAAGCACCACATGGACGGCTTCTCCTCCCCTCATTGATCTCCCAGGTCACTCCCTCTGTCGCTGGCCCCACCTATCACATGCCACTCTCTCTACCGTTGCTCCCCCCTGCCGAGTACCTGGGCACCCAAATACTCAAGCACTCAAATGCGCCCAAGCCCCCGGCAGGGGCAGAAACAGCATGGAAGCATTGGCAGCCCCAGGAAAGCCGCAGCAGCCACTACAGTGATGAGAATGTCTTGGGCAGATGTGCCATGCTCCAGAAAATCCCACCGCTGGAGGAGTTAAAGCTGGAATAGCAGCTGCAGGGGATCTTCCTTCTTCTCTAGCAATTACTCCACAAGCTTTGTATACCTGAGGCTGTAGCAGAGAGGCTAGGCCCATATACACAGTAAAATAATATAACATGACAGTCTTCATAGAATAATCAAGTAGATTTGTTAAAGCGGGCTGGGGTGAGGAAAGGAGTACATAGATATAGGGCAAGTCTCTAGTGTTCACGCTAGGCTGTTTTAGCGGGGTGCTGCGCCCTGCCCGATTTTTAAAGGGCAAAACGCACCCTGTCCATTTTGCGGCGCCCTGCTAAAAGAACCTAGCCTGTCTGTCCCGCTGCGGTCTGCTGCAAGGCACTTCGGCGGGCGGGCAGACATTCGTGATGTCAGCGGGTCTGCCCGCCCCTTCCCCGCCGCGTTCTTAGTACCCATTTTACTACAGCACCCTGCCTCCTGTGATGCTGGAGGGAACACCAAGTCTCTGTATTATGAAAATATTGATCACTACACATATGATAGCAAATTGTAGCCCAACAGCAATGACAATTAAATAATAGTGATATTGGCTTTGTTAACAAATTTATTTTTAATTCACCATAGTTCCACTTTCAATATGGCAATTGTCTTCAGCACTTCACAGTATCAATAACGTAGTACCAAAGTGCTCTTTACATACAAAATTACAGCCTCATAAAGTGGAGCCAGGATTATCACACATTGGCATCAGCATAGGCCAGGTGGCTTGAGAATTTGAGGCTCATCAAAAAGATGTGACTCTATACAGCTACCAACTTGATGTACTTCTTCCATTCTCTACTACATATCTTCCGCCATATAGCAAACATAAACATAGGGCTTTTTAACCTGTTAGTACTTACAAATTCTTGAATATTGTTACATTGGATGGGTTGTACTAGTATTCTAGCACCTGATGGGAGAACTATCAAGCATTGGAGAATACTTGCCTGCCTTCCCAAAAGCTGCGGGATGCTCCTAATTTTTAGGATAGCCCCCCACAGTACCGTAAGAGTATGCAGCTCACCCACATTCTGCCAATTTCCTAGTGAAGCGGGCAGGGTGGTGTAATAATTACAGGCAAGCACTGGTCCACTGTAAGGGGGTGGGGCTAAATATCAGGAGATTGCATCCTTTAGCCCTGCCCCCTCACTGTGGTACCACCAATCCAAGTGTTTCCCTGTGTTGGGGCAGGGCCTAATATCGAGCCAGCTTGGCTCCACCCCCCGGAAGAGGACTACAGTGTTTCCCGAGGAGAGACTACAAAAGTCGGTAACTATGCCTTGAAGAGCGATAAAGTCGACAATGTGCCCAAGACAACCAATGAGCTCCAGTCATTTCATAGTCTGTGCTACAGTAGATAATGCAGTGACAGGTGCGCTACCTCTCACCCCCTGATGAGATTATCTCTATATCCTGGAATTTGCAATGACAAATCCAATAAAGGAAAAGATTTTCAGCACATGGCGCTTCAGCAAAGATGAGGCTTTTACTGTACGCGTTCAGGAATGCACAAACTGTGCCCGCAAGGAACAATGGGGCACCGAGCAAGGTCAGGTGGAGGCTGTGTGCTACGTAGGGACATCTAGCGTCTCCATTATTTGTTTTTCCCTCACATTTTGGTACAACTGCTTAAATATTTAATAAAGGCTGTCTGCAGCCAATTGATTATTTACTCACAGTCCTATCAGCTCCTCTACAACCATTTGTCTAATTATTCTGAAGGCTTGTTTGTTGAGCAGGAGGCATGGGAGCTGGTGATAACAGAGCTTCCCAAGGTCATCCGCGTCTGCGACATCTCTGTGCCGGCACTACTTTTCTAGGCTCCGTCTTATACATTCAGCCGTTCCAGCCCAGTACGTGTCATAGCCCCAAACAGTACCACAATACACATATGTAATAACTGTAGGTATTTGTCTGTAAAAAAAAAAGCTAGCAAAGAATTACATGGGGGTTTATACTGGATGCTAACGCAGATGTAGATTCAGGGGTCTATACATGAAACGGTGCCGATGGTGGTTGACCATCTTTGATTTGAAATCATAGATGGTTTATGGTTCGATGTAGAATAGTTTTGTCATCGATAGGGGAGAGCCAAATGGGTTCTCTCCATTGATGTCAAGCATAAACTAATATATAACCCCCCGCCTCCCAAGGGACCGGGACATGGAGCATATCCCCCCTTTGCTTGGCAAGTGTATTAAATTATGACAACAATAGCACTGGTATATAATATAATCAATAGAGCTGCCAACACATCATACAGTGTAAGAGACAGAGCAGAGCTGCTGCACATGTGTGAGTCTGAGCCCACAAACATCACAATGGCTATAAGCCTATACTATAGACCAGGGGTGGCCAAACCTGTCCTCAAGATCTACCAATAGTTCATGTGCATCAGGCAGCCTGTGGATCTGTAGTAGGAATGATGCAGCAGGTTTGAAAATGTGACAGTTAGTAATGACTACAGCTGTGCACCAGCTAGGTAACCTGGAAAACGTGGACCGTTGGTAGATCTGGAGGACTGGTTTGGCCACCCCTGCTATAGACCATCTGTACTATTAAATATTAATACTCTATTTGGTACTTGTTTCCTAGCACGGCGCCAAGATTTTCTACGTACGGCACCGTAAGGAAATCACATCGCATGTGATTTGATCGCATGCGATTTTTTTTTTTTTTATATGTCTAACGCACCCCCCACTATCCATGCCACCCAGCCCCGCGAGTCGGTGTGGAGTTGACTATATATAGTGTGGCGAGCGCAGCGAGCCACCGAGCCCAAAGCGTGGCGAGCGCACGCGGATTACTTAACATGGCGGCGCTTGCTGCGCTCGCCACGCTTCGGGCTCGGTTGCTCGACACACTATATAGAATCAACTCCACGCCGCCATGGATAGTGGAGTAATTAAGTCGGAGGACGCCTTCCGCCGCCGCTCGCCACACTTCGGGGTGGCGTGGATAGTGTGGGGGGGGGGCATCCTATCTTTTACATGTATTCACTAACTTAGCCCATTAAAAAGATAGGATGCCAAAAAAAATTAGCATCGCATCTCATGTCACTAATGGCATGCGATGCGATTTTTTATCGCATCCTATCTTTTTAATGGGATAAGTCAGTGAATACATTAATAAGATAGGATGCGATAAAAAATCGTGATGCGATGCGATTTCCTTACCCTGAATAGCCCACTACGTAAATGGAGTAGTGGGCGCCGTGCTAGGAAACAAGTACCCTCTATTTCATACAGTATCCAGTGTATAAACACACACACGTCTGCCCCATCCTCCCTAGCACTAACAATTACAAAATACTGACTGCACATCAAAGTCATTATGAGACTGGGGCCCTGATTCTGGTTGACTCATCTAATTAGCTTGCATCTTATCGAGTCCCAGAGGGCACACCCTGCCGCCCTGCCAAATCCCCCCCCCCCCGCCGCTGTATCCCCTCACAACCATACAAGGGGATCTGTCATGATGACATGTCCCCTCACATGTGCCCGCTGCCGGAGAATTCATTCGATGGTCACCGACCACCAAATCATTTCTCCAGGGCTCAGTGGAGACTGACTTATATTTGCCAGCTTCCAGCCGAAGACAGGGTGCCCATGGCACGCCGCCATTTGCATGGGAATGCCAAGTGGTTGCCTAGTAATGCCCATGAAAAGCCTGGCGTTCCCATGCCCCAATCACTGCCACTGCCCACGTCCGCCCAGTCCCGCCCCCCACTGTGCACCTCCATGCCAACCGTGCAGGTCCGCGAGGGCGCTCGCACAGAAGCCCTGCACAAGCTCATACCTTATTTTGCGCATGCGCAGGCCAAAAACATCGCCCCCCCCCCCCCCCAGTGTGAACGCGTGGGCGACGATTAAACCCGAATGAGGGCCTGGTTGCATTGCAATTTCTGGTGCGCACTCACACTCGGTAAAATTTGCAGAAAAGGCACAAATTCCAATTTTGCCCAACTCCTATTCTACGTGTCTCTAACGATGCGAATATCATTTTGTCCAACGCACCACTGAGACTGCACGGCCAGAACGTCACACTTTGACACGGCGAAAATGGATTGTGTGTCATTGTGATTGAACAGATCATCAAACACTGTATTCCAAAAGTGCACGTTTCTAATATCCAGCTTTTGCTGAAATGCGACCAAAGCACAGCGATGTACAAATAATCGCATTAAGAGTTATTACCCGGATTGTGGAACGTCATTTATCAGTGGTTGCCGCATTATTGCATTTCCAGAAATACAGCCCATAAATAATTGATTGGATTTTAATGACCATGTTTTAGGCAAAGATTAGATACATAAATCATATGTACGCACACACTGTAAATAAGATAATGTTAATCATATATGTGCTGTGTCTGCATCTTTAATCACCGCCAACAGACGGCTTACTGCTCGGATCTCCCGGCATTGTACCGCAGAGGGAAATCTTCGCAAAGTTCTGCAACTTTTTGCTGCTGTGCGTAAGCAAAGGTCCCCAGTGACGGCTACGGGACCTAATTCTGGTCCACACACATTTTTTGCAGCGTCGCATGTGGACTAAATGCCGCCCGCAGTGCCAGTCACCCCCCCCACTCGCACCCACGATCCCCTTTATGACTGCGAATAGATGAAATGCATAATCATCCATTCACAGCCTCCGGTGCAGGGGAGAAATAGTGACCATCAAATGATTACTCCAGCGCTCACACATCAGAGACATCTCTATGGTGTCTCTGATCAGAGAGCGCTTTGTGCGGGAAGCAGGCGCATCATCTGCCTGCCCCAGCGCAGGGCTATTTTTCAGCAGGCTTCAGCAGGAACTGAGGCCCTTATTCTAGTTCACTCTTTCTGACAAAATCTTTCTTAGATGGACAAAACCATGTGCACTGCAGGTGGGGCAGATGTTACTTGTGCAGAGAGAATTAGATTTGGGTGGGGTTTTACTTCAAAGTGAGATCTATATTGCAGTGTAAAAATAAAGGAGCCAGTATTTACCCTGCACAGAAACAAAATTACTTACCCAAATCTAATTCTCTCTGCACATTTTAAATCTGCCCCCCCTGCAGTGCACATGGTTTTGTCCATCTAAGAAAGATTTTGTCAGAAAGAGTGAACTAGAATAAGGGCCTCAGTTCCTGCTGGAGCCTGCCAAAAAATAGCCCTGCCCCCGCGTCACCGGGCAATTTTCATGGGAACGCCCAGGAAACGCTGGGCGTTCCCATGAGCTGTGCCCTCTGCCGCCCACACTACTAGGTGCGAACATGTAGTTCGGCGTACCCACTCGCACCCTACATCTGCACATGTGCAGAAATGACTCTGTGCATGCACAGACGCAAAACGTCGATGTCTCGAATGCACGGGAGTTCGAAGAAATTAGAATAACCTCCACAGTCCAGGCATCACACAGAGTGTGAGCACAGAGAAACTCCTGCCATCGTTCAGTATACCGACACCAGCAACCTGACTGCCAACCAGCCCCGGGGCCCCGAACAGGATCAGGATGCTAATGCCGTAATCCCACTCCGAATGGTAAGACTGTGGGGGGGCAGTAACAGGCAGCCAGGGAAGGGGAGATAGGTTAGACACTAGTGGGGATACTTAGGGTTAGGCTGCAAGGAGGGGAAGGTTAGGGTTAGGCTGCAGGGAGGGGAAGGTTAGGGTTAGGCTACGAGGAGGGGAAGGTTAGGGTTAAGCTGTGGGGAGGGGAAGGTTAGGGTTAGGCTGTGAGGAGGGTAAGGTTAGGGTTAGGCTGTGAGGAGGGGAAGGTTAGGGTTAGGCTGCAGGGAGGGGAAAGTTAGGGTTAGGCTGCAGGGAGGGGAAGGTTAGGGTTAAGCTGCGGGGAGGGGAAGGTTAGGGTTAAGCTGCAGGGAGGGGAAGGTTAGGGTTAAGCTGCAGGGAGGGGATGGTTAGGGTTAGGCTACAAGGAGTGGAAGGTTAGGGTTAGGCTGCAGGGAGGGGAAGTTTAGGGTTAGGCTGCGAGGAGGGGATGGTTAGGGTTAGGCTACAAGGAGTGGAAGGTTAGGCTGCAGGGAGGGGAAGGTTAGGGTTAGGCTGTGGGGAGGGGACGTTTAGGGTTAGGCTGCTGGGAGGGGAAGGTTAGGGTTAGGCTTTTGAGAGGAGAAGGTTAGGGTTAAGTTGTGGGGAGGGGAAGGTTAGGGTTAGGCTTTTGGGAGGGGAAGGTTAGGGTTAGGCTGTGGGGAGGTTAGGGTTAGGCTGTGGGGAGGCGAAGGTTAGGGTTAAGCTGTGGGGAGGGGAAGGTTAGGGTTAGGCTGTGGGGAGAAGATTAGGGTTAAGCTGTGGGGAGGGGAAGGTTAGGGTTGGGCTGTGAGGAGAAGGTTAGGGTTAAGCTGTGGGGAGGGGGAGGTTAGGGTTAAGCTGTGGGGAGGAGAAGGTTAGGGTTAAGCTGTGGGGAGGAGAAGGTTAGGCTGCTGGGAGGGGAAGGTTAGGGTTAAGCTGTGGGGAGGGGAAGGTTAGGGTTAAGCTGTGGGGAGGAGAAGGTTAGGGTTAAGCTGTGGGGAGGGGGAGGTTAGGGTTAAGCTGTGGGGAGGAGAAGGTTAGGGTTAAGCTGTGGGGAGGGGAAGGTTAGGGTTAAGCTGTGGGGAGGAGAAGGTTAGGGTTAAGCTGTGGGGAGGGGGAGGTTAGGGTTAAGCTGTGGGGAGGAGAAGGTTAGGGTTAAGCTGTGGGGAGGAGAAGGTTAGGGTTTGGCTGTGAGGAGAAGGTTAGGGTTAAGCTGTGGGGAGGGGGAGGTTAGGCTTGGGCTGTGGGGAGAAGGTTAGGGTTAAGCTGTGGGGAGGGGAAGGTTAGGGTTGGGCTGTGGGGAGAAGGTTAGGGTTAAGCTGTGGGGAGGGGGAGGTTAGGGTTGGGCTGTGGGGAGAAGGTTAGGGTTAAGCTGTGGGGAGGGGGAGGTTAGGGTTAAGCTGTGGGGAGGGGGAGGTTAGGCTTGGGCTGCGGGAATTCTCTCTCTAATGGACAAAACTATGTGCACTGCAGGTGGGGCAGATGTAACATGGGTGGGGTTTTGGTACTCGTTACCTAGAAGGGCGCCCATCGCGGGCATTGAATGCACTAAAAAATCGGGTGCGATGCGACCGACGCGATGCCCGTGATTTCCCATAGGGAACAATGTTAAATGTCCCAATTGACCTGATTTTCCTGTTCAATGTCTCAATTGACCCGATTTTTCCATAGGAAACAATGTTAAATGGGCCACAGAGGCCAAATAGGCACCCTGAAGTGTGAAATGGCCCCCACAATTGTTAACGCCACCCCACGATCAACGTGAACCCAAAGCGTGGCGAGCGCAGCGAGCCCGTGAGGGGCGGCGGTACGCGTCCTACGACCTTTTCATACCCCCACTATCCACGTCGGCGTGGAGTTGAGAATAGAAAGTGTGGCGAGCGCAGCGAGCTACCAAGCCCGAAGCGTGTCGAGCGCAGCGAGCCCCGCGAGGGGACGCGGATACCTTCACAGGTATCCGCGTCCCCTCGCGGGCTTCACAGGTGTCCGCGTCCCCTCGCGGGCTTCACAGGTGTCCGCGTCCCCTCGCGGGCTTCACAGGTGTCCGCGTCCCCTTGCGGGCTTCACAGCTGTCCGCGTCCCCTCGCCACGCTTCGGGCTCAGTGGCTCGCTGCGCTCGCCACACTTTCTATTCTCAACTCCATGCCGACGTGGATAGTGGGGGTATGAAAAGGTCGTAGGACGCGTACCGCCGCCCCTCGGGGGCTCGCTGCGCTCGCCACGCTTTGGGTTCACGTTGATCGTGGGGTGGCGTTAACAATTGTGGGGTCCATTTAACACTTCAGGGTGCCTATTTGGCCTCTGTGGGCCATTTCACATTGTTTCCTATGGAAAAATCGGGTCAATTGAGACATTGAACAGGAAAATCGGGTCAATTGTGACATTTAACATTGTTCCCTATGGGAAATCGCGGGCATCGCGTTGGTCGCATCGCACCCGATTTTATAGTGCATTCAATGCCCGCGATGGCCACGATTTTTTACTAACGATGCCCACGATCAAAATCGTGGGCGCCCTTCTAGGTAAAGAGTACCTGGGTTTTTACTTCAAACTGATATCTATATTGCAGTGTAAAAAAAAAGCAGCCAGTACTTTCCCTGCACAGACTCACTCAAATCTAACTCTCTCTGGACATGTTACATCTGCCCCCCTGCAGTGCACATGGTTTTGTCCATTAGAGTCCGTCAGAGGACCACAGCATGAACAGCGTCACCCAGATGTGCCGGACTCCGGAAACACTTGCGCACCTGCAAGCCATAGACTACTTGCAATGAGCATGTAAAGCATGGCAACAAGCATGTCATCCCCTGGTATCAAGCAAGAAACCCCTGACAACGAACATGTAACCCTCTGGCAATGAGCTTGAAGATCCTGGCAATGAGCATGTAACCCCTGGTAAACAAGCATGAACCCACCCACTCTGCCATGCACATTACATCACCGCTTAGTGGCTGGGTCCGACGGTCCACCTGCGCGTCCGGAAATGGCTCAGGCTCACTGCTGCCGGCTCCCGCCCATTGGCTACTCTACACACACACAGTCTATTGGCTGCTGTGTATCCAGCAGCTGAGCTGAGCAGCGCGCAGATCCTCCCTGCGCTCAGTCAGTCACAGTGTGTGAGCCGGAGAGAGACTGACGGAGACACTGTGCTAATCACTGTACTAATAAGTGCCTCCCTCCCTCCGGGTCCTCCGTACAGTGAGCAGTCCAGAGTGCTTAACAAAATATTAAGGTGGGCTACAGTAAAATTTTTATGAAATATAGAAATAACAATGTGTATACATATATGATTACATTAAAATAGGGGGAGGGACACAAAAATGTTGTGCCTAGGGGCGGCCTGACCCCTAAATTCGCCCCTGATGGAAGGTTCTATGGAACTTAAAGCAAGGCGGAGAGAAATTCTGAAAACAGGAGCTAGACAGAACAGGGCACGCCCCCTCACTGGCGCATGACACGCCCCCTCACTGGTGCATGACACGCCCCCCTCACTGGCGCATGATGCGCACCACAATATGCTACAACCTAAAATCTCCCTGAAGCCAGTTTTCTGAAGTATGCGAGGTTCACGCAATATTTATTATGTCATATGCAAACGACAAATACACCCCTGCTAAACACCGTGTAGGCCCCTAGCCTCATAAACAGCGCCTCCGGTCCATCGTAGATCTATGGTAACGGTAAGTATATCACAGCAGGAAAGCTGAGCGTCGGTCCGTTCCGGGGGACTATTGCTTTGAGAAACTCTTCCCATTACGCGGAGATCTCTCTATTGAGCTGGGACTTTATTAATGTCATGTTTGATAAAAGCCGGCACTGCCTGACCTAAGATTGTCCTGCAACTCAAATCAAATCAAAACTTCGTTAATTTCCAACCTGCCAGCTGCCTGCAGAAGCTTCTTATCAATTTAAGAGGAAAAAAAGCTCTTTCTGATGCATCGGGGGCCTTCTGTTAACAAAATGCATGAATAAAGGATGGCTGAGGCAAAGCCGGGATGTATCCAGAGATGCTGCTTTTTTTCTATTAAATCCATTTTTATTTAATAAGAAAGGCACGTACATACAGAGCCTACTGAGCAGCGGATCTCAGGAGCAGTGGGGCCTCTCATGCCATTCTTACATTAACAACTCACTTTCTTAAGTAAGCATTACTGGGAAGCCCACAGGAGCAGCCAGACACATTCTGTACATGTACAATGAGTCCTGTAATGTCTCCGATGCTGAACCCCTGCCTGCAATTCTCTATGTCGTTCTCCTACACTTATCCATATCTTCCTGCAAGGATGACAGGCTCTGTGTACTTACCCAACACATGGCTGGTGTCTGTGTGCGGGGTTCCCTTCTGGGTGCAGCCACCGGTCCTTTTGTAGGAACTGCGCTTCTCAGATGTCCTTCACTGTTTACAGGCCTTGTGTTCTATAGCACTCCCTCTGTCTTGGTGTTCACACACACAGGGGCAGATGTACTAAGCCTTGCAGCAGGATGGAACGCAGGCCGAGTTCGCTTTAGGTGCGGGATGCTGGGGAAAGTTTTTTTTTTTCAATACGCGTCAATCAATTACAAAGCTAAACAGTATGCGGTTGATGGGTCAACACTAACTCAATAGCTTGATTACTATTGGTTGACAGGCCATGGGTCGACATCTTGAAAAGGTTGACATGGCTTACGTCAAAAGGGACAAAGGTTGACATAATGTCAACCCTATGACCGATATCCAGCAAAACTATGCCTTGGTTGGCGTTTTAAAAAAATGTCCGGATTTGGACGGCATTGAGCGCCGCCGTCGAACCTGGACTGTAGGGATGGCCACCGACCATCGATGGTAAAAATAATCCATGGTTTATGGTTGATGTACTTTTGCCCTTAATGGGGGAAAACCAGAGGGTTTCCCTACATCAATGGCACAACATAACAGAAGAGTTCTTGTTTCACCCCTTAGGTGCCGGGAGATGGAGCATATCTCCACACCCAACATATTTGAAGCACGGCTCCAGGATCTGATTGGCCCATGGCCAGTTAGTCAAAGAAAAGTGATGGTCATCAATGGACAAATCCCCAAATGGTCATTCAGTGCATAGTATACTTCCGTTAAAGGCCACTTGCACCATTGCCAGCGATGTCAACCATTGATGGAAAGCACACTGTTGGCCAACCGTACCAGACTGTATTACATTCCACCACTGGAGAAAGATAATGTGGATAGATAAAAACTGTCAACCAATTGGGCCCTGATTGGCTGGTGCTCTATCTCTCTAGAAGGCACAGAAGCGGACAGTGTTAGACTGTGGCATCAAGGGCTCACTGGGGAAATGCAGTGGTATGGTACCATGTTTAGGGGTCTGGCCAGCCAATGCAGAGGCTTGGCTAACCATTGGAGAGTGTATGGCCTGGGGCCCTTTACAAATATACTTGCGTTATAAATTACCAGATTAATGCATTATAGAAAATACATCACAGTCCTGTGCAGAATAATGTGACACATGTATAATTCAAGTGCGCAATCTGGAAACTGAGCCTTAGAGAAGGGGGTGGGGCCTACCAGGGGTTTCCCCTGTTCCAACATTGACCAGTCCAACCAGTTTTCAAACAATCAAGTAGTAGTGCTCATTCTCACATCCCGCACCTTTCAAAATCCATGCAGTTCCTCTTTCCTGCCTGTGGTGTCGCTGTCTGCCATGGTGTATTGTGAAAGCATCGAAGTTGGGTCGGAGCCGGGTCTGACTCAGGATTGCGATCCCGGGTCTGACTTGATGTGAAAAGGGTATTAGGCGCACATAAATAGGGATGCACTCTCCACAAAGAAGTACTGAAGGGATATGTACTGTATACTTACATGACGTGGGAGTCGGAAGAAGCTGCAACAATAACTGCAATAGGGTTGTCTGATTGAGGGGCCCCTGTTACCTGGAGGCAACCCACCACATGCTACTGTGTGCTGGGCTGCAGCGTGGCCAGGGAGGTGCTTAAAGTGCTATTTTGTTCTGTATTTTCTTATGAGAACTTGGACACACCTCCCACAATTATGCCCCACCCCCTGAAAAGTACCGGGGCTTGGCCAGGTTCCCTACTGCCCTGCCAACAGCTCCCACTGGGCGAGATTCACCAAACACAAAATGCATTAAAAACCCTGTTTTCTGTGTTTTTACCGCATTTTCATATGCAGCAAAGCCACAACGCCGGGGCTTCGCTGCAGGGGGTTATGCCAGTTCAAGATGGCGTAACCCCATGGAAGCCTATGGGCTTCCCCTTGCGTCCACCACCGCCCCGCCCCCCCGCCGATCCACGCCGCACCCCCCTCACCTGTGTCCGGGCAGCCTCCTGCTGTGCTGCCCGGACCAGTGATCTCCTCCTGCCTGCACCGCTTCTGGGTGCAGGGAGGAGGAAGAGGAGCCCTCTCACATCCGGCTGACGGTTCAAGGAGGGAGGGGGGACCCGCTGCACATCGCCGGCCATCGCCTTTGCATTAATAATCGCATATGTTACTGCATATGCGATTAGTTACAATGCGAGTGGCGGTGATGTGCGGCCGCAGTTATTAGAGAATCCCGCCCACTGTGAGGGAGACAGGGCAGACTTAAGAGAGGATTGTGGGCTGCCGTGTTAAATATTGGAGCAGGATAAAGTGTTTTTGAAAGGGATTTGGGGGTGGAAGGGCTGCCATAAGGGGGCTGACACTGTGGTGGCCTGGTATGAGCAGTCTCCAATATATTGTCTTACCTCCCAACTGTCCCAATTACAGTACAGCGGGAGTGTCCCGCTAACTGGAGACTGTCCCTCCCACGGGTTGTCCCATAGGGGGAGTCGGAGATCAGCAAATGGAGAATCTCTTTGGTGCCTGGAGGGAGCAGGGGGCTGTTCAGCTGCTCAGGGAGCGCTAGGCACTCCCTCATATTGATGAAAAACTTAAGTTGGTGCAATGCCTCCCTATGTTTGAGACCACACCCACTATACTTGAAGCTCCACCCTCTTCTCAGGACAGCCGCTGCAGATCCCGATTACCAGGATGCAGAAGTTGGAAGGTATGATACTATACATATTTCCATACAGATTGGACACAATTTGACCACAATTTCTATATTAACAAATTAAATGACTATTACATTGCAGTTTTGTGGATGGATCTGTACAATCTGAATAAAATACCCACTGAGCACAGCAGTTATCGGCCAGAATTTAAACTGGCTGCAAAATGAAATACTTCTCTATTTTTGCCACTTCTATGTATAATTTCACGGTGACATCTGCAGGTTGACCTCCTAAATGCGAAGCCAAATGTGCGCCTGGAACTCTAACTTGTCCTTTGTCCTCTCTCTGTCGGAATCGTTTTCCGGAAAGATGTGGCCAATTTCATCTAAGTCCCTTATTATTCCTCTCCACTTCCCTCAGTAATATCCCCCCATCGCTGCTGATATCAGGACGAGCAGTGAGCGATTAGCCAAATGTTTGAAGGCCTTTAGCCGCTAATGCCACCTGACACCGGACACTCCACCTGATCCGGCAGAACTTGCCGATCGCTATTAGTGCTGTCTGGGGCTTTGCGGCTGTGTTATCTGCAGAATAGATGAGAAGCTGTAGAACAGTCATTCATCTCTCCCTTCCTCTCTGACTTCTGGATTACATGGGAAAACTATCACGTCAAACACTGCCGGTTCATCGGCAAAAATTGTTACAGGGAGATTGCAAATAAACTCGGGAAAAGCAGTTATATCGGTGGCAGGTGCAGGCTGCAGATACTGCAGCCAGTGTCTCGGGTGTGGATTAGCTCACAACCCATGCACACAGTCGAAATTGACAAAAGGTCGACACAAGCAAATTGTTGACATGGAAATTATCACCGCGTGAAACGGTCAATCATGTTTTCATGTTATTTTGGTTAAGATGTTTTAGATAGATAGATAGATAGATAGATAGATAGATAGATAGAAACAAGCTGATCGAGGTCGGTGCTGATGTCGCACGCCTGCCCCTAAAACCTACTTTCTTCTTTACGCTCCCAGGAAACGGGCGGTTACCACCCCAAAATGCTGGCTTCCTGTCAATCACCCTGCAAGTGGCACACATGCTCAATACGATCCGTACATATATGCATTCTATCTGACCTGCCAATTTGCCGATCCAATCAGTGGCATTGCTGATTGCATGTGCAGCTTTCAGAGAACGGGAAACCAGGATGGGCAGCAGATCCCCGATATGATCAGTGGTGTTAATGATTGTACTGTAAGTGCAACATTCAGAGGACCGGGAGCCAGGACGGGCAGCGGATCCCCGATATGATCAGTGGCGTTGCTGATTGTATGTGCAACATTCAGAGAACCGGGAGCCAGGACAGGCAGCGGATCCCCGATACAAGCAGTACAGCCCCTCTTTGCCGGTACACACCATTAAAAATCTATACTGTACCAGCTAAAATGGTATACTGTAGTTGGAAGAGATGCCCGTGCCACCTCAAATACAACGCTCAAGGTATATGCCTTCCCCTAGAGCCAGGGGCGGATCCAGGATAAAATGACAGGGGGGGCACCATGATAAAAGCGGGTTTAGGTGGGGGAGGGGCAGTGTTAGTGGTGCCAGTGTACATGCTAAGAGAGCGGCAGAGAGAGGTTGGGAATGGGATTAAATATAGGCCCTGGCATTTAAAGTACGCAGGCCCACCATGGCGACAAAAATGAAGGATGTAGTTGTGCACGTGCCGAAGGCATGCTCCGGAAAAGGGGGTGTAGCCACTCAACAGGGGGCATGTCCTTGAATAAAACACCATATACAACTTCTACACATTATGCAACAAAATACTAGACCCCATTATACTTGCCCCTTACACATTATGCCAAATGGAATGAGCCAAAATTCACACAATGCCACATGGATTGAGCCAAAATTCAAATAATGCCACATGGATTGTGTCAAAATTCACATAATGCCACACGGATTGAGACAAAATTCACATAATGCCACATGGATTGAGCCAAAATTCACATAATGCCACACGGATTGAGCCAGAATTTACATAATGCCACACAGATTAAGCCAAAGTTCACAATACGCTTCAAAAAAACAGGGACATTGTCCACCAAAGGCGCGCATTAAACATTTACACCATAATGTCCATTACACGTTAAGTTACACGCCATTATGTCCATTATGTATTATGCCAAACACCATAATGCCTATTAAAAATTATGCTACATAAGTGCTGCTTATCAACATGCTCATTGCCAAGGGTTCCATGCTCATTGCCAGAGGTTCCATGCTCGTTGCCATGTGGGATTACATGCTCATTGCCAAGGGGGAATACATGCTCGCAGTAAATGGGGAACAGCCACCACCAGGCAGAAGTGATAGCCACTGACAGTGGCAGAGCCTGGCTGTATTCTGAGCACTGCAGGTCCCAGCTATTTGAAATAATACCCCTCTCACACCAGAAAATGCATTCCCAGGTTGGTCCCTTTTACACAGCCTAGTCCCAGCTTTTTCTGGTGTGAGCGGGAGAGAAAACCACCACTCCCCCCTTTAACCAGTTATCTCATTTAATCGGCTATATCTTCGGAAGCAACTTACTCATTTACATGAGACAAGTATCATATTGAAGAACTTTTGAGTGGGCTTTGAATGATTTTGGTCAAGTGAAACTGGAACGTTTGGTTCCAGAGTAATCTTCCCTCAAAGAACATGAACAGCCATGAAATTACATTTCAAAAATAAAAAAATCGGTTTACACGCAATATCTCTGGAACCGATTGACCAATAAGGACTGGTATCATATTGAAGGCCCAGCGATTTGGAATTGAGTGAGATCAACCACAAGCTTCTATGATGCCAGGGGGGGAACTGGCAGCCGTCGGAACCGGGTGGGGGTTGGAATTGATGGGTCCCATATTATCCTATGGGGAAAAAACGTTACAGCTTTGCCAGGCGATATCTCCGGTTCCCGGGGGGGCTAGAGACACGGGGCTGGGCTCGTTGGAAAGCCCTGGTCCTCAGCTACAAAATGAAATGACAGGGGGGGGGGGGCTTGGTGGACTCTGGTGCAGCTGTGCATAGGGGGGGGGGGGGGCTTGGTGGACTCTGGTTATGCGCCATCTCATTGATCTACACGTTCTGAAGATTCACACAGTTGCCGTCAGAGAACCAAACTAAAAACGCCTGGGCACATCTGTGTTTTTTTTAAACACATCCGTGATCCCCAGCCTTAAATACTGGCTTTCTCTCGGTCAGACTGCGAATTCTATGCGCTCAGATTTCAGACTCCGTTTGTGCATGCGCAATGAGAACGCTGCACATGTACAGTCAGCCGATGATCGTTTGATTTTCGTTTTCTCTAATTAGCGATCCAGGCTGAATTAGGCCCATACTGCATACACACTAGACGATATACATAATGTTGTTATCATTGTCACTGTCGACATTACAATATCCATATGGTGGACATACTGCTATTTTTGTCAACACGGACATTGTGGACGTTTACATGTTATGTGTTGTCATACTAATTATGTCTACACTGAACACGTTGAGATACTGTACAAGTGCCTGCTTTTTGATTGCCGACAATCTTAATGTCAACATATTAACTAGTACACTGCTGGCGACGTTCCACGGGGAATCGTGTGATATTTAGGGGTAAATTTACCAAGATGGAAGTTCTATTGAAGATGGGATGTTGCCCATAGCAACCAATCATATTCTATTATCTTCTAGAAGGTGCTAAATTAATAGGAAGTAGAATCTGATTTGTTGCTACGGGCAACATCCCATCTTTAATAGTGGCAAAATAAATAAGTTTGTTATATATCTATCTATATATCATATAGCCTCACCCTGCATATGTGCTCCATGGATTCAGAGCTGATTGCATGGCTGCAATTCGGGCCCCATCCCCGATGTTTTGGGTCTGCGCACGCACATTGACGCCATGTTTCTCTTTTGCAGATGCGCTCGCAGCCTGAGTGACACGCAGAAGGCATTTGCTGGGGTCCGCCCAGTGGGCACGCCCTTGGAAACACTGGGCGGACCCCAGCAAATGGAGGCGTGGCCCTACCTGTTAGGGCAGCTGATGACGTCACATGACCTCGGCGCCCGGCCCCCAAATTTGACGTGAAGCATCCATGAGAAAAGTCCTGTCTTACATTTCATACCGAAAAGAGGAAAAATCTTTTGATGGTGATTGACCATCGCGCAGGGATTTAGGCGGCGGTGGGCGTGCGTTCGGTGGGGCAGCATTTACCTGCTGGCTGGGCAGCGAATATAAGCAGCTTAGCGAGCTGGTCTGAATCGGACCCCATGCCCCTGTATATGTATTTATATCTACTGCTTGGAAACACTCAATGCTGTGTATTTTCAGGATTACATCTATAATCACTCTCTAAGGTAAAAATACCGGGTCATCAAAAGAAGAAGATAAATCACGGCTAAAAATATTTCTCTTTTTAATTCCAGCAATGAAGCGTAAACAGGCAGATTAATAAGTGGTTCCATTATAATAAAATGTATCCAGGATTCAGGAACAGAGGGATACCTGTGTGATGTAAAAGGAGGAACAATCCTTGTATATCTGTGCAATAACAGCAACTGGGGGAACGGGGTGCTCACCACACTTTATAAAATCAACTCCACGCCGACGTGGATAGTGGGGGTATAAAAAGGTCGGGAGGACGCGTAACGCTTCCGCTCGCCACACTTTGGGCTGGCGTGGATAGTGGGGGTGTTTCAGGAACACATTCACACCTGATATATCATACACCTGAGACAGTAATGACGACATGTGTCAACTGGTAACTGGAATTTAGTTAATAATAAAGAAGAATAAAGCAACTTAACAAAGTACAATAATATCGAAATTATCAAGAAGAAAGAAAAAAAATAAAACAGTTAGGGCCAAATGTATCAAGCTTCAAAAGTGATAAAATGAAGAGTGATAAACAGCCAGCCAATCAGCTCCTATCTGCCATGTCACAGGCTTGGTTTGAAAAATAACAGGCAGGAGCTGATTGGCTGGCGGTTTATCACTTTCCATTTTATCACTTTTTGAAGCTTGATACATCTGGCCCTTATTCTTCTGATTCTGCATTCACAGAAACTGGAGCAGAAGTGGATGCAGTTGTGTCGGCATCTGTGTCGTCTGCTTTGTCAGCCTGTGGGAGCAGAGTTAAGGCATAAAGTATACGCTGGAAAGCGTTTTCTGCGCCGACTGTCTTTCGCCAAATGAATTCCTGTAGGCAGGAGTTCAGATTCTGGCGCGCAGTGCCCCTTTGCCATTTGTTGTGCCACTTACACGATCCCTAAAGGCGTTCAATATTTTGGGTGTGAACCCCAGTGTCCGGATCAACGAAATTGTAGCAATGGTTCACCCGTGCATGGTGGTACCCTGCCTGCTCCTGCTGCTCTGGTGTTATAGGCACAGCAGCAATCCGAGTATATAGTCATCCCCGGTTCGATGTGTTTGTTGATGGCGGCCATCAGGGTGCTGGAGTCACATCTTTCGACAGGTGTCAAAAAGCACTCACCGGTGTCTCCGGAAATGCCTCCGAACAGCCACTGTTGAGGCAGCATGCATCCCACATGACTGTTCCTCTGCACAAAGAGGCTCTCATCTACAGTACCTCAACTATTTTCCCGGGGCCACCAATCCGGCGTTGGGGCTGTGACATTAGGTCCATGGTGCAGGCCTCCCGCCAGTGGCGTAACTAAAGCACCGCAGCCCCCGCCAGCCGGGGGGCGCTGTGCATGTGCGGGTGCCGGGGGCTGCAGTGCTATAGTTACACCCCGCCGCCCCGACGCCATCCCCCGCAGTCTTTACCTTTTACCTGTCTTCAGTACGCGCTGGTCCTGGCTCCCTTCTTCTGCTATGAGGACCACCACAAAATGTCCGCCCCCATTTAGCAGACAGTTCTCTGAAACTGTCTGCTGTATGGGGCAGACATTTTGTGGTGGTCCTCATAGCAGAAAAAGGGAGCCGGGACCAGCGCGTACTGAACGTAGGTAAGACTGCGGGGGATGGGGGGTTGCATGGGCGGGGGTTGGTGCGGCGGGGCGGGCGCCCTCCCTTTAACGGCGGGGGGGCGCCCAAAACCTAGTTACGCCACTGCCTCCTGCATAAGGTTGTTATACTGCACAGTGGTTTTTTTAGAAATGGAGAGATGACGCTCACAAAAAGTGATGCTGGTTAGCTCCTCCGCCCAAGAAAACATGAACCGTATCAGCTTCATGAACGTGAGATGGCATCCACGAAACCACTGTGCGGCCCGGACACTAACCTTTTTGCCGCAGCTTCTTATATGGCAGCGCCACATTCGCTCCTTCGCATTGGATGTCCATTAGGACACGTCTTGGTCTCAGTGAGAAAGTGGTGAAGCTGCAAGAAATTCACCGACTCCTCCTCCGTCTGTGGCAGGTTAAATATTGTTAACTTTTCAGCAGCCATAACTGACAATGTGACTCCGCTAACTGCGTACTGCTGACTGACTACGCTGACCACGGAAACAGTACACTGGCTCTGACAGAGACGCTGGCTACGCTAAGCGGCCACGGGAACTCTACGCAGATTCTGACAGGGACTCTCGCGGGAACACTATGCTACTTCTGACTGGGGTCATCCGTCTTTTGGCAACCAGCACCGGACGCAAACAGCCAACAGGGTAAGGCCACAGGCGGGCACAGCAAGTCTGCACCGCATGCAGAGACTTGGATAACCACAACTCCCAACATGTGGGGCATTAAAGGGCTCACTGGGTCTTATAGTTCCACAACATAACAAATAGTGAAATAGTGATCCTGGGGATCCCCTATGTTTTTTGTCCCCGGAATTTCTAAAACCAGTACTGGTTCTTTCAGCCCGTGGTTGGTTATGCTCAGGAGGAAGACTCCCCACCATTTTTATTCAAAATTTTTACTTTCACACATTTTTTTGGATAGAACCATGAACATATCGCACTGGACTGCGCATGTTCTGTCAAACTCGGCATGGTGAACTTGGTCTATTTATTTTACGATTTTTGGTAACGTTTTCCAAAAATTGCATCCTATTAAATGTGTGCTATGGCCAGTGGTCAGGTCATGTTGGGGGTGCAGTGTCCTATGTCTGTATACAGCGTAATTTATATATTATGGTGATGGCCAGTGGTCAGGTTATGTTGGTGTGTAGTCCCCTATGTCTGTATAGGGTGTATTAGATGTATTATGGCCAATGGTCAGGTCATGTTGGGGGTGTAGTGTCCTATGTCTGTATAGGGTGTAATAGATGTATTATGGGCATTGGTCAGGACATGTTGGGGGTGTAGTGTCCTATGTCTGTATAGGGTGTAATAGATGTATTATGGTCATGGACAGTGGTCAGGTCATGTTGGGGGTGTAGTGTCCTTTGTCTGTATAGGGTGTAATAGATGTATTATGGTCATGGACAGTGGTCAGGTCATGTTGGGGGTGTAGTGTCCTTTGTCTGTATATGGTGTAATAGATGTATTATGGCCAGTGGTCATGTCATATTGGGGGTGTAGAGTCCTATGTCTGTATAGGGTGTAATAGATGTATTATGGCCAGAAGTCAGGACATGTTGGGGGTATAGTGTCCTATGTCTGTATAGGGTGTAATAGATGTATTATGGCGAGTGGTCAGGACATGTTGGGGTGTAGTGTCCTATGTCTATATATTGTGTCATAGATGTACTATGGCCAGTGGTCAGGTCATGTTGGGGTGTAGTGTCCTATGTCTGTATAGGGTGTAATAGTTGTATTATGGTCATGGCCAGTGGTCAGGTCATGTTGGAGGTGTAGTGTCCTATGTCTGTATAGGGTGTAATAGTTGTACTATGGTCAGTGGTCAGGTCATGTTGGGGGTGTAGTGTCCTATGTCTGTATAGGGTGTAATAGATGTATTATGGCCAGTGGTCAGGTCATGTTGGGGTGTAGTGTCCTATGTCTGTATAGGGTGTAATAGATGTATTATGGCCAGCAGTCAGGACATGTTGGGGGTGTAGTGTCCTATGTCTGTACAGGGTGTAATAGATGTATTATGGCCAGCGGTCAGGACATGTTGGGGTGTAGTGTCCTATGTCTGTATAGGGTGTAATAGATGTATTATGGCCGGCGGTCAGGACATGTTGGGGGTGCAGTGTCCTATGTCTGTATAGGGTGTAATAGATGTATTATGGCCAGTGGTCAGGACATGTTGGGGTGTAGTGTCCTATGTCTGTATAGGGTGTAATAAATGTATTATGGCCAGCAGTCAGGACATGTTGGGGGTGTAGTGTCCTATGTCTGTACAGGGTGTAATAGATGTATTATGGTCAGCGGTCAGGACATGTTGGGGGTGCAGTGTCCTATGTCTGTATAGGGTGTAATAGATGTATTATGGCCAGTGGTCAGGACATGTTGGGGGATGTAGTGTCCTATGTCTGTATAGGGTGTAATAGATGTATTATAGCCAGTGGTCAGGACATGTTGGGGGTGTAGTGTCCTATGTCTGTACAGGGTGTAATAGATGTATTATGGCCAGCGGTCAGGACATGTTGGGGGTGTAGAGTCCTATGTCTGTATAGGGTGTAATAGATGTATTATGGCCAGAAGTCAGGACATGTTGGGGGTATAGTGTCCTATGTCTGTATAGGGTGTAATAGATGTATTATGGCGAGTGGTCAGGACATGTTGGGGTGTAGTGTCCTATGTCTATATATTGTGTAATAGATGTACTATGGCCAGTGGTCAGGTCATGTTGGGGTGTAGTGTCCTATGTCTGTATAGGGTGTAATAGTTGTATTATGGTCATGGCCAGTGGTCAGGTCATGTTGGAGGTGTAGTGTCCTATGTCTGTATAGGGTGTAATAGTTGTACTATGGCCAGTGGTCAGGTCATGTTGGGGTGTAGTGTCCTATGTCTGTATAGGGTGTAATAGATGTATTATGGCCAGTGGTCAGGTCATGTTGGGGTGTAGTGTCCTATGTCTGTATAGGGTGTAATAGATGTATTATGGACAGCAGTCAGGACATGTTGGGGGTGTAGTGTCCTATGTCTGTACAGGGTGTAATAGATGTATTATGGCCAGCGGTCAGGACATGTTGGGGTGTAGTGTCCTATGTCTGTATAGGGTGTAATAGATGTATTATGGCCAGTGGTCAGGACATGTTGGGGTGTAGTGTCCTATGTCTGTATAGGGTGTAATAGATGTATTATGGCCAGTGGTCAGGACATGTTGGGGGTGTAGTGTCCTATGTCTGTATAGGGTGTAATAGATGTATTATGGCCAGCGGTCAGGACATGTTGGGGGTGTAGTGTCCTATGTCTGTATAGGGTGTAATAGATGTATTATGGCCAGCGGTCAGGACATGTTGGGGTGTAGTGTCCTATGTCTGTATAGGGTGTAATAGATGTATTATGGCCAGCGGTCAGGTCATGTTGGGGTGTAGTGTCCTATGTCTGTATAGGGTGTAATAGATGTATTATGGTCAGCAGTCAGGACATGTTGGGGTGTAGTGTCCTATGTCTGTCTGTATAGGGTGTAATAGATGTATTATGGCCAGTGGTCAGGTCATGTTGGTGTGTAGTGTCCTATGTCTGCATGGGGTGTAATAGATGTATTATGGCCAGTAGTCAGGTAATGTTGGGGGTGAAGTGTCCTATGTCTGCGTAGGGTGTAATAGATGTATTATGGTCAGCGGTCAGGACATGTTGGGGGTGCAGTGTCCTATGTCTGTATAGGATGTAATAGATGTATTATGGCCAGCGGTCAGGACATGTTGGGGGTGTAGTGTCCTATGTCTGTATAGAGTGTAATAGATGTATTATGGCCAGCGGTCAGGACATGTTGGGTTGTAGTGTCCTATGTCTGTATAGGGTGTAATAGATGTATTATGGCCAGCGGTCAGGACATGTTGGGGGTGTAGTGTCCTATGTCTGTATAGGGTGTAATAGATGTATTATGGCCGGCGGTCAGGACATGTTGGGTTGTAGTGTCCTATGTCTGTATATGGTGTAATAGATGTATTATGGCCAGTGGTCAGGACATGTTGGGGGTGTAGTGTCCTATGTCTGTATAGGTGTAATAGATGTATTATGGTCAGTGGTCAGGACATGTTGGGGGGTAGTGTCCAATGTCTGTATAGGGTGTAATAGATGTATTATGGTCAGTGGTCAGGACATGTTGGGGTGTAGTGTCCTATGTATGTATGGTGTGTAATAGTTGTATTATGGCCAGCGGTCAGGACATGTTGGGGTGTAGTGTCCTATGTCTGTATAGGGTGTAATAGATGTATTATGGCCGGCGGTCAGGACATGTTGGGGTGTAGTGTCCTATGTCTGTATATGGTGTAATAGATGTATTATGGCCAGTGGTCAGGACATGTTGGGGGTGTAGTGTCCTATGTCTGTATAGGTGTAATAGATGTATTATGGTCAGTGGTCAGGACATGTTGGGGTGTAGTGTCCAATGTCTGTATTGGGTGTAATAGATGTATTATGGTCAGCGGTCAGGACATGTTGGGGTGTAGTGTCCTATGTCTGTATAGGGTGTAATAGATGTATTATGGCCAGCGGTCAGGACATGTTGGGGTGTAGTGTCCTATGTCTGTATAGGGAGTAATAGATGTATTATGGCCAGCGGACAGGACATGTTGGGGGTTTAGTGTCCTATGTCTGTATAGGGTGTAATAGATGTATTATGGCCAGCGGTCAGGACATGTTGGGGGTGTAGTGTCCTATGTCTTTATAGAGTGTAATAGATGTATTATGACCAGCGGTCAGGACATGTTGGGGTGTAGTGTCCTATGTCTGTATAGGGTGTAATAGATGTATTATGGCCAGTGGTCAGGACATGTTGGGGGATGTAGTGTCCTATGTCTGTATAGGGTGTAATAGATGTATTATAGCCAGTGGTCAGGACATGTTGGGGTGTAGTGTCCTATGTCTGTATAGGGTGTAATAGATGTATTATGGCCAGCGGTCAGGACATGTTGGGGTGTAGTGTCCTATGTCTGTATAGGGTGTAATAGATGTATTATGGTCAGCGGTCAGGACATGTTGGGGTGTAGTGTCCTATGTCTGTATGGGTGTAATAGATGTATTATGGCCAGCGGTCAGGACATGTTGGGGGTGTAGTGTCCTATGTCTGTATAGGGTGTAATAGATGTATTATGGCCAGCGGTCAGGACATGTTGGGGGTGTAGTGTCCTATGTTTATATAGGGTGTAATAGATGTATTATGGTCAGGACATGTTGGGGTGTAGTGTCCTATGTCTGTATAGGGTGTAATAGATGTATTATGGCCAATGGTCAGGACATGTTGGGGTGTAGTGTCCTATGTTTATATAGGGTGTAATAGATGTATTATGGTCAGCGGTCAGGACATGTTGGGGGTGTAGAGTCCTATGTCTGTATAGGGTGTGATAGATGTAATATGGCCAGCGGTCAGGACATGTTGGGGTGTAGTGTCCTATGTCTGTATAGGGTGTAATAGATGTACTATGGCCAGTGGTCGGAACATGTTGGGGGTGTAGTGTCCTATGTCTGTATAGGGTGTAATAGATGTATTATGGGCAGCGGTCAGGACATGTTGGGGTGTAGTGTCCTATGTCTGTATAGGGTGTAATAGATGTATTATGGCCAGCGGTCAGGACATGTTGGGGTGTAGTGTCCTATGACTGTATAGGGTGTAATAGATGTATTATGGCCAGCGGTCAGGACATGTTGGGGTGTAGTGTCCTATGTTTATATAGGGTGTAATAGATGTATTATGGTCAGCGGTCAGGACATGTTGGGGGTGTAGAGTCCTATGTCTGTATAGGGTGTGATAGATGTAATATGGCCAGCGGTCAGGACATGTTGGGGTGTAGTGTCCTATGTCTGTATAGGGTGTAATAGATGTACTATGGCCAGTGGTCGGAACATGTTGGGGGTGTAGTGTCCTATGTCTGTATAGGGTGTAATAGATGTATTATGGGCAGCGGTCAGGACATGTTGGGGTGTAGTGTCCTATGTCTGTATAGGGTGTAATAGATATATTATGGTCAGCGGTCAGGACATGTTGGGGGTGTAGTGTCCTGTGTCTGTATAGGGTGTAATAGATGTATTATGGCCAGTGGTCAGGACATGTTGGGGTGTAGTGTCCTATGTCTGTATAGGGTGTAATAGATGTATTATGGCCGGCGGTCAGGACATGATGGGGTGTAGTGTCCTATGTCTGTATAGGGTGTAATAGATGTATTATGGCCGGCGGTCAGGACATGTTGGGGTGTAGTGTCCTATGTCTGTATAGGGTGTAATAGATGTATTATGGCCAGTGGTCAGGACATGTTGGGGGATGTAGTGTCCTATGTCTGTATAGGGTGTAATAGATGTATTATTATCTTATCCACTTGTCAGTAGACATCTATTACACCCTATGTAGACATCGGGCATTAGATCCCCATCATGTCCTGTCCACTGGCCATAAGCAGAATGTTCCATGGTGCATCTCTGCTGTACAGTTCTGTACTTACTAGGTGAGGCCACAATGAAATAATAAAAGGCTAATTGCATCATCGCCCATCTACACTGGAAGTGGGCATCCGTGGGTACACAGACTCCGGGAAACTTTCAGACTCTCTTGATTTAATTAAATCTCCCAGACGGTGTTAGGCATAGTAATCGACCTCAATGATTCAAAGTAATTGATGGCTACAGACAAAATTAAATACTTTTACCATCAATGGGATAACCAAGTGGTTTTACACTATTCATGACACAGAGCCAATCGATTTGTTTGTATTTTTTCTACAAGTTGTCAAAATACAGAGCATAGCCCCCAACACCAGGGCAGCCCCTCCCCCAGGCTCTTATTGGCCAGCACCAAATAATAATAAAGCAGGGGTGAACACTTTGTTTTATACTTAACCAGCGAAGGTCACAGAACCCAGTTATAAAGTCTCATAAAGTACATTCTGGAAATACGAGAATTTATTCTAATATATTCACTAAATCAACACATGGAGGATATTATACCAGGGAAATGTATAGTGTAATTGTCAGTCCTGGTTACTGATCTCCTGGACATGCTGAATTATTAATCCTATTCCTTAGATAAAGCCAGGCTCCCTGAGGATGGTACTGGGAGCAGGCACATCCTGCCGCTGGATCCCACCTGCACTAATGAGAGATGGAGCTGCGGTCCCCATGCCACCGAGGACTGCTTAGTGCGAGCCAGAGATGAGATAAGGACTGATATAATGGAATCATCACTAGTTCAGACATGGGAGCGGGAATTCTGCGGCAGAATAACTTTCAGTCATTTCCCCTCTGCTGGGGAACTGACACCAGACAAAGTGTTTCAGCTACACGTCTGTGATCTGCAAAACATTGTCCTCATCCAACTGCCCCTGACAGTTCTGCCGATAATTACCATGACTGACCCCCACCAGAGATCTGGAGGACAGTGTGTTCTATCCCATCTGCCCCCCGACAGACACATTGTGATATATTCTGCAGATTATTACATTATTGACCCCTCTGAAGATCTGCAGAACATTGCTCTGCTCCATCTACCCCCTGACAGATGCATATGGGTATATTCAATTTGGCAGGTTTTCCACACTGCTAATTTACCGCCGAGTCGGTTCAGTGTGAGGGTTTAACCTACGTGTGAATCACGGATGGCGTTCTATTCCTTGCAGATTCAGGAGCTGCCTGAAAAAGGCACCATCGGGGTTAACGCGCGGGGAAAACCCACTGACATTTACCTGGACTCAGTGAGTTCCTCCACGTTAATCCCTGATTTTCAGCAAAGGGAAAAGGCCATTAAATTGAATGGCCTTTTCCCCGGGTATGGGTAAAAACCGGACCAGGACAAGACCCCCGGACCGCCGAACTGGACATCAAAATCTGCAGTCTAGAGCTTGAAGCGTCCGGTACGGAGGGTGTCCTGTCTGGGGGTGTCCTGCCTGGGGGGGCTGTCTATGACACCTGTCACCAGGGAGTGGAGAAGGGGGAGAATAAAGCCTCCCTGTATGGGCCAGGCATGTAGCAAAAACCGTATGGTCCGGACCACACGGGGAGGTAGCAATCTCCCCTTCCCCATGTCCCTGATGATAGCTATCTCAGGGACCCCCCTGGACAAGACATCCCCCGGACATTACAACCCCCCCCCCCCTGACCGGACACTACAAGCCCCGGACTGCAGATTTTCATACCTCCCAACAGTCCCGATTTTAGTGGGACAGTCCCGATTATCAGGGCCTGTCCCGCTGTCCCACCCGCGGGCGGCAGTGTCCCGCGGTGTGGGGGGGCTGTTGGGAGTCCCCCCTGTCAGCTGCTAAGCAGCGGGAAATAAACACTGTGCGCATGCGCACAGCGTCTATTCCCGCAGCCAGGGGGCTGGGGGCATGGCTAGAGGCTCACAGAGCCTCTGGGTCATGCCCCCATAGCGGCAAAATGGGGGCGTGGCCTCACGGGAGAGCCACAAGTATAGGCCACGCCCCCGAATTAGGCAACGAGCCGAAAATTTCGACGCGCCTGCGGCGCGCGGCAGCAGCGTTCCGCCTGCTGAATTCACAAAGTTGGGAGGTATGGATTTTGATGTCCTGCGGTCCGGGGTTTAGTCTGGGTCCGGTTTTTACATAGCCCCCTTTTCCCCTCATGTTGCTGCAGGCTAAACCACACAATTAAAATATGCCCCAAATATCAAATATGCCCCATAGTTATATATTCTGCAGATTATTAGACCCCTGACTTCACCAGAGCATCGCTCTGTTCCATACCTCCCAACTGTCCAACTTTTTCGTAGGATAGTCACATTTTTTTGGAACTGTCCAGTTGTCCCACCTATAGGCAGCAATGTGCTGAAGAGGGGGGGGGGTGGGCACGCACACAGCATCTGTTCAAAGGGATAGAGACGGGTTTTGGCCTGCAGCTAACAGTGCACTGGGCATGCCCTCATAACTATCAAAAAACGAGGTGTGGATCACAATTGAGGTAGAACCACAAAGACCTGGATTCTTTCCATGGGGCTACGCCTCCTTTTCTGGGGATGCAAAACATTGCTAAACCCTACCTCCTAAATGCAATGATTTGTGGGTGTGTTGGGAGGGGGTGGGTCCAAAATGATGCAATTTTTTATGGTATCCTGTGATATTGGCTCTGCCCTCTACCATTGACCCAGGAATTGCAGAAATTTGCCAGAAGGGGTCTGAGCTTAGCGATATCGTGCTTTCATACTTTCTGGACACTCAGAAACCCCCCCTGCTTGCGCTACTGCATACACTACCCACACTGGAATCATGTGGGCACCTATTTATGATAATACAGTAGTTTTTATAGGCCACTAAAATCCTGTCTGATTTTTTCGTCATGAGACTAATGGAATTTTGTAAAACTTTCATTATATACTCTTCAATTGTTCATTAAAAACCCTTAGGCCAGATGCACTAAGCTTCAAATGTGATACAATGGAGAGTGATAAAAAGCCAGCCAGTCAGCTCCTAACTGTCATGTCTCAGACTGTGTTTGAAAAATGTCAGGCAGCAGATGATTGGTTGTTTATCACTCTCCATTTTATCACTTTTGAAGCTTAGTACATCTGGCCCAGTGTGTGACCCCTTTTCACAGATTCTGGGCCCTCCTGGGCCCACATCAATAATGCGCAATGTGTCGCACGCACTTGGGTGAGTAAAGTAATGCAACGAGGAAACAGCGGACAAGATAATTAGCCAGTCTCAGGCACCGCTCATTTAATTATAAAGTGGACAGTGGTGATTATTTGTCAATGCCTCCTTTATTCCGGGGAGAGAGGGGGTTAAGGGCGCATATTTCATGGGACACTTTTCCTGCACAGTCTGGCGCGCTCCTCGATTTCCTTCTGCCTCCTCAAATGTGTTAAGCAAGTGATAAAACAGAGAAGTGAAATTTCTGAGGCAGCTGCAGGATCGATAGGGATGCAGCCTCCAGAGCAAACCACACAGCTGCTGGCCGCTGAGCCATGAAACATTAAGGCCGGAGACTGGGCTGCAGCAGAGGTACTGTGCTGTGCGTACACAGAAGTGCTGCACATGGGACAAGCGTTTTATAGCCACGGACGAGTCTGGGAGGAAGCTAATATTAATTAACACACAACAAAGATCCATCTCTCCAGCATTGCACCAGTTATCCGAGGGTAAGGGTTAGGGGTGGGGGGGGGGGGGTGTGTTCACCTTCTTCTTCCCTGCAGACTGGACCTTGTGCTCTAAATAACATGATCCTCTTATTAAAGTGGTGAGGGTGGTAGTTTTACAGTAAGACAAAAAAAGGGGGGTATACAGCGCTGGGTTTTTCTGAATGATGACAATTAGACACTTGGTTTAAGAAATTACAAATTACATTTATTATACAATATAACAATTAAGAGAGTACTCTCTAAACATGAAATAAGAAAAAATACATATGTTAAAAAATTGCGCAATGTGTTAAAATGGGGAGGGGGTGATGAAAATGGGAATAATGCATGCACTAGGCTCCAAGAAAAAATGATGAAGACAGTTCGTGTGCCAATAATGGTTATAATTACCACCGGTGGATTGAAAATCATCAGGATCTCATCTGGGGACCTGATGAGGTACCGGTTAATTCCCAGCTTGTAGGTCCAGCTGCCTCTAGATGTTTGTGGAACAGGAATGGTGGGTGGAGGATGGAATGGCCACCGCCGTGAATCTCTGTCCGAGAGGTGTGGACCTGGCTCTCCGAAGGATTGAGGCAGGAGTGGTGGTGAAGAATGGTATAACACCACCGTAGACCACTGCCCCGGGAGAAAGGGGCTAGTAGCCCAGATGGGTAATGGCTGGTCCGGATTCGATTTGATGTGATGGAGCCTGGTGCAAGGTGGTTCACTACATTCAAGATCCTGAGATCTATCCAAGCTCATCCCCTGACTTGGACCTTCAATTAGCCTGAACCACCTTGCACCAGGCTCCATCACATCAAATCGAATCCGGACCAGCCATTACCCATCTGGGCTACTAGCCCCTTTCTCCCGGGGCAGTGATCTACGGCGGTGTTATACCATTCTTCACCACCACTCCTGCCTTAATCCTTCGGAGAGCCAGGTCCACACCTCTCGGACAGAGATTCACGGCGGTGGCCATTCCATCCTCCACCCACCATTCCTGTTCCACAAACATCTAGAGGCAGCTGGACCTACAAGCTGGGAATTAACCGGTACCTCATCAGGTCCCCAGATGAGATCCTGATGATTTTCAATCCACCGGTGGTAATTATAACCATTATTGGCACACGAACTGTCTTCATCATTTTTTCTTGGAGCCTAGTGCATGCATTATTCCCATTTTTTCATTTTCATCACCCCCTCCCCATTTTAACACATTGCGCAATTTTTTAACATATGTATTTTTTCTTATTTCATGTTTAGAGAGTACTCTCTTAATTGTTATATTGTATAATAAATGTAATTTGTAATTTCTTAAACCAAGTGTCTAATTGTCATCATTCAGAAAAACCCAGCGCTGTATACCCCCCTTTTTTTGTCCTATTATTCTATACGGGGAGACTTACACCCTCCCGCATACAGCAGCTTTAATTGGTTTCGAGGTTCACTCTCTTCTTACAGTAAGACAGCTATCATGCCTGTAACTAGGGATGCCAATCCCGGGATTGGGATCAGCGGGATCCCGGGATTTAGGGCTTTTTGACCGGGATTTGAATCCCGGGATTACGGGATCGAAATGCACATGCGCATTTGATCCCTTTATCCCATGTAGCACTGAGTGGGCCGGGGAGGAGGCTGGTAACTCTAAGTCCGGGCAGACATGACGGCGTGGGAACACTGTGTGGTTGCGCAGCGTGACCTTTAACATCATGCTGCACTGGCTGGCAACAAGGTTGTGTGGCTGCGCAGCATGATGTGACTGATCACATCACGCTGCGCAGCCACACACTGTTTCCCACGCCGCCGTGTCTGCCCGGACACCCAGTTACCCACCTCCTCCCTGGCCAGCCGAGTCACCTCCACCCAGTGACGTGCGGTGAGGTTAGTGGTTGGTGAGGCACTGGTTTGTTGGAGCCAGCGCAGACGGGGTCCGTGGGGATAGCTGGGTCTGGTTTGCTTCTGCGCTGACAGGCAGGTGTAGGAGCTGCCATCTGCATAAGCAGCAGAGACCGGCAGAGCAGCTTCTGTCTGACAGCGCATAAGCAACCCGGACCCAGCACTTACTACAGACCCAGTTGTCGCTGGCTCCACCAAGTCACGGTGTCTGCCCATTGGTCTGCCCACATACCTCTTCTACTTAAAAAAAAAAAAACACTTGTAGCCAAATTTACTAGCCTGTGTTCAGTAGTTGTGCGGAACGCTGGCTGAACTCAGAGATTTTTTTAAAAGGGCAATCATTTACAAGGGATGGGTTTGCCTTGTAAATGTCTGCCTCTTTAAAAGAACTTCTGAGTTCAGCCGGCATCCTGCACAACTACTGAACACAGGCTAGTACATTTGGCCAAAATACTTCTTTAATTTAAAAACACACAGATACAGTGCACACTTCTATAACTTTACACACACACACACACACACACACACACACACACACACACACACACACACACACACACACACACACACACACACACACACACCTCTATTATTTTACACAAACACACACCTCTGTCACTTAACACAAACACACACAAACACCTGTGTCACTTAACACAAACACATACCTCCCAACTGTCACGATTTTAGAGGGACAGTCCCGATTTTCGGGTCCTGTCCCGCTGTCCCACCCGCGGCAGGCATTGTCCCGCTGCGGGGGGTGGCAGTTGGGAGACCCCCCAATCTAGTAGAATAGACGCTGTGCGCATGCGCACAGCGTCTATTCTCATATGAAAATGAGGTTGCGGCTAATTAGCATAAGCCGTGCCCTCATTGCATACACCCGCCCCCTTTTCGGCCGCTCGGGAGGTATGCAAACACAGCCTCCACAATTGCCATACACACACAGCACTGTTTTTCACAGATACTGCTTACCTACCTAAGCAGCACAGACTGGCAGCAGTGAGACAGCATCAGACCGCCATGCGAGATACTGTACAGGAGACCCCGGACAGGAGAGGGTGCGGGGTGAGAGACCGAATGGAGCACAGTGTGTTCCCGGAGCCCAGATAACAGCGGGAGCTGTCGGCCTGGCTCCGCTCCGTGCCTCCGCCCGCCCCCCCCCCCAATTACATTACAGGTCGGCGGACGAGCCATGCAACGGCTCGTCCGCCTATATAAACGGCACTTACTGTATAGATACTATTAGATAGAGCCTCAGTGACAGTAAGGAACGTGCTTTCTGCGTACATGAAAGCACGCCCCTGTCACTGTGGAGGCGCCACTGTCCCCAATCACATCTGCCTCAGTGACAGGGGTGTACTTTCATGTACGCAGAAAGCACGTCCCTGTCACTGAGGCACTGCTATAGGTGCCGTATATGCACCTTTTTTAAATGGGCTTTTGCAGCCTGGTGCTCGGCCCTTCCCACTGCCCGCCCCGTTTCTAATACTATAGGGAGTGGGAGGCACCGCACTTGGTGCCTCCTAAACTATTAAAAATGAAAAAAGTATTATAATAATACGAAGCATATACTTATGACACATAATATGTGTCATAAGTATTTTCTTTGTATTATTTTATTATATTAATCATTAATGACAGGGGAGGCTCTGCCTCCCCTGACTGCACATCCCTGCCTCCACCGCACAGCTCCTCCACCGCATGCCGCCGAACAGCTCCTCCACCGCATGCCGCCGCACAGCTCCTCCCCCGCATGCCGCTACACAGCTCCTCCACCGCATGGTTAGAGGTAATATATTCATCATTGGGCATATCAGGAAGCCAATCCCGTGAATCCCTGGAATGACAGTTTTTCAATCCCGGTATTGAAAAAATGGTCTGAGATTGGCCTCCCTACCTGTAACATGTATGTGGTGAAAGCAGGGCCGGATTAAGGGAGGGGTGATAGGAGCTGCAGCCCAGGGCCACAACACATAAGGTTCCCCCATATACTGTAGTTTCAATTAGGGATGATCCTAGAGATCCGAACGCACCCGAACTTACCTGATCCGAGGTGTTTCCCATCGTCTCACTTCATCCCACTAATAATCCGAGTTCAAAACAAGGCTGAACAGCCTGTCTAACTTAATGGGGGCTGCTTAAGGGGGACAACTGTACCGACTGGGAGTCTAAAGGGTACATCTACTAAGGGGGAACTACCGAGCAGGAAACTAGTAAAGGCCCCGATACACTACGAAGATATATCTCACGCTGAAGTTGGATGCAATTTCCCTTGAACTCCCCCTGGACCTTCCCAGGAGTGATTCCAGCCGATTTTGTTACTTTGGTGTAATTTTTTTCATAAGATATATCATGCGATTGATCAAGCCAAGATAAATAGCATGGGATATATGTTATGGTATCATAAATGATATCTGATGGGCTGGCTCAAATCTATTGTATATATCAAGCTTCAAAAAAGTGATAAAGGGGAGAGTGATAAACAGCCAGCCAATCAGCTCCTACCTGTCATTTTTTCGAACCCAGCCTGTAACATGACAGGTCAGAGCTGATTGGCTGGCAGTTTAACACTCTCCATTTTATAATTTTGTGAAGCTTTATACAACTGGCCCTAAAAGAGGCAAGTGATTCTTGTGAGTTAAGATCAAAAGGCCTACGTGCTGGACTGCGAGTGGTCATTGCCCAGTAAGCAGGGCTACATCACCCCACTGAGCGCAAGCCTGAGCGCACGGGCAGTATGTGCCCACCCCTAACAAGTAAAGGAACGCCTGCATTGTGTCGGGCACTCCCAACATTTTTATAGGCGAGCCCACCGTTTTTGTGGGTAGTCCCATGAAATGTTGGGGGTCCACACAGGTAGCCCCACAGCCTGTTAAACAGGAGGTCTGCCGAAGGGGCGCTCGGCCGAGCCCTGCACATGTGCCTTCGCAATGGCCACACCATCGGACAGGGTCCAAATTCAGGCCTGTGCGAGCTTGTGTGTTTTTTGCTGTTTTATTTTTCTTGTGTTCCCAGTCATTCTTGGACACAACACTTATTACATTTGCCCTTTTCTTTCTGGAACACATAATAATAGGGACAAAAAATCACAGTTTTCAGGTCATGTTCTGACAAATTAGCCTTTTACCGCATACTGTACAGAGGTTTGTAATGCACAAAGAACAAATCGCCACGGTGGGTTGTTTTTTTTGTTGCAAATAGTGTATTACATTCTCACTAGAGATGAGCGGGTCCGGATCCCCGAGATCCGACAGATCCGAATATCGGGGATCCGGGCCAGATCCGAGCCGGCTCGGGAGTTCCCGCCTGAATTCCGGACCAATAACGAGGCCGAACGTCATCATCGCGCTGTCGGATTCTCGCGGGAGCTGGATCTTATAAAAGACGCACGCGCGCCCCGCCATCTTCACTCCAATCTTGGAGAGGGAAGAGGGTGGTTGGGAAACTCCGTGTGCTCCGTGCTGTGCTCTGTGCCATGTGCTCCGTGACCTGACCTGTGCCCTCACTGCCCTGTTCTGTGCTCGGTGCCATGTGCTCCGTGCTGTGCTGTGCTCCGTGACCTGCCCTGTGCCCTCACTGCCCTGTGCTGTGCTCCGTGACCTGCCCTGTGCCCTCACTGCCCTGTGCTGTGCTCCGTGACCTGCCGTGTGCCCTCACTGCCCTGTGCTGTGCTCCGTGACCTGCCCTGTGCCCTCACTGCCCTGTGCTGTGCTCTGTGACCTGCCCTGTGCCCTCACTGCCCTGTGTTGTAGACTTGAGAGTCAGTGACTGTTTATAGGCCTGAGCCCTGTAGTGTGATTTAACTAACTAGGTGCTGCAGTGCTCACACGCAGGGGCTGCAGTGTCCACTGTCCAGGGGCTGTCCTGTGGCCCGTGCCCTGTTGTGATTTATTTAGCCCTAAGCCCTGTGTTGTGATTTATTTAGCCCTGAACCCTGTGTTTTTTGTGATTTAACTAACTAACTCAGTGCTGCAGTGCTCACACGCAGGGGCTGCAGTGCTGCTGAGTAGTACACTGTGTACAGGGGCTGCAGTAATACAAGGGGCTGTGTCCAGTGTGACGGCCTATATCTTATCCATTGTCCAGTGTCACGAGTCACTCACGACATATATCCTGTGTCCTGTCCTGTGTGATGACTGACGACATATCCTGTGTCCAGTGTGACGACATATATCCTGTGTCCTGTCCTGTGTGATGACTGACGACATATCCTGTGTCCAGTGTGACGACATATATCCTGTGTCCAGTGTGACGACATATATCCTGTGTCCAGTGTGACGACATATATCCTGTGTCCAGTGTGACGACATATATCCAGTGGCCAGTGTGACGACAATATATCCTGTGTCCAGTGTCACAAGTCACAACATATATCCTGTGTCCAGTGTGACATGTAATGTGTGCCGGCATATATCCTGTGTCCAGCGTGACATATATCCATTGTCCAGTGTGACGACATATATCCTGTGTCCAGTGTGACGACATATATCCAGTGGCCAGTGTGACGACAATATATCCTGTGTCCAGTGTCACAAGTCACAACATATATCCTGTGTCCAGTGTGACATGTAATGTGTGCCGGCATATATCCTGTGTCCAGCGTGACATATATCCATTGTCCAGTGTGACGACATATATCCTGTGTCCACTGTGACGACATATATCCAGTGTCCAGTGTGACGACATATATCCTGTGTCCAGTGTGACGACATATATCCAGTGTCCAGTGTGATGACAATATATCCTGTGTCCAGTGTCACAAGTCACAACATATATCCTGTGTCCAGTGTGACATGTAATGTGTGCCGGCATATATCCTGTGTCCAGCGTGACATATATCCATTGTCCAGTGTGACGACATATATCCTGTGTCCACTGTGACGACATATATCCAGTATCTAGTGTGACGACATATATCCTGTGTCCAGTGTGACGACATATATCCTGTGTCCAGTGTGACGACATATATCCTGTGTCCAGTGTGACGACATATATCCAGTGTCCAGTGTGACGACATATATCCAGTGTAACGGGCTGTGTCCAGGGGCAGTGTCCAGTGACCAGGGGCAGTGTCCAGTGTCACAGGCTGTGTCCAGTGTAAAAAATCAGAAAAATAAATAAAAGTATTAAAAAAAATTTTTGGGGAGGATGATGGAGGAGGAAATAGTGGGAGATCAGCAACCTGATAGAACTTCTGAAGCTGCTACCACCAGTCAGATTCATGATGGCAAGGCCGATGGTCAAAGGCCTAGAGGCCATGTAAAAGCAAAGCAGAAATCTCATTTTACAATGGTCCATAAAAAAAAAATTAAGTCACGTGCGGAGAAAAATAAAATTGGCAATATGCCGTTCACCACACGCAGTGGGAAGGAAAGGCTACGGCCTTGGCCTTTGTTTCTGACTGGTGGTACAGCGTCTCAGAAGAATGATGGTAGCCCTTCTGCTACTACAAAAAAAAGAATGAAAGTTTTTAGGACAAAGGCGAGTTCACAAATGTCACAAATCCCAGAGGAGAGTCTAAGTGTGTCCGCGGATGCCATATGTGAGCCGGGCCTTTCAAATACTGTTTGTGAAGAGGAGGTTCATTCCACCATTTGCATGCCCTCTGCAAGTGTGTGCAAGAGCATCCCCAGTCAAGATTTTGACCTGGTTATTGAGGATGCTTCTGAGGAATTGGATGTGGATTCTTTTGGTGAAGCTGGCACAAAGAGGGATGCGGATGATGACGATGTTGAGGATGATGTTGTTTGTTTTAAGGCACTGACGGTGACAGTTGTTGTCCGGGGTGTGGAAAAGCCCATTGTCATGCCAGGGCAAAAGACCAAAAAATTCACCTCGTATGTATGAAATTATTTCTACCCAAATCCGGACAACAACTGTCATGCCGTGTGTAGCGTTTGCAAAGCTATTGTAAGTAGAGGTAAGGACGTGCAGCACCTTGGGACCTCCTCACTGTTACGTCACTTGCAGTGCATCCATCAGAAGTTTTTGTCAAAAGAAACTGTGAACAAACATGTAGCAGCCCGCCCAGCGTCACCGTCCTGCTTCCCTTTCTCTGTTAAATCCAAGGTCCTGCAATCTCCTCAAACAACTGCATCATCCCCATCCTCAGAGATTATGGGATTGGGAAGTAGTCCTGCACCCAATGTCATGATCCTGACTGAATCCTCTCCTATCCTGGATTCCTCAGAAGCATCCTTATCAGGTACACCTGTTGCTTCTGCTGCTGCTGCTGCTGCTGCTGCTTCCAGGAAGGGGACCAGGAATGCTAGTCCTGATCACTTAGCCAAGCAACTGACTGTAAGTCAATCCTTTGAAAGGGGGATGAAGTATGCCAGCAGTCACCCCGTTGCACAGCATATTACTGACGCCATAACAACTATGTTGGTAATAGACGTGCGTCCAGTATCTGCAATTAATTCTGTGGGTTTTACCCAGTTGCTAGCGATCCTGTGTCCCCGTTACCAAATTCCATCTAGGTTCCACTTCTCCAGGAAGGCAATACCCAGACTGTACACGGACATTAAAAAAAGCGTTGTTACTGTCCTTAAAAATGCCTCTGTACCCACTGTCCACTTAACCACGGATATGTGGACAAGCGGAACAGGGCAAACAAAAGACTACACGTCTGTGACTGCTCACTGGGTGGATGTATTGCCTTCAGCAGCAGCACCAACAGCAGCAGCAGCAACATCATCTCCCATTGCTATTCAGAGGCAGGCTACACTGTGTATCACCGGTTTCAGTAAAAGGCACACAGCGGAAAACCTCCTAGAAAAACTACGGGAAGTCATTGCGCAATGGCTTACCCCACTTGGACTCTCCTCGGGATTTGTGGTATCCGACAATGCCACCAATATTGTGAGTGCATTACATGTGGGCGAATTCCAACATGTCCCATGTTTTGCTCACACAGTAAATTTGGTGGTGCACCATTTCTTGAAAAAGGACAGGGGTGTTCAAGAGATGTTGTCAGTTGTTCGGAAAATTTGTGGACATTTTCGCCATTCTGCAAGTGCGTGCAGGAGATTGCAAGACTTGCAAGAAAAGCTAAATTTGCCCTGCCATCAGCTGAAGCAAGAGGTGGTCACGAGGTGGAATTCCACCCTCTATATGCTTCAGCGGATGGAGGAGCAGCAAAAGGCCATCCAAACCTACACCTCGACCTATGACATAGGGAGAGGAACGGGAATGCACCTGAGTCAAGCTCAGTGGAGAATAATTTCCGTGGTGTGCAAGATCCTGCAGCCCTTTGAGGCTGCTACACGCGAAGTTAGTTCTGACACTGCCAGCTTGAGCCAGGTCATTCCCTTGATAGTCCTTTTGCAAAACCAGTTGACGAAATTGAAGGAGGAGTTGAAGCACAGTGAATCTGCTAAATATGTAGGACTAGTGGATCACGCTATTAGTTCACTTAGCAAGGATCCAAGGGTCGTCGATCTCTTACAATTAGATCATTATATTTTGGCGACAATACTGGATCCTAGGTTTAAGTCTTACATTGTGTCTTTGTTACCAATGGGAACAAATCTGCAGAGGTGCAAAGACCTCTTGCTCCAAAATTTGTCAGCTGAAGCGGAAAGTGGCAGGCACACAACTTCTCCTTCAATTTCTACCACTGGGGTTGCAAGGAAAAAGCTAAATTTTCCTAGGAGACCCACTGCTATTCAGTCCGGAAATATATTTGACATCTGGTCCGGACTGAAGGAGCTTCCTAGCATAATGGACATGTCGACTGCTACTGACTATGATGCTATCACAATTGAAAGAATGGTGGATGACTACTTTGCCGATAGCATCGATATAGGTATGTCAGATTGTCCATTCCATTATTGGCAAGAAAAAAAGGCAATGTGGCGTCCTTTGCACAAACTGGCTTTGCTTTACTTAAGTTGTCCACCCTCTAGTGTATATTCTGAGAGAGTCTTCAGCGCAGCTGGGAACCTTGTTAGCGATCGTCGTAGGAGGTTACTTCCACAAAACGTGGAGAAGATGATGTTCATAAAAATGAATTTCAAATTCCACGAACTTGACCTCCTTCACCAGCACTTACGTCCTCCTAATACACACAGTCCTCCTGTATTGGTTGATTCCAGCGACGACGAATTAATTGTGTGTGAAGAAGAGGATGAGGCTGAGGAATCTGATGCTGAGGATGACATCTTGTAAAGCCAGTTTGTGCAATGCCCATTGCCATTTATTTTTCATGGGGGCCCAAACAAACCAATCATTTCAGCCACAGTTGACAGTCCCTGCCGCTGAAGTCCCTGTCGCTGAAATGATTGGTTTGTTAAACTGTGCATGTCCTGTATACAACATAAGGGTGGGTGGGAGGGCCCAAGGACAATGTCATCTTGCACCTCTTTCTGCGTCGTTTTGTTGGCTGTTGTAGCGTCCTAATTTTTTTACCTCTTTGATGGATGAATGTTGGGGAGATGGGTGATTTCTTTCTCCACATCATCTATTATGGATGAAAATATGTCCTCATGGACATCCATGGTCTCATCCATTCCTATCGTACTTCTTTTTTGGATGGGATGTCCCGGATAGATGGCTGGGTGGGAGGGCCCCAGCAAATCTTTTTCTTGCACCTCTTTCTGCATCATTTGTTGGCTGTTTGTAGCGTCCTGATTTTTTACCTCTTTGATGGATGAATGGTGGGGAGATGGGTGATTTCTTTCTCCACATCATCTATTATGGATGAAAATATGTCCTTATGGACATCCATGGTCTCATCCATTCCTATCGTACTTCTTTTTTGGATGGGATGTCCCGGATGGATGGCTGGGTGGGAGGGCCCCAGCAAATCTTTTTCTTGCACCTCTTTCTGCATCATTTGTTGGCTGTTTGTAGCGTCCTGATTTTTTACCTCTTTGATGGATGAATGGTGGGGAGATGGGTGATTTCTTTCCCCACATCATCTATTATGGATGAAAATATGTCCTCATGGACATCCATGGTCTCATCCATTCCTATCGTACTTCTTTTTTGGATGGGATGTCCCGGATGGATGGCTGGGTGGCAGGGCCCCAGCAATTCTTTTACTTGCACCTATTTCTGCATCATTTGTTGGCTGTTTGTAGCGTCCTGATTTTTTACCTCTTTGATGGATGAATGGTGGGGAGATGGGTGATTTCTTTCTCCACATCATCTATTATGGATGAAAATATGTCCTCATGGACATCCATGGTCTCATCCATTCCTATCGTACTTCTTTTTTGGATGGGATGTCCAGGATGGATAGCTGGGTTGCAGGGCCCCAGCAATACTTTTACTTGCACCTCTTTCTGCATCATTTGCTGGCTGTTTGTAGCGTCCTGATTTTTTACCTCTTTGATGGATGAATGGTGGGGAGATGGGTGGTTTCTCTCTCCACATCATCCATTATGGATGAAAATATGTCCTCATGGACATCCATGGTCTTATCCCTTCCTATCGTACTTCTTTTTGGATGGGATGTCCCGGATGGATGGCTGGGTGGCAGGGCCCCAGCAAATCTTTTTCTTGCACCTCTTTCTGCGTCGTTTGTTGGCTCTTTGTAGCATCATACATTTTTAAATCTTTGATGGATGAATGGTGGGGAGATGGGTGATACGCTCTCCACCCCATCCATAATGGATGAAAACATGTCCTCAGGGACATCCATGGTCTTATTCATTCCTAGACCAAGTGCGTGGCTTCGGGAGGAACACACATAATTTGGTGAAGTGGTGAGGGAGGTAAGGGAAAACACACCTAGCCAGCCAGCTCAAACAAATTAACCTTAGCGGTGAATTGGGTGACAGATGTCGCAGACTAATTGACCCTACTACATAGATAGCGGTCTATAAGGGTAGACTATATAGGGATCTCCTAACCTGGGGTCCTAGAGAGGTGGAGGCCACCAATTACCCCACCCCTGCCACCAATTACCCCACCCCCCTCCACCCATTAGGTGATGGATGAGGAGGCAACTGGTAATGCTCCCAGCGTTCAGAAACCACGTGACCTCACGCCAGATAGGGGTCTTGTTAGATATTAAACTGATCTAATCAGATACTACCTTGCAGACTAAATAAGTGCTGCACGAAACGCCCACTGCTCCTTGGCTGAACATGAGGAAGAGTGCACAATCAAGCCAAACAGGGGTTTTGGTACTTGATTGGATCTTCTACCAGAGGAGCGCAGCTACTAGTATAGCTTTGAACGAAGATCGGTCCTTCTCTATTGGGGAAGAATATATGTCATCAGTGACATATAGAGTATTTATCCTCCTTTTGGGATAGTATGGATGGATTGATAAATGTTTGGGAAGAAGAAGTCCCAACAGCTGCTGATGGTCAGCGTACTAGACCAAGTGCGTGGCTTCGGGAGGAACACATGTAAAGGGGTGAAGTGGTGAGGGAGGAAATGGAACGCACGCATAGCCAGTCTGATCAAGTTTGATAAGGAGGTAACTTCACAAACCACGTGACCTCACACCAGATAGGGGTCTTGTTAGATATTAAACTGATCTAATCAGATACTACCTTGCAGACTAAATAAGTGCTGCACGAAACGCCCACTGCTCCTTGGCTGAACATGAGGAAGAGTGCACAATCAAGCCAAACAGGGGTTTTGGTACTTGATTGGATCTTCTACCAGAGGAGCGCAGCTACTAGTATAGCTTTGAACGAAGATCGGTCCTTCTCTATTGGGGAAGAATATATGTCATCAGTGACATCCAGAGTATTTATCCTCCTTTTGGGATAGTATGGATGGATTGATAAATGTTTGGGAAGAAGATGTCCCAACAGCTGCTGATGGTCAGCATACTAGACCAAGTGCGTGGCTTCGGGAGGAACACATGTAATGTGGTGAAGTGGTGAGGGAGGAAATGGAACGCACGCATAGCCAGTCTGATCAAGTTTGATAAGGAGGTAACTTCACAAACCACGTGACCTCACGCCAGATAGGGGTCTTGTTAGATATTAAACTGATCCAATCAGATACTACCTTGCAGACACAGTCAATGCTGCACCAAACACCCACTGCTCCTTGGCTACACATGCCAAACTGCAAAATCAATCCACATTGGGCTCTTGGTACTTGTGTGGAGGTTCTAACAGAGGAGCGCAGCTACAAGGACAATTTCAACTTGCACATCTTTGTATTCTTTGCTCTTTTTTTTGGGGGGGGGGGGTATTAAACTGCCACCCTGTCTGCCCCTGTAGTGCTGCTCTGCTTCCAACATGTGCCAGGTTGGAAGTGTAAGGTCCACGTGTATGTGATGCCCACTGCTGTCGCCTAGCTTAGTCATCCAGCTACCTCAGTATAACCTTATGGCCCTACTACAGTAAATGAAAACGATTTTGTGAGCTGTGAAGTGATCAAAATTGTCTAGAAATGAGTGGAAAATAATGTTATTGAGCTCAATAACACTTTAGGGGCAAAAACAGGCCCGAAAACTATTATTTTAGCAATTTTTAGCATTTTTCCAAAAAAATCCAGATCCAAAACCAAAACCCGCAAGGGTGGTTTTGCCAAAACCAATCCAGACCCAAAACACGAAGGGAGATCCAGATCCAAAACCAAAACCCGAAAAAGTGGCCGCCGCACATCTCTAATTCTCACCCATGGCGCCTCCTTCTCCTATGTACGGCTTAGTTATATTGTTTAAAAACACTTAGTAAATATTCAAGCCTTTCCGTGTAACAATGTTTTTCCATTAAAGTTTATGGCTCAGATATCATTCTAAAACAGTCGAGTAACCAGCAGAATACAATCCATACCTTCTACTTATTGTAATAGATTAAAAAATACTGAAGAATAAGGGTCTCTGTTACTGAAAAACAGTTTATTAAACATTTCCCTATGAGACATAAACCCTCCATTTAAAAAAAGATGAGCACACAGTAATATGGACATACTTCATATTGAATAATGGATGTGCAGGGTCCTTGGACACACAGTTAAGTAGATGAGATTATACCAATAGCGGCAGCATGCAAGGGCCGTTCTGTCTGCATACAGGTGTACCTACTACTGTATCTGCGTACTGCTAACAGACAATAAACTAGGTATGTCACAAATATAATAAAGGTTGAGTATCCATTATCTGGATGTTTGTTATTTGAATGTACTTTTGTTGTTGTTGCTAAAAGCATTCCTTGGGAAATGATACAGTATGTAACTGGCACTAGTGGGGTCATCTGTAACTGGCATTGCTGATGACATGATATGTAACTGCTACTACTGGGGACATCTGTAACTGGCATTGCCAAGGACATGATATGTAACTGCTACTACTGGGGACACCTGTAACTGGCACTAATGGGGACATGATATGTAATTGGCATCAGTAACTGGCACTACTGGAGACATGATACTGTATGTAATTGTCAATACTGGGGACATCTGTAACTGGCACTACTGGGGACATGATATGTAACTGGCACTACTGGGGACCTGATATGTAACTGGCACTACTGGGGACATGATATGTAACTGGCACTACTGGGGACATCTGTAACTGGCACTACTGGGGACATGATATGTAACTGGCACTACTGATGACATAATATGTAACTGGCACTACCGGGGACATCTTTAACTGGCACTACTGGGGACATGATATGTAACTGTCACTACTGGTGACATCCGTAACTGTCACTACTGTGGACATGATATGTATCTGTCACTACTGGGGACATGTAACTGGCACTACTGGGGACATGATATGTAACTGGCACTACTGGGGATATCTGTAACTGGCACTACTGGGAACATAATATGTAACTGGCACTACTGGGGACATGATATTTAACTGGCACTACTGGGGATATCTGTAACTGGCACTACTGGGGACCATATGTACTGTATCTGGCACTACTGGGGACCCTGTAACTGGCACTACTGGGGGTCATCTGTGACTGGCACTGCTGAGAACATGATATGTAACTGGCACTACTGGGGACATCTGTAACTGGCACTAATAGGGACATGATATGTAATTGTCACTACTGGGGACATATGTAACTTTGACTTCTGGGGACATGATACAGTATGTAACTTGCACTACTAGGGAAATGATATGTACTGTATCTGGCACTACTGTGGACATCTGTAACTGGCACTACTGGGGACATGATATGTAACTGGCACTACTGGGGACATGATATGTAACTGGCACTACTGGGAATATCTGTAACTGCCACTACTGTGGACATGATATGTACTGTAGCTGGCACTACTGAGGACATCTGTAACTGGCACTAATGGGGACATGAGATGTAATTGGCATTACTAGGGGCATCAGTAACTGGCACTACTGGGGACATGATACTGTATGTAATTGTCACTACTAGGGACATATGTAACTGGCACTACTGGGGACATGATATGTAACTGGCACTACTGATGACATAATACAGTATGTAACTGGCACTACCGGGGATATCTGTAACTGACACTACTGGGGACATGATATGTTCTGTATCTGGCACTACTGGGGCCATCTGTGACTGGCACTGCTGAGGACATGATATGTAACTGGCACTGCTGAGGACATGATATGTAACTGGCACTACTGGGGATATGATATGTAACTGGCACTACTGAGGACATGATATGTAACTGGCACTACTGGGGATATCTGTAACTGACACTACTGGGGACATGATATGTTCTGTATCTGGCACTACTGGGGCCATCTGTGACTGGCACTGCTGAGGAAATGATATGTAACTGGCACTGCTGAGGACATGATATGTAACTGGCACTACTGGGGACATATGTAAATGGCTCTACTGGGGACACGGGTACTTGTGAGTTATCCGGGCTGCCGATTTCTAAATCGGGTCGGATCGGGCACATCGCATCGCATCGCATGCGACCATCGGATGCGATGCGATGCGATGACCCGATTTTTCCATAGGAATCAATGTTAAAATGGACTGAGTCCATTTTAACATGGAATTCAATGGGAAAAAGGGGTCCTTTTCATACCCCTACTATCCAAGTGGGCATGGAGTTGGATATAAACCTGTGGCGAGCGTAGCGAGCCACCGAGCCCGAAGCGTGGCGAGCGTAGCGAGCCCCGCGAGGGGACACAGAATACCGTCCCCTCGCGGGGCTCGCTTCGCTCGCCACGCTTCGGGCTCGGTGGCTCGCTACGCTCGCCACAGGTTTATATCCAACTCCATGCCCACTTGGATAGTAGGGGTATGAAAAGGACCCCTTTTTCCCATTGAATTCCATGTTAAAATGGACTCAGTCAATTTTAACATTGATTCCTATGGAAAAATCGGGTCATCGCATCCGATGATCGCATGCGATGCGATGCGATGTGATGCGATATCACATCGCATCGCATCTGATTGTATGCCTTAACTTAAGGCATACAATCAAAAAATCGGCAGCCCAGATAACTCACAAGTACCGGGACACGATATGTAACTGGCACTACTGGGGATATGATATGTAACTGGCACTACTGAGGATTTTTGAGTATATTTGTGCGCATTTCATTTGTTTGATGCGTTTATACAACATAAATGCATTTTGTCCTCACACATGGGTCCCATCCTCAAGATACAGATGGAGCCAATCTCATTAGAGCGGCTCCTGGCACCACTACCACCATGCGCTGTCACACGCCGTATGTCAGAATGGGGCGCGCAAAAGACGCCCGACCCATTTTTGGCAACAGGACGCCTGGGCGTGCGAGACGTTCGTGTGTCCCTGTCCACCCCACACCCCCCCCCCCCCCCCCCGGACACCACTTGCCAGCTAGTAAAATCTGGCGCACTGGCGGAATGGCAGAGAGCAACTCCATCTGTACCTCATTCAAATATAAAATAATCCGTTATACAAAATTCTTTTGGTCCAGAGCATTTCGGATAAGAGATATTCATAGTGTATTCTAAAATTTACATTACTGTATGTCATCAGAAATGTAAATCTGTGGACATATTGCAGCCCGTAGAATCTGCTTCCAGTACCCACTGGGGAACTTCTTAATACATACTAGGCCGGGTATACCAACCATTGGTGGTACAACTCACCACTACTCGCATTGGTACTAACATATGCGATTATTAATGCATACAGTAGCTCTGTCATATAACCCAGGAGTCGTCTGCATATGCCCAGAGTGAGGCAAGGGGATGCTGGGAAGTTTCTGGGTGACATTTAACAGGCTGCAATTTTTTCGTATTTCTGAAATCGCACCATATTTTTTAAAATCGCATTTTTTTGCCGATATTCGTATATTTAATGGTATGCAAATTTGCAGCAAAAAAGTGCGATATGGTGCATTTTTAAGTCATAAAAATTTGCTATTTTTAGTCATGAAAATGTGTGATTTCGTGTAAAAAAAAAAAAGTGAAGAAAAAAAACCGGTGTGGCGTCCCCCCTCCTGAGCATAATCAGCCCCGGGCTCAAAGAGCCAGTCCCGGTTTCATAAAATCACGGGGCAAAATAAATGGGGTTCCCCTGGATTTTATAAAATCAGCACCAGGCTCAAGGGCCGGTCCTGGTTCCCAAAATATGTGGGACAAAATGAGAAGGGGTCCCCTGTATTTCTAGAACCAGCCTGGGCCCAACCAGCCAGCAGGGTAATGCCACAGCCGAGGGGGAGACTTTTTATACAAGTCCCCCCGGCCAAAACATCATCCCCCAGACCGGTCAGCCTGGGCAGGGGTCCTAGGGAAGTGGGGACCCCCCAAAGAAGGGGTTCCCCTCCCTCCAGAACTTACCTGCACATGCTGACCGGTCAGGGCTGTGGCATCGGGCTGATGAAAACTGTAAAAATAGAGGAACCTATTGTGTATTGCTGTGGAACTACAAGTCCCAGCAAGTTTGCACTGCATGCAGGGACTTGGAGAACCACATTTCCCAGCATGCAGGGCAATAAAGGGCCCTCTGGGACTTGTAGTTCCACAGTAGTACAAATAGTTAAATAAATACACACACACACTGACAGAAAAACGTTATTACACACGGAGCCCATTCATCCAATACTCACCTATGTTGAAACGAAGCATTGGTCCCCTTCTCCAGTAGTATACATGTGGGTACCTGTTGAAAGAAAACATACTCAACAGACGTCTTCGAGACTTCTCCGGGACCCCTGCGCTATGTAGCCACGAGCCGGTCTTCTGTTTACTTCTGGGGCTCTGCCCCCAGACTGAGAGTTAGGGCCGCCCACCAGCCAATCATTGTCCGGGAAATCTCGATAGCAGACTGTGATTGGTCAGAGGAAGAATAGAACTTGATTCACTGCTTTTTCCAAATTGCATATATTATGGGGTGCAGTCAGCATTGTGGTGGTGAGGATGCCGGTGGTCATTACACAGATATCGGCATCCCGACTGCCTTTGAAAAACCGGCGGGGTCATGACCCCTCCATAGGTCACAGCCCCTTTCTTTACCGGGGCCAGTCGGCGCCCCTGACCATCAACAGTATGAATATACACCCACGCAGGAAAACAAGAAAGAAAAAGCCATGGTCACGTTGACCTTTTGAACATGTCGAACTGTTGACTTATTGACTTTCTACCAATATATCAAATGGATACCATAGTGGACAGGCATAGGGTCACCCCAAACTCCTTCTGTCAAACACTAGGCTTTAACAGATACACCAAAATCCCTAGGAAAATGGATCCTGCAAACTATCAAACTGGGGACAACCAGTTCTGTGTTAACGTCCAATCATTTTTTTTCTTATTTACAAGTATGATACAAATCCTGTCATGCCTAATATTAAGGGTTGGCCGGTCATGCTGGCACTTGTAGAACCACAAGCACTAGTGGGCAGGGCCTGCTGGCACCTGTAAATAAAACATTGTAATAAAGAAAGCAGACACCAACGGGATAATGCTTCATTAAATAAACAGGGAACAAAGAAATAAACACTTTGCGCTGCTGGGTATATGTTATTGGTAGTTGTGTGAAGCCCACCAGGTAAAATGAACACTGGACACACTATGGATAAAAATATATTTTATATATATAAGAAGAAAGCATGTGGTATAAATAACACAAATTACAAATAAGACGTTGACAAAGACATAAAAACAGGCATATAAAGCTATCAGGTTAGATCGATCCAAAAATATCTATTGAAATATACCAAAAGGCAATAATAAAGCACTTTGAAATAGTGGTTGCTGTGGGAGTCTCCGTATCTGTCACTATATGGGTTAATGAGGGGTTAATTCCGGTATAATTAATAGGAAGTGAATGTCAAGCAAGCCAATGGTTAATTTTTTAAGTTTTCACTTTTTGTGTGAGTTCTAGCAGACTCACCCTAAACACCTGCTGCAGCTGGGAATTAGTTTGATTTAACTCATTTACAAATTGAATTGACCCAACAGCGCCGGGACACACAGCTAGTGAGAGAACTTAAAAACTCTCCACTATCTGTACTTTCCTCTATTCTCTTCATTAAATAAACACACACCCCTGGGACCCTATTACTATTACTGAATACACTCCTTGGGAAAGGTTTAAGTTGGTCCATGTAGGTAACATCCTATCTCTTATATATTTGGCTACATCTGTCACTCAAAGTGTGTCTGGAGCTATAACGCTGGGTGGAGCCTCTGACTCACATGACTGACTCACATGACAGAGAACCAGCCCAGTGAGCCCACAGACAGTGCCAGACACCCTCTGCCTCTCCATGTTACACAGCAAAGACACAGCTACTCACCAGACACACCAGGTGAGCGCCCCACACCTCCATACCTCCCAACATGACCCTCTCCAGGAGGGACAGAATGCTCTGTTTGTGGACTTCCATCTTAATTTATGATTGTCATTACCTGTCATTTTAAACAGGGTAATTGATAAGAAAGGTGTTTAAGCACAGGTGATGGTAATCCATAAATTAAGAAGAAAGTCCAGAAACAGAGCAATGTGTCCCTCCTGGAGAGGGTCATGTTGGGTATGCACCTCCCTCCCCCCCCCCTTCATTCACGGCATCCCCACGATTAAATGGCACATGCAAAACACTGACATGGCAATGGTCGACAATGAAAAAGGTTGACAAGATTTATTTTTCACTTTTTCAATGTTTTCATATTCATTCTCATGTGTCGACATGGACACCAATGAAGTGCCACACTTATGTCAACATTTACATGTGTTGACTTTTCTGTGTTGATTTTTTCTTGTAGCGATTCGCGGCGACCCCCCTCCCGCGGTTCACGGTGCCCCCCACGACCCCCCTACCGCGATTCCCCACCCCTGACCCCCCCTCCTGTCATTGCGGCAACCCCCCACCCCTGCGACCCACCCTCCTGCGATTCACTGCAACCCCCTGCGCCCCCCCCATCCCACGATTCGCGGCACCCACACCCCCCCCGCAACCCCCCCTCCCGCAATTCACGGCATCCACCTACGACCCCTCCTCCCGTGATTCGCTGACACCCCCTCACCTCCTCCCTCCCCCCCCCACCCCCGCGCGTGATTCACGGCAACCCCAGGATTAAATGGCACATGCAAAACACTTGCACGGCTATGGTCGACAATGAAAAAGGTTGACATGAGTTTTTGAAGATTTATTTTTCTTTTTTTGAATGTTTTCATATTCATTCTCATGTGTCGACATGGACACCGATGAAGTGCCACACTTATGTCAACATTTACATGTGTTGAACTTTCTGTGTTGATTTTTTCTTGTAGCAATTTTTTTCCAGTGACAACTATGAACTATGTGAACGTCAACCTACACATCATCAACCAATTTTTTGTATAATATATAACACCTGTTCTGTTTTACTGTAGGTGTTTAAAGTCAGACCTTTTATTGCTACTATTACTGTTTATGTAAATGCATTCTGAATGACAGCAACATCCTACCATCCTTCTACAAGAATATATAACCAACTAGGTGATTCATCGCGCCCCGTGCCCCCCCCCCCTCTCGCAATTCACGGACCCCCCGCGCACCACCCCTCCCGCGATTCGCAACCCCCCCTCGCGCAATTCATACCCCCTCACACGCTTTGTGGACCCCCGCCCTCTCCCGCGATTCGCCGACACCTGCGCCCCCTCCCTCCCTTGATTCACGGCACCCCCCGCGCCCCTCCCGCAATTCACGGCACCCCTAAGCCCCTCTTTAGTCCCCCGTATACTCACACACCCCTATCACTACCCAGCTTCCTGCTCTCCTGAACCGTAACTTCCTCCAATACTGTAGTCGCTGACGCTGTTTTGCCCACATGCCCCTATCATGCCTCATAGCCCAGCCTCCTGCTCTCATGCACCCGAACTCCCACCCAGTAGGAGGAGACACTGACTAAGGGCCACCATCCTGTACTCCTGTACTGCCACGCTGGACCCTCACCCACTGGCAGAAGCTGCACAGTATCTCCCACCCTCCTCTTTAGTCCCCCTTATGCCCACACACCCCTATCACTACCCAGCCTCCTGTTTTCCTGTGTCGTGACCTCCGCCAGTGGGGAGCCCCTGACTCAGAAACACCCTACTATACTATTGCACACACACACCTAAACAACATGCACACACAGCCCCCCCCCCCACACCCACAAATGTCACTGTACCATCCACACTATCAATGTACCTCTTACTCTGTAACCGCTTTTTAATTAAACAAAACAATACACACCCCCTTCCAAATCATATGCTCTCTATTTAACACATTTCACCTATAACTCAAGTTGCAATACAGGCCATCTTTCATACAATTCTAACCATCTTTCTCATATACAAATGTTCACAAATTAAGGGGGCGCAGCCCCTTTCGACGGTGTGAAGAGCGCCCGTAGGGCGCGATGAATCAACTAGTGTACTAATAAAAGGTCGCCATCTGATAGCTTGTACACCAGTAGTCCCAAAATGCTGGGATTTCAATATCGTGATTAGACTGCGCATGCGCAGTCTAATGCCGGGCAGCGTCTGAGCGGGTGAACAGACACTGCCCGACTTCTCCCGTCCCTGGCAGTGCGGCTCTGCACAGCGTAACGAGGTCAGAGGTCATGCTGCGCAGGCCACACAGCTACACAGCCCGCCTCATCCTAGGCACCCTGCCCTCCCATCTCAATCAGCCACCCACCCTGGCTGCATTGCACGCCCACCCGGCTCCATCGCTCACCAGCTCCATCGCCCACCTGCCTGGCTTCACGGACCACCCTCACGACCACACCGCATAGCTCCCAGCTGCACCGCACCGCACATTTAAGTAAATATGCAGGACGGCCAAAGCATTTTGTTTTTTATTAGGGAATCCTGGGATTGGGCATTATTCAATCTCAAATTCCGGGATGGAAAATATGCCCCTGGATTGGCATCCCTACTTGTGGGTGCTGGGGGAATGCCGGGCAAATTGATACCACTGCAGATGACCTGCAGATATTTGTCTGAGGTCCCGTTGCAACTGCACCCATTAAAAATGTCCCACCTAAAATGGCCGCTGCATCAAAGGAAACAGTTATTATTGATGCTAGAGAAGGAGGCGGCCATTTTGGGTGGCACATTTCAATGGTGCAGATGCAAGAGATTCTGGCTGTCCAGAGGGAGGTGAAAGGGGAAGCACATTAAATGTAATGTGTGCAATGGGGGGGGGGTTGGGGGGGCATATTAAATGTATTGGGGGGGATTAATTTATCATAACTGATATAAAATATCAGTAAGGACTGGAAGGCTATAGTCCTGCTGATTACAGGAACAGGAGTCGCCTTTCTCTTAAGTGCATATTTTTTTTACCTGTTTTTGATCATTTTCTTCACAAAAGTTGATGTTTTTGTGGCCCTTTGTCTACAATAAGAATGAATAAGAATCCAGACTGTGCACAGGACACCTGATCTGCAATCCCGATCAGCTTTGCCCCAGATAAGCCTTCAGGAGAAGCTGGAGACATTTGACAGACAAGGTATGTAATTGTAATGGGCATATTTACTAGTTTGTGACGAGCACATGTCAGCGCGGATAAAGCCCAGAGTCTGGTGGGACACTGCGATGCGGAACAGCCTCTGAGAGGCACACAGAAAACATCTGCTCCTGTGTGCAGGGATGCATGCATACAAGTTCCAGACAAGTGAGATGAGCAGAATTCCAGGGGACATACGAATAAAGAGCTCACGGATGCCGAGATGCAGATGAGGCCTTAAAAACAGGGAGAGAATAAAGGGAAGACATGGCCGTACGTGGGAAATGCTCTCAGGCAGTCTGCGGAGAAGCAGATGGGAAGTCTGTAATTACCTCCCTCAGATATTATACCGCGTTTACAACGTGCTAACCTACAAGTAACAGTCTAAGAACATTGAACTGGAATGTAATGAATAGACAGCTCAGTGTAATGGGAGATGATCAGGAATAAGGGACGGATTACCGAGTGCAGCTGGTGGTTATACGGGAAGTATCTGAATTCCATTATTAAAGGAAGTTAGTCCCAAAGTAGAAGGCCGGCAGAGGCACAGTACAACCTCCATCTCTTCCTGTATGTGGCAACAAGAGTACGTGTCTCAGTGGAACATGAGGAGCCTGGTTCTAAGCGGCCCATTTATCAGTTAGTTTTAGCTATTTAAAAGTCATTGTGTAAAAGAAATGTGTCTTCAGCTAATCAGCTTCTAACTGCCATCTGTTTGAAATGACAGTTGGGGGCTGCTACAATGCCCATTCCTGGATTACAGCCGTGGGTCCAAATGTGCAAGAACTGATACCTCCAATACCTTATATGTCACCATTGGTCGCAGTGGCGTAACTATAAATTGTGCTCCCCCTGCCAAAAAGTTTGTCGCGCCCCCCCCCCGTCTCCCCAGCGTGTGACATGATGACGTCACACGCATAATGGAGAGAGGAAGAGAGATCTGCAGACACTGCTGCTTCCCTTGGCTCCGACGCATCTCTGGCCACCCTAGCACGCCCATCCGCCCACCCATCCTGTACACAGTAGCCAATAGCCAGCTCTGTTTACAGCCAATTAAAATCAGTGTGGGGGGGATTTGTCGTCTCTGCCATGGCAGCACCCGCGCTGTGGCTGACTCGCCTCCGGTGCTCAGCCAGTGGGCAGAGGCAGGCAGCAGCATGTAAGTGCATCGAGTGGGTGCCGGTGCCCACACAAAACCCTGCTGCCGCTTGCTCCCCCAAGCGGCAGCTGGGGCTACCTTATAGTAGTTACGCCACTGATTGGTCGGGCCATTAAATGTTGCAGCAGCAATTGTTAGGTACAGGTTCTCCATGTGACTATGGCATTCAATGGGAGTTGTGACATAGAAAAGGTCAATATGAGTTTATTTGGTGTCATTGTTGACACCTGATCACTTGGCCCCCAATTAGTGTACCCCTTCACTCAGTCGACATAGTGCATGCTGACCTTTTGTCAATGTCGACAAATGTGGACCTTTTGGTGCTTGACTGTCTACCTAGAAATTGTCTGTGAGCCAATCGGATACCTGGATAGGAACGGCGGTGCAGATTTGTGGTGGGTCTACACCACATGTCCCTGATATGTCACAGAAATACTGTAGCACTGGGATCCTGGAAGATAATTTCATGTTGGTAGGTGCATAGTGGATATGAGCAAGGTGGTTAATCTATACGATTCCAAACTAGAATAGTTTTAAGGAAAGATAACATGATACAGGTGAACTCTTTTAGGCTAAGTGCTGTACAGCACTGTGACTCCCCAATAACACAGTGACAGGCTGGGGCATACGCAGACCCTTTTATAGAGTCAAATGAATAAGACTTCTTCTCTATTACAGTTTTTTCTTAGATTCACTGTAAGTGTCCTGACTGTAGATGATGTGAGGATTTTGTCCCTGATTCCTCTGACTGTGATGGGTTCAAATTCACACATTAAGTGGAACTATTTTTCATTTTAACTAAAATGTCTAAGTCCATATACCAGCAGTCTTTCCTATGATTTCTACATTCAAAGTTGACTCTTTTGTTATAATGCTTTTTCTGCCTACCACTTTGGTCTTTTAGTTTACAGATTGAAGCCTTGTGCTGTGATTTGTGGCACATAAAACATTTGTACTTTGGTCTGCGTACTTAGTATATAAGGCAGATGTTCTTTCAATATTGTGCACATGTACCCATTCCTGGAATTGTAGCAGCTTTATCCTTACAATATCAGTAGTTAATGCAATGTTATTTGACGCCAATGTCACAACAGAAAATCATATTCTGGGGATAACTTTTGCAACACAGGCATAGCTACCTCTTTGTCATCTACCTTGACTTCAACGGACACCAATTGCGGAGTGATGAACAAGATCTTATCAATGTAATTATTCAGGTCCTTATATTTACCTAGTATATTAGTGTGCCTGTGTTAGGGCTGTGTTTGTTTGTGAACCCAGACGAGAGCAGGTGGCCAGTTGGCTGTATACACAAGGATGGAAGCTGGCAGGTGTGATGTAAGATTTATTCATGCATATGGTTATAGGTAGACAGCACTTACCTATCCTGGGAACCAGGTTAGGAAACAGACCAGCACTCACGTAGTTTGAGTTGAAGAAAAAAAGGTGTATTTTCAAAACATTATACAAAGTGTAGTGCAGCAAGGCTGACCCAACAGCCGTTTCAACTGGATGCCTTCCAGTTTTCGTCAGGGGAAGGCATCCAGTTGAAACGGCTGTTGGGTCAGCCTTGCTGCACTACACTTTGTATAATGTTTTGAAAATACACCTTTTTTTCTTCAACTCAAACTACGTGAGTGCTGGTCTGTTTCCTAACCTGGTTCCCAGGATAGGTAAGTGCTGTCTATCATTATCCCTCTTGGACCCTGCACCGCATCATTCCTTAAAACACCTGAGTGCCGTTTTGCTTCTCTCTATGGTTATAGGTAGGTATCTATGGTTAAATGAAGGAATAACTGAATTAGATTAAGTCAATGGTTGAATGGAATATAGTCAATGGCTGAATAACATGGAGTTAATAGTTATTTGGAGCTGGAGTTTCCAGCAATAATGGGAAGCTGGCTTGCACAGAATTGGGGACACGAGTGATGCAGGAAGGCAGGCTTGCTTGGAGCTGGTAACACCAGTAATGAAGAGATGTATAGATGCAAGCTTGCATGGAGCTGGGGACACCAGCAATGCAGTAGTACAGAAGTGCAGACATGTGTAGAGTTGGGGATACCAGCAATGCAGGAATACAGGAGTGAAGACTTGCGTGGAGCTGGGGATACCAGCGATGCAGGAGTGCAGGAGAAGACACTAGCAGTACAGGTAGCAGTGTTGATTGAAGCTGGGGACACCAGCAGTACAGGAGCAAAGGCTTGCTTGATTCTGGGGACACCAGCAATACAGGAAGCAGGGTTGCTTGAAGCTGGGGATACCAGCACTGCAGGGAGCCAGCTTGCTTGAAGCTGGGAGTGCCAGCAGGTCAGGACAGCTGTATTGCCTAAAGCCTGGTGAAGCCACATATGGAACTGTACTGTCTCTATAAGGAAGTTGGGAATGGTAGAAGCTGTCCTTAATGAACACCTGGAGTCAGGGAGTGCTGAGGCTGGAAGTGTCTTGGAAGCAGAGATAACCAGGAGCTCGCTACAGGCTGATAGACAACAAAGCACTGACAGGGTTCTGTCCCCTGAGCTGGGCTTTATACCGCTTGCTGTGAGCTGATTGGCTAAGGCATTTCCCTAAAGGGGAATCAGTCCTGGCTGGGTCTTGTAGGGTCAGGACCAGGAAGTGTCATGGCGCTGCCCGTGAGGCAGAATGGCGTCAAGGCCGGCGTGGTGGGTCCTCTGGGATGCGCGGCAGGACGCCAGGCCTCTGGGACAGAATGCCACAGTAGGATGCCAGCAGGGACAGCCGATGATGGCCAGCATTCCACAAAGCGCTGAAGGTAGCACAATGTGTGGCTGGGGAGCGCTGACTTTTGTGACAGCCTGAGGTTTATTCTCCCCATAAACCTTAATCTTTGTAAGCTGGTTGCAGATTTTTCAACATGTCCTTTGCAGATGCTCTTCTATTGAAAATGGAGTATACTTGCTGTTCTACAGTTAAGCCAATGGTTGCAATGGCTCTAAGGACCAAGGATTTGGGTTGTCTCCTTGATCAATTGTGACCTTCCGCAGCTTCACTACTACTAGACTAGTTCTCTGAGCATTTTGCTTTTATGAAACTCGTACATGCACTTATACGACATTGAAAAGCTTTCGAAATTTCCTTCACATCCACTGTCCTGGACCACTTACATATTTTCAGATGTCTACAAGTTGGGAGGTGTGTATTGGATATGACATGTTGACTTCAAATGAGAGTAGCTTTTATTAAAGATAACAGGATACATGTGATAGAACATAAACAGCAGTCAATATGATAAGGTATCCACCGCTGCTAGACTAATTATTTACTGCTGTACAGCACAATGTTTCTCCAATAACACAGTGACAAACCTGGGCATATGTAGTCTCTTTTATAGATCCAAGTAGAAAACATACACCTGCAGTCTAATCAGCCTGACCTATAAGTCTGGTGACGCAGCATGGATTCTAAACGCTTTCTTAATTAACCGCTCTCATTTCCGACTTAGTAAATGTGCCTAATATTTGCTCTTCCTCGGCAGCTCCCACCGATGTTAATATGGAAAGAAATATTGTTCTCACCGCAGCACGTAGTGTGTGTTTTAATTAGCGATCCAAGAAAAAAGAAAAATGTAATATGACTATTCAGTGAGGTATAGTTTACTTTATGCACCAAAGCGATAGAATATGTCCCTTATGTGTGGTGGGCTTGGAAAGATTTTCTAATTAAGAGGAGCAGAGCTTGATCGTTGGATGAAACAAGTGAAGAACGCCGCGTCCTCCGTCTGACGCCACATCAGTGGGAATAATACAAATCATTATTTCAGTGTTTTGCACAGTTACACATATTGCCGTCTTTCTTCATTGCAGAGCATCACTTGTTACTGGGACTCCTGGTGAGCTCGGCGGCTTCTTTGATCTGACTACGTGTATTTTCGCCCACTAATAATGGATTGTCAGCCTATGTGATCGCACGCTGCTCTTGGCGTAACAGAGGAGCGTTGGCCTGTGGACAGAGGAAGTTGCATGTGACACAGTGCTACCAAAGGTTGATACGCAATGCATGTTCCAACTTTTGTCCCGTTGAAATCGGTACCTGCAGCGCCGAAGGTGTTGTCGGCCCAGGAAGGGGCAGGGCAACAGGTGGGCGTGGTCTCAGACAGTGGGGCGTGATCTTGTGTTGCGACTCCCATTTTGTCACTTTGGGGGCATATGCACAGCTCTCCCCACTTGGTAGCCTCAGGCTTCCCTCCCCGCACTGAATAGATGCCGTGCATCACTGGCTGTTCTGCAATGCAGTGCAGGGGTAATCAGTGTATACGTACCAACTTTATTATAGGTCCAGTCTGAGGGCGAGATGTACTATGCTTGAAAAGTGATACAATGGAGTGATAACGCATCAGCCAATCAGCTCCTGTTTGTCATTTTCCAAACACAGCCTGTGACATGGCAGGTAGGAGCTGATTGGCTGGCTGTTTATCACTCTGCATTTTATCACTTATTAAGCTTAGTACATCTGGCCATGAGAGATCTGTGCAATCATAAGCCATAAATGCATCCATACTGTTAGTATTGTTGAGAAATAACTAGGGTGCCGGGATCCAGAGGCGTACCTAGATATTAGTAGGCCCCATAGCAAAAGTTCGTAAGGGCCCTCTATTTATCAACTGATGGTGACAAATGTATGTAAAACATATTAGTTAGACAGTAAGATGGGCCCCCTTCAGCTCTGGGCCCTATACCAGCTGCACTCCCTACACCTAAGGTAGCTACGCCCCTATATATAACACATGTAACTGTGACAGGGAAGGTGGCCCCTCTCAGCTCTGGCCCCATAGCAGCTGCCCCCCTGCACCTATGGTAGCTACACCCCTGTATATAACACATGTAACTATGACAGGGAAGGTGGCCCCTCTCAGCTCTGGGCCCCATAGCAGCTGCCCCCCTGCACCTATGGTAGCTACACCCCTGTATATAACACATGTAACTGTGACAGGGAAGGTGGCCTCTCTCAGCTCTGGGCCATATAGCAGCAGCACCCCCTGCACCTATGGTAGCTTCACCCCTGTATATAACACATGTAACTGGGACAGGGAAGGTGGCCCCTCTCAGCTGTGGGCCCCATACCAGCTGCACCCCCTGCACCTATGGTAGCTAAACCCCTGTATATAACACATGGGTACTTATGTAGTATCTGGGCTGCCGATTTTGCGTGGCGAGCGCAGCGAGCCACCGAGCCCGAAGCGTGGCGAGCGAAGCGAGCCCCACGAGGGGACGCATATTTCTTAAAAAGTATTCTGTGTCCCCTCGCGGGGCTCGCTACGCTCGCCACAGGTTTGTATCCAACTCCATGCCCACTTGGATAGTGGGGAAAGGAAAAGGACCCCTTTTTCCCATTGAATTCTATGTTAAAATGGACTCAGACCATTTTAACATTGAATCCTATGGAAAAATCTTGACCATCGCATCGCATACGATTTGGTCGCATGCGATGCGATGCGATGCGATCCGATTTCTAAATCGGACGCCCAGATACTACAGAAGTACCAACACATGTAACTGTGACAGGGAAGATGTCCCCTCTCAGCTGTGGGCCCCATACCAGCTGCACCCCCTGCACCTATGGTAGCTAAACCCCTGTATCTAACACATGTAACTGTGACAGGGAAGGTGGCCCCTCTCAGCTCTTGGCCCCATAGCAGCTGCACTCTCGACACCTATGGCAGCTACTCCCCTGTATATAACACATGTAACTGTGACAGGGAAGGTGGCCCCTCTCAGCTCTGGCCACATAGCAGCTGCACTCCCTGCACCTATGGTAGTTACACCCTTGCCGGGATCTGGACATGGTCATAAAGTGATCATATTGGCGATTTCCTTACTGCTTACACGTCCTGTCGGAGCCATTGTCCCTGCATGGGAATATTGGCGGATTCCAGCTTTGCATAATCCTTTATTGCCACATAACAAAATGATAAAGACAAATTACGTGGTAATAAACTCTTGTATCTCTCAGTATACAGTATGTCAGCATCACTCAGCATTTTTCAGTATACAGTATACCGGTATTCAGTCACATTGGTTACAGTTGTACAGTGTCCACATTTATTATGTCGATGAATCAATGTTGACACTAGAATGTTGATATGGTTCAACAAGAAGATAGGTAAGAAGTTTTACATCATAAGAATAATCCTGCATTGAAGAAGCCAGGCTGTGCTTCGGGACCGGCTGCATCGGGCAGTAAGTGAAGGGGGAGGGGGTGGGATATGGGGGCAGGACTGGAAATCAGTTCTGGGCTCCAAAATTCCTGGTGGCAGCCCTGGTTAGGGCTAGGCTGTGGCTGGAAGATGCATAGGGTCAGGCAATAGGGGGAGTGACAGTGTTAGGGGTAATGATTAGGGATAGAGAGACAATGTCACACAATCTATCAGGTGGACATGTCATCCATGTAGACATGATAGGGGTGATAAAATCGTTTTTTTGGGTAGCAATAATTAATGGATGTCTGTAGAATGACATTTAGTTTTAGGTACTGTGACAAGGAATCACAAAGACTGGAGATCACTAAAGACTTGTTCTTTATTTAAAAAATAAACTGCATACAAGGATGGCAATTCTTCATTTACAACTAGGGATGGCCATCGACCATCGATGATTAGAAATCATCGATGGTTTATGGCCGATGTCGAATAGTTTTGACATCGATGGGGGGAGAACCAGATGGTTTCCCCCCATCGATGTCAAGCTTAAATGAATAGTTTTGTTCTTCTTTTTCCATCAAGGGGCCGGACGTGGAGAATAGCTCCGCCCCCAACACCCATGAAGCCCCACCCCTGTATTTTGATTGGCCTCAAAGCAAATGAATGACCATCGATTTTTAAAAACATCGATGGTCATCCATTGCATAGTTATACAATATCGATGGCCAGTTGCACTTTTGCCATTGATGGCAAAGGCAACGATGGCCACCCCTAGTTACAGCGTAGCAGGTTTTCGTTGGCTACTCGTGTCCAATTGGAGCAACCGTTCAATTGATCCAAAGGACGATCATTAAATATTGCCACCTATAAAACAATTACATTACCCAACAATGTAGACGTTCCCATGTCGACCGCATGCATATCAACACGACACCCCGACATATCAGTACATCTCCATATATCTTTGTATTTCAGTTGCCTCTGCTCTAAAAGTTTTAAAAGACGTTCTACTGTATATATGCGCTTTATCCTTCCATTAGGAGCAGTTACACAACGTGTGTGTGTGGCACTACCTTGTCACATGTCAGAGAACATGAAAACATTTGCTGAATCTATCAGTCCTAATTAGTTCAGGAAATGCTGCCAACTTTCCCTAAATGTTCCGCAACCCCAAATCTATTTTGTGACTGTTGTGTAAGAAGCTTCAGTAAGAAAGTGACAAGACTGAGGAATATCAAGCTTATGACAGATGGAGCATCAGACATCCTGGCAGATGTAGCAGCAACACCGAACTTAAAGCAAGATATTGTCTAGTTTAAGGATAGAGTCTATATAATTGGCTTTCTCATCGCTCAGAAGTATAGGTGCTTCTCCAGGATAGCTCAGTCCCTCTGGTATCCCTAGCCTAGGTGATTCCATGACTGCTGGACCCATGGGGCCACGTATGCCACAGAACGGGCACAGGCCATCTCTCCATAAAGGCCACGTCCTAAGCTAGCCCTGATTGGCTGAAAGCATCTCCATGGAGAAGCATAGAGCCAACCATGCTAACTGCTTGTATTGCGCTGTGACAACAGTATATGAGCTGTCAGATGCGATGGAGGCAGCCGTCTCACCTCGCAGTCAGTGCGGGGTGAGCTGCTGCAGGGGACACAGACGCTGGAGCCCGGAGTTGTAAGTATACTGGTGTAAAATTAATGTGCGTATAATAAACTATTACTTTTCACTGTGTCTGTGTTTTTTTTCAACATTCTTTTTACAGGTGGACTGCAAGTCCAAGGGGGCCCATTAATGCCCCGCATGCTGGGATTTGTGGTTTGCCAAGTCCCAGCATGTGGGGAGGCCTGTTGGGACTTGCAGTTTACCTGTAAAATGCAATGTTTAAAAAAAAAGACTTTACGCATATTAGTCCGGACATCCAGCCCTGGATGGGTCAAGCCTGGGGGGGGGGACCCCTTTATTGGGGTGGTCCCCAATCCCCAGGTACCCCGTCCAGGGCTGACCAGCCACGGCGAGCATGATAGGGCCAGGGGACCTTATGTACAAAAGTGTCCCCTGATTGTGGCATGACACCGCAAGCTGTTGGAGCCAGGTGCTGGTTCCAAAATATGGGGGACCCCCAGTTTTTTTTCCCCCATATTTTTGGAACCAGGACCGGTCCAAGAGTCTGGGGCTGATTTCAGAAATATGGGGGACCCCTACGCTTTTTGTCCCCCATTTTTTTGGAACCAGGTCCGGCTCAATGAGTTCAGAAGGGGGGACACATTTTCATGACTAAAAATCGCACCATATCGCACTTTTTAAATAGCGCTTCTTATTAAACATGGAATACGTGTCAAAAAATGCGATTTTAAAACATGCGATATGGTGCGATTTCTTAAATGCAATAAAATCGCATCACATTAAATCTCGCCCGATATGTCCTCAATTTTATGTATCCACAATAAAGGAATCCTCCCAATGTTATGTTGCAATGTCCTTTACCATATCCACAAAAGATGATGTATCCTTTTCTATGGCTGCACTCTACCATAACTGACGTTCAGCATTCTGCCTGACAAAAAATAGTCCTGGCGGATGTATACATATGTACATATGTAACCCGGTTGTCAGCATGTGCATGTGCGCACGCACAGGGGCTTCCGGCTAAAATGTAGCAGATAAAAAAGTAAACTATATCTAAAACAATATACAAAATAAATGAATAAAAATTCAGTAAATAAAGCAATAGATCTCAGGGTGGCCATAATACTAGATAGTAACGGCAGCACCTGCACAATGCGGGCCTGCGGGAGATGCTTCTGTGCGCAACGGCGCATTATCTCCCCGGTGACACAGGTCGCTTTCCAATGCTTCTGTACAAGACTTCCTCCCTGACACTGAGACAAAACCCAAACACTGCAATTAGATGGTGCAAAAAAGCTCCAATCCCGGCTTCCGCGGCTCATTGCGATGTAATTATCAAAGCCACAGAGAGAGACAAGGGAGGCGCCGCCAATTACTGCGCATTCTGTATCAGTGCTTTTTAAAGATGTGGCTTGACAGGCCAGAGCTAAGAGAAAAGAGACGCTTGCCGGCATAAAGTTGTTTTTAATTACATTTGGTATGCTAATTTCTGATATAAAATAAATATCTACGGGGAATGGCGGCGCTTCATTTCACGCTGGATGCACCGGTTATCTGGCGGTGTACACAGACGTCTGTCTTAGGTCGCTCTCCTGACTCCCAGACGTCAGAGAGGTTAACCCCTTCAGTGACCCAGACACCCGCTGCTGTGTGTGAACTGTGTGGTGTCAAGGAAAGCGTGCAGGAAATCACACCAAGGGGGCTTATTCGCTAATACGGGAAAGGATAGCGAGGCTGTACTGGAAGGGAATGAAGCCGACACCTTTTGCGGATTGGTGTGGTCAGACCAAGGAAAGCTGATATGGAAATTGGACTAACTATGATGAAGCTTATGCAGGCTGGCCATAGGATCATCACTGACAGCACAGGCCTTGGGCCCATCACATCTATTATATTGGGTAACAGCCTATCAATCATGCTGCAGCTGACCAAGGGCTGCGACCGATATTGCGCAGACCCCTAAACATCTAATTTCTACGTAAATCATCGGTGGTTACATGCAAATCTGATGGAGACCCTTAGAACACGCTGATTTAAAGGGCTCTCAGCAGGCCCTGGAGTCGGAGAACGGAAGGACTTCTGTGATGCTGCTGCCCCCATGCCAGCCCACATCCGCACTCCCAATGCCGCCGCTGAAAAGTTGACTACAGTGCACTCAGACCCAGCGCACTCGCTACCAAATAAAAAAAAAACCTGTGTGTCCAGACCCGGGTGCCCCTGACAGGCCTGGGCCCGGGTAAACTGTTCCTGCTCCCCCCCTCTCGGCAGCCCTGCCTAACCCTACACCCCCCCCCCCACACACACACACACACACACACTTGTAAGTGTCAAAACCCTAACCCTCTTCCCATAACGCATGCTACTGGGATTGGGTTGCCAGCTGTAAGAATTCCGGCATCGCTATCCCGATCCTTTTCGAAGTTACGGCACCGGTGTTCTGATGGTCGCACATCCCCACTATGTAACATACATAGGGGCTAATTTACTAAGTTGGAAGTTCTTGTGAAGATGGGATGTTGCCCATTTCAACCAATCAGATTCTACGTATTATTTATTTAGCACCCTTTAGAAGATAGTTGAATCTGATTGGTTCCTATAGGCAACATCCATTTTCGATAGAACTCCAATCTTAGTACAGTACAACATGGGAACATGGGAGTTCTATTTCACATGGGATGGTCAGCTCGGAACCTGAAGGAGGTTGATGAAGGAAAAAAGTTCTGTCCCTAACATTCAGCTTCATTTTAAAATATAGTCCAATAATGTATTGACCACAAAACTGAAATAATGCAAAAAAAAAATAAAAATCAATTATTAAAGACATAAACTCAGGAACGATACGGATGGACTGGCGCATAGATATTGTAGTACCAGTATGGAAGAAAGGTAGCAAAACTAACCCTGAAAATTATAGACCCGTCAGCCTTACATCCATTGTGGGGAAAATATTAGAAGAAATAATAAGAGATAGTATCCAAAATTTCTTAGAACAGGAGAAGGGGATAAGTAAGGCTCAGCATGGGTACGTCAAAAATAGATCATGTCAGACTAATTTAATTAGCTTCTATGAGGAATTCAGTAGGGGGCTGGACTGTAAATGTAATACTGCTTGATTTCGATAAAGCTTTTAACACAGTGCCTCATAAAAGGTTTTTAATAAAACTAGGTAATTTACGGTTAAGAGATATTAATTGGATTAAACACTGGTTGCACAATTGGGGACAGATAGTGGTGGTAAATGGCATACATTCCAGCTGGAAAAATGTCCAAAGTGGAGTCCCGCTAGGTTCAATAATGGGACCCACCTCGTTTAATATATTCATTAATGATCTAGGAAGTAACATAGTGAGTAAAATTGCAAAATTTGCAGACAACACGAAATTGAGTAAGGAAATTAACTCAGGAGAGGATGTGAATACACTACAAAGTGACTTAATTAAACTGGAAAGGTGGGCGGAAAGGTGGAAATGTATTTTAACTTTGATAAATGTAAAGTAATTAGTTATGGGAACAAAATGAACAAGCTACTTATAGGCTAAATGGAGTTATTAAAGGGAATTCTGCTGTAGAGAATACTATACTAGGAATTTTTTGTGGATACTGTGCAGCTTCAAGCATGGTACAAGAGGGATAACAGGACATACATACATTGCATCAGTTGTGCATACAAATGACATTCACATGTTATGATTTGCAAGGTTAGACAGAGCAGTTAGGTGTTTAGATTAGCAGTATCTTAGAGTACATTGTTCAATAGTTGAATAGCTATCGGGAAGACGCTATTTGCGGTTCTTGGTGACTTTACAGGGATGGACCTGAAGCATCTACCTCAGGGGTGGCCAAACCTGTCCTCAAGATCTACCAACAGTTCATGTTTTTCAGGCAACCTGTGGATCTATAAAAGGAATGAATGCAGCAGGTTTGAAAATGTGACAGGTAGTAATGACTACAGCTGTGCACCAGCCAGGTGATCTGGAAAACATGGACCATTGGTAGATCTTAAGGACCGGTTTGGCCACCCCTGGTCTACCTGATTGGAGAATATCAAACAAGTTATGGCCAGAGTGGAGTTTGTCCACCACAATCTTCCCAGCTCACTTCTTGACCCTACTTATGTATTGTTCCCTTACAGGGGGGAAGTCCGTCCCAATAATCTTCTCTGCTGTCCTCACCACTCTTTGCAGGCTTCATTTGTCAGATTCATTGGCCCCTCCATACCAGATTGTAATAGAGGAGCATAGAACGGACTCCACGATAGCAGTGTAAAAGAGCCGCAGCAGCTCCTGCGGAATATTGCATTTTTTCAGTTGCCTCAGGAAGAACAGCCGCTGATGGGCCTTTCTGACAATGGAGGTTATGTTGGGCTCCCATCTGAGGTTTCGAAAAAATGTAGTCCCAAGGAATTTGAAGGTCTCTACCCATGACACCCCTCTGTTGGAAATTACTAGTGGAACCTTGACATTTGGTTTTCTCCTGAAGTCTACTATCATCTCGACTGTTTTGATGGGGTCTAGGTCAAGGTTGTTTCTGCCTCACCACTGTTAAAGTCTGTCCACTTCCCCTCTGTATGCAGAGTCATCTGCCTCCTTGATTAGGCCGATGATGGTGGTGTCATCAGCAAATGTTATGATTTTCACTGACTGGTCACTCGAGATGCAGTCGTTAGTGTAGAGCAGTGATTTTCAACCTTTTTTCCCTTCCGGCACACTAAATAAGATTTTGAAATTGCCAAGGCACACCATGAGATCCCCACAGGGCAAAACACATTGGCCCCCACAGGAAAAAAAACAAACCTATTGGCTCCCATACAACAAACATTCACACTGGTCCCCACAGGTAACACAAATAAGATACATTGGCCTTTTACATGAAAAGAAGAGACCAGTAAATAACAGTTGAACTGGTGGTAGCTGTAAACTGGTTTGGGCATCTCTAGATCTGGGGGCACACTTGAGAACAGCTCAAGGCACACTAGTGTGCCACGGTACAGTGGTTGAAAAACACTGGTGTAGAGGGAGAAGAGCAGGGGGGAAAGGACAAATTACTTCGGAGTACCAGTGCTGATCGTATGAATGGTGGATGTGAAGGCTCCGGCTTTCACCACCTGTTTCCGTGCCGTCAATCCAGGAGCAGGTAGATTCTGGAACTCCTAGGGAGAGAAGTTTGGGCTTTAGGATAGCAATAGTGTTAAATACAGAGCTGAAGTCAATGAATAGGACCCTCGTGAAGGTGCTTGGATGATCCAGGTTTTTCCGGGATATAATGCAACCCTAGGTTAACTGCATCCTCAATGCTTCTGTTTGTTCGGTAGGCAAACTGCAGGGGGTCGAGATGGGTGTTTGTCACCTCCCTCAGATGGTTCAATACCAGTCTTTTGAATGCATTCATGACTTACTCAAGTCAGTAGTTACAAGTCAGATAGGTTGAACTCGATAGACTAACGTCTTTGTTCAGCCTTAATTGCTATGTTACTATGACTATGGGGAGATTTATCAAATCTTTGAGAAAGATCAACTGGAAAAGTTGCTCATAGCAACCAATCAGCTTCTAACTGTCGTTTTTCTAGCACATCATTTAAAATGTCAAAAGCTGATCAGTTGCTAGGGGTATGTTTTCCAGTTGATCTCTCTCCAAGATTTGATAGATCTCCTCCATATTGCATTACCCAATACAACCATGTCAGTATAGTGCTTACATTTCACCGCACACAGATCCTGGTAGAATGGGGCCTTCTGTTGCCAGAGCCCATGGCAACTATAATATAGGTGGATCCAAAATGTAGCGGAAATCGGATAGGTGCTTAATTCTGATAAGCCATGACAGCTATACTAACCTACACCGGCCATGACAGCTATACTAACCCACACCGGCCATGACAGCTATACTAACCCACACCGGCCATGACAGCTATACTAACCCACACCGGCCATGACAGCTATACTAACCCACACCGGCCATGACAGCTATACTAACCTACACCGGCCAAGACAGCTATACTAACCTACACTGGCCATGACAGCTATACTAACCTACACCTGCCATGACAGCTATACTAACCTACACCGGCCATGACAGCTATATTAACCTGCTGTATACCAGCCATGACATATAATGGTATCTGGATGGCTGCCAGATGATATCTAGATCAACAGTCAATATGACATCAAAACTTTGGCATGCACATTTTCGACACAAGCCAAATATCGACACATGAAAACTTTGACATACTTTTTTTAGGGTGTTTTTTTTTGTATGTGGGGGGCGTTTTATATATCATCCATGTGGACTCGGCCCAAAGCATGGCACGTGAAGTGGTACACTAATAAAACATTTTTTTTTTTTTTTCAAACTTCAGAGTTACTTTATTTAGTTTATTTTTCCCCATAGTCACCTTCTTAAGCATTTATAGAATCTATTCACAGGATTCAGAAACTCCCTGCTGTAATTGGCTGCCTCCAGTCCATTGAACCATTTATTGATTACAAGCTTCAACTCGTTCTCACTTTGAAAGCGGTTTTCCACCCAGGGATTTTTTGTACTTAAGGGGTATACACACATTGAGATTTGCGCTATCCTTTTGTGCTAAGCGATTTATGGCTTGATTTAGGGGGGTATTCTGGTTCATTCGCTCGGATGCAAATTCGCAAACTTGCAAGTGACCCAGATCCCGCCTTAAGAATGGTGGTACGCCGGCTCGCCATTCGCAAGGCGTGTACGTTCACACTGGCTGCGAATGGATGTTTTACATAAACATCCAATCGCATGCCACTGGAACCTTCCCACATCTTTCGATGGTCGGCGACCATCGATAGATGTGGAAGGCGCACGCATATGGCAGGTTGCTCTGAGCAACCTTACATATGTGTGTACGCTCGGGGGAAAGTGGGCGGGCAGCCGACATTCAGTGATGTCAGCTGCCGACCCCCTGTATGTCCGTCACGGCTCCATTAGAATGAGAAGGCCCATGCCTGAGCATGTTGGGGGAGGGTGCGTGAGGTCAGATCCAGGCCGGATACGCCTTTATCCATCATACCGCCAAGTAAGTCTCTGGCTACACGGCGCCTGCAATGACTCGGGCCCAGTGTAAAAATCATTAGATGTTGAGCCTCTTACCATGGGTTTTGGACGTATTTGCACGGTTGTGAATGGATGTGCGATGGCACACATCCATTAGCACAGCGATCACATTAATTCGTAAGACGGAATTACACTCTAGCCGTGCAAATTCGCAGCCTGGTGATCAGGTCTGAATTGGGCCCTTAGGGAAGGGGACTTCCCTTCAACTTCCCGGTGTCTAGATTGCCCATACACACGTTGAGTCGTGTGCTAAGCGATTTTGCACTAAGCAAAAAAAAAGTAGTTCACTATGGCTGTTTCTGCGCACATGTAGCGATTTGAACTCACTTGATAAGCGATCGAACTAGATTTTGAAGTATGCACACAAGATCTGAGCCAGCGATAGTGACACGCGGAACTGCACATCGCTATCACAATGAAGCGGCTTGTGCTTAATTTCTAAGTGATCTGCACAGATCACTTAGAAAATAGGCTAAAAATCTCAACGTGCGTTTCGCCCTTCCATAGATGAGAATGCTTGGAGCAAGGCCGAATTATAGGGTGGATAATAAAAACCTCCCAGCCTAATCTGTGACGGGTGATGGATATCCCGGCCAATAGCTCCATGCAGGGTTGTTAGTCAATTACTGGGTAATTTCTCAGGTTATATTCGAGAAGAGAAAAGGTTTGTCTTATGGTGGTGCACCATTTATAAGAAAAGAGAGTCATAAAATATACCTTTTATGGGTTGTTTTATTTAAAAAGAGCGAAATATGACATACAACATAAAACATAAACACAAGTGAAAACAGTGTGATAAAAAAAATGCACGTGCGAGTTCTGAGAGCAACTGCCTGTGTTGATTATATCTATGACACTATTGTAAAGTTCCTTCTTATATTATTAAAAAATTACTGAGGAAAAAGTGTCTCAAATTTAATATGCAGTGTGGATTGTACCCAGTTTTCTGCAGTCTATTTTATATAATCATACGTTTAGACTACTGCTCCATATGGGTATCCTTATTTGCTGAATATGACACCATCAACATTTACAGCGCAGTGGCACTAGAGAAATGGGTGGTAGACAATATTCAAATGACATGAAGCAGTGTCACACACATCATATGGGTTGTGGTTGTTTGCAGAAACAAAGATGCTACATGTGTTGCATCTGCCAATTACTCTTCAATACACTGTGGTCAATGCCTATTCTTATGTATTGTCCGTAATTCAGGCATATGAAGGCATACACTGAAGGTGGGTATAAGTACGTTCAGGTACCGTTGCCGCTGTCTACATACACTCCCATAGGATAAGTGCTGTAAGGCGGACTGACAGGTATCTGCTGTCCCTCTCTGTACCGCTGGCCGCCTGAGCTGTTAGCGCTGCGGTTGCAGGGAGACTGCTGTCATTAAGGGGTACTAATGTATAAGTGCACTGTTGCCGCTGTCTGTAAGCACCCGCTGTACTGGGGATACGTGCTGTGAGGCGAACCGACAAGCATGGACTGTCCCTCTCTGTACCGCTGGCCGCCTGAGCTGCTGGCGCTGCGGTTACAGGGAGACTGCTGTCAGTTAAGGGTAAACAGGCACTGTTGCCGCTGTCTGTAAGTACTCCCTGTGCTAGGGATAAGTGCTATGAAGCGGACTGACACGCATCAGTCGTTACTCCTGTACCGCTAGCCGTCTAAGCTGTTAGCATTACGGTTACAGGAGGACTGCTGTCAGTGGAGCTGTAGCATACATTAGAGTCCTGGGAAGGACTGATATCACATTGGTACATGAACGGTATCGGTAGCTAAGTACATTAGAGTCCTGAAAAGGACTAGTATAAGAATCACACACACACAAAAATCTGGTGGTAGTGCTCTGAGAACGTGCGCACGGCTAGGTCGGCCGGCGTACGCTTCGCAGGTCTTCCTCAGGGCTTTTTCTCGTCTCGAATAAAGTCTTGTTAAATTTTGTCCGTGGTAGCACACCCCTAGAGATATAGGAATTAATTGTGACTCAAACAACAGGGGGCCTACTGTTAATTAACTATATACTTACCCTTTTTCTTGTGCAACCAATCTCCAATTTCTCAGGTTAAACAGACCCCCTGGTCATGAATTGTCTAGGACGAGAGACCTGCATGGCTCGGTATGAACTTTATGGATTACTCCTTAAATCAACATGGTTGGGCTTGCCGCACTGATATGGGACCCCGATTCTGGTTGATTCGGTAAGCTCGCAGTTTACAAAGTCTCAGTTTACATAAACTACTTTATGTATAAAGGGGTCAATATTGTATGAAAATCTGACTGGGTAAGGAATATCTAAGTCCACGGGGATCAGGCTGAATGGAAAGAGACCTGGGGCAACTCTACAAGATGCATATCTATCATCTTACTGAATACAGCAGAGATCACAGGGATACATTTCAGATTGAGACAAAATAAAGGTCAGGCAAGCACCGTGTGTTACAGCATGGACCTGGTATTCACTGACTTAGCGCTAATACAATAAATAGATATATATTGATTAATAAATTGCAATGCTAAATAAATACCAGCAAATACAAAACATGTAATTATAGTGTGGTAAGAACACAGAGCCTGGTAAGTGGGCAGGAGGTACATGCCCTTACAACATGCACAAAACTCAGAACAATGTTTAGCTGGTTTTTGTCAGTGTGGAGGCTGCAGAATGCTCGGGAGGGTGAAAGTAGGGGCGTCACCACCCTCCCCACACCGGAATCCTGGCCCTTCCCATTTTAATCTCATGGACGGAAGCAGAAACAGTAATTATGTCCAGTGGTGCATGGAACAGAGAGTTTGATAGTTCATGTACTAGATTGCAGGGGGGCAGTTCATCTGCAGTCTAGGGTTACCACAGGCAGTGCCAGGATGGCTGGCTGCTCCATTTCCTCCCTCCCCATATCAGTTCTCCATCTGCCTCTGGGGCCCTCCTCCCCCTGCACCCAGCTCTGACACCTATTGGAGGTTAGTAACAAGACATTGGTTCCCCCGGCACACTGAATAGTTTTAGCAACCAATCTTGAACACTACATGATAATAGTACTCCAACCTATTAGAGGTTATTCTGGTTGATTTGCAAGGCTGCAAATTCGCAGACCACCAAACCCCGCCTTGTGAATGGTTGGCTGGTGCCACCCATTCGCAAAAGGCGACTCGGTCAAAATATGGGCAACCATTCGCAGGCAGTCAAAAGACCAACATGTTCAAATAGCCAACATTCATTATGCTGACATGGGCAAAATGCCGCCATTTAAAATGTCGACATGTCAAAAAGTCAACTTTTTTTGTGCCTATGTGGATACAGGTCGCCGTGGGCACAGTATAAATGTACCACAGAGCTCTGCGCGATGGCACTGCTGGCACATGCTGAGTTACAGCCCTGGGGATGGTAGCCCACATTATGCCGCCATCTGGCAAATTTGCGACTAACGACAAAATAATCATCACAATATCTGTTGTCTGAGGCCTCGTGGTTTCAGTTTTGTAAATGATCATTTTAGGCATAAGATATTTTAGGCAGCAAGGGTCTCATGTAGATTTAGATGTATTTCATCTCAGATGTAGAAATAGAGATTTGTAAAATATTTATACACATATATACACAGGGCCTTATTCATGTTCATCCACGTTCGTTTGCACGGGGCCGATGCTTGTGTTTGTGCATGTGCATTTCTGCAAACAAACTGTTCGCTGGGTGCACGTGCCCATCCTTGCGAGTGGCAGGGCGGCATTCTCATGCTAATGGGATGATAGCGCGGGTGCCGGGGGCTGGCAGCTGACATCACCGGATGTCAGCTGCCCACCCTCTTCCATCAGAATGTGCACGCAGATATGGGCAACCTTAAATCTGCGTGCACGTTCCACATCATTCGATGGTCGGTAACCATCGAATGATGTGGGTGTTACCCCGCAGGCTGCCAATGGATGTTTATGTAAAACATCCATTCGCATGTCATGCAAACGTATGCCGCCATGCGAAAGATGGGCCGGGGTACCACCATTCGCAAGGTGGGATCCGGTTGACTCACAAGGATGCAAATTCACATTTGAGCAAATCAAACCTCCACAGGGCCTTATTTTGGTTCACACGTGAGTTCCCACGGGGGAACAATGTCTTGCCAATGCTCACGCTCATTTCTGCTTATGTGCATAGGCTGGGTGGGAGCGGGCATGGCGAACTGGCCGAACAAGGGGGGGGGGGGGGGGGGGGGGGCGGTCGGCTTTGCAATCTGTGTTAAATCCACATGCAGCGCTGCGTGTGGACTAGAATAAGGGCCACAACTTCAGCAAATTGCAAAGTCGGAAAATGAAATATCATTCATGAAAAATGTGATGTTTTTGGCTCTGAGTAATACCGGCTGGTAGAAAGTCAGAGGTTTTGTCTATGTTAAATGTGCAGCTCGCATAATGGGCCTGATTCAGACCTGATCGCAGGCCGCAAATTTGCATGACCACTGATCAGCTTGGCCTCTGAGCCGCTCCGGTGAAATCCTGCCTTGCGTAAGAAGGTGTTCACTGTGCACATAGATGTGTATGCCTGCACCTCTGTTTGTTTGTTTGGCATGGCAACACTTTGTCTGTAGAACAATTGGTACTTGTGTAGTTTCACGGCGCCAGCATGGTGCCGTGCGTCTTGAGTCCCCTAGTGGGGCTCGCTTCGCTCGCCCACGCTGCGGGCTCGGTGGCTCGCTACGCTCGCCACGCTATCTAAAATCAACTCCATGCCACCATGGATAGTGGGGGTATGAACTATCCATGTTGGCATGGAGTTAAGTTAGTTTGCCGAGCGTACAAACCGGAAGTAGCACGGCGCCATGCTGGTGCCGTGAAACTACACAAGTACCGAACAATTTGTTTCTCACCTTAATAACACATGGTTTGTCCTTCCCTTGCACTCACCATCCATCACAGATTCATTTTTTAGATATTACGGTGGAGGTGGTGGAAGAACAAGGTTCAGTAGGAGGCTACAAAAAGGCCCTTATTCTATTGTCTCACTCGGATGCAAATTCGCATCCTTGCAAGTCACCCTAACCCCGCCTTGAGAATAGTTAGCTGGCGCCACCCATTCACAAGCGGGATTTGTTCACAAGGATTGTGAACGGATGTTTTACATGAACATCCATACGCATGCCAATGGGAACCTCCACCATCTTTCGATGGTCGCCAACTACTGAATTAGGTTAATGGAACATAGGAGCAGTGGCGTAGATAGTGTAAGGCAGCCCCCGCTGCTGCTTGGGGGAGCGGGAGCTGCATGGGCGCCGGGGGCCGGCACCGGCCCAGCAGCCGGCACACTGAGTGAGTGTGACAGACAATTATCTCTGAGTCTGTCACACTACACCAGGGGTGGGCAAACTCTGGCCCGCGCGCCGGATGCGGCCCGCGATGCCATCCAGACGGCCCACTGCCCTCCACCCCTCTCCTTACTGTACCCCGGCCCCTGCGTCTGTATTCGGCCTGGAGTCGGGACCGCATATCTACTAATCTGCGTCCTGGCTCCTTATGAGTCAAATGTCCATCACAAAATGGCCACCTCTTTAGAGCAGTTTTTTAAGATGCTAGAGGAGGTAGCATACTTACAAACAGTCTGCTGTAAGGAGGTGGCCATTTTGTGATGGACATTTGACTCATAAGGAGCCATGTGCCGGGACGCAGATTAGTAGATATGCGGTCCCGACTCCCGGCCGAATACAGACGAGGTGGGGGAGGCAGAGTAAGACCGGGCGGGGAGGCAGCGTTAAATTTAGGGAGGGGGCACAGATATTATCCGGCGCGGGGGGGGGGGGGGACGGGCTGCATAGGAGAAACATCCAAAGAAGTGTACAAATCATAGTGTTCCCAAACATTTCACCAAAATGCATGTTAGCGACCCTGAGGTTCTCACCTTGATTGGTTTTTATTACATGTTCTAACTATAAGTCGTGGAGATCGTTTAGGAACCTTTGCAAACAAGAGGCAGCTTGGATATTGAAACAGCAGTCACTTAAACCTTGAGGTCTCAACGAGACAACTGACCTTGAGTTTATCTAAAAAATATATAGTGACCCAAGCACTCCCCCTGTCAGTCCATGCTCGACGCCATGCCCTTGAGTGATTCCTCCTAGGTTTCTGTGTTCCCCCAGTTTGGTTATCTTTAACTTGTAGTTTATTATTCCATCATTTCCTTATGTTCATCTTGAGTATGACTACATTATTTATATCACTACATTATCTATATCACTACATTATCAATATCACTCTCCCTAATCGAATCCGCCACATTTAGCAATCATTTTTGACATATGTCTCCTAATTTAGCTCGCGCTACCTATTAAGAACTGCCTATTTCTCTGCATTTACCTTTTGTATAGAAAAGTAATTGATATTTTTGGATATACTGTTTATCAGTAATGGATTACGGTAGCCCTATGACCTTCCACCATCCCTGCCTCTCTACTATTATATGCACAAACAAAACTACAATCAAACATGAAACATTCAAATTTGTACTGCTTTACCTCTTATCATAGGCGTGCGCAGCACATTTCATTAGGGGGTGCACATTTCATTAAGGGGTGTCTTACACGCCCATTGGGTGTGTCTAACACCACCAATCAGACGTGTCTACCATAAACTATTCGCACTCGCTACAATATAAAACATCTCTCAGCCACACCATAATCTTCTGCCTAGTTCAGTTGTAATCTTCTAATTACTCTGTGTAGCAGTACATGCAAATAAAGTCATAAACATACATGAATGATGCAGGTATGTAGTGATATGACAATGATCTATTACAATTAACAATGCAAAACACACATACTTGATTGATGGGCGCTTGTTTTAGTGGAATACCAGTTCTAAAAAGCAAAAGTATATAAGTGTGGGCACAACATTAGGGGGTGCCTGGGCACCCCTAACACTCTATGTGCGCACGCCTATGCCTCTTATATAATAGCTCAATCTGTGAGTCTGTGTATAACACTGGGCGTCACAGAGTGACAGATCTGGCCAGTGCACTCGCTTCCCCCCAATTATTTATTAACATTAGAGAGTCGCTACTTGAAGGAGCAGAGGAGGGATGACCCTCTGCAGCTGCAGCAGCAAACTTGTAGTGTGCAGCAGGAGCTGAGCTGGGGAGAGAGGCTCTGCTGCGACATCCACTCTCCTCACTGCCCGGCTCCCTGCAATGGTGGAACGGGACCCGGGCCTGGGTAAAATGTACCCGCTCACCAATCCTTTTGACATCAGTGCATATATGTAGAAAAACATTTTGGGATCAGTGAGGTGTGCCTCCTTAGAAATGATTGCAAGTCAGCAACCACCTGAATGGAGGAATGCCAGCCTCCAATATATAGACAAAAACAAACAAAAAAGTTTCAGGTGGCGCTTAGACCTGGTGTGTGCAGGGATGGCATGGGTGGGGGAGTGTCGTGTGCGGGGGCACTGCAGTTTGACTGAGGTGCGGGGTGGGAGAGGCATGTGTGAGTGTGCTGCGGGTAGGGAAGGGGTGGGTGCGGGAGTGTGTCCGTGGTTGCTGTGTGCTGAACTGGGGAGAGAGAGAGAGACAACTGAAGCCTGTCCTCTCCCTCTTCCTCTTCACGAGGGTGTAGCCACGTCTCTTCCTGGAGGCCACGCCCCCTCCATTTTACCGGGCCCTGGCTGACCTGTTATGTGCTTATGATGATTATATACAGCACAGAAATTTGCATAGAGCACAAAGAAAATCACTTGACAACTCTAAACAATACCCAAGGTGAATAATTGAGTGTCATATCCAAAAAATTGTGTGACATTAGTATTATTATATATTATGATTATTTGCCGCATAGTTGGGTTGTAGAGGAATTGTGGAGTTTCCTTCAGTTTGGGAAGAAGATAAACAAATGCTGAGACAGATGTAACAACTTCAGGGCTAATTCTTCATATAATGTTATATGAGATCCTGGAGAAAGAATGCAATCCCTGTTGGCTGAAGAGCTGATTCTCTAACATTGTATAACAATGGATGCTTCAATTACCTGCGAGTCTGGGGACGCAGATACTGCAAGGCAGTGTCATCCTCATACAATGCATAATGCATTTTCATCTGGATACGGAATTCCCCACAGGAGAGTGCACGTGATCAGGGGTGAATAACAGACAGCACAAGGCAAGACTAGAACATTGTCATTCAGAGGCAAAAGGGGAACTAAGACAACATTTAATCCTTTCTGTAGGCTGGGGATTGTTACGTGTTCTGAGTTTGTCATAGACTTGGAACTAAAAGACCTACAGTATATATACAGTATATAGTATTATATAGCAATTTACTTCAGTTTCAAACACCTACTGCTTGCTGACTGGAACTGCCATAATATTGGGCCCATTTCAGCTCTAAACACAGGGCTGCACCTGTTGCAGCCCAACAATAGTTATTTATCTCCCACACCAATTGGCCACGGAAGCCTAGACTCACTTGGAGCTGTAATGGCCCTGGGTTGATCGGGGCCACTGCTGGCATCAACGTCTCTCCCTCCCTACAGCAGGGAGACACCTGCCTATAGGATCTGGCGCTAAATAGAAAATGGTCAAATTTGGGGGTTTGACCATGCTTCCAACCCATCAGACCATGCTCCCTGCCCCGACCTGCAAACCATATACCCTCCGAACGTGAGGTAATGACGCCAATGATTATACCCTGGCTGATGACATTCTCTATGTGATCCCCAAGTATTGCTACCATAGGTGCAGGGGGTGCAGCTGCTATGGGGCCCAGAGCTGAGAGGGGCCACCTTCCCTGTCACAGTTACATGTGTTATATACAGGGTGTAGCTACCATAGGTGCAGGGGGTGCAATTGCTATGGGCCCAGAGCTGAGGGGCCACCTTCCCTGTCACAGTTACATGTGTTATATACAGGGGTGTAGCTACCATAGGTGCAGGGGGTGCAGCTGCTATGGGGCCCAGAGCTGGGAGGGGCCACCTTCCCTGTCAGAGTTACATGTGTTACTGCGAATCCCCACTTATATAATCAGTGCCCTCTGAGACCAGGGATGGCGCAGAGCCTGTGTGGCAGAGACGGCTCACTGTGGGCACATTACACAGGCAGGAAAAATGTGCCAAATAATTTATGCATCTGAAACAGAATCTTTATACACTTCTGATTAAATGAATATTTAAATTGAGTAATTATTCATTTTAATTGACTTTCATGCTGACTAAAGTACTTTTGCTTCCATTATTAATACTGTACAGCACAAAAATAAAAATTAGCCGTGACCCCAAAATTAGTGAGGGATTTGTTAGAGGAGAGAGATTTATTAGCTGGGGATAATAATGGGGTTTTCCGGAGCTACTGTAAATACTAGAGTAACATATAACCATTACTCTCTATGGACATTTTTATGGGGAGGAGTATTACTAAGCTGTAGCATTACACTTCGAATGCGTATGCGATTTTATGTATGTTACTGATTGACAATTAAAAGTCAATAGTACATTTGCTTCAGCTGGGAGCAGGCCAGACTATTTGGGTATTCATGGCCCCCCAATAAAATGATTGAGTACGTAGGTTTGTATATACTGATATAGAGGAGGAGTAGACAGATCTCTAGCATCTGTCAGGGAAACCACCGTCAACGAGCATGAAAACCCTGGCAGTGAGAGTGAAACCCATTGGCAACGAGTATGAAACCTCTGGCAACAAGCATGAAACTCTGATCATGGAACCCCTGGCAACAAGCATGAAACCTTGAGCATGAAAGCACTAGCAACGAGCATGAAACGCACAAAATCACAAAACCATGAGCATATAACTCCTGACAATGAGCATGAAACCCTTAGCAACATGCATGAAATACATGGAAAAACCCCTGGCAACAAGCATGAAACCTGAGCCTGAAGCTCCTGGCAATGAGCATGAAACCCCTGGCAATGAGCAAGAAACCCCTAGCAACAAGCATGAAACCTGAGCCTGAAGCTCCTGGCAATGAGCATGAAACCCCTGGCAATGAGCAAGAAACCCCTAGCAACAAGCATGAAACCTTGAGCATGAAAGCACTAGCAACGAGCATGAAACCCCTGGCAACGAGTATGAAACCATGAGCATGAAACTCCTGACAACGAGCACGAAACCCTTGGAAACAAGCATGAAATACATTTAGCCAACTTCGTGTATTTTTCCACCTTTTACTGCATTACTCCTGTTGTATTAAACACGAATTCGGTAGTGGGGGGGGGGGGTCTGCGCATGTTTGGCAGCGTTTACCCGCACACCAAGCAGTGAAAGAACTCTGCTTAGCAAGTGGGTCTGAATCAGGCTCTTAGTGTCCATCTACAGTGGGGGGGAGGTATATTCACAATATAAGAATTATTATTATTTTTTTACATTTGTATACATGTATTTCTAGAAAAGTTTCTTTTGTATTTTTTCTGCATCCTTTTATTGACAGATACTTCTTTTATATACATATTATGTTTTCAGTTTACTTTAACTGGGGGGAGGGGGCGCTTCAGCTACCAGAAATGAGGCACCATGGCAAATATTCAAGATATGTTACATTCAGGGGATGTACAGTATGAATACATGTACCCCCTGAAAGAACCATTTATTCCACAAAAATTATTTGATAAATAGGCTCCTTAATCACATTGGGGCCGAAGCGCGATTGAACATGTATCATGTGCACAGGAACGTACAGTATTACTATGTTTGCACAGAAGCGTCTTCCGAACAAGGTGCAGAGAGGGTACATTTATTTTGGGGTAGATCAGCACTGGGACAAATGCTTAAACATGATGACCATCTGCCTAGCATAAATCATAAGTATTAAAAAGTTTTTGTAGTTTTTATCACAGACTTGAATTTTTGTGTATTTAGGAAGTCAATGGGGCTGATAGTATAAGGGTGTACATGCCTACATGGAAGTGGCCATACCCACATTGCACTGATCATGTCCAGATGGCACTGGCCACACCCACACAGCACTGGCCACACCCACACAGCACTGATCATGTCCAAATGGCACTGGACATACCCATGTGACACTGGCCACACCCAGACATCACTCATCCCAACTCCTCCCCTTCTCAGTATGGGTCCATAGACATTGTCAGCCACAGCCCCTTGTATCCCTTAATATAATGTGCTAGTTGTATCATTGAGCACTGTTCTAGGGATTTCCATTAGTTGGTTACCCATCGATGGTACCATTAATGGATAACCTTGATGATGTAAAACCATTTGTAAGGGAACCATCGAAAGTTTCTGCCATCATTGATCGCCCCTATATTAATATTCAGTGAATTGTGGACCAATCAGGGTCCAGGGGCGTGATTTCACAGATGTCAGGGGGCAGTGCTATGCTCCACGTCCCAACACCTGGGAGAAAAAAAAGCATTTAATAGCTCTGTATCATCGATGATGAGAAACATCTGGTTCTTCTTTATCGATGGTAAAAATAGTTACCATTGGTTATAGACCATTACTGATTTTTAAATCATCGATGTTTGATGGCCGACCCTACACTGCTCCCATCCTTTCTCAGCCCTGTGTTTATAAATACAAGATTAAAGGATCCATTAAGAGTTTGATTCATTCCTGCGAGCCCTTGCTACAAAGCGCGCTGCACTAATTTGCATCCTCAGCGGAGTGGCTGACTGTCAGAGGTCACCTACCGAGATGGACAGGAACTATCCACCAGCAAAGAAGATATATGGGGATGGTTGGAGTACGATATATCCTAATAACTTAGACTCTTGCCTGATCTTCCCCGAAGACAATTAAGAGAACATTTGCAGCAGGCGCTGAAAACCCTGCACATTGCGTTAAAGAAAACACATTGATTTTATTTTGTTATGTGTTTTCTTCGAGCATTTCCCTTTCAGAATAGGGAATTGTGAAGAAGATAAAGCAGGCAATTATATAAATCACTGCACATCTCTCCTTCTTACTAAGTGCATTTCTCTAGCACGGACTCCGGTGCATTATTCTTGTTGTTACGTTTATCCACCAATAATAGTGACGAAGCAGCACAGAACATCATTTGTTTTCTAGCGGTTTATTTAGCCAAAACATATTTCTTCATAAATCTTGTAAACCGACTTCTATCAAGTGGATGGAACGTTTCCAGAAGCTGCTCCATAACAGCCGCTGCAGCTTATGGTAGAAACAGGCAGCCAAGGTGACCAAATCTCCCACAGTTGGTTTCACTGGATGAGTTCTCCTTTAGGTGTTTCTACTCCTCCAGGGAAGCTTCATTCCCTGTCCCAAGATGGCCACTGAGGTTACTCTGGTGAGCATGTGTAGAGACTGTGTGAGCGTGCCACAGTGGAAGACGTGCCATTTCAGCATCCTGCACTGAAATCCAGGACATAAATACAGTACCAGCTGGTGATTTGTATGACCCTCACTCCACTAAGTCTCTGATCTATCCATCAGTGTATATAACAGTGAGTACGGCTGTAATTGCATTATCTTCCATAAAACTACTCCACTCCACAGCATATCTGTTACTGTGCTGTTCCACTGGTTAAGTAGTTGCACTACTTTGGAGTTGTAAGTTATCCACTGGTGTGTACATTAACTCACATCCTCAAGCTTTGCTTTTTGCAGAGGAGCATTGTCCCGCTGACACAGGAATGGACTTTCCCCAAACTCTCTAGAACAGTGTTTTTCAACCTCTGTGCTGTGGGACACTAGTGTGCCTCAAGTGTACCCCCAGATCTAGAGATGCCCAAACCAGTTTACAGCCACCACCAGATCAACTGTTATTTACTGGTCTCTTCTTTTCATGTAAAGGGCCAAAGTATTTTATTTTTGTTACCTGTGGGGACCACTGTAATTGTTTTTTATTATATGGGGACCAACACGTTTGTTTGTCCTCTGGGGGCAATGTTTTTTCCCTGTGTGGATCTCATGGTGTGCCTTGGCAAGTTTAAAATCTTATTTAGTGTGTCGCTAAGTAAAAGGTTGAAAACCACTGCTCTAGAATGGAGGTGCCCTGGCCAAACCATGAAAAACAATCTCAGCCTCTACCGAACTTTATCATTCGCCGTGCATCCATCAGTCTGCGGGATGGGAAAGTTTCCCTCCAGAGAAAGATTCTCCATTGCTCCAGAGGCGAATGGCAGTGCGCTGTACATACAGAAGAAGAGATGGGTGTGACTTCTATAGTGATTACAGAATATATAATGGTGCCAGATACATAACAAGTGATAAGATATTTAGGGACAGATGTATCAAGCTTCAAATAGGGATAAAGTGAGAGTGATAAACAACCAGCCAATCAGTTCTTACCTGCCACGTTACAGGCTGGATTTGAAAAATGTCAGGTAGGAGCTGATTGGCTGGCTGTGTATCAGTCTCCACTATATCACTTTTTGAAGCTTGATACATCTGTCCCTTAAGATAAAAACAAGTATAAAACAAACATCTGATGCATGTAATATGGTATTCACCCGAATAGTAGAATGTGCCACTGATGCACTGTACGTTCGGTAAGTGTCTGCTCCTATTATGCCCTGTATTTTATCAGGGACCACTTGAACGGGATGAGGTGGGGACAATTCAAAATTCAAATAGGGGAGTCAAACCAACTGCCATTCCAAACTGACTCACTGGCAGTGGGTGTGGCTCCCCTATTTGAATTTTGAATTGTGCCGCAGCCCCTCCTCTGGAGCCACCACTTCTAGGAACTATACACCTAGCCACAGACTTGCTACAATAGATATAAATTAGCTTTGGATGATTTAAATTATATGTCAAGAATTAGTTAGACGTTCAGGCCAGTGACTTTAATTTATAGGGCAATGATCAAACGGAAAAATCCAATTGCTCCCTTGACAATCAATCCAACACAGGCAATTAACAAGCAATTAGCAATCTCTCCAATTTTAATAAGCAACCAAAATTTATATGGCAAGAGTTATCCATTTTATGTTTTATTACAACTTTCCTTCCTCTCTAATTTTGTACAGAAACTTTGACATCTCAGGCGGTAAAAGTGAACAAGCTGGATGCAAACAGCTGGGACTGTTTAATGCCCTGTTCTGATGCATCCATTGATCTTTTACATACGTTTTACATCCACCTTGGGCTAGCCTTAGTTCAGCTGTAATCTATGTAGGTGTTGCTGGAGACCTGTCCCACATAGCCAAGATGGCGGTTGTAGCACTGAAGGGGTTAATCCCTTGTTTTATAGCACCACTTTCATATGTACTATCATATTACATGTAATGTATGTTTAATCGTGTTCTATTCACTGACCTGTGTACAGATAATTTGGGGAATCTGTTTTAAACGAATGGCCTATGTACAGTACTGGGTATGGATCATTAGGTCTTCAAGAAGTAGGTCGACAAGCATTGGGTAACACCATTAGGTCGACATGGGTCTAGGTTAACATGGGTTAGGTTGACAGGGTCATTAGGTCTACATGGGCAAGGTCGACAGTCGAAAGGTTGACATGGGGTTTTTCCATTATGTCGACACAGTGGACATGGACGCAGGTTAAAGTGCACCGCATCCCCTCGCATGGCTCGCTGCACTTGCCTTGCCTCGCTACGCTCAGCACACTATTTTATTCTCCCACCACACCCTAGTGGATGGTAGGGCATGAAATACCGCCTGTCGGCACATGTCGGCTCAAAAAAACTGTGAAAAACCGCATGTCGTCCTTTTGACTGTCGATCTTGCCCTTGTTGACCTAATGCTTGTGTCAACCTAATGACCCTGTTGACCTAACCCATGTCGACCTAGACCCATGTCAACCTAATGGTGTCGACCTTCTTGTTGTAGGCCTAATGACCATATACCACAGTACTTATAGGAAAGTATTTTGTTTTAGAAGGTTTGATGATTGGTAACAGAATGTACATGGGACATTCTGACATAGAGTAGAAAGTGATATGGTAATTGCCCTGGCACCAGCAAGCGGGTTTGTACACAGAGTGGTGACTGGACACAAAGTAGGTCGTGGTATTCATTGTGTAAATGATTGGGATTTACAAAAAGGTCTCCATGCTCTGAGTGTATAGTATTGTGAACATGAAGGATTGTGCAGACGCAGTGCGGGTGTGGTCACGTGCACCCAACATTGGCAGGGGTGGGGGGGGCAGCAGGCCAGGGGACTCGTCCATGGGAACACCCAGCGTTTCTTGGGGGTTCCCATGGAAATCGCCAGGTGACTTGGTGGCGGGCAGCTGGCCTTACCAGATGTCAGCTGCCTGCCCACTTCTTTCACGATGCCCCGGCACATCTAAGGTGTGATATGGGTGTTCCCCGCAGCCTGCGGATGTATGTTTATGTTAAAACATCCATTCGCAGCCAGTGCTTGTAAACAAACGCTGCGAGGGGGGGGGGGGGGACGGCCCGGCGGGGTTGGGTGGAATTAACCAAGAATAACCCCCTAAGTCTTTTTAAAGACCTTTGAGTAATAAACAGCTGGTCTCTATGACACCACAGCCTGCTGTACCCTGTGACCACCAGTTCTCTGCCCATTGTGGATTGAGCCCAGTGTCTTCAAGCTCAAGCCCTCTGCCAGCTACCATGCATGGACAGGTCCATAGTAAGGGACCAGTGGATCTATTCCACCCCCTGCAGCCTAACCATGATGCCAAAACTCCATAACCCTCCTTCCAACCTAACCCTAACCCACCCCAACATACTTACAATCTCTGTTGATATTCCAGCGTCTGCATACTGATCTATTTCAAAGTTTAAGTGCCGGTGACCTGACGGCAATTGGGATGCCAGCATCGGTGTACTGAATGCCGTCACATGCATCGGAACTGATACTGTTTTTCCATGGCAATGCCGTGTCTAACCCGGGTTTTTTACTTGAATTTTGCCGCGTCTCACTCCCCAGTGTCTCTGTTTCCACTGACCTGCATTCCTGGGTTTATTGTGGTAAGCTCCACAAAACAGGTTGGGATCATTAGGTCTACAGCATGATGGTCGACAGTCATTAGGTCGACACCATTAGGTTGACATGGGTCTAAGTCGACATGGTTATAGGTCGAAAGGTCGTTAGTTCGACATCCCCACGTCGGGCACTGTTTTATTCCCCCACCACGCCCTAGTGGATGGTAGGGCATGAAATACCCCGTCAGCACGTGTCAGCTCAAAAACAGTGAAAAATTTCAACCTTTTAACTGTCGACCTAGACACTGTCGAACTAATGACCATTCGACCTAGAACCATGTCGACCTTTTCACATGTCAACCTAATGGTGTCGACCTAATGACTGTCGACCATCATGCTGTAGACCAAATGACCGCATCCCCTACAAAATATGTATTGTCATAATAAATGGCATTGATTCTGGCACCAAATGATGAGGTCACTAAAAGGAGACAAAGGGAAGAGAGCGAGTGTTGTGCCCAGCTCTGGACAACTCACCAAACCGTTTATCTCTCCAAACAGATCTCCCAACAGCGGTAGTGTGTTGACTAGAGTGTCCAGCATATTTTCCTCTCCGGGCCCTGGGCGATGACATCAGCAGCCAACCCCCAGCAGGGACTAATTAGCAAGCTAAGAGGTGTTTCCACTACAGCCTTCCCAGAAAAGATGGCTAAAACCATGCTTGATTCCCAAGTAAGAATCACTAGACCAGGTGGATTAAGGCCACAATGTGGATGGACACACAGGTGGAATAAGACTACACTGTGGATGGACGCACAGGTGGAATAAGGCTACAATGTGGATGGACGCACAGGTGGAATAAGGCCACAATGTGGATGGACGCACAAGTGGATTAAGGCCACAGTGTGGATGGACGCACAAATGGATTAAGGTCACAGTGTGGATGGACATGCATCTACTATGAAGATAGGAGAACGGGTTGAGAAGGAGTGGACAAGTGTATTATAACTAGGTGATTCATCGCGCCCTACGGGCGCTCTTCACACCGTCGTAAGGGGCTGCGCCCCCTTAATTTGTGAACATTTGCATATGAGAAAGATGGTTAGAATTGTATGAAAGATGGCCTGTATTGCAACTTGAGTTATAGGTGAAATGTGTTAAATAGAGAGCATATGATGTGGAAGGGGGTGTGTATTGTTTTGTTTAATTAAAAAGCGGTTACAGAGTAAGATGTACATTGATAGTGTGGATGGTACAGTGACATTTGTGGGTGTGGGGGGGGGGCTGTGTGTGCATGTTGTTTAGGTGTGTGTGTGCAATAGTATAGTAGGGTGTTTCTGAGTCAGCGGCTCCCCACTGGCGGAGGTCACGACACAGGAAAACAGGAGGCTGGGTAGTGATAGGGGTGTGTGGGCATAAGGGGGACTAAAGAGGAGGGTGGGAGATACTGCCAGTGGGTGAGGGTCCAGCGTGGCAGTACAGGATGGTGGCCCTTAGTCAGTGTCTCCTCCTACTGGGTGGGAGTTCGGGTGCATGAGAGCAGGAGGCTGGGCTATGAGGCATGATAGGGGCATGTGGGCAAAACAGCGTCAGCGACTCCCCAGTGGTGGAAGTTACGGTTCAGGAGAGCAGGAAGCTGGGTAGAGATAGGGGTGTGTGAGTATATGGGGGACTAAAGAGGGGCTTAGGGGTGCCGTGAATTGCGGGAGGGGCGCGGGGGTGCCGTGAATCAAGGGAGGGGGGGCGCACGTGTCGGCGAATCGCGGGAGAGGGTCCGCAAAGCATGGGAGGGGGCGTGAATTGCGCGAGGGGGGGTTGCGAATCGCGGGAGGGGGGTGCGCGGGGGGTCCGTGAATTGCGGGAGGGGGGGCACGGGGCGCGATGAATCACCTAGTTGGTTATATATTCTTGTAGAAGGATGGTAGGATGTTGCTGTCATTCAGAATTCATTTACATAAACAGTAATAGTAGCAGTAAAAGGTCTGACTTAAAACACCTACAGTAAAACAGAACAGGTGTTATATATTATACAAAGAATTGGTTGATGATGTGTAGGTTGACGTGCACATAGTTCATAGTTGTCACTGGAAAAAAATTGCTACGAAAAAAATCAACACAGAAAGTTCAACACATGTAAATGTTGACATAAGTGTGGCACTTCATCGGTGTCCATGTCGACACATGAGAATGAATATGAAAACATTCCAAAAAAGAAAAATAAATCTTCAAAAACTCATGTCAACCTTTTTCATTGTCGACCATAGCCGTGCCAGTGTTTTGCATGTGCCATTTAATCCTGGGGTTGCCGTGAATCGCGTGCGGGGGTGGGGGGGGGGAGGGAGGGGGTGAGGGGTGTCCGCTAATCACGGGAGGAGGGGTCGTGGGTGGATGCCGTGAATTGCGGGAGGGGGGGGTCGCGGGGGGTGTGTGGGTGCCGCGAATTGTGGGAGGGGCGCGGGGGGTTGCAGTGAATGGCAGGAGGGTGGGTCGCGGGGGCGGGTGGTTGCCGCAATGACAGGAGGGGGGGTCAGGGGTGGGGAATCGCGGTAGGGGGGGTCGTGGGGGGCACCGTGAACCGCGGGAGGGGGGGCCGGCGCGAATCGTGGGAGGGGGGTCGCGGGGTGCCGCGAATCGTAGGAGGGGGGGTGTCACGGGGTGGGGCCGTGAATCGCGGGAGTCACCGGGGGTGCCGCGAATTGCGGGGGGTGTGCTGCAAATCACGGGAGGGGGGTCGTGGGGGGTGCCGCGAATCGCCACAAGAAAAAATCAACACAGAAAGTTCATCACATGTAAATGTTGACATAAGTGTCCATGTCGACACATGAGAATGAATATGAAAACATTCAAAAAAAGAAAAATAAATCTTCAAAAACTCATGTCAACCTTTTTCATTGTCGACCATAGCCGTGCCAGTGTTTTGCATGTGCCATTTAATCCTGGGGTTGCCGTGAATTGCGCGCGGGGGTGGGGGGGGTGGAGGGAGGAGGTGAGGGGTGTCCGCAAATCGGGAGGAGGGGTCGTGGGTGGATGCCGTGAATTGCGGGAGGGGGGGGTCGCGGGGGGGCCGCGAATTGTGGGAGGAGGGGGCGCGGGGGGGTTGCAGTGAATCGCGGGAGGGTGGGTCGCGGGGGCGGGGGGTTGCCGCAATGACAGGAGGGGTGGTCAGGGGTGGAGAATAGCGGTAGGGGGGGTCGTGGGGGGCACCGTGAACCGCGGGAGAGGGGGCCCGGGGGGTTGGCGCGAATCGTGGGTGGGGGTCGCGGGGTGCCGCGAATCGCAGGAGGGGTGTGTGTCACGGGGTGGGGCCGCGAATTGCGGGAGTCACCGGGGGTGCCGCGAATTGCGGGGGGTGTGCTGCAAATCGCGGGAGGGGGGTCGCGGGGGGTGCCGCGAATCGCCACAAGAAAAAAATCAACACAGAAAGTTCAACACATGTAAATGTTGACATAAGTGTGGCACTTCATCGGTGTCCATGTCGACACATGAGAATGAATATGAAACCATTCAAAAAAAGAAAAATAAATCTTCAAAAACTCATGTCAACCTTTTTCATTGTCGACCATAGCCGTGCCAGTGTTTTGCATGTGCCATTTAATCCTGGGGTTGCCGTGAATCGCGCGCGGGGGTGGGGGAGGAGGTGAGGAGTGTCCGCGAATCACGGGAGGAGGGGTCGTGGGTGGATGCCGTGAATTGCGGGAGGGGGGGTCGCGGGGGGGGGGGGTGTGGGTGCCGCGAATTGTGGGAGGGGGGGGGGCGCGGGGGGTTGCAGTGAATCGCGGGAGGGTGGGTGGCGGGGGCGTGGGGTTGCCGCAATGACAGGAGGGGGGGTCAGGGGTGGGGAATCGCGGTAGGGGGGGTCGTGGGGGGCACCGTGAACCGCAGGAGGGGGCCCCGGGGGGTTGGCGCAAATCGTGGGAGGGGGGGTCGCGGGGTGCCGCGAATCGCAGGAGGGGGGGTGTCACGGGGTGGGGCTGCGAATCGCGGGAGTCACCGGGGGTGCCGCGAATTGCGGGGGGTGTGCTGCAAATCGCGGGAGGGGGGTCGCGGGGGGTGCCGCGAATCGCCACAAGAAGAAATCAACACAGAAAGATCAACACATGTAAATGTTGACATAAATGTGGCACTTCATTGGTGTCCATGTCGACACATGAGAATGAATATGAAAACATTCAAAAAGTGAAAAATAAATCTTGTCAACCTTTTTCATTGTCGACCATAGCCATGTCAGTGTTTTGCATGTGCCATTTAATCGTGGGGATGCCGTGAATGGGGGGGGGGAGGGAGGGAGGTGCATACCTCCCAACATGACCCTCTCCAGGAGGGACACATTGCTCTGTTTCTGGACTTTCTTCTTAATTTATGGATTACCATCACCTGTGCTTAAACACCTTTCTTATCAATTACCCTGTTTAAAACAGGTGATGACAATCATAAATTAAGATGGAAGTCCACAACCCAGCGTTACAGCTCCAGACACACTTTTGAGTGACAGATGTAGCCAAATATATAAGAGATTGCAGTTTAGACAGGACAGATTGATCGTGTGGAGTGTGCAATATAACCGGTGAACCAAAAGTAGTAAATGAACCTTGCCATGAGCTGTTATACCCTACAAGTTATATACTATAAAATAATCATGTACAACAAGGTCATGTCATATAGTGGCCAAAGTGTCTCTGCCTGCATTGTGCTACTTAAATTGGCCTATTTGGATCTGGGTAATATTCTAAAGCTACTGTATATACAGCAATGAGTATCTAATTTTGTATATCCCAAACATAAGTCCATTTTATATTTAGCAGACAACGGGTGACCTCCCTGAGACTTTGGGGACAATTCAGACATGATCGCTGGGACTGCAGGATTTTGAAGACCAGCGATCAGGTAAATGCCGCCTCACCACCACCACACCGACTGCACGCCCCCGGGGAAAACCATTCACCATCAAGTCTAGACTTACTCAGTGCTGCGGTGGCCGTAGGGAGAAGGAGGCCACTAACGACATCAGTGTCCCTCCCTCCCAACGGCCTGCGTTTTCTGGGGCACTCCCAGAAAATGCAGCGTTACTGCCCCCATATGCCCTCAGATTGTCAATAACCCTGTGGGCAGCCTGCGATGATAACGTACCCTGCGCACGTGTGTTCATTCGATAGTCGGCAGTGCTGCGAATTCGCAAACCCAGCGGATTAACCTGAATAGGGCCCTGTATACTTCAATTCTCTTGTATTCATGAGCTCTAGAACGGTAACAACCGCTGGCGAGGTTCTAGATAGATGATGCCCTCCAGGATTTCCTCAGCCTGTTTATGTACCAGTGTTAATGTGCTATAGATCAGTGAATTGCAAATGACATTTTCTTCATTTGTATAACTCAGTCTGCCATTAAAAGGCCATTTTCAAAAGACATAATTGTTCTTTTGTTTCTAATTAAAAGCTATTTGCAGAGGAAAATAAATGGGCCTGCGCTTATTACATTAAGGTCACAATGATTGCAGCCACAAATCGTTGTTTACTACTCAACGTGTTTGTCATATCGCTAAGCGCTCGCAGCGGACACAATGGCAGCCCTCTGCGGGTAACATCTGTTGGCGACTGGGGACAGGTGGAGACGGCATCACGTCAGCTCAGCGGTAGGACGGTAAATGCACAATTATCAATTTCCCAATTAATGTAATGACACAGTTATACCTGCAATCAGCAGAGCACAAAGCGACAGGGGCCCGGGAAAGATGAATGTCGCGCTGCACGCTGCCCCTTTAATACTCCGCCAATAAGGAAGTCTTCATTCTGAAACTCATTTCAGTGGTCATTAACCGTCTAACTGCCACACGCAGCTATTTGGCATTAAATAGGAGAAACCCACACTGGCACAAATGCACGGATTCAGTTCATTTCATCGCCATAATTACACACTGAGGCAAAAGATTAAAGCTCCTTAGGTGGAAAACACATTCCCGCAGCATATTGCAATGGGCCATTTCCTTCATCGGTTGCTCAGTGTGAGGTGGTGAGGAGTGAACATCTGGTCTGTAAGTAAACAGATGTACAGGACGCCAGACAGAATTACACCTCGTCGTTGGCAGGGTAGAAAATGTACTGCAGCTTGGCGGATGCAAGGGGAAAGGATGAAATCGCGCAATGAGTGTTCTCTTTCTTCTTCTAAAGATGAAAATAACACACACAGTGGTGCAAGTAGAAAAAACGACTTAGCGGTACTGTGCTGTGCGGCTAAAAATGGGTGTGGTAAGGGGCATGGTCATATGACATGAGGGGGAGTGGCTGTATGACAAAACTTTAGAACACAATGACATTTCTGTTTGGGCCTGTGCATTGCATCCTGCACACAAAATGTAGGAGCCAGATAAACTACAAACAGCATACCTCCCAACTTCTGTGCTTAAGAAATAGGGGGTGGGGCGTATGCAAATGAGGGAGCGACTTATGCTAATTAGCCGAGACCTCATTTTCATACGAGAATAGACGCTGTGCGCATGCGCACAGTGTCTATTCTATTACATTGGGGGGTCTCCCAACTGCCACCCCCCGCAGCGGGACAATGCCTGCCGCGGGTGGGACAGCGGGACAGGACCGAAAATCAGGACTGTCCCGCTGTAATCGTGACAGTTGGGAGGTATGCAAACAGGGATATTGCGTGGACAAAATCTACACAGTAATGTGTCACACACCCAATACATATTACCCATGCCATAACGCCCGTTACACATTATGCCCCACACCATAATGCCCATTGCGCTGCTGCCGCACAACGGATGCCCATTACTGATATGCCCCCACAGTGCCACCCATATGCCCCCATAGTGCCAGATATCATATGCCCCCACAGTGCCACACATATATGCCCCCACAGTGCTAAGTATGCCCCAGTGCCAGATATGCCCCAATAGTGCCAGATATCATATGCCCCCACAGTGCCACACATATATGCCCCCACATACCCCCTCCCTCCACCTACTTCCCCCCTTATGCCAAGCAATGAGACTCCAGCAGCAGCATCAGCTATAGTGCCCACTAGTAGCTCCCCCTCTTACCATGATTAGAGTGTGGTTCCTGTGCTCAGCTGTGCCGCTGGCCGGTGCCTCCACTGCTGCCTCATGCTGCTGCTTGTGCTGGGGGTGGTGGGGATAGTTGGGTTGGTGGTACTGCTGCTGCTTGCTGACTCCGGCACCACGGCAGGGAGAGGAGCACATCGCACGTCTCTCCTTCCCCATCTCCACTGTGACTGGGCCGTCAGCCAATCATATCTCGCAGGCTGGCTCTTGATTGGCTGCCGGCCCGCGAGCTCTGATTGGCTGACAGCCCAGTTACAGTGACATATGGAGGGGAAGGAGAGATGCGCAATGTGCTCCCCTCCGAAGGGAATCAACTGTGGCGGGCAGCGGAGGCCACGCCCCCCGTCACTTACATATGCGCGCATGAGCATTACACAGTTCGGGGGTATTTGTTATGGCGATACGGGGTACCGGCACAATATGTTTTACCGGTAGCCGCACCACCCCGTACCGCCATACTTACACCCCTGAACACACATGAAAAAATTGCCTCCTTAAGGACATTTTGCTGAGACCTTTCTTTGAAAAATGATACATGCGCCATAATGCTTTTTCTGGTACTCCCATCGTTGCGAGATGCTTGCTTCAAAAGGTATAGATTGGTACAATCATGCAGTTAAACTTTTTGTTTTGGTCCAGCTACTTCACGTAGTGTGTTCATGTGTTCATTATACAATGCACTAGCTATTTCTATTCCAACTCAGCCGAACAAGCAGCGAGACGCTCCTGATATATAAATGTATGCAGAGGAATAAAGTTCTCCGACAGTGGCGTAACTATAGCTCCGCAGCCCCCGCGGTGGCGGGGGGGGCGCAGAGAAATTGGGGGCGCCGCCGGTGGGGCTGCGGGGCTATAGTTACCAGCGGTCTGCGTCTCGCCAGCTCTCTGCCGGTACCTTCCTGACCGTCACGGTCCCGGCCGGCTCCTGCTGCAATAAAAACTGACAATTAGAAATTGGCTGCCCCCATACTGCAGACAGTTTTCTGTCTGCAGTATGGGGGCAGCCATTTTCTAAGAGTCCATTTTCGTTGTAGCAGCAGGAGCCGGCCGGGACCGTGACGGTCAGGAAGGTCCCGACAGAGAGCCGGGCGAGACGCAGACCGCAGGTAAGAAGGGGGGCAGGTTAGGTGTGTGTGTGTGGGGGGGGGGGGGCGCCGAATAAACGTGCGGCGGGGGGGCGCTAAATAGTTAGTTACGCCCCTGTTCTCCGAGCACTAATAGTTACGGCAACACAGACTTTTGGGGATATTTATAAAGCAGCAGCTTTTGAATGTAGGTTGGAAATAGCCACTGAACAGATGTGGTGTACAGATCCAAACCAATGAAAATGCTAACTGCGTACAATGGGCCTGATTCAGATTTTGTTAGCAAAAGATGTGTGTACTAAAAGATGTCATAACAGAACGTGAAAGCAATTTTTGCAGGGACACTGATCTGTTTGAAACTTGCTGGATATGGCGTGAGGGAGCTGAGAAGACAGAGACTGGAGGTAGGAGCAGATAGGGACTGGAGTTGGACTGGAGGGTTTGTAGGCTAAAAACTATCACAGTTCAAAGTGAAAGTAAAAACTGTCACAGCTCACAGTAAAAGTACAACAAGACCAGCAATACCATAGGTTCATTAAATATTCACCTCTAGTTTAAAATTCACTTAATAGTCAAAAGGTAAAGAGAAACCAGCGAGTCTTCGTTCTGAGGTAACCCCTGCAAGTACAGTAGGTAGAGGCCTCTAGTGGTAGAAGAGAGAAATGGCAGTTAATATTCCTAATAGTACTCTCCTTTCTTCATGGCATCCTCTGGATAACTGTAGTGGTTGAGTTGTTTTAAGGAAGTGTCAGGATCCAAGCTTAAATCCCTTTCTGCAGTAACTCACCTTTGCTTTCTTGTCAGCATGAAGGCTGCAGTCTGAGTGCCAGACTGCTGATTAGTCACCTGTGTAACCTTCCAGGGTATTGCAGGGAAACTGGACTCTCTGCTCACAGAGGTGAGTAAGCCTGGGCATGCTGCCTTTGCATTCTCAGTTGATTAGTGTCTAATCCTGGATCACAGGGTATTCCATCTTTCCTAGAGTCACATGATCTCAGCATGCAATCTTCAAGCCACTCCCTGCTTGTCTTCTGTGCTTTAAAAGGAAATCCAGCCTCAAGCCTGATGCTTGAACAATTGCATACCTTGTGGTGTGTACTGGATCACTCCGTGCTCCACATTCAGGTCTCAAGTTCCAGCGTGCAATTACCAGTTCTGCCCGGCACCTCCAGTCTGGTCTGGTCCTGTCTGGTACCTCCTGAGTCTGGTCCCGTCTGGTACCTTCTGCCTCCTGAGTCCGGTCCGGCGCCTGCTGAGTCCGGTCCTGTCCGGCACCTCCTGAGTCCGGTCCTGTCCGGCACCTCCTGAGTCCGGTCCTGTCCAGCACCTCCTGAGTCTGGTCCCGTCCGGGACCTCCTGCCTCCTGAGTCTGGTCCCGTCCGGGACCTCCTGCCTCCTGAGTCTGGTCCCGTCTGGCACCTCCTGCCTCCCGGTGCCTCACTACTGTTGAGCAGAATCTCGGTCCAGCCCAGGCTTTCTCTCTCATCTCCTCTCAAAGACCACGGTATCCAGCCGGTACGTCTAGCAAGCCTGCCATCCGCACCTGCCCAAGTCTACTGCCATAGAGGGTCAGTGTTCCAGCAGTCCTCCAGCTGGTGTTACTACTTCGTGACCAGAGTCCATGTACCCAGGGCATCTCCAGCTATATGAGAATATTCTTTGCTTCTAGTAATATCTAACGGCAGTTCTCACTGCTACCCACAACCTCCATGTCAAAGAGTTACTTACAACCACCCCGCTTGACTCTAGAACCCGTCAACAAGGTCCCGCTTCCCAACACACCAGCCGTGACAGGAAGTTTCCATGAATTGACTATTGGGACATTACTCAGCCATAGTATAACTGTGATGAAACTAAAGCATTCTTTCCACAGGAATCTGTTCAAGTTTATATTAACCCCTTCAGTGGTGTTTTTTTTTTGGGGGGGGGGGGGGCACTGCCCACTGTGTGAGTTTTAATTATTTTTCCAACTGTGTAACACATTTTAACATTGTAATTGTTTCTGCTCCCATTACGCTTGGCTTATGCTTCTAATTTATGTACCACTTACTGTATTAACACTTTATCCTCAATAGTGTGGTGTCTTGGGCTGGCTGGCATGTACTGACTTGGGGGGGTCCCGTGCCCCGGACTTGAACCTTAGGGAGAAATTTACTAAGGTGGGATTTCTATTTCAGTTGGGATTTTGCTGTGGGGAAAACCAATCCAACCCATATCTATTATCTTCTAGAATAAATAAGAAGTCGTTTCTAATTGGAGGCCTAAGTAACATCCCATGTGAAATAGAAGTCCCATCTTAGTAAATTTCCAAGGCCCCCATCAGGTTAGCTCCTCATATTCGGTGGGCCCATATATTTTGGGCCCATATTATATAAAAATGATGCTAAGAACTTAAATTTTACTCTATGTTTATTTATAATGATTGGGATCTGCATCTTCTGGGTGGAAATCTTTAGGTTTTGTCAGCTTGGAAAGAATCTGCAAGGGGCAATTGTGAAACATGAATAATGTTGGTGTAGCTGGTAGTTGAGGAACCCCTGCTCGAAGGCAACTTGCCAATGTTTAAAAAAAGGACTATGAATGGTTGTCTATGCTAAGTTTAAGATTTAAAATGAAGAACCAAATACGGCCACCAGTTTGATTGCATTCCCTGGTAAGAACCCACATCATCAGAGGATGATCTACAGCAGGGGTGTCAAACTCAAATTCATCGGGGGCCGCATCAGCAGTTTGGTCACCCTCAAAGGGCTGGTTGTATCTGTAGGACTATGTGTTTATTATCATAATAGTGTCCTTTATACAAGTATGTCCCAAATAATACCACTGTAATACCCCTTTCACATCGCACTTTTAAAACGGTATATTGCCGTTTTTTTTCCATTTTAAAACGTTTAAGGCTGCAATGTGAAAGTGCCAAAGTTGATTTACCGGTTAAAGTTAACCGGTATTTCAACACGGTTAAAAAGCAGAGTCCTACACGTTTTAAAGCTGTTTTTTTGGCAGTTTGAACAGCTCTATTTCAATGGCTTGAAACGTGTCCCTTGGGGGTTAAACAGGTTGAATGTTTCAATGGTATTAAATGATTCACCTGCAATGTGAAAGGTCTCACGGCTCAGACCCGTTTTAAAGTCCCATTTAAGAATACCGTGTCATTACCCATTTCTGCAATGTGAAAGCAGTATAACTCAGCAGTAGCATTTCCCTCCTGCTATTGCTGTGAACTGCAGTGCATTAGGGCACACACTGCCTGCACAGGGGGGCAGCACTCAGTCTTAGGGCATATGTCCTGCTTATTATCATGGGACACAGCAATTAATGATGGGCTGCAATGTGCCAGTGCACACATACACACATAGGCAGAGAGTTTGACACTTACCCGCTCTGATGCGTCCACTCCAGGCGCATTTCCCCCTCCCTCCTGTGAGTAGCGCTCCTCGCACTATCTATCCAGGAGTGGGGGGCAGCGTGCTCCCGGTCACTGTGCAGTGCACACTCAGCAGTAAGTGACCTTGAGTGCACAGCAGCAGCAGCACCATTCACCACGACGGACCTGCTCTTTCCTCTCTCTGGCTCCTATACAGCAGGTGGGAGCAGAGGAGGGGTTGACGACCGGCGGCACTGCGCTAGAGGGCAGACGTTCTCTGGCTTGTAGGCTGCCGCGCATGCGCTGAAGAGGCGGCTTTCTTGTTTAAAAAAAAAAAAAATCGAGAAATAAAGGTGAAGGCTGGCGGCGGCTGCACGGGCCACATGAAGAGGTCTGGCGGGCCGGATTTGGCCCGCGGGCCTTGTGTTTGACACCCCTGATCTACAGTATGACAGTGATTCCCAACCCTGGTCCTCAAGTACCCCCAACAGTGCATGTTTTCCAGGTCACACAGCAGGTGCACTCATTATTCAGACACATTTTAAAATATCCACAGGTGGAGCTAATTATTTTGCCTGTGATTCTCTGTGGAGACCTGGAAAATGTGCACTGTTGGGGTACTTGAGGACCAGGGTTGGGAACCACTGATCTATGATAACATCTATTAAGACTGGGCCTCATGGATGAGAGGAGAACTTCAGGTGGCCTGTCAATACACTTATATGGCAGCACCTTCTACCTGATGTCTCCGCTCGTTTGGGTACAACAACAATTTATCTTCCACTCTCCTTGACAATGGTCTTCTGGCAATCATTGCTGATAAAATGGATTTACCGCAAATTGAGTCCTCTAGCCTGGCTGTGAGAGGGTTGTTTGCAGCTTTGGGGGGGAGCAGTGCACAAGGCAGCCGAGAGGTACTGTATGCCGAGCCCTGGTAAAATTTTGGGGCATGGCCTAATCATGGCCACTTCCTGCAATTAGGCCACGCCCCAAATTGTTTAGAGGGGTTGAAGAAACACTCTAAAGCCGAGGAGGGGGTGTTATTTGGGTATGGGCTGTCATGCTGTCAGTAAAACGCTCATGCTGAGCCTGCTGTCAGCACACCACATGCTGTAGAGGTGTGTGCTGCTGCCCGGGAGGGACAGAGGAGGATGGGGGGGTTGGACCAGGGCCCTCCCGGGCCCCTCCAGCAAGCCTGAGCCCGGCTAATTAGTACCCAAAAACCGCCCCCACCCTCGGCTGCCCTGGCGGTGCAGACAGGTGGCGGCTGACCGAGAGTCTTGACAATCATTCTGGGGGCCAGGAGCGACACAGTACTCCATTTCTGGGAGTCTAGGGAGAGTGGGCAAATATATGACTGGAGGTGAAAAGCTCATATGAAAACAATTTTCAATCAATAAAATAATACTGTAGCTCGGTGCCAACAAGTAGGTTTGTGTGGTTCAGACAGTACGTACACAGTGGTCAAGGTGGGCCTAGTATACAGCAGTATACCAAACTGGTTCTCTGCCATATCCCACAAATACCACAGACTAAATTAGGAACTGTTACATAGGGCACCCTATAAAACATAAAATTGGGGATCATCTTTTCCCCTTGCCATTACTGTAACATTAATGGTTTAATCAAAAGGGAGTGGATGGAAAGTCTACAGTCTCTAGTCAATTAGTCGACACCAAAAGGTCAATATGAAAAAGGTCAACACAAGCAAGGGTCGACCTGAAAAATGTTGATAGATGAAAAGGTCGACCCTAATTTTAATGTTTTTGGTGTCAATGTCCCCCTCCTCCTCTACTCTACCCCCATCCTCCTCTATCCACCTGTCCTCCTCTTCCCCGTCACCCCCTCTGCTCTCTTTCTTTCTCTATTCACCCTGACCCCTCTCTTTCTCTCAACTTTCTCTCTCACTTCTCCATCTCTGTATCACCTCAATTTCACAATTGACCCCTTTGTCTCTCATTCCCATACTCTCTCTTTTGCCCCCTAAAGGGCATTGTAGTGACAATGGTGGGGGGGTGGCTTTCAAGAATTTGCTATGGGGCCCACAAAGTACAAGTTACAACCCTGGGCACTACTGTGTACCCTGTGTCGGCCCCACTGCATGGGGCCTAGATGAGGAAGCTGAGCGTAAATGCGCTATGGGACTTCTTTGAGGGGAGAAGTTGCATACGATGCCCCTTAACCTGCCCAGCAGCTTCCCGGGCGGCAGGGACACATACGATATATCATATGCGGTCCTTCTGCATATGATATATTATAGGCAATCCCGTTCCCTGCTGTCGAGAGGGTGGGTGAGTTGGAAGTCAGATGTGCAGAAGGTCCAACCTCCGACGGGACCGTACATCAGATCGGATTGAATGTTGAACACCTCCGATTTGGCCACTTACCGATTTGGCCATTTACCCAATGTCTTGTCCCGATCCATTGGAATCAGATGAAAAGAGACCAAATCGGAGTGTATGGGGGCCTTAAGACATCCCAGCAGGATCTCCAGACTGTAGAGTTCCTTTCCTGCAAGTCAAATAAAAGTGCCACTCTAGTATAATTGGGGCAGCAAATGCGCCACCTCCTCTGACTTGTACTTAGGGCGGTGGCACCTTTTGCACAGTCCAAGATATGGCAGTGCTACTAATTGCCAAATTTCCCCCATAACAGGGATCTCTCTATGTATGAATAAGACCCAACTGGTTTCATTGCTCAGAATACTGCTTGCCAAAATTCACCAAAAATCAGTATCCGGATGAAAGGTCAACACAAGCAAAATGTCTATGGGGCAATGCTCGACACATGAAAAGGTCGACATGATTTTCTTCCCGATATTTTTCGTTTGTTGGACTTCTCCATGCCTTATGTTCCCTGTGGACTACAATTAAGAACGGTAAAGTGAGCAGTAGCGGAGCAATGGTACGTACTTCGCTAATTGAGGTGCCAACAGATGTCGACTTTGGCACAAAAATACATGGGGATGCCCATCGTTTCCTGGGCATGCCCACTAAAACGGTGGGTGCACTCAGGAAGATGGCCCCATATGAACCCAGATGGGCAGTTGACTGCCGATGGCGGGAGGCTGACATCACAGGACATCAGCCGCATGCCTCGTTATCAGACCCGGACGCCGCCAATATAGGTCAGTCAAGACTTATATTTTTGCGAACAGGGGAAAAATCATTCGATGGTCGGTGACCATCAAATAATTTTGCCCCCGCACGCTCCCCTGCAAATGGATGTTTATGCAAAACATCCATTTGCAGCGCAGCGGGGAAATTTTCGCGGCGTGAAAATTTGTGCGGAGGCGGGCATTCATTCGCCCGGCGGGACGGCGTTCGATGCAAATTTACACTGTTTACCGAGTTAACCAGGAACAGGCCCAATGTTTGACATATAAAATTCTGGGTCTTGGGAATACGGCTAGCAGGTAATAAGGAATAAGCCATGCGTACTCATCCGTGGTAGATAAATCCGCCTGTATAGCCAGCGTATTATTGTCCTTCCTGCAGGGATATATAATTACACGGTAAGTGACTTCCGCTAATACACTTGCTGCTAATTATTCACAATAATTTAATCTTTAGAGAGTATGTAGTTATTAAACTGTCAGGTGATTTCTAGTCTATGAATGTGAATTAAAATGTAGTTTATTAACTATATCTGGGAAGGCCCGGCGTTAACAAGGCAATTCCTTATCACTGTTAAACGTTTCATCCACTAAGTGATTGGAGATAACGGTAACCCTTGGTGCTCATGGAATTATTGATTTTAAAGATTAAAAACGTACTGTACGATTGTAAACTTGTTGGAGACATTGAGCTTTTAGCCTCTATACTGTAGTAAAACAAAGGAACAAAATCTATTTTGCTAACATGGAAAAAAAAAGAAGTTACCATATATACTCGAGTATAAGCCTACTTTTTCCAGAACATTTTTTATGCTGGAAAAAGCCCCCCTCGGCTTATACTCGAGTGAGGGTCCCACTTGAGTCAATAAGTTTTCCCAGTTTTTTGTTGTAAAATTAGGTCCCTCGGCTTATATTCGGGTCGACTTATACTAGTATATACAGTAAAATTAAAATTGAAATACTACCTTATTTGCAGGACCCCCAGAAAATAACACTGATTTGGGCAGGGCTGGATTGGCCTACGGGGTCTAGGGGAATCCCCCAGTGGTCTCCGCTATCTGTGGAACAACCTCCTCCTCTAGGGATCAAGTTCCAGACTTTGACTTGAGTTATATAATACATGTTACATTGTACTGCACGGAACTGCAGACTGGGACTGCACTGGTGGATTTTCTAGAGTGCGTTTCTGTTCTTATTCTGGTACATTATCATAACTCCCAACTTTGTGTATCTTCTAAGTAAGACCTGCCTGCGCCGCAGCCGCACCAGTCTCGAAAAGGGGGTGGGGTCATTGGAGGTTGGGAGTGACCTCAGGTGGAGGGGTGTGACCTAGTACTCTGTTTTGGTCATTTTTAGGGGTATGCCCAGTACTCCCCAAGCAGCTGGCCCTATGTTATGTTTTACTGTTCCTTCATTTGGGGAGATTAATGTGAACTGTTTATTCCAGGACTTACATTTTTATTTGCCCATTTTTTTTCTTCTGAGAAAATCTGTCAGCATTTATAAAGGATGTTGTAGGCTGGTAACATGACGTTCTCCTATAAAGACATAAATCAGTCATGTATGCATACCTTATCACATGCTATGAGCGCAGGTGTTATATATTACACTTTTCATTAGAGTCCTCTTTGACATATCATTGTTTCCAGGGATGATTTTTTTTGAAGGTTGGAAGAGGTCACAGCCGACAGTTTTGTTGCTTCAATATCCCACTGTCACAGCCCAGCATTTTACCAGCAGTCTAAAGGTGCCCATACACTTATACCAGGCATGTCCAAACTATGGCCCTCCAGCTGTTGTGTAACTACAAGTCCCATCATGCATTGCCACAGTTTTGCTATTAGGGAATACTGAAACTATTGCAAGGCATGCTGGGATGTGTAGTCTCACAACAGCTGGGGGGCCACTGTTTGGACATGCCTGACTTATAGAGTACGGTATAGCCCTTTTTCACTCGATTTTGACCCATCAGGCTGATAAATCATGTGAAAAATGCTGTATCATGTGTTTTACCTCCGGATCCGATGCGATGCGCAGTTCCATGCCGCCACACGGATTTGTCAGATCCTGTGGCAGTATATGGCATCACATACGATACATCGTATGCAAAATGAGCGCATGCGGTGTATCGTATGCAATCCTGCAGCCTGGAAGCCCTACCTCACAGTAGTGTTAAGGAACAAGAGATGTTAAACCAAAACTTCAACCCATACCGCACCACAACAGGCATGTTGGCAGATGAATAGTTCTTGAAGACCAGCCCTGGACTTAGGTTTATTACTCCGAACAGATGGGTGTAGACCAGATGTTCCCAAACCTTCTCGAATCACAACCCCCTAGAGTTTCAGTTTTTTCACGTCACTCCTAGAATAAAAGTTTTTCATTGATATATTTTTGGGGAGAAAATATTAAATTAAGTATATTGTGCCTTCCTTTCATCATTAGGATTGCTTATCTGGTTGTGTACAGTTGTGCATCTGATAGTCCACATGTTTTATGACTAGCAACCATTAGTATGGTTTTTGCCTATTGCACTGGCAAATTATTTGATTTAGTCCTGGATCACCAATCCAAAGCACCCATGCAAGAGCCTTGTGGGACCCCAGGGTGTCTAGGCACACAGTTGGGGAACCGCTGGTGTAGACACATTTTTTGCTGATGCCGGGAGCTGATGGAGAAGCCCATTTTCAAATTTGCAGCTGTCTATGTGTCAATCCAAAGAACTGTGGTGAACCAGTTGTGCAGCAATCAGTAAGACAATGAAGGGGAGCAAAGAAGAGCTCATGAAGAGGCCGGGAAGAGGCAGCGCTTGAAGTCTGGAAGAGTCAGCGCTTGAAGACTGGAAGAGTCAGCGCTTGAAGACTGGAAGGGTCAGTGCTTGAAGACTGGAAGAGTCAGCGCTTGAAGACTGGAAGAGTCAGCGCTTGAAGACTGGAAGAGTCAGCGCTTGAAGACTGGAAGAGTCAGCGCTTGAAGACTGGAAGAGTCAGCGCTTGAAGACTGGAAGAGTCAGCGCTTGAAGACTGGAAGAGTCAGCGCTTGAAGACTGGAAGAGTCAGCGCTTGAAGACAGGAAGAGACAGCTCTTGAAGACTGGAAGAGGTGGTAGATGGAAAGCTTCAGGATGCCTAATCAGTGGCGGCAAAAGGGATCTCACAAAAGAGCTTGTGTAGGCCACCTAAGGAGAGTCAAATAGCCGAAGGAGTCAGGCCAGCAGCAGGATTCAAGAGAGGATTCGGCACTTGGCAAGCTGAAGAGCTGTGCTGACCAATGTTGGTAAGGCTAGTGTGAAGGATATCCTTATGTGCCAAGGCTGGCAGAGTGGGTAAGGTGCCAGTGAGACAGCCTTTACTCATTTATCATTACCACCCTGGATCGCCACGATGACAGATGTGGGGGAGCACCCTTAAGTCTTTCCTATGCCATCAACTGTTGGCCCTGATATCTGGTATAGTCAGGTGGACACTAACATTAGCATAATGTCCACAGAATGTATGTAGCTCACAATCTGGACCATGGTGTGAGGGGAGAAAGGGAAGTCATCCCCATTTATCAGAAGTCAGTGTGAGAATAATAAGAGCCCCCTTGGTGCAACGGGTGACAGGAGACCAGAGGGTGAATCTTGTAGCCAAGTACAGGAAAGTGAGAGACCTGTGAGGAGAGGAACAGGCACCTTAATGAGGGTGATCGTCTCCATGTAAATAGAGGGTAGTATCACTCTTTCATAGCCCTTGATAGGGGGTCATTGTAAGATGGCAACATTATTAGAGTCCTGAGCAGCAGGATGGCATAGGTGAGTTTATCATCATTGATGTCACTGACTGCCACATGATTCTTGTGGTAGCCATGGCGATCTCCGGATCCGATGCGATGTGCACAGTACTGCACATCGGATCAGAATCTGAGGTAAAACACATGCTATTTGAAACTTTTTTCTTTTTTTATCGTCCAGATGCATCAGAATTGGGTGAAAAGGGCCCAAATTGTATAAGTGTATGGTCCCCTTTAGCCTGGTTCCCTAGTGTCACACAGCTCCAAATGCACTCAGCGCACCTATGGCTATTGTAAGAAATAAGCGCAAGAGCCATAACAGGACCTCGCAGTAAAATCCAATTTGTCCTGCAAAATCTCCGCAGGAAAACAGGTGAGTAAATCAATTGTTTCTCCTGATACATTTGATTGATTTATATGAATGTTTAGAGCCTGGTATTGTCCATTTAAGCTTATTGTCTTCTGTTTCCCTGGGGGATTTTCTGGTTGATTCGCTCGGATGCGTATAAGCATCCTTGCGAGTCAACCTAACCCTAGCGCACCATTCGCAAGGCTCCGGATGGATGTTTTGCATAGACATCCATTGGCAGCATGCAGGGGAGTGCCCACAACATTCGATGTTCGCCGACCATCGAATGATGTGGAAGGTGCACGCATATGTAAGAGTGGCCTGAGGCACCCTTACATATGTGTGGACGTTCTAAAGGAAATGGGAGGGCAGCTGACATCCGGTGATGTCAGCTGACCACTCCCCTCTCCGCCCCCTCCGCCTGCAGTCCTAGATCCGCGTTTTCGCAGTCGGTACACGCACCCTGCGCATGCACATTCATAGAAATGTTCAGTAACGAAACATCGGTCCCCGAACTAACCTGAATAAGGCCCCCTATGTAATGTCAGTTTTTGCTGATATGTTGCCCTGGCAGATAATAATTTTGTAGCCTCAGGACCCCGTTAGTAAATCAGAGCGTGTATGAATGAACGTTCCCTTCTCCACTACAGCGGGTGACATATTACAGCTGACTGGGAGAAAGGATTACCAATTGCCTGGCTGTTAGTTCTCAGCACAAAGTGTAAGTACAGACCCACAGCCCCGGTGCTCAGCCGAAGATATAATTATCCAGTGAAAGCAGGACCGGCTCCCCCTGCTGCTACTGCAATCTCCTGATCACAGCTGGACGCAGCCCCTGCAAGACTTAAGCTAACGGGGTAATTGAGGTCAGATCCATTTCTGAACCACTCCTGTCAGATTGCTGCCCGTAGGGTGCCCACATCAATCTATTAAGCCTTTAGGAACCTATAAAGTACAATAGAGAATAATGGTGAACTTGAATACAATCGTCAATATAAAAGAGACAAATAGACCTTGACTGGCAATACCAGAAGTATATAACACACAGGTGACGCTAATATAGGTATAATCTATGACCTCCCGTGTCGGTGCTTATAATGGGGGAATTCTGATGGCGTTCAATGGGAAACGTGTTCATAATAAGACATAGTGTCCCCCAAATTGCGAAAACTCATACAGGGGTGATTCAGGCCTGATCGCTTAAGTCTAAATTCACTACCCAGGCCGATGGTGTGGGTTTGCGCATGCACGAATATGCGCATGTGCAAACCCCAGGAGCGGACGCCTTCAATTTGTTTCACACTCGGACGCAGGGGACCGCCAAGTGTTTTATGGGCGTGCCAACAAAAATGGTGGGCGCGCCGTTGGAAACGCTGGGCGGACACCTGCGAACAAGAGCATTTGTCTAGTATTTAGCCCAGAACCATGCTGCCCCCCCCCCCCCCAGGCAGCCAACCTATGTGCCAGCCATGCCCACTGGGTGCTGAGAGGGATGAGGAGAGGGCAGCTGAGTCAGTAAGTACGGTTGTATACAGCCGTGTTGTATACAGTGCTGTGTCATGAGCTGGGGAGAGAGGCAGATGCAGCTGCAGCCTCTCCTCTCTCTCCCTGACCTGGTGTGCGATGCTCCCCACTGCCTGCCAGCCCCTGCTAAGTTTTTTTACAGGGGTGTGAGGATGCCCCCTCATTTTCCCATGGTCCTGCAGAGCTCTCCACACCTGGCTGCATATTAGGAACTTGGGTTGGATTGCTCAAATTATATTTTTGCACCTGGGCTAACCACCTACACATTCCACCACTGCCTCCATGTAAATCCTGGTATTGACCTTGGCTAGTCTATGCCTTGAATGCTCTAGTGCGCACCTAGGTAACTAATCTCCATCTGCCCTCTGTTCCCGCATACCAACACTTAGGGACCTAAGAATGCCACCGAAACATTTCAAAAATACACCTCAGTTCCGAGTACTCACTAACTCCAAGTGTACAGTAAGCACCCACGTGAGAATTTGGACACTATAGCTCGGTGAAGTGATAAAGTATCTGGTTTTTATCACTGACCAATCAGCTCCCAGCTGTCATTTTTCAAACCAAGCCTGTAACTTCACAGTTAGGAGCTGATTGGCCGGTGATAAAGTACCAGCCACATTATCACTTCACCGAGCTTAATAAATCTGCCCCTGAGTATCTTACTGAAAGAGCCAAAACCAATCTGCTCAGCGACTATGAGAAATGTCAGACTGTAGGAAATGCTCGTATACGGGTTGAATGAGTGGAATGCAAGTGGGTCTGCAGGGCAAATCTTGGTTTTTTTTTGCCTCTGGCGCGTGTTGGTACCAAACGTAACTTACATAAATATGGGTGATGCAAAATCACACACACTCCATTCCCTCTCATATCTCCACTGGTGAGTTGGGGAAGTTTGGCTGCAATGTGGCGCTTACACATGGCCAATGTTCAGAGATTTGCAATGTTCTGCATATTCACAGTAAAGCTTTAACAGAGTGGGTTTCAATGGGTTAAATATTGGGCACAGATCACATGTAATGGGTGTAGGCAGTTTTACACACGGGGCCTTGCGTCAGTGTCTGGATGGCTCTGCGTAGACCGTGAATAGATCAACACCATAAGGTCGACATTAACAATGGGTCTACACAAACACTACACCCCCCCCCCATACACACACACACACACACACATACACATGCTGCACTACAGATATGTCCTTGTTCATCCTACCCGTGGCAGAAGCTAATAGCGGCATATTTTGCTGTGTTTAGTGTGCCCGACAGTGTGTGGGTGCACTGCGGGCATATCCACGATCCACCGGATCGCATGGTGCCCACAGTCATGCAGTCCAAAACATTACACCCACAATATGTTTGCATGTGGCAATATAGACGAGCAGGGACACAACTGTACATCACTACACTACATCCCCCTATATGCTGCACTACATCACTACACTACAACCCCCTATACGCTGCACTACATCACTGCATACATACCCCTATATGCTGCAATGCATTGCTACACTACATCCCCCTATATGCCGCACTGCATCACTACTCTACAACCCCCTATAAGCTGCACACACTGCATCACTGCACTTCATCCCCTTATATTCCACACTGCATCACTACACTACACCCCCCTATATGCCGCACTGCATCACTACACTATAGCCCCCGAAACGCCGCACTGAATCACTACACTACAACCCCCTATACGCCGCACTGAATCACTGCACTACACCCCCCTGTATGCTGCACTGAATCAATACACTACATCCACCTATATGCCACACTGCATCACTACACTACAACCTTCTATATGCCACAGTACATCACTACACTACATCCCCCCTACCTGTACTGCATTGCTGCTCTACATCCCCTTATATGCTGCTCTGCATCCCTGCACTATATCCCCCTATATGCCGTACTGAATTGCTTCACTTCATCCCCATATATGCTGCACTGCATCACTACACTACATCCCCCTATACCCATACTGAATTGCTGCACTACATACCCCTATATGCTGCACTGCATCGCTGCACTATATCCCCTATACCCCGTACTTCATTGCTTCACTACATCCCCCTATATGCCATACTGCATCTTGACACTACATCCCACTATACGCCGCACTGCAATTCTGCACTAAATCCCCAATACGCCATACTGCTTAGCTGCACTACACCCCATATATGCTGCACTGCATCACTACACTATATCCCACTATATTCCACACTGCATCATCACACTACATCCCCCTATACGCCATACTGAATTGCTGCACTACATCAGTGCGGCCCTGTTTCCCTAGATGGGAAGCGACAGAATAGTGGACGGCAGGGAAGTATGGAAGAAGGACGGTATGGTACAGATGTAGAAGATGGCAAAACTGGTTCTCATGATCAGAGGTCGCAGATTATAATAGAGGGCCTCAGGGTACAGCACTAGTTCCATCACTACATCAATGGCCACAATTTAGAAAGGTGTGCCACAGAATATTCGAGTACTTTTTTGTGGGTTCATAATATTTTCCATTCAAAATCGATCGTTAGTCCCCCTGCACAGCATCTATTCACCGAAGGCAGAGGGGCTGGGGGCATGGTCCCCAAAGCGCTGAACATGTCACCCCTCTGACAGCAAAGGCTCACTGGTGCTTCCCATGAAGCCACTCCCCTTTTGCTGAAGACATGTCCACTTTTTTGGGACAATTATGATGTTGAAAGGTATGCATTGACAAGAAAACACTACAAGGGTATTCTTACAAGCTGTCACTTGGTGTCTGAGTACAAATCCTGCCGGCAGATACATTTACATATAATAGCACAGGTGAACTAGTTCGATAAGCTCCGCAGAAATGCAAAAATTGCTGAGTTTTGCAGTTCTGTGCCAGCGAGGCACCCGTAACATTGCATCTGGTGAATGTGGTCCAGACAACGAAGGTGTGCTTAGAGCATTTTTGGGGTGCTGAAAAATGGTGGCAATGCACCTGTCTTTGCAGACAGGTTGTGACGGCAGGGGGCTATCCTTACCCTTAGAGTGAGGGTGATTACATAATTTCATGGGCATTCTTGAATATGATAGACAAAATCTCATAGGTTTCTATGGGCAACACCGACATTACCGGCATCTATTTTCAAAGCTTTAATAAATCTACTTGTTAGTCTCTTTTGGTAAACGAACAGAAAATACGTCCTCCATGGGGGTTGGTAGCACTGGGCTCCCAAAAATCCAACTCTTAAAAAATAGTGTGCTTAATAAGCATAGTATTATATGACCCAGATAGGAATCTGGGAATGGGTATAGAAATATATGGTAGAGGTCTTAGACTTGTGGTAGTAAGGGCGGGTCTTCATTGATGCCTCCAATTTTTTTTTTCAAAGGCCACTGCAAATGAGAAGTTTTCTTTATACATTGATCCTATTGCTCTATGGTCGGCACTGGACAGCTCCCAGATCTTCAGCTGCAGACAGCTCCCTAGTCTCCAGCACTGGACAGCACCATGGTGTTCAGCACGGGACAGCTCCCTAGTCCCCAGCATCAGAAAGTTCCCTAGTCTCCAGCACTGGACAGCACCCTGCTCTTCGGAACCGGACAGCACCCTGCTCTTCAGCACCGGACAGCTCTTGGGTCTTTAACACTGGACAGTTCTCTATTCTCCAGCACCGGACAGCTCCCAGGTCTCCAGCACCGGACAGCTCCCAGGTCTCCAGCACCGGACAGCTCCCAGGTCTCCAGCACCGGACAGCACCCTGGTCTTCAGCACTGGACAGCTCCCAGGTCTCCAGCACTGGACAGCACCCTGGTCTTAAGCACTGGACAGCACCCTGGTCTTAAGCACTGGACAGCTCCCTGGTCTTCAGCACTGGACAGCTCCCTGGTCTTCAGCACTGGACAGCTCCTTATTCACTAGCACTGGACAGCTCCCTGGTCTTTAATACTGGACAGCTCCCTATTCTCTATCACCGGACAGCACCCTGGTCTTCAGCACCAGGCAGCTCCCCGGTCTTTAACACTGGATAGCTTCCTAGTCGAAAGCATTGGACATCTCCCTAATCTCCAGCACCAGAAAGCTTCCTATTCTCCACCAAAGGACAGTTCCCTAGTCTCCAGCACTGGCCAGATCCCAAGTTTCCAGCACTGGACAGATCCCAAGTTTCCAGCACCGGACAGTTCTCTAGTCTCCATCACTAGATAGCTCCCTAATCTCCATCACCAGATAGCTCCATAGTCTCCAACAGTCAGTTCTTCTCACAATTAAGCATGTTGGGTCCCTTCTCACCACTCACAGAGGCTACTCCTCTCCCCAAAGTTATCCTGTGGAGAGACTTATCTTCAAGTGCAGTCTCACTTTTATAAGGACTCCAGGGTCTTCTCCATTAAGTGATCTCCATGCCAACTGGGTCTCTCTTCACCATAACTCCGTCAGTGAGAGTGTAGCTCTCTCTATACATGTTATATCTGCCCCACCTGCAGTGCAGCATGGTTTTGCCAAATTTGAGAACAAATTTGTTCTGCCATCAGATCTGAATAAGGGCCTATGTACTAAGGGTCTGTATCAGAGTCCATTGCAGTTCTCAGAAAATTACTACTCAGTGATTTTTGGAGATCTGCACCTGCGTGCACGCAGAGGCATTCGCTGTTCTACGGTGAGATTGCGCAGAAGACAAACATTGGGCGGATTTATTAAGTCTGGTGACGTGATAAAGTGGGCCGGTGATAACATGCTCATAAATGTCACTTTAAAAAAACTTTTTGTACTGTAACCCGAAAGTTAGGGGCTGAGTGGCTGGTGATAAAGTAAATTGTATCACTTCACCAGGCTTAATAAATCTTCGGCATAATGAGGGTTGGACGTTTATGTGATAAGGGGGGGGGGACTTAAGCAAAAATTTGGGTTTTACCACATTTTTGAATGTAATAAAGCCGGTAAGTCGGGAGTACTTCTGCGGGGGGTATTGACCCTATAGAAGCCTATGGGCTTCTCTTTGCAGAGCTGTGTGAGGGATCGGTCACGGACCCCTCCCAGCATACCCAGCAGCCGACGCTGTGACGCTCCGCATGCACAAAGGGACTCCCGGATCTCAGACACGCATCGCAAAGTACAGCTATTATTGCTTCAAAAAATTATAATATTAAGAGTGATAAATAACCAGCCAATCAGTTCCTACCTGTCATTTTTCAAACCCAGTCTGGGACATGACAGGTTGGAGCTGATTGGCTGTTTTTTTATCACTCTCCACTTTATCACTTTTTGAAGCTTGATACATCTGGCCCTTTGAGCGAATCCTGACGCCAACTAGCCTAAGATTTTACAATTGTTTACAACACAAACTCCTTGTTTCCAGGTGCGAAATCAGTCAGACAGAGAGAGGAAAGCACACAAGGGAACAGAACAGATGGAGCTGCCCGGGGAATGGGGAAGAACTGTGGAAGAAGGCAATAATTGGGGAGAAGGAGCGGTTCTCAGATCAGTGAAGAAGATGAAGGTTGTGGTGGTGGGGGGAGGAGGGGGGTGGTTGTGTCCTGATGGTAGATGTGGGTGGACGGAAAGCCTCCTTATACCAGTGTCAGCCTTGTAACTTCAGCTTTTGGTGCCTCAGGCTGTGCAGAATGTGGCTCTCTCATTGCAGGTGTTTGCTTCCCATAAATGTGCAGCTCTGTGTAATCTGTCAGTTCTATCTAAAAATACACCGTGATTATTACCCGCATGTGCGCAATAACATTGATCTATATTTCTCAGTTCCTTCAAAAATTGATAATTCAGCGAAGGTTTGTGCCAGGGAAGACTCGCGGAAAATGCTGAGAGGCGAGAAAAGCCAGAGTGAATTGTGCCGGCTGCTTTTCATGGCTGCCCAGTTTAGGGACTTAACCTGTCAGACAAATTCTGCCTCATACATCCTCCGAGCTGTCAGGGAGAAATGTTCTTTTAAGTGGTTCGTGGGGAGCCGAGGAATCTCCTTGGCTGGGATGAGAGCGCTGAATTGGCGGCGTTTCGATGAGGCGTTCCAGCCTCTCTGAGCTGCAGGTAGTCAGCACAAGACTAAAACTTTCCTTCGATTGTTTCATGAAATATTTAATGACAGAGCAGATTTTATGGTAGCGGTTTCTCGCGAATGATTTGCAGCGGAGGCCTCACCTCAGGCGCCGGAGGGCCCGTCACATCACTGCAGTGCGGGGGGAAATGAGATAAAGGTGGATGCTTTATGAGAGTAATATGCTCACCATCAAGATTATTTTATAGAGAATTGCCTAGAACCCGAGCAGGAAAGAGTTTCATAAACTTCAGCAATTGCTGTGTGAGGCCGGATCATTCTGCTTGTGGGCAGAACACCGTCGCCCCAGAATAAGCAGGTCATTGTATGAGCGTATAAGCCGCTGTCCAGGAAGGAACCGGCATGGGTACTTGCAGGGGGGGGGGGGGAGTTCTGATTAAAAAGTAATTACACGTATGTGATATCGCTGTGCTGAGGTTTTATTTATGGTGCAGTTTCCTTATAGTTTAAAAAAAGGGTTATTTTTTGTAGGCTTATGTACAGTATTCTCTGACAGCATCACCACATGCAGCCTCTGATAGCACAGCACATGCAGCCTCTGATAGCACAGCACATGCAGCCTCTGATAGCACAGCACATGCAGCCTCTGATAGCACAGCACGTTTATTCACTGATAACACAGCACATGCAGCCTCTGATAGCACAGCACATGTAGCCTCTGATAGCACAGCACGTTTATTCACTGATAACACAGCACATGCAGCCTCTGACAGCATCACCACATGCAGCCTCTGATAGCACAGCACATATATTCCCTGATAGCACAGCTCTTGTAGCATCTGATAGCACAGCACATGTAGCATCTGATAGCACAGCACATGTATTCACTGATAACACAGCACATGTAGTCTCTGATAGAACAGCACATATTTTCCCTGATAGCACAGCACATGTAGCATCTGATAGCACAGCACATATATTCCCTGATAGCACAGCACATGTAGTATCTGATGACACAGCACATGTAGCATCTGATGGCACAGTACATGTAGCATCTGATAACACAGCATATATATTCCCTGATAACAAAGCACATGTAGCATCTGATAGCACAGCACATGCATTCCTTGATAGTACAGCACATGTACAGTAGCATCTGATAGTACAGCATGCGTATTCCCTGATAGCACAGCACATGTATTCCCCGATAACAGCACATGTAGCATCCATGTAGCATCTGTTAGTACATGTATTCCCTAATAACACAGCACATGTATTCTCTGATAACACAGCAGACGTAGCATCGGATCGCACGGCACATATATTAGTACATGTATTCCCTAATAACACAGCACATATATTCCCTGATAGCACAGCACATGTATCATTTGATAGCACAGCATATATATTCCCTGATAGCACAGCACATGTAGCATCTGATAGCACAGTACATGTATTACCTGATAGCACAGAACATGTATTACCTGATTGCACAGCACATGTAGCATCTGATAGCACAGTACATGTATTTGCTGATAGCACAGCACATGTAGTATCTGATAGCACAGTACATGTATTCCCTGATAGCACAGTACATGTATTACCTGATTGCACAGCACATGTAGCATGTTAATAATGTTATCTAGAAATATTTAGCAACAAGCAATTAAGCATAGACACACCCATATATGGAGCTAGACACGCCCTTTGGGTCAAGCTTGACACAACTTCCTGCCGCACTGTGCAAAATTCTACTGTAATCTCCCTGAAACTAGTGTTCAAAAGTAGGCAAGTACTTTATGTAGTAGCTTCTACAAAGTTTGCTGTGCGTGTGGATCTGAGTCTTTAATCAGTGCATTGGGCCAGAGAGCAGCTACCAAGATGAAGAGACAGGAGTCAAACCACGAGGCGGGAGAATGTGAGCTTAGAAAGCGCATGGTATGTTTTTAACCTTTTCCTGACCACTTATCTTATTTATGGTGTTTAAATATGTTTGGTCAGTTTATACTATAGACCAGGCATGTCCAACGTTGGCCCTCCAGATGTTTTGAAACTACACATCCCAGCATGCTTTGCAATAGTTTTAGCATTCTCTAATAGCAAAACTGTGGCAAAGCATGCTGGGATGTGTAGTTTCATAACATCTGGAGGGCCAACGTTGGACATGCCTGCTATAGACCATCTATAGTGTTAAATATTAATACTGTATCCTATACAGTATCCAGTGTATAAAAAGACCAATGTTAAAGGTCGTTACAAGGTTCTTTTGCTCCCCCAGACTCCTGCATTTGCTCCAATGTTCTACAGAGTAGGAGATGGTGAACTTCATTAGGAAACCCTCCTGCGTTTGCCACTGGCGCCACCGTCAGAGGGGAGGGAGGGCGGGCAAATACTGCACACGGGCCTCCTCCTCTCTTAAAACACAACTGTTCCCAACCCATACCTAGAATGATTTTAATTCCCTTGGAGGCTTCTTCTTTTACTTGGCATCTCTCATCCCTGTCTTTCTTTCCCCTCTGCACCCTCCTGCCTATTATTTTTTATTATGCTATATTATATCATATGATATATATATATATCATATTATATTACTATTGCATGTACTGCACACTTATTATATACCATGACCCTAACTGTGCGGAGTTTGTATATTCTCCCCGTGCCTGCGTGGGTTTCCTCTGGGTACTTTGGTTTCCTCCCACAATCCAAAAATATACTGGTAGGCTAATTGGCTCCCAACAAAAATAACCCTAGAATGACTGTGTGCGTGTACATGTGATAGGGAATATAGATTGTAAGCTCCACTGGGGCAGGGACTGATGTGAATGTTCAACTATACTCTGTAAAGTGCTGCGGAATATGTGTGCGCTATATAAATAATTGGTAATAATAAATAAATAAATAATATTTTATGTTATAGTGTCCCCTCCGGCCTGATGGCAGAAATCCCCCATTATAAGTACTACATTCCTACCATGTGTTCCCTGTGTGCTTTCCCAGGCCTGAGTGAACGTCACAATAATTGAAGTGCGACTCAGAGTAAGTTTGACACCGAGCTCTCTGCCGTCTGATCGAGCACCGTGTGATTTGCCGCTGTGGGACAAAGTCTCATACACTGAACTATATCTTTTTATGGCCATCAGGGGTGTAGAGACATTTGTTACTTCCACAGCCTGGCATCGGTGAACAAGATGTGTCCGGCTATCGGAGGGGCTCGGGAATATTAACACTCTCCGGATGATGTCCATGAACCTTACAGGGATATAACTCATCTCGGTATTGAGCATTCAGAAATCTTCAATGAGGTTATAAATATTACAGGTCCTGCTGAACATATCTCTGAAGCCATTTCTCTCCTGTCTTGTTCTAAGAGCTGGTAAATAAAGATATTATGGGGAAGTGTTATAAGTCAGATGCTCCAGTGTTCCATGTAATCGCCGCATAACTTACATACAGTGTGTACTGTACTGTACCCAAGTGGCAGAACTAGAAATTTTGCAGCCCCCTGCCCCCCCAAAATATCTGCCCCCCACTATAAATGTATTTATTTTATTTTTTACCTAAATGCTCGATGCCAGGGGATTCATGCTCATTGCCATGGTTTACATGCTCATTGCCAAAGGAATCTTATTCAATGCCTGGGTTTTGTTTTTGCTTGCTACCAGTGGGTTACACGCTCATCTATCTATCTTATATATTGAATACCCCTCTAACTATCTATCTATCGATCTATCTATATATCTATCGATCTATCTATCTATGTATCTATCTCAGAGACTCCTGCCCTGAAATTGTTCAATATTTATAAATATGGAAAATTGTGAGTTTGTTTAATACAATGACCGGTATGGTGACAGGACTGAGGGGGTTGCAATTATCATGACTCTCCTTGTACAGAGGGAGATACATCAATGCTCCAAGAAAGATAAAGTTGAAAAGTTACCCTTAGCAATGAATCAGCTCTAACTGCCATTTCATAGATGCGGCAGGATAAATGAAAGCTAGAAGCGAATTGGTCGCTTAATCTCTTTCTTCAAGGCTTGATACATCTCCCTCTGGCTGCATTAGCGCACACACGTCTGTCTCGCAGGCTCCTCTGCACCTCGCTTCATCCCACAATGTAGAACAATGTTCTGCTTTATAGTATAAACCATGAGGTGCATTTCTCTTATAAGAGAGAGAGAGAGAGATTATGCTTCTTTTTCAGGACCATGGACAGCTCTGTGCATTCCTAATATGGGCCCTTATTCTGGTTGAAGCGGTAACGGCCGCTTGCGGCCGTTCCGCCGATGTTTTCGGTCTGCGCATGTGCAGAGGGCACTCTGCGCATGTGCAGCCGAAATCGCCGTACACGTATTTTGTCCGCCGCAAAGGGGGTGGATAGGGGCGTGAGGGGCTACGAAGCCTCATTTGCATATGCATACGCCCCGCGTTTCATGGGCGTTCCCATGCAAACGCGGGGCGTACGCATGCTAATGAGGCTATGACGCGTGGGTACAGGGCGGGCATCTGACATCGCCGGATGTCAGCTGCCCGCCCCCATACAAGATTTCACACGGACAAGTGTCCGTGTGGTCTTGTGCTGCGGGACCTGGTGGAGCGTGCGGCCCTGCATTCGATGTTCGGCGACCATCGAATGCAGGGGCTGCTCCCACCATGGAGGAGGCGTATCCCCGTCCACAATCATGCGGATCGCCACATGGCCGCGTACGGACGGCCGTGGCGATCCGTATGGAAGGCGGGGATTCGTCTGGTGCGGTCGGAGCCGCATATGCGGCTCCGGCCGCACCGATCAGAATAAGGGCCATGGTGAAGGTGCTTATTTGGAACAGTCGAGAAGATATAGTAGGCTTGTCCATTACACTGGGTACACATCAGCGATTTTGCCGATTCTGATTGGTCTCGGAACGTTAAAATCTTCAGATCATGCAGTGTGTAAGCTCTATGTCACAGCTCCTGCATGTCTTCAGCGACATCCTCCAGTGTCTGTACAATAGAGGACATTGCACATGCGTATCACGGCTATGTCGCGCTGGGTAAATTTGGGGTGGTCTCTGCATGTACCTTATAAAACTGCAGATAATTTTAGATAACACTAAAGATAAAGATGGCTAATACAAACCAAAAGAAAAATATTGGGACATAAAATATTTGAAATGGCTGTAACTCCTACCTGCAATGTTAAAAATACCTTTCCCATCCATTCATCTTTTGAACCCATTTTTTCATACTTTTCAGAATATCACCCCAAAAATGAGATGTCATTATTATCCAAATTAAGCTAATTAAAAACTACTACGTGCCTGATTGTTCATTGGGTGAGTACCAGAGGGGTGATGAAGCAAGTCCCAACATTTTGACTAAAAAAAAAAATGATGTTCCCTAACTTTGCATCTGATCTGGTGCTGGGGAGAAAAGCCAAATTAAATCCCATTGAAAATGAATCCATGCTAATGGTTGTAACTAACGGGATACCAAAAAAAACGAGAACAGCGCTATTTTTGTTGCGTTACTTGATTTGATTGATTATATTATAAGTTCCTAGTTATCAATTTATATTCCCACAGGGACTGAGATGCAAATGACAGACAAAGAGCATGTCATTCCTATTGAAATAAATAGCTATGATTTGATTGGTAGACCATGGAAACAGCCATTATTATTGGTTAGTAGTATCAACCACAGAGGTTACTAACCAGGTGCTGGCTGGACCAGTTTTGTGAATACGCCACAGTTAGCCTTCATAGTTTTTGTTGCTACCAGCCAAGTGCTTCTGCCTCCTGCCACTTGTGCATCTTCTCTCCTCCCCATATGTACTACTGCCCCTTGCGTCACCAAGATTGTCTCTGGTCCCTCTCCATGAGTTATTTTGTCTCCTACATCCCCATGTGCACCTACAGTATAATCCCCTCTCCCCACATGTACCTCTTCTTGACCGGGCAATCCTCTACTCCCCCTCCCCACAAGTACCTCTGACTCCCCCTTCCACAAGAGCTTCTGCCTCCCAACATGCACCTATCATCTACGCTTTCTTATATGAATCTCTGTCCCCCTTCCCTATGAATCATTGTTTCCCCGATTGTGCCTCTGACTCCCCTACCTAGGAGTGTTTCTACTTCCTACCTCCCTATGGGCCTTATTCTAGTTCACTCTTTCTGACAAAATCCTTTCTAGATGGACAAAACCATGTGCACTGCAGGGGGGGCAGATGTAAAATGTGCAGAGAGAATTAGATTTGGGTGAGTTATTTTGTTTCTGTGCAGGGTAAATACTGGCTGCTTTATTTTTACACTGCAATATAGATCTCACTTTGAAGTAAAACCCCACCCAAATGTAATTCTCTCTGCACATGTTACATCTGCCCCACCTGCAGTGCACTTGGTTTTGTCCATCTAAGAAGGATTTTGTCAGAAAGAGTAAACTAGAATAACCCCCTATGTGTGCCTCTAACCTCCAAGTTTATTGAGACCTCATGTGTACCTCTGGCCTCATCCTTTCCATATGTTCCTCTGGCTCCTTCTCCATCCCATCTTCCCCACTGTTCCTCTTCCACCTCCCCAAGGCTGGTGGCTGCTGATCAGTAGCATGGAGACAAAACGGAGCCTAGCAGTGATGATTTTAGTGAAGCAAGTAAAAGAAAGAAGGTCCATCCCAGCATGGATATAATCAAAGGCTCCAATGTGAGAGTATACATGGGGCTCGCCCACAGTAAATGCATTTGTTACGGTGTCAACACTTCTTTTTGAGGAGTTATTTAATTAGAATGTACTGTAAATAATGAATTACCTTCATTTGGAGACGGAAAGTACATGTAAATTTAAAATTGCGTAAAGCCGGGGCGGGTCGTTGGAATTATAGAAATACCATACATTGCCCCATATCTCCTACTTCAGCTGTGCTACAAGGTTTCTCTCGCTAGTCATAATTTTCTTGGCAAATATTTCTCAGTCGCTGAGTAACCAGCCGCCTTGCCTGGGCATTAATCTGCTCGGAAATGAACTTTCCTTTTTTTTTTTTTACCACAAACTTCAGCTTAATACTAATAAGATTAAATATTGAATCAGCCTCCGTCTGTTAATGCAGATACTGCCATATAAATGATAGCTCTTGAAATCATTCAATATATTCCTCTTCCAAAAACTAAGTTAATGAAAATCTTTTTTTACCTTCAATTCACATTTCTTTCATTAATGATTTAATTAATTTGCAGAGAGAAATGCCTATGGTAAAAGCACATTAAAAATAGGAAAGAAACTGACATATTTCTAAGTAGACAGCCCAATGTGACTCTTGATCTCGCTTTGCCATCGGGCATATGGCGTTATGCCAGCAGTCAGCCAGGTTTAGGATGTGCTAAAAGTGTGACGCGCTGCGCAAAATCGGTGTCATGGCGCTCTTCCAAGGCATGACTAGAAGATGTCAACTGCGCACATTTAAAAACTTTCATATCTGATTTCTTTTAGTGCAAAGTTGGTTTAAAATTCGTCTGTGACTATTGAAGATGTTATGTTGCTATGGGCAAGTAGTAGTGGTAGTAGTTTGTTTATTTATAAGGCGATACAAAGTGTCCGAAGCGCCGTACATAGCAAACAAAAAAATAATTACAAGGTAACGTATAGGGTGTGTTGATAAAATACAGCATAAATAGGGGTATAGATATACAAAAGGAGAGACCCTTTCCTGCGCTACGGGAATGAGAGCAGCACCTCTGAAGGGTCCTCTGCTAGACAAGACCCAATCAAATAGACATAAAGAAAAGGGGGGGGGATCAGAGTGCGCTAAAGAACAATGAATGTCACTTAGAAAATTGTATATTTAATATAAAATATAAAAAGTACACATATACATTATGTACAATAAAAGAACCCTTCTTGGGGTATCACAAATATGCAAATACACAATTGGTGAACTTCAGTAGGATTTTGCTCGATTCAAAGATTTCTTAATCGCAGATAGGGGTATAGCTGGTAGAACTAAAATCAGCATCAGTTCTGAAGTAGGTGTCGAAATTGTCGAGGAGACTGAAGATGAAGTAGAGGAAGGGAATAACAGGGCAGGAGCGCTGGTGAGGTAAAGAGGTAGGGTGAGTACGTGAGGAAGGAGGGCCCTACTCATAAGAGTTAACATACTATAAGGAGGTGGGTGAACGAACGAAAAACAATAGGAGAGTAGGAACGGATGGGAACGGATGGAGGGGTAGGGTAGGCAGGAGCGAAAGAGGTTAGGAGGAGGAGGGATAGGCTAGTCGGAAGAAGTGGGTTTTGAGGGAGCGCTTGAAGGAGGTAAGGGCAGGGGTGTAACTATAGCACCGCAGCCCCCGCCACCGCGGGGGGGCGCTGTGCATGTGGGGGGCGCCAGGGGCTGCGGTGCTATAGTTAAACCCCCCCCCCTCAATCCCCCGCAGTCTTACCTATCGCGCTGGTCCCGGCGGCTCCATTCTTCTGCTGAGGACCACCACAAAATGGCCGCCCCCATATAGCACACTGTTCTCTTAAACTGTCTGCTGTATGGGGGCGGCCATTTTCTGGTGGTCCTCAGCAGAAGAACGGAGCCGCCGGGACCGATAGGTAAGGCTGTGGGGGATTGAGGGGGGGTTTGAATGGGCGGCAGGGTAGGAGTGCTCGGCGGGGCAGCGGGGTAGGGGTGCTCGACGGGGCGGCGACGGGGGGGGGGGGGCAGCGACGGGGGGGGGGGGCGCCCAAAAGGTAGCTACGCCACTGGGTAAGGGAATCAGAAAGCCTGATGGGTGGCGGGAGGTTGTTCCAGTGCAGGGGGGCAGCGCGAGAGGCAATGAATCATATTCTATCTGGTATCTTCTAGAAGGTGCTAAATAAGTAGTTGCTGATTGGTTGCTGTGGGCAACATCCCATCCTCAGTAGAACTCCTATCTTAATAAATTTATGCCTGCGTATAATTGCTTGCTGTCATAGGTAACCAGATGTAATAAAAGAGCATGTTCGATTATTGGTTGCCCGGCAGAATGGGATGTTGGCTTCCCATCATGCAGATTACATACATTGTGCATGTGTGATAGCTCATAAGGTGCACGAGGGGCTCTGATGGCATATAAACGGGCAATTGGGAGTCTCTGATGGCCAATAAGGTTCATGTAGAATAAACAACATTTATTGTACATGTAAAAGGTCATGGTGGGATTAGTAATCTAAGACACAAAACATATGTGGTTTTGCCATCACCCTCAATACATCCTATGTCTGTTAATCTGAAGATGAAACGGTGGTAACCCTGGGACTAGTGTAGGCCAAGGACATTGAGCAGAAGCAGATGCCAACTGGCACATGGATGCGATTTCTCCTGTCCCCACCCCATTATTGGTATCGGCCTGCAGACTGGCGATGGTGGTCATCATCCATCAGCTTTTCATAAACTGCTTGTGATTAGAAAACTGCAAATGCGCTATTGATATTGATTGATGCTTTCCTTGTGTGCATATGTTTTTATTTTTTTGTGTGTGTTTTACCTATTTTTTTTCATTGGCCTGTATATATTACATCTTGTATGGAAAATTCCGATTTTACTTTTATTAATAACTGTACAATCGCTATTCCCTGTTGAGTATATAACAGTTATATTATTATATTGTGTACAAACTGGGTTATGAGATTCACATTTACTGCTAACACTGTGAAGCAGAATCCCAGGGCTGTTGTCTGGTATAATGCCTATAGGACAAGGTTGTTACTAAAGTCGGGCGAGCCGTGCAATGGGACTTTGACGCTCAGCGGTAGAGCAGACCAAGAGGAAGCGGGAGAGTGAAGTGTGACTCCTTCCCTTTATTTAATTGACAGCAGAGATGGACCCAGAGGAGTGGCTGTCCAGAGAGAGGCAAACCCAGGCACACCTTCCTGGTTGAAAGCCAGAGGCGGAGCCTTTATGCCTGGGGAGGGGCAAGAGCCGGCACCGGGTAAGGAGACTGGAGATCATTGGCCTTATTCAGCCTCATCCTTCTTATTACAAGAACATACACTTATACACAGTATATGCAAAATGTATAAAAACAACGGTACTTGTTTCCTAGCACGGCGCCCATCGCATACCATCGCATACCGTATTTAGTGGTGTGCGATGCGATGCGATGCGATCTTCCCGTTAAATTGAGTGCTTGTACAATGAAATATTGCATAGCATCCCATGCCAGCAAATGGCATGCGATGCGATTTTTAATTGTACAAGCACATTGATGGGTACTTACAATGTAAAATGCACCCCCATTGTCAACGCCACCCCCACTATCAACGCCAACCCGAAGCGTGGTGAGCGCAGCGAGCCCGGGAGGGGCTGCGGTACGCGTCCTCCGACCTTTTCATACCCCCACTATCCACGTCGGAGTGGAATTGATAGTGGAGGTATGAAAAGGTCAGAGGACGCATATCGTCGCCCATCGTGGGCTCGCTGCGCTCTTCACGCTTCGGGTTGGCGTTGATAGTGGGGGTGGCGTTGACAATGGGGTGCATTTAACATTGTAAGCACCCATCAGGGTGCTTGTACAATTAAAAATTTTATCGCATCGCATGCCGCTATATTGCATGCGATGCGATGTGATAAGATGGACTTCGATCAAAATCGGGGGCGCTGTGCTAGGAAACAAGTACCAAAACAACTAATGCAAAAAGAATTATGCCCTTTAAACAACTATCTAAAGAAAAATTACTGAAAAGAAAAATACATAATTGCTGAATATATTACAAAGCCATGAATATAAATCAATGTATGTCACTAAACACAAACAAACTTAATTATAACAATCGGAAAATGAACAGTAAACACTGTAACTGCATTATAGCACCCTCTCCAGCTAGTGCGACATCCCAATGTTCTGCTGATCGCACAGAGATTGCAGAAAACCATCAGGGCAAACCTGTGCAAAGGTCCAATGAACTATTGATTTTATCCTGTATCATGTATTTTGTGTCTATAGAGCATAATTGTCTGTATTGTACTAAAGGTCTAATGTAGGAGATTTCACAGAAATGTTCCATTAAAGGTTAATTAGTCCTGCAGACCGCAGTCTCTATCGGCACAGCTGGACCCCTATGTGCAGCTTTTTGGAGTTTGACCCAATTGGTTTACTTCATTTTCAGATGCCATTCACCGCTTTATGCCTGTGGGGACATCCTCCCAGAGGAGGGGATCTTACAATCCCTCTCCCACAGCCACTGACTAGCTACTACAGCAATTAAAGCCCCCCATGCACTATGCCAGTGGTCCTCAACCTCGGTCCTCAGGACCCCCCCAACAGTGCACATTCTCCAGGTCTCCTCACAGAGGGCCTTATTCTGATCGGTGCGGCCGGATCCGAATATGCGGCAAGGACCGTGCGTGCGAAACCCCGCCTTCCATACGGATCGCCAACTCCGTCCGTACGCGGCAAGAAGCTGGCCGAACGGACCGCACGTGTATTTTTCATGGAATACGCCTCCTCCATCTCAGGGAACCTCCCCCATCATTCGATGGTCGCAGACCATCGAATGCAGGACCGAGTGGACCACCAGCTCCCGCAACCTCAGACCACACGGACATTTTTCCGTGCAAAAGCAGGGATCTGGGCGGGCAGCTGACATCCGGCGATGTCATATGTCCACCCCCTACACGTGCGTCACGGCCGCATTACCATACGTACGCCCAGCGTTTGCATGGGAACGCCCATGAAACGCGGGGCGTATGCATATGGTAATGAGCCCAAATAGCCCTTCACGCCCCTCTCCACCCCCTGTTCGGAGTGTTCACATTTCATGCGGGATTTGGCCGTACGCCCCGCTCGCACATGCGCAGAGACGCCTCTGCACATGCGCAGACACAAAACATCGGCGGCACGAACGCACGCGGATATTACCGCACCAACCAGAATAAGGGCCCGAATCACAGGTGGAATAATTAGCTCCACCTGTGATCTTTTCAAATCTGTCAGTGAATAATGAGTGCACTGTGCACCTGCTGGGTGACCTGGAAAACGTGCACTGCTGGGGGTCCTTGAGGACCGAGGTTGAGAACCACTGCACTATGCAATTTCTCCGAGGGTGAAGTCTCATTCGAAGTCCATAGAACCGCCTGGGAGCTTCCCGGGTTGCAGGATCGCATACGATATATCCTATGCATTCCCATTCACCGCTGCCGGGGAGGTAGTCCGATCTGAACTCCGATCCGATGTGCACGGGACCATTCATTGTATCGGACCTAGGGGGTGATTCACGTTGGCTCGGTAAGCGGTCTGACGCTGCCCGCCGGCCACGCCAACTCACGCACCCTTAACCCATGCGAACAGCTGCATTCGCATGCGAGTGTACGGGTGTGAAATAATGAATGATTGTGCAATCCGTTCGCAAATAAAAATTAGCCTAGACTGACTTTTATTTGCAAGCGCCTGGACGCAGATGGAGCGGGCGGCTGACATCAGGTGATATCAACCGCCCAAGCAGGTGTCGGCACGCCTGCGTTCACATGTGGATGGCCAGCATCTTTCTAGGTGCACCCACCTTTTTGGTACGAACGCCCAGGAAATGCTGAGCTCCCCCATGCTCCAGCCCCCTGTCCGCACCGCTGTGTGCGAACGTCTCTGCAAGTGTATTACTCGCCAAAGGCGCTTGCATTCCGCACTTTTGCCCATACACCTGCGCAGACCCACACCATGGGAGCCCGCTGCAGATTCGGCTCTACGATTTGGCCAATTTTCACCCGATTTGTTGGCACGATCCATCGGAATCAGGTGAAAGTGTCTAGATCGCAGTGTGCACATTCACTGTAATCCACCCCACTGCCATGTGTAAACCCCCCCCCCCCACACACACACACACAAACTGGAGTCCAGGCAGCCCCCCTGGTGACGGCCCTGCATAACGTTTTTTATTTATTTATTATATCTGATCTCTCCTAGTTTTCTATTAATTTCTAAAACAATTTCTGGTACTTGTGTCCTAGCACGGCGCCCGTCAGGGTTGATCGCATGCCTTAAGTTAAGGTACTTAAGGCATGCGATCGACGCAATGGATGCGATTTTCTGTCAATTACCAGCTTTAATTGCCGATAAAGACAAAATCACGTTGATCGCGTCCATCGCGGCCCATTATAATGGGCCGCGATGCGACCGACGCGATCAACACGATTTTTCCATAGAGAACAATGTTAAATTAGTTTTAAAGTTAAAATCGCGATTTTACATAGGGAACAATGGGAAAAGGGCCAAAATGGCCAATTTCTCATTGTATATGCCCCTCATGAATATTAAGTATGGTTAATGCCCCCCAATTGTTAACGCCACCCCACTATTGACACCAACCCGAAGCGTGGCGAGCGCAGCGAGCCCGCGAGGGGCGGCGTTACGCGTCCTCCAACCTTTTCATACCCCCCACTATCCACGTCGGCGTGGAGTTGACCTTATATAGTGTGGCGAGCGTAGCGAGCCACCGAGCCCAAAGTGTGGCGAGCACAGCGAGCCCCGCGAGGGGACGCGTATACCTGTGAAGTAATGCGCGTCCGCTCGCCATGCTTCGGGCACGCCAACGTGGATAGTGGGGTTATGAAAAAGTCGTAGGACGCGTACTGCCACCCCTCGCGGGCTCGCTGCGCTCGCCACGCTTCGGGTTGGCATCAATAGTGGGGTGGCGTTAACAATGGAGGGCCATTTCACCCATCAGGGGGGGTTCCTATCAAAATGGGGGGTTTGGGGGCTTTTTACATTGAAATCAATGTAAAATTGGGTCTCAGGGACCATTTTACATTGATTCCAATGTAAAAATCGCGTCCATCGCATACGATTTGGTTGGCATGCGATGCGATCGGCACGATTTTTGCGGCCCCGATCAATACAATTAAAATCGGTGGCGCCGTGCTAGGAAACAAGTACCCAATTTCTTTTCATTTGCAGTTTATGCGCATTTCCAGCGACAGAGGAAACCTGTAGAACTGATGTTTTTGTAGCGCGCTTATAAATATGGAGCTTTTTTTTTTTGGACTGCAACCTGTTCAGACAGTTTTTGCAATCTTGCTGCGCAGCGATATTTTTCAATCTCCCCTGGAGTTTGAGACATCCAGAGAAGCATTTATTATGGACGTATAGATGCCGATTATTATCTCGTGTAAGTGTCTGCGTTTGATGTCCTTGATTAATAACGTTCTGACTTCCTGCTTCCCCAGAAGCAAAATAATTTCACGTGGCCAACGTGGCAAGAATAAAAAATGTCTCTTCACCTCAACCTCCGTACCTGGCAGCCAAAATTCTGGAATTCAAATTAACCGTGGCCCCCGCTCTCCCTCCACAGCCTTCCTCCAGGCTGCCCAGAGGTAAAGTCTAAAGTGTTTGGCCCATGAAGATAAATGGTGGGTTTAGAGGCTACAAGAACAAAGGATCTGAGCCGGGAGGAGAAAACAGCCACATTACGGGTCTGCAAAACAGCTCCAGGAATAACGCTGACATCCGACTCATTTCAAATGAATGAGAAATATCTGCAGCTGGGAAAACTGATCCTAAGCAACATATTAAAAATATCTGGTGAGCAGCCTGCAGACATCCGCCGAGCGCACTGGGTTAAGTGCACACGCGTTATACAAGGAGCGCGTCGTATATATAATATGGGTGATCGTGTACCTACAGGAACATAGAACTCTCTCGTTACATTAGCGCTATAAAACTAAGGTGACAGCAACAGTGGGGGCAGGAATAGGACTGCAGACGTTCAAATAGAACGCAAATAGTAAACCAAATGTGGGCGCAGGTGCGATACATCTCCTAATATAAAGCCATGTCCATAACTGATCGACGGTGTCCAGATCAAACATGTTATGGTCGAACACGCTTAGTCAAATGTGTCTAGTTAGATGTCTAAAGACAGTCAACAGCATCTAGATCAAAACACAAGCGTTAGGTCGATGCGAATGGGATCAACAAACACAAGGTCGACAGGAGTATTTCAGGTACTGCTTTCCTAGCACGGCAGCCCATCGCATTAATCGTGTAAATTTTTATAAGGCATATAATCTGTGCGATACGTGCGATTTCGGTTTTTAAATCGCATGTATCGTATGAAAAACAGTAGTATAGTAAGGTACGATGTGTGCGATTCGATGACTGCGATGTATGCGTTTAAATTGCATGCATCGCACTCATCGTTTACTTACTCATCGTCGCGGGGACTCGGATGTTTCTATGTTTAAGGTATCCGCGTCCGCTCGCCACGTTTCGGGCTCGGTGGCTCGCTGCGCTCGTCACACTTTATAAAATCAACTCCACGCCGACGTGGATAGTGGGGGTATGAAAAGGTCGGAGGACGCGTACCACCGCCCCTCGCCACGCTTTGGATTGCCGTTGATAGTTTTGGTAGGCATTAACAATGGAAGTGGAGTTGACATAAGCACCCAATTGTAACCCTCCTTTAAATATGAGGGTACTGTTAATGTGATGTGCCTCCACCCAAGTTTTAGAAGTATATATATATATGGGTCACTTGGGTAACCCACTATCTCTATTTATTATCTAGATATCGGTGAATGGTGTTAAGGAAATACCCCACAAATGGTAAGTATACTTTAAAGTAATTTAATTAGATGCAGTAAATACTTAAAATACAAACATCATATTACATTTCATATACACATATATATGTAATATCAAAAACACACTAAAACCCTTATGTTGGCCTATACAATAAAAATAGCGCATGCATTACAAAAATTACCCATTACTGGCCAGTATAATAACAATAAATACAGTATATAGATATGAATGCTTTCGTTGGCGCGCGTTGGGGCCCTTAGAAACAGTTATAGCTGTAGTTAAGTAAATAGTCTTCTTAAATGCTCCTTGCTACAAATGGGTTACTTGACTGTACTGTTAATGCAGCTTGAGGTACATTGTTGCCAAATATAATCAGTCACAGTTAAAGATTTGGCATAAAGCCCAATACTGAGCTCGTTGTACTGGTAGTGAAATTCTCTACTTTAGTGAATCTGAATTATAGTCTGGCTAACTCAGTGCTGTCCTTAATGCTTGAAGTTAATACACTTGACTATAAAAGGTCAAAAACTGGCTACCTATAGTGTATAGGTGCAATGAATAGAGTTTGTGGCTCACCAATTCTCGCAGCTGTAATCTGTCTGTCTTAGTCTCTCTCTCTCTATCTTCCTCTCTTCCTGCACTTTGCTGTACTTGGCTGCAGTAACTGATAGGTATGGCTCCTGACTCTGCCCTTGAGCTGTCTTATCTTCTGTGGCTGCCCTATTCTTCTCAATGCCCAAAGTAATTGCTGCCGCACCACCTCCCGTCTCCCGCAGGATACCGCTATAGGTACAGGCGGCCCCTGGGTGTAGAGGGGTGTGACACAGGGGCTACTCTGATTTAGGATGGGCACCACATCTCCCCTCTCCTATTTGTGCGGCAAGAATGGATCATGGGAGGTCACAGGGTAATGTCAGCAGAGGAGCACCTATTTCTGATAGTGGATCAGTGTTTCTTCTGTGGCAGGGTTGCTTCTCAATAGCTGTTATGCCTCCTCCCGTCTCCCGCTGGTAGCTACCCTTTGCATAGGCAGTACCAGGGTGTAGAGGGGCGTTACAGCAGTGCTAGTGGGCGGCTGCAGGGCGGCGAATCTTGCATTCCTCTCTGCTGTGCTTGGGCTGCTCTGTAAGTGTGAGGGTGGGCGGCAATTGGGAGGCGGCTTGCTTTCCCCACTTGGAGCAGTGGTAGGAGGCAGTTTGCTTTGGGGGCGGGCCGTCGATGCTGGCTGGGAGGCACTTACACGGTCTTCTCCCAGCCTGGGTGTAGCTGGCAGCGGTGGGCAGCTCCTTTCCTCGCTGTCTCGCCTCCTCCCGTCTCCCGCCGGTGACCGCCTATAGTCAGGACGGCACCGGGGTGTAGAGGGGCTTTGACAGCAGCTACTCACTGCGTTGGCTGGGCGGCGGCCTCCGGCTCCAATCAGCGGCGCTGTGGGAGATGACGCCAGCGGAGGCGCGTCTTGTCAATCTCCGGCGCTGGGCGGTATCTTCTCCCTGAGGCGGCAACGAGGAGGCGGCTGTGCGGCGCTTCCCTTATCTTCAGCAGCGGCAGCGGTCACCGATCCGGCGCTCCTCTCAGTCAGGCTTTCACCTCACTCTCCAACGCTACCTCCCATCTCCCGCTGGTGAGCAGCACCAGGGTGTAGAGGGCGTTGGAGGGATGCCGTTCACTCTGCCTCTCCCGATCAGTCGGCGTCACTCAGTATCCGGCCGCTGACATGAGTCTCTGCTGGGCGGCAGGTGAGTCAAACTTTGGCTGCAGTGGGGGGCTCTTGAATTCCGCCGCTAGGATGGGCTGAAAGGAGGCTGTAATTCTGATCTCCCTCTGTCACTGTGCTCCTTATCAGTCAATATGTGGGCTCAAACGCTGATTTCCAGCAGCGCTCCCAATCAAACACAGGCAGGCTCTTTCCCAGGCTCTTAACCTCTCCTGCAGCAGTAATGTCTACAGCTTAGTTTACATCATGGAGCTGCGAGCAGGGAGGTGAGCACCAGAAAGAGGGAACAGCAGTCTGTCTTTTACTTGTAATGACAGCTCTTTTATACATGGGCTGGGAGGTCAGCTGATGGGCACGAGCACAGCTGTTCTCCCGCTCAGCCCTCGAGACAGCTGACTTCCCGCACTTTCAGTGTCCTCGAGGACACTCACTGAATGTAATTGATTGGCAGCTATGGCAAAGTTCACTGAGGGGGCAGCACAGTACAGGCGCTGCTTAGCCAGAGCTTATGTGAGAAATAATACATTCCACTGCCACCAATGTCTTTTGTCAAATAATACAACACTAGAGCACATATTTAGTAAAGTCTTTCATCAGCCATGTTACTAATATACATATGAGTCCATGCCACATTGCTTAGAACATTTTCTGGTAACTTATGCACTTAGGTTGCTCAGTAACTGTTACCATATTTTTACCAGAGTCCATTACACAATATCATTTCTGAGGTGGAAACTGCTAATAACTTTATTATATACATTTCTAATATATACAAGCATGTATATGTTACACAATTTGATGCATCAACACTTAAAAATCACATATCATCTCATTATAAACCACTAAATACAGTGTCATTTTAAATGCACCCCATTCTTAACACCACCCCCACTATGAACGCCAACCCGAAGCGTGGCGAGCCCCGCGAGGGGTGGCGGTACGCGTCCTCCGACCTTTTCATACCCCCACTATCCACGTCGGCGTGGAGTTGATTCTATAAAGTGTGGTGAGCCACCGAGCCCGAAGCGTGGTGAGCGCAGCGAGCCCCGCGAGGGGACGCGGATACTTGTGAAGCCCGCGAGGGGAAGCAGATACCTGTGAAGCCCGCAAGGGGACGCAGATACCTGTGAAGCCCGCGAGGGGACGCGGATACCTGTGAAGCCCGCGAGGGGAAGCGGATACCTGTGAAGCCCGCGAGGGGAAGCGGATACCTGTGAAGCCCGCGAGGGGATGCAGATACCTGTGAAGGTATCCGCGTCCCCTCGCGGGGCTTGCTGCACTCGCCACGCTTCGGGCTCACTTTATAAAATCAACTCCACGCCGACGTGGATAGTGGGGGTATGAAAAGGTCGGAGGTCGCGTACCGCCGCCCCTCGCGGGGTCGCATCAATCGTATGCATCGCATGCATCTTATGACATTAAAACAGTACGACCGATGCGATACATGTGATAAAAATGGATACGATGAAAAATCACTGTAGTCGCATAAATCGTATACATCGCATATATCTTATGGTGCAGAAACACATAAGATGCATGCGATGCTTGCGATTAAGGACCGATACATGCGATGCTTATTGTGGGCGCCGTGCTAGGAAAGCAGTACCGTTTTTTATGTGTTTTTTTTAGGCCAGTGATGGCTAACCTTAACACTCCAGCTATTGTTGAACTACACATCCTCAGGGGTGCCGAGAGGGAGGGGGAGCAGGTACAGTTTACCCAGGCCCAGGCCTGTCAGGGGGGCCCGGGTCTGGACACACTGTTTTTTTTTAATTTGGAGGCGAGTGCGCTGGATCTGAGTGCACCGTAGCCAACTTTTCAGCGGCGGCATTGGGAGTGCGAAAGTCTGCGGACGTGGGCCGGCATGGGGGCAGCAGCATCACAGAGGTCCTTCCGCTCTCCAACTCCAGGGCCTGCTGAGAGCTCGCCACATGATTTGGAAGTTTACTCCTGGCAGAGCATGTAACCCATGTCAGAGCATGTGACTCTTGACAGAGCATGTAACCCCTGGGAGAGCATGTAACTCCGTGCAGAGCATGTAACTCCGTGAAGAGCATGTAACCCCTGGCAGAGCATGTAACCCCTGGCAGAGCATGTAACCCCATGCAGACCATGTTAGCCCCTGGCAGAGCATGTAACTCTGGGCAGAGCATGTAACTCTGGGCAGAGCATGTAACCCCTGGCAGAGCATGTAACTCCGGGCAGAGCATGTAACTCCGGGCATAGCATGTAACTCCGGGCAGAGCATGTAACCCCTGGCAGAGCATGTAACTCCAGGCAGAGCATGTAAACCCATGGCAACGAGCATGTTAACCCCTGGCTGAGCATGTAACTCCAGGCAGAGCATGTAACTCCGGGCATAGCATGTAACTCCGGGCAGAGCATGTAAACCCATGGCAACGAGCATGTTAACCCCTGATAGAGCATGTTAACCCCTGGCATCAAGCATGAAGCCCATAGCAATGAGCATTTAGGTAAGTGGAACTTACAAGGGTCAACAGAGTGTGCGGGGAGCTCCATTTGTGGGGGCCCCAGGAAGTTGTTGTACCGGGCCCTAGATTTCTCTTGGCGGCCCTGCACATCCCAGCATGCCCTGCTACCGTTTTACTATTCGGACATGCTAAAACTGATACACAGAGAGCCGGACTTCAGGGTCCAGTAAGTCTGATTCTTACAGCACAGGACCTGTGACGCCTTCAAAACAGGGGAAACCAGCCCTTGTTTTGAAGAACGGTGCTGGCGCCGCTGAATCAGGTCAATCATGCTGCAGCTGATGGGGGGCTGTGAGCAATATCGCAAGAGCCATACTGCACATGGGTAGATATCTGTGGGATACATTCACATTTGGATTTGCGTCCAACCAGGGCCAGATGTATTAAGCTTCAGAAAGGGATAAAATGGAGAGTGATAAACAGCCAGCCAATCAGCTCCTGCCTGCCATGTTACAGGCTGGGTTTGAAAAATGACAGGAGCTGATTGGCTGGTTGTTTATCACTCTCCATTTTATCCCTTTCTGAAGCTTGATACATCTGGCCCTTAGACTCTAATTACACCAACTCTGCTTAAGCATCTATGACTGACAGAGGGCAAGCACAAGTGCCCTATTCTAGAGGCAGCACAAATGCTAACCCCGAGCTGTCAGATTCTTATTTATCCCACTCGTGTAACTGAGCTTATATGAGTATATTGTGTTTCCAGCAGGCTTGCCTACCCTCCCGGAATGGCCGGGAGCCTCCCGAAAATCGGGTCCTTCTCCCGGCCCCCCCAGGAAGGTGGGCAAGTCTCCCACTTTGTAGTGATAGTCCCCGCTCCCCCCTTGCCCGCTGGTTTAATTTCCATAAATCACTGGTCCGCGGTGAGGGGGTGGGGCTTAAATGACGCGATTGCGGGATTTCGTGTCATTTAAGCCCCGCAGCCTCTCCGCGGCCCACGAATCACAGCGTTTTTCGGCATTGGGGGGGCCGAAAAACTTGGGGCCTGATTCTATAAGGATCAGTCCCCAGCGTATTTGCGCTAGGGACAGATGGTGCAGCTCCGATGTGTATAGGCGAATATACGCATGTGCAGGGTCGCTGTACAAACGCCTTTGGCGTCTATCACAGTCGAACGGGGGGAAAAAATAATTTGATGGTCGGGTGAACGTATGGCCGCCCCCGCCGATGCGGAGCGGCGGGGGCAGCCATATGTTAACCCGGCGTACGGCGTTTTGCAGCTCGCTTAGCGGCGAATGACCGCTGCTTAGCGTGCGGTACTAAATCAGAACCTTAGTACATAAGCTACCCAAGGCTAGCATATGCTTGTCGGATTGGTAAACCATCCTGAATCAATGCCTCGTACATATCAGACAGATTCATACTCACATTAAATACCCCCGGATATATTCTACCTGTTTTGTCAACAGTGACTTGTTTATTTTTGGAATTCAGGTTAATCTGCTCATCTCCCCTGTTCTGGGCTGCATTCCAGAAGGAACAGACGGGCACTTATCTTCTGCAGATACAGAATGCCCCCGTTCCCGGATCCACGCTTACGCTCCTATCACAGTCTGTTTGCTGCACCATTTAATAACACAAGGAGACATAAGACACTGCTTAAATGTTCCAGCAATATGTGTTTTGTTTTGTCACAGGAATCAGACTGCAACAATTACAGGACGTAGATAAGCTGCAGAAAACTTAAACAGGACCATTAAAAGCAAAGGACTTGGATTATTTTCTTTAGGTCGTTTGCTTTTTATTTCAGTAATTCCTGTTATTAAACCATTTGTGTGATTACTGTTGAGTAGGGCTACCACCTCAACCCTTTAATTCTGGACACTTATTAATTACGCAGGTTCTGTAGCGGGATGACTTCAAGACTCCATTTCACCTGGTTTTAAATCAATCAGCCACAGAACCTGTGCAATTAATATGTGACCAGAATTGAAGGGGTGAGTTTGTAACACTAATATTGAGTAATATACAATTACAATGGTGGGTGAATATTAAGGTAACAAGGTAACACCTCTCAAGTGTTTCATCCTATCCATTCACTGGGAATCAGTGACATCGCTGAGAATGCAGCCTACTCAATCAATAGGAACCAGTGACATCACTGAGAATGTAGCTTATCCAATCATTAGGAACGAGTGACAATACTGAGAATGCAGCCTATCCACACACTAGCAACCAGTGACATCACTTTGAATGCACCTATCCAGTCACTAGAACCCAGTGACATCACTGAGAATGCAGCTTATCCACACACTAGCAACCAGTGACATCACTTTGAATGCACCTATACAGTCACTAGAAACCAGTGACATCACTGAGAATGCAGCTTATCCAGTCACTAGAAACCAGTGACATCACTGAGAATGCAGCCTATCCACTCACTAGAAAACAGTGACATCTCTGAGAATGCAGCCTATCCACTCACTAGGTGTTATGGATCTGGGTGTTACCCACCGTTGGAGTCCGGAGACAGGGTCGTGAGGGTGTTGGTGTGGTGCTGCAGGAGGCAGGGAGCTGGAGATCAGGCGTAAGCCCGTAGCTGGGACCGCTGTTTAGGACGGCCACAGCGAAACCTACACTGACTCTGTTGAGTCCCCCGGGCAGATGGAATACCCCTGCAGAGTGCTAGGCTTCGCCTGTAGCCGCCGCGTTAGAAAGAGCCAGTTACGCCGGCTCTAACCCCGATGCAGCCAGGTGTTATTATGTGACAAAGGGTAAGCGATCGCCAGGGGGTATCACAAGAGGACCGTCTAACTACAGGGCCTACCTGGAAGGGAACCCCTGACTAGTGGCACCAGGCCAAGAACAGGGAGAGGCTACCCAGTAGCAAACACAAATGTGAGAACAAGGGAATCTCTGATATGAGACAGAGAAGGACTACTGATTCCCCAAAACTGCAGTGGGAAAAGGGGAGAACCCCTGCCTGGCAGAAGCTATGGCAACAGACAAAATATGACAAAGGAAAAGATATGGTGACAACGTAACAACCAATCAAGATACCCACGGCGGGGTACAGCCATGGCGGGCCTGGATGGTATCAAGGTACCCACGGTGGGGTACAGCCACGGCGGGCCTGGAAGGTATGGATAAGTGACACCAAGCTCCAAAGGAGCACTTATGTGACCCACAGGAACAAAGGAGGGTGACGTGGACAGACGTAGGTGAAAACCTGAGACCAGAAGATACTCCAGCCGACAGAGTGGCAGGGAGGCCGGATATCAGAACTCCAGGGACGGGAGCAAGAGAATCCAGGGACCGGGTGAAGAGGCTAAATGCAGGGCTGCAAGAAGCTGGGCTGCAGAGGATATATCCTGGGATCCAGACAGGAGACCGGAACAAGGGACCAGACAGAAGTTCCCTGCACATGCAGCAGGAACTTAAACAGGAAGCTATCACTGGCACAGATCCCCAGGAGAGCATGGTTTATAAAGGCCTCAGGTGATTGAAACACCTGGTGGATCTCCAGGCAGCTCCTGATTAACGAGCTAATACCTCACAGCCTGTGAATAATTGCTCACAGAACCCAGGGCTGTAATGGCAACAGACCTACCACTGGAGGCCACCAGTGAGTCAAAATGCCAAACAGAAACAAAACAGACTGAACCATTAAACCTGGCTCCTGACACTAGGAACCAGTGATATCACTGAGAATGCAGCCTATCCACTCAATAGGAACCAGTGATATCACTGAAAATGCAGCCTATTCAGTCACTAGGAACCAGCGATATCACTGAGAATGCAGCCTATGGACTCACTAGGAACCAGTGATATCACTGAGAATGCAGCCTATCCACTCACTAGGAACCAGTGACATAACTGAGAATGCAGCTTATCCAGTCACTAGAGCCCAGTGACATCACTGAGAATGCAGCTTATCCACTCACTAGGAACCAGTTATATCACTGAGAATGCAGCCTATCCACTAACTAGGAACCACTGACATCACTGTGAATGCAGCCTATCTAGTCACTAGAGCCCAGTGACATCACTGTGAATGCAGCCTATCCAGTCACTAGAGCCCAGTGATATCACTGAGAATGCAGCCTACCCACTTTCTAGGAACCAGTGATATCTGTCACACATTACCACAGTGGTACACGGAGGGCACAGTACTCACCCATCCGTGGCTGGCGTGTGTATCCTCCCGGCTCCCTGGGCTGGTGGATGGCAGCAGGACTCGGCGGCTGTGGTAGCAGCGGTGGAGGAGACAGGAGGTGCAGCATTGACTCTGTTTGATTGGTGGTGTTGGGAGGCCAGCACCACCATCTTTATTAAGGGCAAAGGATTAATTGGGCCAGGTTAGGGTCTCTCCTCCTTTTCTGCCCTGTTAGCCAATGGCAGTCGCCCTCTAGAAATATAGGGAATTTGCCTAGACTAATCAGGGTCAGTACAAAAAGTCCTCTGAGTTGTGAAGCACTTTGGAAGACTTTTGACTGTTACTAGTGCCTGCTGCTATCCAGCCCTGCCCATCAGTTTCCGCTCGCTGGCCTCTGACCCCGTTGCTGTGGTTCCAGTTCAGTCTGGTCTGCTTGCCTACTCCGCTCTACCAGGTTCATCAGTCCCAGTACCCTCCGGGTCCAGTCCTCAGCCGGCTCCACTATCCATGGTCTTTCAGTTCTTCTTCACACTTGGATCCAATTATCTCATTCATCAAATTCACCTCTTTCTCCAGATACAATTTATCCTCCAAGTTGTCAGCATCCAACCTTTGAACACTCTACCCACCTGTGATCCACATTTGTCCCAAGTTTCCATGTAAAGATTTGCCTTTTACGTTTTACAGTGACTGTTTGTCAAAGAAGTATGAGTCCTTTTTCTGTTACCCCTATATACCCCTTTATTAAACCTGCTCGCTTTAATCCATCACCCTCTGGTCTGTCTTCGGTTCCTGAGCACCACACAACACCATCAAATCCCTCACCCATGACAATATCACTGGGATTGCAGCCTGTCCACTCACTCAGCAAATGTATTTGTACTGGTTAGCAATTGATACCCTCACTCCACCCAACACGCCATCTGAGCCTGTGTATACATCAGCTTGGCTGCAAACTACCCTTTTTTATTTGGGATCTAATTCATCATCGTGTTTTTAAAGGATGGCTTTGGCTCTATAAAGTGTCATTCCAGAGCTTGATATATATGGGAAAGGCGTCCAAACTGCATTTTCCCATTACTGACAACTTGTAATGTTCAGTTGTGTAATGCGGCAGGGGTAGGAATAAGAATGTGTAAAGTCAGACACAGAACGTGATCTCTGGTCATACTATAGGGGAGATGTATTAAACGGGGGGGGGGGGCAGATAAAGGGGAGTGAGACGAAGTGTCAATTAATCATCTCCAGTCATTTTAAAACACATCGTGTAACATAGCAGCTGATTGGTTGGTACTTCATTTCTCTCGTCTTTATCAGTATGCTGTCATTATTAGGTCAACGCATGACTATGTCGACAGTCGATAGGTTGACCACTATTGACACACAATAGGCCGACACAAGCAAACGGTTGACGTGTCAATGGTCACCATGGAAAAAAAGGTTGAATCCGCTTGCAAGTGGATGAAAATCCTTTGATGGTTATTTAACATTCCAATGATGTTTCCTCTGTTCACAGCCAAAAAGTGCAGGGGTCCTATTAGTATACTTACCTTTACCCTGCACACCTAAAACCCTCCCCTCTTTTGACTAACCCTAACCTTCCTACCCCGCACTTTAACCCTAACCGTCTCCCTTGTAGCCTAACCCACCCCCTAACGCCTAACCCTAACTCACCCCACCTTTCTTACAATTGGGATGCCAGCAGTTGGGATTCTGGGGTCAGCATCCACTGTGATGTCAGTATTCCAGCATCAATGTATTCTGGCTGCAGGTCAGGATTCTGACATCGGTATTTTACCTCCCAGCATCCCGACTCATAGGATCCCCCCCTAGATTGTAAACTCCCCTGAGCAGGACCCTCCACCCTCTTGTTTCTAACCTGGCACTATCCCTGTTTTCAGTGCACATTCTGGCACTGCACAACGCAAGGGGAACCTCAGCATACGGCACGGCCTACATTCCACAGCATGCCTGCTCTGTGCACAGCATTCTGCAAAGGGGCAAGAGCCATTGGGCACACAGTGGGGGTCTGTCCACACCACACTTATTATTATCTAGGTATTAATCTGAACTATTTGGAGAATCGCGAGCACACAAGAGTTTCCCCCTAATTCTTTCCTATGCTTAAATACAACTAAACTAATATTTCAAGGCAAATTGATAGTTATCAAGAACTAATTATACTTATCATCCAGCAAAATGATGCCCAGTCTCCTGTAGGTGTAATGAGGAAGCTCTTTCATATGTAATGAGGATTATCTGGGGGGGATTTCAGTTATTGGAAAACTTTAGATCCTGTCGTGATGAGCGATTTAAATGAGCTGAAGAATATGAGCAGAGACAGATTATTCCATGAAGGAAACGTTAACGCTTTCAATACCGGCCTTAAGCCATCAGTTATGCCACATGGAGATCTTCTGTAAGGGGAAATAAGGGGTTAATGTATACTCGTAGCGCTCTGACAGCAAACAGGGAGGTAGATGTGTATAACACCCCCAAAGACAGTTATCTATCCAATAAATGTGAATACATGGAGGTTTATTTAATAATGGTGCAAATTACATAACCTGTGAGTATCCATCATTTCTGTTCATTACGGTACCTTGCCGCAGCTTGCAATAGGACACAGCGCGTGTTTAAGTGATAAATCATACAAATACATAGTTTGCATATTTCATGAGTGCAATAAGTAACTGTCTTCGCTCAGTTTTGCTTCCGCTCCTCATAAGCTATACCTGTGACATGGGAAGAGTGAGGGACACACTGAACATCACCAGTATATATTCCGGCACTCCGATGCCAACAGCCAGGAGACCTACAGCAGGATTCAGACAGACTCTGGTAAGTATTTTTTCCCCAACCCTACCCTATTGTACATCATAGCCTTAACACCTAACCCACTCCTCCGACGGCCTAATGCCTAACCTCCCACAAACTAACCCTAACCTCTCCCTCCCTCAGACTAAGACAGTGGTTCCCAAACTGTGCGCCTAGGCTCCCTGGGGTGCCTTGGAGCACTTGCAGGGGTGCCTCAGGTTGGTGGTCCAGAACCAATTCAAGTTATTTATCTACTCTATCTACCCCTCCAACAGACTATAACTAACCATCCCCTCCCACAGACTTACCCTAACCTCCCCCTCCCACAGACCAGCCCTTACCTCCCCCTCTCACAGACTAACCCTAACCTTCCCCTCCCACAGACCAGCCCTAACCTCCCCCTCTCACAGACTAACCCTAACCTTCCCCTTCTACAGACCTACCCTAACCATTTCCCCCCCACAGACTAACCCTAACCTCCCCCTCCCGCAAACTAACCCTAACCTCCCCTTCCGACAGACTAACCCTGACTTCCCCTTTCCACAGACTGACCCCAATTTTCCCCTCCCCTAGACTAACCCTAACCATTCCATCACACAGACTAACCCTAATTTCCCTTCCGACAGACTAACCCTAGCCATTACCACCTAATCCTAACCCCCATCCCCTCCGCAGCCTTACCAACCTCTACCATGCAACAGTCTTAAGGTGCCCATACACGTGCCGATATATGTGCTGTGCGTTTTGTACTTCATTTGTGCGGTGCGATTTTGGCACTTGAAGAGGGATGCGATGCGATCTACTGTACTGTGCGGGTGCGATGCAATTTTAGCATCTTTTTATTTTTTATAGTTAAGTAATGTACATCGCATCGCATGTACTACAATAGTGATGCGATTCAATGTAGCACAAAAAGCACTGCCTGCAGATTATTTTTGTGTTATACAATATTGTACCCGCGGGGACGCGCATTGCATCACATCGCATCGCGTCCCCACAGGTTCTATCCGATGCGATGCGTTTTGAACTTTAAAAGTTCAAAACGCATGCGATAATCGCAGCGTGTATGGGCACCTTTATTCTAATCTTCCCCTGGTGCCTAACCCCAACCTCGGTACTTACCTACAAGATGTGTCGGGGTTCTAGCCTAGGGATCTTGCTGTTGGTTTTCTAAACGCTGGTATTTTGACCACATTCCACAAAAAGAACCTCCAGCAAAGGACACCACTGTAGGGTTTTATTTATATATATATATATATATATATTTGCTTGCAAGAGACAGCTACCAGTGGCCTTTCTGTGGTTAATTATTAGTATGATATAAATATTTTACCCTTTCCCTGGTAATGAGCAGCATTTAAAACTTGAACATTATGTAATTCGTAACAAGAAAGAACTAGAGATGAGCGGGTCCGGATTCCCGAGATCCGACAGATCCGAATATCGGGGATCCGGGCCAGATCCGAGCCGGCTCGGGAGTTCCCGCCTGAATTCCGGACCAATAACGAGGCCGAACGTCATCATCGCGCTGTCGGATTCTCGAGGGAGCGGGATCTTATAAAAGATGCACGCGCGCCCCGCCATCTTCACTCCAATCTTGGAGAGGGAAGAGGGTGGTTGGGAAGCTCCGTGTGCTCCGTGCTGTGCTCTGTGCCATGTGCTCCGTGACCTGACCTGTGCCCTCACTGCCCTGTGCTGTGCTCCGTGCCATGTGCTCCGTGCTGTGCTGTGCTCCGTGACCTGCCCTCACTGCCCTTTGCTGTGCTCCGTGCCATGTGCTCCGTGCTGTGCTCCGTGACCTGCCCTCACTGCCCTGTGTTGTAGACTTGAGAGTCAGTGACTGTTTATAGGCCTGAGCCCTGTAGTGTGATTTAACTAACTAGGTGCTGCAGTGCTCACACGCAGGGGCTGCAGTGTCCACTGTCCAGGGGCTGTCCTGTGGCCCGTGCCCTGTTGTGATTTATTTAGCCCTATGACCTGTGTTGTGATTTATTTAGCCCTGAACCCTGTGTTTTTTGTGATTTAACTAACTAACTCAGTGCTGAAGTGCTCACACGCAGGGGCTGCAGTGCTGCTGAGTAGTACACTGTGTACAGGGGCTGCAGTAATACAAGGGGCTGTGTCCAGTGTGAAGGCCTATATCTTATCCATTGTCCAGTGTCACGAGTCACTCACGACATATATCCTGTGTCCTGTCCTGTGTGACGACTGACGACATATCCTGTGTCCAGTGTGACGACATATATCCTGTGTCCAGTGTGACGACATATATCCTGTGTCCAGCGTGACATATATCCATTGTCCAGTGTGACGACATATATCCTGTGTCCACTGTGACGACATATATCCAGTGTCCAGTGTGACGACATATATCCTGTGTCCAGTGTGACGACATATATCCTGTGTCCTGTGTGACGACATATATCCTGTGTCCAGTGTGACGACATATATCCTGTGTCCTGTGTGACGACATATATCCTGTGTCCACTGTGACGACATATAACCTGTGTCCAGTGTGACGACATATATCCTGTGTCCAGTGTGACGACATATATCCTGTGTCCAGCGTGACATATATCCATTGTCCAGTGTGACGACATATATCCTGTGTCCACTGTGACGACATATATCCAGTGTCCAGTGTGACGACATATATCCTGTGTCCAGTGTGACGACATATATCCTGTGTCCAGTGTGACGACATATATCCAGTCTCCAGTGTGACGACATATATCCTGTGTCCAGTGTGACGACATATATCCTGTGTCCAGCGTGACATATATTCATTGTCCAGTGTGACGACATATATCCTGTGTCCAGTGTGACGACAAATATCCAGTGGCCAGTGTGACGACAATATATCCTGTGTCCAGTGTTACAAGTCACAACATATATCCTGTGTCCAGTGTGGCATGCAATGTGTGCCGGCATATATCCTGTGTCCAGCGTGACATATATCCATTGTCCAGTGTGACGACATATATCCAGTGTCCAGTGTGACAACATATATCCAGTGTCCAGTGTGACGACATATATCCAGTGTCCAGTGTGACGTAATATATCCTGTGTCCAGTGTGACGACATATATCCAGTGGCCAGTGTGACATCTAACCATTGTGTGACGGCATATATCCAGTGTCCAGCGTGACATATATCCATTGTCCAGTGTACAGGAGCTGTGTCCAGGGGCGGTGTCCAGAGGCTGTGTCCAGTGTGACGGCTGTGTCCATTGTCCAGGAGCTGTGTCCAGTGTGACGGCTGTGTCCAGTGTACAGGAGCTGTATCCAGAGGCTGTGTCCATTGTCCAGGGGCTGTGTCCAGGGTGACAGGCTGTGTCCAGTGTCCAGGGGCAGTGTCCAGGGGCTGTGTCCAGGGGCAGTGTCCAGTGTCCAAGGGGCTGTGTCTAGTGTGACAGGCTGTGTCCAGTGTAAAGTAAGAAAAAGAAATAAAAGTAATAAATAAAATAAAAACACATTTTTGGAGGATGATGGAGGAGGAAATAGTGGGAGTGCTGAAGCTGCTACCACCAGTCATGACAAGGCCGATACCTCTTTGTATTTGCTGTTTGGAGCAGTTCTCTTTTTTTGGGATAGTTTATTAAACTGCCACCCTGTCTGCCCCTGCAGTGCCACTCTGCCAGGTTGAAAGTGTAAGGTCCACATGTATGTGATGCCCACTGCTGTCGCTTAGCTTAGTCATCCAGCTACCTCGGTATACCCTTTTGGCCCAACTACAGTAAATGAAAACAATTTAGTAAGCTGTGAAGTGATCAAAATTGACTAGAAATGAGTGGAAACTAATGTTATTGGGGGTAATAATACTTTAGGGGCAAAAACAGGCCCAAATTCTGTTATTTTAGCCATTTTTAGCATTTTTTCATAAAAATCCAGATCCAAAACCAAAACCCACAAGGGTGGTTTTGCCAAAACCAATCCAGATCCAAAACACGAAGGGAGATCCAGATCCAAAACCAAATCCAAAACCCGAAAAAGTGGCCGCCGCACATCTCTAGAAAGAACGTTAAATACAGGGAATTGAACACACAGAGACCAACATCGCTCTTTGGACAGAGACTTAGGTTAACTCTTTCCCTTCCACTAGTTTTGACAGTGACAGCAAAGTATAGTATTGGTCAAGCATAAAAATTATAATAATTGTTGTTATTATTATTATTATTATTATTATTATTATTTATATGGCTTTTCTCTATACTATTACCCTCTTTTACTACCTAAAGATTACCCAATTATATATATAGAGAGAGAGAGAGAGAGAGAGAGAGAGAGAGAGAGAGAGAGAGAGAGAGAGAGAGAGAGAATAAAGAACAGACAGCGGCACTCGTAGGATTTTTTAAAGTTGTATTCAAACGTGACCAAAACCAAAGTTTCGGGGACTAGCCCCTTTGTCAAGGTGTAGGTAAAACGTGTAGGTGTAGATTTTACCTACACCTTGACAAAGGGGCTAGTCCCTGAAACGCTGGTTTTGGTCACATTTGAATACAACTTTGAAAAATCCTACAAGTGCCGCTGTCTGTTCTTTATTCTCTCTCTCTCTCTCTCTCTCTCTCTCTCTCTCTCTCTCTCTCTCTCTCTCTCTATATATATATTTTTCCACCTGGCAATGAGCATGTAAACTCCTGGCACCAAGCATGCATATATATATATATATATATATATATCCAGTAGGACATTCAGAATCTGTCCAGTAGGACCTCTAGCATCTGTCTCCTCCAAGGCAGCAGCCATTTTTGGAGAGACATTTTCAGCAGATTTCATAGAGACGACCAGACCCATTGCAATCTGCAACCATGGCCGCCGAGAGGGGAGGGGGGCGGGTACATTTTACCGGGGCCCGGGCCTGTCAGGGGGGCCCGGGTCCAGACACACACACTTTTTTTTTTTTTTTATTGGTCGGCGGGTGTGCAAGGCGCCGGGTCTGTGAGCAGCTGTGTATCGGCGGCGGCGGGAGCGGCCAGGTGCTGGGTATGAAGGACCTGGTGGCAGGGTCCTTACTCACGTTCGTCTGACTTCGGGACGGGAGCTGCAGCGGCGGCAGCAGCATTCAGTCCGCCGCTGCGGAGCTCTGCAGTGACACACACTCTCGCGAGATGATGATCTCACGAGTCTGTCTCTGTCTTCCTGCAGAAGCTGCAGCAGCCAGCTCCTGCCGCCTGCCGGGGGATGCGAATGCCTGGGACCGGATGCCATGTAGGGAGGGAAAGATGAGAGGCTGAGGTCTAGCTCCAGCTGAGCTTTTGCCACTGTGACTGTAAGAATCTTTTTGCCTTTATACATATAGATTCTATGATAACTGCATATATATATATATATATATATATACACCTATAGATATAGGTGTATATATATATATGTGTATATATATATATATATATATATATATATATATATATGTCTGTGTGAGGTCCTGCACTCTGCTTTTGCTCGGCAACTGCTCCGGTGCCCCCCGCAGAATATAAGATAGAGGGAGTTTATAACAGTGGCACTCTGGAGGCTTGTTTCAATATGTATAAAGCTTTATTGCATACCTCCCAACATGACCCTCTCCAGGAGGGACACATTGCTCTTCTCCTGCACTTCCCTCTTATTGTATGACTGCCGTCACCTGTGGTGAAGCAACTTTCTGATCAATTAGCCTGTTCAGCACAGATGAAGGTAATCATACATTAAGAAGAAAGTCCAGGAGCAGAGCATTGTGTCCCTCCTGGCATGGGTCATGTTGGGAGGTATGTTATTGTAAAAAAATAGCCGTCATCTCAAAAGATTCGGGGACAAGTGCGCCCTCTCACCAATAAAACGGGGCGCACTTGTCCCCGAAAAGTCGGACCTTTTGAGATGACGGCTATTTTTTTTTACAATAAAGCTTTCTACATATTGAAACAAGCCTCCAGAGTGCCACTGTTATAAACGGGTGCCGGACAGTCGGGATCCCGACAGGCATTTACCCGACGTCGGGATCTCCACTGTCAAAACACCGACAGCCGGGTTCCCGATGGCCACCTGCCATTTTCCCTCGTGGGGGACCACGACCCCCATAGAGGAAGAATAGAATAGGTGGCGAGCCGTGGATGTGTCAGCGCAGCTCTTCTCTGCCGAACCTCCAGCCACCCGCCTGCAGTGAGGTAGTCCTCCTGCCCATGTCGACCCCCTCAGTGTGGCAGTTGCTACTACGGAACTTGGCACCTCCTCATTGCCTCTGGCAGAGCATGTTAACCCCATGGCAACGAGCATATTAACCCCTGGCAGAGCATGTAACTCCTGGCAGAGCATGTAACACCTGACAGAGCCATAGGCGAATTTAAGGGGTGGTCCGGGGGTGCACCGGACCACCCATTAGACTGCCCGGCGCCTGTACCTTTAAGTACCTTTAAGTGATTAATTTAACACCGCCGCTGCCCGGATAATATTGTCCGCAGGACATGGGAGGGCTGCGCGCATGCCCGACTGCACGCAGCTCCTCCCATGGTCCTTTGCGGAGCTTGCGTGCCATGATGATGTCGGGCGGTGCCGTCTCCCGCCCTGGCTTCCTCCTCCTCCATCCGGCTCCCTCCTCCTGCGTCTGCTGTGGCTGGGCTAGCGCGCACACGTGTGTTTGTGTGGCGCAGCAGCCCAGCGCACAACAATAATACTGCTCCCCGGCTCAGCTCCTGCCCCTGGTGACACACAGTGCTGGTAAGTGCAGCAGTGAGAAACAGACTCACTGTTGCAGACAGTGCCTGGCTTTGCAATTGCTTTATATTCTTGACCAGCGCCCTGCCCAGTGCCAGCCCAATGGCTTTTATTTAGAAAAAAAAAATGGCTGTAATCTTTCCCAGTGCCCGGCCCTGTACTACAGGGCCTGTAGGGCACTGGGCAGGGCACTGGGAAAGATTGCAGCGTTTAAAAAAAAAAAAAAAAAAAAGTCATTGCTGGCCCAGCAATGGCTTTTATTATATAAAAAAAAAAAGCTGAAATCTTTCCCAGTGCCCAGCAATGGCTTTTATTAAAAAAAAACAAAAAAAACGCTGTAATCTTTCTCAGTGCCCTGCCCAGTGCCCTACAGGCCCTGTAGGGTACTGGGCAGGGCACTGAGAAAGCTTACAGCGTTTTTTTTAAAAATAAAAGCCATTGCTGGGCACGGCCCCTGCCCAGTGCCAGGCCAGCCCAGCAATGGCTTTTATTAAAAAAATAAACGCTGTAATCTTTCTCAGTGCCCTACAGGCCCTGTAGGGCACTGGGCAGGGCACTGGGAAAGATTACAGTTTTGTTTTTTTAAAAGCCATTGCTGGGCAATGGGCAGGGCACAATTGTTCCCTGACGACGGTCACTGACCGAAACATGTCGGAATAAAGAAAATTACTTGCATTATTGAAAGACTCACGAGTGCCAACTTTCTTCAAGGTATATATATATATATATATATATATATATATATATATATATATATATAGAGAGAGAGAGAGAGAGAGAGAGAGAGAGAGTGGCAATGCAATAACTGAAACTCAGTAAGCTCCCGCCGCAGACCGACGGTGGCATGGGCAAGCCAGTGCCGGCAGATTGTGCATGGAGCGCCCTCCGTGGGGGCCCCGGGAAATTTTTGTACCGGGGCCCAGGATTTCTCTTGGCAGCCCTGTCTGCAACCACCACGTGTCCCCACAGCGCCAGCCCATGCAAGTCACCGCTTGAGCTGCAGTGTCATTGTTTCACCACTGGCCATATGGTTCTTATCTACCATCAAATTCTATATATATTATTAAATAAGATGTGGAATTAGAGACCGTGAAACTTCCTTTTTCTCATCTGTCTGTACTTTGAGGATTTGCTGAAAGTTTCCTCCGTTTGGCACCAGTTAGTGTTTCTAGTGAGCATTACTCACTGGTGTCTGCGGCCATTCTCCGCGCCAGAAGCAGATTACAATTGATTGTTCCCTCACAGCTGATGGTTCTGTTATATATTGCTCTGCACTCACAGCTCATGTTTATAAGACTGCCGATGTTTGTGGCTATAAAACCGGGTGAGGTCACCAGAGATAAAATTAGTGTAAAGTCTGCACCGGTCTGGCAAGTGACGGAGGCTTTTTAATATAAAAAAAAAAATTACAAATAAAAAAAATATATAAAAAATTAAAAAAAATTCTAACAGTAATATAACAATTCTTTTTTTGGGGATCTAGCGTGCACCCCACCCGAGTTTCTTTTTTCTTTTCCTTTCTAATATAAATGTGCCATAACTCAGGGTTGCACCACTGACCATCACATAAGCAATTGAAGACCTAAGGGCCAGTATTGGGAGGTGATGTTAAACAGAGGAATTCTCTCTAATAGTCAGTTATGACCCCAAGAATACTTAATAAGTGTAACGCTATTTCCTGATTACATAGTGTGGTTCCCCTAAAACATTCTTCTAGCAAGTGACGGAGGCTGTCATCAGGGCCGCCGACAGGGTGGTGCCCTGGGTACAGCTGTCCCGGGCCCCGGCCTCTGGAGGGGCCCGGGCAGCTGCCCACAGCGGTGCCAAACCTCCCCACCGGGCACCCGCACACTGCCTCCCCCTCCCGACGCAGGTGGCCCCCCAGCCAGGCACGCACAGTGCATCCTGAAGAGCACCAAGCCTAGGACTCAGAGGGGCTTGGCGCTCTGCAGGCTGTGCAGTGTGCGCACTGACATTCCGGAATCCGGACCTGACCTGATCGATGGGTAAGGGAGGCTGAAGGAGCGATGCCGCGTGATGGTAAGTGATGGGGTAGGGGAGGCGGGGTGCTGGCAGGCACGGGCGGGTGGGCGCACGCGCGGGGGGGTGTGGATGGTAATGTAGGGCCGCTGGGGGCCCAGACTGTAGGTCAGTCCCAGGCCCCAACAATTCTAGTGGCGGCCCTGGCTGTCATGGTCAATATCCCGGCCTCCTTATCCCATGCTGGAGAGTGAAGAGGCTGTGGATTGTTTACTGCTTAATAATGGGTACAACAATAACAGGAATGGGTGCAACAGAAACAGATGGAACAATAACAATAAAAGGTGAAACATATTTGGACCCGTGGCACATATCCGGACCCGTGGCACAACAAACGGTAGTCATAGAATATACACAAACTATTGTTTACACATTTTGCTAGAAGCTGTAAATCATTTAGGACTGAGGTACCAGAGAAATGGGATCATCTGCAGCAATGACAGATATAAGAGAGTGACTGAGTTTTGTCACACTAGATAGGGCCGGCGCAACATTTTTATGTAGGTCTTCCCATGCGCATTAGTGTCCGAGTGATCAGACTCTGTTGTGTGGCCGGGAGAGATGAGGGGCCTCCTCTCTTAAAGCACCCTTACTCTTTGGATAAAATTACTGTAATTGATAATAAAGTCTTTGACACTTAAGAAATCTGAGCAAAAGGTCTAAAAACACTGAAGCAGCAAACTTGTGAAAACCAATATTTGTCATTCTCAAATCTCTGTGTGGGCTGCCGTGCTCCGGTGTATCCAGCGATTGTTCTCCTTTGGGGCTCCTGTGATCATCCTCCTGGTGTGCGGCGGTGATCCCTCAGGCTGCTGTTTGGTCCTTCTTCGGCTGCTGGCTGGTGTTATGGATGCTCCGCTCCGGTGTTCAGGTGCAGTCAGGGCCATTTTGGGACCCCCCCTGACTGTGCCGTTGGTGCGTGGTGCCTCTGGATAGCTGTGTCCAGTGGTAGCCTCATCCTGCTTTCTACCTGAAGCTCCTTGGTCGTCCTGCTGGTGGTCCTCTTGGAACTGAGAAGAATATGCCTCAGTGTCCTGATCCTGTGATCCCTACGAACCCTGTATTTGCTCACACCTTGGAAGTGTTTGATGGATCCTTCTGTTTTCTGAGAGTACTTGGTACCCTATACCTACTTTCTTCGATCTGGATGTGGTTCACCCAAGACTTCCTACATCTTTCCTGATGACAGCTTCATTTTAACATTTGACTATCCTGGATGTGCTCCTTCGAGTCCCCAAGTGATTAGATAGGGGTTTTTTATTATACCTCGCCCCATTCATGGCACTAAAAACTGGCCGGACTAGAATTTGTTGACAAATAGTAGTTTGGGATGCCCAGTCTATCTCTTGTCCTCTTTTATTATTTTCTCATCACTGCACCTTCTTATGTACAATATATCCTGTCTTTGTGTTAAAGATAATAGGTCCTTATTATACCTTTTGAGTATTATATGCTGACTAGTTGAGGGAAAGCTGGGTTCCGCCTTCCTTGGCTTAAGGTCATTACTTTATTGCCCTTGTCCTCTTTTATTATTTTCTCATCACTGCACCTTCTTATGTAAATCCTGTTTTCTCCCTTTGTGCAACGGATAATATGTCCTTAAACATCCCAACATCTCATGTGTACCTTAAGCATGACATAACATATGTAAACTTAACATAACTAAACCTGAAATAAAGACTCGGAGACATAGGTTGGCAGAAATTGTTAACTGATTTATTTGTAGCAACTTTTAAGCTAATTTATTTGTTTGAATTGATTTGATTTAATTAATCTGATTTAATTAAGTAATTAATGGTGGCCAAGAAAGAACGGCCACAAATGTAACTCCACCCCAATTCTGACGTAACTGGCCTAACTCAAAATACAAGCGGTATCCAACTCTACCCACACATTGACTACCCACCCAGCCGGGTGGGATCGCTATCCCCGACACGGGTGATACAGCGAAAAGGCCTAAGCCAATGAGAGGTGAGTGCACCGCAAACAAGCCATAAAAACGCCCACAAAACCTGTGGTGTGAGCTAATTGATTAAAACTGCCGTTCTTTCCCGCCAAAGCGGGGGATTTAAGTAAAATACCCCCCGCCCCGCCACCATCTAGGCAACTAAATCTAGCAGACCCTCCAGAAACAGAAACAAACCCTCACCCGCCAGGTGAACCCCATCCGGCCTAAATAGGTGCTGACGCCCAAATCTTATCGTGGCATGAGGAACTACAGCCCCCCCATTCTCCAGCACCCAACGAGCAACGGCCGCATTAAGCTTTTTCCGAGCTTCATCAATCGCCCTGGGGTCCCTAGCACCCCTCCAAGCAAGCCTAGGAATAACATAGGACCAAACAATGGTGCAAGACGGCCAAGCTGATTTAATGGCAGCAAGATCATCTAAGATCAGGTGCCGCAGCTCTAATTGGGACATTTTCCCGAGGTCCTTGCCGCCCAGATGTATAGCCCAAACTTCAGGTAACCCGTAGCGGCGGACATTCACCATCAGGAATGCCCGCAGGTCCCTCCAAGACATACCCCGGACACCTAACCACCTAACCACCCGGGAGCAGGCACAGGCTGGACCTTCACCTGCAGAGACTGACCTAGCTGCCCAGTATACAAAGGAATGGCCGACCACCCAGACCCTTTGCCTTTCGGTTCCCAGACCTGAGGAAGATATAAAAAGAGGGGATTAGATTAAATTCTCAGTGAGGCCTTATTACATGTTAGGAGGATCTGCCAAAAAAGAAAAAGAAAATTTTGTATATATATACATAATTGAGGCACAATAATTAAGGTGCCATAAGACATGCTCCAATCACAATTGGAGCCATACTGGGATACAATGGGAAAGAGACAAACAAGGGAGGTAAGGGTATTGGAAGGTAAAGGAATGACGGGTGTACTCGGCCGGAGGAAAACGACTGGACCTGCTGAGGGACTATAATTAACTATAACCAAATTAGAGGGCCAGATTCAGTCCGTCAGGTCAGGCAAAAAGCGAAAAAACTCCGGACGCTGGCCTAATGGCAGAGCGTAGATAGCCCCCGAGTAGGAAGGACATAGGGCAGGGGAACAGAATGAGCATTCAGGCACAGGCAGGCATAACATACAAGCATAGGCATGACATACCAGCACAAGCACCTTTCAGGACAGGAGGTGCGGCCTAATATACTTCCTATAGCTCGCAGAGCGCCACCTGCCTAACGCCTTGATGTCATTAACTGGCCAGCCAGCAGCTGCGGCAGAGGTAGCAGCCCCTATCCGAAAGGAATGAGTACCAAACTCCCTCGGTGAAAGGCCCAATCGCTCAAGGCAGCGCCTCAGCATCCATCGAAACTGGTACACCGTCAATGGAGACCCATTATAATGCAATAGCCAGGAGCCATCCAGGGCAGGCCTGACCTCCGCATATAAGGATGCTAAAGCCACCGGGCAAATGGCAACCGGGACAACTGGTGTCATTGAAGACCACCTGCCTCTAGCTGACTGATCAGTTTTAGACCGCCTAATTCTGAACCACAACGCCCCCGCCTCTAAACGAATATCTGACACTAAAAGCACTGCCTCGCGGGATTTACCTGGGGAAACTAACTCAGAAATCCTAAAAGCCCCATGAAACGCCATGGAAAAGGCTAATCTAAATAAAAGAGACTCAAAAGCGGAGTCCGCGCAATGACCTACTTCATTCAATAAAGACGGGAGCAGTGACGCATCGATGGGCCTACGACAGTCAGGGCTAACCGGAGACAAGCGTGCCCAGCCCTTCATAGCTTTAACCACCAGGAAACACTTCGTACAGTCGGGCAAACCTTTTAGCTTAGCAAAAAAGGCTATCCCAGCCAAATAGCGCGCAGCCACTGCCCTGGATCTACCCGTGCAATACAATGACCATAAAAAGGACAACAAAAGACGCTGCCCACGCCTACCTGACTGAGCTGCCCCTCCCGTGAACGCTTCCCATTCTGTCCAGGCCGCCCGATAGTTCCTAAGGGTGGCAGGGGCCAATGAAGATTCTGCTAACCCCTCCAGTCCGACCCGATCACCTGCCAAACATAAGAGGGGCAGGGCACCCCGACATCATCAGCCTGAGGAACAAGCTCCTGAAAACGTTGCCATTGGAAACGGGAAAGGGAATCGGCGACTTCATTCTCAACACCAGGGACGTGGCGAGCCCTAAACAGGATATTATGCCGCAAGCACTGCAGGGAAAGCTGCGCCAACAGCCGTAAGACTAATAGGGACCTGGCCTTCTGATGGTTAATCGCGTGCACAGCACTAAAGTTGTCACACCAGAACACTAAACTCCTATTCGCCAAGCGTGAGCCCCAGATTTCCATTGCAACCATAATAGGAAAAAGCTCCAGCAACAACAGGTCCTTAGTGAGACCCCTTTCGAACCAGTCACCCGCCCACTTCTCAGCGCACCAGTGACCGGCCAGAAAACAGCCAAACCCCACCGAACCTGAAGCATCCGTGAACAGCTGCAGCTCACTGTTAGCCACTGCGGGAGCCAGCCAGATGCGCACCCCATTGAACTCCTCTAAAAAGGAAGCCCACATGGCCAGGTCGCGCCTAGTCTCGGCGGACAGGCGAATGAGGTGGTGAGGCTTGATAACCCCGGCAGTGGCCCTCTCAAACTTCCTGCAAAACAACCTCCCCATGGGAATAACCTTGAAAGCGAAGTTCAGCTGTCCCAAAACCGATTGAGCCTGTCGCAGGATGATCTTATTCCTGGACCTACACAGCTTGACTGCCTCACGCAACTTAGCAACTTTGTCGGCCGGCAAGCTGCAAAGCCCCTCAACCGTATAAATCTGGATCCCCAGAAAAGACAAGCAGGTAACCGGGCCCTCAGTCTTGTCATCGGCAATAGGCACCCCGAATTGGTGGAAAAGGTACTGCAAGGAGGACAGCAGGCGAACACAACGGTCAGAGTTGGCCGGACCGACACATAAGAAGTCACAAGATGTTGGATGAGTCGGAATTTCCCGTGAACCTTCTTCGGCACCACCCCCACCGGCGATATGACCAAGTTCGCCAAAGGGGGCGTGGCAAAGGGACCAACCATGCGTCCAAGCTGTACCTCCTTCATCACCTTCTCCCACAACACGGAGGGCAGCGCTCTAGCAGATTGCAAATTTCTAAAAGCGCCCCCTTGCACTTCCCCCACCACAGGAAGGCGAAAACCTATGCTAAAACCCTCCTGCAGGAAAGCAGCCGCTTCCCTGTCCGGGTACGAGCGGAGCCATTCGGCCATGGCCTCCACCCGCACCGGCGTAGCCGCCCTATCGAGCGCCCCCGGCCCCGGCAGGCTTGGGGGCAGAGCCAGCGCCCGCCCCTCTAGAGGGGCGGGACCCTCGAAAGCAGGAGGCAGCAGGGTGGTTCCCCGAGCAGTTGATGCACAGGTGTTTGTACTTGCACCGGGAACCCAGCTGACAGGTGGAATTATTGTAGGCAAAGCACTTGCCCTTAGCGGCCCCCAGGGGAGCCGGCTTGCCCGCTCCAGGGAAGCTGCGGGCGGCAGAAGACTCCGCCACCGGACGCTGCTGCGGGAGGGAAGCCGACGTGGAGGGAGGAGCGGCTGCCGCAGCCTCTATGGGGTCCAAATGTACCCGAGCCACCTCCATCCAAACCTCCACGTCCTTACAGCCCAGGTCTAGGATATGCAAGCAATCCTGCTTACGCCTGAACTGCTCGTCGTACGTGCGCCAAGCATAACCCCCGTACTTCCGCTGCATTTCATGTATGTATCATACGTTAATGTGTTCATCCGGCCGATCTTCCAGATAGCAGGCCGCGAAAACACAGAAACCTGCCAACCAGTTGTCATACGACCTATATGAATCAGAGCCTATGCCGCCCTTATCCTTGGCTGCCTTAAAGGCCTTCTTGGTGTCCTCGGTCAGGCTGAACACATCCACGTAATCCCCTTTCTCGATCTTACGCCTACAACTCTCCCTCAGACCCCTCAAAACTGCGGTATAGTCGCAGTGTACCACCCCGGGCTGATTCCGCCTCTTCCTTTCCCTCCGGGACAGGGAGGAAACCTTCCTGCGTTTAACGTGGCGAGCGCGCCTCCCAGCCTCCTTCTTCGCATATTTGGCCGCCCTCTTGCGAGCCTTCGCCGCGCTACCTACATCAGACCCCCCAGCGGATGAGGAGGAGGAAGTGGAAGTGTGGCTATCCCGGGAGCCCCCCGAAGAGGAACTCCCCCTATCGGACTCTGAACCGTACTCCGAAGAGTCCTCACCTGCCGACTCCGGCTGAGCAGCCCAAGTGTCATCGTCCTCTTCCAGGACATCTGGATCATCCGAACCTGAGCTGGAACCGTACCGCTCCCCAGCGGGCAGCCCGCCATCGTCAAACTCTGGCGGTGGAGAAGCCGCAGCCCTGCGCCTCTCGCTATGAGGCCGTCTACGCCCCGTGGCGGAATTCAGGGGTGTAGCAGACCTGCCAGCCGCAGGCCCCCTATCCCTCCTTGCTCGCCGCCGCCGAGAGCAGCTAGGCCTGGGGTCCGTGAGGGCTCCGGAGGACCTGCGCCGTGCAGAACCGTGACCCCCAGTACGCGCCGGCCGGCCACCCGCCAGGGGTGCCAGGGCACCCGCCATTGAGGACAAGGCTGCCGAGAGTGCGGACGGATCAAAGGCCGGAGCAGGAGACCTTACCCTGGAACCCGCCCCGGACCCGGAAGAGGATCCGGTGCGGCCCCCGTGGCGCCGGGCCCCATGCCTCCCACCATCGTCCCTAGCCGCCCCCAGGTAACCCCAGCCCCCGATGGACTCCGGTGCCCGGGCATAAGTGGGCACATAACCAGACCTGCGTCTGGGAGAAACTCCATCACTGCCGCGTGAGCGCCACCCCGCGCAGCTCTCCTGACACCCACCGCCACCGTCCTGGACCCCCTCGCACCTCTCCCAGATCTGCCACCCCGAGCTGCGCCCGACGCGGCGCCCCTGGATGACGCGCCCCTGCCACGCGGCACCTCTCCCAGCAACCGGCTGCGCGGCGGATCGACCTGCCGACGCAGGCGGAGAACCTGCGCCAGCTCTAGAGGACCCCCGGGCACGACGGCGTGGAGCCGCGGGTGAGCGCCTGCGGACAGGGGGAGACAGAGCAGGGAGTGTGTCAGACGCATCCAGGCCACGGTCCTCCGCAAAGCACGCGGGTGGACGGGCAGACCGTCTGGGCCGCGATGAGGGGGCACTAGCTGACCTACCTGGCACAGTAGCGGGGTACAGGGCGCGCTGGGTGCAAAATTACTTTACAAAGCAAGAGCTCCAAACTGTGACTTTCTCCACTGAATTCTGCAGGAAGAAGAGGAAATCTCCTCCCCTTCCTGCTATTATCAATCAGTCACCACTGCCAGACCTATGTCCTTATTGGCTCTCCGAGTCACATGCCTCTCAGTGTGACACGCAGATGTGGATGTTTAATTCACTCCATGTCAAGTGTTGGCATTTCGTTACTCTATCATACCTTTGAGTATTATATGCAAACTGTACTTATATTTGTTGAGGGAGAGCTGGGTTCCTTCTTCCTTGGCTTAAGGACATTACTTAATTGCCCTGGTTACTTATTCAATATACTATCCTGTTCTTTGAGAGTGGGGGCGGTGGGTAGGTAGTAGATAGTGGGACGAGGGTTGATTGGTTAAGGGATCCAAGTAAGCCTAAATTAGGGTCAGGTTATACAGGGGGGGGGGTTGAGGTAGGTTTGTTTTGGGGTTTACATTTTCTTTTTCTTGTAGCTAGGGTTATGTTGTATATTTTAGTTTTGCTTGAAACTGCAGTTGGTCTTGGGGTATAAAATAAATGATCCTACTCTATGGGAGGGTGTTGTTCACCTTAGCCCAGTGGTTCCCAAACTGTGTGCCGCGGCTCCCTGGGGTGCCTCGGGACACATGCAGGGGTGCAGGGGGTTGGTGGTCCAGGACCAACTCAAATTATTAATGGTTAATTATTTATGAGCAAAACCAATGCTGGTGGCTGCCAATCATAGAATGTGTACAAACAGAAGCAAATCCTGCCCTTTACCACATAACTGCCACTAAGAATCGCATATAAACCCAATCTACTTAATTTTTTTGGGACCTAGGGGTTCCGTGAAAAAAATTCTGATTCTCTAGGGTGCCGTGAATCAAAAAAGATTGGTAACCCCTGCCTTAGCCTGTTAGCACCCTCTTACTATGTATTCCTCTATATCAGGGGTGGCCAAACCGGTCCTCAAGATCTACCAATGGTCCATGTTTTCCAGGTTACCTTGATTGTTGTTGTTGATTGTTGGTATTCTGATTGTCTGTGTACTGTACCTGTCCGTCTGCATTTGGTTTTGGGGATTCTGTTAATAGACCGGTCCTAGAGATCTACCAATGGTCCACGTTTTCCAAATCTCCTAGCTGGGGCACAGCTACAGTCATTACTAACTGTCCCATTTCCCAGACCACCTAGCTGGTGCACAGCTGTAGTCATTACTAACTGTCACATTTTCCAGACCACCTAGTCTGTGTACAGCTGTAGTCATTACTAACTGTCACATTTCCCAGACAACCTAGCTGGTACACAGCTGTAGTCATTACTAACTGTCACATTCCCCAGACCACCTAGCTGGTGCACAGCTGTAGTCATTACTAACTGTCACATTCCCCAGACCACCTAGCTGGTGCACAGGTGTAGTCATTACTAACTGTCACATTCCCCAGACCACCTAGCTGGTGCACAGCTGTAGTCATTACTAACTGTCACATTTCCCAGACCACCTAGCTGGTGCACAGGTGTAGTCATTACTAACTGTCACATTCCCCAGACCACCTAGCTGGTGCACAGCTGTAGTCATTACTGACTGTCACATTTTAAAACCTGCTGCATTCATTCCTACTATAGATCCACAGGTGGCCTGGAAAACATGCACCATTGGTAGATCTTGAGGACAGGTTTGGCCACCCCTGTTCTAGATGATTATACCCGAATGGTGCCTTGGGGGATTGATATGCTAAAACTGTATAAGTGATACATTAACCCTTCTTGCTCATATACGTATATATGCCCTTGGCATAGTCTGCTCCGCTAGATGTGCAGTTTTCTTGATACACTCGCTACCTCTGTATTTGTTTGGGGTGTTTATTGTTATAAAGGCCAAAGCGCTCAATAAAAATATAGAATTTTTTTTTTACAGGGGCCCACCCCGAAATCAGTCGCTAAATCATACTTACCTGGGTTACTCGCATCATTAGGTTCCACCCCTGGGACAATGCCATGATTAGGCCAAGTTTGCAGAGAGGTGGCACTATTATGAGTGATAAGCTCTGTATTGGGTCATTAGTCCCAACCCCCTCTGCCGGAATGCAGGTAACCTCCCCGCTTTGCCGTCTTCCCTAGGAAGTGGGCAGGCTGCGAGGGATGACCTACCGTGGGGAAGGCAAGTACACACTAACCACACTCCGCAGCTGTCCCGATTTTCACAGGAGAGTTCAATTTTTGGGGGACTGTCCCATCCGCGGCCGGCAGTGTCCGACGGTGGTGAGGGGGGGCAGGGAATAGATACTGTTCACATGTATATTCAGGGAGACAGAGGGGTCGGGGGCATGTCCAGCAGCTCACACAGTTCTGGCCATGCCCACACAGCAACAGAAATGGGGTGTGGCTTCATGACCGCAGAAAGTCCCGCAAAGCAACGCCCATTTTGCACCTTTTTAGAAAAATGTGGGGCCACACGGCAGTCCCAATTTGGGGTAGGAGAGTCCTTTGGCGCGGCAGGTCCTGATTTACAAATGGCGAAAATTGGGAGGTATGAGGTATGCACTAACTATTGTAGACTAAATACATTATTTGCCATGTCATTCCTGCCCCTCAGCTTTTACATCGTGCCCGCCACAAGATTCCAGTGCAAAGCCCCATACACACTAGGCAATATTGTTCAGAAATTGTTCATATCGCTAACGATATATCGTCTATTGTGTACGGAGCTTTAGGGCTGGTGCAAATGTGCGCTGTTCAAGGTCACAAGGCTGGATGGAGGTAGAACAACCTTGTGACCTTGAACAGCGCACATTTGTAGCTAACTTGCAAATCTGAATCAGGCCTTGACATTCCTGTAATGGACACTACCTTTCAGTGTATCGCTGCACTTAACTCCTCCAGCTCATCGCTGGCAAGCCCGGGGACGTTCAATCGATACGGTAACACAACCTCTCATTAGACGCACAAGGCCTCATGTAGACATAGGAGAGCTGATGGCCTCTCCAGTCACCAGTGTCACAGAGTCCAGACTATCACCATGTGGGTGTGAGCAGTTAATTATCAGATGCACTCACAGGCCATCAGCACAGGTGGCTGGTGCTGCTCTGGTTCTGTGATTAATGCCTCTCCTTCAATAACCTTTCTGGTGGGATGGACACTGCGATGGGGCAGCGAGCAGAGAGCAATCCAGTCTGACAGCTGGAAGCCAGTGTAACATATCTGTATATGACCTAATACTGCAACCACTATCATTAATATTATATCCGTGCCATTAATCCCTATTATTAATATTATATAATGCCATGATAATACAAGAAGCTGTAATCATAGCACTGCTGATTAGATAATAAGGCCGGGTTGGCTTATACACCTACTGTGTACTGTGTTCGATTTGTGGTTCCATGTTGGGTGGGGTGTGGTGGCAAAGAGACAGATCAAATAAAAATAAAATTGAATTGAATTTAACAATTAGCCTGCAACCAATGTACTGTAAATAGATAATTAGTAACATGAATCGTTACAAGAGAAACTTCTCGTCTCTATGAGAATAGTGTGGCTGTTCCCCAGAGCGAAAGATATTTGTGTACATTTACTGAAATACAGCTGAAATGCTTCCTGCTGCCGTACCTCATCTCCTGCTCCTGTACCTCCTCTCCTGCTTCCTGCACCCGTACCACCTCTCCTGCTTAATGCTCCCGTACCTCCTCTCCTGCTTCCTGCTCCCGTACCACATCTCCTGCTTCCTGCTCCCGTAACTCCTCTCCTGCTTCCTGCTCCCGTATTTCCTCTCCTGCTTCCTGCTCCCGTATTTCCTCTCCTGCTTCCTGCTCCCATAACTCCTCTCCTGCTTCCTGCTCCAGTACTTCCTCTCCTGCTTCCTGCTCCCGTACCACATCTCCTGATTCCTGCTCCCGTAACTACTCTCCTGCTTCCTGCTCCCATACTTCCTCTCCTGCTTCCTGCTCCCATAACTCCTCTCCTGCTTCCTGATCCCGTACCACATCTCCTGCTTCCTGCTCCCGTACCACATCTCCTGCGTCCTGCTCCCATACTTTCTCTCCTGCTTCCTGCTCCCGTACCTCCTCTCCTGCTTCCTGCTCCCGTAACTCCTCTCCTGCTTCCTGCTCCCGTACCTCCTCTCCTGCTTCCTGCTCCCGTAACTCCTCTCCTGATTCCTGCTCCCGTACCTCCTCTCCTGCTTTCTGCTCCTGTACCTCATCTACTGCTTCCTGCTCCTGTACCTCCTCTCCTGCTACCTGCTCCCGTAACTCCTCTCCTGCTTCCTGCTCCCGTACCTCCTCTCCTCCTTTCTGCTCCCGTACTTTATCTCCTGCTTTCTGCTCCCATACCTCCTCTCCTGCTTCCTGCTCCCGTACCTCATCTCCTGCTTCCTGCTCCTGTACTTCCTCCCCTGCTTCCTGCTCCTGCACCTCCTCTCCTGCTTCCTGCTCCTGTACCTCCTCTCCTGCTCCTGTACCTCCTCTCCTGCTTCCTGCTCCTGTACCTTATCTCCTGCTTTCGGCTCCCATACCTCATCTCCTGCTTCCTGCTCCTGCACCTCCTCTCCTGCTTCCTGCTCCTGTACCTCCTCTCCTGCTTCCTGCTCCTGTACCTCCTCTCCTGCTTCCTGCTCCCATACCTTATCTCCTGCTTTCGGCTCCCATACTTCCTCTCCTGCTCCCAGCTCCCTTACCGCATCTCAGGCTTTCTCTCCTGGTAAGGCAGTTGGGGGGAGCTAGAGATCACAGCTGCTCTGCTCAGTGCAGAGAGGGAGTAAAGGGGGCCAGGCAGGGGCGTAACCAGAAGTTAGTGGGCCCCATAGCAAAATCTACAATGGGCCCCCCCAATGTCTATGACACCTTATGCTAGACACTGCAATGTCCCACACTTTATATACTGTACACACATACAAACGTCCCACAATATATATACTGCACACACACATATAGTCCACACAATATTTACTGTACACACATATGCCACACTATATATACTACACACACACACACATACATTATATGCCACACTATATATACTGCACACACAGACACACGTGTTCCACAGAAAGCAAGAACAGCACCAGTATATTAAACACTGCTGTAACTGATCTATTCACCTTTTTGTGTTGACTTGGCCACATTAGGGTGCTCACACGTCACACCCCAGGCTCAGCCAGTCGGACACATACAGTTCTGACTTCCCCGTTAGCCTGGAACCCCATCTTGCTGCTGCAGGTGAGCGCCGCAGCCGCTGTCCTCGCTTCCTCTCCGAGTCCCACCATGCGGCTGCAGTTCCCTGGCCGGTGCCAGGCCATCTTTGCTCAGCTTATTCACCAGCGGCCCGGCACGACTCCCCCCCCCCATCCCCCCGCCCAGCAGCAGGCAGTCACAATCCAGATGGCCGTGTCCCGCGCCGCGCAAGCTCTTTTATGAAATATAAAAATCACAGTTACGGTGCAGGGGAGTGCTTGCTGTCCATGCCCCCCCCCCCAGCCCCCGGGGCCCCATAGCAGCTGCACCCCCTGCACCCATGTTAGTTCTGCCACTGGGGCCTGGGGCTGCCCAGTCACTGGAGGAGCACTGAGCACACACACACACCCCCTTCCCTAATTTGATTATTTTCATTGATTGGTTCTAAGCCCTCATTTGATGATAGCCAATTTAATAAAATATTTAAACAAATGCCACTATGACTTTTTTTTATTATGTACACATATTTACTGAGTAGGACAGGTTACAGGAACACTGGGGCAGATGTATTAAGCCTGGTGAAGAGATAAACTGGAGATAAAGTGGAAGGAGATAACGCAGCAGCCAATCAACTCCCAACTGTCATATTTCAAACACAGTTGATTGGCTGGTGCGTTATCTCCTTCCACTTTATCTCCAGTTTATCTCTTCACCAAGCTTAATACATCTGCCCCTCTGTATGCATTTACACTCCAATCAAGATGTTATATGATACAGTGGAATGATTTAGCAGTTACTGGTATATTTCAGGCTGACAGTACCAACGCAAGCATCCAAGTTCCGCCCCCAAACATGCGCCGCCCCTACGCATGTGCCTAATGAGATATCCAACCCTGATTCCACACAGGGTAATCCCATGCAGTGTGCCCAAGATGGCTGCCTCACCTGGTACCATGGAATACACAAACCTTGGAAACTATTACCCAAATTGCTCAATGCCATAAATGCAATATGCTTTCTGTGCGCTTGAGGTTTTCTTTTTATATCTGTGCGGTTTGTCTATTGCTGGATTACATCTTCTTTATTATGGTCCGATTCAGACCTGATTGTACTGGTCCGTATTCGGCGCCAAACTCCAAAGATGGGTGCATGCGCATGAGTGACTACGCGCATGCACAAACTGCCAGAGCGAACGCCTTCAGGGTGTTTTACGCAAAATGAGTAACAGGCAGGGGGCGGTCGCTGGAGTCCCAGTGTTTGATGGACTTGCCAGCAAAAACAGTGGGCGTGCCCATGGAAATGCTGGTTGGACACCTGCGAAGGCAGATGTGCCCATGACTGCTTGGGCGGATTGCGTCACATGACATGTGAGCGCACAATTCTCACATGAATGGCCAGCGAATATACGCAGCCTAGCTAGCTGGTCTGAATTACCCCCATGTCTATTGTATTTGATGTCTGTAAAGCATCTTGAGTCCTGTTGGAGAAAGAGCTCTATATTAATAAAATTGTTATTATTATTATTATTATTATTAATAAGAAGAAGAAGAATAAATAAACTAAATAATACAAATGCTGACAAAATCTGAGCCAATGGTTCAATTCCACAATATTTCTGCAAAACAGAGACATGAAACGAGCTGATTATTGAAGAGACATTTCTAGTAATTAAATGGCGCCTACTGTGCCAATGTTGTTATATATATGTATCTGACACACACAGCTCAGGAAGATTCCAGGCCTGTGGCGGTATCAGGAGACCTGGGACATAGGAGAATCATCGGCTTCCAGCTGAGACAGTGTTTAACATGAAAGCCCCTGAGTCACAGTAACAGATAATCCCACATTTCTGTTTGTTTCCCAGACACTGGCTGTAATGTGTGAGATAACTAGTAGAGTATATCAGCATGGGGGTTTTCTTTCCTTAACCCCTTCATGACAGAGCCAGTTTGTGCCTTCATGACAGAGCCCTTTTTTTCAAATCTGACATGTCTCACTTAAGTGGGGATAACTTTTTTTTGCTTTTACTTATCCCAGTGATTTTGAGATTGTTTTCTCGTGACACATTGTACTTCAAGTTAGTGGTAAATTTTCGTCGATACAGTCTGTGTTTTTTTGTGAAAAATACCAAAATATCGTGAAAAAATGGAAAATTTAGCAATTTGCAAAATGTTAAATTTTCTGCTTGTGAGACAAATAATCATACCACTCAAAATAGTTAATAACTAACATAGACCATATGTCTACTTTATGTTTCCATCATTATTTCAACTTCCTTTTAATTTTTTTGGACACTAGGAGGCTTACAATATGAATAGCAAATTCTCAAATTTTCATGAAAATTTCAAACACTGATTTTTTTAGGGACCAGTTCAGTTCTGATGTGACTTTGAGGGACTTGTATGTGAGACACCCCCATAAATGATGCCATTTCAAAAACTGCACCCCTCACAGTATTCAAAACAGCATTTTGGAAGTTTGTTAACCCTTTAGGTGTTTCACAGGAATTAAAACAAAGTGTAGGTGAAATTTCAAAATTTCTTTTTTTTTGCAGAGTTTCAATTTTAATACATTTTTCTAACGAATACAGTAGATTTTACTAGAGAAATGTGACTAAAAATTGATTCCCCCAATTCTTTTGTTTTCAAAAATATCCTATATGTGGCCCTAGTGTGCACGTTGACCAAACCACAGGCTTCATAATAGAAGGAGCACCTACTTGATTTTGGAGCCTCCTTTTTATGAGATTTTTTTTTAGGCACCATGTAGGTTTCTAGGCACCATAAGTGCTAAAAGTTAGGAACCTCCCCCACAAGTCACCCCATTTTGCAATCTACACCCCTCAGGGAATTCATCTAGGGGTATAGTGTACATTTCAAACCCCCAGGGGTTTCACCAATTTTGGTACAACTGGGATGTGAAAATGGAAAATTACATTTTTTTACACAAACATGCAGTTCTGGCTCAAAATTTTTCATTTTCACAAGGAATGAAGGAGACAAAGCACCCCAAAATCTGTGCCCCAATTTCTCCCGAGTACGGCAATGCCTCACATGTGACCAAAAAATACCAGTTGGGTGCATGGCAGGACTCAGAAGGGAAGGAGTGATTTTTGGATTTTGCAGCAAAGATTTTGGTGGAATGAATGGTGGGTGCTATGTTGCATTAGCAAGACTCCCAAAGCACCAATACAGTGGAACCCCCCCACAAGTCACCCCATTTTGCAAAGTACACCCCTCAGGGAATTCATCTAGGGGTATAGTGTACATTTCAAACCCCCAGGGGTTTCACCAATTTTGGTACAACTGGGATGTGAAAATGGAAAATTACATTTTTTTACACAAACATGCAGTTCTGGCTCAAAATTTTTCATTTTCACAAGGAATGAAGGAGACAAAGCACCCCAAAATCTGTGCCCCAATTTCTCCCGAGTACGGCAATGCCTCACATGTGACCAAAAAATACCAGTTGGGTGCATGGCAGGACTCAGAAGGGAAGGAGTGATTTTTGGATTTTGCAGCAAAGATTTTGGTGGAATGAATGGTGGGTGCTATGTTGCATTAGCAAGACTCCCAAAGCACCAATACAGTGGAACCCCCCCACAAGTCACCCCATTTTGCAAAGTACACCCCTCAGGGAATTCATCTAGGGGTATAGTGTACATTTCAAACCCCCAGGGGTTTCACCAATTTTGGTATAACTGGGATGTGAAAATGGAAAATTACATTTTTTTACACAAAAATGTACTTCTGGCTCAAAATTTTTCATTTTCACAAGGAATGAAGGAGACAAAGCACCCCAAAATCTGTGCCCCAATTTCTCCCGAGTACGGAAATGCCTCACATGTGACCAAAAAATACCAGTTGGGTGCATGGCAGGACTCAGAAGGGAAGGAGTGATTTTTGGATTTTGCAGCAAAGATTTTGGTGGAATGAATGGTGGGTGCTATGTTGCATTAGCAAGACTCCCAAAGCACCAATACAGTGGAACCCCCCCACAAGTCACCCCATTTTGCAAAGTACACCCCTCAGGGAATTCATCTAGGGGTATAGTGTACATTTCAAACCCCCAGGGGTTTCACCAATTTTGGTACAACTGGGATGTGAAAATGGAAAATTACATTTTTTTACACAAACATGCAGTTCTGGCTCAAAATTTTTCATTTTCACAAGGAATGAAGGAGACAAAGCACCCCAAAATCTGTGCCCCAATTTCTCCCGAGTACGGCAATGCCTCACATGTGACCAAAAAATACCAGTTGGGTGCATGGCAGGACTCAGAAGGGAAGGAGTGATTTTTGGATTTTGCAGCAAAGATTTTGGTGGAATGAATGGTGGGTGCTATGTTGCATTAGCAAGACTCCCAAAGCACCAATACAGTGGAACCCCCCCACAAGTCACCCCATTTTGCAAAGTACACCCCTCAGGGAATTCATCTAGGGGTATAGTGTACATTTCAAACCCCCAGGGGTTTCACCAATTTTGGTACAACTGGGATGTGAAAATGGAAAATTACATTTTTTTACACAAACATGCAGTTCTGGCTCAAAATTTTTCATTTTCACAAGGAATGAAGGAGACAAAGCACCCCAAAATCTGTGCCCTAATTTCTCCGAGTACGGCAATGCCTCACATGTGACCAAAAAATACCAGTTGGGTGCATGGCAGGACTTAGAAGGGAAGGAGTGATTTTTGGATTTTGCAGCTCAGATTCTGGTGGAATTTTGGTGGGTGCTATGTCGCATTAGCAAGACCCCCCAAGCACCAAGACAGTGGAACCCCCCCACAAGTGACCCCATTTTGCAAACTACACCCCTCAGGGAATTCATCTAGGGGTATAGTGTACATTTCAAACCCCCAGGGGTTTCACCAATTTTGGTACAACTGGGATGTGAAAATGGAAAATTACATTTTTTTACACAAACATGCAGTTCTGGCTCAAAATTTTTCAATTTCACAAGGAATGAAGGAGACAAAGCACCCCAAAATCTGTGCCCCAATTTCTCCCGAGTACGGCAATGCCTCACATGTGACCAAAAAATACCAGTTGGGTGCATGGCAGGACTCAGAAGGGAAGGAGTGATTTTTGGATTTTGCAGCAAAGATTTTGGTGGAATGAATGGTGGGTGCTATGTTGCATTAGCAAGACTCCCAAAGCACCAATACAGTGGAACCCCCCCACAAGTCACCCCATTTTGCAAAGTACACCCCTCAGGGAATTCATCTAGGGGTATAGTGTACATTTCAAACCCCCAGGGGTTTCACCAATTTTGGTACAACTGGGATGTGAAAATGGAAAATTACATTTTTTTACACAAACATGCAGTTCTGGCTCAAAATTTTTCATTTTCACAAGGAATGAAGGAGACAAAGCACCCCAAAATCTGTGCCCCAATTTCTCCCGAGTACGGCAATGCCTCACATGTGACCAAAAAATACCAGTTGGGTGCATGGCAGGACTCAGAAGGGAAGGAGTGATTTTTGGATTTTGCAGCAAAGATTTTGGTGGAATGAATGGTGGGTGCTATGTTGCATTAGCAAGACTCCCAAAGCACCAATACAGTGGAACCCCCCCACAAGTCACCCCATTTTGCAAAGTACACCCCTCAGGGAATTCATCTAGGGGTATAGTGTACATTTCAAACCCCCAGGGGTTTCACCAATTTTGGTACAACTGGGATGTGAAAATGGAAAATTACATTTTTTTACACAAACATGCAGTTCTGGCTCAAAATTTTTCATTTTCACAAGGAATGAAGGAGACAAAGCACCCCAAAATCTGTGCCCTAATTTCTCCCGAGTACGGCAATGCCTCACATGTGACCAAAAAATACCAGTTGGGTGCATGGCAGGACTTAGAAGGGAAGGAGTGATTTTTGGATTTTGCAGCTCAGATTCTGGTGGAATTTTGGTGGGTGCTATGTCGCATTAGCAAGACCCCCCAAGCACCAAGACAGTGGAACCCCCCCACAAGTGACCCCATTTTGCAAACTACACCCCTCAGGGAATTCATCTAGGGGTATAGTGTACATTTCAAACCCCCAGGGGTTTCACCAATTTTGGTACAACTGGGATGTGAAAATGGAAAATTACATTTTTTTACACAAACATGCAGTTCTGGCTCAAAATTTTTCATTTTCACAAGGAATGAAGGAGACAAAGCACCCCAAAATCTGTGCCCCAATTTCTCCCGAGTACGGCAATGCCTCACATGTGACCAAAAAATACCAGTTGGGTGCATGGCAGGACTCAGAAGGGAAGGAGTGATTTTTGGATTTTGCAGCAAAGATTTTGGTGGAATGAATGGTGGGTGCTATGTTGCATTAGCAAGACTCCCAAAGCACCAATACAGTGGAACCCCCCCACAAGTCACCCCATTTTGCAAAGTACACCCCTCAGGGAATTCATCTAGGGGTATAGTGTACATTTCAAACCCCCAGGGGTTTCACCAATTTTGGTACAACTGGGATGTGAAAATGGAAAATTACATTTTTTTACACAAACATGCAGTTCTGGCTCAAAATTTTTCATTTTCACAAGGAATGAAGGAGACAAAGCACCCCAAAATCTGTGCCCCAATTTCTCCCGAGTACGGCAATGCCTCACGTGTGACCAAAAAATACCAGTTGGGTGCATGGCAGGACTCAGAAGGGAAGGAGTGATTTTTGGATTTTGCAGCACAGATTTTGGTGGAATGAATGGTGGGTGCTATGTTGCATTACCAATACAGTGGAACCCCCCCACAAGTGACCCCATTTTGCAAACTACACCCCTCAGGGAATTCATCTAGGGGTATAGTGTACATTTCAAACCCCCAGGGGTTTCATCAATTTTGGTACAACTGGGCAGTGAAAATGAAAAAAATACATTTTTTTACACAAAAATGTACTTCTGGCTCAAAATTTTTCATTTTCACAAGGAATGAAGGAGACAAAGCACCCCAAAATCTGTGCCCCCATTTCTCCAGAGTACGGCAATGCCTCACATGTGACCAAAAAATACCAGTTGGGTGCATGGCAGGACTCAGAAGGGAAGGAGTGATTTTTGGATTTTGCAGCACAGATTTTGGTGGAATGAATGGTGGGTGCTATGTTGCATTACCAATACAGTGGAACCCCCCCACAAGTGACCCCATTTTGCAAACTACACCCCTCAGGGAATTCATCTAGGGGTATAGTGTACATTTCAAACCCCCAGGGGTTTCATCAATTTTGGTACAACTGGGCAGTGAAAATGAAAAAAATACATTTTTTTACACAAAAATGTACTTCTGGCTCAAAATTTTTCATTTTCACAAGGAATGAAGGAGACAAAGCACCCCAAAATCTATGCCCCCATTTCTCCAGAGTACGGCAATGCCTCACATGTGACCAAAAAATACCAGTTGGGTGCATGGCAGGACTCAGAAGGGAAGGAGTGATTTTTGGTTTTTGCAGCTCAGATTCTGGTGGAATGAATGGTGGGTGCTATGTGGCATTAGCAAGACCCCCGAAGCACGGTGAAATGATGAACCTAATAATCCATAGATGTGTGGTATATTTTGAAACACTCCTTTATACATAGGCCGGGTTTGTCGGGGCAAGTTTCACAGTGGAAAATAGTTTCCTTTCTTATTCCCTTTTTATAGCAAACTTTGCACCTTTTTTGTGTCCTGCCCTTTCTTGCAGTGGAGGGGATTTCGTTGGGAAAATGCTGCCCTGGTACAATACGGGGGCCAGTACTAGAAGTACTGGGGCCCTCTGCCTGCTGATTCCCAAATGTTAGGCTCTTTATGACTTCCTCTTGAAAGTGCATAAATGTCCCCCTCTGGCCGGTAGAACGGAATAGCACGTAAGCGTTATACAGTGCCATCTGGATGATATACACGGCCAGCTTCTTGTACCAGATATTTGTTTTCCGCAGGGCACTGTACGGCTTCAGTACCTGATCTGAAAGATCCACTCCGCCCATGTACTTATTGTAATCTAGGATACAATTTGGTTTTGAGGTGTGGGTACTGGTACCTCGTACAGGGATGGAGGTGGTACTGTCTCCATGAATTGTTGTCAGTATAAGGACATCCCTCTTGTCCTTATATTTGACCAACAACAAATTTTCGGTGCATATTCCCCTGCTTTCACCCCTTCTCATTACTTGGGCAATGTGCGTTTTGGGGAGGCCTCTTTGGTTCTTGCGCACAGTACCGCAAGCTGCTGTACCTCTTGAACCAAGGGCCTTAAACAGGGGGATGCTGGTGTAAAAGTTATCCACATAGAGGTGATAACCCTTATCCAGGAAGGGGTGCATTAAATCCCAGACAATTTTTCCACTAACACCTACGAGGGAGGGGGGGCATTCTGGTGGTTCAATTCTTGAATCCTTCCCTTCATATACCCTAAACTTGTGGGTGTACCCTGTGGTGCTTTCACACAGCTTATACATTTTTATGCCATACCTTGCCCTCTTACTGGGAAGGTACTGGCGGAATTTAACCCTTCCTTTAAAATGTATAAGGGACTCGTCGATACTAATACATTTATCAGGGATGTATAGCTCTGCAAATTTGGCACTGAAATGATCAATGACCGGCCTGACTTTGAATAGCCTGTCAAAGGTGGGATCATCTCTGGGTGGGCACTGTGCATTATCGGTGTAATGTATAAATTTATGGATTGCCTCAAAACGAGCCCGGGGCATGGCCATACGGTGAAATGGGGTGCTGTACAGAACATCTGTACTCCAATATTGCCTAATTTGTGGCTTTTTTACTATGCCCATATGTAACACCAGACCCCAAAACGTCATCATCTCTACTGCATCTACAGGGGTCCACCTAGCAAATGATGACGTGGGGTTTTGAGCAATAAACTGCTGGGCATATAAATTAGTTTGGTCCACCATTAAATTTATAAAATCATCAGAGAAAAATAATTTAAAAATGTCAATTTCTCTGAGACCTGTTGAATCAAATTGGATTCCTGGGATGGCCAAAAACTCAGGAACCTGGGGCTCAAAATTGTCTGGTGGTGGGGTCCATACGAGATCAATTATTGGGGGGGGGGTCTCAGCTGCTCTACGGGGGCGTCTTTGAGGGGGTCCCTCATCATCAGAGGAGGAAGAGGAGCTTAAGACAAATCCTTCAAATTCCCCGCTTGCCTCACTGGCTGTGTCAGAGTCAGAGGCAAGCATGGCATATGCCTCCTCCACCGAATACATTCTCCTGGATGACTGGGACGACATTTGGGGTGACATTTGGGATGCCATTTATATTTTTGTGTTACTGGTAGTGAAATGTTTCAACACGTGTATAGTGTAGGGGGGGGTACAAACTTTATTTCAACCCGGGGGGTATGTAGTGTGTAGTGTGTATGTATGTAGTGCAGAAAAAAAAAAATACAAAAATAAAAAAATTGAAGGGTTCAAAAAAAAAAAAAATGGAAGGGGTTAAAAAAAAAATGGAAGGGGTTAAAAAAAAATGGAAGGGGTTAAAAAAAAAAAAATGGAAGGGGTTAAAAAAAAAAAAGGTCCTGCGCCAAAAATTGAGCACAGATGTTGGTCAGTAACGTCCGTCACTGAACAGCGCTCAAAGGCAACAGGAATTTGATCCAAAAAAAAATAGATCAACCCTGTGCCGAAAAAGCTGATCAGTGATGTACGTCACTGATCAGCGCACAGTGGCCACAGGACACACACAAAATCACAGTGTGTGTAAAAAAAAAAAATGTAAAAAAGACCCCACAGCACTCACAAAAAATAAAAAAAGGTGATCAGTGATGCGACACTGATTACCAGTGAGGGGCAGCAGGTGCACAACCTTTGGTGGTACTGACAGGTATATATTAAAAAAAAAAAACCTCTGCACCCCTAAAAAGTTGCTGATCACCTCAGATATAGTGATCAGCACAAAAGGCGGGGGCAGCAGACACAAAATTTAGCACTCTCTATCACTCTCTGTCACTATCTCTCTCTATCTCTCTATCTCTCACTATCTATCACTCTATGACACTGCAGCAGCAGCACTGACAGGTATATCTATATATAAAAAAAAACCTGCGCCCCCAAAAAGTTGCTGATCAGTTAATTTATACTGATCAGCACAAAAGGGGGGGCAGCAGTCAGTTATATAAAAAATATATAGCACAATCTGTCACTATCTCTCTATCTCTCTCTCTCTATCTCTCTATCTCTCTCTATCTATCTATAGCTCTATCACACTGCAGCAGCACAAAATATAGCTCTAGGCCTCTCTATCTCTCTCTATCTCTCTCTATCTCTTTCAGTTATATAAAAAATATATAGCACAATCTGTCACTATCTCTCTCTCTATCTCTCTCTCTATCTCTCTCTATCTCTCTCTATCTCTCTATCTATAGCTCTATCACACTGCAGCAGCACAAAATATAGCACTAGGCCTCTCTATCTCTCTCTATCTCTCTCTATCTCTCTCTCTCTAACTCTCTCTCTATCTAATAAATCGCAGCAGCACAAGATGTCACAGGCAATATCAATGATCAGGTAAGTATTTTGGATGGGTTCTGGTCAGTATAGGCGGCAGCTGGGCACGGTGACCGCACTGCACGCTATTCCAGACCGGAATGGCGTCTGCAGTGCAGTCACCGTTAGTTTAAACCCCCCTCCATGGCTGTGATTGGTCCGTCGGTCCGACGAACCAATCACGGCCTTTGGGGGCGGGAGGGGTGAGGTGGGGTGACACCAGTGTCACCCTTACACCCCGCGGTGATTGGTGCTGTACTTTACAGCACCAATCACCTCCGATCCCGTGTCACCGGCGAACGTTATTCGCCGGTGACACAGAAAACGCTGTGAATGGCTGTTCACAATGAACAGCCAATCACAGCGATCGCCGACGGGGGGGCGGCATCGCCGCCCCCCCTGGGCATGCACGGACATGTCTGCTGTCAGGGACAGCAGACATCGTCCCTCTGTCACTGCGTCTCTAGACGCAGTGACAGTTTTAAGCCATGACGTATATATACGTCAACGGTCGGGAAGTACTTCCCGGCCATGACGTATATATACGTCAAATGTCGTGAAGGGGTTAATAATGCCGAGTAATACTGTAACATCGCTGGTGAAGCAGAAATCACCTAATACCAATGTACAGTAACATGTTCTTCTCCAGGTTCTTGTTACTATATATAAAAGACTAGAATAGTTGCTTGTTAACGAGGACACAATAGGAAATCATTTTTAAAGCTTTTAGTTTTCTCCTATTTATACCCCTTTTACACCAAAAATCCCGGATCCTACCGGCATTTGGAACACGGATCCAAGCTGGGTCGGATCCGGGATTTACCCCATTTACACTGCGGTGCCTATCCGCAGTGTAGACGGAGGCGGCGCTTGGAGGTGACATCATCTCCAAGTGCCGGGACCGCGGTCATCCCCGCCGGGACCGCTGATCATCGTGCTGGGGGCAGCCCAGCACCAAAGTAAGCTGCTGGGCTGCCCCCAGCCCCTGTGCACCCCTTCCCCCCCCCAGCCATCGTCCGGGAGGTAAATGGAAGTCAGTGTTTGTGGGTGGAAACCTGACTTTTTCTGGGTGTCGTAGAAAAAATGTTGATGCACACAACAGGTCATTTTTTTTCCCAAATTTTTAAAAAGTGTTTGAACTTTTTGGTTGGGACCAGTAAAGTGTGCTGAGCGTAGCAGACCAAGGCACCTAGCCTGAAGCATGGCGAAGAGAGCCATGCGAGGGGACACTAATTGTGGGTGCACGTTCTCAGGTGACAACATTGACACGATAAAATATGAAAAACTCATGTCGATCTTTTGCTTGTGTTAACCTTTTTCCAGTTTCAACCTTGTGCATGTTGACCTTTTGGGGTTAATGTAGACATTGTCGACTTGCTATACCACACCCAGTGAACATCAGACCCATTTAACAACAAGTAGATGGATAGATCACAACATGAGGTGAAGTACCACCAGTGACCACTAGAGTCCACTTGACAGACCAAATGTAATCATTTGTGTGCTAAAATATGTCATTTACAGAAAGTGAAAGCAATTTTTGCAGGGACACTAATACGTTTCAAACTTACTGGATATGTAGAGAGGGAGCTGTGAAGACAGAGATTGGAGGTAGGAGCAGATACTGGGACTGGGGGTGTGGTGGAGAGTTTGTGGGCTAAAAACTGTCACAGCTCAAAGTGAAAGTAAAAACTGTCACAGCTCAAAGTGAAGGTACATTGCAGAAGCCGTCATTTATACAGGTTTTTAACTAGTCCTGAATAAAATTCACTCATCTTCTGCTCTTCGGAAAGGGACAACGTGGATGATTCTGCATCCACCAAGGGGCCTCGCAGCCCAGCAGTTATATCACCTGTTTCCGTATTGCGACATTCCTGCGGCTGCACCATATGGCAGCACAGAGAGCCGCTATCACCTGTCAGATCCTGTGATGTCATCCTGCCTCCGCCAGCTTCCTGTCCATCACCCGTCTGGTTGTGTCAATATGATTTGTGTTATCGGAGATGGAAGTGCGCTCTGTTACCAGTGCCATCTATGAGGCCCAGGTTTCATAATAACAGATAATAACATCCTCTCTGATGCAGCTAAAGTTCAGATTTCTCTGAGAATTCTGTCTCCTGGTACAAAACAAATAATGTTGATACAAATCTGAGAAAGCATCAAACCGAAGGGAAGGAGAGTGAGAATGGCTCGGAGAATCCGCTTAATGTCACAGCTCCTGCTACATCTCATTTTTGTGTTAATAAAACCTGACCGATAGGAAACGCTGCGCCTGGCCGGCAATTCCCAGACATATCTGCTCAGATAATGACCACTGGGCCCGGGGCCTTCAGAGCCTGGTGCCGGGAATATAACCATCCAGTGAGTGAAGTCAGGAACCCAGCGAAGTCACTTACAAGCAGATACTGGACTGAGGTAAAATAATAATAATCAAAACAATTTGAAGCATGTGATATGTCAAATGTTAATGCTAAATAGCTGGGAGACAGATCATGTGATAGCAGGTGACCAATCATATTGTGTCATAGAATGTACGCTCTAATGAGCAGGGCCATACTTGCCTACTTTTTAAGTCCCCGGAGAGGAGACTGTCAGCAGCACTTTTGGGGGCGGGGCTTGATGTGGATGTCATCAAGCCCCACCACCAGAATGGCAAATCCTGCAATTTGCGGGTATTCGAGGAGGGGGGTGGACTAAAAGGTGTAATTTGCATATTTAGCCCCACCCCCTCCTCACGAAAACCCTAAATCCCGGTGATTTAACGCTGCCGCAGGGGAGATGCTAGGGGTTGCAGCTAGGGGCTGGCTGGCAACTTTCAGCCTGGGGGGCAACACAAGCTAGTGGCCCATCACCATCGCCATTGTTTCACCACCTTACCCCCTCCCCTCTAGTATGCAGCAAGGATTAAACAATCCCCCCCCCCACATGCAAAAAATTTACACTGTAATGCCCATTATACATAATGCCACACACCGTAATGCCCATCAAACATAATGCCACACAGTAATGCCCATTACACATGCTACACACCATAATGCCCATTACACATAATGCCAAAACTGTAATGCCCATTAAACATAATGCCACACCGTAATGCCCATTACACATGCTACACACCGTAATGCCCATTACACATAATGCCAAAACCGTAATGCCCATTAAACATAATGCCACACACTGTAATGCCAATTAAATATAATGCCACACACTGTAATGCCCATTACACATAATGCCAACACTGTAATGCCAATTAAATATAATGCCACACTTTAATGCCCATTACACATAATACCATCACCATAATGCCCATTACACATAATACCAACAACGTAATGCCCATAAAACATATGCCAATACTGTAATGCCCATTAAAAATAATAATGCCTATTACATATTATACCATATAACTGCTGCTTACCTACATGCTCATTGTCAGAGGAATATCGCTCGTTGCCAGGGGTAACATGCTTCTGGCCAGGGGTTTCATTCTTGTTGCCATGGGGAGTGATATATTTTTTGTCAGGGGGCAGACAGGGTACATGCTTGTCGCCAAGGGGTTCCATTTAAATAGCACGCCAGCACTACCCGATTCCGTACTTCCGTGTAGCGCTGTGTCTGTCTCCTCCAAGGCGGCGGCCATTTTTGGAGGGGCCGTCACCTTACATTCGTGTGGCCAGGAAGCCTGTGTCCAGCCAATACAAATTCCTCCAAAAACCACTCCGGGAGGGTAGGCAACCCTGGAGCAGGGTCCTCTGCCCCACATGTGCTTTTCCCCTCTCTTAGGGGCCATTTTACTTAAGCTTCTAAAAGATTTGTTGCTATGGGCAACATAATCTCTTTTCATGTTTAGAAGCTTTAGAAAATTTACCTCAGAGTCGGGTGGATCTCTGTGTGCGGATCCAAATGGCAAGCTTTTGCACTGAGGACATTTTTCAGATGCAAATTTACTCATACATGCATTTCTTGCACCCAGTATGGTGCTAGTGTATGGGATAATGCTATTAGTGATCACTTTCCTTTCATTTGCATGTGTGATTGGCATCAGACTACCGGTGGCTGCCATGCTAGCCTGCATGCACGAGTGGTGAATGTCAGTGAAGGATCCTTCAAATCCCTCTCCCAGGACATATTTGCAGATTGTGGCCTTTAGGCGTAACGCATACTCTCAACTCTTGTCAGCTGGGAGTCGGGACCAGCCGCGCTGAAGGCGCAATCGGTCCAAACAAGGCGTGGGTCTTCTGAGTTAACTGGTGTGGCTTAAGTAGAGGGGACGGGTCCTGTCACCGCAACCCCCATTTTCTTAAGTTTCAGGGACATATCCAGCACTCATCTTGCAGCTGGGCAGCCACCTGCTCCCTCCCTTCACTGAAGAAATGCCGTGGCGAACAGCATCTCTTCAGTGATCACCCACTGCTGCAGAGCATCGTGATGCATTGTGCAGGAGACTCCCTGACATAGCAGCAATCTCCCTCTCTCCCTCATTAGTCTAGCAATCTCCCTCATTTCACCTAGCCCACATTACACTGTTACATCATAGTTACCTCCCATCCTGCATTCTGCAGGAGACTCCCTGACATAGCAGCAATCTCCCTCTCTCCCTCATTAGTCTAGCAATCTCCCTCATGTCACCTAGCCCACATTACACTGTTACATCATAGTTACCTACCCTCCTGCATTCTGCAGGAGACTCCCTGACATAGCAGCAATATCCCTCTCTCCCTCATTAGTCTAGTAATCTCCCTCATGTCACCTAGCCCACATTACACTGTTACATCAAAGTTACCTCCCCTCCTGCATTTTGCAGAAGACTCCCTGAAATAGCAGCAATCTCCCTCTCTCCCTCATTAGTCTAGCAATCTCCCTCATGTCACCTAGCCCACATTACACTGTTACATCATAGTTACCTCCCCTCCTGAATTCTACAGGAGACTCCCTGACATAGCAGCAATCTCCCTCTCTCCCTCATTACTCTAGCAATCTCCCTCATGTCACCTAGCCAACATTACACTTACATCATAGTTACCTCCCATCCTGCATTCTGCAGGAGACTCCCTGAAATACAGTAGCAGCAGTCTCCCTCTCTCCCTCATAAGTCTAGCAATCTCCCTCATTTCACCTAGACCGCATTACACTGATACATCATAGTTACCTCCCCTCCTGCATTCTGCAGAAGACTCCCTGAAATAGCAGCAATCTCCCTCTCTCCCTCATTAGTCTAGCAATCTCCCTTATGTCACCTAGCCCACATTACACTTACATCATAGTTACCTCCCATCCTGCATTCTGCAGGAGACTCCCTGAAATACAGTAGCAGCAATCTCCCTCTCTCCCTCATAAGTCTAGCAATCTCCCTCATTTCACCTAGACCGCATTACACTGATACATCATAGTTACCTCCCCTCCTGCATTCTGCAGAAGACTCCCTGAAATAGCAGCAATCTCCCTCTCTCCCTCATTAGTCTAGCAATCTCCCGCATGTCACCTAGCCCACATTACACTGTTACATCATAATTACCTCCCCTCCTGCATTCTGCAGGAGACTCCCTGAAATAGCAGAAATCTTCCTCTCTCCCTTATTGGTCTAGCAATCTCCCTCATGTCACCTAGCCCACATTATACTGTTACATCATAGTTACCTCCCCTCCTACATTCTGCAGAAGACTCCCTGAAATACAGTAGCAGCAATCTCCCTCTCTCCCTCATAAGTCTAGCAATCTCCCTCATTTCACCTAGCCCACATTACACTGTTACATCATAGTTACCTCCCCTCCTGCATTCTGCAGGAGACTCCCTGAAATAGCAGCAATCTCCCTCTCTCCTTCATTAGTCCAGCAATCTCCCTCATGTCACCTAGCCCACATTACACTGTTACATCATAGTTACCTCCCCTCCTGCATACTGCAGGAGACTTCCTGACATAGCAGCAATCTCCCTCTCTCCCTCATTAGTCTAGTAATCTCCCTCATGTCACCTAGCCCACACTACACTGTTACATCATAGTTACCTCCCCTCCTGCATTTTGCAGAAGACTCCCTGAAATAGCAGCAATCTCCCTCTCTCCCTTATTAGTCTAGCAATCTCCCTCATTTCACCTAGCCCACATTACACTGTTACATCATAGTTACCTCCCCTCCTGCATTCTGCAGGAGACTCCCTGAAATAGCAGAAATCTTCCTCTCTCCCTTATTGGTCTAGCAATCTCCCTCATGTCACCTAGCCCACATTACACTGTTACATCATAGTTACCTCCCCTCCTGCATACTGCAGGAAACTCCCTGACATAGCAGCAATCTCCCTCTCTCCCTCATTAGTCTAGCAATCTCCCTCATGTCACATAGCCCACATTATACTGTTACATCATAGTTACCTCCCCTGCTGCATTCTGCAGGAGACTCCCTGAAATAGCAGAAATATTTCGGTACTTGTTTCCTATCTGGGCGCCCGCTAAGTTAATTGCGCACCATGCTATTCTCCGTAGAGAAATCTGATTGCATCGCATCGTATACATACACGATATTGAACGATGCGATGCGATGCGATCCGATTCGATATCCCATAGGAAACAATGTTAAATGGATCAATTTACCCAAATCAGCATAGGGAAGAATGGTAAATGGGCCAGAAACCCCAAAAAAACCCACAGAGCAGTGGAATGTCCCCCCAAAAGTAGTTGACGCCACCCCGCCATCAACGTGAACCCGAAGCGTGGCGAGCGCAGCGAGCCCGCGAGGGGCGGCGGTACGCGTCCTCCGACCTTTTCATGCCCTACTATCCACTAGGGCGTGGAGTGAGAATAGAATAGTGTGGCGAGCGCAGCGAGCCACCGAGCCCGAAGCGTGGCGAGCCCCGCGAGGGGACGCGGATACCTTCACAGGTAAACGCGTCCCTTCGCGGGCTTCCCAGGTGTCCGCGTCGCCATGGACACCTGGGAAGCCCGCGAGGGGACGCGTATAACTGTGAAGGTATCCGCGTCCCCTCGCGGGGCTCGCTGCGCTCGCCACACTATTCTATTCTCACTCCACGCCCTAGTGGATAGTAGGGCATGAAAAGGTCGGAGGACGCGTACCGCCGCCCCTCGCGGGCTCGCTGCGCTCGCCACGCTTCGGGTTCACGTTGATGGCGAGGTGGCGTCAACTACTTTTGGGGGGACATTTCAATGTTCAGGGGTGTTTTTGGCCCATTTACTATTGTTCCTATGATAATTTGGCTAAATTGAGCCATTTCACATTGTTTCCTATGGGAAATCGAATCGGATCGCATCGCATCGCATCGTTCAATATCGTGTATGTGTACGATGCGATGCGATCCGATTTCCTTACGGTGCCGTACGTAGAAAACCTGGGCGCCCAGATAGGAAACAAGTACCGTAAATTGATCTATCTCTCATTCATTTTTCCCCCAAAAAAGTAACAGTGTAATGTGGGCTAGGTGACATGAGGGAGATTGCTAGACTAATGAGGGAGAGAGGGAGGTTGCTGCTATGTCAGGGAGTCTCCTGCAGAATGCAGCAGGGGAGGTAACTTTGGCGTAACAGTGCAATGCGGGCTAGGTGAAATGAGGGAGATTGCTAGACTTATGAGGGAGAGAGGAAGATTGCTGCTATTTCAGGAAGTCTTCTGCAGAATGCAGGAGGGGGGGTAACTATGATGTAACAGTATAATGTGGGCTAGGTGACATGACGGAGATTGCTAGACTAATGAGGGAGAGAGGGAGATTGCTGCTATGTCAGGGAGTCTCCTGCAGTATGCAGGAGGGAAGGTAACTATGATGTAACAGTGTAATGCGGGCTAGGTGACATGAGGGAGATTGCTAGACCAATAAGGGAGAGAGGAAGATTGGTACTTGTTTCCTATCTGGGCGCCCAGGTTTTCTACGTACGGCACCGTAAGGAAATCGGATCGCATCGCATCGTACACATACACGATATTGAACGATGCGATGCGATCCGATTCGATTTCCCATAGGAAACAATGTGAAATGGCTCAATTTAGCCAAATTATCATAGGAACAATAGTAAATGGGCCAAAAACACCCCTGAACATTGAAATGTCCCCCCAAAAGTAGTTGACACCACCCCACCATCAACGTGAACCCGAAGCGTGGCGAGCGCAGCGAGCCCGCGAGGGGCGGCGGTACGCGTCCTCCGACCTTTTCATGCCCTACTATCCACTAGGGCGTGGAGTGAGAATAGAATAGTGTGGCGAGCGCAGCGAGCCACCGAGCCCGAAGCGTGGCGAGCGCAGCGAGCCCCGCGAGGGGCCGCGGATACCTTCACAGTTATACGCGTCCCCTCGCGGGCTTCCCAGGTGTCCATGGCGACGCGGACACCTGGGAAGCCCGCGAAGGGACGCAATTACCTGTGAAGGTATCCGCGTCCCCTCGCGGGGCTCGCTGCGCTCGCCACGCTTCGGGCTCGGTGGCTCGCTGCGCTCGCCACACTATTCTATTCTCACTCCACGCCCTAGTGGATAGTAGGGCATGAAAAGGTCGGAGGACGCGTACCGCCGCCCCTCGCGGGCTCGCTGCGCTCGCCACGCTTCGGGTTCACGTTGATGGCGGGGTGGCGTCAACTACTTTTGGGGGGACATTCCACTGCTCTGTGGGTTTTTTTGGGGTTTCTGGCCCATTTACCATTCTTCCCTATGCTGATTTGGGTAAATTGATCCATTTAACATTGTTTCCTATGGGAAATCGGATCGCATCGCATCGTTCAATATCGTGTATGTATACGATGCGATGCGATCAGATTTCTCTACGGAGAATAGCATGGTGCGCAATTAACTTAGCGGGCGCCCAGATAGGAAACAAGTACCCAATTTACATTGAATCATCAGCACCATTTCCCAGCACTTTACCAAGTATAGTAGCTCTTACTAACTGCTTTGGGGCTCATCTACATTTGGATATAAGTAATTTAAAAAGATTCCCCTCAGATGTAGCAGTACACACCCACACTTCTAGGTGCCACGTTCACAATCTTTTTTCACAATCTCTCCATATATGGTACTAGACACGCCCTTTGGGTTGAGCATGACACACCCCCTCTATGGGGCACTGTGCAAAATTCTACAACCAACTATAATCTCCCTGAAACTAGTTTTCAAAAGTAGGAAAGTATGGTATTAAATGTGTGCAGGATTACCAGGACTGTCTGTATTACACGTGCCCTGAGAGGGAGGGGGGATGCCGGGACTGTCTGTATTACACGTGTCCTAAGAGCGAGGGGACGCCGGGACTGTCTGTATCACATGTGAACTGAGAGCGAGGGGATGCCGGGACTGTCTGTATTACGCATGTCCTGAGAGCGAGGGGATGCCGGGACTGTCTGTATTACATGTGTCCTGAGAGGGAGGGGATGCCGGGACTGTCTGTATTATGCGTGTCCTGAGACGGAGGACACACCGGGACTGTCTGTATTACAAGTGTCCTGAGAGGGAGGGGACACAGGGACTGTCTGTATTACACGTGTCCTGAGAGTGAGAGGACACCGGGACTGTCTGTATTACACGTGTCCTGATAGTGAGGGGACACCGGGACTGTCTGTATTACACGTGTGCTGAGAGTGAGGGGACGCCGGGACTGTCTGTATTACATGTGTGCTGAGAGTGAGGGGACACCGGGACTGTCTGTACTACACGTGTCCTGAGAGTGAGGGGACACCGGAACTGTGTGTATTACATGTGTCCTGAGTGTGAGGGGACACCGGGACTGTCTGTATTACACGTGTTCTGAGAGTGAGGGGACACCGGGACTGTCTGTATTACATGTGTGCTGAGAGTGAGGGGATGCCGGGACTGTCTGTATTACATGTGTCCTGAGAGTGAGGGGACACCGGGACTGTCTGTATTACATGTGTGCTGAGTGTGAGGGGATGCCGGGACTGTCTGTATGTGACAGTGCCCCTGTACGGTGTGGTGCAAGATGGCGTACCTTAATCTGGAGCTGGTGACGGCGGCGGCTTCTGGATTCTTCGCGGTTTCTGCTGGGCAACCTGTGGCAGGGAACGGCACAACCCAAGGGACCCACAAAAGACAACGCTACTTCGGGAAACAGCGACAAATATTTATTAAGGAAAACACCTGCACTAGTCGCTGTGTTACACTCGTACACATATGCAAACATCAATAAACAAGACAAAAAAACAACCACAAAGAAAATGACATCAAAGAGAGAAATATTAAAGACAATAATATGACATCACTAGAATGCTTCACTACACCTGTAATACTATAACTCAAGGTGTCCAATGGGTGGCGCTGCACACCCTTTAACTACAGTCTCAGATATCACACGCAGTTCCTGAGAGCAATCATGGTCCCACGACGCACAAATCCTCACAGGTGAATTAGGCCCTAACAGTGTGCACACTACTTTTAGAGATATCAATAAAACAATCCTCATTCAGAGAGGGACAAGCCGATTCCCGTTACCTAGGGTAACCGCTTGTATTTAAAGGCAAAAAGACAGGCTTCAGGCACACTCTCTTTTATAAAGCTCTATCAGCAAGGAGTCTCACTGGATGCCTGGTGCAGGGCTTTCAGGACAGCAATGGGACAACACAATATCCCTGTAGCTGGGGGTGACTTGGGAAATCTGTGATGGGGCAATATGGGTACAGGCTGGGTGGGGTATAGAGCACTCCAGTACCTTATATGTTGCTGGCTCCTGCCAGTTGGACCACCAGCTGTGCTGCTCTTGTGTCTCCAGGTGCACCATGCACCACCATGCGGCTCCCAGCTCTCTGTATCACATGCAGGGGTATGGGTCTTGATGTGTGCCTCTCCACTGTTCTCCTCTCTCCCTCTGCAGGGTCACTCTTCTGCCTGCTTCCAGGTTCAAGCTACAAGCTGTCCTCCTCTCCCATTACTCTCTGGGCTGCTCTTCACATATCCAGCACACTGCTCTGCTTTGATGCTCTCTCTCTTGGTCTCTCCTGGCTGCTGCACTTCACGCTGCCCAGCTCTGGCTACTGGACACACACTACACAGTGTCTCCTCTCTGGCTGGCAGCACATGAGTCTCTTCTCTCTCACGCTGCTGCAGACTTCTCCCTCTCATCAGTTTCAGTTTCAGTTCCTCCTCACGCTCCCTCAGCCAGCTAATCAGGGGGGTGTCAGGTTCTCTGCACGTGGATGTGAGCTGGGTCTGTTAACCCCTCACATCCCTGCAGTGTCTATGAAGCTGCAGTCTTTCCTAACAGCAGCATTGGCTGCAATTAAATCCTTGTGGCACAGTCACACCTCTGGGGTGGACTGCCACATACCTCCCTGCTAGAAATTTGCCTGTCCGCAGGCAACTTACCCGGACCAATAACTACTTGACAAAGTCCTGTCAATAAACATCCTAATGGCAAAAATAAAAAAAATTGCAAACACTTACATAATAATACAAATGTCAAATTACTCCCTATCACCTGATATCTAATGTGGGCTCCCCGGGTCAACCATCCCTCCGCCACAGGTCTCCCATCCCTCTGCGGTCCAGGTGCTTCATCGACGTCCATGGATGGCGCCCACTCTCACGGCATACGACCGGCACTTAAGCACGTCTCGCCTCTCGATCTTGCCTCTTGGATCGCAGAATCGCCTGCTGTATCTGGAAGGCAAATTCTTCCCCAGAGATGGTCGTGTACTCGCCGTCCGTTACAGGCTTCCCATTGATGAAACAGGTCTCAGCCTTTTCAACTCTCTCTGCTGGTTCTATCTTGGCCTTGGGTTCAGGCAACGGTATAGCTGGTTCCACTTCTGATGGCTCCACGGTCTCTGTCACGGCCGTATGGACCACAATTTTGGGGTTTCTCTCTGGTTCAGCCATTCTGGCAGTTCTTGGCCCTAGGTTCGCCGCTCGGTAACCGGCATCATCCATTCTAGGGACGTACTCTCTTGTTGGCTCTGCAAGTTGAGGCCTAGTCACTGCTTGCTGCCTCTGGTGAACTGCCTCACTCCACATGACCGGTTTCTCGCTTGTCCTTGTGATCTCAGGTTCTGGTGGGCGGGGCATCTGTCCTGGTCGAGGGCGTTTGACGCTAACCCTTTCATTCTCGCACTTGATCTCCCTTGGTTCGGCTCTACTTCCACCATGGCTGTACTCTTGCTGATAGTACGGTGGAGGCTCTCGATGGTGTGGATAGTGCTCTGGAGCGCGTCTGTTACGTTGCACTGGTGTGCCATCTGGCCCGGTCACGTTGGCGGCCTTGGTGCCTTTCTTCCCGCTTGTCAATTCGAATTCTACAGCCTCACCGTTGCTCAGGCTCCGGAAGCTATTTTGGGGATCGGCATGCTGAATGGCGGTATAGTGCACATACACGCTACGGCCGGTATCTGCGCGTTTAATGAAGCCATACCCGCGTGGTACATCAAACCACAGGACACGACCTGCAATTCTTCTTGGGCTGGCTCGTGGTCTACCCCTCGACGATATCACACCGGATGCTCTTGCCGTGTTCTGAAACACTGCCGGTGGACCTCCTGTCCTGTGTCTTCTCACGGTCTGTGGGCATACATTGGTTCGGTCAGTTGGTAGTTGTCCTGACCTCCATGGGGGATTCCGCTTCTGTCTGCGCCTTCCGCCACATTCACGTCGCTGTCTTTCCTTTTCATCCTCCGCCCATTCCTGACGCATCTCACGGATCATCCTGGTCATTTCGGTCATCGCTCCGATGATGGCCCCAATCGCGTTCTGATTGGCTTGGGCTGGTGGAGTGGCGGTTCTTCGCATCTCCTGCGGTTCTATGTACTGCGATCGCCACATCTTGCCGTTCACAGGGGTCTTGTGCAATCCTGTTCGTAGACGCCAAGTGTGACAGTGCCCCTGTACGGTGTGGTGCAAGATGGCGTACCTTAATCTGGAGCTGGTGACGGCGGCGGCTTCTGGATTCTTCGCGGTTTCTGCTGGGCAACCTGTGGCAGGGAACGGCACAACCCAAGGGACCCACAAAAGACAACGCTACTTCGGGAAACAGCGACAAATATTTATTAAGGAAAACACCTGCACTAGTCGCTGTGTTACACTCGTACACATATGCAAACATCAATAAACAAGACAAAAAAACAACCACAAAGAAAATGACATCAAAGAGAGAAATATTAAAGACAATAATATGACATCACTAGAATGCTTCACTACACCTGTAATACTATAACTCAAGGTGTCCAATGGGTGGCGCTGCACACCCTTTAACTACAGTCTCAGATATCACACGCAGTTCCTGAGAGCAATCATGGTCCCACGACGCACAAATCCTCACAGGTGAATTAGGCCCTAACAGTGTGCACACTACTTTTAGAGATATCAATAAAACAATCCTCATTCAGAGAGGGACAAGCCGATTCCCGTTACCTAGGGTAACCGCTTGTATTTAAAGGCAAAAAGACAGGCTTCAGGCACACTCTCTTTTATAAAGCTCTATCAGCAAGGAGTCTCACTGGATGCCTGGTGCAGGGCTTTCAGGACAGCAATGGGACAACACAATATCCCTGTAGCTGGGGGTGACTTGGGAAATCTGTGATGGGGCAATATGGGTACAGGCTGGGTGGGGTATAGAGCACTCCAGTACCTTATATGTTGCTGGCTCCTGCCAGTTGGACCACCAGCTGTGCTGCTCTTGTGTCTCCAGGTGCACCATGCACCACCATGCGGCTCCCAGCTCTCTGTATCACATGCAGGGGTATGGGTCTTGATGTGTGCCTCTCCACTGTTCTCCTCTCTCCCTCTGCAGGGTCACTCTTCTGCCTGCTTCCAGGTTCAAGCTACAAGCTGTCCTCCTCTCCCATTACTCTCTGGGCTGCTCTTCACATATCCAGCACACTGCTCTGCTTTGATGCTCTCTCTCTTGGTCTCTCCTGGCTGCTGCACTTCACGCTGCCCAGCTCTGGCTACTGGACACACACTACACAGTGTCTCCTCTCTGGCTGGCAGCACATGAGTCTCTTCTCTCTCACGCTGCTGCAGACTTCTCCCTCTCATCAGTTTCAGTTTCAGTTCCTCCTCACGCTCCCTCAGCCAGCTAATCAGGGGGGTGTCAGGTTCTCTGCACGTGGATGTGAGCTGGGTCTGTTAACCCCTCACATCCCTGCAGTGTCTATGAAGCTGCAGTCTTTCCTAACAGCAGCATTGGCTGCAATTAAATCCTTGTGGCACAGTCACACCTCTGGGGTGGACTGCCACATGTATTACATGTGTGCTGAGAGTGAGGGGACACTGGGACTGTCTGTATTACATGTGTGCTGAGAGTGAGGGGACACCGGGACTGTCTGTATTACACGTGTCCTGAGAGTGAGGGGACACCGGGACTGTCTGTATTACATGTGTCCAGGGGCGGATTGGGAATTAAAACCAGCCCGGGAAATATCTTGAAGCAGCCCTAATGGGGGAGTGGCTTGTTGCGCGCCGGAGGGGGCGTGGCCTATCAATATGGGGTGTGGCCTATTCCAACGAGGCCACGCCCAAATTTTGGCGTTGTGGGTCCATGACTAGTGGCTCTCTGAGCTGCTGGCTATGTCCCAAGCCCCTCAGGCTGCAGAATAGGTGCATGCGTACAGTGTCTATTCTGCAGCCTGTGGGGCTGGGGAGATAGAGACCGGGGGGGGGGGGGTGGTGGCAGGGGGTCTCCCAACTGTCGTCGTCCCCTCCCGCGCCGTGGGACACTGAGTATGGGCCAACTCCCTTGAGCACATTATGCACCATAACAAGAGGGTCCTTTTTTCTATCGAAAAACCTGTACACCTTATGCAAAATTCAAAAAATGCCACACAGAATGAGTTAAAAAAAAAAAAAAAGCTAAAGTTCACATTATGCAACGGAATGAGAAGACACAGGGTGAGAGGGGGTTGGTGCAGGGAGAGAGGGGTTGGTAATGAAGGGGGTGATGAGGGGTGAGAGTAGAGTGGCAGGGTGGAAGAGGATGCAGGGAGGGAGGGGGTCGGAGGGTGGCGTAGAATGCTGCGAGGGGAGATGCAGGGTGGCTGAGAACGAAGGACTTACCCAGGGTGGCACAGGACGCAGAGTGTGAGGGGGGCATGGTGGCACAGGATGCAGGGTAGGAGGGGGAATGCAGAGTGGCAGAAGATGCAGGGAGGGGAGTCACAAAGTGGTGGAGGATGCAAGGAGGGGTGGACAGTGATGCCCATCATACATATGGCACACACCGTAATGCCCATTATACATATGTATGCCACACACCGTGGTGCCAATTATACATATACCACACACACACACCATGATACCCATTATACATATGCCACACACCATAATGCATATTATACATATGCCACACACTGTGATGCCAATTATACATATACCACAAACACCATGATACCCATTAAGGGGGGGGGGGCACAAAACGTCAAAATACCGCAGACACAACACAATATATGTAAAATACAGTAGATGTCTAATTTGTTTATTTTGTGCAAAACTTTGGAGGGCATAAAACCTGGCAGATATGGTACATACTGGAGGTCGCATACCATCGAATGCAGGACCGAGCGGTCAGGCAGCTCCCGCGAGCTCAGACCACTCGGGCATTTCTCCGTGCAAAAGCAGGGATCTGGGCGGGCAGCTGACATCCGCAATGTCATATGTCCACCCCCTACACGTGCGTCACGGCCGCATTACCATACGTATGCCCAGCGTTTTCATGGGAACGCCCATGAAACGCGGGGTGTACACATATGGTAATGAGCCCAAACAGCCCTTCACGCCCCTCTCCTCCCCCTGTTCGTAGTGTACACAATTCATGTGGAATTTGGACGTACGTCCCGTTCGCACATGCGCAGATATGCCTCTGCACATGCGCAAACACAAAACATTGGCGGACCGACCGCACGCGGACAGAACCGCACCAACCAGAATAACCTCCTCTGTTATAAGTTTAACATGGAGTCTTAATAAATATAGAGGAGACAAGTAGGGGTAGTATCATGCACAGGACAAAATAAGGGTCAAATGTAGTTAAAGAACCAACTAAAGAAACTGTATATTTGATGACATACAACAATTATAACGTTGGAGGTGCCTCCAGGAATCAAGTACCAATATACTTTGAAAGAAAAGAAGCGGTAGTCCACAAGAGGTGGGCAGCCGTTTAGATATCTCTGTTCAGATATCTGTGAAGACGCTGCCACTAATTACCATGCTAATGGGCTGCAATAGATTGTATTCTGTATCCTCACTCTGAGTGTATATCTTTACAAATCTGCTTCCATACTTTAAACCAAACATTTCTTTATCTGCTGCCAGCCATTCAGACCCATCAGCTCCAGTGAGAAATTTACCTCAGCTTCTCCTTTCCAAACTCTCATTACCCCCCCCCCCCCCCTCTCTTTTTTCTAACTTTTCTTTTCCGTGCTAAGAGAGACTTTCTGGTGGCGAATTTCAGCCCTGCAATGCTTCAGTATCAGGGCTGACCTAACACCACTTACAGAAGTGTCCTCTTCTCACTTGCTACATTTTCCATCAGTGCATCTAATGCTGCTTTCAGACCGCATAACTGGCTTTGACCCTGTATTTGGAAACGTTTCCAAAAACGGGTCTGCCAGATAAAACCCCTTTCACACCGCAGCACTTAAACGGTATATTACCGTTTAAGTGCCGATTTTTTGACACTGGCAGACCCGTTTTTGGAAACTTTCCAAATACAGGGTCAAAGCCAGTGCAGCCTTCAGCCCTCCCCTCCGTGCAGCTCCCCCCCCCCCTCGCGTGTCGACCGAGAGCATGTCGACGCCCCCCCGTGCATGTCGACGCCCCCCACGCATGTCGACGCCCCCCGCGCGTGTCGACGCCCCCCGCGCGTGTCGACGCCCCCCCACCCCACCCCGCGTGTCGGCGCCCCCCCCCCCCCCCCCGTGTCGACTTACCCCGTGCCGGTACCTCCGTTGTGGACTGCAGCTCAGTATGCTCGGAAAGCACTTATGAAAAAAGTGTCTTCCAGAAAATGGCTGCCCCATAGGAAACCCTGTTTAAAAAAACTGTCTTCCGTATGGGGGGCAGCCATTTTCTGAAAGACACTTTTTTCATAAGTGCTTTCCGAGGATACTGAGCTGCAGTGCCGGGAACCACAACGGAGATACCGGCACGGGGTAAGTCGACACGGGGGGGGGCGCCGACACGCGCGGGGGGGAGTCGACACGCGGGGGGGCGTCGACACGCGCGGGGGGGCGTCGACACGCGCGCGGGGGGTGTCGACACGCGCGGGGGGGCTCCAGTGCTGTGAATACTTAATGAGCGCTCATTAAGTATTCACTGTGCTGAATTTAGGACCCAGCTCATTGGCTGGGTCCTAAATACCGTTTCTGAGCCGATTTTTGCGCTAAAATACCGGTTCAGAAACGGGTAGGACCCTGCATTTTAACCGGTTAGAAAAAACGGCATTTTCTAACCGGTTAAGTGGGACTGGACCTTTCAGACCGCACACATTACCGTTTTAAAACGGTAAAAAAACGGCAATTTACCGTTTTAACCCCTTCCTGACAGAGCCTGTTTTTGCCTTCCTGACAGAGCCCTTTTTTTCAATTCTGACATGTCTCACTTAAGTGGGGATAACTTTTTTTTGCTTTTACTTATCCCAGTGATTTTGAGATTGTTTTTTCGTGACACATTGTACTTCAAGTTAGTGGTAAATTTTCGTCGATACAGTCTGTGTTTTTTTGTGAAAAATACCAAAATATCGTGAAAAAATGGAAAATTTAGCGATTTGCAAAATGTTAAATTTTCTGCTTGTGAGACAAATAATCTTACCACTCAAAATAGTGAATAACTAACATAGACCATATGTCTACTTTATGTTGACATCATTATTTCAACTTCCTTTTAATTTTTTGGGACACTAGGAGGCTTACAATATGAATAGCAAATTCTCAAATTTTCAAGAAAATTTCAAACACTGATTTTTTTAGGGACCAGTTCAGTTCTGATGTGACTTTGAGGGACTTGTATGTGAGACACCCCCATAAATGATGCCATTTCAAAAACTGCACCCCTCACAGTATTCAAAACAGCATTTTGGAAGTTTGTTAACCCTTTAGGTGTTTCACAGGAATTAAAACAAAGTGTAGGTGAAATTTCAAAATTTCTTTTTTTTTGCAGATTTGCAATTTTAATACATTTTTCTAAGGAACACAGTACATTTTACTAGAGAAATGTGACTAAAAATTGATTCCCCCAATTCTTTTGTTTTCATAAATATCCTATATGTGGCCCTAGTGTGCACGGTGACCAAACCACAGGCTTCATAATAGAAGGAGCACCTACTTGATTTTGGAGCCTCCTTTTTATGAGATTATTTTTTAGGCACCATGTAGGTTTCTAGGCACCATAACATGCTAAAAGTTAGGAACCCCCCCACAAGTGACCCCATTTTGCAAACTACACCCCTCAGGGAATTCAGCTAGGGGTATAGTGTACATTTCAAACCCGCAGGGGTTTCACCAATTGTGGTACAACTGGGCAGTGAAAATGAAAAATTATTTTTTTTACACAAAAATGCAGTTCTGGCTCCAAATTTGTCATTTTCAGAAGGTATGAAGGAGACAAAGCACCCCAAAATCTGTGCCCCAATTTCTCCCGAGTACAGCAATGCCTCACATGTGACCAAAAAATACCAGTTGGGTGCATGGCAGGACTCAAAAGGGAAGGAGTGATTTTTGGATTTTGCAGCTCAGATTCTGGTGGAATTTTGGTGGGTGCTATGTCGCATTAGCAAGACCCCCCAAGCACCAATACAGTGGAACCCCCCCACAAGTCACCCCATTTTGCAAACTACACCCCTCAGGGAATTCATCTAGGGGTATAGTGTACATTTCAAACCCCCAGGGGTTTCACCAATTTTGATACAAGTGGGCAGTGAAAATGAAAAATTACATTTTTTTACACAAAAATGCAGTTCTGGCTCAAAATTTTTCATTTTCAGAAGGTATGAAGGAGAAAAAGCACCCCAAAATCTGTGCCCCAATTTCTCCCGAGTACGGCAATGCCTCACATGTGACCAAAAAATACCAGTTGGGTGCATGGCAGGACTCAGAAGGGAAGGAGTGATTTTTGGATTTTGCAGCACAGATTCTGGTGGAATGAATGGTGGGTGCTATGTTGCACCAATACAGTGGAACCCCCCCACAAGTCACCCCATTTTGCAAAGTACACCCCTCAGGGAATTCATCTAGGGGTATAGTGTACATTTCAAACCCCCAGGGGTTTCACCAATTTTGATACAAGTGGGCAGTGAAAATGAAAAATTACATTTTTTTACACAAAAATGCAGTTCTGGCTCACAATTTTTCATTTTCAGAAGGTATGAAGGAGAAAAAGCACCCCAAAATATGTGCCCCAATTTCTTCCGAGTACGGCAATGCCTCACATGTGACCAAAAAATACCAGTTGGGTGCATGGCAGGACTCAGAACGGAAGGAGTGATTTTTGGATTTTGCGGCTCAGATTCTGGTGGAATTTTGGTGGGTGCTATGTCGCATTAGCAAGACCCCCCAAGCACCAATACAGTGGAACCCCCCCACAAGTCACCCCATTTTGAAAACTACACCCCTCAGGGAATTCATCTAGGGGTATAGTGTACATTTAAAACCCCCAGGGGTTTCACCAATTTTGATACAAGTGGGCAGTGAAAAAGAAAAATTACATTTTTTACACAAAAATGCAGTTCTGGCTCAAAATTTTTCATTTTCAGAAGGTATGAAGGAGAAAAAGCACCCCAAAATCTGTGCCCCAATTTCTCCCGAGTACGGCAATGCCTCACATGTGACCAAAAAATACCAGTTGGGTGCATGGCAGGACTCAGAAGGGAAGGAGTGATTTTTGGATTTTGCAGCTCAGATTCTGGTGGAATTTTGGTGGGTGCTATGTCGCATTAGCAAGACCCCCCAAGCACCAATACAGTGGAACCCCCCCACAAGTCACCCCATTTTGAAAACTACACCCCTCAGGGAATTCATCTAGGGGTATAGTGTACATTTAAAACCCCCAGGGGTTTCACCAATTTTGATACAAGTGGGCAGTGAAAAAGAAAAATTACATTTTTTTACACAAAAATGCAGTTCTGGCTCAAAATTTTTCATTTTCAGAAGGTATGAAGGAGAAAAAGCACCCCAAAATCTGTGCCCCAATATCTCCCGAGTACGGCAATGCCTCACATGTGACCAAAAAATACCAGTTGGGTGCATGGCAGGACTCAGAACGGAAGGAGTGATTTTTGGATTTTGCAGCACACATTCTGGTGGAATGAATGGTGGGTGCTATGTTGCACCAATACAGTGGAACCCCCCCACAAGTCACCCCATTTTGCAAAGTACACCCCTCAGGGAATTCATCTAGGGGTATAGTGTACATTTCAAACCCCCAGGGGTTTCACCAATTTTGATACAAGTGGGCAGTGAAAATGAAAAATTACATTTTTTTACACAAAAATGCAGTTCTGGCTCACAATTTTTCATTTTCAGAAGGTATGAAGGAGAAAAAGCACCCCAAAATATGTGCCCCAATTTCTTCCGAGTACGGCAATGCCTCACATGTGACCAAAAAATACCAGTTGGGTGCATGGCAGGACTCAGAACGGAAGGAGTGATTTTTGGATTTTGTGGCTCAGATTCTGGTGGAATTTTGGTGGGTGCTATGTCGCATTAGCAAGACCCCCCAAGCACCAATACAGTGGAACCCCCCCACAAGTCACCCCATTTTGCAAACTACACCCCTCAGGGAATTCATCTAGGGGTATAGTGTACATTTCAAACCCCCAGGGGTTTCACCAATTTTGATACAAGTGGGCAGTGAACATGAAAAATTACATTTTTTACACAAAAATGCAGTTCTGGCTCAAAATTTTTCATTTTCAGAAGATATGAAGGAGAAAAAGCACCCCAAAATCTGTGCCCCAATTTCTCCCGAGTACGGCAATGCCTCACATGTGACCAAAAAATACCAGTTGGGTGCATGGCAGGACTCAAAAGGGAAGGAGTGATTTTTGGATTTTGCAGCTCAGATTCTGGTGGAATTTTGGTGGGTGCTATGTCGCATTAGCAAGACCCCCCAAGCACCAATACAGTAGAACCCCCCCACAAGTGACCCCATTTTGCAAACTACACCCCTCAGGGAATTCATCTAGGGGTATAGTGTACATTTAAAACCCCCAGGGGTTTCACCAATTTTGATACAAGTGGGCAGTGAAAAAGAAAAATTACATTTTTTACACAAAAATGCAGTTCTGGCTCAAAATTTTTCATTTTCAGAAGGTATGAAGGAGAAAAAGCACCCCAAAATCTGTGCCCCAATTTCTCCCGAGTACGGCAATGCCTCACATGTGACCAAAAAATACCAGTTGGGTGCATGGCAGGACTCAGAAGGGAAGGAGTGATTTTTGGATTTTGCAGCACAGATTCTGGTGGAATGAATGGTGGGTGCTATGTTGCACCAATACAGTGGAACCCCCCCACAAGTCACCCCATTTTGCAAAGTACACCCCTCAGGGAATTCATCTAGGGGTATAGTGTACATTTCAAACCCCCAGGGGTTTCACCAATTTTGATACAAGTGGGCAGTGAAAATGAAAAATTACATTTTTTTACACAAAAATGCAGTTCTGGCTCAAAATATTTCATTTTCACAAGGAATGAAGGAGACAAAGCACCCCAAAATCTGTGCCCCAATTTCTCCCGAGTACGGCAATGCCTCATGTGTGACCAAAAAGTGGCAGGACTCAGAAGGGAAGGAGTGATATTTGGAGTTTGCAGCACAAATTCTGGTGGAATTTTGGTGGGTGCTATGTCGCATTAGCAAGACCCCCCAAGCACCAATACAGTGGAACCCCCCCACAAGTCACCCCATTTTGAAAACTACACCCCTCAGGGAATTCATCTAGGGGTATAGTGTACATTTAAAACCCCCAGGGGTTTCACCAATTTTGATACAAGTGGGCAGTGAAAAAGAAAAATTACATTTTTTACACAAAAATGCAGTTCTGGCTCAAAATTTTTCATTTTCAGAAGGTATGAAGGAGAAAAAGCACCCCAAAATCTGTGCCCCAATATCTCCCGAGTACGGCAATGCCTCACATGTGACCAAAAAATACCAGTTGGGTGCATGGCAGGACTCAGAAGGGAAGGAGTGATTTTTGGATTTTGCGGCTCAGATTCTGGTGGAATGAATGGTGGGTGCTATGTGGCATTAGCAAGACCCCCGAAGCACGGTGAAATTATGAACCTAATATTCCATAGATGTGTGGTATAATTTAAAACACTCCTTTATACATAGGCCGGGTTTGTCGGGGCAAGTGTCACACTGGAAAATAGTTTGCTTTCTTATTCCCTTTTTATAGCAAACTTTGCACCTTTTTTGTGTCCTGCCCTTTTTTCCAGTGGAGGGGATTTCATCAGGAAAATGCTGCCCTGGTACAATACGGGGGCCAGTACTAGAAGTACTGGGGCCCTCTGCCTGCTGGTTCCCAAATATTAGGCCCTTTATGACTTCCTCTTGAAAGTGCATAAATGTCCCCCTCTGGCCGGTAGAACGGAATAGCACGTAAGCGTTATACAGTGCCATCTGGATGATATACACGGCCACCTTCTTGTACCAGATTTTTGTTTTCCGCAGGGCACTGTACGGCTTCAGTACCTGATCTGAAAGATCCACTCCGCCCATGTACCTATTGTAATCCAGGATACAATTAGGTTTTGAGGTGTGGGTACTGGTACCTCGTACAGGGACGGAGGTGGTACTGTCTCCGTGAATTGTTGTCAGTATAAGGACATCCCTCTTGTCCTTATATTTGACCAACAACATATTTTCGGTGCATATTCCCCTGCTTTCACCCCTTCTCATTACTTGGGCAATGTGCGTTTTTGGGAGGCCTCTTTGGTTCTTGCGCACAGTACCGCAAGCTGCTGTACCTCTTGAACCAAGGGCCTTAAACAGGGGGATGCTAGTGTAAAAGTTATCCACATAGAGGTGATAACCTTTATCCAGGAAGGGGTGCACTAAATCCCAGACAATTTTCCCACTAACACCTACGAGGGAGGGGGGGCATTCTGGCGGTTGAATTCTTGAATCCTTCCCTTCATAAACCCTAAACCTGTGGGTGTACCCTGAGGTGCTTTCACACAGTTTATACATTTTTATGCCATACCTTGCCCTCTTACTGGGAAGGTACTGGCGGAATTTAACCCTTCCTTTAAAATGTATAAGGGACTCGTCGATACAAATAAATTTTTCAGGGATGTACACCTCTTCAAATTTGGCACTGAAATGATCAATGACCGGCCTGACTTTGAATAGCCGGTCAAAGGTGGGATCATCTCTGGGTGGGCACTGTGCATTATCGGTGTAATGTATGAATTTAAGAATTGTCTCAAATCGAGTCCGGGGCATGGCCATACGGTAAAATGGAGTACTGTACAGAACATCTGTACTCCAATATTGCCTAATTTCTGGCTTTTTTACTATGCCCATATGAAACACCAGACCCCAAAACGTCATCATCTCTACTGCATCTACAGGGGTCCACCTAGCAAATGATGACGTGGGGTTTTGAGCAATAAACTGCTGGGCATATAAATTAGTTTGGTCCACCATTAAATTTATAAAATCATCAGAGAAAAATAATTTGAAAAAGTCAATTTCTCTGAGACCTGTGGAATCAAATTGGATTCCTGGCATGGCCAAAAACTCAGGAACCTGGGGCTCAAAATTGTCTGGTGGTGGGGTCCATACTAGATCAATTATTGGGGGGGGAATCTCAGCTGATCTACGGGGGCGTCTTTGAGGGGGTCCCTCATCAGCAGAGGAGGAAGAGGAGCTTAAGGCAAATCCTTCAAATTCCCCGCTTGCATCACTGGCTGTGTCAGAGTCAGAAGCAAGCATGGCATATGCCTCCTCCACTGAATACATTCTCCTGGATGATTGGGAGGACATTTGGGAGGACATTTGGGAGGACATTTGGGATGCCATTTTTATTTTTGTGTTACCGGTAGTGAAATGTTTCAACACGTGTATAGTGTAGGGGGGGGCACAAACTTTATTTCAATCCGGGGGGTATGTAGTGTGTAGTGTGTATGTGGTGCAGAAAAAAAAAAAATACTTTATACCAATAAAAAAAAAAAAAAATGAAGGTGTTAAAAAAAAAAAAAATGAAGGGGTTAAAAAAAAAAAAAAGGAAGGGGTTAAAAAAAAAAAGGTCCTGCGCCAAAAATTGAGCACAGATGTTGGTCAGTAACGTCTGTCACTGAACAGCGCTCAAAGGCAACAGGAATTTGATCAAAAAAAAAAAAAAAAATAGATCAACCCTGTGCCGAAAGAGATGATCAGTGATGTACGTCACTGATCAGCGCACAGCGGCCACAGGACACCCACAAAATCACAGTGTGTGTAAAAAAAAAAATTAAAAAAATACCCCACAGCACACACACAAAAAAAAAAGGTGATCAGTGATGCGACACTGATTACCAGTGAGGTGCAGCAGGTGCACAACCTTTGGTGCAACTGACAGGTATATATAAAAAAAAAAAAACCTCTGTACCCCCAAAAAAGTTGCTGATCACCTCAGGTATAGTGATCAGCACAAAAGGCGGGGACAGCAGACACAAAATTTAGCACTCTCTATCACCATCTCTCTCTATCTCTCTATCTCTCACTATCTATCACTATCTATCACTCTATGACACTGCAGCAGCAGCACTGACAGGTATATCTATATATTGCGCCCCCAAAAAGTTGCTGATCAGTTAATTTATACTGATCAGCACAAAAGGAGGGGGCAGCAGTCAGTTATATAAAAAATATATAGCACAATCTGTCACTATCTCTCTCTATCTCTCTCTATCTCTCTCTCTCTATCTCTCTCTATCTCTCTATAACTATCACACTGCAGCAGCACAAAATATAGCACTCTGTCAGTAGGCCTCTCTCTCTATCTCTCTCTCTCTCTCTCTATCTATAACTATATCACACTGCAGCAGCACAAAATATAGCACTCTCTGACACTATCTCTCTCTCTATCTCTCTCTATCTCTCTCTATCTCTCTCTCTCTATCTCTCTCTATCTCTCTATAACTATCACACTGCAGCAGCACAAAATATAGCACTCTGTCAGTAGGCCTCACTCTCTATCTCTCTCTCTCTCTCTCTCTATCTATAACTATATCACACTGCAGCAGCACAAAATATAGCACTCTCTGACACTATCTCTCTCTCTATCTCTCTCTATCTCTCTCTATCTCTCTCTATCTCTCTCTCTCTATCTCTCTCTATCTCTCTCTATCTCTCTCTATCTATCTCTCTATCTCTCTATCTATCTAGCTAGTACACTGCAGCAGCACAATTTCACAGGAAGGCACAATTATTGAACAGGATCCAGGAAGCAATCAGCAGCGATCAGGTAAGTATTGCAGCAAGTATTCTGGTCAGTATGGCGGCAGGGGGGTACGGTGACCGCACTGCACGCTTTCCAGACCGGAATGGCGTCTGCAGTGCAGTCACCGTTAGTTTAAATCCCCCTCCTTGGCTGTGATTGGTCCGTCGGACCGACGGACCAATCACGGCCTTTGGGGGCGGGCGGGGTGAGGTGGGGTGACACCAGTGTCACCCTTACACCCCGCGGTGATTGGTGCTGTACTTTACAGCACCAATCACCTCTGATCCCGTGTCACCGGCGAACGTTATTCGCCGGTGACACAGGAAAACGCTGTGAATGGCTGTTCACACTGAACAGCCAATCACAGCGATCGCCGACGGGGGGGCGGCATCGCAGCCCCCCCGGGGCATGCACGGACATGTCTGCTGTCAGGGACAGCAGACATGTTAAAACTGTCACCGCGTCTATAGACGCGGTGACAGTTTAAATCCATGACGTACATTTACGCCATGTGTCGGGAAGTGCTTCCCGACCATGACGTAAATGTACGTCAAATGTCGGGAAGGGGTTAAAAGTGCGGTCTGAAAGGGGCATAACTCTTCTCTCACCCCCCTTCCGCTCATGTTTATGAAGAAGGTGGGCAGCAGAAAGATTAGATTCTAATTCACTGTACGTTTCTTTTCTTTTCCCATCCTTAAGAGGATACCTGCACTAGTCACCATACCGAGATGGTATCTATAACATACGGCTAACTACCATCTGGGGGTATACTACATGTGATTCTTTGTATTAAACTCCCAAATTTAAAGATAATTAAGTATTCATAGATAAATCACATATCCTGGATCTGTCATCAGCCAACCTATTATAGGTTCAAAAAAAATTTCTTATAAAAATTTTTTTTAGACTTGCATAATTTATGCGATATGTCTATTTAGAATAACACCACTAATTGCCACTGATTCTGATACGAAGATACTATAAAATATATCAGTGGCCATCATCTTTTTGTTCACATGTAATATTTAGATTGTTGTTTAACTCTACATAGCTAATTTTGCCGCCTATGATTTATTAGAGTTATCATTATTTTAGACTAATCGGAATTAAAAGTTAATTTTTAAA